>NW_026262690.1:41584310-43984310 GCF_021869535.1 Mytilus californianus | reverse complement strand
GCATATCAATTTTGTCAAAAATATCTATGAGCGTACTTACATGTTTAACCAAGTCAAACTTAGATCTATTGTTAACAGTAAATACAAACAAATTAATTTTGAATGAATAATATAATGAGTACTTTCTACAGTTTAAAATGCATATCACATCTCCAATGTGAATGGTGTAAGCAAGTTAGAGAATCCTTTAGTCTAAAGGTCAAAGAATAATTCTTTTTAATATTAAGAGCAACTATAGTCTTCTACTGATCTGATTATGACCAAGCTTTTAAAATTCATCCTTAAAATACCTATCAAAAGAAATGACATCAAAGTTAATCAACTGATTAAAAATTTGTAAGGGGTTCCGCGGAACCCTGTGTCTTGCCTACGATTGCTGCTGTCAGTGTAAAAGTGTAATGTAGACTTAAAAAGTGAGTCCATTTATCAGTAAAATACAGAATGTTAAAAAAGATTCAAACTTTCTCCTTAGATGCTATTTCTTGGTCTTGAAGATTAGCTTCTGTCCAAGTTTCATAACAATCCATGAAGGTTAACAAACTTATCATGTCAAAAAAATGTAATCCCAGACTGTCAGTAAATGTTAACTGTAAAAACAGTCCATCTATCAGAAAAATACTGAAAATGAAAATATATTTTCAAAAGTGTGCTTAAGACATTATCTCTTAATCATAAAAAAGTTTCATAAAATTCTATGAAGGTTTGACAAAGTATTTGATGTGTAACAAACTTTAACCCCAGACTGTATCTATTTGTTAAAGGTAAAAAAAAGTCCATTTATCAGAAAACAAGAATGTGTCCATAGTACACGGATGCCCCACTCGCACTATCATTTTATATGTTCAGTGGACCATGAAATTGGGGTCAAAACTCTAATTTGGCATAAGAATTAGAAAGATAATATCATAGGGAACATGTGTACTAAGTTTTAAGTTGATTGGACTTCAACTTCATCAAAAACCACCTTGACCAAAAACTTTAACCTGCCCACTCGCACTATTATTTTCTATGTTCAGTGGACCATGAAATTGGGGTCAAAACTCTAATTTGGCATTAAAATTAGAAAGATCATATCATAGGGATCATGTGGAACAAGTTTCAAGTTGATTGGACTTCAACTTCAACTTCGTCAAAAACTACCTTGACCAAAAACTTTAATCTGAAGCGGGACAGACGGATGGACAAACGGACGCACAGACCGAAAAACAAAATGCCCCTATGTGGGGCATAAAAATACGGAAAAATGAAAGTAAATATTTTCAAAATTTTGCTCTGGATGCTGTATATTGGTCATAAACAAGCTTCCGTCCAAATTTCATAAAATTCCATGAAGGTTTGACAAAGTTATTGATGATTAAAAAACTTTAAACTCAGACTGAATCTGAATGCTATAAGTGTGAAAAAACGTCCATTTATCAGAAAAATACGGAAAAATGAAAACAAATATTTTCAAAACTTTGCTCTGGATACTGTATTTTGGTCATAAACAAGCTTCTGTCCAAATTTCATCAAATTCCTTGAAGGTTTGAAAAAGTTATTGATGACTGAAAAACTTTAACCTTAGACTGAATATGAATGTTAACTGTAAAAAAAACTAAGTCCATTTATCAGTAAAATACGGAAAAATGAAAATGAATATTTTCAAAATGTTGCTCTGGATACTGTATTTTGGTCATAAACACGCTTCTGTCCAAATGTCATCTAATTCCATGTAGGTTTGACAAAATTATTGATGTCCATAGACTGAACCTAAATGTTGACGATGCCGATGCTGACAATGGAATCTAGGATCGCTATGTCTCACTTTCGTGAAATAAATTTCGCAGGCTGGACAATAATAAACTGTTGTTTGTCTTTTGGTTTTTGCAATGACATTGTCCGTTCGTTTTCGACTAATGAGTTTGAATACCCCTTTGGTACCTTTAGCTTCTCTCCTACATTTGTTTTCATAGTAATTTTCAATTTCGAGATCTAAACGATAAAGATGCTAGACTGATAATGAACCTGATTTGATCAATTATCAAAGGAACTTTTTTTTAACTTAAAATTACATCCCAAGTACAAACACCTGTCAAATCTAAAGTATACTTATTCCAAATCATATTTAACTAATCTTTTTTGATAAAATATAATAAATATTTCTGAGTTCATGTGATATCCTTTCATCAGGGTTAAGGAAATTACATTATTTTTTTTAAAATGTATTAAGATTTATTTTTTCCATAAAATGAACACTTCTTTCATAAGTCATAAACTAGGACGTAATATATGCAATAGGTCAAAATTTCACTGTTCATAAGGATGGTAAAAAAATAATTAATATTGCAGGATTTAGTTGATAAAATATACGTGATGGAAATTTTATAATGGAAAATAGTATGGTGTAATATGATTTCTAGTATAGCTACTGTAAATTCAGAAATTATTGCTTGCATATATTATTGCGATCTTTGAAGAAGGGACAAATCTGTGAGATTAATTATTGCGATTTCAGGAAAATCTGCATACAGTTATGTGTATCAAATATTAGAACGAGGTTTTTATAATTGGAATACTCACCCAGTTGCATTATCTGCATTAATAAAAACCTCACAATAATTTCTGAACTTACAGTATTCAATTGGGGCTAAAACCCACATCATGAGTTGCATTGGCTTGGACCAGGTTTGAAATAACAGCATCAATCAGTCTTAATGAAATATGTGTTGGATATTTATCCAAAAGAACAAATGAAGAGCTCTAAATCAGCATATGACTACCAATGTCAGAACATAACAACCAGATGCATGACTTACTACGCTGGAGCAGTTAGACAGAAAAATAACATAACAACCTGATGCATGACTTACTGCTAAGGATAACAATGCTGGAGCACTTAGACAAATAACATAACAATCTGATGCATGACTTACTGCTAGGGATAACAATGCTGGAGCACTTAGACAGACAAATAACACAACAATCTGATAAATGACTTACTACTAGAGATAACAATGCTGGAGCAGTTAGACAGACATGTCTCTTTATCAATAAAGTTATTTAGATTTCCTTCACAGCCTCCCCATCCAAATTCCAAACATTCTCCTCTTCTAACATCATGATACCACCTTGGAATGTTACCCTTACATGGTCCTACATCATATGGTAACTGACAACGATCATCTGAAGATAAAGAATAAAATTACTCCTAAAAATGTTTTTAAATCAATTACATTCCATTTAAGGTAGATGGGGTGCCTAAATTATAATCCATAGAATTTTTTAATAATTTGCCAAAATGTAGTTTATGTCATGCTTTTGGAAAAAAAAATTATAAAAAAAATGGGTCACGGGGCTTATTTTCACGCTACAGGTTGTGCAAAATTGACAGATTTTGTATAGATTATGCATGGAAAACCCAATTTTCTGCCATAAAATGAAAACTACACCATAGAATTTTGAGATAAAATATGAGAAGATAGCTCCAATATTGTGCTTTCAGATAAGAAAAAGAAAAAATTGGGTCACGGGACCCGTTTTCTTGCAACATAATAAAATAGGTAAATTCCTAACACATTCTATTGTAAAAGTAACTTTATCTGAATTGTCTGCCCTTACATTTGAGTTGCCTCCCCTTATATGGTAAAGTTGGAAAAAATTTAATCAAACAAGAAGTATTCTGTTTTTTGTAAAATACAACTATAAATATGATAAAACATGTCATTTTCTATATTAAAATCAAAATTCTTACACATGCATTTCCTACTACTCTCAAAATTTGCACATTTTATTAAAGATCTAGACCGATTGTTTTCTGGTATTTCAAAATCCCAGATGGAGGAAGACACCCTATCTACCTTAAGGCGAAGTGTACGTAATTAACTACTCCACAGAATTTTTTTTAATTTTACATGTGGATTCTGCTTGAAAAAATAAATCAGACAATAAAATAAAAAAAGGGGGTAACCGTTTTCGTTTTTTAGATACAAGCTGTTGAAATTAACAGCATGATACGCCAAAAATACAAAGGATATATAGGGAAAATCATAAAAATCGGCAGATATTTTTACTTTATCAAGATTTTCTAATTCGTTGGTCCACAGAATTTTTTTAAAAATCGATATGCGATTCAAAAATGAACGACGAACCCATTGGTGCAAAGAAAGTCCTTAGCAACCGTGCTAGTTTTCAAGCTATATCCTGTGGAAGTTTGATTTTTAGCAGAAAGAATAATAAACATTCGGCGACGTTATTGATGTCTACTGTAACGTCATCACAATTTCTACTAGATATAACTCTATAACGCTATTATACCGTACAGTGTCGAAACAAAATCGTGAGTGTGTATAAAATTGAGAATGGAAATGGGGAATATGTCAAAGAGACAACAACCCGACCAAAGAGCAGACAACAGCCGAAGGCCACCAATGGGTCTTCAACGCAGCGAGAAAAATCCCACACCCGGAGGTGGTCCTCAGCTGGCCCCTAAATAAAATTGTGTACTAGTTCAGTGAAAATGGATGTCACACTAAACTCCAAAACATATAAATGAACTAAAATTAAAAAAATATACAAGACTAACAAAGGCCAGAGGCTCCTGACTTGGGACAGGCGCAAAAATGCGGCGGGGTTAAACATGTTTTGTGAGATCTCAACCCTCCCCTATACCTCTAGCCAATGTAGAATAAAGAAACACATAGCAATACGCACAGTATAACTCAGTTTGAAAGAAGCCCGAGACCGATGTCAGAATAGGTAACAAAAGAAACTAAACAAAAAGACAATGATACATAAATTAACAAAGGACTACTAGCAGTTATTGACATGCCAGCTCCAGACCTCAATTAAACTGATTGAAAGAGTATGTCTTCATCATATGAAAATCAAGTACAATCCCTCCCGTTAGGGGTTTAGTAACATACAATCATAAAAAATATGAGAAGAACATAACCCGTATCATGCCAACAACTGGTTTTAGAATAATAGTGTTTATTTCCGATGCAAAGACCCTATGAGTGAATCAATATTAATACCAAAATATGCAATCCTTAATGACCTGACAACAGTATCGTAACTATATCCTTTCCGAATAAGTCTGTTTAAAGTTTTGGTTAGCTTTTGAGGTGAATGCCGACATTTTTGTGCTTTGTAAAGAATATTACCATAAAATATTGGATGTGAAATACCTGAACGTATAAGATGTCTACATGTTGATTTATATTTACGAATTATTTATAACCCATTTTCCTAATTATTGCAAATGCTCAAGCGTAATCAATTGATAAGGAAATAAACTGAGTATTTTTTACGGATATTTCTGCTGCCAAAAAAAAGGCAAATTGGCAAATAAATATACTGCAAGTGAAAGAAAGTTACGGTATAGACTTTAACTCCATCTTTTCTTAATTAGACAGGGTTCCACATCTTTTTTGAAATGCTTGTATTTATAGCTGACTGTGGGCTTTGATCATTGTTGAAGGCCGTACGGTGACCTATAGTTGTTAATTTCTGTGTCATTTGGACTCTTGTGGAGAGTTGTCTCATTGGCAATCATACCACATCTTCTTATTTTTATATTGTATTGTTCTAATAATTATGAATCAAATATCAAGTTTGAAATTGTCCCGGTAAACACAGCGTTGACAGAATGATTCTATACGTATTTAAATAATCGGTTAATATATTGGGATCGCTTATACACGTCTTTTTTAAAATCTTATTTCTGCATGTTTGTATTTTAAAAAAGTGTATATAATTTGCTGCATCTTTTCATCCTCACCATTTCCGGCCCTATTCGAGGTATTGCGCACAAAACCCATTTTATTTGTCAGGTTCACACTGCGGTTCACACACGTGCACGTGACACAACTCTGCAATTTTATTTTAAAAATTTCCTGTCTCGATCGCTTTCCCTTTTCTTTAACTACACGACAAAGCATAATATAATGTTTGCTGGAGATTTTAAGTAAAAAAGGAAATAATTTCTTGTACCATTATTTGTTGAATATCCACATGCACGACTCCCAAAAAATAAGAAAACTGCATCTGCATATTATCTTGAGAATTTTTATGGCTGTAATAAGATCAAAAGAAGAACACGCATATGAATTTAAGCAAAGTAAAACAGATCGGAGTTTTTGATATAACTTGTCCCTGTATATAATGCAAATGAATTGCAGTTTTGTTAATATAATATGAAAATAAGGAGATGTGGTATGATTGCAAATGAGACAACTATCTGCCACAGTTTAAGGTAGATCGGGTGTCTTTTTCTGAGCGTCCGTTCTGATCATGTTGCAAAAATACTTTTTTGTTTTAAAAATATTTTACCAAGTATCATTTAATATACAACAAAATACCTAAAACTTGAAATTTAAAGATTGAACTATCAAAAAATTAAGTGTCGTAAAGTATATTTAAAATTTTTGGGGATTTTTTCAAGAAAATAAGGTCCGTGACCCCCTATTTTTATTTGATATTTCGGAGTTATTAATGAAAAGCAATTTTCTCATCGAATTTTAGCCAATTCTATCGTTTAATGTTTCCGCAATAAGGAAAACTTAAGTTTCCCCTATATTAACAATATAAAATAACCCAAATTTCGTTAATTTCAATGTGTTATTACGAAAAAAACAAGGTCCGTGATCCCCAGTTTTTATATTGAAATTTGAAATTACATTGACCCAGAAGTCTTTTGCAGAAGTTTAAGAAAAATTTATCGTCCAACATTTAGACACCCCAGCTACCTTAAATGACGTGGATGTAAGCAATTATTATAGGCAACCATACGGCCTTCAACAATGAGAAAAATTCATATCGTATAGTCGGTTATAAAAAGCCCCGACATTGTAGACCTTATTTTCTTCACCCCTACCCCTTCTTCCCCTACCTTATACTACTGCCGAATGATACACAAAAGCACAACAAAAGAAAACATATTTCGCTATCCCTTCGAAATTGGAATTTGATAAAGAAAAAATAACACGTTCTATTTTTATCATACATGTGTAGTTTCAGTTTCAACCATGGTTCTAAATTTAGATTTTACTTTCCCCAAAAATTGCCGACGGAATAGAAGACACCTGTTTATTTTCTGCACCTTGAAAACTGAGATTTGGATGACATATATTTTACTTATTCTGAGATAAATGTAATAGTGCTCAATTCTTAGTTTCTGAGTGTGTAATGTTTTGTGGACGGAATCTGATGGGTTTTTTTTTTTTGCTGTTGGCTTTTTCTTCGCCTTCGGCTTATAAATGTTCATTATGTTGTACTAGTTGTCGATTACCCCTTAGTATCTTTTATACTTTTTACATAAATAATAAAATATAAAACATCATAAAATTTTCAATTGCATAAAAACGGACATGCCAACGTCTTTCTTGTTCAACACACAAATTCACATGCAATATAATTATTCGTTACCTACAATTTTACGCTACACTGTGAATTTCATTCAAAACTATGGTTTTTCAAAAAATATTGTGGGGTCAATTCTGGTTTGATTTTAATGAATTTGATACGAATAGAAGCAGAATTGTCACTGGTTTATCTGTTTATTTGGTTATAATTTTGTTGTTTATGCGTTTTTACCTTCTGTTGAAAAAAACACGAGTTGTACAGTATTGTGTACCTGCTCCTGCGTGTCTAAAACAAAAACAGTGGTAATAAAGTCAGACTAACTCACAATAGGATACTCAGATTTCTGATTGGAGTCATTCTTATAATTTCTTTGAAGTTTTGAGATAGCACATGAATACTTGTTTGGATTCATGATAGACCGCACGAAGTCATTTTTCTTTCATGTGCCCATTTTTCCTTTCTTGGAGTAGGGGAGATAATCCGCGTAACTAACGACGCACGTTTTTTATGTCCTAAATTCCGCTAGAGGCGTGCAATTACGTACACTTCGCCTTAAATGGAAGATCTCCAATTTCCATTTCTTCAGCATTCCATAATAAAAAAAAAATATTTAAAACTATCAGAACTGATTTGTGAACTGCCAAACACTTACACAGTGCTTATCCCAATTGACATCCTTAGGGTGTATAGGGTATAGAAATATCCTTACCTAGACATCTCCAAAATGGCAATAAGACCCTGGCTCAACAATGGCATTAAAGTTATGTAATAATTGCTAAATTTACGTGTAAAGAATGTCTGCTAAGTTATCGTCGCTATATAATTGATTTAGCCTTCCAAACGTTTTGATTTGAGAATTTCTGGTAAGTGCTCTGCAGATTATACATGCATTTAGCATACTTAAATTATGAGTCTGGTATCTTTGAGGCCTTGCATTACTGAGGGATGCATTCAATTCAAAACCTTGGGGCCTCGGTGGCCAAGAGGTCTAAGTAAATCAAATACAGCAATCACTAGCCTGTAAACACTGAGGTTGTGAGTTTGAACCCCGCAAGTGGTAGGTGTATTTGACTTTGATCTTAATTGACTAGGATTTAATTTTTCCTGCCAGGTGTTAAACACCTACAATCAATCAATCCATTCAAAGCCTGATCCATTGTATGTTAGTTTACATTCTATATCATGGTCATTCTCATTAATTAACAAGTACATAACATAATAGAGTTTTATACAATATCAAAACTCACTTGTAATTTCTCCACCTGTCCTGCATCGTCTCTCACATTCAACTTCTGTTTTAAAATTATTGTCATTACCATCACAACCACCATAAATAAATTGCTCACACTGTCGATTATCTTTGTTGTAGAAATAATTTTTGAAGTATCCACGGCATCTGCCAGTTTTCTTTGGCTGTTGACATACTGGCAATGTTTCATCTACAACTTCTGCAAATTCATTTTTCATAAAAAAAATATATGGTTTTAAGTCTTTGTTTACACTAATTCATTTAGTTGACATGATTTTGTTGAATTAGTTATATAGTGCCAAATTATGTTCTTAAAAACTACAATATGTGTGCACAGGACATCATACCCCTCTAACACTATAATTTTCTTTGTTCAACAAATTGTGTGAAATAAGAGAAAAAAAATAATTTGACTAGTTTAAACTACTTTAATCTAAAACATTTAACCTGAAAATGTACAGGTTTCCCAGGATCACATTTCTGAACCCTAAAATTGGGGTCATAACCCTAATTTGGCAAACAATTTAGACAGTTCCTATCATAATGAAGCTGGGTACTAAGTTTTAAGTCAATTTGACTACATAAAGCGGATTTACAAAACTTTCAACATGACAAAGGATGGACGAATGGATTGAAGAAATAAGGGACGCCTCTACTATTGCACACGGGACAAAACAAGGTACTAGTCTGTTCTTATGTAACACCACTGTCCCAGGTTAGGAAGGTTTGGTGCCAGCAAACATGTTTAACCCCACCACATTCTTTATGTGCCTGTCCCAAGTCAGAAACCTGTAGTTCAGTGGTTGTCATTGGTTCATGTCTGTCATATTTGTTTTTATGTAAATTGATTTGTTATAAATTAGGCTGTTAGTTTTCAGAATTGAATTGTTTCACATTTTCATGTCTGGGCCTTTTATAGCCAACTATACAGTATGGGTTTTTCTCACTGTTGGAGGCTGTACAGTTGCCTATAATTGCTTACATCCAATTCATTTGAACTTTGGTGGAAAGTTGTCTCATTGGCAATCATACCACGTCTCCTTATTTTTATACTATATGACAACATGAACTGTGTGTGGAATTGCAAAATACATTAGAATAGTTTCATAAACAAATGAACTCTGATTCCTTAATATTAATTGATTAATAAAGTCTTAAATCTAATGCTGTAGTGAAAACCTCAAGCAGTGAAAAAAAATAATAGTTTAAATTAAATTAAAGCCGACATGTATGAATAAATGAAGTAACATCCATACTACAAGACTTGACCACATACTTTGAACACATGCTGCTTGACATTCTTCATCACTGTCAAAATTATTTTGATTTCCTTGGCAACCACCATACCAGAATCTCTCACATTTGCTTGAAGTTGTATTAAAGAAATACTTCACAGTGTAATCAGAACATGATCCTCTCTTTTCAGGTTGTTGACAAACAGGGCCTTCAATGAAATTTAATAGAAATTACTTATGGTACATTTTAAATGATTTATATGCATGAAAATTTTATTCTAAAAAAATTTCTTAGTTGCATATCATAGTCTTGAACATGTGCATTTACAAACATGAAAAGTAACACAGCATTAATAACTAAAACAGCATAAAGCATTTGTATAAACTGTAGAAAATATTGCTTTTCTTTTACAATAGAAGATTGTTTATAATGTTGATATATACACCAAAAATTGCTCTAGAAGTTATTCACATACAAAATATACATTTACAAGAAAGTGATGAATAATTGCCAGTTTCTCAATTCCAAAAAAATAGAGGAAATGGTTCTATAATGTGAAGAAATCAAAACAAAATAGATTTCAATATCATTCCTTTATTTCTTCCCCAGATGATGCAATACAAATATGAATTAAAATGTTTAGTATATGTCAATAAGACAGCAAGCAACCCAACAAAAAAACAAAAATCAACAATTAATTAGTTAGATTATACCTACCAAGATCTGGTCTCCGTGTAACAATTGTATACTCTGGACAACCTTCCTTGTTAGGTCCTTGTGCTGGAGTAATGCCATCAGCACAACATTGATAGACGGACTGTTCACAGAAGTTATCCTCATCACCGGACCCTACTTCACAACCATCCTTGTTAGGTCCTATTTATATAAATAAATGTACATATGTCAAAGCAGACAATAAATGAGTAACTCAATAAAAATTAAAACTGATTGTGAATTCATGTTATTTTCAAATATACAAGGTTGGAATAAATAGATGTATATCTAGACATTCTTCAACAGGCCAGATTAATTCAATTTTTATCCAGAGCTATTTGTAAACTGATAAACTGACTATTGTTAAAAACAAAATTTGCTGCTAAGAAGGAAATTTGATTATATTCACTGTAAAGCTACCCTCTATCAGCTATTAAACCTTAACAATTATTCAATGCTTATAAAGATGGAATTGTAAAATCACAAAAATACTGAACTCCGAGGAAAATTCAAAAAGGAAAGTCCCTAATCAAATGGCAAAATCAAAAGCTCAAACACATCAAACGAATGGATAACAGCTGTCATATTCCTGACTTGGTACAGGCATTTTCTTATGTAGATGAATGTTTAATTTTGTTAATATAATTACCTGTAGCTTGAGTGACACCATCTTCACAACATCCATATTCTGTACCCTGTAACAGAGATCAGGTTTTACTTTTCAAATTAAACTTACTGGTACCTTTATAAACTCAATCAAATAATAATTTTTAATTACAGAATAAAGATAACGAATCTAATATTATAACTTATTTCAAATAAAATGAATTGTCTTTCAATTCTTCTACATTTTTCACCTTTCACAATTAATCAAGACTTTTATTTTCATAATAAATGAAGTCTACTTAAAATTGGTCTCAAATCCATATCACATAATCAGTAATTTATTCTGAATATTGTAGATTATTATCTACCATATACATGTACATTCATAATATTTAATTCTTTTTGCTAATTTTTATTTAAAAAAAGAGTTTAAATATATAACCAAACTAGCACCTTTAACATTTGACTAAAGTTATTATACCTGACAAGCATCAGGACATCCCTTGTAATTTGGTCCTTGGGCTACTGACACACCATCCAAACAACAACCCCACATTGCCTCAAAACATAACCTCACAGTCTCTGTAGCTGTAAACACAAATTAAACTCAGGAACTTTTATTAATGACATACATTTATTTATTCAAATTTCCTCTGTCATACAATATCACTAGATACCCTAAGAAAGTATACCAGTACTTTGGGAGTGAAATGTTATTAACAGTATTTCATATCTACATATATATTCCTAAGATTTAAGCCAAAGTAATTACACAAATAGAAGTAGCACTTATATATAGTATAAAAAAGATTATAATTTGCTTTGTAAATGGTGCATCTAATTTTCGTGGTACTCTACATGAACATTTCTCTGGTACTTAAAAGGGCTGTTCAAGATCATTGCAAGGGAAAAAGGAACACAGTGAATATTTAACTACCCCATCCAAGGCCAAAATCATGAACAAAACCTGAAGCGAAAATAACTAGATATACAGTATATGCTTGTTAAACATTTGACATAACATCAAAACTTACGTCTAGGTGCCTGACAAGACATTCCACAGACATCACGACAACACTTTAAATTTCCAGCACAATCGTAGTCCGTCTGACATAGCCTTGCACAATCTGGATTGATGTTAGATGTCAGTTCTACACGAGGACATTCACCAGCCTTGTACTCAGGAGCTACAAGTATACAGATCTTAATAAGTACATCAAAATTCATATTCTAATATTTCCTTAAGATGAAGCAATGTTCTATTGAGCACAGTATACATGTATTCAGTAATTAATTGATCAATCCATTCTTTGGAAATCATTTCCAAGCAATACAGTTAATTACCTATACAATATCAACTCTATCAATTGTATTGAAGATGAACAATCAAGAAAGTAAATGAATGATATTAATGAAGCTTTTGAAAGAGACCATACAAGGAAAAAAAGGATCAACTTCTTGTTCAATCACATTTTGTATGTGCTTATCCCAAGCCAAGAGCCTGTAGTGCAGAGGTTATAGTTGGCTGCAGTCTGCTGTAATTATTTTTCATTTAATGTGATAAGCTTTAATCAGGACAAAGATTTTCTCTTTTGAATTGGTTCACATTTTTTTATTCTTTTATAGCTTACTGAATGGTATAAGTTTTGCTCATTGTTGAAAGCTGTATGGTGAATAGAATCTATTTACATCCTTGTCCTTTGGTCTTTTCACAGGTTGATAGGTAAGTGTCTGGAAACCAATAACACATACAAATCTTGGTCACACCTCATGCATTGAAGTAAGTTTAAATCTTACAAAAATTCCATTTACATAGGAAACACTTACTTTCTGCCATAGTATCAGCAACTACTTGTTCTGTTGGTCCCCTCCTACCATCTCCTAAAATAGCTGTCAAATTAAATCTGTATTGTGTTGAAGGTTTTAATCCATTGATACTGTAGGAGGAAACACTTCCAGGAATATCAATAACACTCACACTATCTTGCTGAACTTGGTCTCTATAGTAACGCTCTCCCATATATGACAGCTACAAATTCAAAGATTTGGAATCAAATTTTTATAAATGTATTACAGCTTGGTTTAAACAAGTTTCAATATTTGGACTGCTGATATTATCATTTTAATTTTTTTTCACAATTAATTTTAAGAATCAAATACCATTAAGTGTTTAAATACAAAAATATGCGTCTTTATGACACCTTGCCACAGTTTCACTTTCACTATCACATTTTCATGTTCAGTAAACCGCAAAATCTCTATCCATACCCTAATTTGATATATTTTTCGAAAAAAATTCATAGAAATTGCCAAAACTTCATAAAGAACTTCCTTAAACTAAAACTTTTACCCGATACAGGAAAGAACAACCAATGAACAGACAGACAAACAGACAAGAAAACATAATGCTCCATGATATTGGAAAATGTCCTTTTCACAGATAACATTTGCCACATAACATATTAATGAACAAATTGCATATTTTATTTCAGTAATTAACATAGAATTAGAGACTCCAAAGAGTTTGAATGGTTCAGCCAACTATCACTCCATGCAAGTTTCCAATGAAAGACAAGATTATTCAGAATAAGTTTGACCTGAACTACTACATAGTTTTAAAAGAGAACTTTTTTTATATTAGTTTGCATGTGATTTACACTATATGCATATAAACAAAAAATTCAAATTTCAAACAAATAAATTAGTATTGGTCTCTTTTAAAAGCTATCTTTCTCAATTACGTTATGTTAAACTTCCATTGTTGAATTCAGAAGAAAAATGTAAAATTCGCCACTTGAATTTTGGTAAACAAAGCAAAAGTTGTTCTCAAAGGGGAATAATTCACAATTTTTAACAGCATACTACATGGAAATTTCAAGAAGGAACACAATCCAACAAATAATTTATCTGGTATTTATATTGAACATAAATCTCAACTTTGTCATGTCTCAAAGCCTCCAAGATTTTTGTTAGCACAACTCTAGAAAGTTTGAGTTATTTCCCTTTTGTCTAATGTGAACAGGCAAAAAAATGTGTACATAATGTCCTAACACTTTAGCCAAAATATACTGTAAATCTCCTTTTTTAATATTATTCAGAAGCTTATTTAGAGACCATTCATCCATTAATACAGAAAAAAAGACATAAAACATCTAATTTAAAATAAAATTCAGGTCCTGAAGCAATAATTGTACCAAAGATATCATATATCAACCAGAACGCAAGTCAATTATGATCAGAAACCTCTTATCATACAATTACACTTAAAATATAAGCTCAATGACTTAAAGAAGAGTTAAAGGCAACCAGAAAGAATTCCAAATTGGAGCATTACTTCAATTATACCCCAAATATAAATTGAGGACAAAGCTGCTTCATGCTATTTGCAGTAATTGGGTCAAAACTATGTCAACCAATCAAATGTATATATGATTTGGAAATACTCAATTTACAAATTTTTTCAACCATATGTAAAGATTGAAGGTTGAGAAAACTATCATTTTCCAGATTTTTTTTCAAATAGATGTTCATTTCAATAGTGTGTGAACCAAACTAATTTGACCTGCAATTTTCCACTCTATCATTGTAAAGCAAATATCGGCTTAATATCGGCAAGAACAACTGTTATTTTCATGAAATTTATATAAAGACATTCAATATTGTTCTTAATCTACACACTATGCAACTACAGTGGATTTGGGTTATTTGCATAGCCTATTAGTGAAACATAATTATGCAATAAAGCGAAGTATGTCTATATCCAAAAGGCTTAATTATGGGGTCTAACAAGTGGATAGTTAAGGAAATCCACAAAGTAAGATGAAGAGCTGTGATCCACATGTACTGTTGAATTCTTATAAAATTTACATGTCTGATGTTATATATATTATTGAGTTTTATTTCTTTAATAAAGATTATAAACAAATTTTGTTCTGTCTGTTGGTGTACCTATACATCCTTAACCTGTTTAGTCAAGAAATAAAAATAGAAACCAGTTGTTACTGATCTATAAATAACTTTCTTTTCCGAGACCCGAGTTGGTTTCTTTGTTTACAAGGAATGTTGTACACCTTTAAAGAATATTCAGGCCAAATTGAGCTGTAAATAAAGGGTAAAATTCCCTTAACTTCTCGTTTTATCTTACTGTATATTGCATACATACTTATAGTGTAAACTTACCCTATATTGTCTGATTATACTCATAGTGTAAACTTACCCTATATTGTCTGATTATACTCATAGTGTAAACTTACCCTATATTGCCTGATTATACTCATAGTGTAAACTTACCCTATATTGCCTGATTATACTCATAGTGTAAACTTACCCTATATCGCCTGATAGTGTAAACTTACCCTATATTGTCTGATAATACTCAGTGTAAACTTACCCTATATTGTCTGATTATACTCCTAGTGTATACTTACCCTATATTGCCTGATTATACTCATAGTGTATACTTACCCTATATTGCCTGATTATGCTCATAGTGTATACTTACCCCTATATTGCCTGATTATACTCATAGTGTAAACTTACCCTATATTGTCTGATTATACTCATAGTGTAAACTTACCCTATATTGCCTGATTATGCTCATAGTGTAAACTTACCCTATATTGTCTGATTTCATTTGACATCATTGGAGGATCCCATTTTAAAGTTATTTTATTATAAGATTTATCCATAGCATGGAGAGCATTTACTTTCAGTTTTGTTTCTGAAATGAAAATTTTTTTCTTCTTAATACAAATGTAAACACAAGAAATAATTATGGACCATTGTTTAATGGACATTCATAGATGTCTATGAAAAGATGGCATATTCAGGAAAGAATTAACCACCAATAGGTGAACAAAATATGATATGTCTACCATGACAGACAACATTATATATACCAAAAATGCAAACAGTAAAAAATTGTTATGTTATTATATGGTTATTTTTTCTTATTTTAAGTATTACAGTTTTGGTTTGCTGCTATACTTACTATTACAAAAGCAGTGTTGGATAAATATGTGTAGGAGTTAGAGGTTATTTATGGTGTGACACTGGAAATTTCAGGAAGGTTGGACAGCTCCCTCCAAAAACACAAAATAAAAAAAATATATTTCAACAGTAAAATTCATAAATGATAAATAAAGGCTCCAAACAGCCTGTGTCACTCACCTGAATCTTCAACAATGGCCACTTTTAAGTAAAAATCATCATTAAAGGGGAACAACTCTATTAAGAGTTAACTGACAATATCAGTCATGTTGACATATTTGTAGATCTTATCCTGCTGATAATTTTTCCTTTCTAAAGCTTCTATCTATCCAATATAGTTTTCAAGATAATAGGCAAAAAATGCAAAAAATGTAAAAAACAATATCATTAAAAGGCAATAACTCTAATAACAAGTCGACTGAAGATTTCAACCATAATGGCTTATTTGTAGATCTTGTCTTGCTGATCATTTGTGCTATTTAAAGTTTCTTACTATATTTGACAATTTTCAAGATAATAGTCAACTAGAGGCTCTCAAGAGCATGTGTCGCTCACCTGATTCTACTTTGGTTTTGGAAATCATGTAAAAATAGATTAAAATCATAACAGATACCCTAATAATGAGTGAGGCCAAATTTGGTTTAATATTGGTCCTGTAATTTAATAAAAAATCCTGGTGGCCATCTTGAACAGTAAATCGGCAACAAGGTAGCAACACTTAATCAGCACCTCATAAGAAACATTTATGCCATGTTTTGGTTTCATTCCATTCAGTGCACCTCTAGAAGAAGCATTTGTATGTATTTCCCATAGGGTCTTATGTTAAAGGAAGTCCCCCCATTGGCGGCCATCATGGATGAAGGATCAGCTTCAAAGTAACAAAACTTAGTCAGCACCTCATAAGGAACATTCATGCCATGTTTGGTTTCAATCCATTCCGTATGTGGTTCTCTAAAAGAAGACATTTGTATGTATTGTCCATAGGGTCCTTTGTTAAACACTGTCCCCATTTGGCAGCCATCATGGATGAAGGATCAGCTTCAAAGTAACAACACTTGGTCAGCACCTCAAAAGGAACATGCATGCCATGTTTGGTTTCATTCCATTCAATGGTTCTCTAAAAGAAAACATTTGTACGTATTTCTCGTAGGGTCCTATGTTAAACTAAGTCCTCCGCTGGCGGCCATCTTAGATTATGGATCGGCTTCATAGTAACAACACTTGGTCAGCACCTCATAAGGAACATTCATGCCATGTTTGGTTTCATTGCATTTAGTGGTTCTCTAAAAGAAGACATTTTTATGTATTTCCCGTAGGGTCCTATGTTAAACTAAGTCCCCGGCTGGCTGCCATCTTGGATGATGGATCAGCTTCAAAGTAACAACACTTGGTCAGCACCTAATAAGGAACATTCTTGCCATGTTTGGTTTCATTCCATTCAGTGGTTCTCTAAAAGAAGTCGTTTGTATGTATTTCCCATAGGGTCCCATGTTAAACTAAGTCCCCCGCTGGCGGCCATCTTGGATTATGGATTGGCTTCAAAGTAACAACACTCGATCAGCACCTCATAAGAAACACTCATGCCATGATTGGTTTTATTTTATTCAGTGGTTCTCTAAAAGAAGACATTCGTATGTATTTCCCATAGGATCCAATGTTAAACTAAGTCCCCTGCTGGCTGCCATCTTGGATAATGGATCAGCTTCATAGTAACAACACTTGGTCAGCACTTCATAAGGAACAGTCATGCCATGTTTGGTTTCATTCCATTCAGTGGTTCTCTAAAAGAAGACATTTGTATGTATTTCCCATAGGGTCCTATGTTAAACTAAGTCCCCCGCTGGCTGCCATCTTGGATGATGGATCAGCTTCAAAGTAACAACACTTGGTCAGCACCTCATAAGGAACATTCTTGCCATGTTTGGTTTCATTCCATTCAGTGGTTCTCTAAAAGAAGACGTTTGTATGTATTTCCCATAGGGTCCCATGTTAAACTAAGTCCCCCGCTGGCGGCCATCTTGGATTATGGATCGGCTTCATAGTAACAACTCTTGGTCAGCACCTCATAAGGAACATTCATGCCATGTTTGGTTTCATTCCATTCAGTGGTTCTCTAAAAGAAGACATTTGTATGTATTTCCCATAGGGTCCCATGTTAAACTAAGTCCCTCGCTGGCGGCCATCTTGGATTATGGATCGGCTTCAAAGTAACAACACTCGGTCAGCACCTCATAAGAAACATTCATGCCATGTTTGGTTTCATTCCATTCATTGGTTCTCTAAAAGAAGACATTGTATGTATTTCCCATAGGGTCCTATGTTAAACTAAGTCCCCCGCTGGCGGCCATCTTGAATGATGGATCCACTACAAAGTAACAACACTTGGTCAGCACCTCATAAGGAACATTCATGCCATGTTTGGTTTCATTCCATTCAGTGGTTCTCTAGGAGATGTTCAAAATGTAAAAAGTTAACGCCGACAACGGACGACGCCAGACGATGATGGACGACGCCGGAAGACGGACCAGGTGAGCTAAAAATGGTAAAAATCATTCTTTTATGGCAATATTTTCAATAAGGAGTCGACTTACAAATTTGTAGATCTTATCTTGCTGACCATTTTTGCTATTTAAAGTTTCTGTCTATCTATTATAATTTTCCAGATAATAGGGAAAAATTTTAAAATGGTAAAATTCGTCTTTTAAGGGCAATAACTCCTATAAGAAGTCGTCCGACAGTTTTGACTTACGTGGACAATAGTTAGAGCTCTATAATAGGCAAAACTTGCATTTTACCCCTAATGTTCTATTTTTAGCCCTGTTGGTCATCTTGGTTGGCATGCAGGGTCATTGGACATATTTTTTAAACTATATACCCCAATGATGATTGTGTCCAAGTTGGGTAAATTTGGCCCAGTGGTTTCAGAGGAGAAGATTTTCGTAAAAGTTAACAAACAAGGACACTGACGTACGACAGACGGCAAGTGAAAAAGAAAAATCACATCCTTCTTTTTTGTTACACTGCTGAATAGAATTATGAAATTTTATAGGTAGAGGGGTGAAGGGGTACGGAATGGATGAAAATGAGAAAACAATCCATGATATTGTGGGAAATAGCATAAATCAAAGGAACAGACTTTATAATGCTATTCATCACCTTATCAACAATGGAAGCATTATAAATGAAAAGAACTAACCATCGCTACCACATCTAATCAGACATTCTGCACGTGTTCTGAATCTGTTCTCATTACCACGACAACCACCATAAAGAAATTCTGTGCAATCTTTTGTTGTCTGGTCGAAGTGCCATCTTCTATGTGCTGCTTTACATGGTCCATGAGCCTGAGGTAGCTGGCAAATATCTGCAAGTTTTTAAAAAATTAAAATTAAGTATAATTACCATAATATTATTATGTTTTCCTATTACTACTCATCAAAACAGGTAAATCAATAGGCATAGTCCCAAATCTGGAATCTTTGTCAGTGGTTGTCTTTAGTGTTTCTTAATGTTTTCAGTTTTAAATAAATTATTAGGGAATTGGTGTTGATTATGGAGCGAATGGTCTGTGTTTAATTTGTTCACTAGTTTTCTAGACTCAATGTGATTAAGAGGTCAACATTTTTTATAGACAATTGCCTGTTGTTGATGACCCAGTGTTGACAACTAGAGGTATTTCGATTTTTTTTCGTCTAATGGATGTAGTATACCCAACATCTCCTTTAATTCAAAACAAAGTTCAATCAGAAGGAATTAGTTCATCTGATTTAAATAAATTCTTCGAGTTTGGAATATTGTAATCCTTCCATTGTTTTACAAATATTATTTAATGTTATAAAATTTAATGCATAAAAAGAGATATGGGTATACATAATTGAGATGTCATGCCAACCAGAACAACAACAAAAGCATATATTTTAATGATTGAAAATAATGACGTCAAATTGCATTTTTATACTTAGTTTGCTAATCAGTAAAAATCTAAACTAAATATACTTGAATGCTGATTAAAACCAGTGTTTATTGTGTGCTGAATTTTATCAATCTACCTCAAATAAATACAAACTGCATTTAGCATTTAGTCTTAGATGCATGATTTTTTTTATAAGTTGTTATTGGCTTTGAACTAGTTGTCAGTAATTGTAAGTACTCTCAGATCTGTGCTTAGTGTCTTTTTGTTGTTGGGATGTACAAGTACCTGTCCACGTCCACTCTGTTTTTTTGTTAGATGTATTTCTATATGTATCCATCTGATGAGTTAAGCCTTATACATATATACATATTTGTTTTTCGTTCATTATTTTGTACATAAATTATGCCGTAAGTTTTCTTGTTTGAATTGTTTTACATTTGTCATTTTGGGGCCTTTTTTAGCTGACTATGCAGTATGGGCTTTGCTCATTGTTGAAGGCTGTATGGTGACCTATAGTTGTTAATTTCTGTGTCGTTTGGTCTCTTGTGGAGAGTTGTCTCATTGGCAATCATACCACATCTTCTTTTTTATATACACACCCTGAACTGTAACGCTCCTACGACATGCTGCATCACAATCTTCCTCACTGTCAAAATTATTACGATTTCCTTTACAACCACCATACCAGAATCTTTTACACTTTCCATCTTTTCCAGAAAATGACCATTTTATTTTGTAGTCTGTACAGGAACCTCTTTCTGCTTCCAAGTTACAGAAATGAGCTGTATAAAAACAAATGTTATCACAGATGATTCTACTATATAATTTGTAGCTGCTTAGCAGCCACAAAAAGTATTCGAAGTTCAAATACTGTGGATTCCTTATTATTTGTTGGATACCAATTTTCATGGATTTCGTGGGTACAGGGAAACCACAAACTTAAATGTTCAACGAATTGAGAATTTGTTGTATGATTATATGTAGACTTTCGGAAAACCACGAAATCAAATATCCACGAATATGCAAGATTTCCTCAATCCACGAAAATTGGTACCCACGAAAATAAATGAATCCACAGTAAAAGTCCAAAACAAGAAAAGAATTGCTTTGTTTTGGAACTGAAATATAGTGTAGCAGTGGTTTGAGCAATCATTATGGTAGATGTATTTCATCAGAACACTTTAAATTGTAGCTGAACACAATCTTTATAGTAGATGTATTTCATCAGAACACTTTAAATTATAGCTGAACACAATCTTTATAGTAGATGTATTTCATCAGCACACTTTACATTATAGCTGAACACAATCTGTATAGTAGATGTATTTCATCAGAACACTTTACATTATAGCTGAACACAATCTTTATAGTAGATGTATTTCATCAGAACACTTTAAATTGTAGCTGAACACAATCTTTATAGTAGATGTATTTCATCAGAACACTTTACATTACAGCTGAACACAATCTTTATAGTAGATGTATTTCATCAGAACACTTACATTATAGCTGAACACAATCTTTATAGTAAATGTATTTCATCAGAACACTTTACACTGTAGCTGAACACAATCTTTATAGTAGATGTATTTCATCAGAACACTTAACACTGTAGCTGAACACAATCTTTATAGAAGTTATATTTCATCAGAACACTTTACATTGTAGCTGAACACAATCATTACCTAGCATTTCACATCAACACAGATTTTTTGCATGACTTTGATGCAGTTTGAAAAGAATTTTGGACAAATAAGATAGTATTGCAGCAACTGTAACCTACATATTTCCATACTGAGTTACATTCTGTACCATTTGATTTGCTTCATGTAAGTTAATGTTTTGTAAAAGCAGACATAAACTGTTGGTTTTCTTGTTTGAATTGTTTGACATATTGTCATGTCAGGTCTTTTTATTGCTGACTATTCTGTATGTGTTGTGCTCATTGTTGAAGGCTGTATAGTGACCTTCATTTGCTTATATCCATGTCCTTTTGACTCTGATAGATAGTTGTCTCTATGGCAATCATTACACATCTCCTTATTTTTATACTAGTCAGAAAACTGAAAACTAGTGATGATTAGGAAAATGCTATTAAACAATTAACCTGAAGATGTCTTTTTAATGTTTGTGTCATGATAGTAAACAATTAACCTGTAGATGTCTTTTTAATGTTTGTGTCATTAGTTTGCTGTCTCATTGACATATATCCCACATCTTGTATCCATACTGATGTTTCCTAATAAAGAGAAGAAAAATTCAAGTTAATACATACCTGATGTCTGTGGAGCACCAGTGGTTTCTGGGGCTACTTCAACTGAAATCAAAAATACTATTATCAACTATTGTTGTACAAATAAGGTACTGTATTGTTATTCTTCTGCTATTTTCCCTCTAGCAGCAGGCAAAATAATTATGAATATAACTTGTAAACCAATTCAGAGATCCGTAGATTCTTCTTGGATGAGAGTAAAATCAGTCAAAACTTATTTTCTGACATACTAATTTTGGACAGACAGGCAACCCTTGTCAGTACCCTAATAACTGACTCAAAACATTAACTAGAATCTCAGATGTTTCCATATTGCTCGTCTTGAATCTGTGTATAATACTAACTCAATCTGAGTTCAGTCAATCTTTTATATTTTTAAGTCAGCCTCAAGAACAGAGAAAACTGACCTGATAAGAGAGGTGACCTTTAAATTGAAGTCCAAAATGCATAAGTATTATTAGAACCGGACAACAAGAGGGTGACCTGACAAGGTTTTTGCTTAAAGGAGGTGTCCATTCTGTATATATAAATATATATACATAAAAGTCTTAAGATTTGTGCAACAATACTAATATAAGATAGTAATATACGAACAAGATGCTATGAAATCGGTTTTATAACATCTTGTTCATGAATAACTCTCATATATCGGTATCGTTACACAAATCCTCATGATTTTTATCGTTTTTCCTGTTTGTGTAGCATCATCAATCCTAGATGATTAGATTCCTATTAAATTTGCTGGTTGGTTGTCTTTATAGACAAATAAGACCATTGGTTTTTCTTTTGAATCGTTTTACAATTTGTCAAGGTCCTTTTAAAGCTGTCTATATAGTATGGGTTTTGCTCATTGAAGAAGGCTGCACAGTACCCTACAGTTGTTTACATCCTCATCCTTTGGTTGCCTAATGATGTGTTATAAAAACATAATGGTGTCCCAACAGGATATTTAAAGCTAGTTCAAGGCATGCTCAATGCATGCTTGTGTACACAGCCTTACCTATATTTGGCTCCTGACATGTGTGACCACAACCATTAGAACAACATTTCTGTGTCCCTGTACAATCATAATCTGACGAACATCCTTCAACACATATACCTCCTGTTCCAGCAGTCAATGGTGGACATTCTCCAGCTTTATATCCTTCAATAAACGATATTAGATACTGAGCTCGAGATATCTAGGAGCCTGTCGTGCATAACTGTCTGGCTTATATTATTTCAAACAGGAATCATTAGCAATCTATATCAAATCTTAGCTGTCAAAATTGACACTCTGCTAGGTCATATAAGGTGAAGAACCCTTATAAGGAGTCAATTGACAATTTCTGTCACTTATTTTCTTGTAGATCTTATTTTATTGATCATTTTTGCAGTTTAGCATCTGCCATTAGACTCAAAAGCCAAAATTTAAAAAAAAATAAAAAAATAGTAATTTCAGGAAAATAACTACTTTTTTCAAGCTTACCATAGCAGAGTGGCATTTGTGAACTGCATCAGTGTATCTTAAAATATTATACAACATATTTTTTTTTTTTAAACTTACAAAGGCTTACATATAATTTAGAAGTCCTTTATGATTTTGTAAATTCATTATATGGAGACCATCGTTTATTAATTTTACCTACAATGTTTCAAAATTCTTATTCTTACCCCTAACAGCTCTTGTAGTGTTGTAAGCTGATATGCTCCATAAGCTGAACTTTGTACCCTGGATGACCTTGACACTAAATTCATATTGTTGACCTTGTGATAACCCTGTAATATACACTTGTTGAGCTGTAGTATTAACAATAGTATATTGAATTTCTGTGCCTGCCACTAGTTGCCTATATCTAACAGAATATAATCTACGTTCTGTGGCATCAGCGGCATCCACATCTCTCCATGTTACAAAGGCTGTATTATCTCTGACAATGTCAGCTCGGATGTTTACTGGAGGTGTCAATAAATAACTGTCTGAAAGAAGAAATCAAAACATAATTTGAATATGTAATCTTTAACAAGAATAAATTACTTCTTAAAAAAACTTAAACATATAATTCAAAGACATTATGCCTCCCTACTATTATAGACGGGACATAAAAAGATAAATTACCCACCTTAACATCGATTTATAAGACATCTTGAAACAAAATATATTTTTGGGTTAGGACTTGCTCATTTCTAAATATAAATAACAAGATTTTCATGTCTATTTTTGGAAGTTTTTGCAGATTTGCATTAAATGTTTGAAACCCTTAAGCACTTATGTAAGACCTTCTTAACAAAATTTCTGAAATCTGAAAGAATAATGTCTTGTGAACATTTGAAGCATGTCATTTAAAAGTTTTATACATGTAATACTTTTTGATATTGTTTAGAAGGGGCAAACAAGGTGGCCTTATCATACCTTCTCTTTTGGGACAAGAGTGAATAATGTTAACAAATCAACTAATTTCAATTACCTTCAGGATCTTGGCAGGTCGTGCCACATCCATTAGAACAACATTTTTGGTTGCCATCACAGTCTACATCTCTACGACAGGCCTGTACACATGATCCTATATTGCTTATAGAAAGTTTAGGACATTGTCCTGGTTTAGTTGTGGGCAGTGGTGCAACTGTGGTTACTACAATTTAAAAAATAATGATTACAACAGACCAATCAAGACTTGTTTTTATTGGATGAGTTACACTGGTTAACCCGAGGTCAATCAGAAAAATAAACTCAATGACCAATCGATTCTTACTATGATGTAATAACATAAACATTCTGACATATGAAATGTCTGGGAAAATGCACATATTTGAAAGTCGTCTATACAAGATGTTATATGAGCTATTTATAACTATTTATACTTCAGCTCAATGTTGTTAACTAAATGTAATGAAAGTTTCTTAAATGAGCTTATTCTAAAGATATAAGTTATTGTCAAACAGGAAAAGAACATTGAATAACTGAAAGTGTTTTATACTGTATAGGATAATCAGATGAATCTTAGTGCTCTATATTAAGAATCCATGACTTAAAGTTGCTGAGAAAATTGTAACATGATTGTGTTACAGACAGACGAAAAGAGGTTAACCAGTGGATTCTGTTCCTCAATTAGAGCGGATGTATTATAATCAATCTAATGTATGTTTCTTTGATACATCATTAAAGTAACTAATATAAAATGGTAGGCAAGCCATAAATTCATTGACATAAATAAAATATATTGGTAATAACAACGAAATCAAAACAAACAACATTAGGAATATATTAATTGAAAGCATTTAATGTAACTCCTGCAATAAAAGAATATGTTGGTTAACTGACATTTCCAATACCCAACCAACACACATATTAACAATTTTGAGAATTTCCCATCCCCTTTCTCTGAAATACTATATTTTTCTGATAACCACATTCATCTCAATTACAATAATAAAAATGAGAATGGAAACGGGGAATGCGTCAAAGAGACAACAACCTGAGGAAAGAGCAGGAAACAGCCCAAGGCTTTTATTAGAGTAAATCTTATTACAGGCTGCCAATTACCAACATTTAAAAAAAGGGACAAAATATAGCAACTGCTAGCACATTTCACAAAACAAATATGGATTTGCAATTAGTTTTAAGCCCAAGTCAGCAGTTTTATCTACAGTACTGTAATAACCCTTCTAAAGTGAAAAATTCTTTGTTATGTTCATGTTTTTTTTCTCACCTCTATTTTGACAAACAATTTCTACATTAAGAAATGATTATGGGTAAACTCTACAAATAATGTTGTTTCCTATAATTAATATTCCAATAATTTTATCAATACCTGTGGTGGTGCATCTGGCTTCACAATCCTCTTTGGTATCAAATCTATTAGCATTACCATCACACCCTCCATACCAAAACCTTGTACATTGGCCAGTGGTAGCATTGTGGAAATATTTCACTATATATTTTCTACATCTTCCCAATTCACTAGGTAAACGACAGATATCTGAAAATAAAGTAAACTTTGATTTGAACAAACATTTAATTTTATTAGGGAGGCTATAAGATAAAAGCCCTAAAATAAAAGCCGTTTCATTCTGTTAATATTTTTTATTCTAAATGTTTATAAATTAAGTATATACATATACAATATATTTTCATTGTTGCAAAGTATGAAATTTATTTGTATGAGCTTAAGAAACCATAAGAAAAGCTAACTTTACTCCTGTGTCCAAATGAGTACAAATCAATTTTATATTTTTCTGTAATGTATGTATCATAGTTGTTTTTATCTTGCAATTTAACATGGATGCTTGAAAAATTGTTTTGTTTTTGAAATGTCCAGCTAAAAAAATCAACGTTGCTAGGATACAGACAGCCAAGAGGACACCAAACTGATCTGTGGTGTAAAACAGTAGTTTGAATGTAACTGTTGGCTCCCAACAACAAAGGATACGGGGAGACACTATGTGCATAGTGAATACTATATGAATAGTGCTTCAGTTTAATAAAATATAAATGATTGATTGGTGGCTAATTTTACATGCAAATTCATGATGATCAGAGGCAGATTATGGTGGGAAGGCCCCCCCCCCCTTATGGAGCTACACATATTTTACATGCAAATTCAAGATGATCAGAGGCAGATTATGGTGGGAAGGCCCCCCTTATGGAGCTACACATATTTTACATGCAAATTCAAGTTGATCAGAGGCAGATTATGGTGGGAAGGCCCCCTAATGGAGCATTCATATGGTAAATGATTGAATGATTGATTTGTGTTTAAAGCCAGTTTTAGCACTGTTGTGCTATTTCATGTCGGTCAGTTTTTCTTGGTAGAGGAAGCCAGGGGGGAACCACCTACCTTCGGTAGGAAAACTGACCATCCTATTCAATTAAGATTGGAGTCAAATGCACCCACCACTTTCGGGATTCAAACTCAAAACCTCAGTGTTGACAGGCTAATGATACAGTAGTTCAACTACTTAGACCACTTGGCAACGGAGGCCCCTGTATGGTAAATGCATACACTTTTTACAAGTCCCACTCCTAAGGTTACCTTGGTACTCCTCCCCTGTTCAGAATCCTAGATCTGCTTCTGATGAGATCATGTTAATAGATATATATATACAGCCTTCCTTGCACTAGATGGCACACAGATTGTTAATGTGATAGAATACAACATGATAGTCAGGAAAACATATTACCCTACTCAGTCACATTACTCTGACCAGTCTACAACATGATAGTCAGGAAACCTACTCAGTCACATTACACTGACCAGTCTACAACATGATAGTCAGGAAAACATATTACCCTACTCAGTCACATTACACTGACCAGTCTACAACATGATAGTCAGGAAAACATATTACCCTACTCAGTCACATTACACTGACCAGTCTACAACATGATAGTCAGGAAAACATATTACCCTACTCAGTCACATTACACTGACCAGTCTACAACATGATAGTCAGGAAAACATATTACCCTACTCAGTCACATTACACTGACCAGTCTACAACATGATAGTCAGGAAAACATATTACCCTACTCAGTCACATTACTCTGACCAGTCTACAACATGATAGTCAGGAAAACATATTACCCTACTCAGTCACATTACACTGACCAGTCTACAACATGATAGTCAGGAAAACATATTACCCTACTCAGTCACATTACACTGACCAGTCTACAACATGATAGTCAGGAAAACATATTACCCTACTCAGTCACATTACACTGACCAGTCTACAACATGATAGTCAGGAAAACATATTACCCTACTCAGTCACATTACACTGACCAGTCTACAACATGATAGTCAGGAAAACATATTACCCTACTCAGTCACATTACACTGACCAGTCTACAACATGATAGTCAGGAAAACATATTACCCTACTCAGTCACATTACACTGACCAGTCTACAACATGATAGTCAGGAAAACATATTACCCTACTCAGTCACATTACACTGACCAGTCTACAACATGATAGTCAGGAAAACATATTACCCTACTCAGTCACATTACACTGACCAGTCTACAACATGATAGTCAGGAAAACATATTACCCTACTCAGTCACATTACACTGACCAGTCTACAACATGATAGTCAGGAAAACATATTACCCTACTCAGTCACATTACACTGACCAGTCTACAACATGATAGTCAGGAAAACATATTACCCTACTCAGTCACATTACACTGACCAGTCTACAACATGATAGTCAGGAAAACATATTACCCTACTCAGTCACATTACACTGACCAGTCTACAACATGATAGTCAGGAAAACATATTACCCTACTCAGTCACATTACTCTGACCAGTCTACAACATGATAGTCAGGAAAACATATTACCCTACTCAGTCACATTACACTGACCAGTCTACAACATGATAGTCAGGAAAACATATTACCCTACTCAGTCACATTACACTGACCAGTCTACAACATGATAGTCAGGAAAACATATTACCCTACTCAGTCACATTACACTGACCAGTCTACAACATGATAGTCAGGAAAACATATTACCCTACTCAGTCACATTACACTGACCAGTCTACAACATGATAGTCAGGAAAACATATTACCCTACTCAGTCACATTACTCTGACCAGTCTACAACATGATAGTCAGGAAAATATATTACCCTACTCAGTCACATTACTCTGACCAGTCTACAACATGATAGTCAGGAAAACATATTACCCTACTCAGTCACATTACACTGACCAGTCTACAACATGATAGTCAGGAAACCTACTCAGTCACATTACACTGACCAGTCTACAACATGATAGTCAGGAAAACATATTACCCTACTCAGTCACATTACACTGACCAGTCTACAACATGATAGTCAGGAAAACATATTACCCAACTCAGTCACATTACACTGACCAGTCTACAACATGATAGTCAGGAAAACATATTACCCTACTCAGTCACATTACTCTGACCAGTCTACAACATGATAGTCAGGAAAATATATTACCCTACTCAGTCACATTACTCTGACCAGTCTACAACATGATAGTCAGGAAAATATATTACCCTACTCAGTCACATTACACTGACCAGTCTACAACATGATAGTCAGGAAAACATATTACCCTACTCAGTCACATTACTCTGACCAGTCTACAACATGATAGTCAGGAAAACATATTACCCTACTCAGTCACATTACACTGACCAGTCTACAACATGATAGTCAGGAAAACATATTACCCTACTCAGTCACATTACTCTGACCAGTCTACAACATGATAGTCAGGAAAACATATTACCCTACTCAGACACATTACACTGACCAGTCTACAACATGATAGTCAGGAAAACATATTACCCTACTCAGTCACATTACTCTGACCAGTCTACAACATGATAGTCAGGAAAACATATTACCCTACTCAGACACATTACACTGACCAGTCTACATCATGATAGTCAGGAAAACATATTACCCTACTCAGTCACATTACTCTGACCAGTCTACAACATCATAGTCATGAAAACATATTACCCTACTCAGTCATATTACACTGACCAGTCTACAACATGATAGTCAGGAAACCTACTCAGTCACATTACACTGACCAGTCTACAACATGATAGTCAGGAAAACATATTACCCTACTCAGTCACATTACTCTGACCAGTCTACATGATAGTCAGAAAAACATATTACCCTACTCAGTCACATTACTCTGACCAGTCTACAACATGATAGTCAGGAAAACATATTACCCTACTCAGTCACATTACTCTGACCAGTCTACAACATCATAGTCATGAAAACATATTACCCTACTCAGTCACATTACTCTGACCAGTCTACAACATGATAGTCAGGAAACCTACTCAGTCACATTACACTGACCAGTCTACAACATGATAGTCAGGAAAACATATTACCCTACTCAGTCACATTACTCTGACCAGTCTACATGATAGTCAGAAAAACATATTACCCTACTCAGTCACATTACTCTGACCAGTCTACAACATGATAGTCAGGAAAACATATTACCCTACTCAGTCACATTACTCTGACCAGTCTACAACATGATAGTCAGGAAAACATATTACCCTACTCAGTCACATTACTCTGACCAGTCTACAACATGATAGTCAGGAAAACATATTACCCTACTCAGTCACATTACTCTGACCAGTCTACAACATGATAGTCAGGAAAACATATTACCCTACTCAGTCACATTACTCTGACCAGTCTACAACATGATAGTCAGGAAAACATATTACCCTACTCAGTCACATTACACTGACCAGTCTACAACATGATAGTCAGGAAAACATATTACCCTACTCAGTCACATTACACTGACCAGTCTACAACATGATAGTCAGGAAAACATATTACCCTACTCAGTCACATTACACTGACCAGTCTACAACATGATAGTCAGGAAAACATATTACCCTACTCAGTCACATTACACTGACCAGTCTACAACATGATAGTCAGGAAAACATATTACCCTACTCAGTCACATTACTCTGACCAGTCTACAACATGATAGTCAGGAAAACATATTACCCTACTCAGTCACATTACACTGACCAGTCTACAACATGATAGTCAGGAAAACATATTACCCTACTCAGTCACATTACTCTGACCAGTCTACAACATGATAGTCAGGAAAACATATTACCCTACTCAGTCACATTACTCTGACCAGTCTACAACATGATAGTCAGGAAAACATATTACCCTACTCAGTCACATTACACTGACCAGTCTACAACATGATAGTCAGGAAAACATATTACCCTACTCAGTCACATTACTCTGACCAGTCTACAACATGATAGTCAGGAAAACATATTACCCAACTCAGTCACATTACTCTGACCAGTCTTTAACTCCTAAATATATGCCACAAGCTTGGTAGAGCAGCAAATACTAATTTTGAAGTTCTTATTTTAACAAGCTGTTTATTGAAACCAGGACCTCCCCCTTTTGAACTGCACAGTTCAAGTTAGACTTTGAAGTGTTGTACAATAAATTAGTTCATGTTACATGAAACAAGCCAATTTCATTGCTTTTTTGTAATTAATGATATTTTTTAATAATAATGAAATTTCTGTCCTCACATGTGGGGAGCTTGAGAGACATAAAACTTAATTAAATCACAGGTGCTACAACTTTATCATATCGTAATTGCATTTCCACCATGTGTTACATAATAGTCCTGACTTACAAATATGAAATTCAGATGAAAACTAAAGTTTCCTAGGAGAATGCATTGTTCATATGGCATCTATGTCTAAGAATGCCATTCATATCTGTGAGATATTTCATCTGATTTATTCATATATTAATGTAAGGGACAACCATTTGATTTTGTGTGTGTGTGTGTGTGTGTGTGGGGGGGGGAGGGGAGGGGGGGAGGACAGGAGGATTTTGGAAATGAATATATGTGCCTGGACAGGATACAACAGAATATTCTGCCCCACAAAATGCAGGAAATAAGTATGAATGAAATAAAAAATAAGTATTTTGTTGAATAAGTTCTTTAAAAAAAAGGAAAAAAAGAACAGCTTTGGCAGCCAAAGTAATAGCATTTTCACTTCAGACACAAGATGAGGCATTTTCTATATCAGAATGTCCAAATTTGCAGTAAGACTGAATGCCATCTTAAATGGCCACTGATTTGAAAAAATAATTCTGATACTGTAAATTCAGAAATTATTGCGTGCATTTATTATTGCGATTTTGTCATTTTAGACTTAAATGCGATTTTAATTTTTACGATTTTGACAAAAATCCTGTTTAATTCATATAAAATATTTCAAAATGCAAGTTTAAATTATTGTGTTTACAACTCTGTCGCATTTTTCGCAATAATAAAAACCTCGCAATAATTTCTGAATTTACAGTATATGCCAACTGCCTTATGGCTAGTTGAACTTTTCAAGCGGATTCATATCTGACATATTTGTTTATCGTAAATTGTATTGTTATAAATTAAATCTTTATTAGTTTTCTTTTGCACTTGAGATGAGCACGAGACCACCAAAGATGTAGTCTTGAATGTGAAAGAAGGTTAGTTATACAATCTGATTACAAATATGTATAATATATATTCAAAATCAGTAAAAGTCTGTGGATCTACTGACTAAACACCAATCAATAGAATTGTCTACATCCCAATCAACAGAACTGTCTACACCTCAATCAAAACCCCATCTGTACTACTGTCTACATCCCATCTGTACCTCTGTCAAAAACCCATCTGTACTACTGTCTACACCCCATCTGTACCTCTGTCAAAACCCCATCTGTACTACTGTCTACATTCCATCTGTACCTCTGTCAAAACCCCATCTGTACTACTGTCTAAATCTGATCTGTACATCTGTCAAAACCCCATCTGTACTACTGTCTACATCTCATCTGTACCTCTGTCATAACCCCATCTGTACTACTGTCTACACCCCATCTGTACCTCTGTCAAAACCCCATCTGTACTACTGTCTACACCCCATCTGTACCTCTGTCAAAACCCCATCTGTACTACTGTCTACACCCCATCTGTACTACTGTCTACACTCAATCCATACCTCTATCAAAACCCTATCTGTACTACTGTCTACACCCCATCTGTACCTCTGTCAAAACCCCATCTGTACTACTGTCTACATTCCATCTGTACCTCTGTCAAAACCCCATCTGTACTACGGTCTACACCCCATCTGTTCCTCTGTCAAAACCCCATCTGTACTACTGTCTACACTCAATCCCATACTACTGTCTACACCCCATCTCTACCTCTGTCTAAACCCCATCTGTACTACTGTCTACATCTGATCTGTACCTCTGTCAAAACCCCATCTGTACTACTGTCTATACCCCATCTGTACCTCTGTCAAAACCCCATCTGTACTACTGTCTACACCCCATCTGTACCTCTGTTGAAACCCCATCTGTACTACTGTCTACACTCCATCTGTACATCTGTCAAAACCCCATCTGTACTACTGTCTACACCCCATCTGTACCTCTGTTGAAACCCCATCTGTACTACTGTCTACACTCCATCTGTACCTCAGTCCAAAACCCCATCTGTACTACTGTCTACATCCCATCTGTACAACTGTCTACATCCTTCATTAGATTAAGGTTTACCTGTATTCCTTGAGTTATCTATTCCACCATTAGTACCACCATTAGTACCATGGTCAGTACCATGATCTGTACCACTGTGTCCGCCACCATTTGTACCATGGTCAGTACCTGTATTACCATTTGTACCTTTGTCTGATCAAATTTACAAAATAGTTTTATAATACAAATGTACTAATATTTTAAGCAATAATTAGTTCACACTTTGGTATCATTACTTATTGACAGTTTCCAGTTTGGTAGGAATTGTATGGCTTGGTTGCATGTGACAGTGGCTTTAAATCATTGGAAAGGGGTGGATAATGAAAAATAGTAGGAGGGAAAGGATATGATATAAATAAAACCAAGTTTCTGTTTTCAGTATCATATTTGTTTCAAGGAACATGCTCTACTGGTTCACTCAAACACTTTCACTCATGCATATAAAACAGAATTAGAACTAATAACTTGATGCATAGTTTCTTTATTTTTTAATAAAGCCAATAGAATAAATACATTAAAATAAAAAAAGATATTGTGAATTTTCAGCCTTAAAAAAGTTCTTACTGATCATATATACACGAAGGAAGATATGGAGCATTCATAAAGATATTATCCTTGATCTGCAATACATTCATCATGCGACTGTGATGTTGTATATTTTTGTAATAGTATAAAGAGGCAAAAGACTGAAAGGCGTTCTTTTCATGCCATAGTCACAGTATAATGTCATACTGGGTTTCCTTATACATTATTATAATAGTACAGCTAGTTTTTGCCATCTGCCTTCATTTTAATGAAGACAAGTGCAAAATTTCATTTCTTGGAGAGAATGAGTAATTTTAACACTCTATGCATTCAATATAAATGAATGAATTACATAATATATAAATGATGATTGATTCATGGCATAAAATAACAGTATAATTGCATAAATATGTGATACTCCAACCATTTGAAATCTTGTTTTAAAAATAGACATAGCTATTAACTCTCCCTTTTCAACAGGAGCCTCCTGATATTTTTTTTTTCAAAATTTCCAAAACCTTTCACTATGTGCCCATCACCCTTTAAGGAATTAGAATTTCAAACTATTCAAATTGTGAATTTGACTTTCAGAAAATTGCATAGTTTACTATTTACATTATTGTAAAAACATTTTTGAGATATCATACAACTTTAATAATTTTCTTTTAATTATTATAATGTTGTCCTGAAGTTAGCATTTCCTTCCATGACAAAAGGGGACATAAAAAGTCAAAGAATATTTACAATTGTCAAATGCTTTCTTGATCATAAGTCAAGTGTTCTTTCATGGACTACAAAGTAGTAAGTTCACGAAAGGTTAAAATTGGCCGAAAGATTTTGATGAATTTTATAACCAGGTCAAAATAATACAAATTTCACATAGAATGTAATGACCCTTCGATTATACATTATTTGTGTTTAAACATCAGTTTTGGTAAAAATTTGCCAGAAATGTTTTGTGTCTAGGGATTCCATATCATCATAGGTATCTTTCAGTTAATACAGAACATTTTGTATGGTAGGTTGCAACCAATTATTTTCTCAAGCTTTTAGGTCTAAAAAACGCAGATTTTGAAAATATTTCCAAAATTTGCTGACTTTGAAGCCTTAAATGTACTCTTATGGAGAGATTTGTTTAACCTAGCAGTAAGGATTTGGAAATAGATACAAATTATGTCCTTTAGAATATTTGATGATAAAGTTTATCATATTTGGCCTCAAGTGAACCATTTCCTTTAACCATGATAAATATTTCAGAATTTTTCAGTCAGGGCTGCATAATGTGTGTTTCTTTTTAATAAAAAAAAAATGGTGTACACGATGAGTAGAAATCTCCCATAAAAATATCTACTGGCAGTCAGTAACTTTGTTTCACAAAATCCTGACTTTTATAGAAGAAAACTTTATCAGAAATGAAACAGTGGTTGTTTTATCACTGAACATCAATTTGTAATTTTTAGCTGCATATCACTTCTCAGCTTTATATTCTAATAAGATTTTTATTTCAAAATTCTCATTTGAAAAAAGAAACATCACAACAATTTTCAAATGCATGACCTTATAAAAATGCTATCATAACCTGCATTTATGTTGTTTTTAAAAAGTGTTATGAGGCGCCATTAAGTAGGGATACAGTAAACCTCCCTTAAATAAAAAAAAATATCAGAGGCGAAGCTACCACTTAGAAGATATGAAAAAGATATGAAATGAACCAATGTACAGACTATCTTTTTCTTTTCTTAAATTATTTTTCTCATTATTTAATACTTGATGATTCTATGAGTATGGTCAAATGAACGTCATCATATTTATGCACTGTTATCTAACACTACAATATCACTTATAGATACAAACCTATGACTTTAGAGGTACAAGCGGCCTTACATGCCTCTTCAGATTCAAAACGGTTGGTGTTGCCACGACAACCACCATACCAAAATCTCTGACATAGTTTGTCATTGTAATTATAGTACCACTGAACTTTATATTTGGTACATTGGCCCCTGTCTTGTTTTTGGCGACATCGAGCTAGATAAATTGAAGACAAAATATGGATAACCACTCCCAGTGCATAGAACATAGTGTTAGCAATAGTGACATAACAACCATGTTTAATTTCTGTTATTTATCTGTAAGGCTGCTCAATCTTTTATTTTTGATGTTATATTTCTTTAGTAGCTGCAGAAAAAAACTGAAGCTCATAATTATTTTTTAGATTATTCTTAACTGCTTTTCAGACATCTTTAATTTTGGTTTCGTTGTTTTTGAAATTTAATTTGACTAAACTCCACAACATTTTAATCCAAATATGTGAATAATAATAACAGATTAAAAAGTGACTTTGAAATATCTTTTGCAGCATGAGCCAGCATAACAAAGATTATTACATGGTTGTTTAAACTAACAATACTTTACACAATTTTGCTTGTATGTTTATTTATAAAACAGAAATTGAAATAAAATGTTACAAAAGGTTATTTTTAAATAAAAAGGCAAAATGTTTTTCTCAATTCTTTAATAAAATTACCGATCAAAACTCTGGTAATCAACCTTATATCTACAAGTAAACTGATAACTAATCATTTGACAAAATTACCTACAAAATACCCTATTCAAAAATTACATAAGTTAGATATAACATCTGATTTTAAGTTAATATCAAAACTTAGAACATAAACATCTTATCTTACTCAGTTGTATAACAGATTTAAAAAGTTTTAAATAGTTCACAAGACTTTTGAACTTTGAAGGTGATTCATAAGTACTCTCTTTATAGTTATAAGTACCTTGAATTATTTTGGAACAGTCGTTACAAAATAAACCACTACTTAAAATTAACATTTAAGCTGAGTATTCTAGATACAAGAGGAACATTTGTAAAAGTAGAATTATAAAAGCATGCAGAAAAATAAATGTAAAGATTATGCAACAGAATCTATTTTAAAGCAAAGATTTATCTATATATAATGTAGGGATAACTATCTGATTATCAAATATAACAGTCTTTTACTTTCTACTCCTTCAAAATATAGCTTTAGAAAAAAACAAGACAACATTTTCTACTTAAGTCAAATGGAATAACCTCTGATAGATTTGGTTTAGGTTTACCAAAATTTATTTTATTCAGGTGTAGATGGGGACTCCAGTTTTCCCACACTTATGTATTACCCCCTTGATATTTTTTACACATAATCAGTTATTTTAATTCTATTTTTGTCATCCATGAAAATTGTGCAACAGCATTTTCTACAGTTCCAAGGTGAAGGTGGGGTGAGGTGACAGGTGCAAAGGATAAGTTGTGCAAGTGGTGCAGTGATTCTAAACTACTATCTGGTGGGTTTATTTTAATGTACAATTGTAAGATGATTTACTACTTGTAGTAGTACTTCACACTTTATATAGTACATAGTAATTATCATTTGACCGCAAAAATTACTGCTCGAATTGATGAGAAAACTTTTCAATTATTTGAATTTCAAGAAGTTCACTATACCGGGGTACATTACTGAATAGAACATTTTTTTATGAAATCAATGTATTTTAGAAGTTATAATCTAAATGTTTCCTTTATTTTTGTAATTACCGTAAGATTTCAGAATTTGCTAGTATTTAATTTGGAACTACCTTGAAAAGCACGCACTATTTTTATGGTCAAACATGTAACTATTTATTTTTGTGATCTTAAAACTTTTTTCATTTTATTTTTATAAACAGAGAAATAATTTTGATAGTAACTAAATTGTTCTTTTACTTACCTGTATCTATAACTACTGTTTTAACTGGAAAGAAAGAAAAATTGTGTATTAGCACCAAAATAAAATAACAAAATAGCTAATGTTTTGTATGGTTCCTTTCATAACCATTATAGCCTTGTTCACTTCACTAAACTCTACAGACGGATACAGATGGCAAACACAACTGTAACCATGTACACAACAGGAATTCCATACCTACAGAGCACATGACCTCACTACCCACATTTTAATGCAGTTCGTGTATCTCTTTGTTTTAATTACATTCAAATGATTCTCTGTTTCTCTAATTATAACTTACTCATGAAATAAAAACAAGACAAAAGCAATAAAAAATTACATTAAACTTGGGGTTCAAAGAATATATCCTTTACCTGTTTATTGTGTTACAGCCTAATATATCATAAAAAAGAAGATGTGGTATGATTGCCAATGAGACAACTCTTCACAAGAGACCAAATGACACAGAAATTAGTTTCTATTCTGCACATAAATCATTATACTATTAAGTTTGGTTCCAATGTCCCGACAGTTTCAAAGGATAAGGGTTTTAAAATTTTAACACCAAGTCGACATCAGAGGAAAAACAACCAGAAAAAATTGCATTTGCCCTTCAAAACCGGGTGAGCTAATGTGATCTTACTATATCTAAAATTGTTCACATTCCTGTGTCAAAGGCCACCCCTTTTTTTCTTTACAAAAATGGGGGTTAACATACAATCAAGTATAAGCAATTCACTATTTCCAACAGATAAAGAATGAGATTACAAACAATAAAAACTGTTCAAAGAGAGTAGAAACCATGACTTTCAAAGCATAAAAACAAAATGTTACAACATTCGAGAGATTTTAAATATAACCTACAGACTGTAGAGTTTATTCCACAACAACTAGTCTAAAACACTTGTAAATGTAGACTATACTAAGACATGGTTTCCTTTTCTATTCATAGATAAAAATATAAAAAAAATTTATCAAGGTCAAGATGAAGTAAAACACTTCAATGCTTCTAGTAGCATGTTTATTGTGTTAATTCTTTTCGAAAAAAAATTATAGAACTGCAAGTCTTAGGGCTCAAATTATGTTATTGAGAATTCATAACATCAATTCAAGATTCGTACATCCAAAAATAAAGTTAGCATCTTCTGGAGATGAGCTTAAGTTGGATATGGGGTAGAAACTTTGCTTTGTAACAGGCCACCTACTGCCCCTTCAGAGAGTAGTTGCAGAGTTTCCTTTATTATTCATATCCACTATAGTTTTATTCTTCTTTCTCTGCATCTCTCAATGTGGACTTGGCAACAAAGTAGGTCCTACTAACTAAATTATGATGTCTTTACTGAATGTTTCTTGAGATTGATATAGAAAGTAATTTACATTCTTTGATGTGAATGAAGTAATCAGCCTTTGAAAATTTTTCCTGATTGCACCGATTAATTAATGGTAAGATATTGATTGTTGTGATTGCATTTCCATAATGTATACACAAATAAATATATATAATGCCAGAATTATTGTTGTTATGTTTGTCAGTTATTAAACCTATATGTCTAAGACAAATACTGATGGTCAGTCACAGCATTCCTTAAAATTTCTTCATATCCATTTATAAATCCTTTGACTTCAGTCGGCTCAGTGTCAACATAATGTGTCCTAGTAGAGTGACATGTTTACTTAGACTGTTACCTTGAGAGTCAGTACATTAGAAATATGACTAAGAAAGTCTGTCTACTTCAAACTAATGGTATATTCATATCATATTGGCCAAGTTATTGTCTGGAATAGATATGCAATATTTGCCACTGAATGCTAAGCATCAACTAAACAATCAAACTAAAAAATGTAGGAGATCACCCTCTGGTGATAATTTCAGAAGAAGATCTGCAGCTGAACCTATTGCAAGTATTATCGTTGGCATTTATTTTTCCTTTCATTAATATTCAATTTCTAAAGTTGTGCTATGAAGGCATGATTTGCCAAGCATTAAGGGACTTCATAATTCTGTGAAAAGTGGGCCATAAACAACAGTATTTGAACTAAATCTATACTACACTAATGAACAAATAAACAGCTGGATGCAACATAAATAACAGTTACTTGAAAACAAAAAAATTGCTCCCTTACCTACAGACCTAGATCTAAATGTAAACAAAAACCTTGGACTGTGAGAAGGTTTTCTTTCATTTTCCTCCTAAAGTTATACTTGTAATCATAATACTGATTCAAAGTTACATGTAATATGGACTGCTTTAAATGACAAGTTCTTTTTACATAAATATTTAAATTAATGATTAGTACAACATGTGTGATACTAGATGCTGCTTGGCATGTTTGAACTTAGTAATCTAAGTCAATATTTAGTCTTTTTCATCATACAAAGTAATTTTGTGGTTGTGAAGTATCAGTCCTATAATCCTTCTGTATTTACAGAATATACCAATCATAAGCTACCAAATCATTCTACACTATCATAACAGCCCGATAATTAAAACAGATATAACAGTTGCGGATACAGGGGGTGTACATCCCCGTTAAATCGCAAAAAAAAAAATCATCTCATGTTACTCATGATTGATATGATTTTTTAACATAAAATTGTTCAAAAATGTTTTCAAAATGGCTCCGATCAGCAGTATATAAACTCCCTTTTCTGGCATTATGCCTCCTTTCAAAAATCCTTGATCTGCCCCTATAAATTCTTTAAAATAATTACAATTTTGTCACCCCTTAACATACTGTTGACACTAAGGACAGATTTTTGAACTTCTAAAACATTCAATTACGCATACAAAGTCAAAATTATCACAGGGGACTTAAATACTAGGTTGATACAATTATATAGGGCCATAAACTAAACTTGACATTTATAAAAGTCACTCTGACACTCCAAAGACATTCTAACCCTATCATTTTACTGATTATTTGGTCCTTACAAAATACATGTATAACATATTAAATTCAGCTTTACATTACTATCTTTGGAGTGCTCTACGACAACATGTTATCTTATCTTCTCTCTAGTATTGGTCAAACTTGACCATCAGCTTGTGATGGCTAATCCTTTAAAATCCTATCAAGTACTTATTTAGGTGTGGTTAAGTACTGGTCAACAAAGCTACTTCACTAATAATTAGTATTATAACTTCCGAAAATACTTTTATTGATTACTATAATACATTATTTAAATTCTGCAAACTGACTTCAATTATGGACAGACATTGGACATATGAACCATTGCCTTGTTTTTCATGATTTAACTCCTATATGTTTGGAAAACTAAGCTGAAAATCATAAAAATCAATTGTCAGCTAGTCTACATAGAATCTAAAAATGTGTAAAATCTAAGAAAAGTTTCCTTTCACAGCATACTTGAGTTATTGAGAGATATGCTTGGACAGACAGAAGGACAGTCAAAGGTATTCCTCATTCTTCGACTGGCATTTAAAAAGAATGCTCCAGTGGAGCGATAGACAAATGACCATGTCAGTCCTCAATAGGTACAAGCTACATAATTTTTTTTTTCATATATCTCCTTTTATTCACGCCAATAGGTCTTTATAAAGACTTTAAACAAAGAAGCAATGCATACCCAAACAAATATGCACTCATCTGCTTCATATTATCAATAAAATAAAGCACATGTGCAGTGTTAACACTCTAGTATTAACTAAAAAAAAATGATCAGAGTGCAGCCTATGATAGATAGCTTGTTTCCACTCGCCCAAACCAAATTAAAATAACATGCATGTAGTTCAGCATGGGGACATGTTAACTACAATCATATATAGGATCAGAAAAAAGTGAATCAGAAATGAATGAACCCTCTGTTGAAATTTTAATAATTTATCATAAGGGTCTTTTCCAATAAATCAAATTTTGAACTTTGCTATTACAGAAGTCTGCTGCTTCCATTACTCAAACATTACATTCTAGGTGAAGACTCCTGCTTAACATTACTTCTGTCATACTTCAGAATAATTATCTTTTCTCTTTGATTCAAAATTCCATCAAACTGATTTTTCTAGATAACAATATTGCATTATGACTTAATTGCATCAAGACTCTGAGTAAATCATGACCAAACTACAGTTAAGAATTTTCACTACAATTCATTCATTACTTGCTTCATTTACTGTCAATATCCTTATACAACAACCCTATTATTACAAACATCAGAAAATAGCGGTAGTTTATCTATAAATCACTTAACCACATAATTTATGTTTCAAAAATATTTTGAATAACTTATTTTTAGCTCGGAATGTATATTAATTGCTATAAAATCTTAATTCTCTAAGACGCAATATAATGATAATATGATACTTATATTTCCATAGCTGGACAATCTCAAGAGAGATGTCTACGAAATGTAAACCATAAATATAAGATACCAAATCAGGCTGAAAGAATTAAACAACATTTATTTATCTAAGTTAATAATGTGTATGTAAGGCAAAGATGTCAAATCCTACGCATATTATTTAAAATTATATTAAATAAAAGGACCTTTGTTTAGCAAGCTCACAAAACCAATGCTTCCAACAGAGAGTGGAAGAGCTTAATTATAAGTGATCTGCTTGCATATGTTTTCTTTGAAGGAAGTGCCATGAGAAATGAAGCCTCTTATCAAAATTTAAGAACAAATGGTTATATATTTGTACAAGTCCTCCTACACAAAAATGGTACCACCTCAGTGGTCTCTTGTAGCCTGCTTGCCTTCTGCGAGAGGTCATGAGTTTGGTCACTGGCCAAGTCAAACCAGACTTGAAAACTGGTATTTGCTGCTTCTCCTATTAGCACAAGGCATTTATGAGTAAGAGCAAAGTCTTGTGTCTGGGTAGGGTGACATGTCCTCCTGTTGATTGAAATCTAGTAAACTATCTCATTAAAAATCCTGCTAAAGTGTAGGCTTAGTACAAAGCAGGGTTCATATGGTTTATATTTTATGGTAAATAAGATAAGAGGGACATTTTTTATAAACTACTGTTATCAAAAAATTGTATGGTTAAGAGCAAGTACACATTAAATGAGTGAAAATAAGTTAAAACATTAAGGACTATGTACAAAAAAGAATAAAAATACAAAAACAAATATAGAAAAAGGGAGGTCCATTCTCCAAGTGCATGTGGTGAAAACTGATGTACTCCCTTAGTCCCCTTCAAACTTTCTTGAATGAACTAAATTGGACTTTAATATAGACTTTGGGCCTATTTTCAGCTGAAAGGAATCTCTTTATCATTTAATTGTGAAGTATATTGGACAATCAATAAAACAGGTAAAAGTTATTCACTTAAAAGAACCACATACACCTTGTTCAAAAAGTCAAACAAAATGACACACTTCAGACAACAGTTAATACTTTTATCAATTGTCAACTGTTTACTGTAGAAATGATGGACAAAAAGTTCAGTGTCCTCTAGAAGTATTCAAGTTTTGAGGAAAAGTATATTTTCTAGTCCTATGTATCATAGACTCTCTAGCCGTTTATATTGGACTAACAATGAATTGGTCCAGTCTTAACTGGTCTACAATGAAACATATTTACTGTTCCGTGACTTTTACTGTACATTCTTTCTGTTCCATTATAAGTCTGTAAAAGTAAAAACTGGACAAATCATTATCAAAGGATATCATCTTATATACTTATTATCATTGGCCATACCGTGTAGAGATCATAACAGACTAGTACTGCCTGTATTGGTCGTAATGTAATTAAAATTCAGATGAATGAATACCACAGACTAACACCACCATGAAATTTATATATGGTATAATAACATTAGGATAGTGCTATAGCCTTTAACCATACTGTCTGTCTGACACTAAGTGTTTTGATAATATAATAATTTTGTGGTTTTATACATCAATAGACTTGTACTATAAATTTTTAAAGAATTCAAATTAAAGTGAATTTTTCTAAAAATCTGGGTCAAGTACAGAAAGCTATGAGATAGAAGAAATCTTTTAATACTTGGTATGACTTAAATATATCATTCTTGTAGGTCGTATAAATAGCAAAATTTAATATAAAATTGGAAATTTTAAAACCAGAAAGGCATTTGAAGCTTTCTGTTCCCATAACATTTTGACTTTGACTGTAGTGAGTGGCTGAAGGACCTTTATCGGGACCTCAGGATTAGGCCTTTATTTTTGCAGGAAATTGGGATTGGGCCTTAATTTCCGAGGGAATTCTGGACTTACAACTACCTTTGTAGTGATCCTTAAAAAATAAACAATAAAATGTAATAAGAAATATAAGAAATAGGCATTTTCTTTTTTATCCTTTTTTAACCAATACAATCTTAGTTAACAGGAAAATTTCCCCTTCACAGTTATATCAAGGATTTGTATATTAATATACAGTAAAGTCAGAAAGTTTGTGTGTGCATTTACTATTGCAACTGTTGAACAAGTGACACAAATTCAGGATTAATTATTGTGTCTTTAGGAAATGCTGCATCCAAATATTGCCATCAAAATCTAAAATTAAAATTTTCATTTTTGCAACATCTATATCGTTGTAATTTCATCAAAAATCTGAACTTACAGTACCTACTCAGTTCTTGATCTTAAGAAAATTTATCACGCTACATTTTAATATCCATGTCCATACTATGACAATTCAACTTTCTTTACATTTTCACCTTTAATATAACATGATATTTTAATTGTTCATTTTAATAACATTTATGTTGAAAATAACTGGTACTTCTACCCTAAATTGAAAAATTCAGCTACATAAGAATCATGTTAAACTATAATATTTCTGTCAGTTATTTGACAAATCTTCTCAACTATAAAATGTATTTAACCTATTTATTTATGTAAATTAGTGTTTTGCTATAACTGTGTGAGACAACATATAGCATATAAACATTTTCACAAGTTAATTTTATTGGACTTGAGTATCTTATATTACAGTAATAGATAATATTTTGAACCTCAATAATACAAAAGTACATGGACACCATCCAAAAGAGTAGGATAATCTTTCGGAACGAAATCTAATGTAATCTATACTAAAGGTTTTACTTTTTTTACTAGCTGTAAATTGTATTTATGCAAAATGTTCTTATATTACGTTTTCTGTCTTCAATATGCCAAATACTTTTGCACAAAGACAAGAGTGTAATTCTGCATTATTCAGTAAAACTGGACATACACAAAAACAACTATGTATTCTCTAAATTTCAGTGATTAATATTTTGATTAAATTCAATGGTCAGTTTTTTTAAAGCCTTTAAATTTTATTAGAGATCTAAAATATAAATAAGATCTATGTTTAGTTCATTCTACAGGTATCAATAGACAGGTTTTATTTTTCTTTACAGTTTTTAAAATGCACCAAATACTGTTAAGTGGTATATTTTTCGCTGAGTTAAAATGTCCCAAATTCTAGGACTAAACTTGTTCATTCGGTTTTATTTTTACAAATTTTCTGTCCCTGTATCTGATCTTCCATTAAGTTCATATTTACGCCAGCAGATATTTTCATGATGCTATCTTAAGTGATATATAAGCGAAAAAAAATAAATCCCTCGTGAAAATTTACTACTTTACAGTAAAAATGTATAACGTGAAATACAAGAGAGGCGGAAGACACCAAAAGGATATTCAAACGCATAAGTAGTGGACAAACTGACCTAGGGGCAGCGCCTCAGAATAGTTATCAAACTGATATGTACTGATAGTAATGCAACTTTATATTAAATATCATAGCTCTATCACAAGTAGTTCCTATCAAATTAACTTAAGCAGAAAACTTAACAATTGTTGACGCCGTCATCATCCTGGCCGTCGTAGGAAAAGCAATCTCTATGTCTCGCTTTCCACGACTTTTGTCGCAGGTGAGACAAAAACTAAACTAAAAACTCTTTTGAAAGAGAAACATCTTCATTCTCACATACAAGTGGATTTGTCCAACAAAAATATCACTCTACAGACAAAAAGATAAGCATGTCAAAAACTTGGATGTAACAGGATATTACATGACCATGAATACAAGAAATTTGAAGCTATACTCAAAAGCTTAATGCTATATTTTACACATGATTAAACTTTATTATACAATAACACATATTTAAATTATGTAACGATATACATTAAATCAAATTAGTCTGTACTCTTGTCTGCTGTGAAATAGACATTTATCAATGAATTGATTCCAAATTCAGTTTTATAATACAAACTGAAAAATTACTGAGGTCTAAAGAATACATTCTCAATTATTCTACAAGGATGCCTTTTGCAATTTTCTTCTAATCTTTTTGTAATCCTTGAATGTGAAGTTAAAACAAGCATGTACTTGTAAACACATATTGACTTAAGCATTGCAGCATTGCCAAATAAAGCTCCCGTATCTTGATTGTTGGCCTTTCCAGCCAGCTGGTAAGATGAATCTTCCAAATCAATGCTTTTCAAAACAGTTAGTTCTGTAGTTATATGACTTACCAGAAAATTACCGATTTATATACCATTTTCCAATAATGGTTTCTTTGGGTTTTTTGTTTGTTTGCAAAAGGAGGGGGTGTTGAATGCTGTCTCATTAAAATATATCTAAAATCTCTATTTATAGCAATGTACCTTAAAATCCCTAATCATCTTACAATGATTCAATGATTCTACTGAAAAATAAGTTTACCTATTAACTCAATGTAACTAACAATCTGACAAAAGCAGGGAAAATAATAATGCTGATCATTGGAACATAAAGTACATGTAAGGTCAAAGTTAGGTGACTCCTGTCAGAATGACATATTCACCTTACAATGATTCTATCAACCAAATATATTTTACCTATTATATAAAGCAAATTACAATCACCTTTAACTGAAAGATAAACTGACAACTTGCATAAATGATAACTGTAAAAAAACAATTGTTGTGTAAAGAATGCCCACAGCTGATATTTTTAAATAACAGTCATCCTCAACCTGGATATAAAGTGAATGTAAAATGTACAACTTGGATAAGGTCATTGTAAAATGTACAGCTTGGATAAGGTCATTGTAAAATGTACAACTTGGATAAGGTCATTGTAAAATGTACAGCTTGGATAAGGTCATTGTAAAATGTACAACTTGGATAAGGTCATTGTAAAATGTACAACTTGGATAAGGTCATTGTAAAAAGTGCAGCTTGGATAAGGTCACTTTAAAATGTACAACTTGGATAAGGTTATTGTAAAATGTGCAGCTTGGATAAGTTCATTGTATAATGTACAACTTGGATAAGGTCACTGTAAGATGTACAACTTGGATAAGGTCATTGTAAAAAGTGCAGCTTGGAAAAGGTCATTTTAAAATGTACAACTTGGATAAGGTCATTGTAAAATTAACAGCTTGGATAAGGTCATTGTAAAATGTACAGCTTGGATAAGGTTATTGTAAAAAGTGCAGCTTGGATAAGGTCATTGTAAAATGTACAGCTTGGATAAGGTATTGTAAAAAGTGCAGCTTGGATAAGGTCATTGTAAAATGTACAGCTTGGATAAGGTTATTGTAAAAAGTGAAGCTTGGATAAAGTCATTGTAAAATGTACAACTTGGATAAGGTCATTGTAAAATGTACAGCTTGGATAAGGTCATTGTAAAATGTACAGCTTGGATAAGGTCATTGTAAAATGTACAACTTGGATAAGGTCATTGTAAAATGTACAGCTTGGATAAGGTTATTGTAAAATGTACAGCTTGGATAAGGTCATTGTTAAATGTACAACTTGGATAAGGTTATTGTAAAAAGTGCAGCTTGTATAAGGTCATTGTAAAATGTACAACTTGGATAAGGTCATTGTGAAATGTACAGCTTGGATAAGGTCACTGTAAAATGTACAGCTTGGATAAGGTTATTGTAAAATGTGCAGCTTGGATAAGGTCATTGTAAAATGTACAACTTGGATAAGGTCACTGTATAAAGTGCAGCTTGGATAAGGTCATTGTATAAAGTGCAGTTTTGATAAGGTCATTGTAAAATGTACAACTTGGATAAGGTCATTGTAAAAAGTGCAGCTTGGATAAGGTCATTGTAAAATGTACAACTTGGATAAGGTCATTGTAAAAAGTGCAGCTTGGATAAGGTCACTGTAAAATGTACAACTTGGATAAGGTTATTGTAAAATGTGCAGCTTGGATAAGATCATTGTATAATGTACAACTTGGATAAGGTCACTGTAAAATTTACAACTTGGATAAGGTCATTGTAAAAAGTGCAGCTTGGATAAGGTCATTTAAAAATGTACAACTTGGATAAGGTCATTGTAAAATTAACAGCTTGGATAAGGTCATTGTAAAATTTACAGTTTGGATAAGGTTATTGTAAAAAGTGCAGCTTGGATAAGGTCATTGTAAAAAGTGCAGCTTGGATAAGGTCATTGTATAAAGTGCAGCTTGGATAAGGTCACTGTATAAAGTGCAGCTTGGATAAGGTCATTGTAAAAAGTGAAGCTTGGATAAAGTCATTGTAAAATGTACAACTTGGATAAGGTCATTGTAAAATGTACAGCTTGGATAAGGTCATTGTAAAATGTACAGCTTGGATAAGGTCATTGTAAAATGTACAACTTGGATAAGGTCATTGTAAAATGTACAGCTTGGATAAGGTTATTGTAAAATGTACAGCTTGGATAAGGTCATTGTTAAATGTACAACTTGGATAAGGTTATTGTAAAAAGTGCAGCTTGTATAAGGTCATTGTAAAATGTACAACTTGGATAAGGTCATTGTGAAATGTACAGCTTGGATAAGGTCACTGTAAAATGTACAGCTTGGATAAGGTTATTGTAAAATGTGCAGCTTGGATAAGGTCATTGTAAAATGTACAACTTGGATAAGGTCACTGTATAAAGTGCAGCTTGGATAGGTCATTGTATAAAGTGCAGTTTGGATAAGGTCATTGTAAAATGTACAACTTGGATAAGGTCATTGTAAAAAGTGCAGCTTGGATAAGGTCATTGTAAAATGTACAACTTGGATAAGGTCATTGTAAAAAGTGCAGCTTGGATAAGGTCACTGTAAAATGTACAACTTGGATAAGGTTATTGTAAAATGTGCAGCTTGGATAAGATCATTGTATAATGTACAACTTGGATAAGGTCACTGTAAAATGTACAACTTGGATAAGGTCATTGTAAAAAGTGCAGCTTGGATAAGGTCATTGTAAAATTAACAGCTTGGATAAGGTCATTGTAAAATTTACAGTTTGGATAAGGTTATTGTAAAAAGTGCAGCTTGGATAAGGTCATTGTAAAAAGTGCAGCTTGGATAAGGTCATTGTATAAAGTGCAGCTTGGATAAGGTCATTGTATAAAGTGCAGCTTGGATAAGGTCATTGTATAAAGTGCAGCTTGGATAAGGTCATTGTAAAATGTACAACTTGGATAAGGTCATTGTAAAAAGTGCAGCTTGGATAAGGTCATTGTAAAATGTACAACTTGGATAAGGTCATTGTAAAAAGTGCAGCTTGGATAAGGTCACTGTAAAATGTACAACTTGGATAAGGTTATTGTAAAATGTGCAGCTTGGATAAGATCATTGTATAATGTACAACTTGGATAAGGTCACTGTAAAATGTACAACTTGGATAAGGTCATTGTAAAAAGTGCAGCTTGGATAAGGTCATTGTAAAATTAACAGCTTGGATAAGGTCATTGTAAAATTTACAGTTTGGATAAGGTTATTGTAAAAAGTGCAGCTTGGATAAGGTCATTGTAAAAAGTGCAGCTTGGATAAAGTCATTGTAAAATGTACAACTTGGATAAGGTCATTGTAAAATGTACAGCTTGGATAAGGTCATTGTAAAATGTACAGCTTGGATAAGGTCATTGTAAAATGTACAACTTGGATAAGGTCATTGTAAAATGTACAGCTTGGATAAGGTTATTGTAAAATGTACAGCTTGGATAAGGTCATTGTTAAATGTACAACTTGGATAAGGTTATTGTAAAAAGTGCAGCTTGTATAAGGTCATTGTAAAATGTACAACTTGGATAAGGTCATTGTGAAATGTACAGCTTGGATAAGGTCACTGTAAAATGTACAGCTTGGATAAGGTTATTGTAAAATGTGCAGCTTGGATAAGGTCATTGTAAAATGTACAACTTGGATAAGGTCACTGTATAAAGTGCAGCTTGGATAGGTCATTGTATAAAGTGCAGTTTGGATAAGGTCATTGTAAAATGTACAACTTGGATAAGGTCATTGTAAAAAGTGCAGCTTGGATAAGGTCATTGTAAAATGTACAACTTGGATAAGGTCATTGTAAAAAGTGCAGCTTGGATAAGGTCACTGTAAAATGTACAACTTGGATAAGGTTATTGTAAAATGTGCAGCTTGGATAAGATCATTGTATAATGTACAACTTGGATAAGGTCACTGTAAAATGTACAACTTGGATAAGGTCATTGTAAAAAGTGCAGCTTGGATAAGGTCATTGTAAAATTAACAGCTTGGATAAGGTCATTGTAAAATTTACAGTTTGGATAAGGTTATTGTAAAAAGTGCAGCTTGGATAAGGTCATTGTAAAAAGTGCAGTTTGGATAAGGTCATTGTATAAAGTGCAGCTTGGATAAGGTCATTGTATAAAGTGCAGCTTGGATAAGGTCATTGTATAAAGTGCAGCTTGGATAAGGTCATTGTAAAATGTACAACTTGGATAAGGTCATTGTAAAAAGTGCAGCTTGGATAAGGTCATTGTAAAATGTACAACTTGGATAAGGTCATTGTAAAAAGTGCAGCTTGGATAAGGTCACTGTAAAATGTACAACTTGGATAAGGTTATTGTAAAATGTGCAGCTTGGATAAGATCATTGTATAATGTACAACTTGGATAAGGTCACTGTAAAATGTACAACTTGGATAAGGTCATTGTAAAAAGTGCAGCTTGGATAAGGTCATTGTAAAATTAACAGCTTGGATAAGGTCATTGTAAAATTTACAGTTTGGATAAGGTTATTGTAAAAAGTGCAGCTTGGATAAGGTCATTGTAAAAAGTGCAGCTTGGATAAGGTCATTGTATAAAGTGCAGCTTGGATAAGGTCATTGTATAAAGTGCAGCTTGGATAAGGTCATTGTATAAAGTGCAGCTTGGATAAGGTCATTGTAAAAAGTGCAGCTTGGATAAGAAGGTCATTGTATAAAGTGCAGCTTGGATAAGGTCATTGTAAAAAGTGCAGCTTGGATAAGAAGGTCATTGTATAAAGTGCAGCTTGGATAAGGTCATTGTATAAAGTGCAGCTTGGATAAGGTCATTGTTTAAAGTACAAACTAATATAATCATATTTTTGAAGAACATTAATCTAAAACAATCTTGATTTTGAATCAACTAAGCAACAGCATCTTTATAACAACTTTCACAAATCTGTACAAGATTGGTAACACCCACCAGAAAGTCAGGAGAAAATCATTTTACAACCCTCTTGGGAATTCTATCATGAAGCATACAAATACTTTACTCTTTTATTGAAGTACTTAAAGCAAAGATTTAGACAAATTCTGCATTAAAAAATTGAGGGTTATCACCTATTAACTACAAAAATATCTGTGAAGACAATCTTGATGATCTAATTTGTGATTAGAAATTCGGTCATACCAATTTTTGCAATAAAATCATTTTGGAGGATCAAAGGCTTTGAGAGGTTACAGCAATTTTCTGAGTGAATTAATGTTAGTATAATTGTTGCTTTCAGATACAAATCATGAGTAAAGTGTATAAAGCTGGTATAATTGTCAGTTTAGATGGTATCATTGTAATTATCATGATCACTTTTTATGATTTTTAACCCATTGATGATGTCATAGATGAATTTTAACAAATTTTACTTCACAGGAGGTTTAATATTATCTTGTTCTATAGTAGATAGTTGGTTCAGAAAATTGGCATGATTTAAATAGTGCAAAACAGTTGTAATAGCCAATTTTCGAACATACAGGGTCAAAACTTGAATGTTTAAGAAACTAACCGAAATTTTAATATTCTCAATAATGACGTATTATACATTCATAGATATATTAAAATGTAATTCATTCAATTATTTCTATATGTTGCTGTTGAAGGCAATTTTGACATTTTTGCTTCCATGGACTTCCAAAACAAAATTGATCTAATTTGTATTTGATAGAACAACAGGTTTGGTCATTTTAAGGAAAGAGAAATCAGAAAAATTAGAACAAATATGACTTTACTGTACATGTACTAATAAAGCTTTACATTTATTTTGGTAATGGTAAATATGTCCTTAAATTCATTCTTTGAATACAAACTCAAAATCATCCAATTTTTGAGCCATCATTTAATTGAATTCATATTAAGAACATAGAGTTGCTACATCCTAAAGATACATACAAGAAGGTGTTTAACCATCAAATCTAGTTTTATTGAAGACTTTTGAAAATGACATTTGAATGAAAAAAAAAATCAAGCTGAAACTTAAACAGAAACCTGGACACATCACAAAACTCTTGTTACATAGACTGCTTTACAACTTTTTAGAACTATAACAAAATTAGAAGCATTACAATACTACTAAACAGGTTTGGTCATTTTAAGTAAAGAGAAGTAATACAAATTAGGAAAAAATTCTCTTTTGCATACCCAACTATTCTACGCAGTAACACTAATATGACTTTACTGTACATCAATATGTACATGTACAACCTGTTGGTACCTGTTGGTAACTGTTGGTACTGCTTCACATAACTCTAAACAACATATCTTAATTACATTTTTTTTACTAAATTAACAAAATCTGATAACTTCCAGGAGCGGCCACATCCATTCAACAGTTAGACCACTTTTCCTTTGCAACAAGGGCAGCCTTATAATGGAGAAATTACTGTACTCAACAAGACAAAATCAAAAACCAAAACAGATAGATACTAAATAAGAAAACGAAAATACCATACATTTGTATTTTTTTTCATTCACACAGTCACTGCTCATTTTAACTCATTCACGTAAAAGATCAATTATAATTGATGAACTTTTAATAACTCCCATTACCATATAAATACCATAATATCATATTCAAAGTTATTCAATTAAAAAACAATTTACCTAAAGCTTTTCAAAACATAAATTTTTTATATTTTTTGTATCATAAATCTAAAGACTTTTTATTCATTCGAACTCACATCATAATATCATTCACAGACTTACTTCATAAAATTCTTACTCACAAAATCAACAATATGTATGAGAAATAAAGATTTCTATTTTTCTTCAAAGAGGTTATCATCCTATAAGAATACTAATGTACATTTTAACCTTAATAAAAACATTGAAAGTTTCAAACCATTATCGTAAACTATTGTTGGTTGGGTAACTAATTACAGATAACCTTACAGTAAAGGGTGGACAATTTAACAAGTTTATAATACTATAGGTACAAGAAGCCTCAAGCTATGAAAGCTCAGGTCTTCAAAATTTAAGTTAAGGTGGAGCTTAATTTGTCCATATACTTTAAAATGTGTGGTGATATTTTGATATATGCAAAACAGAGATTTAGGATTATTTGTCTACAACAAAGACTTTCCCATGGTTTGTCAAAAGGAGGCCCAAAATTACAAGATGTAAATGTTTCTAATGTGCAAAGATTAACTTTGTCTCATCTCACATTGAAACATTCAGTAAACAATACAGGGAGGATTCCCTTAACCAAATAGTCTGTGCCTACCAATTTACCAGGTAAATTATGGCATCAATAAGACAGCAACCACCTGACAAAAATAACCAAAAGACAGGTGTCTATACAATTTGTCAAGCTCGTAAACCATCCCAAGTCTTTAAAAAGTGTCGACAAATGAAGAAGAAACAATGAAAGATCTGCTTTCAACACTCAATTCTTCAAATAAGGTAAAACGTTAAAATAGGATGTTTGCAAACTACAGAGGATGTTTAGGAGCAGGAAAGGTACAAGACTATGTGGCAGGGTCAAACTAGTATTTTAAGATTAAAGTTTGAATTGTTTGACAGGACTGTCATGTAAATTTTATCAATACGCATTCAAATGAATAGCAACATCTCTGGCTTAAATAAACTAATTGAAGAGCTTGACATATTGTATAGACATCTGTCTTTAGTTGAAGACTGTATGCTGCCCTCTAAATGTCTTTTCATTGTTTGTGCTGTTGGATTGCTGTCTCGTTTATATATTTGCAACCTCTCTTTGCACTTTTATGTCAACCAATCCCATATTCAGTCAAAACTGTAAAGGTATATACAACTTTAACTTCATTCATAAAATTTAAAAATCAAATACTGAAAATTATACAAGCATGCATAATTTTAAACATTGTATAATAATAACTGAGTTGGAAAAGAGAAAACGTAAATGTCAAATGAAATAAGGTAAAGACTGACATTTAACAAGCAAATATAAACTAAAATGTCACCACTAATTTGTACAAGTATGTAGATAACTTATCTGTGATCAACAGATTTGGGTGCTCTTAAAAGATCATAATCTCACTAATTAGTCGGCAATAATCAATTCATGAAATGGTAGGGTTTCAATTCAATTACTACCAAAACCTTTTTATCATTAAACATATACAATTTCAATTAATTTTATAATAATTTCTTCATCAATTTGTTTTGGGGTTTGGGCTGGATTTGTAGTTATTTCTCTGAAATTCTTAAATGTCTCAACCAAATTTTGAAGCATTTGTATCCTCAGTTTGTATCAAAAGTTAGATTACAAACAATGCACTTTTGAGTATAAAGATTTGTCAGATTATATATCAATAACTTTAACAAATGGTAAAGTAATAACTGGATTATACTAACTTCATGCTGCTGAACTCAGTGCACATTCTAAATTATACTTAAATCTCACAGAAATGTGTCACAATTGAACTTAAAATTCTAAAAAATATAAAAAAAAAAAAAAAGGATTATAACAACAACAACAAAAACCAACTTTAGTTATTAATTCAATCTTTAATAAATTTTTTTTCCATGTCCCAGAATATAAAACTTCTTAAAAAAACAGTGTTGGATATAATTCTATCAATTCTTTATCGATGAATTATACAGAAATAATTAACAATTAAACCACTGTCCTTTTTCTGAAATACCTGTAACATTAATAGAAAAAATTACAGAATTGATGCGCTGAATTCAATAAAAAAAAAATCAAAAAATATATACCAATACTAATGTAATAGAAATGTATTTTTCAAGGAGATAAACTGTATCTGTCCCAATTTTATATATCTTTCAAATGAGGCAAAATTTGTTTGGTTATTTACTAATGAAAATTTGTCTATACTTAAATATTTAGGGAGCTATATTATTACATGTCTAGATGTTAGACGAAATGTTAATTGTATGTAATAACAATGATAATTGTAATGATTTTATAGTTCTGATCCTGCCTAGAATTAAATGTATGTGATTTTTTTATAGAATGAAGATAATAACATCTGTCTGAACTTTTTAATGTTTCATTTTAATATATAAAAATGTTTTTCTGTTACAAATCATGATGTATTGTTTTATGTGTACATGTTATGCTGCCCATCAAGGGCCCTTGATTGGAATAATAAATATTCTTATTCTTATTCTCTTATTCTTATTCGAAATTTTTGGTCTATTATCAACTTAACAAATGGGGTTTCTGATGAATAGACCTAAATGCAGAAATCTAAACTGGACAAAAGAAGAGTCTAAAACTTTCCAATTTAACTGTGTGGCACAAAATGTGTATACTTTGTGTAATGCTATGAGATTTGATAGTGCTTCAACATTCATTTCAAAGTTATGCAGCACCTGCTATAGAACAGAACAATCCAATGTATGACTCAATGTGGCAAATATTAGTGTTCTATTTCATAATGACAAAAAGGCATCCCAATTATCCTTGCATCTAAATTTTGATCAACTCCACCCCATCTGATGAAATAGCTGATAGCACCTAAACATCGCAAAAATAACAAATCATATAAATAAAATTATGGTTGAAATCTATCTTGTATTCTTTGGAATTGTAGTAAAATTCATATTCCGGTGTAATGAGATTTTACAGTTATATTGCAAATACTATTTATGTTTCCAATTCCAATTTCAAGATTAAAATGAAGTTTCCTCGAGTTTCAAAGAGTGGTGATAAATTGATAATGATAACTTTTGTCAAATAAGATATAGCTGTAAAATTAGGAGTATTTCTTCAACTTTTTTCTATTTTCATTATCCAACATTTCAAAATTTGAATGAATTTGGTGGCCTATATTTGCTTAAATCCATGTCATTCTGGACTCTTGTGGATAGTTGTCTCATTGGCAATAATAAGTCACATTAGAAGGTTAGTTTCTGAATTCTTAATAGATTTGTCAGGGTCTTCTCAGTCACATCTAATTTGTACCAGACTTCTGATTTGGACCACATTTCTGATTTATACTATAGGCTTCTAATGCATACCAGGTTTTTTATTTACACCACAGTTCGAATTTTTTCCAGGCTTCTGATTTGTACCAGGTTTCTGATTTGGACCACATTTTTTATTCATACCATACTTCTGATTTGTACCAGGCTACTGATTTAGACCTACTTCTGATTTGACCCCATTCAGATTTAAATCCCATTTTTGATTTGTACCGGGCTTCTGATTGTACCAGACTTGTAATACCAAATTTCTGTTTTGTACCAGGCTTGTAATTAATACCACATTTCTGTTTTGTACCAGGTTTCTGATTTGTACCTAACTTCATGCAGGTACTTTCCGTTTTTGTCTGTTTTATGCCTGGACGTAAACATCAGAATACCAAGTTTATATTTAGACAACATGACGCAGGTTTCAGACAAATAAGAATTTGGTCACAAGTAGATGTTGTATAAATATCATTTGGCAATCAAGTTAACTTAATGCATGAGAGTAATAACTGAATTCATCAACTGGACACTAAAATAAATAGCTTGTATAAACAACAACAAATAAATAATCTTGTGTCTTGGCAAATAACTGCATACTTCTGATAGACATCAATTATAGTATCCTATCATCAAATTAATACAAAATTCACATTCACACTACTCAGCATATTTATTGTTATTATCGCAGTAAGCATTACTATCTGAAAAAAATATATTAATTTCCTATTTGTGATTACTGCCAATACATGAATGAATATAACATGAATGGGTGTACAATACCATTGTCAAACAACAATTGCTCATCATTTTAAAGATTCAAATATTCATTGTCATCAACTTTTACTTTTACTGAGTGAATGGGTTTTAAAAAATCTAGAACCATATGAGGAAAAAGTTAAATACATCTGATAAAGAACGAATATAAAAAAGTTACATTACAGAATGTTATTTAATGTGCTGATCAATTTGATTACACAAAATATCCTTGCTGTCTTCAGAGCCATAGATATTTTATATGTTTCTTCAATTGAATGAATACTTGGATGGCTTGTTACATAAGACCACATATGATAACTGAAACAGCATATCCCTATGGTGTTTATATAAATGGTTTCATTTTCACTACCTTGTAAGTTTCTTTTTCAAATTTGGTGTAAAGTTAAATATATGTACATCTCATCAGTTTCACAAGTCAGAATCAATATCTGCTTCATTACAGATGTTGACAGTGCAGGTCAATATATCATGTAGTCATATACCCTCCATTAAAATTATTTAAACTTTGTATAGAAAATATCAGGATACAGAAAAAAGATATATAGGTACAGCTCAACATGACATTAAGGATAATTTAAAATACATTTTTGTGTTTGTTGTCATGCAGAAATTTTGTCAACTGCTGGAAATTTAAATGCTAGACATCAAATTGTAACATAAAAAAAAATTTCATTTGCTGGGTTTTTTTTTCATTCATTCTTGGTTTTATTTCTTAAATATCTAATGATTCGTGCCTTAATAGTATTTTTTTTTTTAAATTTTAGTACATGTATTTATTCATTTCTTTATCCTAATTTTGTACTCTATTGGAGTTTTGCCTCCATGGTTGACTACAACAGTTAAGTTTGCTCTTACAAGTGTTTTCTTTTATCAAACTCTATATCCTTAAATATGGTCAAAACTAGAACTGTTTGTATATATTTAGCATCCACAGACTGCTCAGCTATTCATAACAGTATAATTCCCCCTGTCTGTGATTACTTCAAAAATTATAGAAGAATACTTAAAGGTTTTCACAAGTGGAGAAGTTTAAGTCACTATTTGAAAAGCTTGATAGGACTATATACTTTTTCAATTCAAATTAATTTCAATAATTTACATGATTCGACTTACCTGTTTTTGTTTGACTGCAAGTATTTTTACAAACATCTTGTGTTAAAAAATTATTTTCCCCAGGATCACATCCACCGAACCAAAACATCCGACAGTCTCTCTCTGTTTGGTTGTAATACCATCGTACTGTGTAGTTGTTACAAGATCCTGCTTCAGGATTCTTTAAACAAGTCTCTGAAGTAGCTGTCAGAACAAAAACACAATTTAATAAAATCACTAAACAACAAAAACTTATCCGAAGAAATTTTAGTTTTTCCATGATGGTTAAATTAGTTCTGATATGTTTTTAACTTGCACTGAGACAAAAGTTGAGTGGGTGAATTTTTTTCTTGAAGTTGATGATGGTGTTGTAGGCTGTCCTTTCTAAACACTACACAATATCCACTGACTCATTCAAAACTTATGAATAAATGAAATAGGAAATCTCCATTCAGGACACTTATGCAACACAAACAATCATTAAAATTTTGAAATTCACTCTACCATAAAATCTGTGTTGCTCCTGTAAGTTATGATTGAAAAAAAAATAATGTCTACAGATCTGATTTATAATTTTTTATATTTATATAAATTTCCACTTTTATAAATCTTGCAAAAACTTCAATAAAGAAAAGCCATGGGAAATGAATTATCACTGTAGAATCCAATTGGTATGATTTAAATATAATTCATGCATTTCATCCACATTTACATTATGGTATCTTAAGGTTCATGAGAATAAATGTGATCCTATGTACAAAGGTTGTGACTATGTGTAAGTATTTAGATGAGACATTATTGTTTATTCAATCTTAGTTTGGAGAGGGCCTTGCTTTAGCCCCACCTCTTTATATACTTTTATTGTCCACAATGAAATAAGGTGGGGATACCCAGGGGATATTTGAAAATGATAAACATTTAAACTTTCTAAGTAAATTACTTTAAAATGTTCATCTACTAAAAAAAAAGGGAGAGACATTTAAATATTTAGGTAGACAAAATATAATTCTATCCTCATAATAGGAATAAGATCTCATGATGAACATATATCTAGAGGATTCTCTGGAAAATATTCAACAAATTATGAAAATATGATAAATGAAGGCGTGTAAAGGAATTTCTTAGTATCTACCTGTCAAACAATAAAGAAAAGTGATAGTTTAGTGTAAGCTTTCATTAAACTGGTGTTGTATTTTAATATTAATATGTCATGACAAATGACTATTTTATAATGTTTAAAAACAAACATACAATAATATCTGCTTGTTCTGAGATGATTAGAGTTAAGCAGTTAAGCATGAAATTTAGATTAAACTTGTGATTATAAGTCGATTAATTGGAAGTTAATTCAATAGAAATGATGTAAGTGATTCCAGGTGTACTGGACGGATTAAAAGGTCTATTATTTTAAATATCATAATTAATGTATTTACAACTGTGAGATCTAATATACACAGGACACATGTATTTAGCTCTTTAATTTAATTTAATCTTGTGTATTTTCCCAGTGATCACTGCAGACCAGTTGATTTATAAATGTCACCCAATATTGGTAACCCAATTAATCCAGTCATTATATTCCGCTTGCTACAATCACTCCTCCAGAAACGTTAGTGGATAGAAGCAGTTAAATTTTTTCCAGTTACAAATATTGGTTATCAGTAATAATTTAAACCATTTTCAAGTTTATGACCCCTCCTGTAGTCCTGTGTATTACAAAATTTTCATAGTGAATATCAAACAGCAAAGATACTAAATAAAAGAGATGACCAAAGAGAAACTTCATTCACAACAATAATATTTATTGTTTAATTGCATTAAATGGATTTTGGGGTCTTGAGGCAAATCAAGCCAAGATTTTCACAGAAAATCGACAGACTTTATTACAGAGATTTTTGTTGTAACATTTTAAACATAGATTACTCATTTGTTTGTCCACGTTATGCTACAATTTACTGTTACAACAAGACCTAACCAACCTTTACAATCCAATAAACTTCAATTAAGTCAAGCGCACCCTAGAAAGTGTATATACGGTTGCCTATGATTGCTTACATCCACTTCATTTGTACTTTGGTGGATAGTTGTCTCATTGGCAATCATACCACATCTCCTTATTTTTATATTTAAAAAGTTCTTATTTGTAGTTTTTAACCTAATGTCTATATTTAGAATAAAAAAAAAGAATGTGTCCATGGGACTCAGATGCCCCTGCTTGTTACTATGCAAGAGTCAATGTACTTATTCAAACAAATTTGAACTTGATCTGTGGGATCACTTTTACCATTCTCTAGTTATGGATATATTATTTTATTCATAACTTTCTAAACTGTGCAATTAAGAGCCTGATATATTAAAGAGAAACTCAGTCTATTATTTAAACCCATATGTTAACCACAAAAAGTTTGTTCATATGCCATCCATTTAAGCTTGCGTTTCTACAAAACTGTCTTTAAAATTCATATAATTAAAGGCATTGCTTAGCAAACAGTCTCACCACAACAAATTCAGTATCTCTTTTTACTAAAATTTTCATCAATCTTAGAAAAAAAGAAAGATTGAATTTCATGATATACATTAAGGACCAAAATCCCCTCAATCCATTTCAAAATTATTACAAAGAATTATTATTCAGCATTCTACGAGTAATGAGAGGAGAAATTAAGTATCATCATTAAACAATAAACAAGAGAACTGCCTGTTATTTACATGCCCTGTAATACATAAGACATGTTTATCAGCTATTGCTATTTCTTTTGATATTCATAATTGCAAGCATTAACAAAAATACATATTTTTCGTTTTGTCTAGACCGGTTTGAAATTCTATACAGTTTCTACTCCCAATCTTAAAACTAGACACAAAGTCTTCTAAATCATTATTTTTAGGAGGACTAAAACATGTCTCTCCTTCATATACAGAAGTCATTGAAGTAAAGGAAAGGCCAATATTTATGGTGCACTAGTAAGACCTGGTCATAGCAATTTTAAATATATTTATTATTTAAGTTTAGTTTAAACATATTTTATTGTTCAAAAATGACAAATGGATTAGACACAAGTTTTTCAACTTAGTAACGTCTTCTCCAATATATACATAAATATACACATGAATGAACATTACATAAATCTGACTTTAACCAATTATTATTTTAGCATGAAGATATAAAAATAAGTTACATACAAATTTTAAGAATCGAATCAATGGATATTTACCACTTAATATAACCAATCGAATGCGCCTATTTTCAGTAGAAATAAATACAAACACACCGAGCTGTGTAAAATAAAATATGTTAGTGTACATGACAAGTCATGTGAGTAAATTTGTTTAAATGTAAATTACACACTCATAGTTTAAAGTTACGGATTAACAGGAAAACGGAATAAATCTACACATAATTGTAAGTATCAATTTTGTTTTTTACTTAAATCCATGGAAACGTTTCAGAATACAAAAGTCAATCATAAAGATCATTCGATTATCGTACCCCTAAGAGCATACATTGATCATGTTCTAGTAAGATCTGTTACAGAATAAGGTTGTCAAAGTTGAGAAAAACGCTTGGTACTTTTTATATACTTTTGTACAGATAGAAAAACACTATAATTTTCTTCAGAACTCAAAGACTCATCACCAGAGAGCAATAACTCAATTGTAATATTGACAGCAAAAACATTGATTTCATTTATCATTAAAAGCCTTTGTGATGAAAAATTGTTACAATATAATAAATAATGTTTAGCATCTTCATTGATGAAGCCACATAAACAATTGGCATCTTGTACTAAGTTTGCATTAAACAAATCTGATTGAAGAGTGCTACAATGGTTTCGCAACCTTGCATGTAATACAGATAGTAAGCGATCTCCAGAGTAAAAATGTCTCGGAGATTTTTTATTCTTATAGTATAACATATGCAATTTGCTTTTAAATAATGAAAATGTAGGAATCTGTCTAATAATAATATCTAAAGTGTTCCACAATGTTATGGATGCTGGGAAATAAGAATGTTGATAAACCGACAAACGATTCACTGGAATAGTGATATTGTGTCTGTTTCGTAAATTGTAATTACTAATATCAGATACAAATTCTGGAACCAAGTCATGTAGATAATCTGGAGCCTGATTGTTAATAATTTTATAAAACATGGCCAACTTTTTTACCTCCCGCCTTACGCTTAATTTTTCCCATCCCGTCTCCCTGTAAATAGCGTTTCGGCTAGCATAACTTGGTAATCCAGTAACAATGCGAGCAGCCTCGATTTGAATATTTTCTATCCGATCAGAATTTATGTTCCCACAATTATCCCAAACTTCTGATGAATACTCAAGTATCGGACGAATAAAAATCATATAAATTTTTTCCAAATATTCCCTTTTTAATCGATATTTTAGTTTGCGTAAAACATTAAGCTGCTTCGAAGTTTTCTCAATCAGTTTATCAACATGCTTATTCCATTTACAATCATTACTAAATATGACACCTAGATGTTTGTGCGCACTAACTGGTTTCAATGTAGCACCACCAAAATCAAAAGTAATATCACTGTATATATTTTTCAAACTGAATATCATAATATCAGTTTTATTAGGATTAAACTTCACTAGCCATTTTTCTGACCACTTACTTAAATAATCAAGATCTCTACTGATCGAACTTTTTAAAGTGGATTCATCAGGTGCAGTATGACCTATTGAAGTATCATCTGCAAAAAGCCTTCCGAATCCAGACATACCATCAGCTATATCATTAATGTATATTAAAAACAACATTATTATTTAAGGATAGGAATCTAAACATTTAGAGAAATATTTTTAAAAAATTGGGGAAGGAAGCATGCCCCAAAGGGAACAAAACCATAGTGTAATGGAAAGGTCTTGTTATATCTATTAAGAATATATATATATAGCTTTGGGGTGGGCATCTGAGCAGTTTTCATGTGTGGAGGAAATCAAGTCATCCATCCCATAACTTATCAAACCCAAATCCTTTATAATAGGTATAACAAACTTAATCACCAAGAATTCATCATTTAGCTGCAAGATAAAAGTTACCAGTAGCTGACTTGGAGAGAAAATAATATGTCTATATATCGAGTTAGGTATATAGTTTTTCTGTAGATTGTTACTTCAAGAGAGCCAACTTATTAAATTTTGACTCAGGATGTCAGACTTGTAAAATTCAGGATATATTCATATCACATTAACATGTTATCATCATTAACATGTTATCATCCTTAATAAGCATGTAATATTTGCCACTGGATTTTAAGCAACCTTAGATCAATCTATCATGATCAATAATGTAAGTGGTATATTGAAAAAAAAAAGCTTTACAGATGAATCTCTAAGTATGCACACTCATGTGCAAAATCATTCTCAATGTTGTCATCTGTTTCCAATTTGTATATTATCTTTACCTTTTCAGGAGCACTCAACAAAAAAGAGTCATCCATTAGTGCAACCTAATTCAAACAAGTATTCTGTAGAAATGTTGATGCAATAAATAAATTTTTCTTACTACCTTAAATTCAGCAGCCACCTTAACAATTGGCATGCACTTTTATGACAAAGCTCTAAGCAGACCATTCTACTAACAGTTATTCACAGCTGATAAATTAGTTTCAAAGATGGCCATTAGATCCCATTTAAAGTAAAGGCGATAATGCTAGTTTTTGAAAACGAAATAAGAATGACTCAAGCTTCTCAGTAGCTTTAGGAGAGAAGGCTTCAGGGAGAAGATTGTTTTAATAAATTATTGCAACAATACTTTTTGAATATAAACCCTAAGGCAAAATAAGGTAAGAATTAAAAGAGATCTAAGTTGCTCTTTAAGTACAATGATTGAACTGTTACTTATTATTAATTTTTGTAAGTTTATCCAATTAAAAGATCCCACAATGATGAGCTTGCTGATATCCATTAATTGGATTGTAACCACTTCAGAAGTAAACCCATCATCTTACATGATACTTGAAATTCTAGTTCATGACAGAATTATAGCTTTAGATGAATCAAGAGTAGAAGAAGGTCAGATATAAATACAAAATTTAGGGTAATCCAAATTGATCTTCTTGTAATTTTATTCAAATTGTAATGAGGTTAATCTATCATATTCTTTAAAGGTTTTTTCTTCAGCTTGTCTCATTGTTTTTATGATTTTGTTATGCAAAAGTTCCTGTGTGCAGTTGAGACTTTAATCTCAATTCTAGTATGACCTCTGAATCCTGAACTGAAAACTATATATTGAATAGAAATTAGTGCAGTTTCCTACAAACAGTTTTAACGAACTCAAAAATTAAGTTTTCTTTTTACACTTGGCTGTTTAACCTTGATCTACCAGAAAGTACATTCAGTAAAGGTTTTGATGCCCAATCGAGTCATAAGTAACATTAGTGTTACTGTGAAACATGATGCTGGGTAAAAGGATTCTTATTCTGAAACCCTTTAAACAGTTGTCAAATTCAAATGACTGTATATTCTATGTTCTTGACTGTTGAACGATGGAAGTATTATATATATTTTACTTCCATGGTTGAACCAGGAATCCTGTAGCAGTTTATTTTGTTCCTTAAGCAATTTTTCAGTAAAGTTTAAAGCAGCCTGGTGTTTCTCAAATAAGCAACCAAACTCAGTTTTGTGATTCAACAGTTCTATTTCATTTACTTTTAGGTCCAAAAACTAATGGGTTCATTATCTATTTCACTCATGAAATATACCAGTCATGTTTTAAGATTTGAAGTTTAGCACTGACTATAGCACATTAGTCAACAAGAACAGAAGAAGTTCATACAAAAATGCAAAACTTTTACAATCCTATGATATTACTAAACAGATGCATTCAATTCTTATCATTACATTACTTAACTTATTTTCAAGTTTATTGCTGAAAATTATATTTATTGTTTTGTTCAAATTCAAACATGTCATGTTCAAGCATTATCATGAATTGATTTTAAGATATGTACATCAGTTTATAGAGATTCTTTTCTTGTCATTACCAAGGACTTATATTGTATATCAATCCTTCCTTTACCATAATCGAGTTGGTACAAATGATTTAAATAACAACAGCACTTTGGAGTTGATATAAAATGGATCACAGATTATCCAAAGGTCATTAGTCTGAACTAAGACTAATCCATTTTAATTTTAATTCTTTTTCTTCAACCAGTACTATGACTGACATGGAACTACTGTTTCAAATATAAGTACATGCATTAAAGAGTAAAGTTTAATGTCATTCATCCATTTCCAAAAAAATAAAAATAGACGTGGCAGGCGCAAAGTTCAATAAAAAAAACTGATCACCATCTAAAATGATTGGTTCTACTGATCAATGCAAGTACATGTATCTGTAAGGGAAGAAAAATTATCTTCAATATTGCAATCAAAAGTCCTTCAACTATAAAGGAATAATTTGATAACAAAACCAAATGTAAATTTAAATTGTGGAATTGACCAGTAAATTAGGGAAATGAAATCCATGTGACAGTTTTATGACCCTGTCCATATGATTAACTTTGATGTGACAGGGAGACCTGCAGTGAATAGTTAATAGGGTTATAATTACAATTGTGGGTCATAACCCATTTTATCAATGGTCACCCCACATAAAATATCCATCAATACTTTAAATCTTACTGTTGGTTTTATAGGAAGAATTAGCTGTGCCAGAAAAATTGACAATCTTCAATCATAGTTTAAAGACTATCAGACATTCAAGACACATGGTCCAGTTTACATTTCAAATATACCCAACTATAAATATTATATTGTAAGTGCCGTAAAGTCAATTTAACACAAATAGTGAAGCCCTATCTGAGTTTTGTAGAGTTGTATAAGAGATAACAATAATTTTAATCCTCTGGACAAATACCCTCTTCATAAGTGGATTTCTGCCTTCATATAATCCATTTAACAAACATTCAACTCTGCTATCATTGTAATATATTATGAAATATATAATTCACCATGGAGTCAAAACATCTTAAATTCAATCAAATGATTTTTAAGATAAAAATGAATGAAATCATTTAATTCATGTGTCTGACGTTAAAGCACCTTGAACACTCATATCCTTTCAACTTTTAAATTCTGCAAAAAAGTTAAAAAGTGATTAATCTTGAAAGGACAAATCGAAAAACACTAAAGCATAATATTTTACTATGTCTTAATCTTTCTTTGATGATTCTATGTGTTGCCAAACATACAAATCTATTAATTCAGATTTAACTTTTATACGAAATCATTATATAGGAAAAAACAACTTTCTAAAATTTAAGGATAGAGGTTAAGTTTTAGTTTATGGAGCTGTATGGGATTAACAGAGGGAAGAAAACACTTGAAAGTACCTTGCACTGATCACATGTTAATTAAACTTTTAAAAGTGCATTTTTAATGAGAATATACTGGTCATATAACTTTCATTTAGTTTAAATCCTTCCACTAAAAATCAATTATGCAACAAGGGTAAATATTTCCTCTTTGATACATCAACTTTTCTTAGAGGTTATTGGGTAGGTATTTTGAGTATATTTCATTCAGTTATTTACACATTTAAACTTTAAACTTATTCATACTGTTGTAAATACTAAGTATCTAAACCCACATTTTTTTTGGCCCAAAAAATGTCCATGCTTATGAACAAAAATGCTATATTAGGTTAACTGTTGAATGTACGACATACCACAGGAGACAAACTTGGTCAAAAGAAAGCACATTTACATTCATGAAAAGAGAAAACAGGTATAAAACAGCTTTTACTACTTAATTTTGATTCAATAACTTTTGACAGACTGTTAAAATGAAGAGTTTTCTTGGATCCTAATTTCTGGTACGGTAAACATAAGAACATAAGCATTCAAACATACAAACAATTGAACTAAGTATATTGAGTATAATAATAGGTATTGAGTCAGCAATATAATGTACCATATTTTATCAGAAGCATGGAGTTTTAGTCTAGGCATAACATGCATTCAATCTCCAATATGGAACTCTTGAAAGTGTTTCCAAATGAATCTTATACATATATACTAATGTGAGTCTTCTCTGAAAGACATGACATCTATCACAGTTGTCAACTATACACCAAGAAGATAAGAAGATAAGAAGATAAGATACAAATATGGTCTTAGACCTTAATGAAAATACATTTGGTTAAGCAAGCCCTCAAAAAACAAAAATGATCAAAAAAGATGTAGACAATCTAATACTACATTGATGTTTGCAGAATCAATATAGAAATAAGAAGATGTTGTATAATAACCAATGAGACACCTATCCACCAAAGACTTAACAGTAAGGATATTTACAACTACAGGTCACTGTATGGCCTTCAATAATGAGCAAAACCAATAATGTTTAGTAAGCTATAAAAGGCCCTAGAATAACAAATTGTGAAACAATTCAAGAAAGAAATCCAATGACCCTCTTTAAGCAATTATGGTTGACAGCATCCAAGGACAACCACTGACCTACAAGCATCTGGCATCAGACAGGATAGTACAGAATGTGGTTGGCTGACAGCAACCAAGGACAACCACTGACCTACAAGTATCTGGCTTCCGACAGGAACATAAAGAATGTGGTGGGCTTACAGCAACCAAGGACAACCACTGACCTACAAGTATCTGGCTTCCGACAGGAAAATAAAGAATGTGGTGGGCTGACAGCAACCAAGGACAACCACTGACCTACAAGTTTCTGGCTTCCGACAGGAACATAAAGAATGTGGTGAGCTTACAGCAACCAAGGACAACCACTGACCTACAAGTATCTGGCTTCCGACAGGAAAATAAAGAATGTGGTGGGCTGACAGCAACCAAGGACAACCACTGACCTACAAGCATCTGGCTTTGGACAGGAACATAAAGAATGTGGTGGGCTTACAGCACCCAAGGACAACCACTGACCTACAAGCATCTGGCTTTGGACAGGAACATAAAGAATGTGGTGGGCTGACAGCAACCAAGGACAACCACTGACCTACAAGTATCTGGCTTTGGACAGGAACATAAAGAATGTGGTGGGCTGACAGCAACCAAGGACAACCACTGACCTACAAGCATCTGGCTTTGGACAGGAACATAAAGAATGTGGTGGGCTGACAGCAACCAAGGACAACCACTGACCTACAAGCATCTGGCTTTGGACAGGAACATAAAGAATGTGGTGGGCTGACAGCAACCAAGGACAACCACTGACCTACAAGTATCTGGCGTCAGACAGGAACATAAAGAATGTGGTGGGCTGACAGCATCCAAGGACAACCACTGACCTACAAGTATCTGGCTTTGGACAGAAACATAAAGAATGTGGTGGGCTTACAGCATCCAAGGACAAACACTGACCTACAAGTATCTGGCTTTGTACAGGAACATAAAGAATGCGGTGGGCTGACAGCATCCAAGGACAACCACTGACCTACAAGCATCTGGCTTTGGACAGGAACATAAAGAATGTGGTGGGCTTACAGCATCCAAGGACAAACACTGACCTACAAGTATCTGGCTTCCGACAGGAACATAAAGAATGTGGTGGGCTTACAGCAACCAAGGACAACCACTGATCTACAAACATCTGGCTTTGGACAGGAACATAAATAATGTGGTGGGCATACAGCAACCAAGGACAACCACTGACCTACAAGTATTTGGCTTTGGACAGGAACATAAAGAATGTGGTGGGCTGACAGCATCCAAGGACAACCACTGACCTACAAGTATCTGGTTTGGACAGGAACATAAAGAATGTGGTGGGCTTACAGCACCCAAGGACAACCACTGACCTACAAGCATCTGGCTTTGGACAGGAACATAAAGAATGTGGTGGGCTTACAGCACCCAAGGACAACCACTGACCTACAAGTATCTGGCTTTGGACAGGAACATAAAGAATGTGGTGGGCTGACAGCAACCAAGGACAACCACTGACCTACAAGTATCTGGCTTTGGACAGGAACATAAAGAATGTGGTGGGCTGACAGCATCCAAGGACAACCACTGACCTACAAGTATCTGGCGTCAGACAGGAACATAAAGAATGTGGTGGGCTGACAGCACCCAAGGACAACCACTGACCTACAAGCATCTGGCTTTGGACAGGAACATAAAGAATGTGGTGGGCTGACAGCAACCAAGGACAACCACTGACCTACAAGTATCTGGCGTCAGACAGGAACATAAAGAATGTGGTGGGCTGACAGCATCCAAGGACAACCACTGACCTACAAGTATCTGGCTTTGGACAGAAACATAAAGAATGTGGTGGGCTTACAGCATCCAAGGACAAACACTGACCTACAAGTATCTGGCTTTGTACAGGAACATAAAGAATGCGGTGGGCTGACAGCATCCAAGGACAACCACTGACCTACAAGCATCTGGCTTTGGACAGGAACATAAAGAATGTGGTGGGCTGACAGCATCCAAGGACAACCACTGACCTACAAGCATCTGGCTTTGGACAGGAACATAAATAATGTGGTGGGCTTACAGCAACCAAGGACAACCACTGATCTACAAACATCTGGCTTTGGACAGGAACATAAAGAATGTGGTGGGCTGACAGCAACCAAGGACAACCACTGACCTACAAGTATCTGGCTTACGACATGAACATAAAGAATGTGGTGGGCTTACAGCAACCAAGGACAACCACTGACCTACAAGTATCTGGCTTACGACATGAACATAAAGAATGTGGTGGGCTTACAGCATCCAAGGACAAGCACTGACCTACAAGCATCTGGCTTTGGACAGGAACATAAATAATGTGGTGGGCTTACAGCAACCAAGGACAACCACTGATCTACAAACATTTGGCTTTGGACAGGAACACAAAGAATGTGGTGGGCTGACAGCATCCAAGGACAAGCACTGACCTACAAGCATCTGGCTTTGGACAGGAACATAAAGAATGTGGTGGGCTTAAATGTGTTTCTGAGAGTTCAAATATTCCATTCACATGGGACAGTGGTGTAACAGAACAATAGTGTAACAAACTGTAAACACTATTTGAAAAGCCCTTGACTTATTAGATTGGTGATTTAAATGGAGCTGCCTAATAAGTTATATGCTGTCTACAAAATAACAATAGCTGTGGCTTAGGTGCCATAAACCCAAAGATCATAATATCAACAATGAGAAAAATTTAAGATTATCTGCAGATGTGGTTAGTTTCGTTTCTATTGAATAATGCCAGTTGCTTATAAGGTATATGTAACCTAAATGAATCATGCAATGCTCATGGGTAAGACTAGTAATCAGTCAGTGTTGTGGTGCAACCATCTAGTTTAAAAAGTTAAACTATCAAAGCCTAAAACACATGAAACAATCAATAAAAATCAGAAAATATATTGTTATAAATAAAATGTGAAATGGGGTATACAACCAAACAACACAAACCAAAAGACAACCAGAAGTCTGCAAAAAAAGACAAGTGTTTATAAAATGTATCAAGCACTAAATAGATGTGAGTCCAGAAAAGTACAGAATAAATTTAAAAGAGATTATCATAGATCTACAATCAAAACCAAATTCCCTAATTGACAAAACACATCAATATCAATATATATCAAAAGACAGCTATTCATGAGGTTCTTAATTGGGACAGGCACATGAACTTTTTTTTTTAATCTCAACCCCACATTCCCCCCTTTTTTATTCACTTAGATTTTTGGAAAATATATAGTTTATTCCTATATTGTAATCAAATTCTTTTAACTTTCAAATATACATAAACAAGTTAATAAATCAAAGGTTGCTGCTATTTAATTGCAAAATGACTAACTATAAGGTTCTATGTAACCAATACATAACCAAACTTTCAATGTCTATATCATTACAAATCACTCGACCTAATTTTCATATTTTCACAAGTTCACATCAGTACGCAAGTAACAAAACCACAAAGTTCCTGTAAAAACTCTTCCATTCTACTTTGGTAAACTGTTTTTTCACCTACGTTAAAGAGCTGAATCACAATTAAGGTTGACAAATCGTAGTATTATTGACTCGTACTTCAAAGTCATCATGAGATTCTCCACCTACACAATAAAGTGTATCATCAAATTAATTCTTATACTTTCATTCACCCTGCATCCTGTGCATTGTTTTTACTAAATCTCATATTTCATAATTATTCTTATAAGTTTAGACGAAACACAAGTTAGACTTCTTTGGAAGAATGACATTCTATTTATTCTAAATGGCCTTAGTTTTTTTTACTTTATACTTTCAACCTCTTTTGTGAGTAAACTGTGGTATGGGAGACAACTCCATTTTTTTTTAAACTACAAAATTCAGAAATGCTTGTTAAATATAATTTTGTCATTAAATGATGTAAAGTAATGAATCAATGTCAAACATCACTAATTTACAGCATTCAAAGGACTGGATGAAAAGTATAAATATGGTAACATTAAACAACACCAGTCATTACATAAATAGCTCATCATTTTTATATAAAATCATGGGAACCTACACATAATATTTTTTTCAAAAAACCTAAATGATAATTTATACAGTACTCTAATAATTATTGAAAAGCAATGCATATGCTCTAGGCCATGCAAGAAAGAGTCTTTACATCTATCAAACCCAAAACTTTAAGGTTGATATAGATTTTGGTATATTGAATTTAAGTTGATACCAAGTCTGATCATAAAATTGAGAATGGAAATGAGGAATATGTCAAAGAGACAACAACCCGACCAAAGAGCAGAAAACAGCTGAAGGCCACCAATATGTCTTCAACACAGCTTCAGCTGGTATTTAATTAAAATAAAAAAGATCCAAAATATTGTGTGTTCCTCTATTGTTAATGATGATTCTTAAAGAAATTTTCTATGAAGCACAGCAACTGATATTAGAGTGTAGGACAGCAAGATTTCACATAAACATGCCAGTTCTTTGAGCTTGCTTTCAGGAAATTAAAAAAAAAGTTATTTACAAGTTAGGAGCTTTTCCTATACTATTTCTTGTTTTGTTACAGTTCCCTCAAGGATTATATAAATCCTTGGTTCTCTTATATATCTTATTTCAAAAGGGGGAAGGGTTAATATAAAAAAAAAAACTATTCTCATCCAACCATATGTGCAAGTGCTAGTCAGAAACCTCAATAAGTCGTAGTCTTTAGTCATGTCTTAATGTGTTTTTTGTGGAGTTTGGTGTTGAAGGCAAATCTTTCATAATCTCCATTCTCTACTTTTTTAGACTGCACTTGCCTATTGTTAAAGACACTTTGTTGACTTCCAAATGTCTTTTATTTAGTGTTGTTGGGATGCTGTCTCACTGACGTTTACCTCACATCTCCTTTTATCATATTATACCTATCCAACATAAAAATATTCTTGCAATCAGTCAAATGTATTCTACATTCATTTATTCAAAATTTGAAACAAGTAGATTGTCAATTCAAATCACACATACAAAACATTGAAATCTTAGGTGATATAATATTATTATTCTATTTCAGATTTCAACAGATTTTACAATTTTTTCCATTTTTCTTTTATTGAAATTCAAATACATCAATCCTGCCTAGGTGGCAGCGGGTCTAAGTATTAGAACTACTGTATCACTAGCCTGTCAACACTGAGGTTGTGACTTCAAATCCTGCAAGTGGCAGGTGCACTCAACTCTAATCTTAATTGACTAGGATTGATAGTAGGTTTCCTACCAAAGGTCATGGTTCTCTCCAGGAGCTGCTTCCTTCATCAATAAATCCTGACTGCCACAAAATAGCACAGTAGTGCTGAAAGAGGCATTAAACACCGATCAATCAATCAAGCGAGAAGGTTATAGGAATTAATAGAAGATTTTTCAAGACTTAACTTTGTTTTATTTTGGTATGACTCTACTAATAAAATCAACAAAATTCAGTGTCCCAGTAATAGGCTGAAACTTTATACTTGTAAAAATCACATTTTTACTAAAAAAAACTAGGTTTCATAATTTATTATTGAGGTAGCCTAAATCGATAATGCTTTCAATTTTTTAAATGAAGTATTTTGGATAGTAAGTAATATACTGTATTAAATAAGCATTCCTTTCCATGTCTCTTTAAATGTCACAATGATATAAGTACCTTGCTAGATTACACAGTGCTATATACATGTACAATGTAGGTAAATAATAGGGTTAGATATACCAAGTAACATATTTCATTAAATAAACATGAAAGAAAATTAACTTTTCAATTTCACAGTCAGAAGATAAGATATTTTATGGCATTTATAAAGAATGACCAGTGGACAGACAGGTACTGAATCAACAATAGGTAATGACCATATCAACCTGGGCACTGACCATTACCTGGACAAATAGATAAATAAGTGATGGACAGTTTGGAATGAGGTACCAAATAGGGATATTCTTCTAAATAACCATAATGTCATCAATATGTTTGTGTAAATTGGGCCATATCATATTATTATGAAAAGGGGTAGGGGCTAATTTCCAGTAATCCACACTACATGTGTGTAGGGAAAAAAGCCGATATAAGAGGTCAACATACCATCTTCTAAAATAGACAGGTGTTTATACATATGTCAAGCTTTTAATTCCCAGTCTAAAAGTTGTTAAAACCTATAATATCTGATGCCCTTGATTTTAAATAGTGAGAAAAGGCGATGAAAAACAAGTGTTACCAATCATTCATTTATCTATTAAAATAAAGTGAACATAAAATCTGACAAAAAATTGGATCATTGATACAGCTGTCTGATACTCTGACAAATTTAAATTTGTAAACCAGATATATTTGCTTACTGCACCTCAGTAAATTAGTGTTGATGTGATTGGTTTAAGAGCGTCACATGAGCTCTATGGATCCATAGGGGGTCAGTATATTTCATAGGGGTATCATGACATCATGTCTACTATTAATGTTATAACATATTATAAGTTATATGGTTTGCTACATACTGAACCCCTACTGATCCATAGAGGGTTAGTAAAATCCATAGGGGTGAGGCCGAAAGGTCAAATCTATGGATTTTACTAACCCTCAAGGGATTTGCAGGGGGTCAGTAGTAAACCATTTAACAAATTTATCGCACACAGGACTTTTTCTATAAAAATTAACAATAAAATACTATAGCATCAATATAAAATGTCACCTTTAATAGTAGACTTGACATCATGATAACCATATGAAATCAACTGACCTCCTGGGGATTCATAGGGGTCACCATGTGACTGTGTTAAATCAATCACAACGTCGCTAATTCACCAGCGGTGCGATAAAACTTATAATATACATGTATGGCCTTTGATAGTCTTGTATGTTTTTTAATTTTAGTTTATTTATATGTTTTGGAGTTTAGTGTGACGTCTGAAATAGTACACATTTTTGTTAAGGGGCCAGCTGAAGCCCGCCTCTCGGTGCGAGATTTTCTTGCTGTGTTGAAGACACATTGATGGCCTTCGGCTGTTTTCTGCTCTTTGGTCGGGTTGTTGTCTCTTTGACACATTCCCCATTTCCATTGTCAATTTTATAGTATTGAAATGTGCAATTGAGAATTTGAATACTGAGTGCAATGGCTGACACTTTATTGCAGTAGTCTTTTTGCTAAAGCTGTGCTGTGACTGACTATTTACATAAATTTTCTGTTGTTCAGTAGTCTTATAATTTGACATATTTTATTAGAATGCATTCATTATAATTATTTTCATTATTTTGCAAACTCTTCAGAATCAATAAAAGTATATCAAATGATTGAGATTATCAAAAAGGCTTGAAAAAGATTTACTTTGAAATGTGTGGCTTTGACAATGGCAGTGTTTCACTTAAGGCGAAGTGTACGTAATATAACTACTACACAGAATTTTTTTATATTTTACATGTGGATTCTGCTTGTAAAATTACATCAGATTATAAAATAAAAAAAGAGGGTAACCGTTTTCGTTTTTCAGATACAAGCTGTTAAAACTAACAGCATGATACGCCAGAAATTCAAAGGAAATCATTAAAAACGGCAGATATTTTTACTTTATCATGATTTTCTAATTCGTTGGTCAACAGAATTTTTTTTAAATTCGAAATGTGATTCAAAAATAGACGACGAATCCATTGGTTCAAAGAAAGTCCTTAGCAACTGTGCTAGTTTTCAAGCTATATTCTCTTGAAGTTTGATTTTTAGGGGAAAATTATAAAATATTCGGCGACGTTATTGATGTCTGCTGTAACGTCACCACAAATTCTACTCTATTACGCTAGTATACCCATTGTACTGTACAGTATTGACATACAAATCGTGAGTGTGTGTAACACATTTTCCTAAGTATTGGAAATGCTAATAAACAGCTGCGCCATGAGTGCATGATACGCCCGTCGTCTTGTGTGTGAATTTTTATGCAATAAGCATAAATAGTTTCTGACATACGGCGTGACATGCGAAAACCCCCTTTTTTTTTTACAAAAAACTCAATATCTCTAAAATAAAATTTTGAATCAAAACCAAAAAGTATACAGATCTTTAGATTAATATAACTAAGAACTGTGTTTAATTTTAAGCAATAATCATAAATCGTTTTTGAGATACGGCGCGACATGTGAAAACCGCCCTTTTAAAAAAAAAAATCAATATCTCAAAAATAAAATTTTGAATCAAAACCAAAAAGTATACAGATCTTTAGATTAATATAACTAAGAAGTGTGTAAAATTTTAAGCAATAATCATAAATCGTTTTTGAGATACGGCGCGACATGTGAAAAACCCCTCCCCCTTTTTTTTACAAAATACTCAATAACTCAAAAATAAAATTTTGAATCATCACCAAAAAGTATACAGATCTTAAGGTTAATATAACTAAGAAGTGTGTAAAGTTTTAAGCAATAATCATAAACTGTTTTTGAGATACGGCGCCACATGTGAAAAACCTCTCCCCCTTTTTTAACAAAATACTCAATATCTCTAAAATAAAATTTTGAATCATCACCAAAAAGTATACAGATCTTAAGATTAATATAACTAAGAAGTGTGTAAAGTTTTAAGCAATAATCATAAATTGTTTTTGAGATACGGCGCGACATGTGAAAAAAAACACACACCTGTTTTAGTTACTAAGTCCAGTAACTCAAAAAGTTTTAATCTCATTTTCACCAAAAAGTATACAGATCGTTTGACCATCATAAGAAACAACTATGTTAAGTTTCATGAAATTTGGATAAGTCATTCTCAAGTTACGGTGCGACATGTTTATGCGGGACAGACAGAAGGACAGACGGACGGACAGACGGACAGACAGATGGACAGACGGACAGACAGACAGACAGACGGACGGACGCCAGACATTTGTATACCATAATACGTCCCGTCAAAAATTTGACGGGCGTATAAAAAAAAAAATAAAAGCATAATCGGTTGACATGGTTGATAATGATACAAACTGAAAAATGTTTAAGGATATTTCTGCTGCCAAAATAATGCAAATTGGCAAATAAATATACTGCAAGTGAAAGAAAGTTACTGTATAGACTTTAACTCCATCTTTTCTTGATTAGACAGGGTTCCACATCTCCTTTTTTTAAATATTTGCATTGTTCTAATAATTTCAAATAAAATATCGAGTTGTCCAGATTAGTACAGAATGGTTCTATACATATTTGAAAAATTCGGTTATGATATTGGGATCGCTTCTTTTCATCCTCACCATTTTCGGACCTATGCGAAGTATTGCTTACACAACCCATTCTATTTGTCAAGTTCACACACGTGCACGTGATTCTACAATTTTACTTGAAAATTTCCTGTCTTGATAGCTTTCCCTTTTCTTTAACTACACGACAAGGCATTATACATGGTATAATGTTTGCTGGAGATTCATTAACAAACGAAATAATTTCTTGTACCATTATTACTTAAATTTCCACATGTATGACTCATAAAAAATAAGAAATCTGCAAATGCATATTATCTTGAGAATGGCTGTAATAAGGTCAAAAGAAGAACCCGTATATGAATTTCAGCAAAATAAAACAGATCAGAGTTTTTTATATAACTTCCCGTTGCATAGATCACTGCCTGTGGTATGCCTTAGCATATATGTAATGCTAAAGCCGTATTGTTAAGTCTAAGTCTAAAGCTGTGAGTATTATAGTTATATGCTGTAAATGTGCTGGTGTCATGATATAAATGTACTGGTGTCATGATATAAATGTACTGGTGTCATGAAATAAATGTATGTATGTAATGCTATACGAATGTACGTATGTAATGCTATACGAATGTACCTATGTAATGATATACGAATGTACATATGTAATGCTATACGAATGTACGTATGTAATGCTATACGAATGTACCAGGGGCGATGTTATGAGAATGTAATCATCCAGTATGATGCTAAAAAATGTTTCTAGTGTAAATTTGTTAGATTGTATCCAGTATAGGAGACCACTTCTAAGCAAGGATCGAAGCTCATAAATTCTGCAATAAAATCAGGACCTCTAGAAAGTTCGGAGAGCCGACAACCTTGCTTCGGTAGTTGGCAAGGAGACTGTTCATAATGTAATGCTATACAAGTTTACCTTCCGTATTGTGCCTGTATCTAATGCAAATAAATTGGGTTTTTTAATGTGATATAAAAATAAGGAGATGTGGTATCATTGCAAATTGGACAACTATTTGCCACAGTTTAAGGTAGATCTATTGGGTGTAATTTTTCTGAGGGTCGATGTTGCAAAATTACTTATTTGATTTACAAATAGTTTACCAAGTATCATTCAATATACAACAAAATATCTACAACTTGAAATTTAAAGATTGAACTATCAATATTTTTTTTTCAAGAAAATTAGGCCCGTGACCCCCTTTTTTTTATATATATATATTTCAGAAGTATTAATTAACGAAATTTTCTTTTCGAATTTTAGACAATTCTATCGTTTAATGTTTCTTCAATAGGGAAAACTTAAGTTTCCCCTATATAAACAAAATAAAATACCCTAAATGTGGTTAATTTCAATGTATTGTTACGAAAAAACAAGGTCCTCGATCCCCAGTTTTTATATTGAAATTACTTTGACCGAAAAGTCTTTTACAGAAGCCTACGAAACATTTATCGCCGAAAATTTTGACACCCCAGCTGCCTTATTGAATTAAGTGGATATAAGCAATTATAATAGGCAACCATAAGGCCATCAACCATGAGAAAAATCTCTAACGTTTAGTCGGTTATAAAAGGCCCAGACAAAGTAACATTATTTTCTCCACCCTCTCCCTTCTTCCCTATACCTTATACTCTATAATTCTATAATACTAGTAATCTTCAATATTGAGACTTGAGAAGAAAAATTACTTCAAAATTGTATTCTCTACTTCTGAATGATACACAAAAGAACAACACAAGAATGCAAATTTCGCAATCCTTTCGAAATTGGAATTTGATCAAGAAAAAAACTGCATGTTCTATTTTTATCATACATGTGTAGTTTCAGTTTCAACCATGGTTCTAAATTTAGATTTTACTTTCCCAAAAAATTGTGGACGGAATAGAAGACACCTGTTTATTTTATGCTCCTTGAGAACTGAGATTTGGATGAGATAGATGATTTACTTATTCTAAGATAAATGTCACAGTGCTAAATTCTTAGTTTCTGTGTAATGTTTTGTAGACGGAATCTGATTTTTTTGTTCGTTTTTTTTTCTGTAAGCTTTGTCCTTCCGCTTATGTATAAATGTCAAAAATGTTTCACTTGTGGTCGATTACCCTTTAGTATCGTTTATACTTTTCACACAAATATAAATTATCCTAAAATTTTCAATTGCTTAAAAAACGGGACATGCCAACGCCTTTCTAGTTCAACATACATATTTACATGCAATTTACTGGTAATTATTCGTTACCTTCAAGATTACGCTACACTGACACTGTGAATTTCATTCAAATAATATTGTGAGGTCAATTCTGGATTGATTTTAACGAGTATGATACAACTAGAAGCAGAATTGTCACTAGTTTATTTTTTTATTTTCAATTTCTGTTAGAATAAATACGAGCGGTATTATGTACCCGCTCCTGCATGAGCCTAAAACAAAAACAGTTGCAGACTAACACACAATAGGATACTAAGATAGATCTAAGATTTCTGATTGGAGTCAGCTAGAAATACTTGTTTGGGTTCATGATAGACTGCACAAAGTCATTAAAATGATGATTTCTCTTTCATGTGCCCATTTCCCCGTTCTTGAAGTAGGGGAGATAACTTGCGTAACTAACGACGCACGTTTTGTATCCCGAATTCCGCTAGAGGCATGCAATTACGCATACTTCACCTTAAACAAGATGATTGTTCTATATATTCAACTAGACACCATGTCAAGACATTTCAAATTATGTTTTAAAACTAAACATTCCTAACAGTTCCAAACCAGTGTGTGGTTTAATGATCAAGGTGGATTAAAATATAATTTCTTTGAAAGTTTACATAAAATGATAGACAAAAAGTAATGAGAAAAGAATAAAATTGACCTTTGAGCAAGGTGAGCTGAAAATGACTATTGAAATATAATGAGAAATGCTTAGCTAATGTCAGGAAATAAATCAGAATTAACAAGGCCTATCTGACATAACAAGACCATGCTCTACAGCAGAAAGATAAGTATTGGTGTTAATAATTTGTTTATGATAACATCAACAGACAAAAGAAAGGCGTAAATCTTACCGATAACATCACATATACATCTATCTTAATTCTCACTTGGTCAGATATGGGCTTTAAGAATGCTTTCTATAATAATTTTGATATTTGTATTACAGTGTTTGACTACTATACCCAATCTGGATATGGAAACAATCACATAATTAACTCTAATAAAACAGCTTTCAATATAAATCATGCAGTAATTGTGCATTTTGACAAATTGGTACATACAAAAACTGTAAAAAGTGACTCAAATTTTAATATACAAATGTCTTAAGTTTTAAGAAAGTTACACTTAATTCGGCAACACTATTACTTTAAAAATTAATAACTTATTTTTCATGGAATCAAAATGATTAGGTATTTACCAATATTTAATTTGAAGATTAAGAATAACATCAATTTAATTGAGTTTTTTACTTAAATGATGGTTCAATTTGATTTGAGCACTTTAGAGGGAATTTGGTGGAGAGTTGTCTCGTTGGCAATTGTACCACATCTTCTTTTTTTTATATTAAGGATATAACTATAAAACCAAAATAAATGGAGAATGCGTCTATTGGCCACAGTCCCCCCCGCTTGTAAATATGCATGAGTCAACTTCCACAAAAAGATAAAGGATAAAAGACCGTTTTGTGATTATAAGCATTGTGTATAAGTTTATGAAACATTTGGTTGAGGCAAACTAAAGTTAGAGAACGGAAACGACAGATTTAGCAACTTCTCCATTTATAAAGGGGCATATCTCAAGACCGGTAAAAGTGACGCTACCCAATTTCAAACTTGATCTGTGTTTTGTAGTAATAAGCATTGTGTATAAGTTTTAAAACATTTGGTTGAGGCAAACTAAAGTTAGAGAACGGAAATGAAAAATTCAGCAATTTTCATGTTTATAAAGGGGCATAACTCATGAACGGTAAAAGTGACGCCACCCAATTTTAAACTTGAACTGTGTTTTGTGGTAATAAGCATTGTGTATAAGTTTATAACATTTGGTTGAGACAAACTAAAGTTAGAGAACGGAAACCAATTTTGGGGACGTACGTACGTGATGTACGGGACAGACTGACTAGGGTAACACTTAATGCCCCCTCTGCTACGGAATTAAATTATTCTCCTACTAAAAAAATAATAACATATGCAGTTTGCTGTTTTGTTATGAACAGTAGCTGTTCTATAATACTCAAAACAAAATGTCTAGACTTGTCATATATTACTATAGCAAGACATGTTTCAGACCCCACAAAACTTAAGAGATTACCAGTCATCCACAAACAATTAACAGTTGAGATGAGTATGATGAGTAAATAATTGCTACACAAAACAAAAGCAAGGAAACACTGATTTCTAGAGAATCTGTAAAATTAATTAACAATCCACACATCTATATTCTATAAAATCCTGATTATGTAATATGTGAGGATATAATTAACTAAGGCACTGATTCGTTTTACATGGCAGTGCCACATGCATGATCTTGCATGTATTAAAGCAGGTTTCCAAATGTGTCTGAATTAATTTGCAGTGAAAAATGTCATAATTATTATTAGCAAATCTAATTACAATTTCTAATTCTGGAGCTTTAATTCCAATACCATACATTTAAATTTGATTTAAGCATTACTTCAAGGTGTACAGACAGACAGACAGACAGACAGACAGACAGACAGACACTGCAACTTTTTGAGAACCAATTTTTATGACATGCCTGTCATTGACAAGCTTATAAGATTTTCAAGTCTTCAATTAATTTATTTATTCCAATATCACAGTAAAAAGCTGCATTTCTTTTGTTTCTTATAGAAAAGTTTTGACAGAGATTTATGTTAACTAGATGGGTCATTACAACACAAACATTGTGAATTAGCACAGTTCATATATTTCAAGTCTAAGGATCATCCTAATATCAATGATCTATCTCTTGGAAAGAATTAGAATAAAAAAATCTGAATTTGTTACATGTAATTTCTATACACAAAAGCACACACACAAACTAAAGATCAGCTCAAAATTTTCAGGCACTGCAAAAAAGGGCTATCTGAAATGTTCACGAAAAGAGGAGGTATGATGCAGCCATTATCTGCAGATTTACTTAATTTCCAAAATAGTACAATTCATCAAGTATGCCTAAATTATGTAAATTTCATTGATACTGAATAGATGTATCTAGACTTTAGTGCAGAAATGTCTTTTGTGATGTCACTATGATATCATAAACATGAAAAAATTGTCATATTGACCTTAAATGACTATTTTACTCAAATTATCAGGCAAAATTAAATATATGAACTAAGGACTTACTTAAATGTATAATGTATCTTGTAGCAAAATATTTTTCAGGGGAATTGGCTATAAGTATATATCAATTTCAATGACAAGCTCTTAGAGGGAAGCAGTTTTTGTACTAAATGCAGGAAAATTGCACCCTCACTGTAAATAAGTATGACAAAATTTTAAAATTAATATCTTACAAAATAATGTCTTGCAAAAATGATGGACTAATGGACAGACACATGATATTGAGAGTGGAGAACAAAATGTCCCCTTCTATCAAAAGCAGGGTATCAAATTCAAAATACTTTTGTGTTCAATGCAATGGTTCTAAAATATAATCTGTGTTTTAAATTGGACATATGAAACAAATTTCTTCCTAAAATCTGATTAATATTAAAATGCTTACATCCTCCTGTGATAGAACTGCCTCCTTTTTTAACAGTACTGTTGGTTGTCACTACAAATGTCTGTGTCTTCTCTACAGTTTTAGGTTTTACTTGACGCTGGACACGGAAAATATCTGCAGAGCCCATCAGACAGGTCTTCTCATGTGCCATTGGGAAGTTCAGACAGTTCAATTCTGCTGGCCAAGGCATTCCAATTGTTTTCATTATTGTTGAACATTCTTTCTTTACATTCAAACAAACTGAACGACATGGTGGGACCGGCTCAGGAGAATGTTCCTTACAAGCTGGAGTGAACACTGAGCAAATTAAGAATGCAAGCTCACTTGAACAACCAGTATATATAACTGAACTATAAGTTGACTGATCTAAGGTAGCTTCAAGGAGACTTGAATGTCCAGCAAAATTAGGCATCTTGGTTTCCGTATATCCAAACTGCTTGCACATACCACTGTGTAAGGGTTCACAAAGTGATCCAGAATGTGGTCTAGTGTGACCACCACCTATACCAACATGTCCTGAGACTTCATACACATTATCATGACTAGCTGGTGTTTGTTCTGGTACATTTTCTGGTGTTGTATCAACTTCAACTGTAATTTCTTTATTGCCAGATGAAAAGTTTGGATAATAAGGATCACGTTTGTTTTCTGAAGTAACTGTCATATTTTCATCCAGAGAAGACTCTGATAGGCTTATTTCTGAACTATAGCTTATATTATCTGACAAGTCGGTTGCAATATTCAAATCCAAGTTTGAATCTGTATTTTCCCTTATTTCAGAACCATTTGCGGTGGAAAAAATGTCCAAGGTTTCATTAAATTTAAACTGTGGTAATTCTGTCACTGGTGCCTGAAGACATTGCTGGGTATTTTCCTTTTCTGATACAAGTTGAGAACAATCTAAGTCCTCTGGCCATAAAACCCCCAACTTCTGAAGAGATTCCTCACAGCTACTGCGAACACTTGTACATACTTCCTGGCAAGGCCTTGTGATGGAATATAAACCATCCTCACACTTAGGCATGAAAAAGGAACACATGAAAAACCTGAACTTCTCTGAGCATCCAGTTTTTATCAATGGCATGACAAGTTTGAATTGGGCTTCGATTTGTTGTCTGGGATCAATCCCTGGGCCAATAGATGGGACAAATGTCTTGTCATATCCTATTCCAATACACATATCAAAGTCGAAGGGCTCACACTGTCCAACTGGATCCTGACAAAATACCGACTGTTCATCAAATTTGGAAAGCAAAACCAATACAATAATGTTCCAAAAGAAAGCCATATTTATGGATATTCCTAGATCAACTTTAAGAAATTAATAACTCAACCAATATTCATTTAAGCGCTGTTCAAAATTTTAGTTAAGTCCGTAAAAGTCCTAGATATACTTTCTAATATAAAGAGTTGCGTCTGTCCTTGACTATAAAAGAAATCACAAATCCAATTAAAAGTCACACGCCATTGTAATGAATTAAAAGAAGTATATTACTTCAGAAGTTTTTCACACTTCTAATAATTTGTAATTCTTTGAAGTTTTAAGAGTTTGAAGATGTATATCCACATGAAAATTCTTGTTGAGTAACTGAGAGAAAACGATCAGATCTTCAAGTCAGTCAAACACTGGCAATTACATTACACAGTTCAAAGACTACCAACTACGGCTTATCAACACATTGGTTATGTTTTAGAAATGTTAGCAGAAATATTGTTTGTTGTGAAGAGGACAGTAGCATCTAATTGCTCCATTAATATCCAATAAAAAATGTTTAAAAAAAATGTTAATCTTACAGCCCTGAAATTGTAGAAATCAGCAGTTTTTACCTGACTTGATAAATTATTCATGTATTGGTCTGTTGTAACTGACCACCCACCCATAACTTTTACAACTTTAGGTCAATCAAATTTAAGGACAGGACAAAAGCTATCCATCATAAAAAAATTCAATGATTGTCAATCCTGTTTAAATTTGTGTGAAATAAGTCCTAAGGATATAGAAATAGAGTGTCCCGTTCAATTTAGTTTTATATAGGATAATGAAGAGAAAATCAGTTATCTCACTTTCAATAAAATCATTTTTTTTTATAACCATGTGTTTGGAATATTGAATTATTATTTGATCACTAATAGGCATTTAGAAAAAAATGTGAAATACATTTTCCATAACATTTCAAAGAAAACGCCTTGAAAAAACTCAAATACACACAATCAAAATTAGACAAAACAAGAAGCTACAGGAGCTAAACTCTGCCAAAAGTTGTCCAAAGTAATTGTATTATTTTTCTACTCTTAATATAAGTGCTTTTGGCAACTTGATTTTTGTTCAGTCAAAAGTTATAATACATAAACAATGTTACAAATATGAATTAGTTTTATTTTTTGGTTAAAAACTTGTAACTTAACACAATATTTGACTATGTTACATCTCAAAGGTAAATATAAAAGGAATAACAGAATACATGTTAATGAATGCGTATATTTCAATATTATCTAATAGAAAAAATAAGATGAAAAATATTGGGTCTTTTTTTTAAATTTTAATCAAAAAGTTTTATAAAGTTTATTGCTAAGGTGCACCAGAATATTCAAAGAGAGGCGAATGATACCAAAGAGACATTTAAACTCATAAGTCGAAAATAAAAGAGCAACACGAACCCCACCAAAAAGGGGGGTAGGGGGTGATCTCAGTTGCTCCTGAAGGGTAAGCAGATCCTGCTCCACATGTGGCACCAGTCGTGTTGCTCATGTAAGTACAAACCAGGTGATATGTCTAATTCAGTAGGTCACATTCAGGGCAAGGGAAGGGGACGAGATTCAAGTCAGTATATTCAAAGTCAAATTCGTGGATTTCTTGGAGAGAGGCAAACCACAAAGTTTAAGTCTATGCAGACTTTGGCAAAACCATGAAAGAAAATAACAATTTTCCTCAATCCTTATAAATTGGTACCATAAAAATTAATGAATCCTCAGTATTTTATATTGATTACAGCTTAAAGGCACTTCGGACTAAAACTTGAATTTACAAAGTGCCAAAAAACATGACATTACAAATAATATATGCATATCTTATAGTATTTTCTGTGAATCATTGACAACACTTGAATAGGATATAATTTATAATTGACATATCACAAATACTTGTATGTAATAACTATTGTCTCTATTTACTAACACAAATAATATCATTGTGCAGTCTCTATCAAAGATCATTGGCAGGGAACATTCTTGAATGGTTCCCTAGTGATTTATGTTCTGTTAAATTCATTTGGAAAATATTTAATCATGTAAATAAGTTAAGGTTGGTTATGCTATGTTGACCACACACCAAATGAAGGAAATCGGTTAGTGCTCCAGTCAAAATATCAACATTTTTTTCCCTCCCATGAGAAAAAATGTTGATTACACAAATCATTAAAATATTACAAGTTATGTTATCATAATACAAGTTCAAAAAATGTTTTTGTCATTATAAAACAACTTTATACACATAGTTGCAGCATGTTTATTCAGCCAGAAATGTTTCCCAGACTTTGTTAGCCTTGTAAATCTTTGTAGATGAGTGAACGGCATTCAGAAATTGCATAATTTGGTGTAATTAGAAGCATTTGTTAACAAGATGTTCGCTTGATGTCTATGTCTTCATTAGTATAATAACTTACATTGTCTTTAGAACATAATTATTAACCTCCTTATCTACTGTTTTAAAGGCTACTCAAAACATAATACAGCCTCAACTTTGCAGCAAACTTTTTATTTCCGGAAGGAAGAGCCTACAAAAACTGAACGAAAGCCATACTCCAATGTTAAAAGTTGATTGAATTTTTCTAAGAGTCCAGACTCATTTATTAAAGACCAGGATACAAATGAGAAACTAAGAAACACACTAGAGACTGGGCTACATGAAGAGGTAAAGTTCACTCAGTGGAAAAAAGTTTTAGATGGAAACAAACAAAGATGGAAAGAGATAGTTTTTAATTTTACTATTTTAAATATCTTCACCCACACTAACACATGAACTAAAACCAGTCTATTATATGCATGTACAATTACTACTATAGCACACCCATAGCAAGAAGGTGTTTCCACAATACCCCTCAAAACAACAAGAGTGCACACGCTGAAATGTCTTGCCTCCTTTACTGACCATTGATTTTATGTTGAAAGTCTTAAAGATAAAGGTTTTACTACAAGTAGCACATAAAATTAACATTTTCAAAGATCCATGACAATGAGGTCAATGTCAGATAAATCCTGTCAGACAGACATGTACACCTTACAATTATATCATATTCCAAATATAGTTGACCTATTGCTTATGGTAGTGTAATTGAAAAACAGACCAAAACTTAACATTGACCAATGAACCATGAAAATGGGGTCAAGGTCAGATGATACCTGCCAGACAGACATGTACACCTTACAATTATTCCATACAACAAATATAGCTGACCTATTGCTAATAATATTTGAAAACCAGACAAAAACACAAAAACTTAACATTGACCAATGAACCATGAAAATGAGGTCAAGGTCAGATGATACCAGCTAGCCCGACAAGTACACCTCACCTATTACTGATAGTACTTGAAAAACAGACCAAAACACAAAAACTTAACATTGACCAATGATCCATGAAAATGAGGTCAAGGTCAGATGATACCAGCTAGCCCGACAAGTACACCTCACCTATTACTGATAGTACTTGAAAAACAGACCAAAACACAAAAACTTAACATTGACCAATGAACCATGAAAATGAGGTCAAGGTCAGATGATACCAGCTAGCCCGACAAGTACACCTCACCTATTACTGATAGTACTTGAAAAACAGACCAAAACACAAAAACTTAACATTGACCAATGATCCATGAAAATGAGGACAAGATCAGATGAAATCTGCCAGACTGACATTTACCCCTTACAATCATTCCATACACCACATTTAGTTGACCTACTTCTTATAGTATCAGAGAAACCAATTTAATCATGTAACTTTAACCTTGATCACTGATCTATGTTATGAGGTCGAGGACAAGTGAACCCTATCTGAAGGACATGTGGCTGTTGAAAGGAACCCTTATGCCAAATATAGTTATCCTAGTACTCATAATAAGTAAGAAATTCACAAGACAAAAGCACAATTTTTTTTCAAGTAATAGCTGAACATGAAAATGAGGTCAAGGACAATGGACATATGACAGGTGGAAACTTCTTAACATACGATATCAGCATACAAGCTATGAAGCATCCAGGTCTTCTACCTTTTGAAATATAAAATTTATACAAACAGTTTACACCCCGGCTGCCGATAGTAATCCCTATGTCTCGCATACTGCAACTTTTGTCGCATGTGAGACAAAAAATACAACTTCAAATTATTTTTAAAATGGACATTCAGATTGAAGATTGACTTCTAAAGTCAAAGTGTCTTGACCCAAAATAACCTGTCTTAGAGACATCCTGGCTATGGGCTTTTAGGTTAAAGTAATTCTCCATCAAACAACAACCAAGTAACTAACTTTTTCATGAAAAGGAATACAGCCGTCAAATCAGTGAAACAAGTCCCATTGACCTATTTCTTAAGAAGCAAGTTTGGCTGAATTTGGGTACACAATGAAAGTAACATCTTCTGACCAGACCTTTAAATCTGTAAACTTGTCACTACAATCACAAAGCAATGGCAATACCTATTAAATTTTCTTATACAAACAAAGGGGTTTTCTAGTTCTCTAAATCTGGAAATGGCTTCATGTTAAAAATAGCTCCATGATATCTTACTTTGACTTAAAATTTAATAACTCATAGGAGTCACTAAGATAGGGGCCAAAGGGTTCATAGCCTTTATAACCAAACAATTACTATTCAAGGTTTCTCAAGTATTCAAAGTTATAATACATTTGAATGTAAAATAACTATCCAAGTCAGTTGGGTGGCATTATAAATTTCCAGAAAGTATACCTGTAGCCAGGGGTGTTTGAGCACTCCTGTCTGAAAACTATAATACAGGTACTATTTAAGTTCATTAAAGTCAACATTCAGATTGAAGTCAGAGCATCATGACTCCAAATAATTCCCCCCAGAGTCATCATAGCTACTGGCCTGGAAAGTTATTACTAAAACATATTTTCAGGAATGTCAATGGTATATAAAGTTTGATTTTCACACAATACATATGCCTCTACCCCTGTCACCTGTTTTCATTGACAAACTTTTCTATTAAACAGGAAGACATTTGTGTGAGATCTTATAATTTCATTCATAAATGTCACTTTAAAGTTCATAGCTTACCTAATAATAAATTTACTATAAGGAAAGTATATGCTAACTTTGTATTGGGATTTTTTCTTTTTAATCTCAGTTGTAAAAATACAAATGTTTGAATAAAATTCATTGGAATATTTTTTTTAATGTACAATTCCCCCATCATATATTTATATCTGTTCAATGATCAGTTTTGATACTCTTTCACCAACAATATATGATTATTTTTACAAGAAGAAGAAAATAATGCCTGACCTTTAGATGACATTGCTGGGTGTCCCTTATCATTGGAATACTTCCAGATTACATATGGAACAAAAGCATACTGTCTGCCATTTAACAATTTTACAAGCTGACAAAATACCAACAACATTAAAAACATTGTACTTTGATATCAAATATCCAACACCATATAACTATATACTAATATCAAACTGCCTTATAAAAAGAAATACATGTCCTCAAATGGAAAACTTAATAAAAAGTATTGCTAACATAGCTATAAAAAAATATTGTTCCTGTGTGTGGTTTTAATTTACAAAGTTATAATTTAAAATGTAGCAATTAAATTCTATAGATGCAATTTATAAGAGAGTAATTTGACAAATTTCCTATTCATTATTAACCTTTTACAGGATGTATACACAATTTCATCTTATAACAAGTCTGAAAACTAACTGGAAACAATTCATTTTGTATGTTTAATGTCTTGTGGTAAATAGTTTGTGCATATTTAGATGATAAAAACAATACCATAATGAAACTGAAAATACTGTGAGCAAATTTAAAGATTTATATTCCATTGTCTAGTCAAGGAATGGGTAGTCATTCAATTCTTAAGTAGAGAATGACTTTCCTTCATGTAGACTTGCTACATGTCCCTTCCTAGTTTTCTTTTTTTTTTTTCAATTTTACCCCTTTAACAATTTTACTGCTATAACTAAGAGATTGCCATTATATTGACACCTGCTAAGGGCAATCAGTGCACTGGGGCATTCCGTAACATGGCAGCTTTCAGTAAACATATAAATTAGTAAAAAAGAATTAAATGAAAGGGAATTGTAGCAAGTCTATCCTTCATGTTAATCATCAATAATTATCTGTGTTAACTTTCACAGAGGTCTGATCATGATAAAGAATATATTTTTGACCTGTAGTTGCTAACCTTCTATGTCATTTGGTCTCAGTTGGAATGTTGTCTCATTGGCCATCATACCACATCTTCTTATTTTCAAATTTAAATTTATAAAGTTAAGTTCTCTGCTCATAAGTAAAAGAATAAAAAAAAAATCATAAGGATTTCGCGGAACCCAGTGTCTCGCCTACTTATGCTGTTAGTCCCAGGCTCAACAAAAATGGGGAAAAAATTATTAAAAATTTTCCTCTAGATACTATCTTTTGATTGTAAGAAGTTCTGTTCAAGTTTGGTAAAAATCCAAGGTTTATGAATCTAATAAATGTTTTAAAAACTTTAACTGCAGACTATAAGTAATGTTAACTGGAATAAAACTAAGTCCATTTATAAGTAATATACGGAACAACAGGAAATAAATTTTTACAAAATTTCCTTCTAGATGCTAGCTATTGATAATAAACAAGCTTTTGTCCAAATTTGGTACAAATCCAGGATAGTTTAAGAAAGTTATTAAAATTTTGAAAGCTTTAACCACAGAGTGAATGTAATGTTAACTGGCAGAAAAACTAAGTCCATTTATAAGTAAAATACGGATAAACAGGATTTTTTTTTTACAAAATTTTCTTCTGGATACTATCTTATGATCATAAACAAGCTTCTGTCCAAGTTTGGTACAAATCTAGGATAGTTTAAGAAAGTTATTAAAATTTGAAAAACTTTAACCACAGAGTGAATGTAATGTTAACTGGCAGAAAAACTAAGTCCATTTATGAGTAAAATACGGATAAACAGGATTTTTTTTTTTTTACAAAATTTCCTTCTGGATTCTATCTTATGATCATAAACAAGCTTCTGTCCAAGTTTGGTTGAAATGCAGGATAGTTTAAGAAAGTTATTAAAATTTGAAAAACTTTAACCACAGAGTGAATATTTGTGGATCTGGACACCGACAGAATGTAGGATCGCTATGTCTCGCTTTTGCGACAAAAGTCGCAGACTCGACAAAAAGTGCATCTAACTAATTTAAAACTATCGAAAAGATCTGATACATTCCTCAAACAAGATTCCAGGCAAGCGAAAAAAGAAAAGAAAATATGAAGGAGAAAGAAGACACTACATCTTGCCATCTAGTGAAAATTTTTACAGAAAAATAATCAATTTCCAAAGTCTTGAAAAATGGGAGAAAAATTTTCAAACAATTCCATTAAAGCAACATGCGTAACTTCAATATACATACAATCATTGATCACCTGGTGGTGGTGGTGGGTGGTTTGAAAAAAAAATTCACACAAGAATATAGCTACCAATTTCAATTACTTATTTCTTTGTCTGATGTTGACTCAATCTCAGTGGTATGTGGTCTCTTCAAAATGCATGTGCACAACATGAAATTGCTGTATGTCAACTAGTTTCTTAGACCTAGATACAGGGATACATCAAATGAACTAAGCATTCTTTCCTGAAAATGTGGCTAAAAACTTAACGAAGAAATCAAATGAGTAAAACTTTGTGGAATTTCCTCCTTATAGAAGGAGCACACCTGCATATAATCTTTTAATTACTTCTTCTCATGTTCTTAGGTAGTTTTGCTTTTCCATTATATCATATAAATTTGCTGACTTTTCTCTTTTATCAAGATACCTTGAAATAATTTCAACATTCCTTACAAATTTTTCAATGCCAATAGAACACCTACTTCTTTGACATCCTCTATAACTATAACCTGTAGAGGAAGTATACCCATCAGGACAATAGAACACCTACCTCTTCGACATCCTCTATATCTATAACCTGTAGCGGAAGTATACCCATCAGGACAATAGAACACCTACCTCTTCGACATCCTCTATATCTATAACCTGTAGCGGAAGTATACCCATCAGGACAATAGAACACCTACCTCTTCGACATCCTCTATAACTATAACCTGTAGCGGAAGTATACCCATCAGGACAACAACCATACAAACTATTTCTACACCTAGGCTGTCCACGCTAAAATAAAAACTTATCATTTACTCCACATTCAGAAATAAATGCAATGTTTTTTTCTTAAAAAATAAGTGACTGGATGTATATTACAACTTTTCATTTTTTTAGTTGGTAATATTGGATAGCAACAAGCAATGGAACTGAACTAAATAAGCTTACATTATTTGTCAACTGTCACAGAATTACATTCATAAATATACACATTAAAGTCTGAATTTACATGTATGTCACTGTATTATAAAAAAAACTTAAAACATTTTTCAACTTAAAACTTAGTAAAATTGATATTTTCATTATTAAAATGTTTCTATAAAGGTTTTTTCTGTTATCGTAGGGGAGATAACTTACACATTTTCAAACCCTCTTATTTTAAGATATAATAGAAAGAAATTTATCTAAGATGATAAGAAAAGAAATGAAATTATAATAATAGAAATATAGATTCCTACACTGCAACAAATGTATTACTATATTTCTCCACTCGAGACAGTTAAATTTTATCATTTAAAGCGCGAGGCTCGCCGAGCTTTTTAAATAATTTAAATTTAACTGTCGAGAGTAGAGAAATATTGTAATACACGAGTTATGGTGTCGGAATCTGTTTCTCTGATGATTTTATCCTTCGATTTTGAAAGATTTTCAGAAACTTGTGTTCTTTATATGCGACGTCATCAGGCATGGTCGCCTTTTTTCATGACGTCACAATAGGAAAATTCAGAAGAAAACAAAACATTTTGACGTCATAATCAAATTTCGACTAATTATTTGGGGAGAACAGATATTTCACTAGTGAGGAGAAATGTGAAAATAGCACAAAAATTAGAGAAAGAAATTTATCTAAGATGATAAGAAAAGAAATGATTTTGTACAGTCTATTTGTTCTTGTAATATATAGAAAATAACTATGGTTATCTTATTACTTAATAACAACTGAGTACTTCAAATGACAAAAAACTATACATTTTTTTTAAGCAGTTGCTGAACCATGAAAATGACATATGAAAGAGGAAAAATTCGTAACATAAGGCATATGCATGCAAGGTTTGAAGCATCCAGGTCTTTTACCTTCTGAAATATAAAGTTTACACAAATAGTTTACGAAGTCACTGCAGCTGGATGGTAATCCCTATGGCTCACATTCTATACTTTCATCACAAGTGTTACAAAAACTGAAGGGAATTTTTTTATTATACATACATATACAATCTCTGCTGAAATATGCACAAAATATTTGTAAATTTCCCTTAATGTATCCAAAATGTGTAATGTTAAATCTTATCAGTTATGCAAACATACTAAAAGATTTGAAAAAATCTTAGTTGAAATGTACCATCTACCAAAAGTCAGTATAACAAATATACACATTTGCCCTACACTCAATAGAAATACATGTATTTGAAAAGCTACCTAATACTTGCACACATAAAATGAAAGTAATGACAACACAAATAAACAAGAGTGCACACGCTGAAATGTCTCGCCTGCTTTACTGACCATTGATAATATGCTGATAGTCCTAAATATAAAGTTTTATAACAAGTATCACATAAACTTAACATGAACAAAGAGGTCAAGGTCAGATAAACCTAGCCAGAAATACATGTTCACATTAAAATCATTCCATACACCAAATATAGTTAACCTATTGCTTATAGTATACAAGAAACAGACCAAACCATGAAAACTTTATGTTGACTAATGAACCATGAAAATGAGGTCAAGGTCAGATGAACCCTGCCAGACAGACATGTACACCTTACAATCATTCCATGTTTAAATATAGTTGACCTATTGCATATAGTATCTAAGAAACAAACTTAACCAGGGACCGTAAACATTGATCAATGAACCATGAAAATGAGGTCACGGTCAGATAAACCCTGCCAGACAGAAATGTACACCTTACAATTGTTACATGCTTTAAATATAGTTGACCTATTGCATAAATTATCTAAGAAACAATATCAACCACGATAACGTAACACTGACCAATTAACCATGAAAATGAGGTCAAGGTCAGATGATAACTGACAGACAGACATATACAGCTTACAATCATTCCATACACCAAATATAGCTGACCTATTGCTTATAGTTTGAGAAAGTTTGAAGAACAGACCAAAACACAAAAACTTAACATTGACCAATGAACCGTAAAATTGAGGTCAAGGTCAAATAAAACTTGCCAGAATGACATGCACATATATATTTTCATACACCAAATATAGTTGACCTATTGCATACAGTATTATTAAAAACAGACCAAAACACAAAAACTTAACTTTAACCACTGAACCATGAAAATGAGGTCAAGGTCAGATGACACCTGCCAGTTGGACATGTACACCTTACAATCATTCCATACACCAAATATAGTAGACCTATTGCTTATAGTATCTGAGATATGGACTTGACCACGGAAACTTAGCCTTGTTCACTGATCCATGAAATAAGGTCAAGGTCAAGTGAAAACTGTCTGACAGGCATTAGAACCTTGAAAGGTATGCACATACCAAATATAGTTATCCTATTACTCATAATAAGAGAGAAATAAAGAATACTAAAAATCTTAACCTTTTTTTCAAGTAGTCATTGAACCATGAAAATGAGGTCAAGGACAATGGACATATGACAGACGGAAACTTCATAACATAAGGCATCTATATACAAAGTATGAAGCATCCAGGCCTTCTACCTTCTAAAAAATTAAGCTGGCAGCACCGCCCCTAATTCACTATCCCTATGTCTCGCTTTCTGCAAAAGAAGTCGAAGGCTCGGCAAAAATTGCTAGGATTTTAGCATTGATTTATCATGAATATTTTATAATAGGAATCAACTTATAACACAACACTAAACTAAAGCATAAGAAGGCAGGACAGAGTTTCAAATGTACCAATAGAAGAGGGTTGATTAATATTTCCCATTCCTGATTGGATGAAAATAATACTTTCAATGACTATCCATCATAAATCAGTGACTAATTTCCCCATATAAAACCTGCCTCCCATTCACAATATTAACCCTCTTGCTGCTGCCAGTTTAATGTGGTTAAATCTTGTTTGCCATGAACTTCAGCAGCTGGACATCTGTGACATAATGTGATGTAGGATACAACACTACGTGATGTATTTCACCCTATGATGATGTTATACTGGTGACCCATTGAAGAAAAAGATATTGTTGTACAATCTTTGGGTTGTTTTTTTTTTTTAAAGATACAGTAATGAACAGGTATTTGCATAAATCAAAAATATGGAAATATGTTTACTACGGCACAAGTCATTTCCCCTGATTTGAAATGAATACGGTCTGAACTTAAATGGAACTTAACAGAGATGAAGGAACACAATAACTGCTATATTCCTCCCCCTAACCTTGTTTTGGAGTTTTGGAGAGGACAATTAACAAGTTTATGAATCAACTAAAAAACATTGAAATGAGCAGACTGATTTTGTAGCAGTATATGAAGAGTAGCATTATAGATGTTCAAGGGTTCAACATTTTTTCATCTTGTTTAAAAGCCAAGGAATTTTATTTTCTCATGTCGTCCATCTTTTAAAGTTAAAATATTGCTAGGCTATATAAAACAAAGATTGTTCATTTATCACTTCTAGCATTATAGCAAGCTTCCAATTCTGTAATATCAATTAGACTTTTAAGGTAAAGTTAAAAAAAGGTCCTAAAGATTACCAAGAGGTAAACCCTTGAACTTGAATGCATTTAATCCTCTTCATATGTAACAAATGAAACCTAATTTTGTATAACAATAAAGCTGTGCATCTTATTTTGCAAGGGTTTTAAGATATCAGTCTTTTTAAAAAGCTGTATATTTAAAGCAATGAATAGGTCAATATACATATACAATATGCCAAGATTTTTTGTGAATTAATACCTATCATATATATATATGTAAAATAGTGATTGACATCTAGGTGAAAGTTACCTTTATTTCAATTCTAGCTATCTACAATTTCATCAATTAAACAATTTGTTGGTGGCCATGATTTTAAAAAAACAATTTAAATTAAAATATGTTGATGATATCTTAAGTTTGGTAAAGTGTTTAAATGGAAGATTACTGTGCATGTACATTTCCATTAAGTTGGAATTCTACTGACAGTCTACTCAAAATAACATCAAAATCATTTAATGTCAGAAACATTATCTTACCTCCTATACATTTATAGGAATATCATTGGTTAAAAGCAACCCCGTTGAGGCCCTATATATTAATATGGGGTTAGTAGGCGTGGTTTAATTTAATACACAGTTATTGGTGGTCTTACGTCTCTTTATAAAAAAAACATGGTGTTGAGAAAAAATGTATCACTTGGACAACAGATGAAGATATTGATGATGAATGATAAAGGAAATGCAGAAAACACATTAAAAGCTAACAAGTTGTTATTGTTGGCATTTGTTTTTGTTTAGACCAATGGAATTAGGTTCTTTATATTGAAGATTTGATCACTTTGATAGGCCACTAGTCTAAATGCCATAAGTTAAGATAGTCAGGAAGATAAATTCTTTACACAGTGTGCTGGTGACCTAATACAATATATATGGGGTCAGAAGGGGGGGGGGGGGGATTCTTTACTTATAAAGATATTTTTCGCTCGGATTTACTGTAATATATTATTGATTATGTCAAAGTCACATGATTCGCTATGGTGGAGTTGACCAGTACGTCAAAAAAAACGTCACACAGTCATTTTGAAATTCAAATTACAGTAACACATTGCTTAGGCTGAGGATGACAAGCATGACGCCTTCAAAGCTACAAAGTATCGAGCAAGAACGTATTGACTTCTATTTCACAATTCCACCCAACAGGAAGTAATATTCTATAAAAAAAAAGTTCCACAGCAATATTATTTACCTACGAAAACATGTAAAACCCCACACGCTCCAGCCCATTAACAACATTGCTGAATAGTGATCCCCAGTCAGTAAGCTCTAGATATAGATTTAAAGTCTAAGGTACGGACCATTTGATTTGAGGGGGCAGTCTGAGATATTTTAGAGAAAAAATTCTGACCCTGATTTATGCCTTAAACAAAAATTCTGGCCGTATCTGGATTGAAAACAATAATCTTGTCCACTTTTTTTCTATTAGAAAAAAATATTTTCACAAAATTATTTAGCATTAAATGAACATGATGAATAAAAAAGGACGTAATTTTTTTTTGGGGGGGGTTGCATGTGAATCCCATATCTGACCGGAATGTCTGTTGCCGAACTGATATACCGAATACTTTTTTCAAGGCCCGACTGCAACCTGCCTGCTAGGTGTGGCCTATATGTCTCCATGTGTCGACCGTCATTCACAACTTCATTGTCATTTACGACTCATTCATAGCCTTTGGTTGATTTGGAACCCCTCACTTCCCTTGTTGGTTGAAACATTTCAACCAAACATTTGGATAAAAATTGCTTGTTAGTCTTTCTTCGTGTCGGTCATATATGAAATTTCATTGAATAGCCATATATCATGTTTACAACAAGAAATCTGTGAGGTTATGCTAACTAACCATACAACAAACGAGAATTTTCCATGTCCATTTTTTACTGACAAATCCCACATCAAATATATTAATTAGTACATAGCTTTGGATCCATCTAATCATTTTATAATAGACAATTAAGGGAGAGAATATGGCACCAAAAATGTCCAACCCTACAATTTAACTATAAAATGCATTTTCCACTTATTTTATGTATTTTAGCCAAAAAAGGTCCAAAAATTTTTTTTTGCCTCACTATGCTCGCCAAACTTTAATACTACGCCCCCCTTTTCCAAAATCCTGGATCCGCCCCTGATATATATGGGGTCAGTAAAATCCATATGGTATACGATATATATGGGGTCACTATAACACTGTGTTACTTATATTATTCAATGTTGAGATATATATTGATCTGTACAAGGATTTTATATGAGACATTCTCTTATGGTTGTGGCCTGTTATCTATTTCTTGCACTGCACAAAGAGATATTTCTCGTATCACACTGCACTTAGTACACTTTTCACCTGAAAATCTTCTATTTGTCAAAATTTATCATATTATGAAGCATTCAAAAAGTTTTAACATGTCTGATGTTATAGTTTGAACCAGGACATATGACATCATACTGGTATGTGCAAAAGACTAGATCAATAATTACTTGATTTTATATTTTTACAGAAAAAGAATGGTTAAGAATTAAATAACTGGAGTGGATATAAAGCAATATCTAATTCTCAGGAAGTATCAGTTAGACACTAATACTAGCCCACTTAAGCCCTGATTCTATAGGATTTATTAAGGGGTAAGTGCAGAACAATAATTTAAATGCGATGTAATGTGAGCTTTTGCTTACTAATGATACTCCTGCTATAAGTATTCAGTTAACAGGAAGTTGATGATCGATTGATGTGAAAACACATCACACAGTATAGCATGCTCACATGAAGCTTGATACAAAATTTTAGGAAACTCTGATGTGTAGTTCCTGAATAAAATGTGATGAAATTTTTATACCTGGCCAAAATGTGTATGAATATTCAGGTATTCAGTAAACAGGAAGCTAATGCAGGAGGGAAGAGAAAACGCATCAGATGATATAGCATGTCACATGAAGCTTACTAATAAACCATGGTATGTAGTTCCTTCCATAAAGGTGACGAAAATTTCATACAATGGATCAAGGAAGGTAAACAAATATATCCCAGTCCATTGGGGCCAGGCTAGATATACTTTATTGGTATAAATAACTCACTCTGGAAACCTAATTGGCTTATCCATGGCCTGAGATTCAGATACATAACTGGATGTTTTGTCAAAAAACCCCATGTCTAATGATTCAAACCCTGTATATGGTGATATGGGATGTGGAATTCAAATAAAAGGAGCAAATAGGATTTTCAGTTTTGAGGGTACTTGATTTGTGATGCTATTTTCATACTTGATTAAGTGTATATTGTGTTCATATTCTTTTTTTTTACCACAGACATGCTTTAATTTCTAATCTCATAACTCTGTAGAAAGATCAATATTTGCACAAATAATAAATACCTCTAATTCACCAATTGGGCCTTCTTGACATCTAATACTGTCAAAGCAACTTTTTCTTTCCAGCGGTCTGTCTAACGGGGAACATGCTGATGATGGCAATATGTTTCTATCACCAGATGGATCTGGACCTCTACAGTACACTCTTCTCGTCTGTTCTCCAATTCCACATTTTTTACTACACTGGGTGAAAACAAAATAATTCAGTGTTTATTTGTTGATTGTTTGATGGCTGTTTAATATCCAGCGACAAATATTACAAGCATATTAAGTACTATAACATTATACTGTGATGATGATACCCTGCTTTGTACTAAACTCACATGGCTCGTCTGCAGGAATGCCCTTCACTGACACATTATTCTAACTGTAAGCTGACCACTCTTTGCACTTACTCTGAAATGCTGCACCCGTAGTGGAAAGGCAGCAAATACCAATTATCTATAGTGTGTGAATAGGACAATGATCTCCTAGGTTTGCAAGCTTGCTTGCACAAAGACTACACCAAGCAAGTTTCAAAATTGATTAAATGAATAAGTAAAATAAACAATATAACTCTAGTCTTCAATTTCAATTTCACTGGAAAATGTGTCCAAGGGACATATAATATTATAAAGGTACATAACTCAAGAACAGTAAAAGTGACGCTACCCAAATTTGTACTTGATCTGAGTTTTGTGGTAATAAGCATTGTGTATAAGTTTCATAAAATTTGGTTGAGGCAAACTTAAGTTAGAGAACGGAAACGAAAAATTCAGCAATTTTTCCATTTGTTATGGGCATAACTCTAGAATGGTAAAAGTGACGCCACCAAAAATCAAACTTGATCTGTGTTTTGATGTAATAAGCATTGTGCATAAGTTTCATAACATTTGGATCAGGCAAACTAAAGTTAGAGAACGAAAACCAATTTTGGGATGTAAGGACGTACGAACCGACGTACAGTTGGACAAGGGTAAAATTTAGTGCACCATTTGCTACGGAAGGGGCATAAAAATATTAAAATATGCACCAAGTGAAAAAATTATCTCAATTTCACTCAATATTATAATTTTTTTTATTTTTGGCTCTAACACTTTGAAAATTAATGGTTTTTTATTCAAATTAACAAAGATTTTTTCTATTAAAACATTAATTCTTAACATATCACATATATTATGACAGTCCCATCATGGAATGGTATTATAATAAAGAAGTTGCTCACCTGCAATTCATTTCCCAACATTCATAGAAAGAATGGCAATACTTGTGGCAATATTTAGCCATCAACTAAATTTTTGAAGACAAACACTTTCTATATAGCACTACATGAAGAAGTAGAGGCCTATAGGAAGTTGTATCACTATGGCTTCTACATATTTGAAAATAATTTAATAATGATATATTGAAAAAGGAACCAACAAAGAAATTATTCCCTAACATTTGACCCCAATATGCTCTGCCATTGCAAAGAAAATTATTGAAAATGGTGTTTAACATCCACTGATCTAAATATAGTACCAGTGGTGGTTGTATCAATAAATAGCATCCTAAGAAATAACCTACTATACCATCATACATACTTAAACAGCAAGAAGAGTCATTCCTGTTTCCCTTTTACATCTTCTTTTGACTAATGTACATATGATTGCAAAATTAAATCTTCGCTGTCAATTTGAAATTACCTTAGACCAAACAGTCGTTTGCCATTCTGGACAATTTACATGATCATTACAGGATCTCATATAGACTGGTTTGATTGGATAAGCCTCCAGACATTTGGCATCATTTGTAACAAAGTTAAAACCATCTGATCTATATGCTCTACAGAATACTGGCTTAGACTGCTCTCCTAGACCACAGGATGATGAGCATGGTCCCCATTCACCATTGTCCCATTGTCTGTAATAAACAAATAAGTTTAATATATCAAATTGCTATTACTTGAAATTTCTTTCTCAACAACTGCTCCAATACCACATCAACTTTTTAAACAAAGTATTACAAAATAAAGAGAACCTAAAGAGCATACATCTAGTATCTATTCCCAATGTCAGCAATAGCAACTCTCCCACCAATCAATCTTCTTCTTTAGGTTAGAAGCAATAAGCCCTTAACAGAATTTTTTCAGAATTTGTTAATTGCATCTTTTTTCAAAGTGGGATGCTGAATTGTTTCTGGCCAATCAGTTGTTTATTTGACAGGAATAAAATGGTTATATTTCCAGTAGGACCTTCTATATATTTGCCATGGTTATGAGCCAAAACCTCACCCAAAAATATATTTTTTTCTTCACATCAATATCTTTGTATAAGACATCTGGAGGCAAAAAAACGTTTTGGGTACAGCCTTGGCTCATATTTAAGGCAAGATCTGAAAATAAGGCTATTTTGGCAGATTTTGCAGTTTTGTATGAAATGCAAGAAGATTTAAGACACAATATAAAAATATAACTACTAACATCTGACAGAATAATGTCTTGTGAACATCTGATGGATGCCTTTAAATATATTTATTATAATTTTTTGCTTTGGAATTCAAGGGGCTAAAAAATGCAAATGCAATGCAAAAAGTGGCATTTAAGGTCTGAAATTTTATTTTATAAATTAAAAGTTCAAGAAAAAATGTACCCAAAATTTATTTTCTTGCAAAATGACTTAAAACATATTAAAAAATTTCATCACATTCCTGCCATGAAAACTTTTTAATCAAGACAACATGAAGACTTTTTTTTTACAGGATACTGAAATCATTCCTATTTAACTTGAAGAGATTTGTTCATGTGGTTTCACAGGACAAAAGTTGAGTGAAATGTTCCTTGCCCCTTATAAACATGAAAAACAACCTCACTAAATGAAAGTTTCCAGACATATGGTCTCAAACTTTAACATGGGGTCATTACCCTACACTAGGTTTAAAGTGGTCAAAGAACTATAACTCTTGCCAAAAATTGTCAAAATCAAAACGATGGTATAGTATGGACAACAATGAATTATGACTAATAATCAAACCAAGAATGAAAGCCCTTGTGCTGGGTTAGATTTACATTGGCTAAAACAGAATAATGACTATATTAGCATTGTCAGGATAAAATAGAATTTCTAAGACGGTTTACATCAAGTTTGGAAGAACAAGCTGAGAAACATGAGTTGATTCCTGTGGGACCTTTAACATTGCTCTTTATTTGTAATGGTATAATCTATTTAACATCATATTACTGTTGGCAATGTCTGATATGTTTAATGGTATTACATTACATTGAATAACAGATAACAATTCTTACACATTAATGGTAGCAGAATCATTACAAATTTTCCCCCTACATTTCTGTTGACTTGGCGGAGGATTTATACCATTACAGTAGACTTGTCTCACTACCTTGGGATTTCTAGTGTCCATACATGATACTGCTCTTCTCTGAACACCTGAAATATTGAAAATGTCAAAAAATAAAATGAAGATACTGATCTTCTTATATCTGATTAATCATTCAAATGTTTGATAATAATAACAAATTGTTAACATAGAGATATGTCTCGCCTGTATATAATTTTGATAGTAAAATGCAAATGTTGAAATTAACATAGCAATACTTTATCATGAGAATTATGCTAAATACTCCAAGTCAATGAACCATGACTGAAGGAACAGGGCCAAATAACTTATAAGTGGTTCACCTTAAACTGACCTAGTCACAAACTTTAACATATAAACTATGCAAAAGTTTTAAAGTATGACTGAGGGGACAAGCACAAATAATCTCCATTGAAACGAGATGTGCCAATGCTTATACAACTGCATACCAAATATCATTGACTTATCATAAGTGGTTCCCCTAGAACTGACCTAATCACAATATTTATCATGTAAACTACAAAAGTTTCAAAGTAAATAGACCATGACTTAGAGGTTGAGGAAAAATAATCTCCATGGAAACAAGATGTGCCAAAGCTTATACAACTGCTTATCAAATATCACTGACTTATCATAAGAAGTTCCCCTTGAACTGACCTAATCACAAATTTAACAAACTGTTGATGCTGCCAACAATATTGCCACCAATGCTGCCAATGACAGAAACAGTATATCTAAGTCTAACTTTTTGACTCCATCAATTCAAGACAAAAACTGACAAAATTGAAAGATGAACTGACTTTTGGTTTCTCAAATCTTTCACTTAATTATACTCTTTTCCTATTTGACTGTAAAAGTGTTTTCCATTGAAGCACTAACATCATTGAGGTATACATTTCTATACTGTTGATTATTCTGCCATCTAAATATTATCAACTTCCAATTTATATATTTATTTAATTTACTTTCTTCCTGCATATTGGAAGTAACAATTCTTGATTTATGTTTGTGAAGTAATGTTAAATATCTACAAATAATTCTTAGATATAAAGAGATTATGAGAGTGAGTAAAAAAATAAAGCCATATTAACCCTCTCCACAGTCTTTGTCACACACAGTCCAGTGTCCTGTTAACCATACATATCTACCAGTGGCATCTCCTCGCATGGTATCAGCTGCTTGTCTGGATTTCTCATCCCTCCAAGATTGCACTCCATTGTTAGTTGCGATAGAATACTGATAATGGTATATTACATGCTCTCTCTTTGGCTTCATGACCTATAATTGTTAACCAGACAGTCTATTTACAAATACTTATGGTTCTGATCAAAAAGCAAAATGAAGGTGCACAATGACATTATATTGTTAAGTTTCATTAAATTATGATTAGGGGATTAGATGAAGCAAATACAATATGTGTACTATGAAATCATGTCATCTAAAAGTAGACCCCAATAATCGTTCAAATTAAGAAATGAAATAGAAGGCATCAAAGAACAACATGTGTGGAAGATTCTGTGAAAGTTTCACAATATTGTGTCAAAGGGTTAAGGAGCAACTACAGATACAAAAGTAGGACAGAAGGATGAGTTAAAGGACAGACTCCACAATCACTTAATACCATCCTCTTCAGAAAAGCTAGGGGTTTAATAAATGCTAAATAAAATTGGTTTTGAGGACAAGTTATGGTCAGTAACCATCACCTAGCATTTAGCAATAATGGGCGTGTTTGGTAGATACAACTATTACATGCTACTTCATCTCCAGGCAAATACTTTTATTTAGTTTTTAAAAAACTTGTTTTGTTTGTTCTGATTTAGACAAGGAAATAACAAATTTATCAGTTTCAACACATCATGGGTACTTTATGGCGTTAGCTATAATACCAAAGCTTCGAAAAGAATTAAAAAAGGTTGATAAATTTGAAAATCGAACTAAATGCTCCTCTTCAATACAGTGCAACTTGTTGATTTCAAGTGACATAACACATGATCAGTTGAGATTTGATGAAAAGGAAGAAGAGCTTTGGAATTTATGGCCTAACTGAATATATAATTGGTTCATTTGACATACCTGCTTCTCTTCTTGCCACAAAATAGAAAAATATGACAAAAATGTGCCGATTTAAAAAGTGAAAATTTTTATTATTTGTGGACTCAAAAGTATCAATAAGAAATACACATAAAATTTCACAAGAAAAAAGTTTTATGATAAAAAATGATCGTAAGTTATACTGAAATATTCATGACTTTTTGCAAAAAGGGTTGCTGCTTTTTGTTATTAATAAAAGAATTATTTAATAGTCCGAGGCAATGGTATTAAACATAACTTTATATGATACATTTACAAGACTATTTCTTAACAGACTTCCTATTAAAAACAATATTTTTCAAAAACAATACACTTCTTACAGTAATTGGTACAAGACCAGTACCGTCACATAAAAAAAGAAATGGGGAATGTGTCCATGGGACACAGATGATGCCCCCGCTAGCATATCATATAAAGTTATAAAGGGACATAACTCCAGAACTGTAAAAGTGATGCTACCCAAATTTGTACTAGATCTGAGTTTTGATGTAATAAGTATTGTGTATAATTTTCATAACATTTGGTTGAGGCAGACTGAAGGTCGAGAACGGAAACAAAAAATTCAGTAATTTTTCCATTTGTAAAGGGGCATAACTCTAGAACGGTAAAAGTGACGCCACCAAAATTCAAACTTGATCTGAGTTTTGTGGTAATAAGCAATGTGTGTAAGTTTCATAACATTTAGTTGAGACAAACTAAAGTTAGAGAACGGAAACCAAAAATTCAGCAATTTTTCCATTTGTAAAGGAGCATTACTCTAGAACGGTTAAAGTGACGCCACCAAAATTCAAACTTGATCTGTGTTTTGTGGTAATAAGCATTGTGTATAAGTTTCATAGCATTTGGTTGAGGCAAACTAAAGTTAGAGAACGGAAACGAAAAATTAAGCAATTTTTCCATTTGTAAAGGGGAATAACTCTAGAACGGTAAAAGTGAAACCACCTAAATTAAAACCTGACCTGTGTTTTGTGTTAATAAGCTTTGTGTGTAAGTTTCATAACATTTGGTTGAGGCAAACTAACCGGAAACCAATTTTGGGACGTACGGACGGACAAGGGTAAAACTTAATGTCCCATCCGCTACGGCAGGGGCATCAATATCCTTTCACAAGACAAAGTAGATGGTGTTTATGTGACAGAACAATAAGGTAGTCCTTTTAGGCAAGAAACATTTCTAAAGAAACTTACAGTGACAATAACAGTGTCATTAGTAGGTCCTGCGGCTGTAAGTTTCTGTGTACCTCTCCCCTCACTGGTCACATGATATTCAAATGTTAGACCTTGTAAAACCAGCATTACTTTGCCATTCTGTCCTATGTTACCCACTAATGTTAGAGATTCTGTACCCTTCTGAACAGCTGAAAGAAAAAATAAAGTAAATGGCTGAAAAAACAGGAAGTAACAGCTAAATCATAAACCCAACTAAGTAAAAGGTGAAACTAGAGGCTCTAAAGAGCCTGTGTCGCTCACCTTGGTCTATGTGCATATACAACAAAGGACACTCTCCAACATTGTAGAAGAGAATAGAATTCATGACAAAAATCTCTGTTTTGTTGAGCTTGTATTGCTGATCATTTAGTCTGTTTAGTTTCTCTCAATCTTCTTTAGTTTTTGCTCAAAACACAAAAGAGGGTAAAAAAAGTCCTCATTTAAGGGCAATCACTCCTATAAAGAGTGACAGTCTACTAACTATATCAGCAAAATTTGACTTGTTAGATCTTGACTGGCTGATCATTTTTGTGATTTAAAGTGTCTTTTTATCAATTATAATTTTTATCATATAAACTAGGGATGTCAACGAGTACTCGAGTACTCGAGTATCGCTCGGTAGTACCGAGTATCGAATACCAAAATGATACTCGACTAATCGGTTTCTGTTAGAATGTTGTTGCCTTCTTAAAGAAAAAAATATTTTTATTAAGAGCGCTTCCCGGGAAATTAAACATATTAAATCAAAATTAATCAAAATTTAAAAACGCTTCGAATGTTTGCGTTTAATTGTCATTTAAAATTCCCTTGAACAGATGCATGCTATGAACAAGAGCACCTTTCCAAGGCTTACATTTTTAGCTTATCATATCTTGGTCATTCCACCACCTCTGTACCGCCAGAGCAAATATTTTCATCAGCAGGACTGTTACTTACGTAACAAAGTCGAGAAATCGATTAGTCCCAGAAAAAGTTGAAAAGATCATATTTCTAAACAAGAACAAATTCGTGGAACCCTGTGTCGACCCTCAGTGAATGGTTAAAGGCATCAGTAAGTTCTAATCATCACCCCTTTGTTGATCATTAAATGTGTTTTTTTACGATTCGCAAATACTGTTGTTTGAGGAAACATTTTTCTATAGATGTTTATTAATTAATTGATTAGATAATTGTCAGTTTACATAATTAGTACATGGAGTAAATGAGCTATTAATTATGGTATAAAATTCCTGGGACTATTATCTAGTCCAGGTAATAATGTTGAGGGTTTTACATCCATAAGACAACGACCCACAATACGTAAAATGGGTATAATTTTGTGTTTCCATTTTGTAGATGTTTTTTTTCCGAGCGAGTACTTGAGTATCGCTCGGGAAATCTAACGAGTACTCGATTAGTAAATCTTCACAAAGTTGACATCCCTAATATAAACGCAAAAAAAATTTAGAAAATCATCGTTGAAGGGCAGTAACTCCAATAAGGAGTCAACTGACGATTTCAACCATGTTAGACATATTTGTAGAACTTGTCTTGCTGATCATTTTTGCAGATTAAAATTTCTCTTTATCTATTATAGTTTTCAAGATAGTAGGCAAAAATGAAAAAAAATGGTAAAATTTGTCATTTCAGGGCAATAACTCCTATAAGAAGTCATCTTACAGTTTTGACATAAATGGACAATTGGTAGAGCTCAACATTCTGAACATTTTTGCACTGTCAGATTTTCTCTATTTATAATGGTTTTCAAAATAATAGACAAAACTTGCATTTTACCACTATGTTCTATTTCTAGCCATGTCAGCCATCTTGGTTGGCAGACAGGGTCATCGGACACATTTCTAAAACTAGATAACCCAATGATGATTGTGGCCAAGTTTGGGTAAATTTGGCCTAGTAGTTTCAGAGGAGAAGATTTTTGTAAAAGTTAACAGACGATGACAGACGATGACGTACAACAAGAGATGAGAAAAGCTCACTTGGCCCTTTGGGCCAGGTGGGCCAGGTAAGCTAAAAAGAACAAAAATAAATGGGGAATGTGTCCATGGACACAGATGATGCCCCCACTTGCATATAACATTATAAAGGGATATAACTCAAGAACTGTAAAAGTGACGCTACCCAAATTTGTACTTGATCTGAGTTTTGTGGTAATAAGCGTTGTGCATAAGTTTCATAACATTTCGTTGAGGCAAACTAAAGTTAGAGAACAGAAAAAAATATTTCAGGAATTTTTCCATTTGTAAAGGGGCATAACTCTAGAACGGTTAAAGTGACGCCACCAAATTTCAAACTTGATCTATGTTTTGTGGTAATAAGTATTGTGTATAAGTTTCATAACATTTGGTTGAGGCAAACTAAAGTTAGAGAACGGAAACCAAAAATTCAGCAATTTTTCCATTCGTAAAGGGGCATAACTCTAGAACGGTAAAAGTGACGCCACCAAAATTCAAAGTTGACCTGTGTTTTGTGGTAATAAGCATTGTGTATAAGTTTCATAGCATTTGGTTGAGGCAAACTAAAGTTAGAGAATGGAAACGAAAAATTCAGCAATTTTTTCCATTTGTAAAGGGGTATAACTCTAGAACGGTAAAAGTGACGCCACCAAAATTCAAACTTGATCTGTGTTTTGTGGTAATAAGCATTGTGTATTAGTTTCATAACATTTGGTTGAGGCAAACTAAAGTTAGAGAACGGAAATATTCAATGAAATGCAAATTTCTTATCAGCAAAGAGATAGAATTTGCAGTACCAGAATCAATATTTGAGCTTGCCTTAGTAGGGGACATGTTATAAAGCAATTGCCCTCAGTGGTATTTTTGGCAAATTTTTTTATTTCATGTACCAGGGCAGTGCAAAGTAATGACATAAGATTACATTGAATTAGGTCATTCAAGTCAAAATTGACAATATCTTTTCTTACAATCAAACTTAATATAGATAAGGAGATGTAGAATGATTCCCAGTTCGTGAAACTGAATGAACAAGGAAAATATAGATCACTTAACAGCCTTCAACAATCAGCAAAACAACTACCTTTTACTTCGTAAGAGATTATGGCCTTGGGATAACAAACAGTTAAGTTTGTTGAAAATAAAAAAACCAAAGAAATCATATCAAGGGAGGTAACTCTAACAGATTTAAATATACTCTGGGATTTTTATTCAGTAACTGTATTCACAGGGTTTCATCTTTTAACTTTCTTTAAAATAAAACCATATTATATTAAAGTAGGGTCCAGCATATTTTCACACAATTAAACTTATTTTTTATAATTCAGGTTTCATTTTAAACTTTTATCTAGGATTTAAGGATTTTTGTTTCTTTGTTTCAAAATAACAAGTTATTTTAACAATTGTTATTAACTGATAATATATAGATATAACAGAACTAATAAAGCAGGAAAAAAATGCAAGGTCAGTGTCCTTGTTTTTGAGATATTAGGCATTGAAAATATGACAGGAAATGATTCAGTCTAGAGTTTTCGTACATTTGATATTGACACCCTTTTCTTTAAAAAACTATGATAAAATAACAAGGATTTAATATCAGATTTTCACAAATGGTTTTTTAAACTATGCAATAAAATTATGGAAAGAAAAGTAGGGGTAAGCAGGCAAAACTTTTATTGACACCACATGGATAAAACTAAAGTATTCTGAATATCTGACAAAAGGTCAAAAACAAGATAGCGAACATCCTTCAGAAAAGATGATTCAGCAATGCTGTCAAAATAAATCAATTTATGTTTAATAGTATCTAAAAATACTTAAAAGGATAACAGGAATCACCAAAAGTACTGGACAGTGCAACAGATCACAACAACCACCAACACATTTGACATTTTAAGTGTCCTTGTTTTTGAGATATAAGGCATTAAAAATTTGGCAGGACATTATTCTCTCTAGATTTTTCATACAATTGACATAGGCAACGTTTTCGTTCAAAAACTGTGACAAAATAACAAGGATTTCATAGGATTTTTCAAACATGGCTTTTTAAACTATGTGCAATAAAATTATGAAAAGAAAAGTAGGGGTTAGTACCCCTTATAATCATTCTATACACCATATATAGTTGACCTACAGCTTATAGTATTACAATTCATATTAATGTCAAAAACAAATTTTGTGTGTGCTTATGAAGGTGTACTTGGGCATCCAGTTGTAAAAATATGTAATCAACGTAAACATAAAACAAGAGTGAACATGCTAAAATGTCTAGCCTGCTTTACTGCTATACTGACTATTGATTTTATGTTGAATATCTTAAAGATTAAAGGTTTTACTACAAGTATCACATAAACTTAACATTTGTATACATCCATGACAATGAGGTCAAGGTCAGATATATACTGTCAGACAGCTGTATATCATATTTGTTTTTCGTTCATTATTTTGTACATAAATCAGGCTGTTAGTTTTTTCTCGTTTGAATTGTTTTACATTTGTCATTTCGGGGCCTTTTATAGCTGACTATGCGGTTTGGGTTTTACTCATAGTTGAAGGCCATACAGTGACCTGTAGTTGTAAATTTCTGTGTCATTTGGTCTCTTGTGGAGTGCTGTCTCAATGGCAATCATACCATATCTTCTTATTTTCATATGTACACCAACCAATGATTCCATACAACAAATATACTTGACCTATTGCTTATAGTACTTAAAAAAAATGACTAAAACACAAAAACTTAACATTAACCCCCATGAAAATAAGGTCTAGGTCAGATGAAACCTGCCAGACTGACATGTACTCCTTTCAATCATTCTATACACCACATATAGTTGACCTACAGCTAATAGTATCTGAGAAACGGACCTAATCATGTAACTTTAACCTTGATAAATGATCAATGAAATGAGATAGAGGTCAGGTGAACCCTGTATGATGGACATGTAGATGTTGCAAGGAACCCATATACCAAATATAGTTATCCTATAACTCATAACAAGTGAGAAATTCACATGACACACTTATAAACTGTCAAATCATAAATTAATATATGTGTTTTCCTGGCTGTTTTCTAGGTGTATAAAATGCAGGTACACCCAAACGATTAACAGCCTGGAAAAGGTTACAATAAATACTCAAGCAAAACACAGTCAAAGAGGTGGCAGGTATAAATAGTAACTGGTTAAATAAATTCATAATAGGTGGATATTTTGAAACAGAATTACACATCTTCACAATTTTGAAGGCCCTGGTTCTGAATATTTCTGTCAGTGATTTAAAAAAAATTGTCAGGACAGTAAAATATGATTGTTTCCAGACCTTTGATGATAAGAGTTCTATATATAAACAAGATGTACAGTCGTTCAACATTTGTTTTTATAAAATCAACACAAGGCTGTATTTTTCACAATTCAGGTCCACAAGAAATCTTAGCATTGAAATAGTAATAGAAATTATAAAAGAATTAACAAAAATAAATTCACTGTGCGTATATGAGCATTCTTTTTTGAAAAGAAAATGCTTTTATTAACTAGATCATAACCTATACAGTAACTAGATCATAACCTGTTCTAAGGTACCTACCTAAATATGATTTTCCAGGTTTTTGTGAGGTAATTTTGATTGATCTTGCATTAGATGGAATTCTCAAAACTCTATTTTGACCTGAAAGTACAAAAGAAAACATGTGTTTTATTAACTTCATATATTATAGCAATCAAACATCTCCACTGTCAGGTGCATAAGTATGGCATATATACTTTAACAATTTCTCTTTAGTTTCATATCTATTAAAACAACTGTTGTTATCTTTTATTCCAAAGGATAAATCCTATCGTAAAAGTCACAACTAAAAATAACATTTTTATATTATGAAAACCTTTATTCGAATGTTTAAAAAGAAAAAGAAAATCGTGATAGAATTTGTTGTTTTCAGTGAATGTACCTCACCACCATTGGTCCTATCAATCAATGAGATTTAAGTTGAAAGAGTAAGTTTTGGAATTATTGACTGGGGTGTAAATGCCAATAAAATGTTCCGCGGGGCTCAGCTTGATAAAACCGTAGTGGTCGTACCCTGAACAGTTGGGGCAAGTATGGACACAACATTCAAACTTGATGCAGCTCTGAATTTGGATTGTGATCAACTATTTGACACAGCATAGGTTTCTGACACAGAATGAATGTGGTCTAAAAACTTAAAAATTTGAAATTGGACATTTACCTATAATGGTTCAATACTGTGGATTCATTATTATTTGTTGGATACCAATTTTCGTGCATTTGGTGGTCACAAGAGAACCACGAATTTAAATTTTCAACAAATTACTAATTTAAACTTTTACAAATCAACAAAATTAATTAGCCAAGAAAATGCAAGTTTTCCTCAATCCATGAAAATTGGTACACACGAATATAAATGAATCCACAGTATCTAAAATCTAAATACATGGTTAGAGTTAGCATATCAAAGAATCCCAAGAATTCAATTTTGGATGAAATCAAACAAACTTTAATTTTGGACCCTTTGGACCTGAATGTGGACCAATTCAATAACGGGTCCCGAAATCCAAAATCTAAATTATTGGTTACATTCAGCATATTAAAGAACCCCAAATACAAAGATTAATTTTGGACCCTTTACACTTCAATGGGGACCAATTTAAAAACGGGGCCCGAAATCCAAAATCTAAATACATGGTTGGATTCAGCATATTAAAGAACCCCAAGAATTCAAGACTTTGAATTAAACCCCATTGAAATTGGTCAAGAAATAAGCAATTTATACAAAGTAGTAGAAAAGTATTGTTTTAGGCCTCCTTTTGCCCCTTTTAAATTCCTAAACAGTTAGGGCCATAACTACCAAAAAAATCCCAACCTTCCTTTTTTGGTATGAAACCTTTGTAAGACAATTTCATTGAGATCCATACTCTTATACACAAGTTATTGACCTGAAACAAGAAAAATGCTTGTTTTTTGCCCCTTTTTTGCCCCTAATTCCTATACAGTTAGGACAATAACATGATGTCTAATTTTCATTTATTTGCTAAAATATGCAAAATATATGCAAATGAGCGTTACCCTGCTACTGATGCTTATTGATGCCAATAAAACTAAGATAAGGGATCATGGGGCAGTGTGGTTGTGGTGAGAAAGTTGGGGTGAGGAGGTGTAAGATGCCCCAAAGTTGGTCATCAAGTGCAAAGAACATCCATTTTGATGATTTTTCGTTTCTTGACCTGGAAGACCAAGGGAAGCAAATAGATGTATCTCACTGTAGTCTGCATGTAGAGTGGACAACAGTGAACACATTAACCACAAAAGGTCTTAGGTCGGAGTGAAATTTATCTGGGGATGGTAGTCTAAAGAATGTTGTATCCAACTTAAATCCAGAATTTTCTGCTTTCCCCTGAATTTTTGTCATTGTCTGGACATGCAACCAGAAGTAGTCATTCCCTGTAAAGTGTATTTCATTAATAAAGACAATCAGTAGGTATATGCCCATGGGAATACACTATTTTGGGAAGTTAAGGCCTCTGTTCTGCCAAAAAACAGTACTTTAGGTAGAGGCTGTAATATTACAACCCCGCACAATAAGGGTTAAGAACATTTTTGCAAATTAACACAAAATTGCCCCAAATTTTTTTAGCCAGTGTATGGACAACAAAAAATTACACTCCCTGTTGAAATAATTTTTTTTTCTATATAATTATATATGAAAATGTTCTCCTCACAAAAAAACCACATATTGTAAACCAACTGATTTTCACTAGTAAATATAAAGTGTCAAGAGATCTTCTCTTCTATGAATACAACAATGTTGTTGAGAAAATATATGTTGCAGAGAAATTGGCTAGAAAAGGCTAAATGCAACTAGAGGCTACATGAAGCCTGAATCGATCACCTGTCTTAAATATGCAACATTAAAATCAGAAGCTACTGAGACAGTCATCTTTCAGACAATATGTAAGAATATAAGTCTTGATCCAGATCTAACTAAAGTGTATTTTAATGAAATGTTTCATTTGACCATGAGTTGGGAATATATATTCGATTATTTTATCCCGTGCGATAACATAACCTTGTTTAATTGCCAAAGATGATAACATCATTTCGCAGAATTTTTGTTTTAAAACATGGAATTATTTGAATCTGGAATAATTTTAGATTCTGGAAAATTGATCAGAAATGTATAATGAAAACTAACCAAACTTTAGTGGGTTAGCCATGCAGGCGTCGCTAAGGTTCAAGTTACTTTTACTGATATTTCAGTATAAACTAAATAACACCCTTAGCCATGCATGGCTAACCCTTCTTAATTGGGTAAGTTTTCATCATACATTTCCAGAATTCAAAATTATTTCAGATTCAAATAATTCCTTGTTTTTATAAAATTTTACAACAAAATAATAACTGAAATGGACTGATTTGTTTATGTTGCATTAGACTAGAGATAATCGTATTGTATTGAAGCATGGCCTACGTAAAATGAGGGTTTCACTGTCGCAAATTGAGTTTACCTTGTCATGTAAATAAGGTGGGTGTTACCCAAAACATCCACTTTTGTGTATTAATGTGTTAGCGCTAAAATTAGATATACAGTGATTATACTGGTTGATGATATATAGATTGCCATATAAGAATTGCACCACTGCATGAAAAGTAATAGATATGTTTCACCTATGCCCAGTTTTGTTAAAAGCGAGTCAAAAATAAAAGAACCTTTGTGCGCACACATACATATCCCATATCACAACATTGTCATGAGCAAACAAATCTCACCAGATTCCTAAGTTTAAAGACTCATATGTTCTACAAATGTCAATTGATAACAATTTCTTGTGGATATGCATATCTAAATTTATGTCCTCATTAACTACAAAGTTTCATGAAATTCTGTTGAGTGGTTTCTGAGGAGTTGCTCTGACAAACTGTTGCAGAAGAATATTTAGGCCAAACTTCTAAGTTCAAAGGGGCATAACTCCTTGAAAAAACAATGAATCATAATTTTCTGTCCATATGCACACCTACATAGAATGTCCTTATTATCTAGTTTCATCAAACTCTGTAGTGTGTTTTCAGAGGAGTTGCAATGAAAAACTGTTGCAAAAGTACATTTAGGCAGAAATTCTAAATTCAAAGGGGTATAACTCCTAGAAAACAAATTGAATCATAATTTCCTGTTGGTATGCACATCCGCATAGTATGTCCTCATTATCTATAAAGTTTCATGAAATTCTGTTATGTGGTTTCAGAGGACTGACAGACTGACGGATGGACTGGTCAAAAACATTATACCGTATGCAACTTTGTTACACGGGGTATAATAACAGACAAACCTTTGTGTCCTAATGTTCCTGTGACTGTTTTACAGTTACGATCTCTGCCATCACATGCACCACATTTATCTTCTACTTTAGTGGAATCTAGTACCCTGTCACATCCTACTCCCTGTAAAAAATATTTGACTGAGATCTCAAAAATTTACTATAACCCAGCTATATGTTAATGTGCCTGTTGCAAAACATGAACCTCATTAATGATTGTCTTTTGTCAAATCTTAATGCCTTTTTTGTCTTGTTAGGGGATCTGGCATTGATGGCAGATCTTAATTAGTCTTTGTTAAGTTCATGCACTACATATCTAGACTCCGGGCAATTTAGAGCTTTAGATGTTTTTTTAGATATTTCTTAAAAGACTCCTGTAGAATCTCAAATCTTATAACATCCTGCTATCTGTAAAATTAGTAATAATCAAGACTAAAAAGATAAGGGTTAAGATCTCAAACTAGATGCTCTAAAGAGCCTGTGTCAGTCACATGCATCTTCAACAATAGTCACTTGTTAGTAAAAAATCATAATATAACGGGAATAATTCTATATAAAGTTAACTGACAATTTCAGTCATGTTGACATGCTTGTAGATTTTATCCTGCTGATAATTTTTACTTTTTAAAGATTCTATTTATTTGTGATAGTTTTCAAGATAATAGGCAAAAAATGAATAAAAATGTTAAAAATTATCATTTAAGGGGCAATAACTCCAATAACAAGTCTTGAAGATTTCTGTCATTATGGCACATTTGTAGATCTTGTCTTGCTGATCATTTGTGCTATCTAAAGTTTCTATCTATCTATTTTACTGTTATTTACAGTTTTCAAGATAACAGATAAAAATGGGAAAAAATGGGGAAAATCATCATTAAAGGGCAATAACTTCAATAAGGAGTTGACTATTTTGGTTATGTTGACTTATTTGTAGATCTTGTCTTGCTGATCCTTTTTGCCTTTTAAAGTTTCTATCTATCTATTAAAGCCCATTAGAATTCTATATATTTGCAGAAAAAATTCTTAAAAATTCATTTTTTCAAATCCTTATTTATTTTCTTGCTGTATGTTAATATATGATATATCAAAATCCGACTATTAATTTCATAATTTTTGGTCTCTATAATCAAACAAGTTACCCATTAGGTCTCTATGTTAATTTTATTTTTTGAGGTAGTAAATACTTGATAGAGTAAGTATAAATAGTCTAACAGCCTTCCAATCAAAACAAAAACAAAATACATGTGCTTTAAATGTCTGTTTCATTGTACTTCAGAACTTGATATATTGAATAGACACATTGTCGTGTGAATCTTATAATGATGTATTTCCCATTTGATAATAGTGATAAAAATCTAAATTAAAGTTTAAAAGCTCAATATCATAAATATTTGACTGAAACATAAAAAGTTATATAGGAATCGAATAGACGTACATCAAGAGTAACTCTTAGTTTAATTTTTTTTTTAATAGACCTCAACTTAGATAAATAAAGCATCCCCTTTTTTGGAGAACATTTCACTACACACAATGCAGTTTTAGAAATTCATCCCTATATTTCCATTGGAGATAGACCATGGATTTTTTAGCTTTGTAATATCCCCAATTCTGTACTGTTGGATTTGCTAAGAATTTCTCATAGATTGAGTTCAAACTGCAAACCATTTAATCATAGAATGCACTACTAAGATAATTTTGATAACAAATTTTTAACAGCAAAAATACATGAGAAATAGTAGAGATACTACACTACAAAAATATTTTTCTCTGAACTAACTAGATGAATAAGCCATTATAATCCAATGGGAATGTGGAGATAGAACAGTGTAGTTCTGACAAAAACTTGTAGAGTGTGGAAATCTCATATTATAGTTGTAAAGGGAGACAGACCGTTACACTTGGATCTCAAATATATAGCTATCTCCATTTTTATCAAAAGTGGACATATAACACTATAAGATTCACAAGACGACATGTCAATTGTTGAAGACTATTTTGACCTCTATATATTTTTCGATTATTTGCCATTTGTGTTCTCATCATTGACATATACCACACAACTCCTTTAACTCATAAAAAATATTTCTATATCAGTTCTGTAGAACCTCATAACCTGTTACATCTGATAACTAAAAGAACCAGGATGCAAGTACAGTAGTAACGTAATTGCTTACTCTGAAACAGTTTCTGATAAGTTAACTGCAGTAAGTCAACAGATCAACAGAATAGATTGTACAATTCAATATTCAACATTTAGGACTCTTCTAGCTTTATCTATTAGCAGATTTAAGAAGTTGTTAATGAAAAGCATCAAAAAGGCTTGACAGCAGACAGAGTAAACTAGTATACTCCTTCTTGGGATGGTGTATGATAAAAGTTTCTTATTAAGCTACTTTTAGAGATAATTTTACATAATAGCATTACCAAGTATTATATTTCCCAAGAATGCTTTCAATATGCTTAAACAACTTAGAAATCACTTCCTGATTTACTTAAATACTATGATAAGTTTTCAAAAGGATTCCACATAATGGTAAGTTCATGATGTTCACACCTTTGACCTTTGATCTTTGTTAAATAGTTATCTCATTGGCAATCATACCTCATCTCCTTATTTCTATATCCATACTAACATATCATAAAAAAGAGTATGGATGCCTACCCTACACTTCCCATTGACACACACATTCCTGGTCTCCTGATTACAAGGTGTTCCATCTATCACCTTGTCTGACAATTTGTGGAAAAAATATTCTTGTTCTGCTACACAATACAATTGACACTGAGTAGATTCAACCCCTACAAAAGATGTACATTATCATGTTGAATATTATAAAAATACCTTAACTGATACCATACCAACAACAATACACTATTGGCTAACTGACTTAACATTCAACAGTCTATCATGTCACTCCATTTAAGATTTTCATTTAGATTTCAAAAGTAAATCAACAGTATTTTTCTTATTTACTGCATGCTTAGCAACAAAGAAGTATACATCAATATGTTTTTGTATGATGAAAAGCATGCTAACCATAAAAACACTTTAGTGAAATGTGTTCAGAGAAATGTATGACATTTTGAAATTGAATTCCCCATCTATCATCATATTAAGTCTAAAAATTTGTGTATTAATTTCTCCAGACAAAAAATGTGTCAACTTGAATCTAATAAACTAAAAGAAAAAAATTCAAGTCATATATACCAACACCTTAGATTATTTACATAAATTATTTGATATGTAATCATTTAACTAGGTAAACGAATATATTTATCTGCATATTCAATTATAATAATTCACGTTGTTTTGCATTTCAAGCTTTATTTACTCTGAAATTAAATTTACTTCCATGATATCGCTATGGCTATATTAGATTTAAAAAGCAACTACGAAAAAGAGACAAAAATTGTTTTCATATATATTTAAAATTATTACATGTACAAATATGTACCTCCATAATATGGCAGCCATTTGTAAGACTTGCCATCTAAAGGTATGGAATCATACTCCGAGCACTGGGCTGCTCTGAAATCTCCTGACCCTGTTGGACAATCCTATAAGTAGAAAGATAACTGTATAAAAATCAAAACTATTACTGTTTTCCTTAAAATTATAAACAAGAACACAGGACCAGTATATAATCAAGTTTTAAACCAAGACAAAACATGTATCATAGTTTAGTCGATTATTCAGAATAAAAAAAAGCAAGTTTTTTAAGGGCAATATTTGGTCTGAATGAATAAAGTATTATAAAATCATATGAATTTGGTGTTAAAGTGATAGATAATTACCTACAATGTCTTTATTCTAAATGAATATTTACTGAGAATCTGAGGTAAATAGTTTTGACAAATTTCATTTTTTTTCTTCACACGAGTGCACACACTGAAATGTCTCGCCTTCTTTACTAATCATTGATATTATGTTGATTGTCCTAAATATAAAGCTTTATTACAACTGTCACATAAACTTAACATTAACCAAGTAAACTAAACATTGACCAATGAACCATGAAAATGAGGTCAAGGTCAGATAAACCATGCTAGGCAGGCATGTACAGCTAACAATTCTTCCATACAACAAATATAGTTGACCTATTGCTTATAGTTTAAGAGAAACAGACCAAAACACAAAAACTTAACATTGAGCAATGAACCTTGAAAATGAGGTCACGGTCAAATAAAACCTGCGTGACTGACATATAGATCATAAAATATTTCCATACACCAACTATAGTTGAACTATTGCATATAGTATTAGAAAAAAAGACCAAAACTCAAAAACTTAACTTTGACCACTGAACCATGAAAATGAGGTCAAGGTCAGATGACACCTGCCAGCTAGACATGTACACCTTACAATCATTCCATACACCAAATATAGTAGACCAATTGCATACAGTACAAGAAAAACAGACCAAAACACAAAAACTTAACTATAACCACTGAACCATGAAAATGCGGTCAAGGTCAGATGGCACCTGCCAGTTTGACATGTACACCTTACAGTCCTTCCATACACCGAATATACTAGACCTATTGCTTATAGTATCTGAGATTTGGACTTGACCACGAAAACTTAACCTTGTTCACTGATCCATGAAATGAGGTCGAGGTCAAGTGAAAACTGTCTGACGGGCATGAGGACCTTGCAAGGTAAGCACATACCAAATACAGTTATCCTATTACTTATAATAAGAGAGAATTTAACATTACAAAAAATCTTAACTTTTTTTTCAAGTAGTCACTGAACCATGAAAATGAGGTCAAGGATATTGGACATGTGACTGACGGAAACTTCGTAACATGAGGCATCCATATACAAAGTATGAAGCATCCAGATCTTCCACCTTCTAAAATATAAAGCTTTTAAGAAGTTAGCTAACGCCGCCGCCGCCGCCAGATCACTATCCCTATGTCGAGCTTTCTGCAACAAAAGTCAAAATGACAAATGTTCTAAAGTTGAGTGGGAAACATCGAGGATATGCAACAAGCAAGCAAAGTGCTCTAAAAGCCAGTTTAATCCTGTTATGACAAGTTCATGTCCCTAGTCTGGAACTTTGTCAGGGGTTGGCTTTGGTAATATCAATGTTATTTGTCTCTGTTAAAATTATTCACAACTTTTCTAGATTGAGAAGAGTAATTTAGAACATGGCATACTGCCAACACACTTGTCGCAAAACCATCTGTTGACTTCTAGATGTCTTCTGTGTTTTTGGTATCATTGGGTTTGCTGCCACAATGATGTTTACCCTTTATCACATTTTAGTCTTATTTGAAAACACCAAAATATTTTTTGTTGTTTTTTGGTTTATGATAACATTTTAAAGTTTCAGTCTGGAGCCATTTAACTGCTTGATTTTATTAAGAGACACTAATCCTACCACTTGGCTTTTCTAAAGTAGGCCAAACATACTAAAAAAGAATATCTAAAACATTATACAAATGCTATGGTTATGTTTTAATCTTTTTACTATAACTCATGACTATTTGTAATGTATACACTTAACAGATACTCACTAAACACTATTTTATCAATGTTTCTTTTGATGCAAATGGGATGTGATGTGTATGAATAAAGCCTTTCGAGGTCATATGCAGATGTTTACACAGTATTACACTTGTTATATTATATTTAACAGTATGAAGTACCGTTGACATTACACCTAGAACAGTTTGACAAAGTAACATCAAATTATGCAATATTTACTCAATAACCTTTTATGTAAAATGAATACCTACAAATAGGTATCATACTTTTTCAATTACAAATTTAACGACATGTTTATATTTCAAGGTATATTTATAAACTTTAAGGCCATGTGAATAATTATCCAGTTCTCATTTCAAAAGTGGTCAAGGATTATTCCTAGCATTTAGTATAATCATTTTAATCATTTTGTTGTTTTCAAATTACTATTTTTTTCAATTTTCCTTGCTTTGTATTTTTGCATATACCCCTGCAACTTAATTCTAATTTATATCATTTCACACTTTAAATGCTTAAGAGTTTTGTGTATGAATGTTTTCTTGACTGTTGTCAGTTTTGACTTCTTTTTGTTGGCAATGATGCTGTTTATCTTCATCCACATATAGTTTTTGACTGCCCTTTTCCTTTCCATGGACTGTTGATTGGATAAATGAATGTAAGAAACGCAGCCAACAATCTCTAAATGATTTTCAGTATGAAAAATATTGCTGTGATATGAATACTGCTACTAAAGCAACATGAACCACATTTGTAATGCGCTAGCTAACAAGGCTACATTCTCAGGAAAACATGTCACCCAATTCAGATACATTATTATTCTGACTTTAAATGAGCTGAAAAATTGTACATGCATAGAGAAACAGCAGCAAATACAAAGTTTGAAGAATGTGGTTTGACCCACCTTTAATTTCCAATGCACTCAATGCAAACATCCTACCATGTGACCATCAAAACCGTTTCATCTTTTTGGAATAAAGAAATGTTTTAATATAGTTGTTAACCATACATTCACTCTGCCTATATTTATTGGATAATTGTTCACCATTGTATATTACATGTGCTATATCTAATTTATTAAATGTTTATCTGTGTATTACATGTCCTATATTCTGTTTTACCTGTGTATTACATGTCCTATATTCTGTTTTACCTGTGTATTACATGTCCTATATTCTATTTTACCTGTGTATTACCTGTCCTATATTCTGTTTTACCTGTGTATTACCTGTCCTATATTCTGTTTTACCTGTGTATTACATGTCCTATATTCTGTTTTACCTGTGTATTACATGTCCTATATTCTGTTTTACCTGTGTATTACCTGTCCTATATTCTGTTTTACCTGTGTATTACCTGTCCTTTATTCTGTTTTACCTGTGTATTACATGTCCTATATTCTGTTTTACCTGTGTATTACATGTCCTATATTCTGTTTTCTTCCCACGACAAGATTCAGTTCTTCTGTAATCATAAAGTGTAAAATTATTATTTGAAATGACTCTTAGAAAGAGAGGCAGAGATGTGGAGCAAAGCCCATTAACATTCCCCCAGCCTGTAACTTGCTGGCTGTAACCCATAACTTGTAGCTCTTATCCTGCAAGTTGTTAGACCATGGAAGTCATTATAATACTTCCATGGTTAGACTGAAAAATTTAGTGCATCAAGGCAACTTCTTTTGATAGATACTCTATATATTAATATGTATAGTTGTAATTAAATAGTTAGGTAAACTTAATTTTTACATGTTTTCAAGAAAGAAGTAACAACTAAATTATTAAAAAAAAATCTCATCTTGTATTGTTTAATGTGACAGTACATGTGTATGATTTTTTTTTATATCACTCAGTCAAAAATGTCAGTTTACAGACATTATTGTCAAATACAATCTTAGGCGATCCATGTCTTTTTTGTTGATAAATTGTTTTTATTTATATTTCATTTCACTGATTAAGTGTTACATTGTCAAATGAAAAAGATTGAAAAAAGATTCCTGTACTTAATGATTAGTTCCATGTTATATTATGTATACATTGTCAGCTATTATAAATTGTTTATCTGGAGGTTGCAACTGGATGAAAGTCATGTACTATTTTATCCCAATTCCAACTGATATATTTACTAAAATAACAATTGTATTAAAGACTGGATATGTCCAGTTCAAAGAATTTCAGATGACGAAAATAGTTTCTTTTTTAACATTTTTCAAATAAAAGAAGTATGTGTCTGAGGACACAAATGCTCTCGCTCAAGTTTTGCAATTTTCCAAGTTAAAAAGAACATAACTCTAGAACAGTACATGACTCACTGCCCAAATTCTGTCTGCATGTTGTAGTTTTTAGCATTGTGTATGAGTTTCATAAAATTTGGATGAGGCAAACTTAAGTTCGAGTGCGGGAATGAACATTTTTTTTAAATTTCCAAATTATAAAGAGGCATAACTCTAGAACGGTAAGTGACTCGCTGCCCAAATTCAAAATCTGTCTGCAAGTTTTGATCCTTTGCATTGTGTGTGAGTTTCATAAAACTTGAATGAAGCAAATATAAGTTAGAGTGCAAAAATGAAAATGGGACAGACGAAAAGAAGGACAGTCAAGGGTAACACTTCATGCCCCCATTGCCTAAGGCAGGGGCATAAAAAGGTGTGAAATTTTTTTATATAAACAAATTTTACATGTTTCAACAGATCAAAAACTTGTGACAATAAACAAAATTTAATATATTCACATTCTTTGAAAAGCAGTTAATAGAACTGATGTTTGACTCCAATAACTAGATTGATATATCATGTCTATTGTATGTATGCTTAAATTTGATATATATGTTAGGTGCCTCTGTCTGTTGTGGACTTATTTACATTAATAAAGCGTAGACATCATTACTTTACATTATATTAGACTCCATCAGGATATATTTTAGAAAATAGACATATTGTATAGACACCTGTGATGGTCTATTGTTAAAGACTGTATGTTGCTCTTAAGAGGTCTTTTGGTTTTATTGCTGTTGGGTTGCTGTCTTATTGGTAATAAAATCTGAAAACTATTAATCAAAATGAATTCAATGACCAAACTGAATTACTGTGACCATTTATTGATTACAATTCAATTTATCACCACGTCAATCTGCATTTGATATGGATAAAATATTTACAATATATTTTATAAGAAATTGTTAAATAAGGGATCTCGGTTAACTAAAAATTGCATCAATTTCAAGATTAATACTTAAATTTACCTGTGTACGTTATTTTATTTAATGCCATTTTGTCCAAGGTTATAGTTGTCTTTTTGACATTGTTTTACATCTCCCCCTTTTTTATTTAATATTGTATTTATATAATGTGTCATAGATCAAATTTATTCATTCAGTGTATGTTTACTTGTTTTTGTTAATATGTCTTTTTGATTGAGTTAAGCCATTTCAATTGATATTTTATAGTGTGCCTTTCTATGTTGTAATGTCGCACTACTATTTCAGGTTAGGGGGAAGGTTGGCGCCTGTTAAAACGTTTAAACCCGCTGCATTTGTTTGCACCTGTTAAAACGTTTAAACCCGATGCATTTATTTGCACCTGTCCTAAGTCAGGAACCTGTTGTTCAGTGATTGTCATTTGTTGATGTGGTTCATAAGTGTTTCTCGTTTCTCATTTTTTAAATAGATTAGACTGTTGATTTTCCTGTTTGAATTGTTTTATACTAGTCATACTCATTTTGTGGCACTTTATAGCTTGCTGTTCGGTGTGAGCCAAGGCTCCGTGTTGAAGGCTGTACCTATAATTGTTTTCTTTTTACACATTGTGACTTGGATGGAGAGAAAAATGTCTCATTGGCTATCATACCACATCTTCTTATTTTTATTTACAAATATATCTGTGTTTACTAAATTTATCAGTGAATAGTGTGTCATATTTAGCATTTCACCATTTGTTTAATCCCATTTCATGAAAACAATGACTTAATCTATGTTTATGACATTTCTTATATATTGAGCCATTTTGATTTTTCTTTATGCCCTGAAATCATGGTGGAAAGTGCTGTAGGAAAATAGTCATTTCCGATATGACTTTGCATTTTCATAAAACAGAAAAATAAAAATATCAGACTAAAAACGTCGAAAATAGGAAAGAAATTGTGAAGTCATATGTTATAGGACACAGAGGTACTGGTATATGTCTTAGACAAACCTTGTTTCTATACAAGATCTATGTCTGGACTGTATTCCTCCTCCACAAGTTCGAGAGCATGGACCAAATCCACTCCACTCATTAAATCCACCAGACTGGCATAACACCTACAATGAGACAATTAAAAAAACATACATCAATTAATTACTTTCCATGATCAGTGCTCAATTTTAGCACATATATTGTCTCAGATTTTATCAACTAAAGCACAGCTTGGCACTAGACGTTCTATCAATAATAATAAAATATGGGCAATGGGAAGAAAATAGTGTCAATGTGTATAAAAAAAGAGGAGGTTTCCAATGCCAAAATCTGCAAAATGTAAACAAAGCAGTTTATTTTTTATTTACACCAAATGTCGTTAAACGAAATTGGATACCCTGCATTTATCACGCTTTTCAATAACATATGATGGCATCGCTGAAAGACCCCCTCCTAAATTATTGACAACTATCATTCTGCATTGACAATAATATCTTGACCCATTCAGTCTAACGCCCTCAAGGTGTATCTAATACATTAATTGTCACTATTTTCTTCCCAATGCCCATATCAAGGATTTGTATAGTAACTAGGTATATACAAATCCTTGCCCATATCTTATTATTATTGATAGAAGGTCTATACTATAGTGCCTGTGATTAAAGTTAACAATCAGATACATATGTCTCACCTTTGTCTATGATTGAAATATACTCATTTCAACCATTTATCTGGGACTATTATACTAACATAAGTATAAGTTAGTATAATAGTCCCAGCATTTATTAAGACAAACAGTTCTTACAATGACATAAAAGAGACCACGATAGCAGATAAGGGCCAATGCTTGCGGGGGAAAGGAGCGAAGAAGTTGCTTTCGATTCCATCATTTTACTTTTCTTGGTGAAATTCGATTCAGTTTGATTTTTATAAATCCATCATCTAAAAGGCGTACGTCAAAGCCAAAATTTAAATAACCTTCTTGGACAAATTTCAGACAGCACAAACCAGGAACATATATATTGATATACTGTTCCCAGCACAAACTTATATCAATATTTTTTTTTACGAAATGTTAGTGTCAATCAATCATGTTTCCCATAAATTGCATAATTCTTCTTCGATAGTGCAGAGATGTATGTATATAACTAGTGTAAAGCTATCCAACAACTCCCAGGGAGCCCTACAATTCTCTGTATTTGAAGCTATCCTGCAATTGCGTTTGGAAAACTACTTGAGCGACAATTCAATTTTTTTTTTTTTTCAAAAAAAGACTTATATAGGAAATCAAAGACTTCTTTATCCCATTAACAAATTTCAACTTTTGTTAACAGATTTCTACCTCATAATTACGTTTTTGAAACTAGCAGTTACAACAACAAAAAATCATGGTGACGATTCAAACAAATTAGAATCTGGTAAGTACATGATATGATTCGGATTAACTCCTATTTAACCCAATTTGCGAATCTTAAACTCACATTAACGACTTTTGATATGTAGAATTTTGATGTAATATTAATCTTTCTCGTGTTATACCGACAACACAACTTCTTTAAACAACTTCATAACTGTCATTTGCGACTTTTTGTAACTCACATTTACGGTTTTGTAACTAGCAATTTTAAAAGAAAAATCGTGTTGACGCTTCCAATTAATTGCGATATATTTAGTCCATGATATTATTCGTATTTACGCCTATTTATCCCACATTTGCTATTTTCTTACTCATATTAACAACTTAAAAATGTAAAATTTCGTTTTAATTCATTTTCAAATGTTACGTCGACTATTTAACTTTTCCATACAATTTCAGAACTCATTTTTGCGATTTTCATACTTGAACAGAAAATCACACTAAAAATGTCTAACAAGCTATTTATCTATAACACAGTATAATAATATCAGTAACAGAAGTGCACACGCTTGAATGTCTCACCTGCTTTGATAATTAGGATTGGTTTTTTTATTGAAAGTCTTTAAGATCAAGGTCTTACTACATATATCACATGAACTTAACAATAGTGATGAACCATGCCAATAAGGTGATAATAACCATGTCAGACGACATATCCGATTTAAAATCATTCTATACACCGAATATAATTTGACCTTTTACTTATAGTATCTTAAAAATGGACCAATACATAAAAAATTAACGTTGACCAATAAACCAAGAAAAATGAGGCCAAGGTCAAATGAAAGTTGACAATTGAACCGTGAACTGTCAAGGCTAGGTAACCCTGCCTTTTTGACAAACATTTAATCTTAGTAATGATTCTATATACCAAATACAGTTGTATTTTTACTCATAACTTTTTAAAAAATCATGTGATAAAAAACTGAAGATTTTTTAACCGGTCACGGAACCTTGAAAATGAGGTAAAGGATAACGGACACATGTTCGAAGAAAACTTCAGCCCATAAGACATCCGTATATCAACTATGGATTATTCAGCTTTTCTATCCTCTGAAATATGAAGCTTTATACAAAAAGTTACCACCGCTGCTTTATTAGCATTCTTAAGTATCGCTGTAGGCGACATTCGTCACAGACGATAAAAAATACGAATATAGTTTATGTAATGTGGTTTACTCAATTGAAAGACACATTCACTTGACACTGGTATATTTGAGAACATCTTTAAGAAGAGGTAAACAATATGGTACTATTAACGGCTGAGATAGTTGTCTGCATGTCAAAATACAACTCAATACTGAAAAGTGCATGCTCTCTGTTAAAGGTCTTTGAACCACAAACGAGTTTTATTTCATGGAAAATGTAGTTAATCTCAAGATATCTTATAACTACAATAGAATGTTCGTTATTGCTAAGCTTATTTTTTACGTTACAGGTTGTGTAAAATATCTTTATTTTGATAGGATTCTATGTGTGAAAAGAAGGCGAACTACACGATACACGCAGCTTCGTTATTGCTAAGCTTTTATTTAAGTTACAGGTTGTGCAAAATGTCCTTATTTTGAGAGGACCTATTTATAAAAGAATGAGAACTACACGATACACTCGGCAAGCCTCTCATTTTAAGTGCAACTGTTTCTAGTGGATATAATCCGCGTGGTTTTTTTTGGTAAAATCCACTTGACAATATAATCTTGAATTGCATTATATCTATTGTTTTACCTTCCCTTATAAACTATATTTATATATTTTTTAATTATTTTCTATGAATATGCAGACACACATGAAATAGCTGTTTGTCCTTAAATTCATACATTTAGTGACAAAACGCGACAAATATAAATGCAATAATAAATTATCTCTTACCACCACCCCCCCCCCCCCCCAGTCCCCTGCACCCCTCCAAAAAAATAATTAATAAAAACACAAACAGAAACATCACATACAACAACAAAAAAATCAAATTAAAACAACAAACAACAAACAATACTAAACAAAACAGTGAGGATTTACCCTCACTTAAAACCGATGAATTGATATAAATTGGGTTACCTTCCGTACATCTTATTTGCTGTACTCAAAGAAGGGCTCACCATACTACAAACCGTAGGAGTTTCTTACCTTATATTCTGTTACCACAACAATTATATAAACCAGGAGGTGGATTCTCATTTTATCACACAAGATAATTTTTCACCAGTCATTGATGCGCCTTTTTTGTCTCCGAAATGAATGGTACCTATAACCAGTCCTGCATTAAAGAAAAGTGACAGTTTTATTTCACTACATCTAATTAAAGATTCATAGGCAGGTGTCCATTTTAGAATGTCCAATTCTCTTCCTCTAAAACAAGCGAAATATATCCTTTATATTTTACGTAACCACAGAATTCATTGAAAATCCAGATGCAGAACATTTACTTTCGTAATTAACTAATATCATTAATAAGATTACAATGTATTTATATCCAATGACCAGGTGATGTCGGGAAGAGCTCCCAAAAACTATTGTTGAACCGGTCAAACTGTCTGTAGTACAGACCAATATATCTTTTTTGCGTCACATTGGGACGAGTCCAGAAATAATGTTTATATCTATCAATAACATTAGTACCAAAGAATATCAATGGAAAATAAATACACTTTAGTAAGTACTAACAGTTTAATATAATGATATCGTTTTGAGCACAAGTAGAACGTTTTTCCACTAATTCGCACGAAATTCAGATCAGAGCAGATTTTTTTTCCATTTGCAAATTGCCATTGGACTATTGCATGACAGGATGACAAAAGAAATTTCGTAGTTGTCGATTTAATAGGCTAAAAAAAGAAATCTCTGGTGACAATTTTGAGATTAATTGGATTTTCAGTTCAATTCTTACAAAGATATTAACATGCTTTATTGTTTGAATTATAGCATGGTCAGGTTTTAAAACGCCCTGAGGTGCGACAATCGAACATGTAAAATGATGTTACTGTTACAGAACTACAAAAATCCATCTGTCGGTTTATTCAATAAAACAAAGAACCGCGCTAGCTCAAATCAACATAGCTATTTTTGTGAAACATTGAAATGAACGCGTCAGTTAATTTGTTATAGAAATTATCAAAAAAATCTCCAATTATTTAGTGTACATCAGTTAGACAATCTTATAAAAATAAAATCTTAGTTTGACGTTCACTACGAGTAATCGAGTGCCAATCCTGAATCATGAGAGATTCTCTATTTACTTGCAGTAAGCACATGACAGAGGATTGACACTCGATTATTGATGCCTTATTTAATAAAGTTGATGTGGTCGGGTCGGTTCTATTCAAATGATGTTTCATATATGCTGCAAAGTTTGTCCCAATTAAGGCTGTCTAACCTCGCCGAGAAACAGAATTTCTAATCCTAAAATTGTTCGGTTAATCAAAAGACGTTGATATTAGAATTTAGTGTCAACCAAACATAATATGTTTTCCACATATTCAGGCATTGTTACAGATTTAAATTTAAGACAGTTTAAAACTACATGTAATGTTTTGAGAAAATTGAATAAAAAGACCGCCTAAATAGAACAAGCCTATAATGATTGTCTTAATCCGATATATAACCTCTTCAGTGGTCACCTTATAATACTGGAGATATTACAATACTATAATAAGGATAAGTGAAATAATTCAGATTCAGACATCACACGTTGAAATCGAGGGACATGTAAAAGTGACCGGTATACAGACTGTACATGCAGCGTAAACAGCAGTCTGTTGCTTAAATGTCCAGTCATATCATGAAATCCTCGATACAGCTCCCCAGGTAAAGTTTGCCGTTTGGACTACCAATTTGCAACGCTGTTGAAGTCCATTTAATGATGTATTTGTCTGTAAATCAAATACACTTTATCTTAAAGTGAAAATTTCTTATAGTGTAAAACATGGTTATAGAATATTTATATACTGAAACACCCATGGGAACGATTTATAGAATACTTATATACTGAAACACCCATGGGAACGATATATAGAATACTTATATACTGAAACACCCATGGGAAAGATGTATAGAATACTTATATACTGAAACACCCATGGGAACGATATATAGAATACTTCTATACTGAAACACCCATGGGAACGATATATAGAATACTTCTATACTGAAACACCCATGAGAACGATATATAGAATACTTATATACTGAAACACCCATGGGAACGATATATAGAATACTTATATACTGAAACACCCATGGGAACGATATATAGAATACTTATATACTGAAACACCCATGGGAAAGATATATAGAATACTTATATACTGAAACACCCATGGGAACGATATTTAGAATACTTCTATACTGAAACACCCATGGGAACGATATATAGAATACTTATATACTGAAACACCCATGGGAAAGATATATAGAATACTTATATACTGAAACACCCATGGGAACGATATTTAGAATACTTCTATACTGAAACACCCATGGGAACGATATATAGAATACTTCTATACTGAAACACCCATGGGAACGAAATATAGAATACTTCTATACTGAAACACCCATGGGAACGATATATAGAATACTTATATACTGAAACACCCATGGGAACGATATATAGAATACTTATATACTGAAACACCCATGGGAACGATATATAGAATACTTATATACTGAAACACCCATGGGAACGATATATAGAATATAATGTCAGTTAACTGCTAGTAGTCTGTTGTTATTTATGTATTATTGTCATTTTTCTTTGGTTACATCTTCTGACATCAGACTCGGACTTCTCTTGAACTGAATTTTAATGTGCGTACTGTTATGCGTTTACTTTTCTACATTGGCTAGAGGTATAGGTGTAGGGTTGAGATCTCATAAACATGTTTAACCCCGCCGCATTTTTGCGCCTGTCCCAAGTCAGGAGCCTCTAGCCTTTGTTAGTCTTGTATTATTTTTAATTTTAGTTTCTTGTGTACAATTTGGAGTTTAGTATGGCGTTCATTATCACTGAACTAGTATATATATTTGTTTAGGGGCCAGCTGAAGGACGCCTCCGGGTGCTGGAATTTCTCGCTGCATTGAAGACCTGTTGGAGACCTTCTGCTGTTGTCTGTTCTATGGTCGGGTTGTTGTCTCTTTGACACATTCCCCATTTCCATTCTCAATTTTATTGTATACTGAAACACCCATGGGAACGATATATAGAATACTTGTATACTGAAACACCCATGAGAACGATATATAGAATACTTATATACTGAAACACCCATGGGAACGATATATAGAATACTTGTATACTGAAACACCCATGAGAACGATATATAGAATACTTATATACTGAAACACCCATGAGAACGATTTATAGAATACTTCTATACTGAAACACCCATGGGAACGATGTATAGAATACTTATATACTGAAACACCCATGGGAACGATATATAGAATACTTATATACTGAAACACCCATGGGAACGATATATAGAATACTTATATACTGAAACACCCATGGGAACGATATATAGAATACTAATATACTGAAACACACATGGGAACGATATATAGAGTACTTTTTACAAAAAGTTAGAAGAAACACTACTATTCACTCACCTGTATGTGTAGTTTATCAACGCCTATAATTTCTACTTGCTTTTACTTATATCAAATAGTGTTTCAAGATAATAATGTATCACATTATTGACCTGAATTCGCATGCAATAACGTTTGTTTAATTCTGTTCTTATCTTGTAATTTCATATTTTTCATCATTTTTGGCGTTGATTGGAAACACTGCCTTCCGTATTTATTATTCTCCCAACGTGAAAAAATTATGCGTAAAGGCGCTTATAACTTTTTCTAGGGACATAATTCTTGTTAAAAAAATTGATTTGCACTGATTTTCGCACTCGTCTGGTATAAAAACTTATGACATTTTTCGTACAAATTTGACAAGAAATGAAGATATGAGAGTGCTAACGTTGTAATTGTGAATATAATTTACATTTCCAATGTACATATCTCCTGTAAAATAGTTTATCGGCACACATCTTTGGACTCATTGCTGATTAAATGAGGGCTTGAGAGCGCTTAAAATTCCATATTAGATTGTCTTTTCTCAGTTTTTGGATAAATATAGTTTTGAGCAAACTTGAAGCAGTTGTAATTCGGATACATAATTACGATATAATCAACGTAAGCATATGAAACTTGGATATGGTACATTTTAGTAAAGAACGAAAGACCTTTATAAATACAAAAGAAGTACAGGCGAAATGATCCCTACTACTTTAATTCAATAGATTTCGGTTTACATGAAGAATTAGTAAGAATTGTGTCTAGATGGGAGGTCAGTCCCAGTTAATATTTGTGAGATAATGAATTAGACTGTATAATACATATTAATTATTTCATGTTCTATTTTCTTTTTATCCATTTATTTGTTACAGGCCTATTTGTTAACACAAAACATGACTAACAAATATATATCATATAATCCTGAAATATGCTTAGAAGTGAAAAAAATTACAAGGTCAACAAAAGCTATGTAATCTTGTCAAGTATTTGTGATACAAATTACTCTTTCCATCAAAATGCAGACAACCGTAACATCAAAGATTTATGGTAAGGTCTGTCATAGATCAAGAATACATTTGGCAATTGCCACCGTCCTCCTTTCTGGGAGGGTTGATGTTCCATATTTTTTTCGTTATATACATATGACCCCCTCACATATCTGTTGTCAAGGTAAAGATTTTTAAGGTATCTTTTTCGATTTGCTTCATTTTTGTCAAACGATAAAGAGCCCAGCAAGAAGTCAAGACAGATTCTTAAAAAGGCTTTGGTAGTTAGAGGAGAATGATTATAGTTATCAACGACCTTCGCTGCCATTCAAGCTATCAAAAAGCAGGAAAGAACCTTGAGGTAAACTATAAGAGTGACGCATTTGACTAACAGGTCGAACAACGGATGTTCTTAAACCCTGCTGACTGACATTGGCGATTGCCAAATAAACGGATCACAAGATGTAACAAAATGGATCTTTATTATTAATTTAATACCAAACAGAAAACAATAAACTTGCGGAAAGGATGGTATACCGCAAACATGAGGTGCAAAAATTTGTACACCATATCCGGATTTCGACAATTAATGTCTCTTCAGTGATGTTAGGAATCGAAACGGTATTTGGAAGGCCATATAATTTACATCCATTTAGGATACACTCTTGAATTTTGAAGAGTCGAAATAGGATGATCGTATCATATAAACACGAAGGCAAATATAATACAAGCCCAAACGAAAAAATCTAAATAAAGTCTAAATTGAAAACAACGTTCAAACCTATGATTGCGTTGGATAAAAACCGCAATTTTTATACGTGTGCATGCAAAACAAATTTCTTGGTAGAGGGATCTAAATACAGTACAAACAAAATTTTCCAAAAGACAAAAAAGGGAAAAAGTATATTCAAACAAAAAACATTTGACTAACAGGTCGAACAACGGATGTTCTTAAACCCTGCTGACTGCCATTGGCGATTGCCAAATAAACGTATCACAAGATGTAACAAAATGGATCTTTATTATTAATTTAATACCAAACAGAAAACAATAAACTTGCGGAAGGTATTTATATATATATATATATATAAGAGTATTACTGGTCTTGTACTCTTCTTTTGATAAAATACATGATTTTATTCATTACTTTACTTCTGGATTTTTTACGGACACAAACGCAATCACTCGGATTGGCCATCTGTGAAATAGTTGTAAAACGCACCTCAACGATGGAGTCCGTTTGTCAGCACAATCGAGCACGTCTCGCGATAAGTTAATAGAATATAGAATAGAAACGGGGAATGTGTCACAGTGACAACAACCCGATCATAGAGCACAAAACAGCCCAAGGCTACCAATGGGTCTTCAATCTTCAATGCAGCGAGAAAATCCCGCACCCGGAGACGGGCTTCAGCTGGCCCCTAAACAATAATAAGTTTAAGTTTGCTTCAACATGTATTTTCTTAATTTTTCAACATTTTATTTTTCATGAAGTCAGGCTCTCATTGTATTCTTTAGATTTAAAGGCATTCATTTCAAAGGTACAGGACTTTTTTAACGTTAAGATAAAGAAATGTCTCTCTTTAAAACTGGGATCCTTATGAAATTTTAACATAATGTTAAGATCTATAAATATAAGCAATCTTTAAGTTTATGACTTTCCAACTTGTCGATAATAATTATTCGCCTTTCGTTGACAAAATGAAATGTTTGTGTACTTGTACAAAGGACAGTGTTCTTTCAACAAATCTTAATGAAAACCAAAAAAAAAAATCCACCTGAAACTTATCTCACATTCAATGTTTTTTACTAGTTTCAATTTTCTTTTAAGCATGGGAATTTTATTGTGTAAATAAGAAAGATATGCCATATGCGCTCATGGCACAGTTGTGTATTTGCTTACGAGTAATGGAAATGTGTTATTCATAAAGGTCAGTGAGAAATCAATGACAACACGTAAAAGGAGACAGCATCAATCTTTTACCATATTACTTAATAAGAACAGGTACCTAAATATATATAGCAGGATTCCACCAGATTTGGGACCCTATTATATCGATTAGGCGAAGAACAAATCAAACCATTTTGAAATGAAAATCAAACCGTTAATTATAAAAGAAAATCACTGCTACAGAAATACAAAAATATATTATGCACTATCAAAGATTTTCATACTTGCAGAAACAACGGAGTGTGGTCAATTATACATATAATAATATGAACGAGTACGTGAAACACATTTTAAAACCAAAAGAAATTTTCATAGTATCATGATCGAGATAGGCACAATGGAAAATAAATGGTTTAATTAAAAGATGTACTCATGCAGTTTTGTATAACCAATGTTGTTTTATAGTTCTTGTTCCATTATGTCACACCGGTCTTTTACTGCTACAGAAATACAAAAATATATTATGCACTATCAAAGATTTTCATACTTGCAGAAACAACGGAGTGTGGTCAATTATACATATAATAATATGAATGAGTACGTGAAACACATTTTAAAACCAAAAGAAATTTTCATAGTATCATGATCGAGATAGGCACAATGGAAAATAAATGGTTTAATTAAAAGATGTACTCATGCAGTTTTGTATAACCAATGTTGTTTTATAGTTCTTGTTCCATTATGTCACACCGGTCTTCGCATCCACGCATCTCTCTCTCTCTCTCTCTCTCTCTCTCTCTCTCTCTCTCTCTCTCTCTCTCTCTCTCTATATATATATATATATACAGCACAAACAACATTTTCCAAAAGACCAAAAAAGTGAAAAAGTATATTTTAACAAAACGCATTTGACTAACAGGTCGAACAACAGATGTTCTTAAACCCTGCCGACTGCCATTGGCGATTGCCAAATAAACGGATCACAAGATGTTACAAAATAGATCTTTAAAAATTTATAAATTTAATACAAAACAGAAAACAATAAACTTGCGGAAAAGATGGTATACCGCAAACAAAAGGTGCAAAAATTAGTACACCATATCCGGATTTCGACAATTAATGTCTCTTCAGTGATGTTAGGAATCGAAACGGTATTTGGAAGGCCATATAATTTACCTCATTTTAGGATAGACTCTTGAATTTTGAAAGAGTCAAACTAGGATGAACGGATCATATAAACCCGAGGGCAAATATAATACAAGCCCAAACGAAAAAATATAAACAAGTCTAAATTGAAAACAACGTTCAAACCTATGATTGCGTTGGATAAAAACCGCAATTTCTATACGTGTGCATGCAAAACAAATTTCTTGTTAGAGGGGTCTAAATACAGCACAAACAACATTTTCCAAAAGACCAAAAAGTGAAAAAGTATATTTTAACAAAACGCATTTGACTAACAGGTCGAACAACAGATGTTCTTAAACCCTGCCGACTGCCATTGGCGATTGCCAAATAAACGGATCACAAGATGTTACAAAATAGATCTTTAAAAATTTATAAATTTAATACAAAACAGAAAACAATAAACTTGCGGAAAAGATGGTATACCGCAAATAAAAGGTGCAAAAATTAGTACACCATATCCGGATTTCGACAATTAATGTCTCTTCAGTGATGTTAGGAATCGAAACGGTATTTGGAAGGCCATATAATTTACCTCATTTTAGGATAGACTCTTGAATTTTGAAAGAGTCAAACTAGGATGAACGGATCATATAAACCCGAGGGCAAATATAATACAAGCCCAAACGAAAAAATATAAACAAGTCTAAATTGAAAACAACGTTCAAACCTATGATTGCGTTGGATAAAAACCGCAATTTCTATACGTGTGCATGCAAAACAAATTTCTTGTTAGAGGGGTCTAAATACAGCACAAACAACATTTTCCAAAAGACCAAAAAAGTGAAAAAGTATATTTTAACAAAACGCATTTGACTAACAGGTCGAACAACAAATGTTCTTAAACCCTGCCGACTGCCATTGGCGATTGCCAAATAAACGGATCACAAGATGTTACAAAATAGATCTTTAAAAATTTATATTGTTTTTATCCAACGCAATCATAGGTTTGAACGTTGTTTTCAATTTAGACTTGTTTATATTTTTTCGTTTGGGCTTGTATTATATTTGCCTTCTGGTTTATATGATCCGTTCATCCTAGTTTGACTCTATCAAAATTCAAGAGTCTATCCTAAAATGATATAACATCTTTTCCGCAAGTTTATTGTTTTCTGTTTTGTATTAAATTTATAAATTTTTAAAGATCTATTTTGTAACATCTTGTGATCCGTTTATTTGGCAATCGCCAATGGCAGTCGGCAGGGTTTAAGAACATCTGTTGTTCTCATCTGTTAGTCAAATGCGTTTTGTTAAAATATACTTTTTCACTTTTTTGGTCTTTTGGAAAATGTTGTTTGTGCTGTATTTAGACCCCTCTAACAAGAAATTTGTTTTGCATGCACACGTATAGAAATTGCGGTTTTTATCCAACGCAATCATAGGTTTGAACGTTGTTTTCAATTTAGACTTGTTTATATATATATATATATAAGTCTATAAAAATGACCAACCACCAAATTCAATATGTACCGGATCGTCTAGAATAGGCGATACTGCGCAGATATGGAAAGAATTTATAAAAGTCTAAAGATTTGCGCAACGGTACTAATATAAGATGGTAATATACGAAGATGATGTCATAAAACCGTGGTGACAAATATTTCGGTTGAACAAATAGCCTTCGTCAGTGTCAATGATTTTAACAATACTAGAAATGATTTTAACAATACTAGAAATGATTTTAACAATACTAGAACAACTAGTATTGTTAAAGTTATTGACACTGACGAAGGCATTTTGTTCAGCCGAAATATTTGTCAACACGATTTTATAACATCATCTTCGTATATTACCATCTTATATTGGTTTGTTCCCGATTGTCCCACTTTTTAAAATTTTAGAGTTCTGATTGTCCCACATGAAAAGTTCTGATTGTCCCACATTATTTTATGAAGTAAAATGTTCTTAGATAAACAATGTAACTGTTGTTTGTTTTGCTAAATAAACAAGAATTAATTTATTGCACATTTAATATTAATTTTATAGAAGTATAAAAAAAATGTTTTTTAAATCATTAGATTAATGCACTTTTGATTAAAAAAAATTTATTTCTGATTTATGAAATATATCTACAATGTTACGTTATTTATAAAACAAATTTCAAAGCCGTAATTTTAATTACATTTTCTCTATAAAGTTTTTGAATAAATAATGCATGCAATTTAAAAAAAAAAAGGTATAAACTCATTTACATTCTACACTTTACACGAACTTGTTGATGGAGAGATTTTTCCAGAAGTCTTTACAATTTTACTAGGGAAGTCAGAGGACATTAATACAACATTCTCTGCACTATTGAAGACTGCTAACACCCAACGTCAGATTCACCTGAACCCAACAACTTCCTTTTTTTGATAACGAAGCTGTTGTCTAGAATTCTGCCAGATCAGCCTTTCTAAGAATCAATATCAAAGGTTGTTTTTCCAATATTCCCAGTGTCTTTGCCATAAAGTGCAGTCAACAGGACTCGTCACCAACTATAAAGAAGAACCAGACTTCCATAAAAAAAATGATGTGGTATGATTGCCAATGAGACAACTCTCCAAAAAAGACTAAATGACACAGAAATTAACAACTATAGGTTACAATACGGCCTTCAACAATGAGCAAAGCCCATACAGCAGAGTCAGCTTTAAAGGTCCCATATGAAAAATGTAAAAAAAATTCAAACTAGAAAAACTAACGACCTAATTTATGTACAAAATAATGAACGAAAAACAAATGTGTTACACAGTAACAAACGGCAACCACTGAATTACAGGCTCCTGACTTGGGACAGACACATACAGAACGTGGCGGGGTTATACTTATTTGAAGGCGCCAATCCTCCCACTAACCTGGGACAGTGATGTTACAGTACAACATAAGAATAAACTAAAAAAAATAAGTTGAAAAAGGCTTATCTCATCAGATGGGTACAGACAGAAATACATCTAACAAATCACAGAGTGGACATGGACGTGGACGGCTACTTATACATCCCCACAACAAAGACACTAAGTACAGATCTTAGAGTATTCGCAGTTACTGACAGCTAGTTCAAAGCCAATAAAAACTAATTAAAAAATCATGCATCTAAGACTAAAATTATATGATTTCATATTATATTCCATGTTTGATGATACTTCAGTTGTACCTACTACATGTATGTGCAAAATATAATGTGTTAGTATTATTATTTGTTCATGGTTTTTTTCATATTTTATAAGTTACAGTGATTAGTAACTTGTAATTAACTGACACAGACTATAAAAACAAATTAATCACTATCAAAACAATTCCCAATTGTCCCACATTTAAACTTCCCAATTGTCCCACAAACATATTCCCGATTGTCCCACAACATTTCATTACTTTTTTACCTGTAATTTCAAAAAGTGGGACAATCGGGAAGACACCCTTATATTAGTACCGTTGCTCAAATCTTTAGACTAATATACATTAGGATAATTAATAGTGGCAAATGGGACAGCTTTATTTTTAATATCTTCAGATATGATAATTTTTCTCTCTCTCTCTCTCTCTCTATATATATAGTTTTTTGCAGATTCTTTTTTTAATTTAAACAAATATAACAATGCAACTTTTGTACTTTATTTGCATGGTAATCAAAATATGTAACCTGAATCTCAGAAGATAATATAATACAAAAGATTACATTTGGATTATATAACTCTTGACAACATTGATAAATTACTGCTCTCGAAATTTTAAAGTAAAACGTTAAAAACCTTATAATTGAAAAGGGACACCGTTTAGTTAACGTTCTTGTGATTTATTCCTACTTCAATAACATAAATTACGTTTGTATTCAACCTAAAGTAAGTTTTTGAAATAACTTCAAATCTAGATATTCTTAATCAAGCGTCATTTAAAAAATCACAAATATGGTTATTGGTAAAGTTGAAGTCATCCCTTTGAAAGTTTTATGGACGGCATCTTTATTTGCGTGGCAGTTATGAAAACAGTGTCACAGATGACCATAGATATGTTCTAATTATCGTAGCCACAATCCCGTCATTTTCACGCGATTATGAAATCGACTTATCACAGAATTCTTACTTGCCATGAGCAATACAATGAGTGCCATTTGCAGAACAGGATCTGTTTACCCTTCCAGTGCACCTAAGACCACCAGGTCGCTTTAAAGGGATCATGCAGTCTTTCTGTTTATCTTTTTGTGAACTGTTTTTATTCTTTTCGTCGTGTTTCTTTTTAAGCTATGGTGTTTGTTTGTTTTTCTCCGACTTTAAATTTACTTGCGTGAATATTTCTCGAGATTGTGAATTATAAAAATCCAAACTATTAGTTTAAAATAAGAGTTAAACTGGGTTTAACTTATATTAATTTCATTTGCAGTTATAAAAACACATGGTCGCTTGTCAATTGATTTTCATCGTGTTTAGACTAGAACCTTGTGTAATGTGTGTTGTAAGATTGCCTTCTGATGTTTAACCAATATCATATTTTACTCAATCATTGAAAGATTAATAAAAAAAAATTTAATATGGCCTCAAATATATAAACTATGGCAACGATAATACCGAAGCATGACTATATATATCGTGAAAACATGTAAGTTTAGAATATTTCCCTATTAATGTGAATGAACAGAAATGTGAGGTATACGTCCATGAGACAGTAACCCAACGGTCGACCCCTCGTCCAAAGGTATACATACTCTTTTCGACAAGTTTTCATTGAAATATTTGTCCATTAATATGAATGAAAGGAAATGTGAGGTAAACGTTCATAAGACGCTAACCTAACGGTCTATTGGTCCAAAGATATACATACTCAAAACAAAATAAAAATATGCCACTGTTGACTCCGAGCAATTTATTTAACAAAGTGTTGGCTATGGAAATATGGTGTAAATTTAAGGCAACATTAGTTTACCGATGTTCAAAATTCGTAAATCCACTAATTAGATACAAATCAAGGGTAAAAACAAAAACTGAACTCCAAAACAGGTGCGTCGACAGGGTAAGCGTTTTCTGTCATGCATTCATCACCAGCTATGCAAATCCACATTCAGCTAAAATATCACAATCGGGAATACAGGACACAATCGGGAATACAGGACACAATCGGTAAATATACAGATCACAAAACTTTTCTAGTATCTATATATCTAAAACCCCAAAACATGTCGATTGTTAGTTGAGTAAATCCGTCCATTCCATGAACTTCTCGTGGAAATTGTAACTACTTCTTCGAAGTATCATAATGACTTGTTGCTTTGGTAATGCAAAATAGCGATTGATTGCAATAACTGATGTTAAAAACCTAGTTTATTTACAATGGTGTTGTTGCCGGATTTTCATCTTTGAACCTTCATACAGGCTAAGTTGATTATACCCTTCTTCAAAGTCCAGTTAACTCAAAGTAAAGACAATAGCAAACACTATATTTTTAAATGTTGATTGCTTTGACTAACCACACTGTCCTGTCCTTAAACTCTGTTAGAGGAATTAAGATCCCCCGATCTGGTCATTATGCGAATTCAAGCTCTAGTTATAACTGTTGTATAGTTATTTTCGTGATTAAGTTCGCGAATCCTGATTGGACTCTACATTTAAATTTTAATTTTTCCTTGCAAGGCATAACTATCGTGGGAATAAATTAAACCAATATTTGTAACCTCGGTATGCACTCATTTACCATCTGTATACATATCATTAGCAGTAAAATATCATATTTATACAACCAAAATGTCATATGTAAATTAATGGGAAACGAGCTGGTAATAATCACTTCTCTCACGATGTACACTCCACTGTTGCTCGTATTCAAATAAAATTTCCAGCGTTAAGAAAACAATGTTATATCATGTAAAAAAGTAAGATGACACCAAGAAGGCCATCAGACTTATCATATCACAGATCGAAGGACAGATACATCTTAGACCAGAAGATATTAAATTTTACTACGATTGTCAGGGAGCATTATGTTTTCCTGTCTGTCCATCCCATCGATGATTAGGATAAAGTTACACTTCGCCAAAAATATATGAAAAATTATGGTGTTGACACAGATTTTGCGGTTCACTTAATATGGAAATGTGATTGCGTCAGAGCGGCATGGTTAAACTTTTGTATTGACACATATTCTTGTTTCTGTATTTTATTGCATTGTTTTTCAGTGTTATTTGTTGTTTGCGAATGAATTGCCCTTACTCTATGAGACGTTTTCGTATTTTATTGTTAACTGAATTTCTGGTGTTTTTATTTCAGCCACATAATTAGCAACCTCATCAAAGCAAGTCCGCAATTTTGATCCAGTAACATCACAGGCGGATTACAAAGCAATGTAAACAACGCCATTATAGGAAGTCAGAATAAAGTTCAATAATACCCCCCCCCCCTAAAAAACAACAACAAAACGGTGCGATGTTCTACTAAACGTTACAATTATGTATATATATATGTACTAGTAATTTTTTTTAAATTGATTAAAATACTGATCCTGTGTCCATACTTTGCTAACAAGGATCTGACAATGTTCTGTTCTGACTAACAAGGATCTGACAATGCTCTGTTCTGACTAACAAGGATCTGACAATGCTCTGTTCTGGTAATTGTTACAACAGCCTATGAAATGTTTGCCTTAAAATGATTTAAGGTTAAGACCAGAGGATCCCGAAATTTTAAGAAGTATTCATTTGTTACCAGGCTTAGACAGATATAAAATACCTATCATTTCTGGCTCTGCACTAGTGTCTAATTCAAATTATAAGGGAGAGTTTGATGTTTTTAGGTTATAGTTTGGTCATTTCGGTCTTCTATACACTATGCTTGCTAAAATATTGAAGCATCACCTTTTTATAACCTTAACGTCTTGTATTTTCACCTACAAAAAATGCCGACAAACTGTGTAATGTTCTTTCATCTTTTTGAATGACAAAACAAACAAGCAATTGACAGGAACATGGTTAAGTTATTTCTGTCGGTAAAAAGTGTGGTTATTTATGTATATTGTTACAAATTTTTACACCTTTTAAAGATCAGAAACTTTTATAATTTACTTAAGGCCACTAAGGATAATTGATAGTGACACATGGGATAGCTTTATTTTTAATATCCTCAGATATGACCATTTCTCTATATTTTTCTGTATAAAAGCTTACATTATTTCAAAAAACACTCTAGATATTTTAATTGTATACATGGGATAGATAGGATGCAAATGATCATTGAAATGATTATTATTATTAAAAGAAGGTACTTCAGTAACCATAGCTATATGCTGAAACTGAAGGAATGGCGAAAAATAGTGAAGTTGGAACGGCAATCCTCTGACGAAAATTATTTCCATTTAACAACGACAAATTATCTGTCAGAGAATCAAACAAAAAGTCCTGGTGTAAAATATGTATATAAATACTTTGTATCAGCGATACCGTCTAGTTGTCTAATTGATATAGAATAACACGTTTGTGATCTGATATAAATCAAATGTCTAATTTAAACTTTATCAAACTCGGTTATTATAAGGTAACTGAAATGATTATACTTGAGTACAACTGTATGCATACAATCATGAAATTACATAAACATTGATAATAAATTATAACTTCTATAGTGAAGACTAGTAAAGCAATTATTTAAATTGAATGTTAAAGATAAATCGTTCACTTTTGCCGACTTCATAGTTTTAAGGTGTTACCTTTCCTTTAAAGCTATGGTATTTTGCCCTGGTTCAGTTTTATTTGATAAAAAGTAATTCAGAGCAAACTTTTTCAATGGTATTATGTGATAATAAGCACAATTTCGGATAATTCCACAAATTTGATAAGGTGCATAACCTTAAGATTTAAAAGGCAAAAAAAGATGGACAAATAAAGCAGTCATTAATCAATCAAATGTGTCCTTACAATGCAGTACTAAAATATCGAATATCTTCAAGGTATTTGGTGCAATTGAGATCTGCCTTAGTGTGACCAGAGGATCCCAAATGTCGACTGAGAGGAAGGTTTGGCTGCCATTCATAGTCACTACGGTGGCTGTCCATACGTTTGTGAAATGGCTGTTCTGACTCATTAATGAACATCCTGTTTACCACACTTACACTGTAGACGATACACAGTATTTGTAGTCTTGCAAGAATATTGCAAAATACTGTGTATTTTGTACTAGTGCATGGAGTTACCGTTAAAAGTCAGAGTATTTAGTATTTGCTTGCAAGTCAGACATCGTTTGATCCCACAACCCTCGCAAGAGCCCGCAAGATCTCAATCTGAAAATTACCATCATTGACCACAGCACTGATTGGTCTAAGGAAGAGAGCATTACTCGGAGAAGATTATGAATCGGAGAATTAAAAGTGTTGGCATCAAAAGGGATTAATGAAAATGTGTTATTCAAATCGCGCAGTGCTAACTACCACAGATGGATGTGTTAGCTTCATTTGGGATAAATCATGAATTCGCAGCCTCTGTTATAAATATTAAATATCAAATCAACTACTCATTAACGGACTTTACTTACGGACGTGTTTCAACTACTTACTTGAGAAAAATATGAAATCCTAGATGTAAAGGTCATACATAAAAAATGTATAAAAAGGTCAAAAACCGAAAAGTTAATGGATTTTCATATTTTACTAGTATAGCATGAAACTATGAAGTCTCAATTTAACCATAAATCAGATTTTCCACTATTATAATTCAAGCTTTATCATGATTAAGTCATACTAAATTAACATTGTGTAAAGGCTTTATCATATTCTGAAATTAAATACCATCGTTGAGATAATGTGTTACAGTATAAAACATAGATATACAAATATGATCCTAAGACGAAATAGGACAGTAAACTTTATGTTATGCTAAACAATTATCATTGAAATTGAGATGTATTTAACGCCCTAGTTGTATATAAAGTATTATGTTGTGGATATAGTACAGAACAGTCAATTTCACAAAGTATTTTACTGAAATTATAGATTTCAAAGAAACCTACCATTTACGGTGGACAACTGAACCTTTCTCATATCTAAACCAAATTAATAAATGTATAAAAAAAAAGTATATCAATGTCTTATTTATAAATGCATTCTAAAGTGACAGACACTATATACAGGAAACACAACATTAAAATAAGCATCCCCGGATGTCCACATATAGACTCATACCATGGTATTATATCTTATCAGGGGATGGAGATAATTGACAGTGTAAACAGGATCTATATGTAAAATTAAAGATTTGAAACTTTTATAAAGTACTATTGCCCTTTTTTTTAACATTCTACCACAACCATAATTTTTTTGGGTTATAATCTCTTTCGGTATATTCGCGTTACACCCTTTAGAAGGAAAGAAGATGTCAGAAAAAATTGGGTTTATTAATACAGCAACCCTTATAACTGGCAAGTGCTTTGGTATATCGTTTAACCAACATGTAGTATAAAAAAATTAAGGTATATTACTTTATGTATGGGAAATTTACAAAAAAAAAAAGAAGTCATTACGCAGTTTATAGTTGTATAAAATCCTCGTCCTTTGGTCTCTGATGGATAGTTTTATCTTTATTTTGTATATTACGGATGTCCTAGATTGCAGTTATTATTGTTTTATGCTATACTTAACATTAAGCAGGAATAGTGCTGTCTTTATATATATACCTTATTTTTATTTACTAAAATTGTTTATCTCAGGTCCTAGATTGTAGTTGTTGTTTTGTGCTATACTTAATATGATGCAGGAGTAGTGCTGTCTGTACAGATACCTTACTTTTATTTATTACGGATGTTTACCTTAGGTCCTAGATTGCAGTTATTATTGTTTTATGCTATACTTAACAAGAAGTAGCAGTAGTGCTGTCTGTATAGATACCTTGTTTTTCAGTTTGTTGCACTACTCACTGGATACATAATTATGTAAAAAATTGGAGATTTGGGAGCTAATATTTTTCTTATCTCGCATAGAACCAAATTTTGCACAAAAAATATGGTTTAACTGAAATCGAAAATATAAAACTGATTAAGTACATTAAATACATTTCTTGAGGAAACTATAACAGGTAGCTTGCTATACAATCATTGTTGTTATTTCATAAAATAACTGATAACATGTATCTTACCCTCAAATTTTTATACGACCGCAAAATTTTTTGCGGTCGTATATTGGTATGACGTTGGCGTCGTCGTCGTCGTCGTCCGAAGACACATTGGTTTTCGCACAATAACTTTAGTTTAAATGAATGGATCTCTATGAAATTTAAACATAAGGTTTATAACCACAAAAGGAAGGTTGGGATTGATTTTGGGGGTTATGGTCCTAGCAGTTTAGGAATTAGGGGCCAAAAAGGGGGCCAAATAAGCATTTTTCTAGTTTCATGACAATAACTTGTGAAACAGTGTATGGATCTCTCTGAAATTATACCACAAGTTTCCATACCACAAAGGGATGGTTAGGATTGGCTTTGGGGGGATATGGCTCAAACCGTTTAGGAATTAGGGGCAAAAAAGTGAGAAAAAACAAGGGTGTCCTGGTTAATGGACAATTACTTAAGTACAAATTACAGTGTAAGGGAGGTAATTCAAAAACTACTTTGAATTACCTCCCTTACACTGCTTTTAAATTATGTATAAATAATTTTTGTATTGTCTTGAAGTGATTAGCTGTCAATTCATTTTTAGAAGTTACTATTTTAATAATTTTAAAAACGCTGATTAAGGTAAATTAATTTTAGCTATGATTATGTATGTCATTTTCTATTTTAAGACTTTTATGATGTATTTAAATGGGTTATTATGGTTGCAAACTCCATGGAAATTTGAATTGAAATTATGACCATGACTGCGGGAAAGAATTTTTTTTTTGGAAAAAGGGGGGGGGAGGGACAATTTTTTCTCCTGAAGATTTCAGAAATCAAAAAGAAAATCCTTCAATTTTTTTATTTTTTTTAAAGGGGGGAGGTCAATTCGCAACAGCATAGTGTATTGCACAAATTCAAATCATATAACCAATTCTAAGTTCTTTGAATAGTTATTCTGTGTCAGAAACCTATTATGTGTCAAATATTGAATTACAATCCAAATTCAGACCTGTGTCAAGCGCGAATATTGTGTCCATTTTTGCCCCAACTGTACAGGGTTGGACCTCTGCGGTCGTATCCAGCTGCGCTCGGCGAAGCAATTTATTATCAAATTTCAGTAAAAAGATTTCGCAGTTTAAAATATTGGTCATTTAATCTAACCATTAGTTAAAGTTATCTGTGGTAAAAGTACAACAGGAGAAATTTTTTGATATACATTGTTTTATGTTTATCTGCACAATTCAGACATCGATAATGAAATATCAATCATTCATAGGTATTTGTTTTGTAGATCATTTAAAACAAACAAACATAAGACATAAGACATACCTTACATACCTATTTAAATTTTTACTTGACGAATTTAATTCCAGCTTTATCAAAGTTTGAAATAACATGAACTATAAAAAAAAACCTGCTTGGATTTGTTCCTGTATTTTCATAAAAGACGAAACAATAGAAATTGACATAGGACTTTATTTCAAATTAAATGTTTTCTTTGTACCTTCTTATGAGTACACATTTAATATTTTTACTGTATATCCCGAGGGTTGATGAGCAGATATGGTTTATGCTATCAGTTACGTATGGGTAATCAGCAATATAACTTAATATGCTAAATATGTTAACATTTTATAATTGCTTCGTTGAGCAAAAACTGTTTTATATCAGACAAATGGTTAATCCAGAAATTTTGGTTAGAGGGACCCTGAAATCATAATTACAAATCCAGTTGTTTTCCATCTTTGTTTATACATGTATCTATCTATATGTGTAAATGGGATCAGTAAAGTAATTACCTACCCATTTTTGGCATCCGTTAGTAAGTTTCCATGGGAGATAATCTAAAATCATTATTCTTATGAATATAGAAGACTTTTCGAAAGAAAAATTGTATGAAAACTTAGTTTGGACATTTTTATAGCAATTCAAAACTTACTACCTCCACCTTTAGCATGACAATTACAATAAAATGTGTATACAAATTGTTAGACTGATTTTTCATAATATCATTGGAGTGGAATTAAAGTCTAAAAGGATTGCAAGTATGCTTCATTTTATCACCTTGCTAGTCTGTGATTTCTACAGTATTTTGATAATATTTCTAACCAGTTGAAAAGTTTGGTTTTATAAAACAAATTGCAATTTGGTCAGAATTTTGAATAAATTGCAAAAGGTGGAGAGCAACATTTACAGTCAAGTCACAGTAAGTCTTTGAAAATATCTAGAAATGTGTTGCAATGTTATACATGTAACAAAAATCTAAAGATGTTCAAGTTTTCCAGTTTTATGTTACTCTTTACACATTAAATACGTGATCTCGTACTAATGCTTATAGGTTAGATTAAACAAATTTGATAGTATAGCATTTTACAAAAGTATCGAATACAATTTATTTCAACTAACGAGATCTTTTCCATACACTATACATAATTAAGTATATATCCATCACCAATAAACGTATTGATAATCAGAATGATTCGAAAGAAAAAATCATTGAATTGTCAATGCCATGTTGTTTCCAAAATTCGTCATCAAACCGTTTAATTTGACCGACAATTTTTTTTTAATACCAAATAAGATATCATCTCCAAATAAAAAGGTTTTTAACTTCACCTGCATAGGATGGATACCTAACACAGTTTGTTCACCCCTCAGGAGTTTCCTCAAGATCATATGAACTGTTCAGTCAGGTTTATATATCGCCAAAACAAGATCATATAAATAACTGTTCAGTCAGGTTTATATATCGCCAAAACAAGATCATATAAATTGTTCAGTCAGGTTTGTATATCGCCAAAACAAGATCATATAAATAACTGTTCAGTCAGGTTTATATATCGCCAAAACAAGATCATATAAACTGTTTAGTCAGGTTTATATATCGTCAAAACAAGATCAAATAAACTGTTTAGTCAGGTTTATAGATCGCCAAAACAAGATCATATAAACTGTTCAGTCAGGTTTATATATCGCCAAAACAAGATCATATAAACCGTTCAGTCAGGTTTATATATCGCCAAAACAAGATCATATGAACTGTTCAGTCAGGTTTATAGATCGCCAAAACAAGATCATATAAACTGTTCAGTCAGGTTTATAGATCGCCAAAACAAGATCATATGAACTGTTAAGTCAGGTTTATATATCGCCAAAAACAAGATCATATAAACCGTTCAGTCAGGTTTATATATCGCCAAAACAAGATCATATAAACTGTTCAGTCAGGTTTATATATCGCCAAAATAAGATCATATAAATTGTTCAGTCAGGTTTATAGATCACCAAAAACAAGACCATATAAACTGTTCAGTCAGGTTTATAGATCACCAAAACAAGATCATATAGGCTGTTCATTCAGGTTTATATATCGCCAAAACTGATGCAAGCACACTTTGACAAAAGTGTTACGATCGCCATCACTACTGGATCGATGTTTATTAGGTTGGTGTCAAAACATATTTTAATCATATTTCTGTAAGTATTACAAGACCTGTCATTGACCATACCTTGGGTCTGATCAGTAGGTAATACGACTGATATCCATATGAAGCTGGAGATACTTACTCCTAGAAGCATTTAATTTTATTCCGAATTTTATTTTTATGGGAGTTCGCATTGTATTCTCAAAGCTGTAGTTATTTAGTGCGTCTTTCCTTCCTTGTTCGTAAATTTTTGGTATGTTTCGCCTCGATCGTGTGTAGTCCTTTTGATGTAGTTTGCTAAGTAGCATCATTCCTATTTTTTTCAAATTTGCTCTTTATGTGACCAAAATCATAATTTCTGTTATGCTCATATGATTTGGCGACAAAACATGTAGGAAGAATGATTTTCTTCAAAATGAAAAGAACATCAATGGAAAAATATGTGCTAACAGCTACCACTTATGTTAGCATGACGATAAAGTCTCGCGATAACGTGACTCTATAAGTTTCAGGGGAACAAAATTGAAAAATAACCAATGAGGCACATGCATTTATTTTATCCGTATTTGAATGACCATTTAATATATTTTATTTCAGTGAATTTTATGTAGGTTTTAGTATATACTATATACTGACCAATAAATGACGGAATGCATTAAGTATAAGATATCTTCGATTGCTTCTTAATCCATCCTTTTTAATTGATCGGTAAAACTATTTGGAATAAGATGTTAATTTCTACATGACAAAGTCTATATAGAATGAACTCTTTAGTTCATCACTGAAAACAATCCAGCAACTCTCAAAAACAACGACCATTGCCTATTTTGTTTCATGTAACCCAATCTATCTTTTCTAATTTACAAAATTAGTTCATCTCTAATACTCTGTTGATTCAGTCAGTTTAAGTTACCGAGTGCCTATTTTTACTTCGTCTCTTTGCTGTCGTTTTGATTTTCAGGTCCTTTGTTGGGCAACGAATGACATAATTTGTAGGCAGAGTTCTTCTGTTTTGATATGAAACGCATTGGTAAGTAAAGGTACTTACTGAAATGTCAACACACTTGCACATCAAAATTGTATTGCATATCAATGTTATTCAATATCATGAAAAGAAATATGATATTAAATCCACAACAGAACTGGAATGAAAAAGTCGGGATAATTTTACATTTATGCTCGACACCTCAGTTAATTGATCAACTTCAAATATATCAAACATATCATCCTTCCTTTAAAGATCTTAGTATGGGACTTTTAAATATCATTAATCAATTAGACTGACCGTGTATTAAGGTGTTAGAACTTAAAATTAGGGCGAAATGGAGTACGTTTTTCATAATCATACTAAAAATCTGTTTGAAGTCGATCTAAATAAAATACCATATAATGCCCTATAGGACATCGATGATAACTATTTAGTGTCTCCCGTTATTTCGCACATTTACACATTTAAAACGACTATTACTGTCATAACAATCATGTATACTTAGAGACGCAAATTAATGTTCTAATATAATTATAGGTCAAGCTTCAAACTTTTCATGAACATCTTTTTAATATTTCGTTTCTACAAAAAAAAAACAAGCTTTCGGTTATTGTTTTCTTATAGTGTACCAAATAAAATCATTTGACATTTTATCCTGTTTTATTTGTTAAATCATCTTCAAATAATAAATGATAAGGAAATTTCAAATAGCTACTTTATCACCCATATATATAATCTAGATCTCTGAGGTTGACTCGTTTGAAAGATGTACTTTCAATCGCTTTAAACACTATTGTAGCTAGCATAACATAAACTCCACTGATGTACAAAATTTTAATTTTAAACCAGCAACATGATTCGAGATCAAATTACCAAGATGGTCTCAAACCAAATCGTCAGAACTATAGTTTTTTACAGCCATGATCAAGTAGTATAGCAATTGCTATAATAAAAAAAACATCAAGTACTCACACAAGTTCATTATATATAACCCATGCTGACAAATTTCATCCTTTGATTCCAGTAGCAATTATATAGAACTTTTTTATATGTAGCTTACCTTTATTGTGTCTTAAATAGTTTCTCTTGTATGGATTGAGATACTTTTTACTTTATTCCAAAGATAGGCACTTTATTCCAAATAAAGAAAGAAAATTTGAAATGTCAACAGGTTGTTCGGCATAACATTTATCAATGAAATTTGATTTCTAGTCCTAGTACGATTTGACTGAACAGGTGCTAGTTTAAATGACCCAGACACTACTGTGCACAGTTAACATGTATATCATACCGTTATAGGTAGTTAGTCAGTCGTCTTTACCTGTATCAACTAAAATAACGGGACTGACTTTCATATCAAAGAAGTATAAACATATTTTTTTTTATGCCAGTTCGTGTTTTACATTCATTGCTTACTAATGATTCAGTTTATTTAAAAAAAAAATGTCATTACACCTATAACTGCTTGTCTTGGATTACAAAGCTAAGGTTTTGACAAATCTATATGCTCCTTCCTTATAGCTGTTGTAGTATTTTGCATTTTTTTAACGAATGTTAAATAAATGACATCTTAGTGGCAAGTATTTGCATACTACTCTCTACGAAATCTATTAAATGCTTTACGTAATTTGTCAAAAGAAAGTCTATTCTGTTGGCGTGAAGTGCTTTGTATTTACCATTCATAAAACAGGAAATGAAGAATTATGTGGAAAATCAAAGACCATGCATCAAAAGCTTTTAAGCATTAAATTAACTCAAATTAATCTCGATATATGTATAGATTCATATTGATTTTTATGCGAACACTTCATTTAGAAACTCTCATAGAAATTTCGTTATATAGAAGGCGGAAAAGATTGTGACATGGATATTAGAAAGATAAAGTCTACTCCGGCTACCAGAGAAAATTATGAACACGAACTGTCAAATGTTGTGTTTTTCATCGAAATAGAAATATATATATAAACATGAAAGTAAATGGATAAAAGTAAAATGAATAGATAACAAATATACGTGATTTAATTCTGGTATGTTGTGTCGCTGCTTTATTGAAACATGATGTATATTTTAACATTTAAAATAATTTCGGGAAATGGACCAGTTTTTCATCTCACATAATTATTTGGGACTCAGCTTCGCTTCTGTACAGATGATAATATCCGTCTCTTGTTTGCATTTCCTACATGATTTTCGACCTACATCCCACTTTTCTTGCAAAAGTGAGGCGAAAGATACCAAAGCGACATTCAAACTCATAAGTCGGAAATAAAAAGACAACGCCATGACAAATAAGAAAAAGATCAAAAGACAAACAACAGTATACAAACATATCATAGAAAACCGCGGAGTTGATATTTGTAAAGTTATTGCAGTAACACTTCTTTAATCAACCTATTTTTTTAAGTCATATAAAACGAGTTTCTTGTAATTTTAATGTTATCGAAATTATTGAACCAATGCATGCATATATACTAAACCAAGTCCTTTATGCATGTTTTTTTTTTAATTTTTATCACGAATCTAAAATGTATTATCGACAAATAATATTTCATTCAGTGATTGCTGATCGCAAGCTAATTATTATACTGTATATATTTGATACCTGAATGGGAAAACTTGATGAATTTGTTTTTAGGTTTGGATTTTAGACATTATGTTAACATCATGGTTTCAATATTTGAAGTTACTGTCTCATTGATAGCATATAAAAAATCACCTCTTTTCAGATGGCATTTCAAGTTATATACAAACAAACAATATTAGATAAATATGTCAATTTTCATAATCTCTGAAAAACGAATTTTCAATACAGTATACACCTTTACATCTGCTTATTTACATTACAACGTACGGAATTGTAAAGTATTTATAATTTGATCAAAACAAAATAAACTCCGTGAATTATTTGAGGTATAAATTAGCTGTTTTCGAAATGAATATTTTCAAAGTAGGTAACGGTGCTGTTATGTTTTTTTTAATTTTTTATTTATGTTTTTTTTTGCAAAGCCGAAAAGTTCAATATTGAAGTAAACTTGAAATCGTCTTTAACAATACACAGACATTCTAGTTTCTATAGACAGCCCAATACACCTTATAGTCTCTATAGAAAACCCAACACAGGCATTCCAGTTTCTACATACAACCAAATACAGACCTTTTAGTTTCTATAGATAACCCAAAGTTTCTCAACAAAATTGAAACTGTACAAGTGGTCAAGTGAATAAAACAGGAGGACCAAAATATATTACATCAAATTTTACGAAGGAAAACATCGTATAGCCAGCTAAAATGTCTTTATTGTACAACATTTTTAAGCGACCCCATAGTAGAAATACAAAATTACATGATTCTGCACCATTTGCACGTTTTGAAAAATTGACATCATCAGTGGTGCTTGAGACTACTTAAAGGAAATCCGAAAGTATTTTGTTAGTTGTAGAGCAATCAACCAGGATTTAGAAGAGAAGAAAATACCAAGGACACACTCAAAACTCACAGGTACCACTAGAAAATGCACAAAAACCAGCATAAAATACTTTCGCATTCGGGAGATAACCTTAAAGATTTAGAAATTTGTATTCACAAAATATAGTTACTCTAGATAACGTTTTTTTTTAAATTAGATAAAGACCTCATTACAAATATACCACTTTAGAACAGTATACACACAAAAGACAAACGCCAGTTTATTTTCGTCGTTATTGAATTCGTCCCGTGCTTAATTTCTTTTTTCTTTTTTTTTATTTTGACCCCAGAGGTCGAATATGATCATCCATGGTCTTCTCCATTCCGACCGTAAAAGCATCAGCTACGTCACACCATTTGTAAACTATGTTTCTGTGTACCCTGAGGACGGATAAGACATCATATAATTTATCAGATATAAATGTTGATAGTTACGTGATGTCATTAAGAATAATAGGTGAGCGAAAAAATCTTCAATAACTTTTGATTCTGTTGAACTATGTATACGGTGTATAACCGTATCTTCTGTTGATAATTCGTAATCACCAAAACAGAAAGTAGAACTTTACTGGTAGTACAAACGCTTAGCTGACAAAAAGGCAGTGTAGTCCATTGCCATAACTTTGCGTCTAGCGCACATATGAAAACTTGAAAAAAAAATCGTAAATGAAGAGATATGGCCAATTTCCCCCAAATTTCTTTCACGAACAGAGTCAAAATCCGAAAGTTGTTAAAACATACTGTCATTAGAATATTGAACGTCTGGATAATTCGCAATAAATTTTTACAAAAATTTAGTAACACATATAATATTCATCCAATCCGACAAACGGTTGTTGTTGTAGTCTGGAATCCTGCGACTCTTTTCACAAAAAAAAATCTTAAGAGTAAAAATACTCGTAAGTCATACACATTTTGCGGTATAACTTACGATCAATTTTAATCGTAAGATTTTTTGTGAAAAAAGTCGCTGGCGTCTACTGTCGAGCAGTGAGCCAAGGCTTACGAATATTAAAGGAAGTTTTAATATGATATAAAAAAATTTACATTATTTTTGTTTTGTATTGAAGGGGATGGTTTGTCAACACCAATTTAAAGATTTTTTTCTGAAATACAAAATAAAGCTTTACCTTTAATCAAATTTGTCTTGATAAAGAATGACTTTCTTGTAATTTTTGTGACAACTATTCAAAATTATCCAAAATTTTGAGCCATCTAAAGGCTTTGTATATATAATTTTTATCATATATTCGTTAATGCGCCGTTATTTTGTTTGAACTTCACAGAACACACATGAAGCTTTCATACTGATAATTTTAGTAACGACTAGAAAACTTTTTTAAAAATGACCATAGTGTCAAATAAATTCAGGGGAAATTAACCCCTGCCTTCTTGGTATTATTTATCTACGGAACAACCAAAAACAGCCAAAAATGCTTCGAATGTCGTGCTGTCATTTGGTCTCGGTTGGAGAGCTGTCTCATTTGGCAATTATACCACATCTTATTAATTTTATATTGGTTGTTACTATTATCAAAGGACTCCAATATATGTATTGACCAAGATATAAAACTTCAGCAAGAAAAATAAATCACAATACTAGAAACTTTTATTTACTAACATAAGAGCGTAAATTATATGTGTTAATTCTAATATGACATTTATGTTTGATAAAATGATATAATTTGAAAATATGAATATGGTAAATAAAATGTTTAATTTATTGCATATATGATCTGTAGACCATAAAGACGCTATCTAAATTTTCAAAAAGATATGAATACAAAAATACCTGGATAAAAGTTGTTTTTAATTTTATTTCGTTATGCTGATCAGACTGTGTTATTTTTAACCACACGTCACAGTAAAACTGCAGCTGTTAACATATTAAAGTTTATTTCCTTGCATTTGGCTCCTCAATCAGGGAAAACCAACGTTCTTAAAGACCATAGGCGGATCCAGGGGGGCCCTGAGGGGCCCGCCCCCCCCTTTCGTGGGAAAAATTTGGTTGATTATATAGGGAATCACTGAAGCATGACTATAGCGGGCTCTCTCTTATGGCAGTCAGTGCCCCCCCCCCCCCCCCCCCCTTATAAAAAGTTCTAGATCCGCCACTGAAGACAATTTGTTTTAAGATTTCGATATCGTTTTGCTACTTTGTAAGTGTTTAGACCACTAGCTTTAATCATCACAATCTTCGGCCAAGACGCAGGTTGATGTCATTTTTTTTTGTTTGAAACTGGTGAAGAAATTAGCAATCTGCTATTTTTGGCACGCATTTTCTGCAAGGATGCTTTTGCTTATAAGTTCAAGAAAAAACGTTCCATTAACCAAGGTAAACAATAATATATGTACAAGAATCGAGCAGCTCGCACATATATGTACAAGAATCGAGCAGCTCGCACATATATGTACAAGAATCGAGCAGCTCGCACATATATGTACAAGAACCGAGAAGGCCGCACATAACATGCACAAGAATCGAGACGAATAAGACTTAAAATTGTAAAGAAAATAGTAAAATCAGATGACAGAGAATCATTTTCGTAAACAAATTGCCTTTAATAAAATTTTTAATTTTTTTTTATCAGTATGCAGCAAAGATTTACTTTTGTAATATAAGTGTAACTTGCTTCAAGTGCAATTCTGTTGATAAATTCTGAATAGTTGATAATTTAGAAATGCACGATTCATGTGGTTTCATTTTGTTTCATCAGTCTGGTTAAAACGTAAATAAACTTTTTATTATGTCACCTTTTCGTAAAGAGAGACATATACTTTTTTTTATTGCCCTAGCGTCAACAGTTTTCCAACTGAGATGTCTGTTGTTTTTGTGTCGCTGGGTTGGGTTATCATTGACGTATACCGCACGTCTCCTTTTATTGGTAATATAATGTATTTTTATTAATAAACAATTATAGTAAGACAATATGTATATGTTTACAATACTTCAAATGACACAGTTTGATAGATTATTTAAATACACATAATATAAAATTGTGGTTTCAAAAGTATGGGAAACTTTTAACGTTTGTTTAACAATGAACAGGAGTATTTGCAGTTTTCGGTACAAAGTCAGTATCTTGTGCCTTTACGATTCCTTTGGTATCCTCGATGGGATTACCTTTCTGTTAAATTCGACTGGCCAGTTTTACCACTGAAGGTACCACCGTTGAAAATAATAGTGTAGTGGTCAATCACCCCAGTCAAAGTTATGGAAAACAAACAAATATCGGTACTATATTTAACAATTTCACGGCCACAAGTGATTAATTGTCCAGGTAGTCTCAGCCAATACAAATGAAGACGCTTCCACTTAAATTTCGGGATTGATATTTTCATATTTCCATGCTTGTTTGTTCTATTTGATTTTGAGTTTTCTTTTTTCTTATTTCATCATAAAATATTCACATAAATTCATTTATTTTGTTTTGTCCTCTCTTGTATAGAAGAAGATGTTCTATTTCCATTAAATGGGATCACAAGGAGCATAAAACAATATAAGATGAAACCATTTACCTGGAGTATTAGGTAATGGAAATGAAATTATTGGAATGCACATTTATCTCGTCAAATTAACCTTGGTATCAAGTATATCGCACCTTTAGTATATATAAGAGCTGTATATCCACAGGGTGGAGGATCAGATAACATCTAATTTATGTTTGATTTCCATCCTTATGCTCATAAGATAAATAGGTTACATAAAATCAAAGGTATAATCATTTACACCTGCTTGAGCGGTGTTGTCTTTTAATTCTGTAATTCGTGGCGCTTGACTGTTTGGCTTCAATATTTGACAAAACCTATTTTTCAGGTTGGATATCATCTTCATATTTAGATTGTTAACCGTTTAGTTTTATTCTCTTTCTTATATATTTAGGTAGTCAACTGTATATTTTGTGAAAAAACCGAATTAGAGTGGGAAAATTATGAATGAATCATGACGTAATTACAATAATTTATACTTTAAAACTTTCAAGAAATATGAGATTCACCATCAAATAAATAGTAAATACAAAGACGATCATATGATGCCTATTTTAATTTATTTAAGTTCCCTATTACAATCTTATTGCTGTCTATACCACCCAATGCACCAACGCCCGTCCTGAATATACCCGATCAAATATATTTACCATGCAATGGATTTAAAGCAAACAGCAATCAAACTGCCAGCACTGAAACTGAAATATCAACTAAGAAGACACTAGTTAAAATGTGCTGCAAATATAGCTTCATAAAGTCAAGAAATTGTCTCACCTGTTTATACTATCCAATATCTAAAGCTTTTTATACTAACGAGGTGTATAATGTCAATATTACTTCTTTATGTTAAGCACTTAAAAAAGACTGCAAAATATTTCACACATATCGTTTACAAAGCTAAGAAATGTGAATCACTGGTCTTTTAATAAAAAGGTAGATGTCCTCATATGTTAGTTTCATGTTTACTTATTCAACAAGAGGCTCTTGATTTCATCAAATCGTTCCCCTTAATAACAAGAGTATATATTATACGTCTCTTTTAATACTAGTGATATCAAACACATTAGAATTACTTTGTAAGATGAATTAGGAGTTGTCCTGTTGCATTTGCAGGAATGTCTAGTAGTTCATCTAGACAACAAAGAATACCGGCGACAAGTTAAAGATGACACTTTTTTCTAAAATGATTAATTGCATACCACGTTGTAATGAAATCGTGTTTATTTACAGACACTTGCATCATTTACAGTATATTATGTCAGTCAGTAACAAAGCTTTGCATGGTTACTAGTCCGACAGTGTATACCTGGTAAATACTGTAGGTTGTAATCCAGTTTTGAATGCTTTTCTCGGTTTATATGTGTAGTTCTATGCGTATTTCTAAAACACCAGGAAATGAAAAAGATATAACGGACGAATTAAAAAATGGAAAATATGTGATCATTGCCATATTACTTAAACCTCAAAATTAAAAAAGATAGTAAAATTTTCAATCTTTTTTTTATACATTTTATTGAAAAATTATTAAGATGGCAATGTTCAAGCACTGAAGTGCCAATATGTCAAATTAGTTTTTGATCAAGAACATTACATCCATTAACTTCTTTGTGCGTTTTAAGGCTGCGGCTCGTATTTCAATAGCACAGGGGAGAATCTCAAGATGAGGAAATTTCGACTGTTTTCCTCAAATCCAAGGTTTGAAGCCCTGGCGTATGAAACACCAATATCTTCAGTTTGATCCGACTGATTGGCATTCAGAATGAGATTGAGGTCAGATGAAAACACAGAAATATTTACAGCTGGTTATATATATATATAAATACAGGTATAATATGTTGCTATCATAATCAAATGCACCAAAATATCTTACAATGAATGCAAAAATCTGTAGATCTAATTTTAACATTTGTTTATAACCCGATTTCCACGCTTCCTTATAATCAAAGCATAAGACGAATTCGTGAAATTTTGTAGTCGTGTTTATCATATGCAAATCACAAAATTTATTTTGGAAAATCAATTGCTAGTCCAATGGACCGATATAATGTCAGTTGAAATACACATTTCAACCAAATAATCTGAAAATGTAGTGATCAAAACAGTTGGAATCGCATGAACTCCAAAAGAATTTGTATGCACGCCACCATCGATATATTATCTACTGTGGCTAGTTTTAAGAGTATAAACTCGACAAACCCGTGAACAACGTCCGATGGACGTAATGAACACTACTACTCTATGACTTTATAAGAAACTTCTATTCTCTAATAACAACGTAAAGTTATTAAAATGAAACACTGTAACGACCAATTACTTCCAGAAGGCGACCTTCGAACAGTTGAATTAAACATATCGGTCGTTCATCCTCATTTTATTTCTTCGTGATGAAAACAATAACTTCTAAAGTGAGAATTTCATTCTTTTTAATGAGATTACGGGAGTAGCTTACGAGTTAACAGGATAGTTTATTTTCGTTGTAATGAGAGCATGCCCTTGCATATACTGTTTTAATGGACTTAATACTCAAAAGCCATTGGCTGAGACAGATCGCCTGTAACTACGTAAACATGGAAAGTTGACAACAGGAAAATGAAATCATGGCGTTTGTTATAAGTTATAGTTTTGAGTCTACGACCAGAGATCAATTCTAAGAAAAGACCTTGAAAGGAAGCAAATCTTCTTGTTCCTGTAGTATCCTTAGTTCCAAGTCCACCTGCCTGTATATATCAGTCGTTATTACGTACCCAAATCAGAATTAATGAATGAAAGACATTATATCTAACCCAAAGGGTTTACTAGGGTATGTAAATGAGGTAATCACATGTAAACCATTGATTAAAGATCACAGGATAAATATATGTATATATACTAAATACACGAACTTGAGTGTATTTAGCATACTAATATATAAACATATTTAAAAAAAAAGTCTCGTCTTGTACCTGTGCATAAGATGAGCGTCTGTATTGCTGTGCAAGATGTCAAAATACGCAGCCATTCGATGACTCGTGCAGGGCGAATGTCACGCTCTTTGTATGTATAAAAGCATTTGGAACAACTATTTGGGGTCCGAAGGTGGCCTATTGTAAGGCAAAACATCAAACATATTATCCGTATAAATGGCATTCCAATTTTCCAGCCTCTCATCCAAGTCAAACTATTTTGCAGAACATATCTATTGTATCAATTGTTTATTTGTTCTATAGTGCCTAACAAGATTTTGTGAGGTAGACGAAATTGACCTTAAAACGACCGTATTTAATATTGGTGTCCAAAAATAGGCAGATCGGACATATTTTGACTTTATTTACTGACTAATTTTGTTTGGGATTAATTGTAATTATAACATTATAATGAGACTGAAAATTTGTTTGTTTGTTAAAGGGACACTAGCTACGAGATATATAAAAAATCAAAAGTATGATTTTTTTTGTTCAATCATTAATGAAAGTGAAATAGTGAAATAATAATTCGCTTTTAGCAGGCATTGTCAAATTAAGCTAAGAAACATTGATGATGAATTATTCACTTGCAAGTGAATAATTCGACCTCATTGAATCCGTATTCATGTGAACTTCAATTTAACCCCTTAGCTAGAGATGAATACTGCATGAATTGTGCTTGTTCGGTTATTTAAAGGAAAAGAATGTCAACATTGAAAGTGAAACAAAGGTAAATAATTTCATTGACTGATTCGATCCACAAAAAATCATTCTTATACAGGTAAAAACGATGATTAACATATATTTTTAATCTTTAATATGAAATTAAACAGACCTAGAGAAATGCAATTGCACGAGTTCACATCTATTTATATCTATATTTATATTTATATCGCTTATATGATCATCGGAGGTCTTCGGAGGTCAACTCGATAGTTAATTAGATGGCGTCAAGACTAAAATATACACGAAACGAAGCTACATATTATCGAGCCCATGCCCTGTAAATTTTTTATTTTAGATTTTTTTTATTTGGATAAATGTTTTACATGGTTATAAATCAAATATGAGAATTTGAGTCAAATCGGTGAACATGAATTTGACAGCTAGTGCCCCTTTAAGATAAAAAATAATTTTACCTGGCGTAGCCGTGCGTAAAATGTATTTCGGCATTTCCCTTCGAAAAATTACTTGTTTAATGGAATAAAACGTCTGATTTGTAAACTTTCTCTTTTTTCTCCGGAATTAAAAAATAATTTATCTATTCTATATGTGGAAAATTTTGTGAAAATATAAGTGGCAATTGTTACCTTTCAAACCTTTAGTTTCATTGATAAAAAATATTATGGACTCGTCCAGTTTGAAGGTCATTTTAAGTTACTGTACGCATATATGCATTTTCTGATTTAATCAATATACGTATATGAAAAAATAAACAGTTTGAAGGTAAACTAATAATAACTTAATCCAATCAAATTGCGTAAGATTCAATAACAATGACCGGTCCACATCATAATAAGTAATAGCAGAAATGAGAGAGTCTAGTAATGGACTTCTGGTAATAGGGGTAAACTGGGTAGGGGGAAAATGACATATATTCTAAGTTCATTTTTTGCAATAACGAATAAAAATACATGGATACAAAGAAAAATCATTTTTAAAATACCGCCCAAAAAAAATTCATTCTGATTGGTTTAGTGGTATTGTTATAAAGTGCATTGAGATGAACCGTGGTATAGCAAACATAGAATTCCCTCACAAAATGTTATCACACATTGTAGTCTTTAACATGAGGTTTTTGCCACCCGATGTTACGCAGGTAACATTAAGCAATCGACAAATCCAATGAAATCCAATGATGAGTTCCCTGTGTATTGATTTTGTCTACTTGTCTACAAATATTTTTTTTCTCGTCTTTTAAAGAAGTTATGTGCAAATTCTGCTTTAACTGACCATAAACATGAGCCAGTTATAAAGGACATATCACTATCATCCATTCGAATGTTTAATATTGTATGTTGGAATTTGAAACCATCGAACTTAACAAATAAGTTTTGAATAAAAAAATCTAGTTTTTGATAATTCTACTGTGGTGTATTTGTGCTACTCGAATCGGTTCTTAACAAAGTGCGATGTTCTATCTTAAAGGGAAATCACACTATTGTTTATACGCATCGCTCTCGGCGCCGCTATAGTGTCGTGACCGTATTATGACGTCGCCGTTTCGAGTCCGTCGTAAAGGTTGCTAATTTCTAAAATGGCGGCCCGCTCAAAGGGACGTTCACTATTAAAGCAAGAGAAAGCAAATGACGTTTTGATTTAAGTGCAAAAAATGAAAATGCTACTCGAAACGGACAAAATGTATGGCAAAAAATAAAAGCCGAAAGTGGTCTTGATATGGTCTTGAATTACCTTACGATTGGGTTTAATTCAAATGAGTTACTCTCTTTAAATAAAGATATTATTATCATTATTATTATTATTGACTTAGTATTTACATACAATACCATTTATACAATTATTTTTCTTAAAGGTTTATTAATTTCACCGAAAAATATTGTTAGATATGAGAAATATCAACATTTTTTGTTGATCTGGTCTTTATTATTTGTAGCGAAATCCGTCAGCTCAACTTTTTTTTGTAGAAAACCTTTTTTATTTACTGTAGTTTATATTTTCATATATTAACAATTTTTTTTATCTCGCAGATTTCTTAGTTTCACGAAGAAAAAAAATATTTAAAAACAAAAGAGATATTTATAACACTTTTTGTCGATCATTTCAGTATAATCAAAGCGTACATCGGCGAATGTGAAATCCGTCCGGTCAACTTTTTTTTTTAGAAAAACATTTTGTTTTACTATGAAGTTTAAATTTTCATATAAGATAACTATTAATCTCGCAGATTTCTTAGTTGTATGAAAAAATATTGTAAAACAAAAGAGATATTACCAGTAACACTTTTTGTCGATCAGTTCAATATTGTAAAGCGTACATCAGTGAGTGTGAAATCCGTCCGGTCAACTTTTTTTTGTTAGATTTTCATAAAATATAGTCTAATATTTCTAAGGTCTTCAAATATTAAAATAATCTATCAAATAACAAAAAAGTTCTGACTATTTATATCTCATCCGGTCAATACGGGCAATTGTCCTGTCATTAGTGTAACCCAACTGTTGGCAGCGTATTGTCGCGATGGGGTATGTGGGAATATACTGGAAAAAATAACAATATACCAAGAGTAACAGCATGTAAGCGTACAGCTTCCGGAATTTGTAGTTTTCTGTCCAACAGAGGGATGTAAATAAGAACAATGAGTTTCGATATTCCTTTGGTATCAAACGCCTCTCTCTCTCTCTCTCTCTCTCTCTCTCTCTCTCTCTCTCTCTCTCTCTCTCTCGCTCTCTCTCTCTCTCTCTCTCTCTCTCTGTTTCTTTTTTTTTTGGGAAGTGGGGTATGGGGGGAACAAACACATGAACACAAGTGATTCGTAGAGTAATCATATTTGTTGAAATATCAAACGTTATTTAAGAATAACGCCAGTTAAACATCACTGTAAAAGAAGCATACAAAATTTTACATCGGTTGCTGGCTGTCGAAATCAAAGAAAATTTAGCACCGTATTATATAGTACATTATACGCAATCTTCCTTTAATGCTTTGTACAGGCTTTCATAATTTGGGCACAAAAAAAAAATCATATTTTGTATTATTTCTTCAAACTGTCAATTATAGCGAACTGTACGACCAGCAAGTTAAAAAATAAGGCCGCTAGACGTCAGAGCAATCTGGGAATATCAAACACTATGCCTAGTTATTTTTGTACTATTGATGACCGTACTACCTACAACAACAACAAAAAATCCACACTGTATATTTGGCTTTACAAGACTCCAACAAGAGAAATATTTAACACACACACATGTATTTATGTAGAGTAACATGTCTTTCAAAGTGCTAATCTGTAACCATCACATTAAGGTCCGTCTTGTGAAAGAGTATTCATCTCATATAGAAAAAAATTTTGTGCTGATATTCATGGAATATTTGCCACTGAAAGTTTTGCAAAAATCAAGAAAAAAACGAAAACAAAAACAAAACAAAGACTAGTAATTAAGATGTAGGTTCGTGTTCAGATCACTCAGTGTGATCACTTGCCTGTCAACAAACAGTGATATAGGGAGATTGTCAGATTCCGATCATGACTGTAAAGGACAACCATTTGTTTAATACAAAGGTAGCTGATTTACTCTTGATACCTTGGTTCTTTAGAAAAAAAACGGCCAACATGATATAGCAGAGTGCTGAAAGTGGCACACACAATCAATCAGTTATTTTCAAATTACCTATCATTAATCAGTTTTGGCAAAAAAAGTATAAAGGCTATATCATACTGAAACATAAATGTGATAAAAGAATATACAATTCAAGAAAGAGAGGTGCACCAACAGAAAATAGAAACTGCAATCTTTCTTTTAATTTCATCCGATCTCAGATCTCAAAATTTTAACTCTTACCAGAATTTATTCTATCTTACAGTTACTGTATAACTCTGAAGTTTCTAAGTGGAACTCGAGCTTTAACTAGAACTCTTACTCGAATAAACATTCGAACTAAAAATAAAACTGGAACTTTAACTCTAAATTTAGCTGGAACTCGAATTCTTATTCTACATCAAAGGTTATCTACACTCTCATTTGTCATCTGATAACAAAATTCGTAAGGGTTCCACGGAACCCAGTGTCTCGCCTACTTTTGCTGTTAATCGCAGGCTCAACAAAAATGAGGAAAAAAAATCAATAAAAATATTCCTCTCGATACTATCTTTTGATTATAAGAAGCTTCTGTCCAAGTTTGGTTTAAATCTAGGATAGTTTATGGATCTAATAAATGTTTTAAAAACTTTAACTGCATACTGTATGTAATGTTAACTGGAAGAAAAACTAAGTCCATTTATAAGTAAAATACGGATAAACAGGTACAAAATTTTGACAAAATTTCCTTCGAGATACAAGCTTTTGATCATAAACAAGCTTCTGTCCAAGTTTGGTACATATCCAGGATAGTTTAAGAAAGTTATTGAAATCTTAAAAACTTTAACCACAGAGTGAATGTATTGTTTCCTGGCAGAAAAACTAAGTCAATTTATAAGTAAAATACGGAAAAAAAAGATTTTTTTTTTACAAAATTTACTTCTGGATACTATCTTATGATCATAAACAAGCTTCTGACAAAGTTTGGTAAAAATCCAGGATAGTTTAAGAAAGTTATTAAAACTTCAAAAACTTTAACCACATAGTGAATATTTGTGGACGCCGCCGCCGCTGCCTCCGCCGACGACGACGACGACGCCGACGACGGAATGTAGGATCGCTATGTCTCGCTTTTTCGACTAAAGTCGAAGGCTCGACAAAAAACTAGAGTTAGATAAAATATATCGACATGTCCACAGAAACACGGATAGATGTAGCAGAACAAGAAAAAAAACTAGATCCGTTTATGACAAATTAAAAGATTTTTTTAAATACATCAACTTGGAACATTATATGTTCCTGATATCAATATGGCGATGTGTATTTCATTGTCAATTAACTCTAAATTATCAGATGCATTGTATTTCTCATAACATACCAACGTTGAGCGATTAATCGAACGGTAATAAAATATACGTAATACATAAAGTTTTAATACACAGGCGATGAACATTGAACATATTATGTACAATGAACATGCAACGATGTATGAAAAATGGATGCGGGATGATAGAACTCAGAAAAAAATTTGGTTTCCACAGTTCGAATAAATTATGAAGCGTTGTGTAACTACGGAACCAATTTTAAATTCCTACCGAAAATAGGTTTCTTTTAATGTGCTGAGTTAGTGGCATTTTCAATACGGCATTTCAGGTTTTATCTTCCCGGTGCGAATGGACAAGCTAGTGAAATTATGGTAACGAAATTTTTCTGCCTGCAGTCTAAAAGGAACGTGTTACTTTTCAGCCCTTCAGTCTTCCGAGGTAGAAGATTCTTTTTCTGGAAGCCGAAAATTAATTCTATAATACGGCATGAGGCAAACATTCGTTTTCCACATACAACAAATGCAATTTAAAAAATGAGATGACTTCAACTTTGACAATTACTTTATAATAAACTGTTCAGTATTGTATCTATGTTTAACGATTTGATAGATTGATAAAGATATCAATGAATAATCAAAATACCTTAAAAAATGTTCAAAAATGATATTATATTTTGTAGTGAAAAGGTTTAATTCAACCTAAGCGTTGCAAGAAATGCTGTTATGCCAGCAACGTCGTTCTATAACGTTAAAAGGTTATAGTTCCCGCCAAAATTCAATAATAAAGATTATTTCCGTTTTAGCGGATTTAAAACATCGGTGACCCCCCTTTTTTATTTATGCTTTTAAAATCTTCCCTGAAGCTGCAACTTATGCAGAAGTTTGAAGGGAAAAACATTAGTAGATTTTTTTTATTTCAAGAAAAATCTATTATAAATAGCAATTAAAAATGGCGGGAAATGTTCAAATGCCTTCAAAAATAAGGAAACCGAGACAAATAAATGTTCATAAGGTATAAGTTACATTTGACTGTTTTTGTTATTCCAGTTAAACATGGTTTTTCAATAAGTTTGTCTTTTTCTAACAATTTAGAGCGGTATTTCTATATTTCGTTATAACGCTATTCTTTAAGTTTTGATGACGTCATATCTCGAAAACAACATCGGTGACCCCAATTTTTTTTCCGCCTAAAATATCTTAATATGTATGATCTGTCTACATGCAAAATTTCAATGAATTATTATTAGTAGTATAAATAGTGTGATTTCCCTTTAAGTAAGATGTGCTTTACGTTTACCATCTTCTAAGAAGAAAAGCTGTCTAATGATATGATGTAGATGTTCTATTTAAAACATTTTAACTTTGTTGCAAATTGTTAGTTCTGCTATTAACAACATTTAGGAAAATCTTTAGAATTGTTAAGAACCCAAATCTGATCAACGACGCTGGTTAAGATCACCTATATTCATATATTTTTTAATCCCTTCTTTGTTAGAATCAACTGTAGTTAAAATAAAAAACGTGTTTTGTACGACCTAAAGATGTTTTTTTTTTGTGAAATACATAAAAAGGGATATTAAACAGGAATCGCTATAAATATCGCACAGTACAACAGACCACACCAATCACCAAAACAGACCACACCAATCACCAAAACAGACCACACAACCACCAAAACAGACCACATCAATCACCAAAACAGACCACATCAATCACCAAAACAGACCACACCAATCACCAAAACAGACCAAACCATCCACCAACAAAAGCCTGATACATACCCTTTCTTTTAAATCACTATCTTACAACTTGGACGACAAAAATCGAGCTCAACTTGTATTTCTCAATATATTTTGTGAAATTCTCGATTTGTTATCCCTTTACCCGGATGCCATGAAATTTATATATATATATTCTTTTATTTTTTTTCTAAATTTCAATGTCCGTATACGACAAAAACAGATTTATATGAATCTGTATTTCCATAGTCGTTAAGTCTTTTATATCTATAAATTTTCAACCCGCTTGGTAGAGAGAGTCTATTTTAATTTAAATCAAGGACAGTTACTTTGAAACCAAAACAGTCAATTTCATTTTGACAAAAAATATGTTATTACCTTCCTTTTAGAATAGGGTTGTAAACAAAATGATATAACCATGTAATTGGCAGATGAAAACAAAAATTATAAGGTCGGGGTATAAAAATATTAAAACCCATTTGATTCGTTAACAGATAAAAAAAAAAAAGATCATTCAGAATGCAGTGGACCATGATAATGTGTTTTATGGAGTGTTTTGAGACGATGTGTGCTGAATGAAAACATCTTCTTTTTTAACCCCAGATTGAGACTGCCTACCGCTGCATAATTCTGTATTTTTCAAATTTTGGAAGCTAACTGTATATTTGATTGATTGATTGTTGTTTGCTAAACGTCCAGTGGTTGAATATTGAAAGACACCCTGAATGATAGAAGAGATTCCAGTTGAGAGACTGAATTTTTCAGAATTGAAGACAAAAAGTATGCCGACGAACGTTTTTAAAAAATGGTATTTTAAACAGGTTTTAAAATTACCAAATAGTACAGCCTGAGAAATATACTGAGTGCCAATAGAAACGCAACACCGACCAGTGTTTTATTGTAATAATTCACACCGACTGATCTACTTTTGAAATTAACCCATCGTTATCAGATGTAAAGACTTCTTACTGTATGGCTATAGAATTTTTCCAGCAATTTTCAATTTTCAGATTTAACCGTTTAAAAATTCTTATGAATTGAAATTTACACTTCTGATAGGAATTTATTGAAAGAACATATTTGGTATTCACATTTCCACATTTGATTCTTTTTCCCGACTAAAAGCTTTCCAATCTTAGTTACTTAGTTACTCTGGTCATATTTTAAATAGTTGGATTATTTCCTAGATCAACTCAATAGGTTCCACTTGTATAGCAGAAACTGCTTTCCCACCGGAAGCATCTGAGTTCAAGTCCTACTATATTATTTAAGAAGTGTGTATTGCTTAATCTACACATTTCTGTGTGGTTAAAGATTATGGTCTTTTTCTTTTCTTTGCCTACGGTGTTGTCTATCTTATATTTGTTTTTTATTTCGACTCTATCTTCTTACCTGTTCCGAAATAACAGATAGAGGATGTTTCTATCATAGTCATAAAAAGGCGTTTAAAACATGAATTTATTGCAAGATACATGAGCGAGACAAATCAAAGTAACCCTATACAGGTGAACTAACAAACAAGAATAACAAGACGTATACGGATAGCTGATATTAATATACCCTTATCTTCGTTCGGTTTAGTAAGTATATTCTACTAGAGATTGTACTCTTTCGAAAAAAGCCACTGTAGTCGACACAAAGTCTGAAGTAGCGAGCAAGCAATGATTTGTATACAACAAGTATACAAGTAAGAATATGAATTGGTCCGAGGACAACAAATATAGACCCTATTGTGGACAGTGTATAACTTGCATATTTTTTTAATACCCTTTCCAAATTAATTTCTTTATTTTTCATGCATGAAATATTAAGTATGGGGATGAAATTACATGTTGAAAAAATTTGGGTGCTGAATTTGTATGTAAAGTAGTGATTTGGTCAAGTTAAAAAAGGTCAAAAATTAGTATGTCTGAAGCTGTCAAACTGAATTATAGACCTCCTTAACATAGAAATGTCCATATTTTGAGTTAGAGCTGGTAGACTTTTCTATAAATTTGATATTATTTGACCCAAAAGTAGTAAACTACTCTGTAGAAATCTTTTTGAAATAGAGAAGGTTCGATTTTTGTTTAATTTGAATTTATTGTCTAAAAGAAATGCACTATGAAATAACTGTGTTCTCGGGCCTATTGTTCCAAGTAAGGGCCATTGAGGGGCAACATGACATCTACATAAAACAAACATTCAGTTTATACTAAGATATGAATGAAGAAGATAAATTGCTACTCCTAATGGGAAAAATCACTACTTGAAAACTATTCAATCACGTTAGTAATAATGTTGTTTCATTATTATCCTTAACTACTATCTCATCGGGATAAAAAAAAAGTGTAGATTACCTGTATAGTACATAAAGACTGATGAAAGCTAATGGGTGTGAAGATATGGCATGGAGTATGTTTCATAGAGGTGTTGACATACGTTTCACGGAGCAGTGCACATTTGGGAGTGCAATATTTTGACCTTTTCCGAAGATTTGTTCTGAGCAACTTTTTATTCCTTTTTCTTTATAAATATCTTGAATTATAAAAATAAATGTACAAAACACTGATTAGTACATCCATAAAAAATAATTTGAGGACAAAAACAGATAAAAAGATATGAAACGTCTGTGCCCATACGGATTTTTATTTCAAATGTCAATATTTCGACAATCAACAGAAAAAATTAAAGTTAATAATGACACTAATATGATTATGTTTGACACAAACCAATTGTATGATTAATGAATGAAGATTGCTGCACTTTATCAGAATGTCAGTCAGTTTTTTGTCAATTACATCATAAATACAAATACAAATGTCAAAATGTGAAATGGACACAAACGGATTCATTGGTACTTGTCTTTTGTACTCAGCATCCATAAAACGCATAAACCATGTTTTATCTTGACATGAACAATAAATAACTGTACCCACAGAAGCTTCAGAAAAAATGAAATAACTTTGCCCGTCTATATAAATATACTTTTAGATATCAATAAAGCTAATATAGTTGTACGGTGACCTATGATTGCTTACATCTATGCCACAATTTGTTCTTGTAGATAGTTGTCTCACTAATATATCTTCTTATCATTTTTTACTAATGTGAGTTAAACATCACTAATGACATGGCAGTCCAACAATTTTTCCAAAAACAGAACAGACAGGCCACATATGACTTGGAATCGAGTACACTTTCACATGACATGTTAAACTCTAAAATAGCGCTGTGTTTAGACAAGTTGTCAATAACTTAAACTAATTTATATATACATTTATTATAAGTTCTGCAAATGCATCTAATTTATTTCTTTGCTCTCACACATGTACAGACATTCAATTTGGAGACCTACAAGTTTATCGGGTATTTTACAAGTTAGTAGATAAATGACGATTAATGTCGACATGATATGAAGTTGTGTTTGAAACACTGCATTTAATTTAATTGTGATCAATTGCAAACAAATCCTTGTTGGCGGCAATTTTTATTCATTTTATATATAACTCTTAGCAACATATAAATGTCATGAGAATCAAACATGTTCAAATGCATTTTTCTGTCATAGTAATAATCATTGTCTACAGTGGAACAAGTCGATTTTCTGTCATAGTAATAATCATTGTCTACAGTGGAACAAGTCGATTTTCTGTCATAGTAATAATCATTGTCTACAGTGGAACAAGTCGATTTTCTGTCATAGTAATAATCATTGTCTACAGTGGAACAAGTCGATTTTCTGTTATATATATAACAATAATCATTGTCCACAGTGGAACAAGTCGATTTTCTGTCATAGTAATAATCATTGTCTACAGTGGGACAAGTCGATTTACTGTCATATATATAACAATAATCATTGTCCACAGTTGAACAAGTCGATTTTCTGTCATAGTAATAAGCATTGTCTACAGTGGAACAAGTCGATTTTCTGTTATACATATAACAATAATCATTGTCTACAGTGGAACAAGTCGATTTTCTGTCATAGTAATAATCATTGTCTACAGTGGGAAAAGTCGGTTTTCTGTCATATATATAACAATAATCATTGTCCACAGTTGAACAAGTCGATTTTCTGTCATAGTAATAATCATTGTCTACAGTGGAACAAGTCGATTTTCTGTTATATATATAACAATAATCATTGTCTACAGTGGAACAAGTCGATTTTCTGTTATATATATAACAATAATCATTGTCATTTTATATATAACTCTTAGCAACATATAAATGTCATGAGAATCAAACATGTTCCAATGCATTTTTCTGTCATAGTAATAATCATTGTCTACAGTGGAACAAGTCGATTTTCTGTCATAGTAATAATCATTGTCTACAGTGGAACAAGTCGATTTTCTGTTATATATATAACAATAATCATTGTCTACAGTGGAACAAGTCGATTTTCTGTCATAGTAATAATCATTGTCTACAGTGGGACAAGTCGATTTACTGTCATATATATAACAATAATCATTGTCCACAGTTGAACAAGTCGATTTTCTGTCATAGTAATAATCATTGTCTACAGTGGAACAAGTCGATTTTCTGTTATACATATAACAATAATCATTATCTACAGTGGAACAAGTCGATTTTCTGTCATAGTAATAATCATTGTCTACAGTGGGACAAGTCGGTTTTCTGTCATATATATAACAATAATCATTGTCCACAGTTGAACAAGTCGATTTTCTGTCATAGTAATAATCATTGTCTACAGTGGAACAAGTCGATTTTCTGTTATATATATAACAATAATTATTGTCTACAGTGGAACAAGTCGATTTTCTGTTATATATATAACAATAATCATTGTCTACAGTGGAACAAGTCGATTTTCTGTCATACTAATAATCATTGTCTACAGTGGGACAAGTCGATTTTCTGTCATATATATAACAATACTCATTGTCCACAGTTGAACAAGTAGATTTTCTGTCATAGTAATAATTATTGTCTACAGAGGAACAAGTCGATTTTCTGTTATATATATAACAATAATCATTGTCTACAGTGGAACAAGTCGATTTTCTGTCATATATATAACAATAATCATTGTCCACAGTTGAACAAGTCGATTTTCTGTCATAGTAATAATCATTGTCTACAGTGGAACAAGTCGATTTTCTGTTATATATATAACAATAATCATTGTCTACAGTGGAACAAGTCGATTTTCTGTCATAGTAATAATCATTGTCTACAGTGGGACAAGTCGATTTACTGTCATATATATAACAATAATCATTGTCCACAGTTGAACAAGTCGATTTTCTGTCATAGTAATAATCATTGTCTACAGTGGAACAAATCGATTTTCTGTTATATATATAAAAATAATCATTGTCTACAGTGGAACAAGTCGATTTTCTGTCATAGTAATAATCATTGTCTACAGTGGGACAAGTCGGTTTTCTGTCATATATATAACAATAATCATTGTCCACAGTTGAACAAGTCGATTTTCTGTCATAGTAATAATCATTGTCTACAGTGGAACAAGTCGATTTTATGTTATATATATAACAATAATCATTGTCTACAGTGGAACAAGTCGATTTTCTGTCAGAGTAATAATCATTGTCTACAGTGGACCTAGTCGATTTTACTTTCGCTACAGTATTGCGAATCCCTATCAACAGGGATTTTAAATGTTGTTTAGATTTTTTTTAAAAAGAGCACAGGATGAATGTAAGCTTGCAAAACTTTTTATGTACATCCTGTGGTATAGGTGAAGTTTAACTGTGCTCCATATTTTAAAAGTATAAAATTCTGTTCTTGATATGCGTTTCATTTTCCTCTTTCGGTCAATTGGAATCAAACTGATAAGATTTTGATTAAATATTGAAACTGGTGTCTAACCATAAACACAAAGTTAGCAAGCGTGGTAAAGATAGTGTAAAAGTTAAAATAAAAATTATACTCAACAGGTGCATACATTAGTAACAGATCTATCTAGTAAGATGTTATGCCATTCCTCGGTATTCAAACCAAGCTCCCTAGCCATTGGCGTTAAATTGACTTTATCAAACGTAATCAAATCATTTTTTTAAATTTTCTCCAGGAAGAAACAGGCAAACGGAATAGGATATTATATAAATCAGTACTTATAATCACATAAAAATAAAACCTACCTTTTTGGTATGTCTTTACTTTGTCACCATTAAAGTACGTATTGAAGAATGAGATTTGAGAATGATTTGAAAACTCCTAATGCCAACTAAAAGGCCATGAGCCACAGAAATTATTAATGAATTTGGTAATGTTTATCCGATTACACCTTTATCAACTATCATTCGTTTTAAAGCGACCCATACGTCAGTACGCGTTAGTATTTTATAAAACATCTAGTACTATTGGTATACAGGTAGTTGTACCTGTTACACTAAAATAACGTCATGCACGATGATATCATTAAATTTTAAAAGTTAAATTTTGAAATGTTTGCTTAAGATAAATGTATAAAGGCTAAATTTTTATCAACTATTATGATCTAGTTGTACAACTTTTAGTAGTAAGAGATGCACAACTGTATCTAATGCAAAACTGTCGACTATTTTTGTCCGAATAACAACATCAATTAAATAACAGTAAATGCTCCACCTGTTTCTTTCAAATTACTAACATTTTTAATATACCTCCCTTTTTTACAAACCCTGTGCTCATGAACTCCTTCGTTCAAAACTTGGCATATGTTTGTTGTGTCTACGGCGTTTCGTAGTCAATATCTGAAGTATCTGTGACATCTAAAGTTTATCTTAAATATATGTTGTAATGCATGAAGAGGATGACAGGAATTATCAAAAATATTGGACACAGCACAACAGACGATCATAAACACCACAACCTTCTCCGTGAATGACATTTCATGGTTAATAAAATGTGTCATGACTATGACATATTATTGTTAATAATGTGTTATGACTATGACATATCATTAACTATATACCCGTTAAGACTATGACATATAATGGTTAATGATATGTGTTATGACTATGACATATTGTGGTTAATAATATGTGTTATGTTTATGACATATTATGGTTGATGATATGTGTTATGTTTATGACATATTATGGTTGATAATATGTGTTATGACTATGTCATATTATGGTTAATAACATGTGTCATGACTATGTCATATCATTGTTAATGATATTATGGTTAATAATATGTGTTAAGACTGTGATATTTCATAGTTAATAATGTCTAATTTTGTGTGTGTATGAAATCTAATTGTTAGACTAAAATGTGGTTTTCCTGTAACATCTCAATGTAAAGCTGATATATGTTGTATCTATTACATCTCTGGGTAAGGCTAATATAAGTTGTATGTTTGATATTTCATGGTGATGCTTAATATGCATTGTGACTTTGAATGAAAGCTCTTGGTAAGGCTAGTATGTGTTGTGTCTATTTCAACGCCTGGTTGCTAGTAAATATAAATTGTGTCTATAATACCACATGTTTAGTCTGCTATATGTATCGTTTATGGTATCTCATCAATAGTCTTATATGTACCGTGTCTATGGCATGGACTTGCTAATACACTTTGAATCTATGAAAGCTCATGAGTGGACTTGTATATATCATGTAACTGAAATTTCATATGTGTTGTGTCTATCACAGTTCATAGTTAGTATATGATATGTTGTGTTCATGACAGTATTGCTAGTGAAGTGTCCATGACAGTATTGCTAGTGGAGTGTTCATGACAGTGTTGCTAAGGAATGACATTTTATGGTTTATATGTGTCAAGTTGATATGTTTTGTTTCGATGACATATCTCGGTTAGGTAAATTGTCTGTTGTCTATGAACCTTGTGGTTAGGCTAAACATATGTGGTGTCTATTGAATCTTATGTTTAGTCTAAATATTTGTTATGTCTATGACATCTTATGGCCAGGCTAATACGAGGTATGTCTACGACATATCATTGTACATAACTTGTCATGATATGGCTAACATGTGCTGGGTCTTTGACACTGAATGGTTAAGCTAAATATTTGTCATGTCGTTGACTCTGAATGGTTAACCTAATATGTGTCATGTCTTTGACATCTAATGGTTCGGCTTATATAAGGAATGTCTACGACATATCATTGTACATAATGCCAATGACTTGTCATGATATGACTAACATGTGCTGTGTCTTTGATTTGGTTATGTTAAACATTTGTCATGTCTTTGACATCTAATGGTTCGGCTAATACTAGTATGAGGAATGTCTTTGACTTACCATGGTACATATATTGTCAATGACATGTCATGCTTAGGTTAAAATATGTTGTGTCTGTGCATCTCATGGTTATGTTATTATGTGTTTTGTATGTGACATCTATCAATTAAATCATGAAATGTTTATTTAATATACGGTTATACGATTAAATATTTATCAGATGTTTGTACTGTATAACTTGATGAAGAAATGTAAATAATTGTATTTCGTGCAAATCGGTCGACAAAATTAACAAATCATGTTTGAATTATAAGAGTGATTAAAATCACCTGATATTTCTAATTGTTTTCAAAACCATGAAAAACACACAAAAATGGCAAGATTCTTCAACTCTACGTTCGGCTGTATTAATGAAGTCTTTAAACTGAACAAGATAAATACAAAATAAGGCGGCCCGACAATATAGAATAATTACGCCGTTATCATATTCGTTAAAATTATAATTAATAGTCATGCGGCGAATGGTGAATGTGGAAGGAAGCTCCTTGTTTTGTCCCTATAATAATAATTGTTTCAATTTGAAAAGACCTTTAATCATTATTCTCAAAATAATAATGCTTAATTCACTTGTATCTTAAGATCATGACCCTTCACTTGTCTGCCATGTTACAGGGACAAATAATCTTAACATCACACACTTCAAACTTTGTCAAAATGAAACATAAATATTGTTTATAATTTATTGTAACATTACATTAATCATTTGGCACTGTTTCACCTGACATGCTATATATATAAACGTTGTTTTCAATTTAGACTTGTTTATATTTTTTCGTTTGGGATTGTATTATATTTGCCTTCGGGTTTATATGATCCGTTCATCCTATTTTGACTCCTCAAAATTCAAGAGTCTATCCTAAATTGAGGTAAATTGTATGGCTTTCCAAATACCGCTTCGATTCCTAACATCACTGAAGAGACATCAATTGTCGAAATCCGGATATGGTGTACAAAAACCTTTGCACCTTTTGTTTGCGGTATACCATCTTTTCCGCAAGTTTATTGTTTTCTGTTTAGTATTAAATTTATAATTAAGATCCATTTATTACATCGGTGATCTGTTTATTTGGCAATCGCCCATGGCAGTCAGCAGGGTTTAAGAACATTTGTTGTTCGACCTGTTAGTCAAATGCGTTTTGTTAAAATATACTTTTACACATTTTTTTTGGTCTTTTGGAAAATGTTGTTTGCGCTGTATTTAGACCCCTCTAAAAAGAAATTTGTTTTGCATGCACATGTATAAAAAAATTCGGTTTTTATCCAACGCAATCATACGTTTGAACGTTGTTTTCAATTTAGACTTGTTTATATATATATATATATTTATATATGAAGTTGTCTACTTCCAACATCAAGTGTTATACATGGATATTCATAAAAATCAAATTGCGTGGGATGTCTTTTTCTGTCCCTTTAAATGTTCTGCTCTGACATTATGACATTATGACACTATTATCATATGTTCTTATATTGTGACAATATCATTATATGTTCTTACATTGTGACAATATCTTGTAATGTTCTGACATTGTGACAATAGTATTATGTGTTCTGACATTGTGACAATATCATTATGTGTTCTCGCATTGTGACAATATCATTATATGTTCTGACATTGTGACTATATCATTATATGTTCTGACATTGTGACAATATCATTATATGTTCTGACATTGTGACAATATCAATGCAAGTACTGAGACAATTAAAACAACAAGTAGTTGTAATTAGTTACTGTACAAATCAATAGATAGAAATGAACAATATACTGTAGCCTTTGATGAATGAAAGCTACTTAGAAGTACAGCTGTCGATATTAGACTGTAAAAAGCCTTGACAGTATTTCTACATCAGCAGACGAAGCGATTCGAACCACCTTTTTTCCTGTATCGTATTGATTCGGTTCGCTTCACTCCGAGTCAAACTTCCACGAAAATATGTCCTACCCATGGTAAAATGTCGAATTAGCCATAGTTTATTAGTAAGTCAGGGTCTTTCTGAAATATTCCATTGTGGGAATTGAATTTAACAAATGAAATATTCCACGTTTTTGTTCTGAGCGATTCCAGATATATATGGTTGCAAGGCGTATTATTAACTATTTATCAAATAACATAAATTTGAAAATGATCGGTATACTAGTACATACTTGATTCATTCTATTAATCTTAGTTTTTAAATTAAATTAAGAGCAAAGGTGCGCGCATCGAAACAATAACTTATCTTAAAGTACTAATATGTTTGTTGTGAAACACGTCAAATGAACTGTGTTCAAGAAATGATTACCAAGCAAATATACTATCAGTAACAATTTTGACATAGTAATCTATGTCATACGGTTTACCATTTTATACTAGACCTATTTCTCTTAAAATACTACATCAACCCACTCCATTTTGTTTGTATAACGATAAACTATCAGTATATAGGCTATCTGTCGGTTTGAAGACTTATTCAGAGTTTTGAAGGAATAGTATTTGTGACGTTATATTTACCTAAGTATTACCACTATCTAGTGACATTGTCTTTGAATAAAGATATAAAGGTTATCGATGTCATCCTCCCTTAAGTTTTAAATGGTTTGTGCAAGTTCAAAGAACTAGAATTACCCTATATCGTATTCTATCAACTCGTAGCTTCATTTAGAGCAATGGGTTTAACCAAATGTCAAGAGGAAAGACATGATTGGATAAAGACAGTTTTCACTTGATATTACCTGATTTGTCTGGTATTTTTTGTCTCATATTTATACTACTTTAAAATTTACCTTCTGTTTTTTGTTGTTGCTCGTTTACATTTCAACAATACAAGCATCACATATAATGTAAATGAACAAAGGACCGAAACCCTCCACTCACACTTTAAACTCAACAATTTCTAAATATGTTAAATTGTTAAAAAAAAAAACAAATTGATCCTTGTAATATCGGCTGTTGCAATATATTGTTGCCAAAATGAAGATATTTCAAGAAATGCCTGGCATGCATGCTGCAATCTGCCGTATACGTTATATAAAGGTTAACATATCAATGAATGAAAAAAAAAAAACAGAAAATAAACACATTAAACTTTCAAAGTTAGAAGTTCAGAGTTTAAAATACAATTTATGAATATTCAATTGTTCCAAGTTAAAGCGTTTTTTTTTTGTCCTCTTCTAATTCCTGGTACAAATAGTTGTAAGGCATGTTATCATATGTATCTTAAAGTGAGATTTTACAAAACGAAATGAAACAAAAACGATTTAATCAAAGTGCTTGTGAATACAGAGGGGTTAAGATTGCATTCGTTTTGCAGTGGAAACCTGAACATTGCATTGTATTTAGAAACGGAAGACATTATTTTGAATTATTAGCGATATATCCCCTTGTCCAATTATGGCAAAATTGTAGTTGGTTCCACATATTTATGGACAAAGGAAGGTAACTCAAATTTATATTAGATTCATGCACCATACCATCTAATGTAATTTTCAACATTATAGATTGATTATACATAAACACAACATTTCCTAACTTGAATATTTGAATATACATTTCATTGATTAATTGCTTGACATGTGGATGTAAAGAATTGTTTACCTCAATGCACTATGTTTTTAAGTTCTCAAAAGAAGTGATGAGGTGATTAAGGTTCATCGTGACATCCGGACAAAAATTGCTGTGTTTTCACCTTAAAATGTACTCTGAGTACAGACAAACCTGTGCAGTTGGAAAAGTTTGAAATCCAGCTTCCATTAGATGTATAAAAGTTAAATGAATTTTGTGTTTCAGAACGATATTTTTTTTAAAAGATTTTGAGTGTTGAGAAAAGCTCACTTGGCCCCAATATTCTGACAGAATAAGGGGAGGTAACTTTCTCCTGATAATTCTATAAAACTTACCCATCACTTGGTCCTGTAGTGGTTCTGGTAATAATCCGACAGAATGAGGGGGAGATAACTTTCTCCTGATAATTCTATAAAACTTACCCATCACTTGGCTTTGAGCAAGGTGAGTGTTACACGCAAAATTGTCCTTAAATACTTTGGCTTCATAATACATCCAAAACTATATTAAAGTCAGACAAATTGTAATTATTTTTCAATCTGTGGTACAAGTGTATAACATATAAATAGGGAATGTGTCCATGGGACACAGATGATGCCCCCGCTTGCATATCATATAAAGTTATAAAGGGACATAACTGAAGAACGATAAAAGTGACACCACCAAAATTCAAACTTGATCTGTATTTTGTGGTACTAAGCATTGTGTATAAGTTTCATAACATTTGGTTGAGGCAAACTAAAGTTAGAGAACGGAAATGAAAAATTAAGTAATTTGTAAATTTGTAAAGGGATATAACTCTTAAACGGTTAAAGTGACGCCACCAAACTTCAAACTTGATCTGTGTTTTGTGGTAATAAGCATTTTGTATAAGTTTCATAACATTTGGTTGAGGCAAACTAAAGTTAGAGAACGGAAACCAACTTTGGGACGTACGTACGTACGTACATATGTACGGACTGACAAGGGAAAAACTTAATGCCACCCCCGCTACGGCTGGGGCATAATAAGCCAAAACATGTGAATGTATCTACAAGCAACTGAGAAAACCGAAAAGTGTGGGAAGTCCCTAAATTTAAATAAGTTAGATGACAATAATAAAATGTAAACTATTCGCTTATTCTGCAGAATTAAGAGCTTCACCGGAACAGGGTTTGGTCTTTTATAAATAAAAGTTCTATAAATTAATGTGTTCTGTCACTGCATATATAAGTTAGTACCACCGTCAACTATAAAGTTCAATTGTTTTTCTAATTATATCACCGGAAAGTTCTGTAAATGGCTATGGGAAAGTCCAAGTATAAAACTATAAATCAGACACATTAGTCAGTAAAGTTCGTTCACTTCATTAAACAGTTCTGAAGTCATTATTTTCCCTTATCTTAAAGAAATAAATTAAATCACTAAAGTAAAATATTGTCAAATTTTCAGTCCTAACACCTTCCCACACAAGTTAAAACATAATTTTCTAAAGTTAAAATAAATTTAACCAGTTCATTATAAAAATACACTAAAATTGAAATTTGATAGATTAATATTAAATCCACTGAAACATTTTCTCATTTCAAATTACACAATTTGCACTGACTTTTTTTTTCTATTTAACTCCATTATGAATAATTTTTCATAATTATTGCTTAATTTTCAAAAATTATTGACTTTGATTTTCACACTTAAAGTACACATAATTCGATATAACAGACATTATAATATTTCACTTTGAAAACATAAACACTAATATTGAAATTTTTCCTTTCAAAATTATTCCGCTCTGAATAATATAAGAATATGTATGACGTGTAAATCCCAACATCATAGTTAAACCGAAATCCTTGACAATCAATCGGCATTTGCAATTTATTTGCCTTTTCTGTATTTTATTTCGAACGTATATGGCTGTAAGACTAATGACCAACTTGGTCTCTGATTGCGATCCTTCATTTTGTTTAACCAAACTAACGTATTGTGATCTGTTTCAATCGTAAATTTACGTCCATCCAAATAATATGATAACGATCCAATGACCCAGACAATAGCTAATAGTTCCTTCTCAATAGTTGAATAGTTTTGTTCTCTCGGTAACAATTTCTTACTTAAGAAAGCAACTGGATGTTCACCATCCTGAAGTTCCTGACTTAGTACGGCTCCGCCACTGCGGTGTTACTTGCATCAGTTTGAAGTATAAAATGTTTTTCGAAATCAGGATTTGCCAAAACAGGTGATGTGGTTAAATAGTCTTTCAACATTTTGAACGCATGTGTTTCATTTTCATCCCAGTTTAGAAGTTTGTTTTATCGTTTTTAAGAAAGTCAGTAAGAGGTGGTGTTATCTTGGCATAGTTTCTTATGTATGGTCTATAGTATCCTGTTAGTCCTAGAAATGATCGTAAATCCTTGTTTGTCAATGGTAATGGAAATTCTTTCATTTCTATAATCTTCTTGGGGTCTGGTCTTGTCTTTCCAGAGCCAATGATGTGTCCGAGACACACAATTTCACTTTCTCCAAGTTTGCACTTCGTCGGACGCACGGTTAATCCTGCTTGTTATATTTTATCAAGTACATTTCTGATATGATCCAGATGTTCATTCCATGTATCGCTGAAGATTATTATATCATCAAAATAGGCTACGGCATTACTGTATCCATCCATAACACGGTCCACGAGGCGCACAAAGGTTGCTGGTGATGTCTTCATTCCAAACGGCATTACTTCGAATTCATACATCTTTGTCATTACCAAAAATTAATAGCTTCAAAGCTAATATGAAAAAAAAATTTAAATCATATTTTTTAATATAGACTTATGGCACACTGAACTGATAAAGTAGAACTTATGTTACATTTAAATCAAATTTTGGAAGAGAAAAGTATCTTTCCATTATGGAGAATTATATACAGAGACGAAGCTTAAAAAAGCTCAGAATATCATCACACCACTTAAGAATTAAGTCCGGTATCAGGTTACTCTCCTAAATGCCAGAACTTGTACTCGTTGTTACTCCGGAGATGTGGAGGATGAATATCATTTTCTATTCCAATGTGTTAAATTCAATGATGACCGCATTCATCTATTTCAAAAAATAACTAAAAGTTGCCCCAATTTTTTAACTCTTAACTCAAGAGATAAGCTGATATGGCTTATGAACACAGAAGATAAGTCAATTCTCACTGTTGCTGGTAAATTTATTTCTAAAAATTGTTAATTATGTTGCTTTCTTCTCTGCTTCAGACACGAGGAGGACTGTGTAAATAACACAGCTCTTTGAGCACCGCCCCTTGGTGTCTGTTGCAGTAGGGAAACCTACACTATTCTCAATACCTATTACTGCCGTATATTTAACTTGCTGTAAATAAACTTGAACTTTTGTTACATTTACGTTTGTTTCTCTGCATCAGATATGAGGAGGCTTGTTAGAGCTCTTAAGCTCACAATCCTAAAGCATCGTCCATTGGTACCTGTTGCAGCTAAACAATCAATTATATTTATACATTTCCAGCAAAAATATTATAAAATCAAGCGAGAAGAACGTTTGCCACATCTCTGGAGTAGCAACTCTTAAATACTTTTTTATTTTAACATACAATAGCCTGTATGACTTTATATCAATATTTTTGGTGTATTATATGAATGTCATTTAAAATACTGTATGTTGTAACGATTATATTTGTTTTATGTGTATGCCCCCCTGGGGACCTAATTTGGAAAATAAAATATCGTATCTTATCATATAGACCATATGGTGTCACAAATGCTGATTTTACTTTGGTGTCTTCAGATAGCGGGATCTGATAACAGCCATTCGATAAGTCAAACTAACTCAGATATTTTGCTTGCCCAATCTTCTCAAATACATCGCTGATACGAGGAATCGGATAATTGTCTGACAAACTTATATCATTAAGTTTTCTATAATCAATGCATATTCTGATTGAATTGTCTGGCTTAGTCACTAAGATGATAGGCGCACTCCACGCGCTCTTTGGTGGTTTAATGATTCCCTGCTGAAGCATGTCATCTAGCTGTCGCTTAACTGCCTCTTGTTTTGCAATCAGAATACGATACGGTCTTTTGAGAAATCGGTGTTTCATTTATAGTGCGAATACTGTGTGTTGCTAATGAACATCTTCCTGGTACAGTTGTGAAAACATCTTCATACTTCTGGCACAATTCTCTCAATTGTGACTTCTCTTTATTCCTCAACTGCTGATTTAAGGTTATATCCTGCAGTGTCTCATTGTTATCATTAGGAAATACCTGTTCTAGCTTAATATGAGTGTCTTCTCGGTAATTTGTAATATGCATAACTGCACGAGTATACTTCTTCAAAAAGGTTGATATGATATGAACGATGCCTCTACGTCCACCAACATTAACTTTGTAGTTGACATCATTAACACGCTCCACAACACGGAACGGACCTTTCCACTGTGCTGCCATTTTCTTGGTATCTGAAGGAAGTAAGATGAGTACTTCATCCCCTGTACTAAAACTTCTCTGCACAGCTGATCTATCATACCATAATTTTAGTTGTTTGTTTGCAATGTTATAAATTGCTCTTTACCAAGCTTGTCATCTCCGCAAGTTTCTCCCGAATATTAACAACATGTTCAATGACAGATTTATTGACTGATCTCTCTCCAGTTATATAATCCTTCAAAATTTCAGTAGGCGCGCGCACAGGCCAACCATACAAAAGTTCAAATGAAGCAAAATCTGTCTCTTCATGGGGTACCTCCCTATGCAAAGAGTACATAAGGTAATAAAATGTCCCAGTCAACTTCCTTTTCGACACAAAGTTTCTTCAACATGGACTTCAATGTTCCATTAAAACGCTCAGTTTTTCCATTTGCATCTGGGTGATAAGGAGATGTTGTTATTCCTCTTACCTTCAAGAATTCATACAGTTGTTTCAAAAGGTCACTTGTGAAGTTAGATCCTTGATCCGTCAAGATAGTATTTGGAATACCTACCCTGCTGAAAAGTTCAATCAAACAGTTGGCTACATTTTCAGCTTCACAACTTTTCAATGCGAACGCTTCTGGGTATCGGGTTGCATCAACAATAGTAAGGATAAAACGATGTCCCCGTTTTGTTCTGTTTAACGGTCCAACAATATCCATTGATATTTTACTGAACGGCTCCCTGATGAGAGGTGTAGGTACCATAGGTGCTTTTATTTTACTTCTTTTGGCAACTTTCTGACATGTGTCACAAGACATGCAATGTTCGCTTACATTTATGAAGATACCCGGCCAATAAAACGCTTTCAGAATCCACTCCTTTGTTTTCTACACCCCTAAATGACAAGCTAACGGTTGATCATGCACTAATTTACTTACTGAATAACGTAGGCATGCAGGTAAAACGACCTGATGCCATACCTTATTGTTATCGGTTGACGACCATTTCCGGTGTAAAATATCTTTCTCCCAATAAAATCCTTTGGAAATATTTTCTACACACTCTGGAGTTTTATACGCCTGTTCACGCCAGTTTCTAAGTGAAGGATCCTCCTTCTGAAGTCTTGACAAAATTTCTGCATTAACCATGCTAATGGGAGTTCCTCTCTCGCCTCATTTACCTCGTGTAAATCTTCTGTTATATTTTCTGTGTATCCTCGGGTTCCTCAACAAACCACTCCTGAGGGACAACTCCACATTCGTCCATTAACTTGGCGGATACTTCCTCCTCCATTCTGTCTTTCACGGACTGAGCTCTTGTAACTACATTAATACATTTTCGATTGATGACGTCTATGCCCAGCAAAGCATCTGCCATTAGATCAGGCACTAGTCCCACCTGACATTGTACTTTATAATACGGTGTATTCAGGTTAACAACAGCCAGTTTTGCTTCAAAAGGCTGACCAATAGCTGTGTACAAGGTTGTTTTCTGTCAAGTCAAGATACAACTAGGATCAACTAAATTCTCACGCAATAAAGTCATTGATGCACCAGTATCTTTTACAAACGATATTTCCTGTTGATTCACTTTTCCAGGAATGTGTACAAATCCATCATTTATATTTGCGAAGCTTGATGCTAAATTAATTTTTCCATTGCATTTATTTGCATAATGTCCCCACTGTTTACATTTAAAACACTGAATAGTATCCTTTGGGGTTTCTCTTGTGATTTATTGTTGTTGTGGTTGTTATTAGAATTAAATGTAGTTTTCTTCTGGCTTTCTTTATATTTCTGATTTGTTGGAGTTGAAATGTAATCTTCTGCTGCTTCAACTATAGATCATTTTCCTTTATTTCGTCTGATCCACGGTGCTTGTGAGGATGGTAATGCTTTAAAGAAGAACTCATGTTGTAAACACTCAATCGGATCCCTATCCATAACACAACGTTTCAAATTGATATTTACAGTGGACATAAGTGCTCTATATGTTTCATTGTTCTCCTCTCTAATGTTAACTAAATCCAAAAAATATTCATGCGGTCGTTTCCCGTACCTGTCAATCAAAGCTTTTCGAAGTTCATCATAAGAAGTTGAGGCTTGTGATGATACATGTCTCGCATCCCCATTAAGTAATGTTCTTAGTTGAAGTAGTCTCAAATTGGAATTCCAATTTGCTTGATCCGCTACTGCATCGAACTCTGATAAAAATGTCATAACATCATCATGTTTTGAGTCGAAAGGTTGAAGTTTAACTTTAAATGGTAGTGTATCATTTTCTGCTTGTATGTATCTTTCGTGTTGAGTTCTTTGTAGGATAATTTTCTCCTTTTCGACGGCTAATTTTTCCATTTCAAATGAGAGTTTCTCTCTGTCTAGTTGAATTTTCTCTCGTTCCAGTTCCATGTCTTCCTTTGTAGAATCTTTCTTTCGCGACCGTTTTGGTGGTACAGTTAAGGAGCGGGAACGATCTCCTCTTCCTCCGACTCTTGCTGAATTTCATCTTCTGTAAGTTGGATTAATTTTGCTGTGATAGTCCTTTTCGGTCTACTCTTAGCTATTGAGTCCCCTACTTGTAATCCTGATGCTTCACTAATTATTTCCACGTTATCCATTCAGAAGTTTTACGACAATAAGCCCTAACTGTACTTATATCATAACGAATACAACTGTACGACTGTCAGAATTAATCGTAAATTTTCTAATTATAAAAATCCCATGTACGCTGCCACCAGATATGTTACACGCAAAATTGTCCTTAAATACTATGGCTTCATAAAACATCCAAAACTATATTCAAGTCAGACAAATTGTAATTATTTTTCAATCCGTGGTACAAGTGTATAACATATTAAACAAAACATGTGAATGCATCTACAAGCAACTGAGAAACTGAAAAGTGTGGGAAGTCCCTAAATTTATATTAAGTTAGATGACAATAATAAAATGTAAACTATTCGCTTATTCTGCAGAATTAACAGCTTCACCGGAACAGGGTTTGGTCTTCTATAAACAAAAGTTCTATAAATTAATGTGTTCTGTCACTGCATATATAAGTTAGCACCACAGGAGGTTACATTCCTTCAACTATAAAGTTCAATTGTTTTTTTAATCATATCATCGGAAAATTCTGTCAATAGCTATGGGAAAGTCCAAGTATAAAACTATAAATCAGGCACATTAGTCAGTAAAGTTCGTTCACTTCATTAAACAGTTCTGCAGTCATTAATTCTCCCTTATCTTAAAGAAATAAATTAAATCACTCAAGTAAAATATTGTCAAATTTTCAGTCCTAACAGTGATCTGAAAAGAGAGAAAATACTAAAGGAGAAGGAATAAAAATGCCCAATCTATGAAATAATCTTTTAGACTCCAAGTAACGTGTCATTAAAATGAATACTCTTAGCTTACCTGATTTCAACATAGTAGGGCGATTGTTGGTTATTGCCATCACTTGACATGCAGAATCTGTCAGTTAACAGTAACCTTACCTGGTCTGTACTGTAGGGCTGAGACTACTATTGTGTTGTGTCACTGTATCGCCAGTCTTTGTCATAACAATCACTTAGCATGCAGCCTCCGTCAGTTAACTGTAATCTTACCTGGTCTGTAGGGCGAGTGTTTGTCATAATAATCACTTGACATGCAGCATCTGTCAGTTAACTGTAACCTTACCTGGTCTATACAGCCAGTGTTTGTCGTAACAATCACTTGACATGCAGCGTCTGTCAGTGAACTGTAAGCTTACATGGATTGTAGGGCGAGTGTTTGTTATAACAATCACTTGACATGCAGTTTCTGTCAGTTAACTGTAACCTTACTTGGTCTGTAGGGCCAGTGTTTGTTATAAACATCATTTGACATGCAGTGTCTGTCAGTTAACTGTAAGCTTACTTGGTAGGTAGAGCCAGTGTTTTCTATAAACATCACTTGACACGCAGCGTCTGTCAGTTGACTGTAACCTTACCTGGTCTGTAGGGCCAGTCTTTGTCATAAGCATCACTTGACATGCAGCATCTGTCAGTTAACTGTAACCTAACTTGGTCTGTAGGGCCAGTGTTTGTTATAACTACTAATTGACATGCAGCATCTGTCGATTAACTGTAACCTTACCTGCTCTGTACAGCCAGTCTTTTTCATAACAATCACTTGACATGCAGTCTGTTAGTTAACTGTAACCTTACCTGGTCTGTAGGGCCAGTCTTTGTCATAACAATCACTTGACATGCAGCCTCTGTCAGGTAACTGTAAGCTTACCTGGTCTTTAGGGCCAGCGTTTGTTATAAGCATCACTTGACATGCAGCATCTGTCAGTTAACTGTAACCTAACTTGGTCTGTAGGGCCAGTGTTTGTTATAACTACTAATTGACATGCAGCATCTGTCGATTAACTGTAACCTTACCTGCTCTGTACAGCCAGTCTTTTTCATAACAATCACTTTACATGCAGAGTCTGTTAGTTAACTGTAAGCTTACATGGTCTGTACGGCCAGTGTTTGTCATAACAATCACTTGACCAGTTGACATGCAGTCTCTGTCAGTTAACTGTAATCTTACCTGGTCTGTATGACAGACAGAAGAAAGATAATATGCACTGGTCTTTTTGTCACTGGATCATGAGTTCAATAGCAAACAAGCATTCTGAGAGTATTGCATGGCAATACATAATCCCCTACCGGTTAAAAATTCATTGTACTGGAACAAAATGCTATCTTGATCTATAACTTGTCATGGTGTAAACTGTATAACAAATATCAAGTCGATGTCTTCAAGTATGGCGAAAAAAGTGTGGAAAACTGATTATTAGTGAATTTTCTAAGGCCAAGGACCAAAACCCTGCACAAAATCATCAGACCAAAACAAAATTCGAACTTGATCTGTAACTTGTCATGATAAAACTATATACCAATTATCAAATCAATATCTTCAAACATGACGAAAAAAAGTGTGGAAAACTTATTATTTGAATGAATTTTCTGTCCAAGGATCATAACTCTGCACAAAACCATCAGACTGGAACAAAATTCAAACTTGATCTGTAACTAGTCATGATAAAACAAAACACCAAATATCAAATCAATATCTTCAAGCACGAAGAAAAAAAGTGTCATAAACTGATTTGCCGGACTGGCGGATGGACAGACAGACAGACAGACAGACAGACAGATGGACAAGGTGCAAACCTAAAGTCCTATTCGACTTCGTTGGTAGGGGACTAATAAACTGTTGACACCGAGATATGTCTAGCCTTTTTGTAAATGTTGAAATTAAAATAGTAATATTCAAACATGTATACTATGCAAAACATTCAAAGTCAATGAACCATGACTGAATGTGCAATAATAACCTCGATGGTTATGAGAATGCTTATAAACTATGAAAAAGTTTCCAAGTCAATGAACCATGATGAGGGGAAGGGGCTGTATAATATCCATGGAAATGAGACTTACAAATATTAATACAACTACATCCCAAATATCATCGACTTTACATTAGTGTTTCATCTTAAACTAATCTAATCACAAACTTTAACATGTAAACTATGCATAACATACCGTCAAAATACCATGACTGAGGAGGAGGAATCAAATAATCTCGATGGATATGAGATGTGCCAATGCTAATGCATCTTCATACCAAATATCATTGACCTACCACTAGAGGTTCACCTTAAACTAACCTAATCACATACTTATACAAGTAAACTAAGCAAAAGTTTCTAAGACAATAGACCATGACTGAGGGGCGTGGTAAAAAATCTCCATGGAAATGAGATGTGCCTATGCTAAAACAACTGCACACTAAATATCATTTACATACCACTAGTGGTTCCCCATAAATTGACATAATCACAAACTAATGCTTTGTTGACAATGGTGCTGGTAACAGCATGCCTTAGTATTGCATTTTCGACTTCCTCAAGGCGGGAAAATTAAGGCAAAAACCGGAAAATACTACAGTTTATGCTTCTAGTATGAGACAAGACACATTAATAATGCCAAGGTGAAACATGTTATGAGCACTGAACTTTCTCAAAGTAAGGTATTTCTTTTGTAACCAGAACATGATGTAATCATTAGTAAAGATTGACTAAAAGAACTTAAGGATGTTCACTCCTTTTGTTTTAGATTTTTTGCCAGATATATCTGGTTTTATCCATGTAGTGCCATTAAAAATTTTGCCCACTAACCCATACTTTTCTTTTCATAACTTTATTACATATAGTTTAAAAAGCCATATTTGAAAATCGTATAGAATCCTTGTTATTTTTTCATTGCTTTTGAAAGAAAAAAGGTGCCAATGTTAAATGTATGAAAAATCTCGAGAGAATCATTTCCCGCCAAATTTTCAATGGCTTATATCTTGAAAATAAGCACCTTCATTTTTTTCTGCTTTTTTAGTTCATTTATATACTATCGATTTATAACAGTCTTTTAAATAGCTTGTTATTTTGAAACAGAGTAGCGAACATCCTTAATTGATTTTTGATTGTATTTTCTCTCATGAATTATTTCATGGACTCACAGCTATTCAGAGCTTGACTTATTGTATGGACACCTGCCTTTTATTGGCGACTGTGTCTTTTTGGTTATATGTGTTTCTTGGTTACTGTTTTACTGATAAATACCCAACTTGTTCTTTGATTTCTACAATGTAACAGATCAGTACTTAAAATAACCTACATTATAAGAAGAGAAAACAAGAAATAAGCTGTCAAATTGACAGCAAAACTGGTTTTCTGCATTTTGAAGGCACTTTCATGCTTGTGTGACCTGGGATGTTCTATGCCTATTTTCAAATCTATCAAGGACCATAAATCCTGAATTGCAAAAATTAAAATTATCAATTTCAAAATTGACCTCCATTTGCCATCAGTAACAACATATTAAAATTTGAAAGGCATTGGTTAAACGGTTCATACCTTATTGCATGGAAACCATATACAGTGACATTTTCCAACCTATCAAAGACAATAACTCCTGAACAGTAGACGTAAAAATCATCAATATCAAACTTGACCTCCATTTTGTAAATCAATAACAACATATTAAAATTTGAAAAGCATTGGTGAAATGGTTCATAAGATATTGCACAGAAACTGTTGGCTTCTGCCTGCTGTACTTTACCATTTTAATAATCAGATTTTTCCCAAATTTAATAAATAATCAAGCCAAATGTCATTTTAATAAATGGGGAATGTGTCCATGGGACACAGATGATGCCCCCGCTTGTATATAATGTTATAAAGGGACATAACTCAAGAACTGTAAAATTGACGCTACCCACATTTGTACTTGATCTGATTTTGTGGTAATAAGCATTGTTTATAGGTTTCATAACATTTAGTTGAGGCAAACTTAAGTTAGAGAATGGAAACGAAAATTTCAGCAATTTTTCCATTTGTAAAGGGGCATAACTCTAGAACGGTAAAAGTGACGCCACCAAAATACTGTCGACGATCAAATGAAATAAATACAACGGCGACTCTGAACATCCTCGGATTTAACATTCAAAACTATACAAACGGGAAACTGAGCGTCTGTTTAAGTTATCATTTTACTATGATTTTCATCTGAGCCTGAGGATGTTTTTGCGTAATCACTCGACTCTCAGCTGATTTGCTTTATTTTTATTTCTTACAAGTCAATCAGTTGTACTATTTGGTAGGTTAAGGGTAGGAATTAACTGTAGATTTTTTATATTAATTGAATAAAAATTGAAATATAAAAGGTAGAATGACAGCTGATGGATAATGTGATTGCAAACGTACAACACATGGCCAGCTTGTGATCAGCAGTGGACTTTTTTCATGACCAATTCATTAATAAGGAATTAGCTTTCCATTTGTAAAGGGGCATAACTCTAGAAGGGTAAAAGTGACGCCAACAAATTCCCAACATGATCTGTGTTTTTAGTAATTGGCATTGTGCATAAGTTCCATAACATTGGGTTGAGGCAAACTAAAGTTAGAGAACAGAAACGAACATTTCAGCAATTTTTCCATATGTAAAGGGGCATAACTCTAGAACGGTAAAAGTGACGCCACCAAAATTCAAACTTGATCTGCGTTTTGTGATAATAAGCATTGTGTAAAAGTTTCATAACATTTGGTTGAGGCAAACTAAAGTTAGAGAACGGAAACCAATTTTGGGACGTACGTACAGACATACAAGGGTAAAACTTAAGGCCCCCTACGCTACCGCGTGGGGCATAAAAAAGAGGGGTCCATGTACTTGTTTTTCAAGCTTTTGATTAAAATCAGTTAAAAAATGAATCTTTTCCAAATATGTCACAGTTTAACGTCATGAAAAATAGCATTTTACTTAAGCAACGTCATTAACCTCCTCTGTAACAGTATTGTATGCCCTTAATTGTACTTTTGGCATATCTTCCTGTGAATTTCAAAAGCTAGTAATGGAAATATAGACAGTTTGTTATTTTTACAACAATATAAACAAGTAATAAACTCATAGTGGTAGTTTATTATTTATACCTCACCTTTAATAAAATGCATATACTAAAGCAAGGCCAAGCGAAAGTTAAAATTACTTTAAGAAATTAAAAACATTATTTCATAAATAATTTATTACATTATGACTTCATAAATACTATAATCTCAGTCTGCAGCAAATTTTCTGGCTCCAAGTTTCAATCCACCACGAGCCTTTCGTGCCTCTCTCTTTTGTTGAAGTTCTTTTTGTCGTTGCAACCTTTTTTCTTCCCTATTTCCTACATCACTTTTAGTTGAATCTGAAACAAAATAAAATAAATGTGGATAGTGTCCACATGTGCACACAGATAATGCCCCTGCTTGCATATCATATAGTTATAAAGGGACATAACTGAAGAACGGTTAAAGTGACGCTACCCAAATTTAATCTTGATCTGAGTTTTATGGTAATAAGCATTGTGTGTAAGTCTCATAACATTTGGTTGAGGCTAACTTAAGTAGAGAACAGAAACTAAAAATTCAGCAATTTTTCTATTTGTAAATACGCATAACTCTAGGAAGGTTGTGTATAAGTTTTATAAAATTTGTTGAGACAAACTAAAGTTTGAGAACGGAAACGAAAAATTCAGCAATTTTTATATTTATAAAGGGACATAACTCAAGAATGGTAAAAGGGTCCCCACCAAATTTCGTACTTAATCTGTATTATGTAGTAATAAGCATTGTGTATAAGTTTCATAACATTTGGTTGAGGCAAACTCAAGTTAGACAACGGAAACAAAAAATGTGTACTTGATCTTAGTTTTGTGGTAATGAATATTGTGTATAGGTTTCATAATGTTTGGTTGGGGCAAACTTAAGTTACAGAATGGAAACTAAAATTTTGCAATCTTTCGATTTATAAAGGGGCATAACTCAATAATGGTTAAAGTGACATTACCCAAATTCAACTTGATCTGTGTTTTATCAGTGGAAGTCAAAATTAAACATTGCATTGTATAAAGCATTGATTGTAGTTGATTCAACTATAATCATGGACAAAGGAAGATAACTCCAATTTGAAAAATAACTTGATATTTCGAAGAAAATAAAAATTTTGCAATTTTTCCATTTATAAAGGGGCATAACTCTAGAACGGTTAAAGTGATGCCACCAAAATTCAGACTTGATCTGTGTTTTGTGGTAAAAAGCATTGTGTATAAGTTTCATAACATTTGGTTGAGGAAAACTTAATTTAGAGAAAGGAAACTAAAAATTTTGCAATTTTTCCAATTATAAAGGGGCATAACTCTAGAACGGTTAAAGTGACGCCACCAAAATTCAAACTTGATCTGTGTTTTGTGGTAATAAGCATTGTGTACAAGTTCCATAACATTTGGTTGAGGCAAACTCAAGTTAGAGAACGGAAACCAATTTTGGGACGTACAGATGTACGTACGTACGTACGTACAGACGGACAAGGGTAAAACTTAATGCCCCCACCGCTACGGCGGGGGCATAAAAATCTGCATGTAGAAACATTTTCTTCAATGGTTATTTTTTGTTTTCAGCAAAATGATGGCTCAAATTCCCATAATTTTGCATTTGCTATATCTGCTGGAACCCTTGTGCCGATCTGAATATTTTAATTGATATAAACCATTTTTAGGGTGTCTACTTATGAATTGTGTTAGACTAATAGTCTGCTAAAAATATTGAATCAGTTCTTTATTTCCATTTTTTTCGGTATTTGACAGTTCAAATCTACTGAAAGCATACAACCACATCAATGATGTTAACAGTCTTTCCTTCTTATCAAATTATGCCTGTATATTTGCCTTTTTCAATATAGTTGGGTTTTATTTTACAAATCAGATCAACTTTTTTTTATCATGGCTACACAACTAGTTTAGACAAATAAAAACAAGAGATCATACATTGAAGAATTGCAATAATATAGGCCTGCATTGAATTCTAAATTTACAGTAGAATAGTGCCACATCATGCCCTTTTTCCGGATACAACATGCCCCTTTTAGTGAAACGGCACCGTTATCAACTTCAAATTATCAGCAACATATTAATATCCAACAATAATGAAAGATTAATTAATATGATTCCTGTACATGTTCTGCTTGAATGATATACGTGGGCTACCTGTGAAAGAACATCTCAGATATTTAAGAGATAACTGTAATGTATTTGAAGCTTTGCAGATGTCCATTGGTTGATTTACTGTCACAAATTTAGTTTACCTGGCTACGCATAGTGGAGACAGGTAAACGGATATTTGCGACAGTAAAACTACCGATGGATGTCCGCAAAGCTTCAAATGCAATACAGTTATCTCTATTTTAATGGAAAATAAATACATAATTCAATTTTAGTCATTATTTCAGTGTAAACTTTTCATTTAACGAAAATTCCATGAAATGATGTTATCTTCTTTGGCCCCTAAACTGTGTGACGTCATAGGTATGCTTCCAGCATCAAACGTAAACACAGGGCCTTTTCTGGCTTCTTATTGGAGAAATTACATGTCAATACATTCAGGATTTAAGATGTCGGCTTCCTTAGTTACAGACAGGGAGATAGAGAATTTAACACTGACTTTCATCCAATCAGAACCATTGATACAAAATAATTGCATTAGAAATAAATTTAATGTAACTGAATTCTCCTTTTTGTTGTTGTTTTTTTTAAATCCTGTATACCTGTATACTGACTAAGTAAAATTGTGCATATGTGAAAATACTGACAAAAAAAAATTATGAAGGATTTTGGATTACTAGTATTGACCTATTTATTGATTTTTCTACTGCATAAATCGTTTTTTTTTTTTTTTTTTGCTATCCTTATTCTTACCATTAAATGAACCCCATCCACTGTCCTCCCAGCCTCCACCTGAATCTTCCCATGATGCACTATCACTGTTTGCTTTTACACTAGATTGTTTACTATTAGAAGTCACTGATGTCACAGATTTGTTTGTTACTTTAGTATCACTCCATGAATCATCCTCCCACCCTGTGTCTTCTACATCCCAACCTTCAGATTTGTCTTGACTAGAGTTTATATTGCTGGTTACCCTTGCTGGACTTGATCCAGAACTTCCAGCAGCTGGGGCTGGACTCAACCTAGAATTGCCACTAGAAGCACTGGCTGTTGATTTCGAAAGATTTGTTGGCTTTTTCTTAAAAAAGTAAAAGTATTTAGTAAATATACACTGTAACTTATTTTATACTATTATCCATAGAAATTTGAACAAAGTGAAAAATAATGTTATTCCACTCATTATATTACTCAAATACTTATTAAAAATAAAACAAAATTTAACATAATTTTATGCCACTAATTACAGTATTTAAATATCCATTGAAATTAAACTCTCTGACTCAGGCCTTACAGGCCAAATGGTGAACATTGACAGTCTACATCTATTGTAAAGATCACTTCAGTTTATTTATATTCAATGAAAATTCATCTTGTTGATGTTCTGCCCATGTATAGGAGCTGACTTGAGGTAAATACTTACCGGTACTGTAGTTAAACCCATTGCTGAGGCAAAGAGATCAACTTGATGATGTTCTCCCCAGGTAAAGGAGCTGGCATGAGGTAAATACTTACTGTAGGTAAACCCATTGCCGAAGCAGAGAAGTCATCTTGTTGAGGTTCTCCCCAGGTAAAGGAGCTGGCTTGAGGCAAATACTTACTGCAGTTAAACCCATTGCCGAGGCAAAGAAATCATCTTGTTGATGTTCTCCCCAGGTAAAGGTTCTTACTTGATGTAAATACTTACTGTAGGTAAACCCATTGCTGAAGCAAAGAAGTCATCTTGTTGAGGTTCTCCCCAGGTATAGGAGCTGGCTTGAGGTAAACCACTATCTTCAGTTGACAGAAATTCATCTTCAGTATTCCTGTCTGATTTCTGTGGTTTATGCTCTAGTTTTAATGCATGAGATCCACTGGGAGCTGGCTTCTGTCATAATATATTTTGACATTAAATTTGTTATCCGTCCATTTAACTTGCTCTCTTACTATATTATTACCCGGTATTATTAAAAAATTTACATTTCTTCATATTTCCATTAAATTAAAATGTATTCAGCACTATTAGTTGTGGTTAAAGGCAGTTTGATACAAAAATGCAAATTTTACATGTTTTTGTTGAATTTTACAGTGAAAGACATTTCTAACCAAAATGAATTAATTTGTATCAATATATAGCTTTACATCCAACATAATTTGGGTTTTGGTTAAGAGTGTCCGTCCTTCCTATATGTTTTTTTAGATAGATACTCCAAAATTTGCCAAAATTGCAGTTTAAGACTATTTCATGCTTTTAAATTTGGTCATCTCTTTAGAAGTACGCCACAATATTGTTGGATTCTCAAAGTAAGTTGTGATACTCCAAACTATGTAAAGATTGATAGACTTTTTAAAAAGGCCCTGTTGTGAAATAAATTCAGGGGAAATTGGCCCTACTTCTTCAATAATAACAGGTGGAAGAAACTTAGCAAGGAAAAGAGAAATATTTCTGTACAAAATTTTGAGAGATACAGAAAACCTAGCCTTTTGCTGTAGCTGTATTTGAGTTCATTATACTGGAACAAAATGCTAACTTGTTCTATAACTTATCATGGTGTAAACAAAAAGAAAATATCAAGTCAATATCTTCAAGCATGACTAAAAACAGTGTGGAAAAATGAATATATGAGTGAATTTTTTCAAGTCCAAGGACCATAACTCTGCACAAAATTATCAGACCGAACAAAAATTTGAACTTGATCTGTAACTTGTCATGATAAAACTATATACCAATTGTCAATCAATATCTTCAAGCATGATGAAAAAAAGTGTGGAAAACCTATAACACTCTAACATTAGATATGATTAATAGTTCTCTAAAATCAGATATGATGTCATACAATGTATATCTATTTTCAAATTACAATCAAATATAATTTATAGTTCCAAATATTTTTTCTTTCATTTGTCACAAACTAATATAGATTTGTAACTTATCTATAAAATGTCAACAACTTTTATCTACACAATGTAATGTAATGAAATATATACCTTAATAAAAATAGATTATTATGTAATTAAAGGATTTCACTTAATAAAAAAAAAAATATATATATATACATGTAGCATTTAGAAAATTAGTTTATACAAAATAACATATAAACCTGCCACAAAATTCCTCAAACAATTTACCAAAGAATGTCTTTTAAAAAATGAGTTATCTTCCTTTGTACAGATATACTGTTCGGTGTGAGCCAAGGCTCCGTGTTGAAGACCGTACTGTGACCTAAATGGTTTACTTTTATAAATTTTGACTTGGATGGAGAGTTGTCTCATTCGCACTCATACCACATCTTTTTATATCTATATATGGTTTAACATAGTACTCTAACATTAGTTATGGAGTTTTTTATGGACCATAACTCTGGACTAAATCATCAGACTGGAACAAAATTCGAACTTAATCTATAACTTGTCATGATAAAACTATATACCAAATATCAAATCAATATCTTCAAGAACTAAGAAAAAAGTGTGGAAAAACTGAGTTGCCGGACTGACAGATGGACAGACTGACAGAGTGCAAACCTAAAGTCCCCTTCGACTTCGTCGGTAGGGGATAAAATTATCAGTCTATATATTTTGTTTGATAATGATTTTGTCAATTTAGAAATCAGCATTCATGTGATCTCTATTCAATTCCTTCACATTTGTTTAGACATGGGGTGACTTGTCATATGTTGACAACTGTATCATTGACAACCATATATTGACCTCTAAATTCGTGGGTCATTAAACTCTTTAATGTTTAACTCAAACTCCCAAAATTCTTTTATTCAGATTCTTACAGCATTATTCAGAATTTTCAAGCCCTACAAGTGATCAAAATTCTTTAAATGAGTTCAAAGTGTATCCGTTTCAAATCTAATGACATTTTGTTGTTTACTAAAACCTTGTTTAAGTTCCAAAAATTTGAAAACTAAACAAGCATTCTAAGAGTATTGCATGGCAAATGCATAGTCCCCTACCAGTTAAAAATTAATTGTACTGGAACAAAATGCTAACTTGATCTATAACTTGTCATGGTGTAAAGTTGTAAACTATATAACAAATATCAAGTCAATATCTTCAAGCATGACGAAAAAAAGTGTGGAAAACTGATTATTTAAGTGAATTTTCTAAGTCCAAGGACCATAACTCTGCACAAAATCATCAGACTAGAACAAAATTCGAACTTGGTCTGTAACTTGTCATGATAAAACTATATACCTATTATCAAATCAATATCTTCAAGCATGACGAAAAAAAGAGCGGAAAACTGAATATTTGAGTGAATTTTCTAAGTCCAAGGACCATAACTCTGCACAAAATTATCAGACCCGAACAAAATTCGAACTTGATCTGAAACTTGTCATGATAAAACAATATACAAAATATCAAATCAATATCTTCAAGCACGAAGAAAAAAAGTGTGGAAAACTGATTTGCCGGACTGACTGACGGATGGACAGACAGACAGACAGACGGATGGAGTGCAAACCTAAAGTCCCCTTCGACCTTGTCGGTAGGGGACTAAAAATGCAATATTCTCTAGAAAAAAATAATAAGGTTTAAAATGGAAACCTACATATTGCATTTGAGATGGTGTCTCCTCTAGACTTCCCCAGTTGTCATCATCATCACCATTGTCCCACCCAGAGTTATCACCACTGACACCAATAGTGGCTGTTGTAGATGTAACTGCTGGACTGGAAACAGGACTTGTCTGAAAATATAAAGTACAGTTGTCTTTATTCATTGCTCAAGGGATGATACCATATTGAAATATGATGGTCTTCCGATTAACTTAAAGCTCTTGATCTACAGATGCATCTTACTTGTTTAACTGCAAAACATTTCAATAAAAAATATTTGATCCTTGATATGCATAGTCAACTTATGAATTAATTTTACCATTATAATACATGTACTAATAATTTTTGTAAATTTGACCAAATTTATTGTGATTCCTAATAAGAGGCAATAATAACATTAACAGATCTTCCAGAGTGATTGCATTGTTATGATAGATGCTACATTTTTAATAATCCTTAGAAAATTGTAATTACTATAATAAAATTAAATCAGCACTCTCTATATATACATTCAACATTTTAACAAACACTGCTATCCTTAAATTTGAATTCAAGTTATGGACTTACAACCTTTTAAAAGCCTTAATGATAAATTGTTTTGTCAGGTCTTCAATCTTCTGTTAATGTTGTAAAAAAAATTATTTCCTTACCAATTATTCATTTTATAATTTTGTATGGGAATTTTCTAATAGTGAAATAGATATAGAAAGTTTATTTTTCAAAAAGAGAAATAACTAGCTTTCACAATACTCTTATGTTTTTTTATCATGAAGTTTCACACAAACCAAAAATAACTATATTCAAGAAAATGGCAGGCATTTTGTTGGAACACAGTTATCTCCCTTTCATATTTTTTGATTTTCAAAGCAAACTTTAAAAAATCTATTCAACTGATTTCCAAACAATATACTGTGAAAGGATAATTAATAATTATGGCTAATGAACGAAAATAATATATCAAATCTTTTATTTTAAAATCACAATTGTTAATCATCTTCATCTGATTTAAATCCACGGTAAATCAATTGAAATCAAAGTAGATTGGAATCAAAGTAGTGGTATAGAAAATTGGAGATTATTCTGTTGCTATTTTATGTAATGAAACAAGTTTGAATTAAGATGTAGTATTTAATTACATCAATATCACCCCAATCTTCATCATCCCATCCTGCCCCTTCATCTGCTTCCACTGGCTCAGTAAGATTAGTTTGAACTGGTTCCGGTTCTGATTTAGTTTGAACTGTAGGTTTGGTTAATTCTGCAGTAGAACTTTGTGCTGTTCCTGATAATGAAGGATTTTCACCTGCTAAAAGATTGATTTGCTATCTTGAAATGACAAGCATCATTACTTTTTATAATCCTCTACTGGATTTATCTGAATATATTTCTGTTGGTACATAAAATAAAGCTACCCTTATTCAGCAGTTCAAAATTCTCTGGATGATGATGATGATGATGGATTGTGGTTAAACATTCAGTATCAAATATTACATGCATTATAGGATGTCATTATGTAAATGTGATATGAATATGAACCCATCTTTGTATTAGACCAACACACTTAGTCCGATTTTAAAAGTGTGAGTTCACCAGGTAACAGTCCACAGGAAGGCATGTCTCCCTACCCAGAACCATTATTCTGACTCACAAGTCTTTGCACTTACCTCTAATTGCCATGTGCATAGTGGAGAATCAGCAGATGTCAATGTTCAAGTCTTTAATTTTACCCAAGTGGGGATCAAACACAGGACCTCATGCAAACTAGGTGAGCACAATACCAAGAAACCACTGAGGTGGAAATAGTGAATGAAAGATTGACCCTAAGTAAGGAGACAAGCTCAAGTTTGCCCTATAAGCTTAGGATAACAGTGTCATGAAAATTTTGCTATGTTTTTCACAGTCCAAATACCATTAAGACACATTACAAATACAAATATTTAATCTGCAACATTAATTGTTTACTTCTGATATAAACCAGCATGTTTTTAATCTATTTTAGATTTTAAAAGAAAATATCATGAACTTCTAGAAAAGAGAGGTGTGAGATACCAAAGGGACATTCAAACTCATTTGTAAAAATAAATTGACAATGCCTTGGCAAAAAAAGAATTGAATAAAAAAAAAACCAAACAACAGTATACAAAACACAACATAAATAACCAAAGACAGAAAAATATGTAGAACAAGAATGTGTCCATAGTACATGGATGCCCCACTCGCACTATCATTTTCTATGTTCAGTGGACCGTGAAATTGGGGTCAAAACTCTAATTTGGCATTAAAATTAGAAAGATCATATCATAGGGAACATGTGTACTAAGTTTCAAGTTGATTGGACTTCAACTTCATCAAAAACTACCTTGACCAAAAACTTTTAACCAAAAACTTTAACCTGAAGCGGGACAGACGGACGGACGAACAAACGGACGAACGAACGAACGCACAGACCAAAAAAAACATAATGCCCCTAGGTGGGGCATAAAAATACAGTAAACTATAGCATTCTTAACCACTACTGGTTGTATAAATGGTTCTCAAGTTATTTTTTACCTTGTGGATTTTTAGCTCTAGCTTTGCTGTATATTTTAGAAGTTAAGGAGGAAACACCAGTAACAGCCCAACCAGCCCATCCTGCTGCAATACTTGATGGTGAACCACCAGACATTACATCCTTTTCTGCAAAAATAATATATACATGTATATGAAATATAGTATCATTCAATCATGATTACTTACAGACTTATGTCAGAATAGTTAGCTACAAAACTGATATTTATAATCAATTCAGTTAGACACATAATACATTATCAATATAAACAAGTACTGTATTTAAGTGTGTATAGAACACGGATTTTTACCCTGGGATAGATTTCCAAGAAGGGGGGTGTGTATTATACATGTATTCATTGATTTTTAGACTTTTTTCAGGTATGAAACTCGGCCATGAAACCAGGTAGTCAGGAAGAAAGTATTTTCGTACCAAAAAAAAAATAAACTGCTTCGCTGAGAGCAGCTGGATACGCCCGCAGAGGTCCAACCCTGAACAGTTTGGGCAAAAATGGACACAATATTCAAGCTTGATACAGGTCTGAATTTGGATTATAATTAAATATTTGACATATTATAATCTTGTGAATAAATGTAGTCAAAGAACTTGAAATTGGTTATATGAATTGAATTTATATTCAATTAAAGATTTCTTGCTGTTGTGCAATACACTGTGCTGTTGCGCAATACTTAGTAAATCTGTTGTCAGACTATAAACAAATAAAGTTCAATTAATTCTCAATGTCATATTAGAAATTTATGAAAATGTAAAGGGAGCTTACATCAATAGATATAAACAATTCACCAAAGTTTCATGAGAATTGCTGACAGCATTTTTGAGTTATTGTCCGAAAACTGGAAAATTCCCCCTTTTTTAATGAATAAAACCCCATAACTCAGAAATGATAAATGAAAAATTTATAAAATTCTAAATGGAGTTTACATCAATAGAAATAAACAATTCACCAAAGTTTCATAAGAACTTCTGAAGTCATTGTCCGAAAACTGCTGAAAGCATTTTTGATTTTTTGTCGGAAAACTGGAAAATCCCCCTTTTTTATGAATAAAACCCTGTAACTTACAAATGTAAAATCTAAAATATATGAAAATCGAAAGGGAGCTGATGTCAATAGATATAAACAATTCACCACAATTTCTTGCAAGTTGGTGAAAGCATTCTTGAGTTATTGTCTGAAAACTGGGAAAATCCCCCTTTTTTTAATGAATAAAACCCCATAACTCGGAAACATAAAATCTAAAATTTATAAAAAACGAAAGGGAGCTCACGTCAATAGATATAAACAATTCACCAAAGTTCGGACGGACAGACAGACATAAAATGGTATACCATAATTTTGTCCCGTAAAGGGGCGTATAAAAATGATTGTTGTTATGTTTTAAATGTATATTTGTACCTTCTAGCGTATGATTTGTAATGTTATATGCAAATAAAATGCTTCGCTGGGGCGCAGCTTGATACGACCGCAGAGGTCGAACCCTGAACAGTTGGGGCAAGTATGGACACAACATTCAAGCTTGATAAAGCTCTGAATTTGGATTGTGATTAAATATTTGACACAGCATAGGTTTCTGATACAGAATGAATGTGGTCTAAGAACTTAAAAAATTTTAATTTACCTATTCAAACCATATCATTATTATTTGCTTTTATAAAAAAAAGGGAAAAAAGGAAACCCCCCCCCACAAATTTTAGAACCCCCTTATGGCTCACCACCCCAAAACTCAATAATAGCCTTCCCTTTGTGGTATGGTACCTTGCAGTACAATTTCAGAGAGATCCATACACTTGAACACAAGTTATTGTCTGGAAACTAGAAAAATGCTTGTTTTTTGGCCCCAAATTCCTAAACGTTTAGGGCAATAACTCCAAAACTCAAACCCAGCTTTCCCTTTGTGATATGGAACCTTGTAGTACAATTTCATAAAGATCCATACACTTACACACAAGTTATTGTCCTGAAACTAGAAAAATGTTTGTTTTTTGCCCCTTTTTGGCCCCTAATTCCTAAAATTTTGAGGCAATTACCCCCAAAATCAATCCCAGCCTTCCCTTGGTGGTATGGTACCTTGCAGTACAATTTCAGAGAGATCCATGCACTTGAACACAAGTTATTGTCTGGAAACTAGAAAAATGCTTATTTTTGGCCCCTTTTTGGCCCCTAATTCCTAAACGTTTTGGGCAATTACCCCCAAACTCAATTCCAGCATTCCCTTTGTGATATGGAACCTTGTTGTACAATGTCAGAGAGATCCATACACTAACACACAAGTTATGTCTGGAAGTTACAAAAATGCTTATTTTTGGCCCCTAATTCCTTAACTGTTGGTACAATAACCCCCAAAATCAGTCCCAACCTTCCTTTTGTGGTATTGAACGGTATGGTAAAATTATATAGAGATCCATTCACTTAAACTAAAGTTAGAGTGCGAAAACCAACGTGTCCTTGGACAAAGACGACGACGCCAACGTCATACCAATATATGACCGCAAAATTTGTTTGCGGTCGTATAATAAAAATCATTTAAATGCTTTAGTAGTTTTGTTTTTTTGAGTTTTCTTGTGTTTGTTCTATGTTGCCGCCCGGAAGTTGTATTTGGTGATATCCGAATTAGTGATGATTCTGTCAATGGCCAAATAAGTGTAGGTTATTCTCAAGTTTATAACTTATTTTTGATATGTTCTAACAAGGAATACAGAATGTGAATGTATGGAAATTGAATGAAACACGCCGGTTTAATGATAGTGACCGCCATTGTTTTTTTACTTTCGTAGTATCAGGTGATCATATGTCATGTGACTTTAACATTATGAAGTTGAATAAAGTGATGATTTTATATGTTTTTACTTTGTGACATTTTAAAATCCTCTATAAAAACCTTCATACAAATCATAAATTGTAAACGTGTTTTTAAAATGCCATTTTAATGCCTGTACGAATTTGATTGAGGAACAAAGTGAACCTGTCGATTGATTTGTTTTGAAAATGATTAGACTTCCTAATTGATTAGAGTGTGATAATCCAGATTTAATGATTCAATGAGTACCAACAAACAATAAATAAGCAGAAATTAATATTTATTTCAGCACTAATATATCAACATTAATATTTTATCTGCTTAAATCTTATAATACAATTTACCGGTATTTATTTATTTATTGTGTATTTCAGAAAATTTGTAATGTTTCTGTATTCCGTACAAGATTCACCGACTAAGATTTGCATTTACAGCTGATTTCAATGAGTGTGTAGGAAAAGGTTAATATCTTTGGTTAGCTTGCTTGCTAGCTGAACCGTGAAGTCTTATTAGGTTAGGTAAACTACCCTCCTTTATGAGTAGACTAGTCCCACAGGTAACCAATTCTATGTCTGTCGGACTAGTCTACTCAAAAAGAAGGGTAGTTTACCTAACCTAATAATGACTTCACGGTTCAGCTAGCAAGCAAGCTAACCAAAAGATATTACCTTTTCCTACTCACTCATTGAAATCGGCTGTAAACAACTTCCCGATTTAACACTTCCTGTTGAATTCAAACAAACACATCTTGGACACAATAAAGAATCAAACATCGTTTGCTAAATTATTTATTCTGCAACAATGTTTTCATTATCCTGTAATTAACCAGGACTGGAGTTCATTTTGTCTCTCAAAAAAATCACTTTTCAATGGACGCATTATGGAGTTTCAAGTTGGGTTTCTTCCAGAAAGTCACTGCGTGTTATGCATAAGAACTAACTTTTTTCTAAAGTTTCAAGGGCCAAAAGGGGGGTGCATTCTATGCATGGATGCGTTTTATACACACCTAAAGACGGTATACTTTTAGATAATATATGATCTTTGTTTTGATGTTAAGTTATTTTGACTGATTTGTTTTGTAGCATGGTCTAATGCTTAATGTGTTCGTGTTAGGTTTTTATACTTTTTTGCTATCCATTTTTTTTTTTGCTACTGCTGTCTCAATAAAAGGGGAAATTTGAGCTAAAAATTCTTTGAATCTGGATTATCTTTTTAGAAAAAATAAGTCGGTAATAATATCACAATGACTGTCTATGTGCAATATTTGTTTTTCTCTTATTCTTCTTTGGTGTTCTGTTAAAGAATAAATTACATAAATATTTGTAAATTATATGCAATGTGTTGTTGTTAATTCTCATATCAGCTTCAGTTATTTGAACAAGTTTTGCCTTGATTACAGCAAAGACTACTGATGCAATTGTTCACCCAACACAGTGTCATATAAGATACTGTACAATCAAATATTTGCATAAAATCTGTTTATATTCAACAAAAGTCCAAAGAAAAATTAAAAGTAAAATATTTTAAGAAGTGTTTTGAATAGGTTAACTCTTAACTTAAGTAATCTTTGTTAATTACCCATCTCTTCCAGTAAGTCAGGATTTTCTGATACCTTTTCCAACTTTGATATAAAACCTTTGATAGCTTTGAAGGCCTGCAATAAATAATACAGTCCCAATTACTTCAAGGGATCCTGAACTTATCTGACTAAACAGTTAATAACTCTTGTTGTAACCTTATCCTAACATATGCTCAAACTTATCTTACCCTTACCCTTAAGATAAAACCTATACTAGCCTACTTTAAAATACAATAACCTGAATCCTAGACATAAAGTGCTTGATGTATAAATAAAAAAGGCTTGTAATACAGGGTAAATGTATCCACCAATACGTCCATGATAAGTTTTTAAATGGACTCATACTTCCATTTTCTCAAAAGGTATAATCCAAAACTCAACACACTAGTGATCATAGTTTCATTGCTAACAAAAAATCTTTATAAATTCAGAATGCTTAACAAGTTTATGTTAATCCTTCACATGTTACAATAAAATGCTCCACAGGGCGCAGCTTGATACGACTGCAGAGGTCGAACCCTGAACAGTTGGGGCAAGGATGGACACAACATTCAAGCTTGATACAGCTCTGAATTTGGATTGTGATTAAATATTTGACACAGCATAGGTTTCTGACACAGAATGAATGTGGTCTAAGAACTTAAAAATTTTAAATTGGAAATTCACCTATTATGGTCCAATATCCAAAATCTAAATACATGGTTAGATTCAGCATATCAAAGAACCCCAAGAATTCAATTTTTGATGAAATCAAACAAAGTTTAATTTTGGACCCTTTTGACCTCAATGTGGACAAAGTTGATAATGGGGCCCAAAAATCAAAAATCTAAATACATGGTTAGATTCAGCATATCAAAGAACCCCACATATATTCAATTTTTGTTGAAATCAAATAAAGTTTAATTTTGGACCCCGATTTGGACCAACTTGAAAACTGGGCCCATAATCAAAAATCTAAATACATGTTTAGATTCAGCATATCAAAGAACCCTAAGAATTCAATTTTTGTATGGACACAACATTCAAGCTTGATACAGCTCTGAATTTGGATTGTGATTAAATATTTGACACAGCATAGGTTTCTGACACAGAATAAATGTGGTCTAACAACTTAAAAATCTTAAATTGGACATTCACCTATTATGGTCCAATATCCAAAATCTAAATACATGGTTAGATTCAGCATATCAAAGAACCCCAAGAATTCAATTATTGATGAAATCAAACAAAGTTTAATTTTGGACCCTTTTGACCTCAATGTGGACAAAGTTGATAACGGGGCCCAAAAATCAAAATCTAAATACATGGTTAGATTCAGCATATCAAAGAACCCCATATATTCAATTTTTGTTGAAATCAAACAAAGTTTAATTTTGGACCCCGATTTGGACCAACTTGAAAACTGGGCCAATAATCAAAAATCTAAATACATGTTTAGATTCAGCATATCAAAGAACCCTAAGAATTCAATTGAAGTTAAAATCAAACAAGTTTAATTTTGGACCCTTTGGACCTTAATGTAGACCAATTTGAAAACAAAACCAAAAATTAAGAATCTAAATACACGGTTAGATTCGGCATATCAAAGAACCCCAATAATTCAATTTTTGATGAAATCAAACAAAGTTTAATTTTGGACCCTTTGGACCTCAATGTGGACCAATTTAAAAACTGGGCCCAAAATCCAAAAACTTAATACACCGTTAGATTCAGCATATTAAAGAACCCCAAGAATTCAAGAATAAAACCCCATTGAAATTGGTCAAGAAATAAGCAATTTATACGAAGTATCTTCTTTTGCACAATACTGTGCAATTGAATATTTCTTGCTATTGCGCAATACTGTACAATTGACAATTTCTTGCTATTGCGCAATATTGTGCTATTGGATATTTCTTGCTATTGCGCAATACTGTGCAATCGAAGATTTCTTGCTATTGCGCAATACTGTGCAATTGAAGATTTCTTGCTATTGTGCAATACTGTGCAATTGAAAATTTCTTGCTATTGCACAATACTTATTATATAATAATTTACACATCCTGTTTGGTGTGTATATTCTACCATATCATTATTATCTAAGGAATGACTGTAATATTTTTTCTGTCTATGAAGAAATAACATAAAAAATGTGGTGCACACTGAATAACCCGCGTAGCGGGTTATTTTAAAGTGTGCACCACATTTTTTATGTTATTTCAAATAGACAGAGAAAATATTACAGTCATTTCTTATAATTTAATTCTTAATTCCATTTTAAACCGCAGTTAATCATGAAAAAACGTTGATGACGTCAAGGTCACATGACAAAATTATGTCTATGAGCTGATAAACAAAACAATGTCAGCCAATCAGAAGACCAGAAATAACCAACTTAAAATGGAAAACTTTAAAAGAAAAAAAAAATGAAAAAAAGAAAAAAAGAAAAAAAAGGAAAAAAAAAAAAATCCCCCCCAAATTTTTTGAACCCCCTTATGATTCATCACCCCCAAACTCAATCCCAGCCTTCCCTTTGTGGTATGGTACCTTGCAGTACAATTTCAGAGAGATCCATACACTTGAACACAAGTTATTGTCTGGAAACTAGAAACATGTGTTTTTGGCACCAAATTCCTAAACGTTTAGGGCAATTACCCCCAAACTCAATTCCAGCTTTCCCTTTTAGATATGGAACCTTGTAGTACAATTTCAGAAATATCCAAACACTTACAAACAAGTTATTGTCATGAAACTAGAAAAATGCTTTTTTGGCCCCTAATTACTAACATTTTGAGGCAATTACCCCCAAAATCAATCCCAGCATTCCCTTTGTGATATGGAACCTTGTGGTACAATGTCAGAGAGATCCATACACTTACACACAAGTTATTGTCTGGAAGTTACAAAAATGCTTATTTTTGTCCCCTTTTTGGCCCCTGATTCCTTAACTGTTGGTACCATAACCCCCAAAATCAATCCCAACCTTCCTTTTGTGGTATTGAACCTTATGGTAAAATTTCGTAGAGATCCATTCACTTAAACTAAAGTTATAGTGCGAAAACTAATGTGTCTTCGGACGAAGATGACGACGACAATGAGGACGACGACACCAACGTCATACCAGTATACGACCGCAAAATTTTTGCCGTCGTATAAAAATATTTCCAAATGGTTTCTATAAAACAATATTCAAGAAATACAGAAAAAGAAACAGAGCATGGAAAAGAAAATTATTATATTCACATTCATGAAGAGGGATAGTCATCAGTTGGTCACAGTTATCGTCCTTTGATTTTCGTTGTCTACAAATAGAGTCCCTAGTGTGGACAGTGTATAACTTGCAAATTTTTTTCATACATCTTTCAAATTCATATCTGTATTTTTTATGCATAAAATAGTAAGTAGGGGGATGAAATTACATGTAAAAAAAATTTGGGGCATGGATTTTTAGGTAAAGTAGTGATTTGGTCCAGTTTGAAAAGGTCAAAAATTAGTATGTCAGAAGCTGTCAAATTGAATTACAGACGCCCTTAACGTAAAATTGTTCATATTTTGAGTTAGACCCAATAGACTTTTCTATAACTTTGATATAGTTCGTCCCAAAAGTAGTGCACTACACTGTAAAAATCTTTTTTGGATAGAGCAGGTGCGAATTTTTTAATTTGCGTTTTTTGTCTAAAAGAAATGCACTACGAAATAACTGTGTTCTCGGGCCAGTAACTGTAAATTCAGAAATTATTGCGTGCATTTATTATTGTGATTTTTCAAGAACGGACAAAAATGCGAGTTTAATTATTGTGATTTCGAAAAAATCTGCATACAGGTCTATGTTCCAGCAAATACCAATTTTCAAGTCTCTGGTTTGAACCAGCCAGGGTTAGAATCCATGACCTCCAGCACTCAAGGCACCCTACCACTAGACCACTGAGGTGGTTTAAATCTGATACTATAAAACAGTGATCATTTTAACCTTATTACTCTTTGATAATAAAGCTACAGAAATACAGTCATAATGTCTTTGATAATTTAGTTTATAATAATCAAATACATTGTATGACTCTTAAAACACTTAAATTTGAAACATTTTTTTTATAATGTCTACAAACTTACTTGATCACGGACACTTTTTTCAGGATCCATCGTCGCAGTACATAAAGCTGGCAGTAACCTGACTGAAACTTCTTTGAGAAGAAAATAATTCTGTGTAGCTGCCATACCTAAGATACCTGCCTGTCTGACTGCAGGGAAGGGATCTCGTAAAGCTCGTAAGAAGGCAGAGGTGATAATCTTCTGTCTAATCTGTAATATAAATGAATAACTCATACTATACACAAGAAAACTTGAATTCTGCATTGAAAGTAGAGTGTATTTTCATTTGTGGATTTGAGTATTTTAAAAGATAAAAAATAAATGGGGAATGTGTCCATGGGACACAGATGATGCCCCCGCTTGCATATAAAGTTATAGAGGGACATAACTCAAGAAAGGTAAAACTGACACTACCCAAAATCTGAGTTTTGTGGTAATAAGTATTGTGTATAAGTTTCATAACATTTGGTTGAGGCAAACTTAAGTTAGAGAACAGAAACAAAAAATTCAGCAATTTTTCCATTTGTAAAGGGGCATAACTCTAGAAAGGTAAAAGTGACGCCACCCAATTCAAACTTGATCTGTGTTTTGTGGTAATAAGCATTGTGTATAAGTTGCATAACATTTGGTTGAGGCAAGCTAAATTTAGAGAACAGAAACCAATTTCGGGACGTACGGACATACAAGGGTGAAACTTAATGCCCCTTTCGCTACGGCGGGGGCATAAAAATTCCTTGTTTGTATTCTTATGCTGTACTCTAAAAAGAATCAGTAGAAAAAAATTTATTCCATCAAGTACTCAAATTTGTGGTTAAGATTAGCAATGAAAAAACATATGTAGAAGTACTTTTAAGTTACAGTGAAAATCACTACAAAATTTTTGTTTCCTTTTAAATAAATGTGGATAGTGTCCACATGTGGACACAGATGATGCCCCCGCTTGCATAGCATATAGTTATAAAGGGACATAACTGAAGAACGGTAAAAGTGACGCTACCCAAATTTGAACTTGATCTGAGTTTTGTGGTAATAAGCATTGTGTGTAAGTCTCATAACATTTGGTTGAGGCTAACTTAAGTAGAGAACAGAAACTAAAAATTCAGCAATTTTTTTATTTGTAAACACGCATAACTCTAGAACGGTTGTGAATAAGTTTTATAACATTTGGTTGAGACAAACTAAAGTTAGAGAACAGAAACGAAAAATTCAGCAATTTTTATGCTTATAAAGGGACATAACTCAAGAATGGTAAAAGTGTCGCCACCAAATTTCGTACTTAATCTGTATTATGTAGTAATAAGCATTGTGTATAAGTTTCATAACATTTGGTTGAGGCAAACTAAAGTTAGAAAACGGAAACAAAAAAATTGTACTTGATCTTAATTTTGTGGTAATGAATATTGTGTATAGGTTTCATAATGTTTGGTTGGGGCAAACTTAAGTTACAGAATGGAAACTAAAAATTTTGCAATCTTTCAATTTATAAAGGGGCATAACTCAATAATGGTTAAAGTGACACTACCCAAATTCAACTTGATCTGTGTTTTATCAGTGGAAGTCAAAATTAAACATTGCATTGTATAAAGCATTGATTGCAGTTGATTCAACTATAATCATGGACAAAGGAAGATAACTCCAATTTTAAAAATTAGTTGATATTTAGAAGAAAATAAATATTTTGCAATTTTTCCATTTATAAAGGGGCATAACTCTAGAACGGTTAAAGTGACGCCACTAAAATTCAAACTTGATCTGTGTTTTGTGGTAATAAGCATTGTGTATAAGTTTCATAACATTTGGTTGAGGCAAACTCAAGTTAGAGAACGGAAACCAATTTTGGGACGTACGTACAAACTGACAAGGGTAAAACTTAATGTCCCCACCGCTACGGCATAAAAATACTCATTTTTAAATATCAAGACAAAAAATTGATATGAAGTACTTACATTGGGACTAAGGTACCCTGCTATTTTACCCAGACATACTGTTGTGTTTGTCCTAATACCTCCCTGTAATGTGATAAAAAATGAGTACATATATTGTATATGGAAATAGTTGGAAGTACAGAATGCAATGGAGGAAAAAGTCAATTTTTATAAATGGAAAAAGCTGATTTCACTCTGAACTAATATATAATGACACATGTTTTTTTTTAATTCCATGCATTTTTTTACTCGGAAATTACATTTGTGAGACAGTAAATATAAAGTTTGATTCACTTGTAATCTTCTTAGAAACAATGAGTGTGTCCTAAAATTTGAAACAAAAATACTTTCAGGATTTATTATTATTATTTATTATATTGAATTCATGAGACCAATTCTTCTTCAACAACAATATCAAGATAGTCCTTAGACTCAACATTTAGGAACAACAGCAACATCAGGATAGTCCCTAGACTCAACATTAAAGACCTACAGCAACATCAGGATAGTCCCTAGAGTCAACATTAAAGACCTACAGCAACATTAGGATAGTCCCTAGAGTCAACTTTAAAGGCCTACAGCAACATCAGGACAGTCCCTCGAGTCAATAATAAGGACCTACAACAACATCAGTTTAGTCCATAGACTCAACATTAAGGACCTACAGCAATCATCAGGATAGTCCATAGACTCAATGTCAAGGACCTACAGCAACATCAGAATAGTCCATAGACTCAAGATTCAAGACCTACAGCAACATCAGGATAGTCCCTAGACTCAAGATTCAAGACCTACAGCAACATCAGAATAGTCCCTAGACTCAAGATTCAAGACCTACAGCAACATCAGGATGGCCCCTAGATTTAACATAGAGGACCTGAGTCCTGATTGTCTACAACAGTTATAAGAAAAATTCCCTGCCTTAACATTAGGAGAATGCTTGGATATTCAATGGTTTGTTACTTCATGATATAAACAGGTTGAAAGAGTCTCAGAACTTAGAATATCTCTTCAGGTGCATATTTTTGTAGCATTACACATATATACCGGGTAATTAAATTCAATTATAGCATAAAGCAATTCAATACATACACCTAAAAATAAACAAAATTTGTTAAATAGTTCAACATGGACATTACCTGATCATCTTTGGCCTGTAACCTTGCAAAGTGTTTCATCAATTCTTCATTTAAGTTTTTATAATTCAACTTTGCAGCTAACTGTAACATTGCCTGGAAAGATGAAAAATATGTCTTGTACACTTTCCTTCAACATTGCTTTTCAACATGTAAGTTGGCTATTTTGAAGCTTATTATACAAAACTAATACAGACTATCTATATCTTGTGCTGCTTTTTCGTCATTTCCATATCAACATCTTAAGGATTTTTGTTATTTTCAGCATGCATGATTTAATCAGAATGTTAAGATATAAATATTCAAATATACAGAGTAAAAAATATAATATCTCAAAACAGCAGAAGTTTAATTTGTTGCTGGCCTTTTCAAAATGTTGACATATAAATTTCATGCAATCAGTTCTATTTTACCCTTAAAAGTACTGCAAATTTAGAAATTGTGTGTGCACTTATGATCTTGATTGTTAAACAATGGACAATGCTAAGTTAATCATTACACTTCAGGAAATGCTGCCCACAAATAATGGTGTTAAGATTGAAAATGTGAGTTTTTACTTTCGGAAAGCCTATCCAATCGTAATTTTTGCAAAAATAAACATCATAAAAAAAAATCTTAATTTACAGTATAAATATTACATATTTATGTTTTACTTACCTTTACAGTACTTTCTCTGACTACAGGATTTGTATCTGAGAAACCATGACTTATCTGAGGGAATATCTGGTTATTAACTGTATCTGGTTGTAAAAATTCACCAAAGGAATCAATCTGTCAATCAACAAAATGTTTCTGCTTAGTACACCAATAAATACATTAAACTAAAATTGTATCAATGTAAATCAAGTAGTATGAAGATTCATTATTGAAAATTTTTAATGAATAGCAAAATTTTTGGGATAAAATAAAAAGATACAAAGACTGTTGGGAGGGAATGAAAAAAAGCATGTGTCAAGGAAGGTCAGAGTTCACAAAAATTACACAGATAACTAAGGAATGACATTGGGTAATAAATATTCTGGACGACAAGCTTAATCAATAACTAAAAGTCTAAACTGTAATGGTCTATTGAAGTATTTAAATATTTTAAGATCAATAGAAGAGACAAATTAGATACTTTTATCTTTAAATTGCAAAATTGTATAGTCTTGATATACATTTAAAATCCAAGAAATAAAGATTAATTCAATGGTTTTTTAAAGGACACTGGCAAAAGAAATGCAGATCAGATGAAAGAGCCATACAAATATTTACATATAGATTCCATCACTTCATCCAGTGATATACAATATTCCTCTGATTTAAACAAATGTCTACACAGAAACCTATAAGGAATGAAGATTTTTTTCAGTTTAGCCTTGTTTCAAAATAAAATAATGTATACATTAAAACATGTCACACCGACCCTTTTCAACACACTACAAAATGATCTACCTGTTGTAACAATTTGACCCTAGTAGCTCTATCTGTTGAAGAGAATAATTTAACCACACATGGAACTATCTTCTTCTGATACTCGTCCATATCTAACAGTTTTCCTATCTAAAATGAAAAGAAATGAATACAGTTAAAGATTTGATAACATCAGTAAATAGATTTGTTTACTGAAACCTTCTTTTTTTTAGAGATAAACATACTTCAATAAAACTTTAAACACATTGAGATTTAATTAATGATTATATTTCTTTCCATGAATAGATTTATTCTAGTAAATGATTGAAAATTTTTTTACAATGAAATAGCTAACATAACAAAATTGAAACAAAGTAATGAGTCTAGTTAAGTTAACTATTGAATCTGCATTCAGTTTATCAATAGTGTCTAGATTAATTCTCTAATAAAATTTTGCAGGGTTTGTTGTTTCATGATATCTTACCTTAAATAATGGAGCTAATACTGAAGAACCAGCATCACCATACTCAAATGCATTTAACAATTGTGGAAGGATTTTATTCTTACAGAATGATGGAGGGAATGAATCTAAACATGGAGTTAATTTACTGAAAAAGTTCGTTTTCTCTGTCTTTTCTTTAATCTGCAAGAAAAAACAAAACAGTATTATCAGCAAACAAGGTAATGAACTTTAAAAAAACCAAAAAACATATATTTATTGGTTTCATAATGGGGAATTTATCATTATTATTATTGGAATTAAATTAACGAGGGTTAATATCAAGCAATGTGCAATTCTCATCAGTCATTAAACTTATTTCTCTTATGGTAAAGATGATCTTAGTGTAAATAAGAATATTCTGTGAAACATTATTCTTGTGTTTTGAACTAAACAGTTTAACATCTTAAGTCTGCTTCTGCCAACAAACATCATTAACATCAGATGTTTTCAAGCTTTTTATATGCTTCAGAATAGAATTAAAATTGACAAAAAGAATATTTTCAGGTGAACATGCGAGTGTTTTTATAGTATTAAAGAAATCACAAAATTGGTTCCCAAGGAGGAACAGCAGTTTGTTGTGACCTTTGAAAGTCATCATTGACTTAATGAATAGTCAATGGAAATGTCACAAATTCAAATACATTCTAGGATAGGCCAACCAAATTTACTATTTTTTCATATTACTTATTTAAATGACTCTTCATTCATAGTGAGAGGAGAAATAGACAAAACCAAAAGGCAATCTGCATTTACACAAAAGACAATGTATTTAAACTACAATCTAATAGTTACCTTGGAACAGTTTATATCAACAAAAAATATGGTTTTAATGTTTACCTTTTTGGATATTTTGAAACCATTCATATGGTATAATACAAAGAAACTTAGAGTGCTAATATTAATGATAGTCAAAAGAAATATTTTTGTAAGGACATCTCATACATTACTTCTGCCATGTTTGGATGAACTTCGTCAAATAACTTCAGAGTAGAAGATAAAAATGTTATTTTCAATAAGGTTTCAGCAGGAACTATGTGCCATCAATGCCAACATGTTTACAGTCTGCTTAACATTCTTTTGAAGAGCATATTTTCATCAATAATTCTCAAATGTTTCAAAACATTTTACCTTGTAGTTACAATGAAGATTACCGAAAATTGGCAAATCAAAATCAAAGATTGTCTCTGGTTGTCATGTGTTTCATCAGATTAGAATGAGCAAAGGAACATTTGTAAAAGAACTTCAATATATAATGGCTGCAAACTTTGGTTATCATTAGATTAGGGGTTTCAGAGAAGAAAATGAAAATGTGAAAAGTTTTAGGAAGATAGACAATAAGTGATGACAACAGCTCATGTGGCCCTCAGAGCCTTTTACAAAAAAAAAACATACCTGGATTTCTTCCAAAAATAACATGGTATCAACAAATGAATTATGCATCACACCTTTGGTACTTCTACAGACTTGTATTAACTTGGCTGGGTTTGGTCTTGTGTTGGGATTAGCACTAACTAATTCGCAATAGTTGGGAACTAGAGATTTTGGAATCTGAAACATAGTAGTTCATTTTTAATCATAATTCTGAAACATACCTAGAAGACATGGAGAACAAAATATGTTTTTGATTGGGTTCATGTTGCTCAGTCTTTCATTTTCTATGTTGTGTTTTGTGTACTGTTGTTTGTTTGTTTTTTTCTTTTTTAGCCATGGCGTTGTCAGTTTATTCTAGACTTAGAAGTTTGAATGTCCCTTTGGTATTTTTCACCTCTCTTTTATATTTGTAAATAATCTTGGCTTCCACTAAAAGTTATGTCTTGTGTGAAATTTGAAATGTGTAAATTTTCCAAGTGTTGTTTAGTAAAAAACAAACCCTTCCTCAAATGTCAATTGTCTAGATGAAAATCTTAATGTAGTGTTATGTCTGGAATAAATAAGTATATACTAATCTGATATGATAATAAATTTGCTATCCGAGCGCAGCTGGATACGACCGCAGAGGTCCAACCCTGAACAGTTGGGGCAAAAATGGACACAATATTCGAGCTTGATACAGGTCTGAATTTGGATTGTAATTAAATATTTGACACATAATAGGTTTCTGACACAGAATAACTGTAGTCAAAGAACTTAGAATTGGTTATATAATTTGAATTTATATTCAATTTTTTGCTTTTGTGCAATACACTTTGCTGTTGCGAATTGACCCCCCCCCCCCCTTCCCCACAAAATAATTTTACCCCCCCCTTTTTTTGGCTTTTGTGCAATACACTGTGCTGTTGCGTATTGACCCCTCCCCCCCCCCCCCCACACACACACACACACACTTTTTTTTTGCAAAAAAAAATAATATTTGAAGAATTTTTCTTTTTAATTTCTGAAATCTGAAATGAGAAAAAATTGACCCCCCACAATTTCTTTTTACCCCCCCCCCCCTTTTTTTCCCCCCAAAAAAATTCTTTCCCTCAAGATTTGGTCATAATCTCAATTCAAATTTCCAATGGAGTTTGCAACCATAATTACCCATTTAAATACATCATAAAAGTCTTAAAATAGAAAATGACATACATAATCATCGCTAAAATTAATATTCCTTAATAGTAACTCCTAAAAATAAATTGACAACTATCATTTCAAGTCAATACAACATATCTTTATACATAATTTAAAAGCAGTGTAAGGGAGGTAATCAAAACATTGTGTTTGGATTACCTCCCTTACATTGCTTTTAAATTGTCTTAAGTAATTGTCCCTTGTTTTTCCCCCTTTTTTGCCCCTAATTCCTAAACAGTTTGAGCCATAACCCCCAAAGCAAATCCTAACCATCCCTTTGTGGTATGGAAACTTGTGGTATAATTTCAGAGAGATCCATACACCGTTCCACTAGTTATTGTCCGGAAACTAGAAAAATGCTTATTTGGGCCCCTTTTTGGCCCCTAATTCTTAAACTGTTCGGACCATAACCCCCAAAATCAATCTCAACCTTCCTTTTGTGGTTATAAACCTTGTGTTTAAATTTCATAGATTTCTATTTAATTATACTAAAGTTATTGTCCAGAAACCAACTGTCTTCGTACGACGCTGACGAAAACGTGATACCAATATACGACCGCAAAAGGGTCGTATAAAAATTATTTAGTTGAATCTTGCATGGGTTCTATATCTTTGGGTTCATTAATTATCTGAAAATTTATCAAATTCTATGTATTTTTCATGAATACCCTTAGAAGGGATTTCCATGATGTCTCGACTGCCTAAACGGTTTTTGCACCTAGAAATGATAAAATTTTCACTGTATGTTTTTAAAATAATATTGCATGATTTACATCATCACATGATAAAATACATGTAACGACCCGAACAAGGTACTGTGTATCACTGCACCTATCACCATGGAAAAACACTTTACTAAAACATTGTGTTATCTTACTCATCTCCTTTCATTTGATTATCAAAATTGTTTTTTCTTGTCAAAGAATTACACAGTAAACAATTTGAGTTTTAGTTATCATTTATAACTGTTAGTGGGTAATTTGTCAGAGATGGGGGAGAAATTAGCCAAAAAACAAGGCCATCCAAAATAAATAAATGTGCTCCAAATGTGGTATCGAGACAGCAATAAAGGCAGAAACTGTCTTTCTAAAAATATATCACCATTGAACCATGGTGCTATAAGGCACTGGGGAGAACACAGTAATGTACTTACTTTGCCAAATGCTTTTAATGATGAAGTTTGTGGTAAAGGACCATTGAATACTTCCCATATCAAACAACCTACTCCCCACATGTCTGATGACCTACAACACAAACATTTTATAAGTTTTGTTTATTTTCATTTACCTTTCATGTGCCAGTAACACTTGTACTTTTGGTTATATATGGCACATCACTGTAGGGAAACATTCGTTGTATAGATGTATATCATGATGTTTAATTGCTTGGATATGTAATACATACTTGTGACTGTATCTCAGCAAATATGTATATTGCATTCAAATATCCATGATCTAGTGACCACTGACCAGGTGTCATTTTTTGAAGAGTAGTTTTTCAGCAGCTTTACACAATATGTCAGCACCACTAAGTAAATACATTGGTTATATGGAGTATTTTCTAACCTATTATTTGTCAAAAAACCTTGACTGAACATTGATGTTAATAACTTATGTCAATGGACTTGATTAGATCTGTATTTAAGGAACTATGTACCAGGTTCTGAAAAATTGCTGCAAGCAGCTAGATATTAATATCAACTGTTCTTTCATTGATATGTCTCACTGAATTTCTTTTTATATGACAAAGTTTTTAGTTTTTCACAGAAGTTTTTAGTATAATTTACATGACCGACCAGAACCAATGAATAAGAATCAGCATCTTTATGAATTACATTCATTGTAACATATCAGTTGTTTTAAATGTGTGTTTCATACTTCCTTGATTAAATCAGTTTAAAAATAGTTTTCTGTCCATTTTGCAGTTATTTTTGGACTATCTTAGTACTTATGCACAAATATCTAATGTTATTGTAACCAAAATTTGAACATAAGTTCCAAGTAAAATCAAATCAAATTTGAAATAATTTAGAAAAGAAGGTCCTTACTGTACCTACTCATTAACCTAGGAATCTCAATCATACTGTTTATTACTTGACAGCTAATTAATCATTTGCTTCCAAACTTGAAAATTTGACAATTCAATTCAATTCAAATCTATAAACAATATATAGCCTTTAATAAGGAAAATACCATTTTTTGGCCATCATTCCTTTCCTTAAATCTATTTTTTCAGGAGGATCATATTTTTCTAACATTGGCAAGATCTTTACTGGTGGTGTACTGTCCTGACCAGATGCTGGATACATATAATCCACACCACCCAGCTTCCACTCACCAGCTGAATCCACAAATATGGATGATATACACACATTGTTGTGTATTAAATTACAATCATTGATAAGAAATGACAATCCTTTCTGAAAAATACATTGTAACTAGAATAATATTTTTCACAACTCTGTTTCTTTAGCCAGGTTTGGTTATATTTCTTTCATTTGATCCCTTCAAAAATTTTCTTAAGTTTTAATTTCCTAACATTTTATGTTTCACTTCTCACTGGACAAATTTAAAGTAAAGAATCAGCATAAATAAATATTTCATTAATAATATAAAGCAACTTGTTTTCATCTATTCGAAAACTTTAAAGAAAATAGAACATTATTTTTCCATGGTTAATGTATCAAAAGAATGTAATAACTGATTTATTAAATATCCTGTCAAGAGAATTATATCCCAAAAAATTAGAAAGAAGAAATACTAAAGGCCACTTAATATGAGTATGACTAAGCCAATTTGATGGCCAAGTGTGAAAAACCCCATCTCTAATGGTATTTTGTAAAATTAAAAAAAAATAAATGTGGATAGTGTCCACATGTGGACACAGATGATGCCCCCGCTTGCATATCATATAGTTATAAAGGGACATAACTGAAGAACGGTAAAGGGATGCTACTCAAATTTGAACTTGATCTGAGTTTTGTGGTAATAAGCATTGTGTGTAAGTCTTATAACATTTGGTTGAGGCTAACTTAAGTAGAGAACAGAAACTAAAAATTCAGCAATTTTTCTATTTGTAAACACGCATAACTCTAAAATGGTTGTGTATAAGTTTTATAACATTTGGTGGAGACAAACTAAAGTTAGAGAATGGAAACGAAAAATTCAGCAATTTTTATGTTTATAAAGGGACATAACTCAAGAATGGTAAAAGTGTCGCCACCAAATTTCGTACTTAATCTGTATTATGTAGTAATAAGCATTGTGTATAAGTTTCATAACATTTAGTTGAGGCAAACTAAAGTTAGAAAACGGAAACAAAAAATTTGTACTTGATCTTAGTTTTGTGGTAATGAATATTGTGTATAGGTTTCATAATGTTTGGTTGGGGCAAACTTAAGTTACAGAATGGAAACTAAAAATTTTGCAATCTTTCAATTTATAAAGGGGCATAACTCAATAATGGTTAAAGTGACACTACCCAAATTCAACTTGATATGTGTTTTTTTCAGTGGAAGTCAAAATTAAATATTGAATTGTATAAAGCATTGATTGTAGTTGATTCAACTATAATCATGGACAAAGGAAGATAACTCCAATTTTAAAATTTTAAAAATTACTTGATATTTAGAAGAAAATAAAAATTTTGAAATTTTTCCATTTATAAAGGGGCATAACTCTAGAACGGTTAAAGTGACGCCACCAAAATTCATCCTTGATCTGTGTTTTGTGGTAATAAGCATTGTGTATAAGTTTCATAACATTTGGTTGAGGCAAACTTAAGTTAGAGAACGGAAACTAAAAATTTTGCAATTTGTCCTTTTATAAAGGAGCATAGCTCTAGAACGGTTAAAGTGACGCCACCAAAATTCAAACTTGATCTGTGTTTTGTGGTAACAAGCATTGTGTATAAGTTTCATAACATTTGGTTGAGGCAAACTCAAGTTAGAGAACGGAAACCAATTTTGGGACGTACGTACAGAAGGACAAGGGTAAAACTTAATGCCCCCACCGCTACGGCGGGGGCATAAAAAACACTTGTGACATAAAATGATGGTTCAAAACACTAACTAACATACAATTGCAAAAATTACCCACCACAACCTGGTGTAAACCCCAAGATATAGCCAATTCATTTGTTGATCCTTCACTAGAACATTCTCTGATATATGTTTCTAATGGTGTCACAGGTTCTGTAGCGAAGTAAATTACTTTGTCTGTCTGGAAAAAAAAATAGATAAGTGAAAAAAATTATGTATATCTTAAATATTGAATGCAATTTTTTCCCCACTCAATTCATTACACATAATAACATGGAACATACAAAGAAATGCATTTAAAGAAAAAATTAGTTTCAAATTATAAATATGAATAAAGACAAAATTTGTTGTCTTTGTTTTAATACAGTAATTTATGAGTTGTATAGATTGTATTAACAAGCAAAAATATTTTTCCATGAAAATAAATATTATTTCATATACTTCAATCATGAAATAATTTTAAACCTTTATTTTAATATGCTGCGTAAAAAAACAAAAATTTCTTATTTCAATACAAATACTTTTCTACTGATTTTGAAATTTTATCTGTGTTCGCTGTATGTAGTGTGTCTGGTATTGTGTTTATTCTATTATTAAACGACTGATTTGTTTTATGTATATATGTGTACTGAGTCTGGTATTATAATTAAAATTCTCTATATCAAATCACAGACTATCAACATTTAAGATACCTCAATTCCATCCAGAAATGTTAAAATGTTTGGATGTCTCAGTGTCTTTATTCTTTTAAAGGAAGCTTTAGCAATTTGAACCTGAAAAATAAAATAAAACCTATTTTTTAACACATTCACTTCGTCATGGTAGGAGTTTCCTACTAGGTTTAAGCATCTCAATCATAATTTAATATTAAATGACTGTCTTGCTGCTAAGTGATTAACATAAATGATTGATACTGTTTTATATACATTTACCCTGTATCCATCTTAAGGGATTTTGTGAGCTTTATCCCAATGTCTTTAAAAGATTGTTTATCCCAATTTCCCAAATGCCCTCCAAAAATAGTGTGTTTTTAAATCATCAAAATTACATCCTTATACTTTGGTCTTTGGTGGATAGTTGTTTATTGAATTGGTAATCATACTAAATCTTAATTAAAGCAATGTTTGTTTACAAACTGCTACTTTATCTCAGTTGTTCCTGTGACATAGTCATACATTGTCATACAGGTCACCAGTTACATATACTTACTTGAGATTCACTATTTGCTTTGACATCAAAAGCAAACACAGACACTGGATCACCAGATCCCTAAAACATGAAACATTATTTACTTTAACAAATATTTCTGAAATGAATCCTTGAATACATGATGTATTGATTTTGAACAACTTGAATACAGAAATAGTTAATTATAAGTGGACATCTGATTTTATAAGTACATGTACATTTATAATTACAAAATGTGCAAATTTGGATGATGATAGGAATATTTATATGAAACAGTACTAGTATTGATGGTCAATGACAACTGGTAGGTTGAAGTCTTTAATGGAAAGGAGTCATTCAGTATAGAATAACCAACATTTTTATTAATTGTCATTTGCAACAATTCAAATGTCAAGTCTAGCTCCTATTAGTCAATGATGACCATAATTCAAATGTCCTGTTAATGTCAAAGGCTTTTTTCTGTCAGAATGATTGGGAGTTGTTTCCTTGTTATTTTGGTAATTTTGTTAGGACTTCTCAGTTTTAAGTCACAAACCTGACCTGACAATTTGCAGCATCATAGACAAGAAGTTTCATACCCATTTTCGTAAAACATTGAATAGAAATTTGTCTAGGGCAATTGTTTAATTATGTAAAATTGCAAATGCCATAGTAAAAACATGCAACATGTATGTTTCGATTTTGAATGTAAACCAAATGTGTCAATTTGATTGTAAACTACGAAATGAATTCAGAATAACAATACAAAATGAATTCAGAATAACAATACGAAATTCTTTAGATAATCAAGTTTGTGTATTTACAATGTACTTTTACACTTGTAAAGTTTTTCAATTTGATCCATAATTGTTTTACTCTTGTTATTTGGCATGAATTTATGTTCCATTTTACAATTAAGACTAATCTTGTACTAGTTTAAATAGGGGGGGAGGGGGTACATGTATAAGTATTAGTGAGGGGATGTGGATTGTGTTAGTCAATAAAAACATGTGTTTGACTTGTTAAACCTTTTTCTTCTTAATTGAATTTAGATTTTATTTACTTATTTAAATTTTCATAAGCATTCTATGAAAAGTAATTAAATAATGCAATTAATCGTCTATCTTGATCAATGTTTTCCCCTCTCAGCTGTGTCAATCTACCTGTACAAGTGATTAGCAGTCATAAGCTTGATATCCTTCAGGGCTTTAAAACAGTTACAAAGAGGACCCTTTGAATTATAATACAATAGGGGTTAGGCAATTAAATGCAATTGATGATGATTGCTAGCAGAAATGGTGGTGGCTAGAGAAACGAAAATAAAATTTGATTGCAACATTCAACCATTGTGCAAATATTTAACGATTGCAGTCCGCCCTCATAAAACAGGTCACGGAGATCCATGGAACCTGTGTCAAAAGTACAATTTTAATAAGTGATCATCCACTTCTGATACATGTATCATAGAATTCATTCACCTTTATTTACTATAAAGTCCAGGGGTTTTCTGGGATTTCATATTGTTTGGCCTTCCCCTGACTTCAGATTTTTTTGTGAAAAACATTTATTTCATATATCTATCAATTTCGTTATTAATAAAAAATCTGTTAATCTAGCACTTTGTTAAGATATTTACATGATCGTGCAAGAATAAAAGCTTTCTAACTTAACTCAACTGCCTTTTTATTATTTAGGTGGCTTTATAAAAAATTTGTAAGGGTTCCACGGAACCCAGTGTCTCGGCTTCTTTTTCTGATAATCTCGGGTCAACAAAAATGAGGAAGTAAATCAATAAAAATATTCCTCTTGATACTATCATTTGATTGTAAGAAGCTTCTGTCCAAGTTTGGTAAATATCCAGGATAGTTTATGAATCTAATAAATGTTTAAAAACTTTAACTGCAGACTGAATGTAATGTTAACTGGAAGAAAACAAAATTTCCTTCTAGATACTAGCATTTGATCATAAACAAGCTTCTGTCCAAGTTTGGTACAAATCCAAAATAGTATAAGAAAGTTATTAAAATTTTAAAAACTTTAACCACAGAGTGAATGTGTTGTTTCCTGGCAGAAAATCTAAGTCCATTCAAAAGTAAAATACGGAAAAATGGATTTATTTTTTTACAAAATTTCCTTCTAGATACTAGCTTTTGATCATAAACAAGCTTCTGTCCAAGTTGGTACAAATCCAAAATAGTATAAGAAAGTTATTAAAATTTTAAAAACTTTAACCACAGAGTGAATGTGTTATTTCCTGGCAGAAAATCTAAGTCCATTTAAAAGTAAATTAAGGAAAAAATGGATTTTTTTTTTTACAAAATTTACTTCTGGATACTATCTTATGATCATAAACAAGCTTCTGTCCAAGTTTGGAAGAAACCCAGGATAGTTTAAGAAAATTATTAAAATTTTAAAAACTTTAACCACAGAGTGAATGTAATATTTCCCGGCAGAAAAACTAAGTCCATTTCTAAGTAAAATACGGAAAAAATGGAATTTTATTTTTACAAAATTTACTTCTGGATACTATCTTATGATCACAAACAAGCTTCTGTCCAAGTTTGGTAGAAATCCAGGATAGTTTAAGAAAGTTATTAAAATTTCAAAAACTTTAACCACAGAGTGAATATTTGTGGACGCCGCCGACAGAATGTAGGATCGTTATGTCTCGCTTTTTCTACTAAAGTCGAATGCTCGACAATAAAATAAAATGGTCCGCTGGGCGCAGCTTGATACAACCGCAGAGGTCGAACCCTGAACAGTTGGGGCAAGTATGGACACAACATTCAAGCTTGATACAGCACTGAATTTGGATTGTGATTAAATATTTGACACAGCATAGGTTTCTGACACAGAATGAATGTGGTCTAAGAACTTAAATTTTTTTAATTTAACTATTTAAACCATATCATTATTATTTCCTTTTATATATAAATCAGAAATAAACAATTTAAAATGGAAAATTTTAAAGAAAAAAAAAGGAAAAAAAAATCCCTCCCCCAAATTTTTTGAACCCCCTTATGATTCATCAACCCAAAACTCAATCCCAGCCTTCCCTATGTGGTATGGTACCTTGCAGTACAATTTCAGAGAGATCCATACACTTTAACACAAGTAATTGTCTGGAAACTAGAATAAACTGCTTCGCTGAGCGCAGCTAGATACGCCCGCAGAGGTCCGACCCTGAACAGTTGGGGCAGAAATGGACACAATATTCAAGCTTGATTCAGGTCTGAATTTGGATTGTAATTAAATATTTGACATATTATAGGTTTCTGAATAAATGTATTCAAAGAACTTAAATTGGTTATATGAATTAAATTTATATTCAATTAAAAATTTCTTGCTGTTGTGCAACACTTAGTAAATCTGTTGTCAAGACTATAAACAAATAAAGTTCAATTAATTCTCAATGCCATATTAGAAATTTATGAAAATAAAAAGGGAGCTTACATCAATAGATATAAACAATTCACCAAAGTTTCATAAGAATTGGTGACAGCATTTTTGAGTTATTGTCTGAAAACTGGAAAATCACCCTTTTTTTAATGAATAAAACCCCATAACTCAGAAATGTTAAATGTAAAATTTATAAAATTCTAAAGAAAGTTTACATCAATACATACAAACAATTCACCAAAGTTTCATAAGAATTGCTGAAAGCATTTTTGAGTTTTTGTCCGAAAACTGAAAAATCCCCCCTTTTTTTATGGATAAAACCCTGTAACTCGGAAACGTAAAATCTAAAATTTATAAAAATCAAAAGAGAGCTCATGTTAATAGATATAAACAATTCACCACAATTTCTTGCAAGTTGGTGAAAGCATTCTTGACTTATTGTCCGAAAACTGGAAAATCCCCCTTTTTTTAATGAATAAAACCCCATAACTCGGAAACGTAAAATCTAAATTTTATAAAAAACGAAAGGGAGCTCACGTCAATAGATATAAACAATTCACCAAAGTTTTATGCAAATTGGTTAAAGCATTCTTGAGTTAATGTCCGACATGTTGACGACGGACAGACGGACGGACAGACGGACAGACGGACGGACGGACAGACGGACAACGGTTTACCATAATACGTCCCGTAAACGGGCGTATAAAAATGCTTGTTTTTAGGCCCCTTTTTGGCTCCAAATTCCTAAGCGTTTAGGGCAATTACCCCCAAACTCAAACCCAGCTTTCCCTTTGTAATATGGAACCTTGTAGAACAATTTCATAAAGATCCATACACTTACACACAAGTTATTGTCCTGAAACTAGAAAAATGCTTGTTTTTTGCCCCTTTTTGGCCCCAAATTCCTAAAATTTTGAGGCAATTACCCCCAAAATCAATCCCAGCCTTCCCTTTGTGGTATGGTACCTTGCAGTACAATTTCAGAGAGATCCATACGCTTGAACACAAGTTATTGTCTGGAATCTAGAAAAATGCTTATTTTTGGCCCCTTTTTGGCCCCTTATTCCTAAACGTTTCGGGCAATTACCCCCAAACTCACTTCCAGCTTTCCCTTTGTGATATGGAACCGTTTAGTACAATTTCATAAAGATCCATCACTTACACACAAGTTATTGTCCTGAAACTAGAAAAATGCTTGTTTTTTGCCCCTTTTTTGGCCCCTAATTCCTAAAATTTTGAGGCAATTACCCCCAAAATCAATCCCAGCATTCCCTTTGTGATATGGAACCTTGTGGTACAATACCAGAGAGATCCATACACTAACAAACAAGTCATGTCTGGAAGTTACAAAAATGTTTATTTTTGGCCCCTAATTCCTTAACTGTTGGTACCATAACCCCCCAAAATCAATCCCAACCTTTCTTTTGTGGTATTGAACCTTATGGTAAAATTTCATAGAGATCTATTTACTTTAACTAAAGTTAGAGTGCGAAAACCAATGCGTCTTCGGACGACGACGACGCCAACATCATACCAATATATACGACCACAAAATTTTTTTGCGGTCGTATAAAAATTAACAATCTTTCTTGGAGTGACAGGACTGAATAATTTTTTCTAAAATTAGTAAAGAAATTCAAAGACATAAATGATTTATTTCTTTAGAAAAGATGTAAAAGTATTGACTTAACAGATTGGTCATAAGTAATTTCAAAGAAACAACTTTAATGAAGTATTTTCTTTCCCTCCCAGTACTTGTTACTGGAGAGCGTATATATCAAAACATTCTGATTTTCAGCAAAATAAGTTTTTCAGTGGTTATTTTCTGTAATTCAGTAGTTGTCTTTTGTTGCTATGTATCATATTTGTTTTTTGTTCATTATTTTGTACATAAATTAGGCCGTTAGTTTTCTCGTTTGAATTATTTTACATTTCGGGGCCTTTTATAGCTGACTATGCAGTATGGTTTTGCTCATTGTTGAAGGCCGTACTGTGACCCATAGTTGTTAATTTCTGTGTCATTTGGTCTCTTGTAGAGAGTTGTCTCATTGGCAATCATACCACATCATCTTATTTTTATATTGTTACTTCATTCATGTCATTAGAACATGATAAAAATTGCCTAATGTTTCATTCATTTATTGCATTAAAAATGTCATATTCCTTTCCAAATCGCTTGTCAAACAGTTTAATTTTGTAAAGAATCCTCTTTTTCTGAGGCAAGTTTATTTAAAAACGGATACTTCATTTGCGGGACATTATATAACACAGAATTTTATTAATTCTTAATTAATTGTAGATAATATAAATTTACATAACTGTGAGTTGAGTTGGTTTTAAAATTGATTCCAGAAAATTTCCAGGACGAATCCTGAATATCTTTGAAATTAGTTAAACTCAAAAATGTTAGAAATCATATGAATTTGAAAATAGAAACCAGACTCAGAAAAAGAAAACATGAATCTAGACATTTTAAATTATTCGGAACTACTCGGCCTTTCTCATTGCACATAGAAAAATGACGGAGTAGTTCCAATTGACCATTTTTAACATCAACATAAAAATGTACCATGAAAATATGTTAGACAAATTAAATATTTAACAGAGGCCGCCGCATTTGACAGACATTTTATGCAGCAAATCAGTAAATCAAGCGTCCTAGAAACGCACAGTAACTTTGAAAGGGCGACATTTGAAGAAATAATGCATTAATTATGTGATTCCGCATCCCAAAACAAACCCTGTAAGTCAAATATATATCATTTTATAATACTTGTATTTTTCATAAAGGGGCCAAATCCACTTTAAATAAAAGTCAGATCAATAGACCAGAACAACTTGGGAATGAGTTGACTAAGGGCCAGACATGAAACCTTTCAATGAAGCCAAAGTAGCGTGGCTAAATCACTCTGGACACAGAATCCCAAAATGGATTAAAGCTAGAACACCGGTGAGCACCTGATAAGTCACAAGACATGGCCACTCACAAGTAAAACAAACATGCAGAATCCTCTGTTAAAAATCAATAACCTTTATGAGTTGATCAGAAAGCACTTGCATCATATTAAAAAACAGTTTTTAATGTTAATATAAAAATGTACTCGCACCTTTTTCTTTCCTTTGTGTAAAGTCCAAATTGACTTGTCATCTAAACCAGGTACTTTTTCAGGACTTATTTCATAACTAAAATCTTTCGTGGGATCTCTTGAAAAGAATGACCACATAATTCAATCTTAAATTATTAGAAATACATTAGAAAACAGTGATACTTGAAATAAGTAACATTTGCTGCTTTCGTGTTTTCGTTTTCGTGTGCGGAAGTTTGAAATTTACGGTTGTCGTAAAATACTTAAAGCCACCTTATATCTTTTCGTGTTCTTTCCTACATTGTATATTGCCACCTATGTTATAACATTTAGATAGTGATTGTTCTACAAGATCGATAAGAAGTACGCTTTACTGAAATATCATTTTGGTGACTACTTTATTTCACGACTTAACTGTTTACATTGACCATCATGGCTGCCAAGGCTTCACTTATTATAAGACTTGTTTCTGCCTCAGTAGCAGTCTCAAACAGAGCTTGTCAAATAATTAGAGATGTTCTCAAGAAAGGAGAATTGGGGATTGTCGAAAAGGTATGTAATTTTTTTAATTATTATAGATTTTTCTTTTTGTCGAGAGTATGGAAATTGACTAAAAAAGTGTCTTTTTTTAATATTTTATGTTCAGACTTGTTTAAACAAATAATTGAAATTAATATATAAGTCAAAAACCCATTACTTTGTTCCTTCAAAAAACATATTTTGATTAAAATGACAATTTAGTGTGACAAAGTTGTGAATAGATGTGCATTATAATTTATATTCGAGACAAGTGTTGATCGGGTTGATTAGGGGGAATGAATCCGGGACCGTTCGCCCTGATTCACGTTCACCCTAGTACCTGTTCGCAATGTTGTATTGCTGCTACCAGAAAATCACTATCTTTAATTTCCACTGTAACACTAGAGTATAGGAGTACAAGGTTATATTTTAATATATAACAACCTGAAAAAATAAAACACAAAATATTAAGATAAAGTTGAATTAGCTATATTTTTCTGTTGGTCAACAGCTGGGACATAATAAATTACGGTGCAGTCTGGTGTATCCGAGCACCTGAGACTTTTGGCTTCTCTTTGGTAATCTCAGAAAACCAATAATCGGATAATATTGTGTGAACAAATTCATGACATACTTTAATTTCAATTCTGCCAACTTTCAATAATGCAAATGCGTGAGATTTGGCCAAAATCGTAAAGATCAAAGAGAAAAAACAATAGATCAAAGGAAAATGCCGCCAAATAAGCATGAAAATGCGTGAGTCTCACGCTAAATGTGTGAGACTTGGCAGCCCTGAGATGTGGTATGAGTGCCAATGAGACAACTCTCCATCAGTGTCACAATTTGTAAAAGTAAACCATTATTGGTCAAAGTACGGCCCTCAACACGGAGCCTTATTTTTTTTTTATGTATGGTTTCACCCTTAAGATTTTGTGTAATATGTGTCCAAAATTAGGGAATCCCTTTTTTGAAAGTTCTTTAAATGTCTGGTGATTTTGCTCATGCCTTCATAAAATAGCTAATTTTGAATACAGGAAAGATTTTATACTTTGAAATATAGTTCAGTTTGAACCAAATAGACAACCAAGGATGCGGAGCAAAATTTATTTCATTTTGATAAAGACTTGACTTAAAATAAAACTAATTTTATCTAATGATGTATTTTTTTTTAATGGAAAATTTCTAAATATGGTTAATCATGAGATTGCAATTATAAATTTATGCTGGAACTTATCAATTTTAATCTTTTTTGTCCCCGGAAGACTGAAACAATTACAAGAACGATTCTTATGTGTTTCATTGCGAATATGACAAAATCAGGTAGTGCACGATATCACCGGCAGCGCGGACACAGAGGATTCTACTGTATCAGTATAATAGTCCCAGGGCAACACGCAGGTCTGCAACCAGAAAGTCACCACACTTAAGGCAGTCGATAATATAACAATGTTTAAAGGTTGGACATTAAGTGCTAAGAATATTGTCCTAAGTTCATATGTAAATACTGACAAGATATTTTGAAGTCTGTAACCTTTTTTTATTTTGAATTCAGGTATTAGGCTACATAAGCACAGCTTCTTTTACCAATATCTGGATCTTTAGATCTGTCAGCAGGGGTTCAAATTAGTGTGGGTCCGAGGTCTGGGACCTGTCTTTTCTAGAAGAGGACTTAATTTTTAAATATAAAAGTCAAGGACCTACATGTACCATACTTTATACTGATGCTTGATACACGACCATTGGTTTCTTATGGAGGACCCTTCACGGTTAAAATTTCCATGGTCCTGGACCTTTCATTATTCAAAGCAAATTTGAAGCCCTGCATCAGTATACATTTTTACATAGTTACTATATTCATGATATTTAGTATCAATGAGTATGTCGCCCTCACTTTTAATTAAATGGTCTGAAATTTTTGAACTTTTCTACTCCCATTTTTTTCTGTTTAGGTCTATACTTTGTCTTTCCCATGTTGATCAATCCCCATGTTCCCTTTTGAATTCTTTGATTAAGGTTTGATCGATGTACACATGATTCATGATATATATTCATTAATAACAAATAAAACTTAAAATTTTTTAAAATTCTTATACAGTTATACTGTATGTACATGTACACATATCTTTTAATTAATGTCTACAAGATAAATTATTACCTCTTTACAACTACATTGCCCATAATTCCAATATATATATAACTTTTAATAATATGATATATAAAAAAAATTTAAAGTGACAATACTATGCCAATGTTGGGCAAACTTGAGATCATTTCCCTCAATCCAGTTCAATCCGGTAAAGAAAGTGTTAATTCACCCGTGTGAAAAAAACTAGGCATACATCATGTACATAGAAAATAATTTATCTTGATACAACTTTTTTTACCTCCACTTTGAAACAGCAATTCCCAATATCTTCATAAACATTCTAGGAATGATGATTTGAATACCCTTCAGAAAGATTCTTTATTGTGTTCTAAATGGGTGGAAGCTAACACATGTTAGCAATGATACAGATTACCAAATACATGTAAAATTTTTGATAACCAGTGTTTTAGAAGGTTATTTGAATGTTATAAACATGATAAGCATTACAGCAATTATTAGTTCATCAGAATGTGTTTGTAATATAGTTACGTGCTCCAACTTCAGTGCAACCCGCAGGTTGTTTTTAGGAGAGGACTAATTTTGTTTTGATTAGGATAAAAAATCAATTAACCATGTTAACAGTTTCTGTTACATTCATCCTGTTCATAAAGAGAAATTCAGAAAGTCTTTTATGTGATTTATTTTAATTATAACAATATTAAATGACATACTGTAAATTCAGATATTTTTGCATGCATTTATTATTGCGATTTTGTCATTTTGGACTAAAATGCGATTTTAATTTTTGCGATATTGAGAAAAATCCTGTTTAATTCATATAAAAAATTTCAAGATGCGAGTTTAAATTATTGCAATTATAACCCTGATGCATTTTTCGCAATAATAAAACATCGCAATAATTTCTGAATTTACAGTATATTATAAAATATTCCAATATTCCTTTGATAATCATGGATAATCAAACATACAGGGTGCATGTACAAAAAATGTATAAATGCCAAATATTCATGAATCAGTATCATTAATTTAACCATGTGTATGAAAGATCAACATAGTGCTTAATATTGTGTGATAGATCACTTTGAAAAGTATACATTGATGCCTATGCATGTTGATTTGTATACTTTTGGATTTGTTTTTTATGCTAGAAAAAGATAATTACAGTAGATTTGATTAAGCTGTTTATTGAAATTTCAGTGATATTTTTCTTTAATTTTCTGCTATCTCATTCTTTGGAGTTCACTATTAACAATACTGATCATGATAATACCAGTACACCTAAAAACACTTTCTAGCTAGCTACATGTAGATATCAAACTCCAGCCAACTACAACCTGGGAACAGTATATATCTAAAGTCAATATATATGTTCCTGCTACAACATATTGCACTAATGAATTTGATTTTGTTAATTGGCCATGTCAGGAATTTTAAGTGTCACATTTATTTAGTTTGGAATTGAATTTCCAATTATTCAAATCTTAATTTCAATTGATTTAAACAACATTTTTCCTAATTCAACATACATCTTTTAAATAGTAAGAATTACCATTTTGCAACAACATGCACAAAAAGTTAAAAGGAGAAAAAAAAAGTCATAAGGTGAAACTCTTGTGTACAATGTTATTAGGTGGAATTCTTATGTACAATGTCATCAGATAAAGTTCTAGAATACAATGACATGCAAATAACAGCATGATGATTAAATGTATTTGGTATCCTACAATGTAAACAGGTAAATTGTAGGTTATAAGGTAGAATTCTGAAGGCTTAAAATTCTAACCATCATATTTAAGTATAAAATGTCCTGGAAGTTAAACCTTTTCTTGCTATTGAGATGACACATTATAATTAGGTATTAGGGATTCTGATGACATACAGATGTACATGTAACTATAAATTGTACTGGAAATTAAACCTTTTCTTTATTGCTGAAAAATAACTTATAATTTTCCATAAGAAAATTATGCACATGATTTCATCCTTCTTTATAGAAGTTGAATATCTGCCTCAGTCCCAAAGTAAAACTAAATTGGTAAAAAAAAATTCTATTTAGATTTATTCTGCTTTCATTCAATGAATGTACAACAACAGTATAATATAACCTTTATCCGGTGCATTACGTTTGCGCCCATTACCATTACATTTGGGCGCAACTTTTGATTACATTTGCATGCATTTATTTGACAGGTAAACACAGGTAATAATACTTATTTATTTATTAATTTATTCAATTATTTACAAGTACAAGTACCCCTTCCTAAGTCCCCTGCTCACCAACGAGAAGGTCGAAGTGGGATTTCGAGCAGGATAAGTCCGTTTTATTATGCACAAGCACTAAACCCTAGAATTATATACAGATAAAAATGTTAAAATGTTAAAACATAGCTAATCCAAAAATTAAAAGTACTGATAGTACATGACTTTACATGTCGGAACGTGCCGAAAATTTGAAGCCAATTGCTTTGAGAAATTAAAGTCTGTTAACTTCTACATCCTGGTATTTTCTGAATTGCTCCATCAAATAATCTGTTTTCTCTTTTTTACTTCTACGCACTACTGCTGGTGTATCAAGTATATTTACTAATTTAAAAGCGATCACTATTCGGTGAAACACTATTCACTCTGAAATATTCGCAATGAAGTTACATGTATGCCTTAAGGAATAACAGGATTTATCACAATCACTTTAATACATTTTGTTTTAGAATTCAATATGGACAATATGTAATTTGAAGATTCAGATTTTCAGATTCTTTATTTCTCAAACACCATATAGTTACAATGGTACAAAGAAGTTCATCAAACTTACATAAACACACAAGATGAGTTAAAAAAAAAAATATAATAAACAGTATAGTGACGAAGAGTGGTGATTAACCAGAAAGGCTCACTTGAAAAGTTATAACCCTGATAAATTTACACATCTTTTTTAATTTTCTTTTAATTTGAATTAACAAATATTTTCAAAATTAATAATTCTTAGTCATATGATGATATTTATTATGAAAATTAACAAATTATAGTCATATTTGTATTTTTATATTATTTTTATTTATATTAACTTTATTTTAACCTGAGTTTACCTGTAAAATAAATGCGTGCAAATCAAATGTAATCAAAAGCTGCCCAAATTCGCGCAAACGTAATGCACCCCCTTTATCAATAGGTTTGTTAAGCCAACAAAAATGATTTAGAGGTCAATTAATTTGGCTTTATAAATGATATTTCAGTTAAATTCTAGGTGGGAAATACCATTTTTATGCCAGGCGGCTGTGGGGGCATTAAGTGTGACCCTTTGTCTGTCTGTCTGTACATCCCAAAATTAGTTTCTGTTCTCCAACTTTAGTTTGCCTCAACCAAATGTTATGAAACTTATACACAATACTTGTTACCGCAAAACACAGATCAAGTTTGAATTTTGGTTGCGTTACTTTTACCATTCTAGAGTTATGTCCCATAAAAATTGCTGAATTTTTTGTTTCTGTTCTCTAACTTAAGTTTGCCTCAACCAAATGTTATGAAACATATACACAATGCTTATTACCATAAAACACAGATCAAGTTTGAATTTGAGTGGCGTCACTTTTACAGTTCTCTAGTTATGTCCCTTTATAACGTTATATGCAAGTGGGGCATCATCTGTGTCCTATGGACACATTCACCATTTATTTACTTAATTCCAGCATGCCATAAGCATAATTTCTTAAATTGTCTGTTTATGAATGTAGAAATTATTAAGAAACTAAATAACTTGAGGTTCCAATTCCCTTAGGCAAATTTGACCATAGATTGATTAGCTATTATTTTAAGGTCCCTTTTGGTCATATACATGTAATGTGGTCTTCGTGTGTTTCTGTACTTATATATCCTTGGCTTTGGAATATTTGGTTTTGAGCATTCCTGATGAAGGTAAACCAAGGAAAGAGCTTCGGATGCATACAATTTGTAAATTGTATATTAATTTTTTGTATATCATAATTTGTAACCTATAAATTACTGTATACATATATCCAGAAATTAGCAGTGCATTTACCATTGCCATTGGTGAAAAGTAGAGAAAATTGCAAGTTTAATTATTACAGGAAATGCTGCATATGAATAATGCTATCATTTGAAAATGCCATTTTTATATTAAATCTATCTGTTTCAATTTTACACAAAAAAATCCATCACAAAAATTTAAATGGTGTATTTGATGTGTATCATTATATATACATGTATACAAATGTATATGATAATTGTTTCAGGGTAAAAATGATTTACAAACAGAAGCAGACAGATCTGCACAGAGATGTATCATAGCATCTCTACATAAACAGTTTCCCAAAGTCTCAATTTTTGGAGAAGAGGTATGTACATTTACAATGCATAATAATATTATTCCCAAGATGTTAAGTACATCAGATAAGTACAAAAACTTAACCACAGGACTTTTAAGAAATAGATTTAATTTGTAGATACTGCTACCATTCTATGCATATATTATTAATGAAATCATTATCCCCATGTATATGTCATTATGATAGAAGTTTTCATATCTATGTCAAGTATTTTTTAACCAGAATGAGTGTTCCTGATAAGTAGATGTTCCAATTTCATGAAAAACAGAAGTCAGTGACTTTGATTGGATGAAAAGTATATTTTTTATTACACCGCACTTGCAACCTTTCACTAGCAATGAGCATAAATTTTTTATCAGTTTGTCAGTATTTTCAAAGGACAAAGCCTTTTGAAAATACACTGTAAAATGCATTTATTTGCTTTTTTATCACTCTACATTAAATTTGAAGATTGTCATACAGCATATTGTGCTTTTAAATGACTTTTAAAGTTGACAAATCTGAAGATCTCCATTGTGTCTTTTCAAATAGGATGACTGTAACATGAACAATCTTGGTTTGACTCGTAGATTGTCTCCCTTTGGTCCATGTCCAAACAAACTACATACAGACTTATCTCCATTGGTATGTAACTGCATTTGCATTGCATGCCTATATGTCCTTCCTGTTAACCTTATATGTTGCTAGTATACATTTATTATATGAAGGAAAACTAAATTGTTCAGTAGAAACAAGATATTATGTTGATAAGTTTGTGACAGAAAAATTTTAGAAAATAGCAACTCTCATAGATGAATCAATATGTAAGGTTTTTATCTCAGGCTACATGTGTTACAGTAATCTCAGTCTCAGGTCATCAAATTATTTTATGCATCATCATTTAGAACTAAGCCCTATACAAATGGTTGAATGAATATATTTAATTCTTAGTTCATGAAAATCTTTGTTTTGTTATATATTTATACTAAAAAGGAATATATGTAAACAGGGATTTGTATAGTGTCACTATACAAATCCTTGTTGTAAAAAACCAGCATGGTAATTCAGAGAGAAAAAATATTTTTTAGGAGTTAATTGCTAATCAGGTAAAACATTTGATAAAAAGTAATGTTGTTGTTTCTATGAGTATGAATTTATGTATATGTTACTGTGACTTTAACTGAAATTACTATTAAAATTGATAAAACAAAAGGAAAAATTGACAAAATGAATTGAAAGAAAACGAAAAATTTGAAATAATAAAACGAAATATATACTGTTTGTTAGACTTTAAAAGGTCTAAAATGTAAATGGAACATGACTGACATTCTCTTAGAAGATAATGGCTCTTGTTCAAACTGTATAGTAGGTTACACATAACTAATGTGTCTGCGGCTCTTTTCAAAAATCTTAAGAGTAAAATTAACTCGTAATTCATACACATTTCAGTATAACTTACGATCAATTTTAATCGTAAGATTTTTTGTGAAAAGTGTCGCTGAACCTTACAACAAATTGAGATTATTAATATTTCAAGGACAGAAAACTAAAGAACAATACTCTTTATCTAGTCCTGGCTAAGGCACAATCAAATGCACAAACCATCAGTACAAGTAAATTCTAAGTATCTCTGAAACTTGACTGAGCGCAAAAAGTATTTGTTAAGTGCAAATACATGATAGACAAGTTTGTAAATCTATATGGATATTGGAAAAATCAAATTTTACAAAATGTGGCACACCAAGAAATAGAGGGAAAACAATCAGAAGATCTTTAAAACAAATATGGTCAAATATAGGGATGAACTCGCATGTCTTCAGAAGGGGAAGCATTTCCTGCTTAAAGTAATCAAATTTACAAAGAATAATTTTTTTTTCATTCCAGAAACAAATAATTTCGCCAAATATCTTTGAATCATAATCTTACAATTGTGTTTTTAAATGCAAGAGAAAGGAAAGGTGTAGTTATCAAGAATATTTAGATAAAGAGTTTGTTCTTTAGTTTGTCTATATAATCTCAGTTTGTTTTAAGGTTCAGACTCAATAGCTATGTGTGACCTAATATACAGTTTTCCACGAGCCATTACTTTCTTAGATAATGTTTGATACCTTTTTATACGACCGCAAAAATGCGGTCGTATATTGGTATCATGTCGTCGTCGTCCGAAGACATTTGGTTTCCGGACAATAACTTTAGTATTAGTAAATAGAAATCTATGAAATTTAAAGATAAGGTTTATAACCACAAAAGGAAGGTTGGGATAGATTTTGGGGGTAATGGTCCCATCAGTTTAGGAATTAGGGGCCAAAAAGGGGCCCAAATAAGCATTTTTCTAGTTTCATGACAATAACTTGTGGAACAGTGTATGGATCTCTCTGAAATTATACAAGTTTCCATACCACAAAGGGATGGTTAGGATTGGCTTTGGGGGGTTATGGCTCAAACCGTTTAGGAATTAGGGCAAAAAAAGGAGAAAAAAACGAGGGTGTTCTGGTTAATGGACAATTACTTAAGTACAAATTACAGTGTAAGGGAGGTAATTCAAATACAACTTTACACTGCTTTTAATTTGTGTATAAAGATTTTTTTATTGTCTTGAGGTGATTAGCTGTCAATTCATTTTTAGAAGTTACTATTTAATAATTTTAAAAATGCTGATTAAGGTAAATTAATTTTAGCTATGATTATGTATGTCATTTTCTATTTAAAGACTTTTATGATGTATTTAAATGGGTTATTATGGTTGCAAACTCCATTGGAAATTTGAATTGAAATTATGACCATGACTGAGGGAAAGAATTTTTTTTTGGAAAAAGGGGGGGGGGGGGTCAATTTTTTCTCCTCAAGATTTCAGAAATCAAAAAATTAAAAAAGGGGGGGGGGTCAATTGGCAACAGCATAGTGTATTGCACAAAAGCAAAAAATTGAATATAAATTCAAATCATATTACCAATTCTTAGTTCTTTGACTACAGTTATTTTGTGTCAGAAACCTATTATGTGTCAAATATTGAATTACAATCCAAATTCAGACCTGTATCAAGGGCGAATATTGTGTCCATTTTTGCCCCAACTGTTCAGGGTTGGACCTCTGCAGTCGTATCCAGCTGCGCTAGGCAAAGCAATTTATTATAGTAGGTCTATCAAACGTCATTGATTTCGTTTCGTTTCATTTTTTGAATGATTTGTTTTGTCTTGTCAACGTTTTGCTATGTTTTGTTCCTGTTTGTTCATTGCGTTTTGTTTTCATTTCTTATTTTAGCACAACTACTTTTTCATTAAGAGTAGACATTTACTTCTATGTGTAATGATAAATTAAATTTTTTTTGCACATTTTACCTGAAAAAGCACAATTTTCCAATTACCTCAGGCCCTGGGATTGGTTACATTGGTTACATCATATGCTCATAGCTTGACTGTTTATTTTTTATTCTTAGCAGTCTGAAGGTTTAACATCATTTGTATTTCAAAGTATGATTACCGATCTTCAAGAATGTTTGAATTAATGACTTAATGTTTTTTTTAGAATAACTTTCATTACATTTACAACTGATACTCATAAATCATTAATTTACTTTTGGTTACAAACAAGAGCAGCACATTACATAGAATTTATAAGTAACCATTTTTCTGTTTTTCTTTTAAATAAATACATTTAAAAGTTATTGATCTAGCATCTGTCTTATGATCGATTAACAAGTAATTAAGAATTGTTTTAATATTCCTTCCAGACATTAGATCCCTCAGAAAAAATTCCAGAAGAAATGTTTGAATTGGGATTTTCAGAAGAAGTTCTTGATCATGACTGTCCAGAATATCTTAAAGATATAAAAGATGAAGAAGTAAGTAAACTGGGTTGCGTTCAATATCGTAGCGGCCACATAGGGCTACGTAGATTTATGACTATTGAACGAGTAGCTAGCCTAGCTGCTATCAATAATTAGCGCAACCCAGTACATAGTTTTCTGTGTTGTGTTATGTAGACTGTTATTTGTCCTTTCAAAGTTTTTCTTTTTGACAGTGGTAATTTTCTGTTTTTCTTCGACTTATGATTTATGAAGTCCCTTTGATATCTCCTTTTTCTTTTTTCTTATAAACACATTCAATTTTAAAACATGTTTGTTTATGCCAAATGTTTTTGTTCATTGTAAAAATATTTCATATATTGCTTTTTAAAGCAGCACAGTTTGTTTAGTGGATTATATGATTTAATTTCATTTATGGTTAAAATAAAGAAAAATTATGCCCTTGCTGTCACTTTCTAAATATATATGCAAATTTCAAGAGTTATGCATTTGACCTTAATGATGCAAGTACACAACAACAAACAGTTTCATTGCTTTGCACAGTCACACATTCAGAAAATTATCCTAGATATCAGTTTGAGGTACACTTCATGTTTGTAACCAATCCTTCACAAAAATGGACTTTTTTGTCCATGGGTCAGACATGACCATCTCACAGTTATGTATCAGAATCACAGAAATATCTGTTGGTAAAATGACCAAACTCACATGAAAAATCTTCTGCATCCTTGCACAAATGTCTGATCTCGACAAAATTTAAAGAGCAATTATATTTTACATATGTTTACAGTTTTATTTAGTTTTTATGCCCCCGCCGTAGCGGTGGGGGCATTAAGTTTTACCCTTGTCCGTCTGTACGTACGTACATCCGTCCATACATCCGTCCGTACGTACGTCCGTCCGTACATCCGTCCGTACGTCCCAAAATTTGTTTCTGTTCTCTAACTTGAGTTTGCCTCAATCAAATGTTATGAAACTTATACACAATGCTAATTACCACAAAACACAGATCAAGTTTGAATTTTGGTGGCGTCACTTTAACCGTTCTAGAGTTATGCCCCTTTATAAATGGAAAAATTGTAAAATTTTTAGTTTCCGTTCTCTAACTTAAGTTTGGCTCAACCAAATGTTATGAAACTTATACACAATGCTTATTACCACAAAACACAGATCAGATTTGAATTTTGGTGGCGTCACTTTAAACGTTCTAGATTTATGCCCTTTATAAATGGAAAAATTGCAAAATTTTTAGTTTCCGTTCTCTTACTTAAGTTTGCCTCAACCAAATGTTATGAAACTTATACACAATGCTTATTACCACAAAACACAGATCAAGTTCGAATTTTGGTTGCATCACTTTAACCGTTCTAGAGTTATGCCCCTTTATAAATGGAAAAATTGCAAAATTTTTGTTTTCTTCTAAATATCAAGTAATTTTTGAAATTGGAGTTATCTTCCTTTGTCCATGATTATAGTTGAATCAACTACAATCAATGCTTTATAAAATACAATGTTTAATTTTGACTTCCACTGATAAAACACAGATCAAGTTGAATTTGGGTAGTGTCACTTTAACCATTATTGAGTTATGCCCCTTTATAAATGGAAAGATTGCAAAATTTTTAGTTTCCATTCTGGAACTTAAGTTTGCCCCAACCAAACATTATGAAACCTATACACAATATTCATTACCACAAAATTAAGATCAAGTACAAATTTTTTGTTTCCGTTTTCTAACTTTAGTTTGCCTCAACCAAATGTTATGAAACTTATACACAATGCTTATTACTACATAATACAGATCAAGTACGAAATTGGTGGCGACACTTTTACCATTCTTGAGTTATGTCCTTTATAAACATAAAAAATGCTGAATTTTTCATTTCCGTTCTCTAACTTTAGTTTGTCTCAACCTAATGTTATAAAACTTATACACAACCATTTTAGAGTTATGCGTGTTTACAAATAGAAAAATTGCTGAATTTTTAGTTTCTGTTCTCTACTTAAGTTAGCCTCAACCAAATGTTCTGAGACTTACAATGCTTATTACCACAAAACTCAGATCAAGTTCAAATTTAGGTAGCGTCACTTTTACCGTTCTTCAGTTATGTCTCTTTATAACTATATGATATGCAAGCGGGGGCATCATCTGTGTCCACATGTGGACACTATCCACATTTATTTCCTTACATATATACATTTTCCTTTACTTTAGATAGTTATATGGGTAGACCCTCTTGATGGAACAGCTGAGTATACACAGGGTAAGTTGTTTTTTCAACTTAACTTCCTTTCTACTGTTATGGTCTTGTCTGATATATATCTAACTCAATAAAAGGTATTTAAATCTTATTGCTGTATATGGTAGTAGATAGACTATGGTAAATGTCCTTCAAACGTGATTCAGTTGGAGAGTGAGGAGGCTTAGAGTAAGCAACAATAAACTCTTTCAACATAAACCTGATTAGTTATTGCTATACTAAATTTTGCATACAAATAAAAGACAAATGTAGATACAAGTTGGGCTTCATATATTTGTCTGAGAGACATTATATAAAATAAGCAGCCAATTAACTTGAAACAAATAAGTCTTTGCTCTTCAATTTTTTTAAATCGGTGAAACATGTCGACCAATAAAAGATGCAGTTTTCTTAAGTGTTGTTGTCAATTTAGTGGTATTTAATCTTTTTATCTGACAACCCTGCATACCATCTGGTATCCACTTAAGGGAACTCTACCAGCACAAAACATAGGAGGCGTTGGTTCAGCAGCACTTTATTTATTAATTTTTCAGTTTATACAAAATTAATTTATATTTTTCAGGTTTATTAGATCATGTGACCTGTCTGATTGGTATTTCAGCAAGAGGTCATTCAGTAGCAGGCATCATAAATCAGCCATTTTATAATTATAAAGCTGGACCAGATGCAGAATTAGGCAGATGTATTTGGGGGGTTATTGGTTTAGGTAAGGTTTTAGGTTTTAGGTTTATGCAAACTTCTCCTATTATCCTCTTGTTTTTATATCCCCGCCATTAGTCAAAGGGGGCATTAAGTGTTACCCTTGATCGTCCTTCTGTCCTTCCATCCGTCCCATTTTCGTTTCCGCACTCTTAACTTAAGTTTTCCTCATTCTAATTTCATGAAACTCATACACAATGCGAAGAACCAAAACTCACAAATAGAGTACGAATTTTGGCAATGAGTCACTTACCATTCTAGAGTTATGCCCTTTATGAAACGTTTATGAAACTCATAAACAATGATAAGCACAATGCTCAGATTTTTCGTTCCTGAACTCTAACAACAAATTTAATGTTGAACTTGTCCAACGGCTATATGACATTCACAGAACTTAGAAATTCACTGGACACAACAGAACTTATCAGAAAACTTATTACATAAGAAATAAAAACAAAACAGAGAAAAAATATGAAAAGAACACACAGCAAAAAAATACCTAGGACTAAAAGAATAGAATTCTTTAAAAACTAGCGGTGACATCAAATGCTCTTAAAAGTATTTTCACCTATTATAAGCAAGCTTGAGCGGGGGCATTCGTGTCTTCCAACACATTCTTCTTTTATCTTACTAAAGTTTTTATGGTGATCGACATAGTGATCAACAGTGCAGAATTATAGGTCATTTAGAACCTGAGACCTTAACTTTGATGTTAAACTTAAAATTCTTACCGAATTTAGGGAACTGTGAAGTTTTTGTCATACTATTTTATCTAAACTTATGACACATGGTCTGAATTTCTATGAGGTATCTTCACATTAAACTATATTGCTGTATATAAAGAGCTGTCTTATGGTATAAATGCAGGGATCTCCATGGATGAAAATTCACCATGACAAAACCAAGTGCGTCCTGATCAACATTATTTTATTGCTCCATTTCATTGTAAGGAATAGTAAATAGACTGATATGTTGTTTATTTGACTTATTTCATTATAGAATAACCAATATTTTCATTTGTAATTTTTCAAATATCTTAGTCAAGGATGACCACACTTCAGCTCTCCTATTTGGGTGAAAATCTTTGTCTGTCAGCACTTTCCTGAGACTTTCTCTCACTGTTTTTGGACATTTTGTTAGGACATAAAAATCAGAATCATTTTTCTCACGCTCAAATTTAAATCAGAAGTCACGAACTTATACCTTAAATTTGCTGCATCAAGTACTCATTTTTTGTAAAACGTCAAATAAATATTTGTGGAGGGCAATAGTTTAACACTAAAATGATTTTAATGACCTAATATTGTAAATGCCATAGCAATAGACCATGCAACTTGCATCTTTCGATTCTGAATAAAAACTGGATGTTTTAGATTGATTGTAAACTAAGAAATAAATTTCAGAATTACTATTCGAAATTTCTTCAGATTATCAAGGGGTAGTTAGTTTTCATGTATTTACTTTGTACACTTGTAAAGTTATTCAATTTGATCGATATTGTCATTCTTGTGTATTTTTACATGAAATCATTTTCTGTTTCATCATTAAGAGTCTAATTTTGTACTCATTTAAAAAGGGAGTGCATATTACGTATGTTAATAAAACCATGTGTTCGACTTGCTAAAACTTTGTTCTTTGCATTGGCTATAGACATAATTTGATGGTACTCATAAAGTTCTCTCTGACTTCTTTGAAATGAACCAATAAAACCACATACTTGATGTTACTAAAATGCTAACCAACGAAAACCAATAAATCCACTGTTATTGTGGAAAATAACTGCAAAAGTGTTCAGACATTATCTTATTACTGTTAATGACATTTCATACAAAAGCTGTAAAGGGGGAAAAATAGTGTTTTTCTTTATAAATGTAAGAAAAGTTTATTTCTCACAGTATATAGTTTAATGGGGAATAATAGATGCATATAGTTGTAAAAGAATTTTTTATTGTCATCATACCATTGTTTCCCTGAGAGGAAATATACTGCTAATCTTTGAAAAGTTTATGGCGAAATAGTAATAATACTTTTATTCAGAAGTAATACAGCTTATAGAATATACATTTTTACATTAATTTTTAAAAGCATCAGTGTAATATTTATAACAATAATTATACAAAATACACATATGGCGGAGAATGACAATAAATTCATATGGTAAATAAGGAAAACAACTACATATTACGGATTTTTTCGATATTGAACAAATATTTACCTAAATTATTAAGTTCTTTCACATTGTGAACTGATAACAACTGTATAAGTTTAAAAGTGGATGGATTTTGCCAATAATATTTCTTAATATATTGTTTTCTTACATCACTATACCTTTTACATTCTAAAATAAAATGGTATTCATCTTCAACAATATTGCTATTGCACATAGTACATAATCTGTTTTCTCTATCTACATTGTAATATCTGCCTGTCTCTATATCTGGCTATGGGCAGACATACAATATTCACATATATAAGGTTTATATATTTGATTAACAGGTCTATCTAAATAAAATTGCAATATATATGTGTCTTATATATATCTATAAAGTATACATTTAGATGAATTGTTAAAAAAAGCATTAACACCAGTAATAAAGGTATCTTTCATTCTTTGTATAAATATATCAACACTATTTACGCTTTTTTTTAGCCATACATAATGAAAACCATATCTACATAAAATATCTCTGACTGAGCATGCCCAATTCAATTTGTCTTTGGGTTTTTTAAATGAACTCTCCAACATATCTTCATAACATGCTTTAAGTATACAGTTATCAGTATTTAATATTTTGAACCAAAACTGGATCATTCTTCTGTGTCTTTCATAATACATTGGGTAACGTCCCAATTCACAGTAAACCATGTTATTAACAGCAGTTTTTCGAACCTTTAGAATTTTTAAAAAAAATTACAAATGTACTTTCTCTATATCATCAGCTTTATGATTACCCCACACTTCACAGCTATAATTAAGAATACTAAATACATAAGTATCAAATAAGGACAGTAACCTTTCACAGTTATAATAATCATCTACAATTTTACTACATAAAGCAAAAACAGCCTTTCTACCTTGATTGATCTTAAACATAAAACGACTGTTCTTCAACATAACCAGACCTTCACATTTTTTTGTATTTGTAGGGTCATTTGGATTCACCAGAGATGTGTTACCTAAAGATGAATTCATTGTCACAACCTCTAGATCTCATTCTGACCGACTAGTAACAGAAACTGTTGAGGCTTGTGAGCCTACAAGTGTGGTGAGGGTAGGAGGGGCTGGTCACAAAGTAAGTACAGCCATTTAGTTATCATATGTAGATATGAGACATCATCTTAATGTTATCAGGTTTTTGGGACAAAACATTAAAAGAAAAATGAATACCTAAAATTACAATGTCTGAACATCCCTCTGAATGCAACCCCTTGAGTGACTTGGAGCAGGGCTTATATGGGGCTGTATGTAAGATTTCATGAATGAAATAAACAGATACAATGACATTAAAGTGTTGTATCCCTGAAAGTCTGTAGTCTTGCAACCTTTATTTCATCTATAAGTAGTTGATTGTTTGAAACATTGTTTTGACATGGTTGGTATGAAAATACAGTCGAACCTCAATGTGTCAAACTCGGTTGTGTCGAAAACTTGGATGAGTCAAAGTAATTTCTCGGTCCTGGTAAAATTCCTGTTTGATCAATGCATAATTACCTCTGATCAGTCGAACTCGGTTGATTGGAAAACTCAGTTAAGTCGAGTAAATTTTAGTCCAGTCAATGTAAAATTAATGTAAATTGACCCTGAGTTCTTGAAGTTCGAAAGTAAGCATTTTCTAAAGATGCAGACCTAATGATAAAAATTCAAATCAGATGTATTTCTTATGTAACCTGATCATTTTCAAAAGAGATTAAAGCTGAGTAAACATACTTGTTTGTATAACAGTTAAAATGACATGTTCGTGATGACCAGTAATTAACACGGTCACCTTTGTTGATCCTCCAAGCGGAATCGTTAGAGTGTTGATCATATTTCACCTGACATAAAACGTAACGAATTTAAATGACGCAAGCCGCGATTAAATGAATCGTTAAAATTAAAATTCATTAATTACAATAAATAAAAGGATTCCGACAATAATAATAAATTTATTATAATTTAATGTAAAGTTTACGACCTCATCAGAGACTGTTCAGATCTTGTTTTGTTCCACGAGTGATTTCATAATTTACAGTGATTGACCTTTGTAAATATTTGTGTATACTATTGATTTTATTTGTGCATGATTTGTATCTGTACTTTTGTGTTCTATTATTATGAGATTGAATAAACAATCATAAAGTGCCATATAGAAAAAAAGCAAACTGTTCACAGTATCTAGTTTACACAAAGCTCATACTGTATTTCATGCTTTCCAAATTTATGACGACACACTTGACCTAGGATGAGTCGAACCTCGGATTAGTCGAAATACTTGGTCCGGTCCCTTCGACTTCGACATAACAAGGTTCGACTGTAATGATTTTATTTTAATTGTCTAATGAATGTATTTCCAGGTTCTATTGCTGATAGAAGGGAAAGTCCATGCATATGTTTTTGCAAGTAAAGGATGTAAGAAATGGGACACATGTGCCCCAGAATCTGTATTGGCAGCAGTTGGTGGACGTTTAACTGATATGCATGGTTTAAAAATGTCATATGGTGCAGGAGTTCAACGAAAAAATACAGGTGGCATTCTTGCTACAGTTTCAGATCATGAGTATGTTGTCAACAAAGTTCCAGAACATGTGAAAGAGGTTTTTGATAAAAGCGTTGAGGCCCAAGATTGGCCAGAGTTTGAATTAGCCAGAATACAGCACATGAATGAAAAAGATGTTGACCAAGGTATTAAGAGAAAGAAAACAGACACACCAGATTCTGATTCTAGCAGATCTACAAAAAGTGACTTGTTAGCTGATGAAACTCTGGATACCAAGCTTTAGATAATTAAAATGTCTAGGTTATTTATAAATTTAGGGAAAATTAATTCATTACGTAGGATCATTTTATATATTGATAATTATAAATGTACTAAACAGAAATTAGCTTTAGTGATGCAGTGCATCATAATCATTGTTACAATATAAGAAATAATATACTATTTTTACTTCAATTGTTTTTGCATATTCTAATTTTATTTTTGTTGTAAAAATTTACTACGTATGTATTGCCAAACTTTTGTTTCTTATGTACCTGTTGTTGTGTATTATATTTTTCTATATATCTGTATAAAAATTGTTAGTTTTCTAATTTTTTATTCAAATGAAGATAGATATCATTTCTCAAAGATGTCATATTATAATAGTTATACTGCTGCAAATCAAATTAATGTCTGAAAATTATATATAAAATAAAAATTTAATGAATAATAAGGAGATAAAAAATAAAACGAAAATATACTATACTATAAAAAATAAAGATATAGGTATTGTAAGTTTTTTTAATTAAGTCATCTAGTCAAATAAGCTACCTTAGTTTTGTTGTAGAACATTTGTAAGTAATCTCACAAAACTGAACTCCTTTTAAACATCGTTATATATGCATGGTTTCTGATTTGGTTATAACCTGTGTAAAAAATGACTAACAAATGGTGGAGGACCTTCTACACATATTTTTATTTGGCAGTAACATAAGGGAAATTAAGTTGTTAAATTTTTTCTGAGACATTTTTGTGAATATTAACCAATCTGTGAGAAAGAAGTCTGAATAAATTCAAACCATTCTATATATTTTTTGGTTTTGGAAAAACATGCAGAGACAATTTATGAAATAGACAATCTTACTTAGTTTGATAATTTCTGTAACAATGAAGAAATCAACAGAGAAACCAGTTTTGATTTATGTATGTTATTTGTAAAAAAAATATCACTGTGCCAAGAAAATCACATCTTAGTACTGCATTATATGGGTGATTGAGAAATATTTATGCTTTTGTTTTATCTTTTATCAATAAGTTACATTTTGAAAAAAAAAAAAAAAAATCAAAGTCACAATTTATTTTTCTTAAAGTTTGGCTTAAATATCACATTACTGCCTAGAATTGACAGCTTATAATGGTTTTACCATTTAAAAGTTTCCCCACAATATCAACTGTAAGTTTTAAAATTAATGTTAGAATTTGTGCTTCCATTTATTAACTTATTTAAGGCTTTTCAATTTTCAAAATTAAATGCAAGAACTTAACTGTTTTTATACGCCCGTTTACGGGACGTATTATGGTATACCGTTGTCAGTCCGTCGTCTGTCCGTCCGTCCGTTGTCAACATGTCGGACATTAACTCAAAAACGCTTTAACCAATTTGCATGAAACTTTAGTGAATTGTTTATATCTATTGACATGAGCTCCCTTTTGATTTAAATAAATTTTAGATTGTACTTTTCCGAGTTATGGGGCTTTATTCATTATAAAAAGGGGGATTTTCCAGTTTTCAAACAATAACTCAGAAATGCTTTTACCAATTTATAAATTTGATAAGACAGTTTTAAAAATTGCCAATGAATTTTATATTTTACTTGGAATTGTTCCTTAATAGTTTTATTTATTCTCCATACAGACATAGTATTTTAGTTGTGACAGGGAAATGACCACTCACTTTCTGTTTGGGACTCATAATTTTTACACGTCCTACCTGCTATGATGTCAGAATGTTTGTTTTTCTTTAGTATCATACAAAGATATGATTGTATTAATATATTCATGCTTATATTTACATGTAATGAATCCGAAATACAGCAAATTCATAAATATCAGCATTATTTGGTGACATAATAAACTGCTAATGTTTATCAACTCAATGAATACAATAATTACATCATAGTTACCAGTACTTTTGAAAAGGGCATTTTAGTGGTATAAAAACTGCCCAAGAAATCATATTTTTTGTTGCTCCAGTCATTAAATTCAATGAAAACAATGCCTTCAAGTAGTTGCTAAATTATAGTGTCAGTATTTAATGTAAATTGTACAGTGAAATTTGTAGGGGAAATGTTTATAAACAAAATTACAATAGAATCTGAATCTGTTATAGATTATTTATCGAGATAATTGTAAACATAATTCATTAGAATGTGAATATGAATATCAATCCATATTAAAAGGTTAATAGAAGTATTTTGGTAGCAGTGAGTCTGACATTTGATTACATGCTACTAGTATAAATAATGTTTATAAAACATATTAAAAGAAAAATCTCATGCAAGTCATTAACAATTCAGTAAGACTAATGATAATTTTTGGTATGAAATTTTTTCCTGAAGATTGTTCTTTGAAGAAAAGATAACATTAGGGATAAGTAATGGTAGGATATTTTTTATTTCTATAGGAAGATGCAGTTTATATCTTATGTATTGTGTCTTATAAATTTAAGTAAAAAAACATGCATTACATCCACTTTTATTCATACATTAATTTCATATTTTACTATATATGTCAAGGAAGGAAAGAAAGATTTATTTATTTTTATGTGTTGCATTGACATGAAGATAGATTGAACTCGTAATAATTAGGTTTGATAGATAATAGTCTATTGGCCAATTCCATAATTGACTTATTAATGAGAGATCCATTTGTACAAGTTATTACTCTTCAGAGGGACATACAATTTCAGTGCTAATGAAGAGCATACAGAAAGAGCAAATTTATCTGCGTGTTATGTGTGTAATCTGAAAGTTTTTCAAATCTTTGAAATACATTTAAACTTTTGTTAAACCAAAAACATATGATATCAGTAGGTATTTTTCAATTAAAATTGGTTTGTCCAGATAAGAACCAGTCTAAATTGGCAAAGTATACAACTTGTGTTCTAAAAGTGTAATAACAGAATCAAATCAGTAATTGACAAATAGATATAAGAAGATGTGGTATGAGTGCCAATGAGACAACTCTCCATCCAAGTAAAAATTTATAAAAGTAAACCATTATAGGTCAAAGTACGGTCTTCCACACGGAGCCTTGGCTCACACCGAACAGCAAGCTATAAAGGGCCCCAAAATTTACTAGTGTAAAACCATTCAAATGGGAAATAGACAATTAGCAACAATACATATCAGTTTAATATTATTATTTAAATTAGTATGGGAGTATTCAATCATCTTGATTCACAAATTATGGCTTTGATTTTAACTGAAATATGCAAATTTTAATTAAGAAATAGAACCTTTTAATGGGACATTTCATTTAAGTCAAGACATTCATTTGATTGTATCATATGGTAGTTGCCTACTAGTTGGTGGTAATTGTGAAATATATAAAAAAAAAAAGCCTCATAAGGAAATATAACTCAGATAGTTTTATATTGAAATAAAATAATTTGTTGTAAATTTATGTTTTAATATGCTGCAAAAATATGAGTTCAGAGGCCCACTTTTTTCTTGTTATTTCCCGAGAGCATTTTATAAGTGCTATCTGCACATATTTTATCTTCAAAAATCCATCATTTAGGTTTTTTTTATAGTCCCATATAAGTTCCTTTTCATGAATATTTTGTACAAAATATGAGAATTCTATCAGCCTTTAGCTTGAAGACAAGCATTGTGATCTATATTTTTTCTTATATTTTGAAAAGAAGCACGATATAGATTACATTTTGACAAAGTACAGAATAATTCTTATTTAATGTTTACTCTCATACTACCTTAAATGACAAAGCAGGAAGACCTACAACAAAGTCAATATTAGACTAAATTATAACAAATTAAATGTAAGCTGGCATGTCAGTTAACTGCTAGTAGTCTGTTGTTATTTATGTATTATTGTCATTTTGTTTATTTTCTTTGGTTACATCTTCTGACATCAGACTCGGACTTCTCTTGAACTGAATTTTAATGTGCGTATTGTTATGCGTTTACTTTTCTACATTGGCTAGAGGTATAGGGGGAGGGTTGAGATCTCATAAACATGTTTAACCCCGCCGCATTTTTGCGCCTGTCCCAAGTCAGGAGCCTCTAGCCTTTGTTAGTCTTGTATTATTTTTAATTTTAGTTTCTTTTGTACAATTTGGAGTTTAGTATGGCGTTCATTATCACTGAACTAGTATATATATTTGTTTAGGGGCCAGCTGAAGGACGCCTCCGGGTGCGGGAATTTCTCGCTGCATTGAAGACCTGTTGGTGGCCTTCTGCTGTTGTCTATTCTGTGGTCGGGTTGTTGTCTCTTTGACACATTCCCCATTTCCATTCTCAATTTTATTTCATGTAATTACAAGGGAACCTATCAAGTTTTTTTTTAGAATGGCATGAAATAGAAAATATTAACCAACACTTATAAGGTTAAAAGTTTGGCAGGAAGTCAAGTTTTGCGAGATTGAGTGCTTTGATTTTATCTACTGTATGGGGCAAGTCATCTAACTCAAATCAAAGTCATATTCATAAGGAACTTTAATCCTTTTTGCTGTACAAAATGTTTCATAACTTATCCCAAAGCTGTTACGGCCATGTGATCATTTTACAAGTAATCATTACTTTTTATATATTTTCTTGTAAAACATTTTATAGCATCATGTTTTACAGCATCCTTTATGTAACTTTTTGTTAAGTTGAAGCAGTCAATTGAGCAATTATAGTTTCATTATTCTTTGTTGTTAGTTCAGTATGTCTCAAATAAAGAAAACATTCCAGAAGTAGTTGCCAAATATGTTCAGTTATCATTTTGCAATCATCTTTATATTCCAGGGAAATGTCAATTGATCTGAATCTGTATATCTATCTGAATACATCTTGATGTATTAACAAAACAATGAGAAATAAATAACTACTGTAAAGTTGCATGCTTTGTTTTTCTACATGAAAAGCTTTATTCAACTTTTCAATTTCATAGTTTATTTGGCCTATTAACCTTTTTACTGAGTGTCGTTGATGAGTCTTTTGTAGGCAAAGCATGCATCTGCTGTACAAAATTATAGCCTGGTATCTTTGATGAGTTTTTTTTCATACACATAACAGTTTTAACTTCAATAATAATATCTTTAGGCTGCATGTTATCACCTAAGAAATTTCAACATTTAAAATTTCATCCTTGATTTTGATGCTTTGAGTACCAGTCATCAACATGTGCATGCATGTCTGCAACAAATTGTGAGAAGCTAAAAAAATATTGCCATATAATAAGGTGTGTAGATGCATACTTGTGATACAACTTTACAGTTCTTTTGACTATTTTTTTTAAAAACTTTTAAACTTTTTTTCTTTCTTAATCCACAGTCAGTCGTTAAACCCCCACCCCCACACACACTCCTTTACACTCCAGGAGAACAAGAGACCACAGAGTCAGTTTAACAGGAAAACACAAAAAAACAAAAATACCATTCTACTTTGATAGTAGAATAACCTTTACCATTAATTAATGCACCTAAATAGAAAAAGAGCTTTCTTCCACAGATTCAAATACAAAGCATTCTCTAGTTTTTGTACGATATTGGAACACACACACAAGGACATAACATCATATGTCCCGATGATGACAGATGTATGAAAAAGAAATCATAAGGATCATCATGAATATTTGAAAATACAACAAACGCTAAATGTAATTCCATACACCCAATACTGTTGACCTATTGCTTATAGAATCCGAGAAACAGAACTAACTACAAAAACTTATCATTGAACAATGAACCGTACAAATGGGTCAAGGTCAGATGAATCCCGTCAGACAGGTATGTACACCTTACAATCATTCCATACAACAAATATAGTTGACCTTTTGCTTATAGAATTTGAGAAATTGACCTAAGGGAGCTACCATTTGATTTTTATGGGGGGGGGGGGGGGGGGGGCTAGGATGAAATTTGAAAAAAATAGGCAGGACAGGAGTTTTGAGTAAAAAAAAAAGTCAGGATGAGACACTTGCAAAAAAAAAAAGTCAGGATGACAATTTAGGTAAAAAAAGTCAGGATAAACTTTAAAAAAAAAATCCAGGACCGAATAAGAGTGAAAAATAAAAAGGCAGGACAGAGATTACAACTAAAAAAAAAATGCAGGACAAAATTTTTCATCCTAGCTACCCCCCATAAAAATCAAATGGTAGCTCCCTAACTACAAAAATTAAAACATTGACCAATGAACTGTGAAAGTGAGGTCAAGATGAACCCTGCCAGACAGGCATGGAATCTAACAATCATTCCATGCACCAAATATAGTTGACCTTTTGCTTATTGTGTTTGAGAAGACATAACCACACAAATACAAAATTGACATACATTTATTAAAATTACTTCAAGGTCAGTTGAACCCTTCCAGAGGGATGTACACCTCACAATCATTCAATACACCAGATATTGTTGACATTGTACATTATAATATTATCTAAGATACAGTCTAAACTACAGAATCATACTTTGATCACAGTATTCACTGATCCATGAAATGAGGTCAAGTTCAGTTGAACCATGTCTGACAATCATGAAGACCTTGCAATCAAAAGTGTGATGTCTATTAAAAATAAGATGTGAACAGGCTATTATTTGAACTTGGAATTATTTTTAATTATGGAATTTGCATAATTTCATGTTTGAAATTTTTGATAAATTCCATGTTTATTAAGTTTTATTATGTTTTGAGCGGTGCATAACACTTTCCACACAATGTATTTTGTATAGATAGTGTTGTACGCAGCACAGAACATTATAATACAGAATAAACATGGAATTCATTAAAAATTTCAAGCACAAGAAATAATAGCCTGTTTGTGGTATAATTGCCAATTAGACAACACTCCACCTGAGACAAAATTACATAGAAGTTAACAACTATAGGTCAACGAACAGCCTTCAACAATGAACAAAACCCATAATGCATAGTCAGATGTAAAAGGCCCCGAAATGACAAATATGCAAAACAATTAATGAAAAAACAAATATGATATACAGCAACAAACGACCACCACTGAATTACAGGCTCCTGACTTGAGTCAGGCACATCTTTCCTACTTCACATATCCTAATTGATTTTTATGTTGAAATTTTTAATACCGGTATCAAGGTTCAACTGTCAATATCCCAGAAACTTACAATCCCATCAAAACAACAAATATAGTTGACCTACTGCTAATAGTATTTTAGAAATGGACCTAGACACACAAACTAAACTCTGACCAATGAACCATCAAAGTAAGGTAAAGGTCAAAGGCCCTACCAGACAGACTTATAACCTAACAATCTTTCCAAGCACCAAAATAGTTGACCGAATTCTCATAATAACTCAGCAAATGAAAAATTTTAAGCAGTTGATGAACCATGATATTAAGGTCAAAGATAATGGACATTAGGTCCGGGAACACAGTTATCGTCCCTTGATTTTCGTTGTCCTTATAGTCCTTAGTGTGGACAGTGTGTTACTTGCCATTTTTTTTATACCTCTTCCAAATGTATTTCTTCATGTTTTATGCCTCAAATAGCAAGTAGGGGGATGAAATTACACTGTAAAAAAATTTGGGTCATGAATTTTTAAGTAAAGTAGTGAATTGGTCCAGCTGAAAAGCTGAAAAAGGTTAAAAATTAGCACTTTGGAAGCTGTCAAAGATTTCAAGACCCCCTTAACATGAAATTGTCCATATTTTGAGTTAGAGGCTAGAGCCGATGAAGTTTTCTATAATTTTGATATAATTTGTCCCAAAAGTAGTACAACACACTGTAAAAATATTGTTGAGAAAGCGCAGGTGGGATTTTTTTATTTTCATTTATTGTCTAAAAGAAATGCACTACGAAACTTTCACGTCGGATTTCTACAACAAATTTTCTTTCATGGCATACAGGTAAAGGGAGATAATCATTAATTTTTTTTTTAATTACTTTCGTAAATGTATTGAATTTCCCTTATTAAATTACTACTTACAACTGAAATTTACAGATATATTTTTGAAAACAAAATAAAGTAATTGTTTTTGCATTTAATACTGAAATGATGAGAATAAAGAATTCGAAACAATTTTTTGGGGTCATCATTGAGGACAAACTGGGCAACACGATTTTTATTATTCCCTTGATTTATTCAATATGTCAAAGGTCTGTATGCTTAGCAGAATATCGGCCCAGTACTTTGCATATCATACCCAACCAACTGAAATTTGTGAAGCAATTAATCCGTTGCTCAATGACCAGCATGGAATGGAATGATTGTAAAAAATGTAAGGTGCACAAGTCTGTCTGTCACTCACTGTCAGGGTTCATCTGACCTTGACCTCTTCTTCTTCTTCCAGGTAAGGAACCGGATTCAAAACTGAATGATATTGGTTCCGCGCGAAAAACTTTACACAGTGTTGGGCAACACAGAAAGTTCTGTCTTGGCTATTTACAAATTACATTTAAAACGTTCGCAATATTATACAATTAAAATTATGTACAACTGGTGTTTCCTACTTCCTTTCAGAGCATGCCTTAAGGGCAGCTCTGAATCCCTCAACGGTGTTGGCCGATGAAACTGATGTTGGTAAGTTGTTCCAATCCCTGATGGTCCTCGGGAAGAAAGATTGGCCGTAGGCGTCTGTACTTGTTCTTTCTTGGTAGAAGCGGTTTTTACCTCTGGTCCGGTTATCATTTGGGGTTAAATATTGGTGACGGTCTATGTCTATAAGATCATGCTGGATCTTGAATAGCATGCATAGTCTGTTTGTTTTCCTCCGTTCTTCTAAGCTTTCCCATTTTACATTTTTGACCATATTTGTGACACAGCCAGGTGTTCGGTCTGTGTAGTTGTTATTCACAAATTGTGCTGCTCTTTTCTGTACCTGTTCAATTGCCTTGATCTTATTTTGGGTTGTTGGGTCCCATACTGTGCATGCATATTCCACTGCAGGTCTTACCATGGATACATATGCAGCTGCCTTTACAGGTTTTGTACAGCCTTTGAGATTTCTACGTATAAATCCCAACGTTCTATTACCTTTGCCAACTGTATTGTCTATGTGTTTGTCCCAGGTTAGGTTGTTGCTGATGGTTACTCCAAGATATTTGCTCGCTTCCACTGTGTCTATATATAGCTAGAGTATGACCGTGTAGTTGGTATGATGTTTGTATCACTGGTTGATTTTTTGGTGATATTCTAATGACAAGGCATTTTTTGGCATTGAAACTCATCTGCCATTTGTTTTCCCAGTCTTCCAATGCTGATAAGTCTTTCTGGAGAAGTTCACTGTCTGCTTGGTTGGTGATGGTACGAAAGAGAAGGCTGTCATCCGCGAATAATTTGGTCTCTGATGTAGATGCTGTTTCTGGCATGTCGTTAATGTAGGCCAGGAACAGTAATGGACCAAGGACTGTGCCTTGGGGTACACCAGAGAGTACTGGTACTTGTGTGGAGACGGCTCCCTCTATTATTACGCTCTGCTTTCTGTTATGTAGGAAGAAGCGAATCCATTTGTTGGTTTTGGGGTTGACGCCATAGTATGCCAGCTTGTGTAGTAGGCGGTGATGTGGTACCTTGTCAAATGCTTTTGCAAAGTCTAGCAGGATGATGTCTACTTGGCTGCTGCTTTTTAGTTTTAATGCAATGTCGTTGATGGTTATGATGAGTTGGGATTCGCATGATCGTCTTTTGCGGAATCCATGTTGTGCATCAGTTAGTATTTTATTTTTGTCAAAGTGGTCCATGATGATGCTATGTACAATATGTTCTAAGACCTTACATGTGATGGAAGTTAGAGATACTGGTCTGTAATTAGATGCTAAGTGCCTTTCGTCTTTTTTGAAAAGTGGAACTACATGGGCATCTCTCCAATCTTGCGGGACTTCGCCAGTGTTCAATGATGCTTGGTATAGGACTGTGAGTATAGGAGCAAGTTGTTCTGCTGCTGCTTTAAGTATAAAGGATGGTATTGAGTCAGGACCAGTAGCTTTATGAGGTTTCAGGTTTTTTAACAATTTGTGGACTCCGTTGGTGCTAATTTTTATGTCCTTCATGGTGGAGTATGGACTTCTTCCTTTATCTGGGAAGTTATTAAGGTTTTCTTTGGTAAATACTGACTGGAATTGGTCGTTTAGAATGTCAGCTTTGCTCTTGTTGTCACTTTGCAGAAATCCCATTTTGTTTTTTAACGGTGCCACTCCTGTCCATTCTTGACCTTTGCTCTTGATATAAGACCTGAATTTCTTTGCGTTATCTTTATAGTCGGAGCTGACTTCTTCCATATATTTCTTGTTGGCTTGCCGGACTTCCCACTGTACTTCTTGTTGTAGTCTTTTATACCTATCCTTGTCTCTTTTCTTTTTAGTATCTTTTTATCAAACCTCAAATCGGACTACAAGTCCCAGACCTCATATTCATGGTTCATTGGTCAATGTTACATTTTCATGGTTAAGTATGTTTCTCAGATACTATAAACAGTAGGTAAACTATATTTGTTATAAGGAATGATTGCCAAGGCCGTAACTACCATTGAGGCAAGTGAGGCAATTGCCTCACTGAAATTTCGACACTGAATTATTTTTTTTGTGTATTTGTTTATGGTTATTAAATACGAAATATAGTCATTTGTTTTTTCTGTCTCAACCTTAATTTCTGTAACTTGACATCGTTCCTTTTAAATTATTCATCCAAGATATAACTCAGCATCTCAGTCACCGCTTGATGTTTCTCTATTACATTAACCTAGTAACAGATAATCATCATGGATCTCTGGTTAAAAACAGGCTCTTGCAGAAAAACCAAAAGCGATACTGAAGATGAGGAAGGAATAATTCTAGTAAACTAATGGATGTCGTTTGTGATCAGATCACAAACGACATCATTTTAGTTTACTCTCATCACAACAGGTTTTAAGAGTTCCAGTATTGAATATATTTTCGTTGGAACTAATCCAAAAGTTATAAATAGACTGACAAATCAAGTACTGGGGCACTGCATGGGAGCAGTCCTATCTGAGTATTCATTTCCCCGTTTTCCCCAACTTTATTCGTTCTTAAAATTTGAGAGAACATCCCGTATTCCAATTTTGACATTATAGAGGGACGGTAGGACCTTTAAAATGGGATTTCGTGCTTTCTAATAAGGGACTACGGGATTTCGTGTCTTTCAATTCAGGATTTCGGGTTCAGACCCCCTCCTACCCCCTCATTATTGGATTGTCGATATAAAGTATCTTACCACTGACTATTTCCAGAAATAATCTGAAATCACGGACCTACATGTAAACGGCGAAATCTCCAGTCCAATTTCCCTGTATCCATAAAAAAAACAAAAAAATCAATATTACTAGAATAACAAAAAAAGATATAGTTATATCCAATTTCATGTATCCATAACATTAAAAGGTAGCATATGGCAATAAGAAAAACAAAAATAATATTCCTAAAATAACATAAAATGACATAGGGGTACCCCCATATCTCAGTGAATTCAGATGACAAAGATATGATTACCCGATATTCCTGAAGGTGGAATGGCAAAGTAGATCCCAATATACCATGTTCAAGGCTTAAAGCTGAATATTGATATTTAGCTCCTTCCGCAATGAAATGGTTTGAAATCAAACTGTCAAGGTCTCTGGAAATGCCCAGAATGCAGGATTTTACACCATTTATCCCAGACCCCCTACCGAAATTTTTCGCCTCGCTTCGTTTGGCTTCATTTTTTCGCCTCGCTCCACTCTGCGATCATTTCTGCCTCAATAAAATAATATGTCTAGTTATGGCCTTGATTGCAATGTGTACATGTCTGTGTAGCAAAGTTCACCTGACCTTGACCTCATTTTCATGGTGGATTGGTCAAAGTTAACTTTTCATGGTAAGGTCTGTATACAGGTACCATAAGCATATGGTCATCTATATTTGGTGTATGCAACGACCAATTGGTGTACATTTCTGTCTGGTAGAGTTCATCTGACCTTGACTGCATTTTCCTGGTTCAATGGTCAAAGTTAAATTTTCTTTCTTAGGTCTGCTTCTCAGATACTATCACCTATAGGTTAACTATCTTTGGTGTATGGAATGATTATTAGACATACATACATGTATCCGTCTGAATGGTTCATCTGACCTTTGCTCCTTTACAATAGACACTAGACAATATTTATTTGCACAAACACATTTACAGTAAATGTGGCATACAGTATATATCATGAATCTCTAAGACTTTCAACATAAATTCAGTCGTGATCAGTAAAGCAGGCGAGACATTTCAACGTGTGCACACTTGTTCAAATAAGTTATTTGATTTTAAATTTCTTGAAAAAGTAATTTGTTTACAAAGGGGAGTAAAAAAAATAGGTTGTTTCCATTGAAAATTAGAGGGAAATATAATTCAACATTGATTAAGAATGAAAAGTCTTGTTCTTGCAGGGGTGTTGATCAATTTGTTGTGAGCACTTGTCCCTGGGCAAGTAAAACTGTAAATTTGACTTCTGTGGAAAAAGTTACTTGCCCTGAATTTCTAACAAAAATATAAAAGTATTTTACTGTAAGCTTGTATGAATCTCAAAACTGTTTTGTTATAAATATAAATGACATTTGTGATATTTGCTTAAGTGTATAATTAAAAGGATTGATTGATTGGTGTTTAACACCACTTTCACCACTGTTGTGCTATTTTGAGGTGGTCAGTTTTTATTGGTGAAGGAAGCCAGAGAGAACAGAAGAAGGTATGGGGTTAACATCAATGAGACAGAAACCCAACAGCAAAACAACCAAAAGGCCACTAGATGTCAAGTTCCAACATTTTTAAAATGCTACCCAGTAGGGACAATATATATGTACTAAGTTTTGAAGCCAGTGAAAAAATGAAAACTAAATGATAGATCAGCTATTGAATTGTAATTGTATATAATTAATACAATGTTATTTGAAATAAAACCACCAGTTTTATTAAATAAGCTAAAAATGTCAATGAAATTAGTTTTCTCGCTTCTGTTTTTTCCCCTTCATATTCTGTGTCTTTCTCAACCTGAGTTTTCCATTTTGTACTCAACTCAACATTTTTGTTTTCATTCTTTTTGTCTTAATTACCCAGTCTAGGTGTTTTTCTTAGTTATTTATCTGTCTCGATAGAACTCAATCATGAAGAATTAAAAAGACACTTCTGTTAGATGGCAGATAAAACCTAATCATGCAATGATCAATGGACAAAGATAACGAAATGTTTATTAGACCTGGGTTCGCAAACTTATTTTTTTTATTTTGGTTTTCGATCTATTTCCAGTTTTATTTAATACCTCTTGTCTTGAACATAATTTTATGTTTTGACTTAAATAAATGTTTTTCGTGTGTTGATCATTGGTTTCTTTTACATAAAATAGTACAACGTAATATGTTGTGAAAATAATTCTATATTTTTGATTAAATTGAATTTTGTCATGTCTAATTTATTTGCTTGTCCATGGGCAATCCCAAAAAACATACTTGTCTGGATGTTCAAATGTATGAGTCAGGTGAGTCAGGCATAGCATTTCCACACCCCTGTCCTGTATGTTATTATTAGAAATTATTCAAATAGTTTGTTTTTTTATAAAAGTTGAAAAAAAACATGCCCTTACAAAGATGAAAGGTCCCTGCCAGAGTAAAAAGATACCAAGGGCGCAACAAAAACCACAAATTGAAGAAAGGAAGACAAAATCATGGCCAAAAGAAAAAAGATATGAAAAGACAAACAGCAATCCACAAAACACCACACTGAAAACCTAAGATTGAGCAACACAAAACCAATACAACTTGTTACTGGTCTTTATTGGCAATTAACACTGAACACTGAAGTGCATATCAACTTTGATCTTTTCTTTTTATGACTTTTTCTATGTTATGCGGTTAAAGGGTTCAACACAATAATACAAATAGATTTACAGGAGTAAAAATCAATCAAAACTTTCAGATTTTCAGAAAATAAACTTGAAAATATACTAAATTTGTTTTGCCTTGCCATGCTCTGCAACAAAATGGCTTAGCCCCATGAGATAACGAAATTCTGTGACCCACATCTGAAATTGCTCTTTTCTAAGTTTACAATGAGGTTATTAATAAATATCGTTTTTATTGCTGTCACTGGACTTCTTATTTTAAATAAATATTTTTTCTGACCTATTTTAGCACAATGTACATCATGATTTACAGACTTGTTTAATATTTTTTTTCAAATTTTCAGCCAGTTTTGTACTCATACTTCAGAAGCTCCTGTTCATGGAGGGTTAGAATAGGTAAGAAGACTTTAAAAATATTTTCATGACTAAGACAACTTTTACAACAGGAATACAGAAATCATAAATTAGTCAAAAATTTTCTCAGTTTTTTTCACATTTAAAGGGGATAAAGATCATTCCACTGACAGGCATTTGATAACAAAAAGTATACTTCAAACCATATTTTTATGGTAATATTATTTATAAAACAGACAAGTTTAGGAAATTGTTCTACATATCTTTCTTTTCGACTTGATATACATTTGTTTGTACTTATTGATAAATGTTATAATTATACTTTATTGTTAAATCACTGTGTCTGGTATTTATAGTTTATAAATAAACAGTAAAATACATTTGTACTCAGATTTTCATTTTGACGGTTGTACATTGAGATAAAACGTTTTCTTATTTCTGGTGAAGGGTTATTTGTATAATGTTTTTCAGCTTTGTTGATGAAGAAAATTGATTTTGAATACTCAGCTGTACATTTAGTAAAAGATGGAGGACAACAGGTAAACAAACAAATTGTATTGTACAATATTGTTTTTTGTTTGTTTTTTTTTTGCCCCACGTACTATAGAGAATTATGTTTTCCAATTTGTGAGTTTGTCTGTCTGTCGAATATCATGATAAAGTTTTGGATTAATGTAGTTAACAATGAAATTGTTGTCAACGATGAAATTGTAGTCACATCAACTTGAAAGTTAGTGTACATCTTGATTATTGATTATGATATGAACATTTTAGGTCTCCACTGGTCATATATCTCCTCAAATATTCAAGTACTTATACATCTGTGACTATCAAATTTTTTGGTTTTAGTATTCCTGATGAAGGTATATCCAGAAAAACGCTACAGGGGGGGGGGGGAGGGTGAAAATGTCACAAATGCCCCCAAAGTTTGTCTATAGTAGAATTTCAATCAATTTGAGGCAGTGCATTACATTTGCGCGCAAAAATCATTACGTTTGCACGCAGCTTTTGATTACATTTGCACGCATTTATTTTACAGGTAAACTCAGGTAAATACAGGTAAATTATATTTTTATTTACTATGATTTATTTAAAGTACCCCTCCCGTTAATCTAAGTGCCTTGCTCACCAATGAGGAGAAGGAAGGGGGGTTTTGAGCAGGATTAGTCATTGGCGTAGCTTACGTTGAGGCAACCGAGGTAAAAAAAAAAATAAAAAAAATTTTCTTTATAATCTTCTAGACAATTTTCACAAAATGCAGCAGACTCGTTACTTAACGCTTACACACCGACTTGTATTGACTTGTTGCCGTTATTGATTCATACCCTTTGCAAGTTCAAGACTTATGGAAACATTTCCCTCCTCTAATTGGAAATCCCGATCCATTTGCGGTAGTTTTCACTAATCTTAATATGTCAAAGTCAAAGAAATCGATACAATTGAAGCTTGCAAATTTATATAATGCTACCCCAATCAACATCAGTAGAATAGATACAATCCAACTCACGAGCCTTCCCCGATCGAATCACTTGACCATTCAGGTAAATTATTAATTTTGAGGGAGAATAATTTCTAGTAGGTGAGGGTCTACGTGAGGTTTACCGAATACAGAAAAATGCCCTGAAATTAATTTAAACTTAACAGAATAGAGATTATAAATGGTGCTAAATATAAAAGAAAGGAAAATCATAATTACAAAAATAAATATTTGAAGACCCCCATTCAAACCCTCATATATAACCGATTACGTCTAAAATTGAAATCGTTGTGTGTTGACATTTTCCCCTACTGTAGTACTTCAATTAGTACACATAGTTTCATTAACTTTGAAACCAATTAAAATAAAATATTCAAATATTAATCAACATGCACATAGAATAACTTGTATGTTGTACTAAAGTTTTATTCTCACTATTTTAAATTTATAGTTTTTCACTAGCAGGGAATTTTAAATAATTAAATGAGTCATTATAATTCCAGCGACATGAATTGTAAATATGTCTGTTAGTTCATACATGTCAGTTTCTATATAAAATTTTCAACCAAATACTGTTTTTATTTATTATGAAGACTTCAGAAAAACGTAAATGTTTCCGTTAGTACGTCATCGGTTGTCACTTTCAAAATTGGAAAAAGTACAAAACCATGTAAGAATTTGAAGAACTTCTAAGAAATATCAGGACAAAAAACAACCAATAAAAGTGCCATGGTGCACTTTACATTTAGCATGTGTTTGTTTCCTAGTTAATCAAGTAATGGTGCTAGCGTGATGTCTGGTAATGTTTCTGGTTTTAAAACACACATAGTGCAAATCCAACTAAGAGCATATTATCAGCATTGTAGAACTCACTTTTTGAATCTTGTTGTTGCATCCACTTGTAAAGCGCTAGCTGAGATCCGGAATTTGTTAGATTCTGTAAGTCAGCTGTGGATCACAGCTGTATTGTTGACTTGCTGAAGTTGCTGTGTCATTAAAGTATACCCCATACCCATCTCCTTTTATTTGTAAAGAATTTAAAATCTGTGAAGTTCACTGAAAGGATTCAATTTGAAAGAAAGTGGTAAATATTTTTGAGAACATTTATGTATTCATCTGAACATTGAAAATGATGTAGGTACCAGTAATCAACTAATAATCTGTAGTATAACTCAGTGTAAGGCATATTAACATTATTATGATGAAGTAAGATAAAACAACTGCTATTTTTTAATAGAATCTTCTTGTTCAAATTTCAAAACCTCTACAGATTCTGGGGGCCTGCGCCCCCCAGACCCTGTGCCTCGGTAATAACATAAGGCAAGCTACGCCACTGTTAGTTCGTTGTATTATGCACAAGCACCAAGTCCTGGAAATATATGCAGATGAAATTGTAAAACCATAGCAAATCCGAAGAGTAAAAGTGCCAGTTATACCTGTTGGTACGTGCTGAATATTTGAAGCCAACTGGTTTAAGAAATTAAATTCATTCAAATACTCCGAGTCTATTCTAGTATTATCGCAGTTACTCCATCAAATACTCATTTTTTTTCTGACTTCCACGTACAACTGCTGGTGTTTCAAGCCCTCTTAGTTTGATATATCTGATAGTTTTCAAATTTTAAAATAATGTCATGAAACACATAAATACATGGATAATCACTTAATATATATTTTTTTCGAATTAATATGAAATATATATATAATTTGTAATGAATAATATGTTCAAAATTAATAACTATCGACATATTTATTATCTGTATATTTATCTGTATTACCTGTAAAATAAATGCGCGTAAATGTAATCAAAAGCTGCGCGCAAATGTAAAAAATTTTAATCCCCAAATGCGCGCAAATGTAATGCACCCATTTGGGGAATATCTTTTCTGAAACCATTGACATTAATCTGTCAAAAGATCAAATGCATTTCACCTCATTTTCCATAAAACTGAAAGGAAAATTTTTGAGGGTAAAAAATTTGTTGGAAAACATAGCAATAATTTTTGGACCTATGACTGGTATGGATGTGAAAATATGGACTGTCAAAAAGAAAATGTCCTATAAAATATGAAAAAAACTATCTTGATGTTCATATAAACCCACTTTGAAGGCTATACTATTCTTCAGCTATCTGAAAATTAATTTTATTGCATATAACTTTCATATTTAAAAAATTCACGACAGCCAAAATGCGAAACCAAACTCCAAATTGTGTATTGCTACCTTATAAGTGTTATTTTAATTTCAAATTAGGGTTTGAACCTAGATTTTGTAGTGTACTGATCAAGTTAAAGTTTTGGTTTAGGGTAGGTTTAAAGTTGTGGTTAATGAATAGGTTATAGTTCTGGTTTAAGGTAGATTTAAGTTTTTGTTTAAGGTAGTTTTCCATGAAATTGCAGTCACATCAATTTGAAATTTTTGTTATGATGTGAACTTTTAAAAATCAATACCAAATTAGCCTTTGAACTCAGTTTTGCAGGTTCATTGAATATGAAAATATGATTATGTGAGCGGGGCATGGTGTCCTATAGACACATATTCTTGTTGTTTGAATATTGTTTCTAGGATGGAATTTTGATTTATTTCAAGCTTGATATATCTTTTAGTTAAATGTTTATATTGAGGAGAAACAGTACAAGGAAAGGTCATTTTCATTTTAAACTCGCTTATAGATGACATTTAGAATTTTTCTTCTTTTTAAAGAATGGTAAAAACAAAAAGTTTTTCATTATTTTTTCTATTTATTGCAAAAGATGATAAATGAATAAGTAACATTAGTTACAATTCACATTTTTAATTTTGATAATTTCTTTTGTGTTTTTTGTTTGAATTCACAGTATTTGAATCTTCAAAAGAATTTCTGGAATTGAAAAAAACTGAAAATTACTTTTCACAGTTTGTACCAAACACTATTATAGAATACTTTGTATAAAATTAACGTAAAAGGAAATCTTAATTCATTTATAATAATAATTTTAAAATATACAAAAGCAGATGTGAGGTTTACTTAAATGAGACAACAGAAACCCAGCAATGAAATAAAATAGACTAATATTACAGAGATCAGAAGAATACAGTACTATCAATCCCATGCAGCAAGTTCCTACTCTAGTCATCAATGGTCAAAAAATATCACAATCAGTAAGTATCAATGGTTCAATTGTCAGCCATTATCACAACCAGTAAGTATCAATGATAAGCCTTTATCACAATCAGTAAGTATCAATGGTCAGTCATTATCACAATCAGTAAGTATCAATGGTCAGCTTTTATCACAATCAGTAAGTATCAATGGTCAGCCAATATCACAATCAGTAAGTATCAATGGTCAACCATTATCACAACCAGTAAGTATCAATGATAAGCCTTTATCACAATCAGTAAGTATCAATGGTCAGCCATTATCACAATCAGTAAGTATCAATGGTCAGCCATTATCACAATCAGTAAGTATCAATGGTCAGCCATTATCACAATCAGTAAGTATCAATGGTCAGCCAATATCAAAATTAGTAAGTATCAATGGTCAGCCATTATCACAATCAGTAAGTATCAATGGTCAGCCATTATCACAATCAGTAAGAATCAATGGTCAGTCATTATCACAATCAGTAAGTATCAATGGTCAGCCATTATCACAAATTATAAGTACCGTATCAATGGTCAGCCATTATCACAATCAGTAAGTATCAATGGTCAGCCATTATCACAATTAGTATGTATCAATGGTCAATCATTATCACAATCAGTATGCATCAATGGTCAGTCAATATCACAATCAGTAAGTACCAATGGTCAGCCATATCATAATTTGTAAGTATCAATGGTCAACCATTATCACAATCAGTAAATATCAATGGTCAGCCATTATCACAGTCAGTATGTATCAATGGTCAGCCGTTGTCACAATCGGGGACTACTGTAATACACTGTTTCATAGCTCACCTGCCCACAAAAAGGCCTGAGTGACATTATTGATGTAACTTCTTATCTGTCATCTGTTGTTCCTTGTTAAATGTTACGATAACAAATCCCTATGGGGAAAAACTGGGCTCATCTAAAAAAGTCTACTTCAGATATGAGGATTCAGCATCAAATGATATTGGAGGAACTTATAATTGGTTGCTCCATTTTAAAGGCCTCACTTTGTTTTGAGATGGAAAACTGTAATAAAAGTGTTGTTTGTTTGATTTTGTGTTTTTTAAGTTTGATTAGAGAATATTTTTATGAATTAATAATCTTTTACATTATTTAAACATGAAAATAGCATGCATTTTATGTAACTTGCAGACAATTATATAAAATCATCAAACATCTCAGTTTTGATCGCTAAACTCAGAAAATTTTCCCTTTTTTCTAGGGATTTCAACAGGTACTCAAGTACTTGAGTATTGCTCGATAGTACCGAATATCGAATACCAAAATGAATCTCGATTAATCAGTCTTCTGTAGGGACATTGTCCCCTTCTTTCCATACAGTAGAGAAAGTTCCTCTGAGAATTCTATAGCAATCACTGCAATATTCACAGTTAAAAACATTTCAAATTGTAAGCCACCCGAGAGTATCCTGTCCTATACTGGGCAGTTTACATACGAACACTCATAAAATGCAGTATCTGCTCCCCGGAGCACCTCAGTTTGTGTTTAAATATAGTTCCTCTGTTTGGTTAATGTATGTGTATTAAACGGCTTCCTTTGTATTTATTTGTTACTGTGCTATTTGTGTTGCTAACGGCTTTCCATAGTTTTTAATTTCGAACGAGCGTCCTCCAGCTCAAGTTGTTTTACCAGTGTAAATGCAAATACTTTTTGAATGTATCCAAGTTTGATAAAATAAAGTGATCTTTTCAATGCTAACAGTTTTATTTGCTGAATTGTTAAAAAAAATCATATAACATTATATGATTTTATATAAATAAACAATAGCGTTCAAGTGTACTGAATAATAAATCCTAAAATACATATTTGTGGTGTCCGACGTGGTGGGAGATAGCTTACTGTACAAAAGACGGCTATTTAAACTTCATTATGTTATCCTAATTCTCACCTAAAGGTTATTACTGCTTTATTTGGAAATTTATTGTTTTCTAGGTTCAAACTTGCCGCCAGCAAAACTTTGGGCTATCTGCCATTACTGAATGCTCACGCGTTTATATACTAAATTGTAAGTGTCACGTGACATACTAATCCAATGGTTACTTGTCCTTTCCGGGTAGCCGGAACTATACAAAATTACGATATTGAAAAACATAGAATTGAAATCATCTTGAGTTGTCCTATGATTGTCCTTATACATAAAATATTAAAACAAAGCTATAGCATCTAAAATATCGATAAAGAAGCTTGAAATAAACAATCGGACACCACTGCGCGCGCATTGATTTAGCAGACGATCTGCGTAAGAACATACAAAGTAAATAACATATAACATAGTTCATTACAACCATCTAAATATTTACAATATATTTGTGTCCGGCAGGGTATACTTATAAAATATTAAATGTGTGGTATTAAAAATGCAATATTAGATCAATTGTCCAGGGGACGAATTTGTATCAAAAGAGATAAAATCAACGTTTCATTCCCCACAAAATGGCAGACGGCAAAATCGCCGGTCAGTAAACAATTGCAGTTAAAGTATTTCCCTATGTATACCAGGCATATCAGACGTTTAAATATGAATATTTGGTTACCAGAAATGATCCTTAATACGGGAATTACATGATATATAGCATGAAGAAGGTAATCCATGAGTAATTACATACATTCCCTGCCGTAACACTTGTACACAAAAAAATGTAAACAATGATAAAATCATTTCAAATTCCAGAGCTTTCACATAAAATCAGTTGCTTTACTGGATATATATCACCTTTGTACCAACATATGTACACACCTTACTTGTAAAACTATGTTTTAGCTAATGAAATGCCTCCCCCTGTAATTTATTGGCAAAAAGTGAAACTTTGGCCTGTGAAATCCATAAAAAAATAGTAAATTAATGCCATATCTTTGATTTCAAATGTAAAATGTTTCTCTAGCTCGCTGCAAGCCAAGTTACTATGCGTAAGAACACAACCGTTAAGTTTAAAAGATAATATTTGGTAAAAACTTGAATTTTGACTTGTGATCATAGTAATAAGTATAGTGGATTACTGCGACAATTGTAAAAAATCATTATAAAATATGTGTCAGTCTTGCCACAAATTAAGTATTTACTTATAAATTACACCGCACAATTTAATACCTATTTGTTTCAGTATAACATTCCCCAGTACCTTACACTTCCCCCACCTTTAAAGACAATGAATTCTCCTGAATTGAAAATTTTAGCACATAATTATTATGAAGTTTGAGATCTAAAATGTTAGTGTTCAATGTCTTCTCCGAGTCTCAAGGGAATATCAAGAGCATCTATTCTCTTTATCACATCGTCTGTGGAGTTATCTCTCTCCTTCACTGCAGTTTCTAACATCTTTAATGTTTGTACAGTTGATGTGTCTTCTTTGTCACTCTTTATTATATAAGCCAAAGCTTGATATAAATAAAACCGAGATTTGGTTGCCATTGTGTTTTCTTCACTTCCTGTCGGTGTTTTTGTGCCTGGTAATGCTAAAAAGTGATACTTGAGTAGCAACTCTTCCTTTGTGAATTGTAATTGCTTTCCCGAGTTCAACTCCAGAGCTATACTGGCATACTCCCAATTAAAATACTTTTGCTCTGGAGTCATCTTTTTCCAATTTTTAGGTGGCCAACTAACAACTGCTGGGATGGTAATCAGTGGGATGACTTCTTCTTGATTCCACTCCCTTCTCCCAGCTGGGAAAAGTGGCATGCCACCTTTCCTCAGAAGTGTCCTTGCCCGTTCACTTGCGGTAATGTTGCTGTTTAGAGTTGTGCCCCGATCTTCTGATGCTTCCAGTTCCTTTCTTTTACTTTCTTCATTGTGTTTTTCTTCTTGTATCCTCTTTTCCTCCTTCAACCTTTCTTCTTCGTCCTGTTTCTGTTTTTCCTGCTTCCTTTGTTCTTCCTCCTTCCGTCTGATTTCCTCCTCCTGTTTCTGTTTTTCCTTTCTCTTTAGTTCTGCCTCCTTTAGTCTGACTTCCTCGTCCTGTTTTCGTTTTTCCTGCTTCTTTTGTTCTTCCTCCTTCAGTCTAATTTCCTCCTGTTTCTGTTCTTCCCTTCTCTTTTGTTCTTCCTCCTTTAGTCTCATTTCCTCATCCTGTTTTTGTTTTTCCTGCTTCCTTTGTTCTTCTTCCTTCCGTCTGATTTCCTCCTCCTGTTTCTGTTTTTCCTTTCTCTTTAGTTCTGCCTCCTTTAGTCTGACTTCCTCGTCCTGTTTTCGTTTTTCCTGCTTCTTTTGTTCTTCCTCCTTCAGTCTAATTTCCTCCTGTTTCTGTTCTTCCCTTCTCTTTTGTTCTTCCTCCTGTAGTCTCATTTCCTCATCCTGTTTTTGTTTTTCCTGCTTCCTTAGTTCTTCCTCTTTAAGTCTGATTTCCTCGTCCTGTTCCTTGTCACCCTTTCCTTGCTTTATTTTCTTAGCCTTCTGTTCCTGGTGGTTATTCTTTTTCTTTCTTTTCTCTCCATTTTTCTCTCCTTCATTCTCTGTCTTCTTACTTTTCTTCTGGCTTGTTGCTTTCTCGTTCAGAATCTCTGGTTCTTCATTGTCACTGTCATCTTCCAATATAATATCTGAGGTTGATGGTGTTTTAAGTGGTGATAACGGATTTGTGATGGCTATTGTATGTTTCCCTGGGAAGAGTTCATCGGACGTTTTTATGTCTGCTATATATTCCTCTGATATGGATAGTTTCCTAGCTACTACCGGCGTCACTATAGACTTTAATTTACCGTCTATCGAGGCTGAGAAGGTATGTGATCCTGCATACTTGGTGTTTACCAGTGCCGTCATCCTCCTTATTAAAGCATCAAGCATTTTGTGATCTCTTAGAACCAAGTCATTCAAACTTATCTGATAGAATCGTATAGACACTCCAAGGTCTAATTTGAAGATGGCTGTCGAATCCCCAAGTCCTAATGTAAGTTGCTGGAGGGCCAGCCCTTCATAAATGGTGGGGCGTGTTGGTGAATATGACCCATTGGTTTTCTCCTGCTCAACCTCTTCCTCCTGCGTACCTCTAACCATTTCCCTAGGACACTTCCAGCCTTGAGTCCAATCCTCCTTCTTCCTGTTGGTGTTTCCAACCCTGTTTAGGAATTCTAGGACCTCAATCCTGGCTTTCATGGCCTCTTGGGAGTTTTCATTTGATGGTGAGATTACCTTTGCATATGTCTCTGGGTAATTCGACATCCAAAACCCATTGTTCTCACTCAAGAAACTGTACGGCATGATCTCTATTTTGCTGCGGTGGTTGGCCATGATGTGCTCCTTCAGGTCAACCATCCTCCTGTACGACTTCTCTTCAGGACACCAAACACAAACGACTGAAAGCCGTTTGTGTGGGGCAGCTGCCAGATGGTTCTTTAGTTGTCTCCTTGTCCTAAACGTCATGGGACACAGCCAACACTTCACCTCCACTTGTGATGATGGTCTCATTCTGAAATCGAATCAAATCTTTAAAATCCCTCCACCATTTATATAACATATACAATAAAAGATATGTATGTAGTGTGCTGTTGTGTGACTATATTTGCTTATGTGTTTTAAAATCCTCCTTCCATATGGCATATGCTGGTAGTAAATGGATCAGCCTACATTTCAATAAAAAATATGATATCCACCCCCATGGTCTCCCTATTAAAAAAATCTCAAGCCTCCTCAAGACAAAAAGTTATCGTTAATTGCTTTCCGCCGCGCAGCTTGCGCATAAAATAAAACGCTTGGCAGTACAGTTTAATCTGCCATTCCCCTGGCAGGAAGGATCATCCTTCCCTTACAGCCAATAATATGTCCTGAGAAACAATGGCCATTTGTCTCCCTTACATATTCTTCCAGAGTGGATCCAACTCTAGGAATTCCAACATGACTTTCTCCAGTCTGAGATAAGTCATACAGTTACTCTTAAACATAGTAACTCATCAAAACAATTAAAAACGTAACAACTAGTACAACTAATTTCGGCTATTCAAACAACAACTATGAAAGGCATCTCAGGCCTTCCTACTGGAGAACCAAGTGGGCGGATTTCGTCCTTGATAGGGCAGTAGTCTATCGATGTGGTAGACCTTCCCTGGCTGTTTCTTTGACATTTTCACAAGGTAAGTGATGTCATCAATTTTCCTTGTGACAACATATGGTCCTTTCCATTTTAGTGTCAACTTATGACAAATTCCTTTTCTCTTTGATGCATCATAAAGCCATACAGCTTGACCTATTTGTAATTCGCGCTTTACTGCTTTCAAGTCATAGTGACGTTTTTGATACTCAGAATTCTGCTTAAGATGTTTCCTAGCCAGTACATGTGACTTTAACATAGCGTCCTGTAATTCATTTATATATTTATCCGTTTCAGGGGTAGTGGATTCATCTGGTCCATCAGGACGTGGAATAACAGCTTCCATAGGAAGAAATATGTTTCTGCCAAACATCATCATGTTAGGGGTCTGTCCTGTGCTGGCGTGGACTGATGATCTGTATGCCATCATAACCTGTGGCAAAATCTCATCCCAGTTTCTCTGATCATTTTGACAATAAAATGTTAGCATGCTTAGCAGTGTCCTGTTAAATCTTTCAACGCTTCCATTAGATTGGGGGTGTTGACTTGTACTTCTAGTTTTGTCAATTTTCAGGAGATCACACAGATCTTGGAACAGCTTTGCTTCAAAAGACCTTCCTTGATCAGAGTGAAGCTGTAATGGTGAACCAAACCTACAAATAAATTCATTCACGATGGTCCGGGCAATGGTCAGGGATTCCTGGTCCGGAATAGCATATGCTTCAGTCCATTTAGAAAAGCAGTCACAAAGGACAAGAACATAACGGTTTTGTCGTTTTGTTAACGGAAGTGGACCAAGAATATCAATCGCAACACGTTCCATAGGCTCGCCAACCAAGTATTGACCTAATGGAGCCTTGTTTCGTTTAAGTGATTTCCTAGCAGCACATTGGTCACATTCTTTGCAGTACCTTGTTATTGAGCTTCTCATAGCTGGCCAGTAAAAGAGCTGCTGGATCCTACTTAGCATTTTATCTGGTCCTAAATGACCTGCAGATGGAACGTCATGGAAATACTTAAAGACTGTCTTTTGGTGTGATTTTGGTACCAGGAGCTGCAATTTGAAGTTGTCTACATCGTCTTTATCAGAACAATAAAATTTTCTATAAAGCATGCCATTGTTTATTGTCAGCCTATCCCATTGTCGCCATATTGTTTTCTGGTATGATGTTCCTTTTGATACTTGGTCCCAGTCAGGTTTATTTTTCTTTTCTTGAAGATATGTCACAATGAGTGACATGTCTGGGTCTTCCAATTGGCATTGTCTAATACTGTCAGGGTCCCATCCTTCTATGCAATAGCCACTTGGTGTAGCACTAGACTGATTTCCTGTCTGACTTCTTGTACATATTCGTACTATTTCTATTCTTGGTGTTGGCTCCTCATTTTCATGTAACTCCTGGTTAACAAAATCAGATTCTTCAAGTTGAATTTCGTCTGTTTCGTCGTCACTTGTGTGGTTTCCAGATTCTTGTTTCTCGCATGATTTACAAGGTCTTCTGGACAGAGCATCGGCATTTGAGTGTTTCATTCCAGCCCTGTGTGTCACTGTCAAATTGTAAGTTCCCAGTTCTTCGAGCCATCTGGCTGTTTGACCAGTGGGTTTCTTTAGATTTTTCATCCATGATACAGCTGCGTTATCTGTGCGCAGCAAAACTTTCTGGCCATATAAATAATGATGAAATGTCTTTAGTGCTATAATTACAGCAAGTAGCTCTTTTCGAGTTACACAGTATGCCTGCTCATGTATGTTCATAGATTTGCTCATGTATGCAATAACTCGTTCAAGACCCTCTTGAATTTGTGACAAAACTGCCCCGACAGCCTTATCACTTGCATCTGTGTCAAGTATGAATGGCAAATTTGGAAGAGGGTAGGCAAGCACAGGTGTACTTGTTAAAGCATTTTTCAACTGTTCAAATGCCTTTTGACACTCGTCATTCCAAGCAAAACGGCTATTCTTTTCGCAAATTTTGTGCATTGGTCTTGCAATTGCTGCAAATCCCTTAACAAATCGCCTATAGTAAGAACAAAGTCCTAAAAAGCTGCGCACCTGTTTTGCAGATTTGGGGATTGGCCAGTCATCTATAGCTTTTGTTTTCTCTAGATCGGTGGAAATTCCATCCTCAGACACGATATGTCCAAGGAACCTGACTTGTTTTTGAAAGAAAATGCATTTGGCAGGTTTCAATTTTAGATGTGCATTTTGTAGGCGTATAAAGATTCTTTCTAACCTTCCAAGACCCTCTTCAAATGTTGAACTTACTGATATGATATCGTCCATATAGAGTAATAGTTCTTTCCACTGTAGCCCTCTGAGAACATTTTCCATAAGACGCTCAAAAGTAGATGGGGAATTTGCAAGTCCAAAGGGCATGACAGTGAATTGATATAACCCTAAACTTGTCAGAAATGCGGTCTTTTCCTTGTCGTCGGGAGCCATGCCAATTTGCCAAAATCCTGAATTTAGGTCCATTGACCCGAAGAATTTCCCCCCAGCGAGCGAGTCTAGGCACTCGTCTACCCTCGGAATCGGGTAGGAATCCTTTTTAGTGACGTCATTCAAAATTCTGTAATCAACACAGCACCTAGGCCTGCCATTTTTCTTCATTACAAGGACAATATTCGATGCCCAAGGACTAGAAGATGGTTCAATGATTCCTTTGTCCAACATCCGGTTGACTTCTGATTTTTCCATCTCTTGCTTTCCAAGTGGCATACGTCTAGATCTTTGCCTAAAGGGTATTGCATTTCCTGTATTTATTCTATGTGTTACAAGGTCTGTCCTCCCTATGTCATCATCTGTCCGTGAAAAGACATTTTGGTACTGTGAAAGGAGTCTGGAAAGCTGTTGTCTTTGGTTTTCATTTAAATAAGTTGAACTCCTTTTTAATAAGTCAATAAGATGTTCTGGTATTTCTTCACCAGCTGTAAAGCAATCTTCTTGTAGTGTTCTAATCTGCTCTGATTTCAAATCATGCTCAGTATATGATTCACATGTTCCTATTGTTTCCTTTTTATACAGTTTAACTTCGTCGTCACCATAGTTGACAACATTAACAAAGTGTGCTTGATCTTTTGTATTTATAATCCCAGGTATTGCTAATGTAGACTTTGCTGTTCCTGTCGTGCCCTCTATTAATCCGTATTCTGTTAAATGATTTACACCCGGTATTTCTACAGGCATCATAGTACTCGTCATTGGAGGAATTGTCATGTTGTCTTTAATTTCTACTCTGCAAATCATATTTGCCTTCCCTCCAATCCAACATTGTATTTCCTGGTTGTGGATCGTGTGTAAGACCATTCGCTGATAATTAACTTTACTTACTTCCTTAAGTAAGAAATCCTGTCCAAGTATTCCATCCTGATTTATATTACATATCATAAAATTTTGACTGAAATTTTCTAGACCAAGCTTTAGTTCTAATGTGATTGATCCAATAGCAAAAACTTTGTTGCCATTAACGTCAAATACTTCGGACTTGTTTGGCACTAAAGAACACCAAACATTTAAAGGCAATTTTTCGTAAACCTCAATAGATAATATTGACGCTGTTGAGCCACTGTCAATTAAAAAGTTGACAGGAAACCCATAGATTAACCCATTTGTATAAAACCCATTATCCCAATTATCATCTGTTTCCCCTATATGTCCTGTCCGGACATGTTTTTCTCCCTTTATATCAGGCCTTTTACCTCCTGTCACTAACTCACGACCTATTGAGCCAGCGTTCTGTCGTTTCCCTGGTTGTTATTAAAAGAGGTATTGTGTCTTTGGTTGCCCTGGAAGTTCCCTCTTGCTCTTTGGTTGTTTTTGTGTGGACAGTTCCTCATAAAATGGTCTGGTGAGTTGCAACTGTAACATCTGCCAGTATTTGCCCTCTTTGTGTCCCGATTCCCATGTCCTTGTTCCAGCTTTGCTATCCTATCTTGTAAAGCCTGCAAATTGCTCTGATAATCCTTTTCACTCATGTGTCCTTCGATGTCCTTCGACTCCACAGCTCTGATTGTTGATTTCTTTTTGTCTCCATCCCCGAGTATTGACTCATATCTTTCTATAACATCAACAGCGTCTGCTATTGTTTGACATTCCTTGTCAATACAGCGACATTTCATCTCTACAGGTATTACCTTAAACAACTGGTTTAATGCTAGAGACTCCTGCGCTGCTAAGTCAAGGTCATAGTACGCCTTTTGCGCTAATTGCCTTATGTCATCCCCCACTTCAGCTATGCTTTCCCCTGGCATGCGCCTGCGCATCTCTAACTTTGAGAGCCAACGATTTTTGTGTTTTGAACTCCCAAACCTTTGATCTAACTTTTGTGTTAGCATTTGGTATGTGCGCCTGTCGTCAGGAGACAAGCTCATGTAGTATGTCCTTGCTTGACCCCTCAAGCTAGCTGCCAAAAACAACAGTTTTGTACGATTTCCCCATTGTCCCAATTCAGCGCAGTCCTCAAAATGCGACAAGTATTCCTCCCAACAATCCTTCCCAGAGAAGGGTTCAGGTTTAAGTGTTACCTTTGGTGGGCCAATTGGTTGCATGTTATGATTACCCCTATCATTCCTATCATCAAAATCATGTCTCTGATATTCATCCCGTCCTTTAGGTCTCTGAGCTATTTCATCACCATGACCTTGTAAAGTAGATTCCCTATCAAAGTCGTCATTGTCATCAGTATGTATTTGATCCCCTTGTCCTAAGTCATCTAAATCCCTTTCCCTACGGAAATTTATTTCAGGGTCTGGGGAGTTCCTACCAGCATCAGCCATATTCTAAATAAAGACTTTTAATTTTATTTGTTGTTTCATATTTTTTTAGTTATAATTAATTTTTGTACAGTAAATCCACCACGTCGGGCTTAAACCACATTGTTAAGTTGACAGGTTATTCCAAGGTTCGTATCCTGGATGCTAATTAGAATTTTAGCATCCCACTTCTGACACCAAATTGTAAGCCACCCGAGAGTATCCTGTCCTATACTGGGCAGTTTACATACGAACACTCATAAAATGCAGTATCTGCTCCCCGGAGCACCTCAGTTTGTGTTTAAATATAGTTCCTCTGTTTGGTTAATGTATGTGTATTAAACGGCTTCCTTTGTATTTATTTGTTACTGTGCTATTTGTGTTGCTAACGGCTTTCCATAGTTTTTAATTTCGAACGAGCGTCCTCCAGCTCAAGTTGTTTTACCAGTGTAAATGCAAATACTTTTTGAATGTATCCAAGTTTGATAAAATAAAGTGATCTTTTCAATGCTAACAGTTTTATTTGCTGAATTGTTAAAAAAAATCATATAACATTATATGATTTTATATAAATAAACAATAGCGTTCAAGTGTACTGAATAATAAATCCTAAAATACATATTTGTGGTGTCCGACGTGGTGGGAGATAGCTTACTGTACAAAAGACGGCTATTTAAACTTCATTATGTTATCCTAATTCTCACCTAAAGGTTATTACTGCTTTATTTGGAAATTTATTGTTTTCTAGGTTCAAACTTGCCGCCAGCAAAACTTTGGGCTATCTGCCATTACTGAATGCTCACGCGTTTATATACTAAATTGTAAGTGTCACGTGACATACTAATCCAATGGTTACTTGTCCTTTCCGGGTAGCCGGAACTATACAAAATTACGATATTGAAAAACATAGAATTGAAATCATCTTGAGTTGTCCTATGATTGTCCTTATACATAAAATATTAAAACAAAGCTATAGCATCTAAAATATCGATAAAGAAGCTTGAAATAAACAATCGGACACCACTGCGCGCGCATTGATTTAGCAGACGATCTGCGTAAGAACATACAAAGTAAATAACATATAACATAGTTCATTACAACCATCTAAATATTTACAATATATTTGTGTCCGGCAGGGTATACTTATAAAATATTAAATGTGTGGTATTAAAAATGCAATATTAGATCAATTGTCCAGGGGACGAATTTGTATCAAAAGAGATAAAATCAACGTTTCATTCCCCACAAAATGGCAGACGGCAAAATCGCCGGTCAGTAAACAATTGCAGTTAAAGTATTTCCCTATGTATACCAGGCATATCAGACGTTTAAATATGAATATTTGGTTACCAGAAATGATCCTTAATACGGGAATTACATGATATATAGCATGAAGAAGGTAATCCATGAGTAATTACATACATTCCCTGCCGTAACACTTGTACACAAAAAAAATGTAAACAATGATAAAATCATTTCAAATTCCAGAGCTTTCACATAAAATCAGTTGCTTTACTGGATATATATCACCTTTGTACCAACATATGTACACACCTTACTTGTAAAACTATGTTTTAGCTAATGAAATGCCTCCCCCTGTAATTTATTGGCAAAAAGTGAAACTTTGGCCTGTGAAATCCATAAAAAAATAGTAAATTAATGCCATATCTTTGATTTCAAATGTAAAATGTTTCTCTAGCTCGCTGCAAGCCAAGTTACTATGCGTAAGAACACAACCGTTAAGTTTAAAAGATAATATTTGGTAAAAACTTGAATTTTGACTTGTGATCATAGTAATAAGTATAGTGGATTACTGCGACAATTGTAAAAAATCATTATAAAATATGTGTCAGTCTTGCCACAAATTAAGTATTTACTTATAAATTACACCGCACAATTTAATACCTATTTGTTTCAGTATAACATTCCCCAGTACCTTACAGTATGTTTGTGCAAATTGTCATTAGAATGCTTACGAAATCTTCCGTTATGAAATACTTTAAAATGTATTGACAGTAAATCTGTATTGTGTCAATTTCGCTTAGTTGAACTGAAGTATTGTTGGGGAACTACAGACATGCAGCACTATATTAAAGGGAAACATTGTTCCGACGAACAATTAACATTAAAAAGAAAGGTAGGACTTCCATTTGAACCCCCTTATCTGTATGAATATGCTCATTTCGTCAACAAAGGGGGTTTAAAAAGAAGAATTTCTAAATGGACAATCAGGCATCACATTGATGACTTTTTATCACATAGCATGTTTTCTTTACGATTATGAAATTTAATTGTTGTTCGATCTGGTTTGACTTTGTAATCACTTATATCCAAAGGTGTTTATCTAAATGTTGATTACATTTATTGTTTATATAATTGGTACATGTAGTAATTTAGCTATTAATTATTGTAGATAATTCCTGGGACTATAGTTATAAGATAATGATGTAAAGGGTTTAACGTGAATACGGCAACAACCCTCAGAGCTTAAACTATTATTGTTTTCCCCTTTTGTTGATATTTTTTCGAGCTTGTACTCGAGTATCGTTCGATAAAACCAATGAGTACTCAATTAGAAATTCTTCACTGAATTGACATCCCTACTTTTTTTCCCTTTCGTTTAGATTGCTGTATTAGAATATTTGGATGAAGCTTATCCAGATCCTCCATTACTGCCAAAAGATTCCTTACAAAGAGCCAAGGTATGACATTTGGAAACAATTATAAATATATGCTACTTCGTTATTGAACATTAGTATTCTGTTGACACCAATCCATTTTAAAACAAAATTCTGTGGACATATTATCAAATAAAAAAATGCATTTCTTTGTTGCTTTTAATACGACCGCAAAAAAATTTTGTGGTTGTATATTGGTATCACGTTGTCGTCGTCGTCTGAAGACAGTTGGTTTCTGGACAATAACTTTAGTATAAGTAAATAGATATCTTTGAAATTTAAACACAAGGTTTATAACCACAAAAGGAAGATCTGGATTGATTTTGGAGATTATGGTCCCAACAGTTAAGGAATTAGGGGCAAAAAAAGGGGCCCAAATAAGCATTTTTGTAGTTTCCAGACAATACCGGTAACTTGTGTTTAAGTGTATAAATCTCTCTGAAATTATACCACAATTTTCCATACCACAAAGGGATGGTTAGGATTGACTTTGGGGGGTTATGGCTCAAACCATTTAGGAATTAGGGGCAAAAAAAGGGGAAAAACAAGGGTTTCCTGGTTAATGGACTTTTTTTAAAGCAGTGTAAGGGAGGTAATCCAATCACATTTAATATACAATGTTGTATATGTGTTGGATTACCTCCCTTACACTGCTTGTAAATTATGTATAAAAATGCTGTATTGTCTTGAGGTGATTAGCTGTCAATTTATTTTTAAATGTTACGGTAATTAATATTAATTTTAGCCTTGAATATGTATGTCATTTTCTATTTTAAGACTTTTATGATGTATTTTAATGGGTAATTATGGTTGCAAACTCCATTACAAATTTGAATTTAGATTATGACCTTATCTTGAGGAAAAGATTTTTTTTTCAGAAAAGGGAAAAGGGGGAATTGAAAAACAAAATTTGGGGGGGGGGGGCAATTTTTTCTCATTTCAGATTTCAGAAATTAAAAAGAAAATTTCTTCAAATATTATTTTTTTTGCATAAAAGAAATGGGGGGGGGGGGGGGGGGGGGGCAATACGCAACAGCATAGTGTATTGCACAAAAGCATAAATTGAATATAAATTCAAATCCTATTTCCAATTCTAAGTTCTTTGACTACAGTTATTCTGTGTCAGAAACCTATTTTGTGTCAGATATTTAATTACAATCCAAATTCAGACCTGTATCAAGCGCGAATATTGTGTCCATTTTTGCCCCAACTGTTCAGGGTTGGACCTCTGTGGTCGTATCCAGCTGCGCTCAGCGAAATATTTATTATGTTCATGCTATATATACATTTATAGTTCTATTTCTCAAATTTTTAATTGGCTATCTTCATAATTATAATTGCTACACATACCATTTTATTCGATATTCAGATGCAGTTTAATGTGTTCTAAACAAAATTGCATCATAATCCAAATATCGTCTAATTATGTAAACATTTTACCTGTGTCGTCAAAGCAAAAGCAGGTCTAGTAACTGCTCAACTCCCTCGGTCCATCAGAAAGACATTAGGTTGGATTCTATGAAAGGGAATGATTTATATTTGATCTGCAGTTTGATAATGCTGTGCAACCACTTCCTATTTGCCGACCATTTGAAATTTTACAACACTCATTGTACAAGGAAATCATCACATGTTTTGGGGGTCTTTAAAGAAATGGGAATGATCAGTTATGTTTCAGTATACATGTTACCTCAACAATTGCATGCTGCGATGCAGGTCAAGCCCCGGTATTGATATTGTTCCTTAAAGAAGCAGCATCTATGGGTTTCACCAAAAAAATGTTTGACAGTTTTTTCAAGAATATAGTACATTGTGTTTTGGGGCAAGTCTTGACATCTTTTTCGCAATAATTTACTTTTCATTTAATAATGACGTGAGTGCACATTCTGGCATAATTAATGAGCTCTGGTCTAACAGATGACAAAAAAAAAAAAGAATTTTTCTCTTAATTACAATAATAAGAGTCCTGAAAATGACACGAAACATATTTTTTCTATGATATCTATAAAGTTACTGCATTTTTACGACTTCAAAAAATTCATGAATTTTGTAGATACTGCTTCTTTGAGTAAATTTCTTTATGTTGATTATTTTGTAGGTAAGGGAGATAACTGAAACAATTTGTTCTGGAATTCAGCCACTACAGAACTTAGTTGTTCTTCAGAAAATTGGAGACGAGAAGAAGAACGAATGGGGACATTTTTGGATAAACAAAGGATTTGTAGGTGAATACAACATACATTTTTATATACATCGTCATTGGATACTTATATTCATTACATACTGTTTTCACTGAATATATTCTGAAATTGTCTTTTGTAGATCATAGAACACAAGCTACATTACCTTTTTGTAAATTCTGTTACATTAAGCATTTCCGATTTATAGCTTACAACTGAAGAAGAATACTAATTGTTCAGGTTTCTACCAGACAATAAAACTTGTATCAATGATTTTATTTTATTTGACTATACATAGTTTGTAATGCTGTTTGTTTTTCCACTTATAGCTTTGGAGAAATTACTAGATAAAACTGCAGGGAAATATTGTTTAGGGGACCAAGTAACCATGGCAGATTTATGTTTAGTGCCACAAGTTGGTAATGCATTAAGGTAAAGTTTGTCAAAATGAATAAAGCCAGTATTTATATTGCTATATATATGTACAGTTATGAGAACTCATGATCCTACATCCTGTTGATACTATTTACTTATATTTTGGCCTTGCACAAGGTCATACGTTTCTCAGACTTTTGATGATGTCTTTACACTAAATCCGTTGGATATACACTGATTGATACTTTAGTCTAGGAGAATGTGATTTATTTATTAGTTGGTTTTGAACTATCTTTCAGTTACTGTGAGTACTCTTATATCAGTGCTTCATGTTAATTGTTTTTGTGTTAGTGTTTTTTTCTTCATACCAATTTATTGAGTTAAGCCAAATGCAACTGATTTTTACAATTTGTTCTTAAGTTGTGTTGTTACACCACTGTCCCAGGTAAGGGGGAAGGTTGAGAGCTCACAAACATCTTTAGCCATTCACATTGTATATGTACCTGTCCCAGGTCAGGAGCCTATAGTTCAGTGGTTGTAGTTGGTTTATGTCTATTATTTTTGTAGTTTGTAAATTGTTTTGTTTAAAATTATATATTTTCCTCTGCAGTTATAAAGATTTCATAACCTAAACCATGTATTGCTCCTATAGTTATCTCATATTTGAATTTTAACAAATGAATCTTGTCAGCCAACAAAAAAGGAAGCTGTTATTAAAAGGTCTTCACCACATTTATTTTTCTGTATGTTTTTCTGTCTGTTCATAAAAAAAAAATTGTCGATACAAAATATTCTACAGGAACAAAACATGATAAAATAGCTTTACGCCATGTGTTTTTATGCAGCTTGATATTTATTTTTTGATCAGAATGACTTTTGAAGATCATATTAACAGTACATGGACTTTATAATTTTGCCCATGGGGATATCACTATATGTTGCATGGGATATAGATTATAATTGTACTTGGCATAAAAAAGGATAGACATGCTTGGCAATTCTTTTATTTTTAATTGTTTTTAAATGTCATACAAGTAAATATTATACTCTTAGACATTGTTAAGTTATTTCTTATTAGTAAATTTTGCATTTGAAGGTATATACTTTTCAAGTATTATTTATGGAAATTCAGAATATTTAGGTTTTTATCTCACATATATGGCATGCCTGAAAAAGGATGATTTGTTTGTTATAATGGTAAGTGATTTCTCAATGTATCTCTTTTCAGATTTAATGTAGATATGTCAATGTTCCCTTTGATATCAAAGATCAATGAAGAATTATCTAAACTGGAAGCATTTAAAAAAGCTCATCCGTTTGCACAACCAGACTGTCCAGAAGATCTTAGACAGAAATAAAAAGGTAACTGCAGTCAAAATTTTTATGGTATAAATTTTGTTATAAATCCTTAGTAGACTGAATGTGGACAAGGAATATGAATTTTAAGAAGGCAGATGTAGAACATAAAAGTTATGAGTTTCCACCATTTTTATACGACCGCAAAAAATTTTTGGGGTCGTATATTGGTATGACGTAGGCATCGTCGTTGTCGTCCGAAGACACATTGGTTTCACACTCTAACTTTAGTTTAAATGAATGGATCTCTATGAAATTTTACCATAAGGTTCAATACCACAAAAGGAAGGTTGGGATTGATTTTGGGGGTTATGGTACCAACAGTTAAGGAATTAGGGGCCAAAAAGGGGCCAAAAATAAGCATTTTCTAGTTTCCAGACAATAACTTGTGGAACGGTGTATGGATCTCACTGAAATTATACCACAAGTTTCCATACCACAAAGGGATGGTTAGGATTTGCTTTGGGGGGTTATGGCTCAAACCGTTTAGGAATTAGGGGCAAAAAAGGGGGGGAAAACAAGGTTGTCCTGGTTAATGGACAAATACTTTAGTACAAAACATAATTTAAAGCTGTGTAAGGGAGATAAATCAAATACAATATTTGAATTACCTCCCTTACACTGCTTTTAAATTATGTATAAAGTAATAGTTAACGAACAAGTAAGACAATTTAAAACAGTGTAAGGGAGGTAATCCAAATTCAATGTTTTGATTACTTCCCTTACACTGCTTTTAAATTATGTTTAAAGAAATGCATATTTATAAAGAAAGACCAGTAAAAATATCTGCAAATGTTGCATCTTTTTTTTTTTACAAAAAAATCCATATGAAAGATTTGACACCATATTTTAAATTCTATTATAAAATAGATTAAGTTAGCACTATGGTAAATTTAAATGGGTAATTGGAAATTTGAATTGCGATTATGACCATATCTTGAGGGAAAGAATTTTTTTGGGGGAAAAGGGGGGGGGGGGTAAAAAGAAATTGTGGGGGGTCAATTTTTTCTCATTTCAGATTTCAGAAATTAAAAAGAATTATTCTTCAAATATTATTTTTTTTTCAAATTTCAAATATTAAAAAATTTCAAGAAGTAATCTTTAATTGCACAGTATGGCGCATTAGATTTGTAAAATCTTTGACCACATTTATTTATTTGTTATGCCGAATCTAACCATGTATTTAGATTTTTAATTTTGGGTCCAGTTTTCAAATTGGTCTACATTAAGGTCCAAAGGGTCCAAAATTAAACTTAGTTTGATTTTAACAAAAATTTAATATATGGTGTTCTTTGATATGCTGAATCTAAACATGTATTTAGATTTTTGATTTTGGGCCCAGTTTTCAAGTTGGTCCAAATTTGGGTCCAAAATTAAACTTTGTTTGATTTCAACAAAAATTGAATATATGGGGTTCTTTGATATGCTGAATCTAACCATGTATTTAGATTTTTTATTTGTGGGCCGCTATCAAATTGATTCATATTGAGGTCAAAAGGGTCCAAAATTAAACTTTGTTTGATTTCATCAAAATTGAATTATTGGGGTTCTTTGATATGCCAAATCTAACCGTGTATTTAGATTTTTAATTTTGGGTCCCGTTTTTTAAATTGGTCTACATTAAGGTCCAAAGGGTCCAAAATTAAACTTAGTTTGATTTTAACTAAAATTGAATTCTTGGGGTTCTTTGATATGCTGAATCTAAACATGTGTTTCGATTTTTGATTATGGGCCCAATTTTCAAGTTGGTCCAAGTTGGGGTCCAAAATTAAACTTTGTTTGATTTCAACAAAAATTGAATATATGGGGTTCTTTGATATGCTGATTCTAACCATGTATTTTGATTTTTGGGCCCCATTATCAACTTGGTCCACATTGAGGTCAAAAGGGTCCAAAATTAAACTTTGTTTGATTTCATCAAAAATTGAATTCTTTGGATTCTTTGATGTGCTGAATCTAACCATGTATTTAGATTTTGGATATTGGACCATAATAGGTAAATTAAAATTTTTTAAGTTCTTAGACCACATTCATTCTGTGTCAGAAACCTATGCTGTGTCAAATATTTAATCACAATCCAAATTCAGAGCTGTATCAAGCTTGAATGTTGTGTCCATACTTGTCCCAACTGTTCAGGGTTCGACCTCTGCGGTTGTATCAAGCTGCGCCCAGCGGAGCATTTTATTATTTTTGTGAAAGATGGATGAATTATGGTGTATGGTTGCCTATCTCTCCATCCAATCATTTATTCCAAAGAATAGCTTTAACAAATTTACCCAATGTTAAGTTTCAAGAAGACTAGTGACTAGTTTTGATTTCTTTCTAATCAGTTGTTCCAGAGTTATGGAACTTAATACTAAAAAAATAGTCTTTTATGTGGTTTCACAAATCCTTATGGAATTTTTACACAAAGTTAGATTTTATAAACACTAGGTAAGGTTTGATTTTTAGAATAATTAGATTGTCATTCCTGAGTCATGATTAACAAGGTTATTTATAGATCTGAGGATAACCCAAAACTGCTTTCACCAAATCAATATGTTAACAATATGTAAAAAAAAAAATTTAAATAATAAGTAAGCTCACTTTTGATTTTGAACCTTTTCAGGTTTTCAGTATTTTAAAACAAGTTATATTCTATTTGATATTTATCTTTAAAAGAAGACTGACATTTTATTTTATTTTTCAGCAACAGATTTAATGGGGAAAAAACTTCAAGTAGCCAAATACATGTTGGATGGACAGCTGGACACTGTTCAGACATTTTATTACCAGTTTTATGGCAGCTATATAATGATCTAATGTATTTTCTTGTATTATAATTTTGACTATGAATCTCAGTTGTCTCTTCTTTTATACTTGCATACCCAAAATTATTGCCTTAAAATGATTGCCTTTTTTCTAGAGTTTATTTTGATAATTTAAATTCAGACACATGCAGTTTAAACATATTGATGTTGAGTTTAACAGTGTGTAATGATCAGGAGAAAATAAATATCTCCTTGCCTTATCAAAGCATTTACAGTAGAGACACAATTATGTTTTTTCTGGACTGATTGGAATTTTTTAGTTGAGTAGAACAAGTTTACATGTATTTTTAACCAGAAAGGCTTGATGTTATGGTATAGAAGTTTACAGTAAGAATTATTATATTTTTTTAGTAAAAGCTTGTGATATGATCAACTGCTTTAAAATAAAACATATTTAAAGAAATGTAATTATGTTTGTTTAATGTTTTCAGCCCTCCAGGGCATGGTTTGATTATATACTTGCCTGAAGACTTGTGGTCACACTGTATTGCTTTTGTTCCCTATTCCATGTCATCTTTTGTTGGATTTAGTTCAAATTTGGTATGGTGGCATGGTATAGTATGAAAATGAACTTATCCTTTCAATTTTTCGTCTTTGGCTTTGTAAACACAGCAATGTTCTAATTCCAACAAAACATCATGTACATGTGCTGGACATCAGTTTAATTTGCCATGTCCGTTGTATTTTGAACAATGCTAGTGATAAAAATCGACATTTCTATGGGAGTTAAAGAAATTAAAAGTCTTTCAATAACAAAATATGTCTACATGAATGAATATCTAGGTACCAATGCTCATGAACCAATCTTTAAAGTGTTGCAGTGAATTGAAGATTACTGCTCCATGTTGAGCCTCACTGTGACTTAGAAATGAAGCAGAAATAAAAGTGCTGTTCTGCTGCCTTTTTTTATGTGTGTAGGAATTTTATGTCATGAATTGATACAAAATATCATTTCTGATCTATTAAGACTTGTGTACTAGACCTACAAAGAACATTTTGATTTCTGAAAACCCTTTTTACAAGCATTCACTTCTTAGATCATCTTTATGCATATCTAATATTTAGACACCAGTCAGTCTTTGATGTGTAGGGATTTTTTTTGTCCCATGGCATAATGCATAACTCCAAAAATTGCCAAGTGCTACAGTTTCTTGGCTTAAATGATTTTATATTTGGTCTGCAGCTTGATAATGTTGAGTTGTAGCATGTAACCAGTTTTTATGCCCCTGCCGTAGCGAAGGGGGCATTAAGTTTTACCCTTGTCCATCTGTACGTCCGTATGTATGTCCGTCCGTACGTCCCATAGTTGGTTTCTGTTCTACAACTTTAGTTTGCCTAAACCAAATGTTATGAAACTTATACACAATGCTTATTACCACAAAACACAGATCAAGTTTGAATTTTGGTGGCATCACTTTAACCATTCTAGAGTTATGCCCCTTTACAAATGGAAAAAGCAATTTTTCCTTTCCGTTCTCTAACTTAAGTTTGCCTCAACCAAATGTTATGAAACTTATACACAATACTTATTACTACAAAAGTCAGATCAAGTACAAATTTTGGTAGCGTCACTTTTACTGTTATTCAGTTATGTCCCTTTATAACTTAATATGATATGCAAGCAGGGTCATCATCTGTGTCCCATGGACACATTCCTCATTTATTATAATCATCAGTGCTGCCACTTCCTGTTTGCTGATGTTTGAAATTTTACAACACTCATTGTACAAGTGAAATGTTCATCAAGCTTTTCTTGGCTTCAAAGTTCTATGAAAGGGAATGATTCAATATATTTGCAGATAGTTTGAAATTTTACAAGGTCTTTCCTACTGACAGACAGAGTTGAGCAGTTACTAGATCTGTTTTCCATGTTGATGACACAGGTTAAAAACAACACAGAAAATAGTTGATATATGGATATTTTCAGTCCAATTGGCATCAAACCATGCAAAATTGATGAAGATTTTTGTTTGATTCCTCTGATTTACAGATAATGTGTGAGAAAAGGATGATATTTTGATCAGCATAAAAACAGATCATCTCAACTTAACAAGAACAAGGACACCATGCTTGCTCACTGTCTCACGTTATATTTCTATGTTCAGTGAACGAGGAGTCAAAACCTTAAAGTGTGATATTATTTTAAAAAATTCACATCATAATGAACCCATGTTACAAATTTCAAGTTACTATTACCATAACTTCAAGATAAAATACTGTAACATTTATTTAACTACATACACACTATCACATTTCCATGTTCAGTGAACTATGAAATCTGGGTCAAAACCCTAATTTGGCATATTTTTAGAGTACACACCATAATATACATAAATAAATGTGGATAGTGTCCACATGTAAACACAGATGATGCCCCCGCTTGCATATCATATAAGTATAAAGGGACATAACTGAAGAACGGTAAAAGTGACACTCCCCAAATTTGAACTTGATCTGAGTTTTGTGGAAATAAGCATTGTGTGTAAGTCTCATAACATTTGGTTGAGGCTAACTTAAGTAGAGAACAGAAACTAAAAATCCAGCAATTTTTCTATTTGTAAACATGCATAACTCTAGAACGGTTGTGTATAAGCTTTATTACATTTGGTTGAGACAAACTAAAGTTAGAGAACGGAAACGAAAAATTCAGCAATTTTTATGTTTATAAAGGGACATAACTCAAGAATGGTAAAAGTGTCGCCACCAAATTTTCGTACTTAATCTGTATTATGTAGTAATAAGCATTGTGTATAAGTTTCATAACATTTGGTTGAGGCAAGCTAAAGTTGGAAAACGGAAACAAAAAATTTGTACTTGATCTTAGTTTTGTGGTAATGAATATTGTGTATAGGTTTCATAATGTTTGGTTGGGGCAAACTTAAGTTACAGAATGGAAACTAAAAATTTTGCAATCTTTCGATTTATACAGGGGCATAAATCAAGAATGGTTAAAGTGACACTACCCAAATTCAACTTGATCTGTGTTTTTTTATCAGTGGAAGTCAAAATTAAACATTGCATTGTATAAAGCATTGATTGTAGTTGATTCGACTATAATCATGAACAAAGGAAGATAACTCCAATTTTAAAAATTACTTGATATTTAGAAAAAAATAAAAATTTTGCAATTTGTCCATTTATAAAGGGGCATAACTATAGAACGGTAAAAGTGAAGCCACCAAAATTCAAACTTGATCTGTGTTTTGCGGTAATAAGCATTGTGTATAAGTTTCATAACATTTGGTTGAGGCAAACTTAAGTTAGAGAACGGAAACTAAAAATTTTGCAATTTTTCCATTTATAAAGGGCATTACTCTAGAACGATTAAAGTGACGCCACCAAAATTCATACTTGATCTGTGTTTTGTAGTAATAAGCAATGTGTATAAGTTTCATAACGTTTGGTTGAGGCAAACTCAAGTTGGAGAACGGAAACCAATTTTGGGACGTACGTACGTACAGACGGACAAGGATAAAACTTAATGCCCCCACCACTATGGCGGGGGCATAAAAACTTCTATGTCATTTGGTCTATTGTGGAGAGTTGTCTCATTGGCAATCATACCACATCTTATTTTTATATGTGTAACAAGTTTCAAATTGATATGACCAAATAACTTAAACCTAGTACTGGACTGAATGACTAACGGATGGTCAACCAGACCAGAGAAATTAATATCCTTACATTAACTTGGATGGAAAATTGGTATTTGCTGCTAGGGTGCTAAGCATACAGCATGTTAAAAATCTGGCTCAACAAGAACGTCTAGTACAAAGCAGAGTATCAATTATATCATATTTATATAATTTTGTCTAGAATTGGCATGTACCGGTATAGCATTCCTCAACTGATAATTCAAAGTATTGGAATATAGTGTCAGACAGATTCAAAAATTTGTAAGGAGTTCCGTGGAACCCTTCGTCTCGCCTAAGATTGCTGCTGTCAGTGTAAAAGTGTACTGTTGACTTAAAAATGAGTCCATTTATCAGTAAAAATACAGAATTAAAAAAAAAATCAAACTTTTTCTTTAGATGCTATTTCTTGGTCTGGAAGATTAGCTTCTGTCAAAGTTTCATAACAAATCCATGAAGGTTTACAAACTCATGTCAAAAAAATGTCCCAGACTGTTTGTAAATGTTAACTGTTGAAACTAAGTCCATCTATCAGAAAAATACTGATGAAAATATATTTTCAAAAGTTTGCTTCAGACATTATATCTTAATCATAAAAAAGCTTCTGCCAAAGTATTTGATGCGCAACACACTTTTAACTCCAGACTGTATCTACTTGTAAACTGTAAAAATAAAAGTAAGTCCATTTATCAGTAAAAAATGGAAAAATGAAAATAAATATTTTCAAAATTTTGCTCTGAATACGGTATTTTGGTCATAAAAACAAGCTTCTGTCCAAATTTCTTAAAATTTCACGACGGTTTGACTGATGCCTTAAAAAAAACTTTAACAACAGACTGAACCTACATGTTGAAGCCGCCGACGCCGGAATCTAGGATCGTTGTCTCGCTTTTGGACTAACAAAGTAAGTGCAATATAGCTCCAACTAGGATATATTTGAAAACAGGCTATCTGTTGAATTTATTAACACCTAATAGTCTTGTGTTTGTCAATGTTGGTATTTAATTATTTTTTTTAAAACCTTACAACCACCTCAAGATCTCTAAATTGGTGAAATTCCATTCCTAGTTGCCGTCTCGTTGATGTCACCCACCCCGTTTTCCCTGTTTAATTCAGGAACACTTTATAGTCTTGTGCCATTTAGAGCTTGTAAAACAATGTTGGTACTTCACTTTTTAACCCTTATTACAGCCCTCAGATGTTTAAGATTAGTGAATTTGAATTTCAGGTATGCTATCTCATTGATACCCCTTGGTTGAATTCATTGATGTCTCATTGATGTCATTCCCCTTTTCCATGATTAATTCATAAACACTTAGTCTTCCTAACAATGTGGACACATGCCTATCTTTTTAAACCTCATTTCAAACATCTCCTTGCAACAACTTCCAGTTATCTGCTTTGAAGAAATTGCATTCTTATGTTGTTGTCTCATTGATGTCCCCATCTTGCTATATTCCTAATCAAACAATTAACTATAATCATTGACAATTATTTTAATGAAAACATAATAGATAGTACTGTCATTCATCCAAACATAAGAACAAAATCATTTAGGCATCTTACAAAAACAGCTGAAAAAATGGAAAATATATCTAGATATATATGATAGTAATTTCTTCTTACACAAGTGAACAGAACACTGAAAAAGCAGGGAATTTCTTAAAAGCAAACCTATCAAAACTCATCTTCATGTCTCGAGCAATAGGATTAAAATACCGATCCTGTTTGCAAGATCAGAAAACGCTCGTTTTACTTTTTGTTCCAGTTACTATTACAACAGTCAATTAAATTTCAATCTTACAAATTTTTGAAGATGTGCATTAATCTGACAAAACTAGAGGGTCTTGAATTGATTGATTGGTGTTAACGCCACTTTCAACACTATTGTGCTATATCGTGGCAGTCAGTTTTTATTGGTGGAGGAAGCCAGAGTGCCCAGAGAGTACCACCAACCTTCGGTAGGAAAACTGACAATCCTAGTCAATTCAGATTGGAGTCAAGTGCACCTGCCCTGTGCAGGATTCGAACTTACAACCTCAGGCTAGTGATACAGTAGTTCCACTACTTAGACCACTCGGCCACCGAGGCCCCTAGAAGTTCTTGAAAGTTCTTTAAAACAGAAAGCAAAACGGAGTGATTTCAGATCCTAGTTATCAAAGCTTACACACAGGATTTGAATTTTAATCAGATTGTGTCTGAGCTCTGTGTTTCCTAGGCCTTCATTTGGTACAAATCTAGTCTGATTTTGTCAAATTTCATCAAAATCTCTTCTTTGGCCTATTTGGGTTGTAAATAATTTAAAAGAAAACCTCCACAAAAATAGTTCTATTTCACTTTCCTACTTCTTATCATCAACCCAAAACATTTTTTTATCTTCAAACAATGGACATTATATTCAGGGTCAATTATGGCCCTTTCAGAACGCTCCTTTTAAAAAAAAAAAAACATATTTTGAAAATTGGGAACAATTTGTTTGAAAGGCGTATTTATCAAGATAAAATTCACATAAAAAATATGAAATTTCTATTCATAAATACAAAATACAGGTTTTACATGATTTTCAATAAAGCTCTACATTTTTAAGCTACTACATGTAACTGAATGTTTCATAAAAATATTAATGAAATGTACAATGAAACTGATACATTTATGAAAAACACATAAAAATGAAAAATATAATGATAATTCATTTTGAAATAGATGGGAATAAACAGAAATAAAATATACTGTTTAATCTCTACTAATAACCGATTTCCAAGTAAATCCATTTGCCCTTTACACTGTGAACTGTCTCATGGTATATCAACTTTGCAATTCAAACAAACATGTTGCTGTAGTTAAGAATTATAAACTTAAGGCATACATATTATTAGCATTCCTTTTAAAATCTTCATTCTTTCTTCCTTTTTTGGGATGCACAGGATTTTTTTCGAAGGTGAAACTTGAAAAATGTCCACAATATATATTGAAAATGCTTACAAGGAATTGAATTTAGAAGACTGAATATGTTTGTAAATCAACAATGTTACAATAGTGATTAGGAAAAATGATAATCAATAGTTAATACTACTGTCTCCTCTTCTAATGTCATATTTGAACAGGGAATCTAGTAAAAAGATACCATGCCTCAGCTTCCATAGAATATCAGGTTTTAAAATAACAAGAAGTCTTGAACTGTTCTAAGTCAAATCAGATCAAAACCAATCTCTACTTATAGTTCACTTTAAATACTTTTTGAAACCTTCCAATTTTAAGACATACTAAACTAATTGTGTGCAAAAGTACAATAAATAATTTTTTTATTGCTGTAAATGTGTAATGATTAAGCCACGACATGTATAAAAATCTTCATATGATAATACAGAAATGATGTGTGTGATGTTGAACGAATAAACTTGACGATCCTTGGTTGAGGTATAATAATTGCACTACAGAACATAGATATTTCATAAGATTCCTTATTTTTCATTGGCAGACAACAATTGCCACTCCCATTAATGACCAGAACATTTCCCTACATACCGTATAGCTGGTAATTTTCGCTTATTTTGCCGTACGTCGGATCAATAATGGTTTATGTTAATTTAAACAACATAAATGCAAAAGGCCATTGTTCACTGGCTGTCAGGTGTTAATTAGTCAATTGGTTACATGCCCCTAAATTGTGAAATTTTACACCAGCAAAATTAACCCACTATACGGTAGTAAAGTACTTTATTTACATTTCTATCTCAGTTTTTTTAACCAGAAGAGACAAGAAACAACCATAGTGTATACCCAGGTACATATAGGCAAATTTTTCTTCTTATTTTTATATATATTATTGTTTGTCTAATTTAAATTCTCTAATAATTCTAATAACCTAGGACAGATGCTGCATTGTTGATAACTAGAGGCTCTCAAGAGCCTGTGTGGCTCACCTGTATTTACTGATGCTTTGGAAATCATGTAAAATAAGGTTTAAATCATAATTAATAGCATTAGATATTAGATATTATAATGATATCTAAGATAATAACAAAAAACTGAATTTTTTTTTGTAAAATTACTAACTCAGGGGCAGCAACCCAACAATGGGTTGTCAGATTCGTCTGAAAATTTCAGGGCAGATAAATCTAAATCTGATGAACATTTTTGCCACCTGTCAGATTTGCTCTAAATGCTTTAGTTTCAGAGATATAAACCAAAAACTGCATTTTACCCCATTGTTCTATTTTTAACCAAGTCAGTCATGATGGTTGGAAGGCGGGGTCATCAGACAAATTTTTTAAAAACTAGATACCCTAATAATGATTATGGCCAAGTATGGTTAAATTTGCCTCAGTAGTTTCAGAGAAGAAGATTTTTGTAAAAGATTACAAAAATTTACGAAAAATTGTTAAAAATTGACTATTAAGGGCAATAACTCCTAAAGGGGTCGACTGACAATTTTGGTCATGACAACTTATTTGTAGATCTTACTTTGCTGAACATTATTTCTATTTACAGTTTATCTCTATCTATAATAATATTCAAGATAATAACCAAAAAATTTCCTTAAAATTACCAATTCAGGGGCAGCAACCCAACAACAGGTTGTCAGATTTGTCTGAAAATTTCAGGGCAGATAGATCTTGACCTGATAATCAGTTTTACCCCATGTCAGATTTACTCTAAATGGTTTGGTTTCAGAGATATAAGCCAAAATCTACATATTACCCCTATGTTCTATTTTTAGCCATGGCGGCCATCTTGGTTGGTTGGGTCATTGGACACATTTTTTAAACTAGATACCCTCATGATGATTGTGGCCAAATTTGGTTAAATTTGGCCCAGTGGTTTCAGAGGAGAAGATTTTTGTAAAAAGCTAACGTCGACGACGACAAATGCCAAGTGATGAGAAAAGCTCACTTGGCCCTTTGGGCCAGGTGAGCTAATAAAAAAGTGAAGAGAAGACCTTGTTTTCGTTACTTATAAATTCCTAACAAGTAGTTTTATTTACTTTCATGGTACTATATAATGGTGGTTTGAACGTCAAGGGATATCAATCTGTATCACAATAATCAGTAACTGGGAAATTTTCAGTACTGTATTAATCCAGAAACAAATTCAGACATACTTCAGCAGGTTATATCTAATGTGTCTGTTACCATGTATGTACCTGGGTGTAAACTATACTGTATGGGTGAAGATTATGATTAAAATATTACAAAAATGTTGTACCACCCTCTTAAATATTATTGTCATAAACAGTCTGCATAAAATACAGGCAATAATGATCCAAAATCATTCTTCTACAAGTATTATTACAAGAGTTATGTATAGATGCATGATAAATTTTGAATGTAATATGATCTATATAAATTTGTAAGTTTAAGAAGTAATTAGCTGTTTAGCTAATGTCACTTTTTAACAAATATAGACTGGTCACTATTAAGTAAAATAAATAACAATATTGTTTCATATTTTGGTTTAAGCTTCACATCTCTTTCACTTTATGGAGTGATGATCATGAAGATGTCAAAATTAAAAAAGAAAAAAAATGCACTTTAAATTTGAAAATTCAAAACCACAAAATATGAAACAAAAACAGTTTAAATATGAATGAATATGTTTTAAGTGTGATTCAGACCCCTCTTTTTCTACATTTATAAGTCTGAAATAGAACATCTTCTTGTCTGACAGCTGTTTGTCATACACATAAACAGCACTCTAAAGTAGAAATCCATTAGAAATGAAAAAGTCTATGGTTTCATATATTTAAAAATATTTTCAATATCCTCTTGGCTTAACACTAAATATCACAATTTGATATCTTCACAGCACCTTAACAACCAAACATTTTCTGAAAAACATATGATCTGGCCTTTACATCATGTTTATAAATAGCTCGGTGAAGTTGGTTTTCATCATCATCTTAGCTGAACTAGAACTTGTGGTCTTCTTGGCCTCAGTCTTGACAGTTCATGTACATTACTTCTGCTCCTTGCCATTCTGAGCTGTAAAGTTTTCTTTTGATGTTTTGTCTCATCATATGTGTGAATTGGATGGGATCGTCTGCGTTTGGCTGTAGCTGCTGGGGAGTCTGCCCTATTTGGGCATATTCTGAGAATAAAAAAGTTATAATGAAAACTCATTTTAGTATATATAGATTTTGTATAAAATCAATTGATCACTAGCATTTGAACATATTTGTGTCACAAAATCACTATTATTTTGTCTTCTTAAATCTGGAACCTTTTAGAATCATGCTTTCACTGATTATTTGTTGTCATTTCTTCTTATTTCCAAGTACAGGAATAGAATGTCTACCATTCAATTGAATTCGCTTGATAACTAAAAATAAGGTTTTAGCAGACAAGTATAAATACTTGTAAATTGTGTGTAAAATGGTGTGTTTTGCAATAACTTATTTACAAACTTTTGACTTATTTTACCATCAAAACATTGCAGATGGAATAGCATTGTATAGTAAACTAGCTTGCTTACTTTCCTTTACATGTTTTTTTTTGCAATATTGATAGTCCAGGAAATTTTTTTTTTACACTATCAAAAGTGCTACATACCTTACATTATTTTTTATATTTTTGACAGGAAATATTTTAAAAATCTTTCTTCCTAACTAACTAATGGCAGAAAAATGTGTAAAGTTTAAAATGATAATCTGCAGTTATTATGACTTTTAAGACTGACTTTTACAAAGCTTTACCAAATAGTACATTGTACATGTATGTGCATATTAATCAAAATGAGTTTAAGAAGAAATCAAATTGTAAAGGGTTCCTAGAAACCATATGTCTCGCCTATCTGTATATAAATGTTAACTGAAAAAAAAAAGAACTAAGTCTATTTATTACAAAAATACAAAAAATATTTTTTAAATTTTGCTCTGGATACTGTCATTTGGTCTGACATAATAAAGCCCCTGTCCAAATTTTATAAAATTCCATGCAGGTTTGACAAAGTTAACTTAGTGATGCCTTAATACAGGCCATAATCTTGCCGGCGAAATGACGATTTAAGTCGCCAAAGAATTTTGAAAATCGCTAAATCTCGCCGGCCGACTGACTTCATAGCGAAGTCAAATCGCTATCAAAATCAGTAAAAGGGAGACAACTTGTGATTGACAAGTCTCACAGGTAAAAAAAATGGCGGCTGACAAGGAAAATCGAGATTTTCGAAACGACCCAGGACTAATACTGTAAACGATCAAATTAAATAAATACAATGGCGACTTTGAACATCCTCGGATATAACTTTCAAAACTGTTGAAACGGAAAACTGACCGTCTGTTTAAGTTATCGTTTTACGATGATTTACGATGATTTTCATCTGAGGATGTTGCGTAATCACTCAGCTGATTTGTTTTATTTTATTACCTACAAAGGAGTCGATCAATTTTACTATTCGGTAGGTAAAGGGTGGGAATTAACGGTAGATTTATTATATTCATTGAATAAAAATTGAAATATAAAAGGTAGAAAGACAGCTGATAGATAATGTGATTGTAAACGTACGACACTCGACCAGATTGTGATCAGCAGTGGATTTTTTCTCATTACAACTTTGTTGATATGGATGATATTTTTAAAAAATGATAGAAATTAGCTCTTTATCGGATAATTAACTTGAGATTGAAAGATATTTTCATTTATACAATCTTTAACGATAAACTCAATTTACTACAACTAACATAAATGTCTTGGACATTCAATAATGTTTTACAAAAGAATGACAAGTGGTGTTATAAATTAAATTCCCAGTCATGTGAAATTCATCATTTTTTTCTGGAGTTTTAAAAATAAATTGAGGCAGATGCACATGAATTCAATGCATCATAATCTTGATAATATTACTAGGCTACTCCCTCATGTCCCAATCAACAAATTTTATTTAGAACACATTATGGTATCAATAAATAAATAACAACTATGTATTGTCTAAACCTTTTTATTAAGAACTTTCTATATATACATTGTGTACAATACCATATGAAAAAACTGCAAGTACATCTTTTATTGAATATAAAACAATTTCCTTAGTGATAAGCTTGAAAACACGATGCAACCGAAACGGTAATGGAATCTCACTTCTCCCTTCTCTCTCATGGAAGGAGAAGTCACTTTTCCCTCTTCAAAATCCTAGATTAGGCCCTGTTAATAACATTAAAATGAACCTTAATGTTGAAGACGCTGACAATGCTGCCACAGGGATATAGAATCACTATGTCTAACTTCAGTGACAAAATGTTGCAGGTTCGACAAAAATATCATATGTATACATTCAAAAATTCAAAATGGTGGTTTTCTTTACTTTATACAGACAAGTAGATTGTAATCAGATCCATTAATACAAAATCCTTGTATTAGAGTTATGTCTTATCTCTCTTAAGAAGTAACTGCACTCTCTTAATTCCAAGGAATAAGCTCTGTAATGTTTAGAAATTTTATTCTATTTTTATAAAATTTTTAATCAGTTACACTCACAAGAGATGGTCCTCTAGTTCCCATTCCCACATTTCAATAGGACAACCACTGTTTGTACATGATCTTATACCAAGACACCTCTGACTTTCTATGTTGTCTTCTGGAATATCTGGCCTGTCAAATAAAAAATAAGACTGTCAACTTCTGTTTGCTATTTTTCATGTTCTAAGTAAGAATCTTTATTTAAAAGTGTATGAATTGATTGCACCTTTTAATTGGTCTCATGTTTGCAATTCCCAATTTGGTGAATTGTAACGGACCATACATTTGACTGTAAATGGTAAAACATTTTCCTCATTTGAAGACTATATGTTGAAATCTTAGATCAATATATAAATAACGAGTTATGTGGTCTAATTGCCAATGAGACAAATATCCACCAAGGATGTACACAACTACATGTACATGTCACCATACAGCCTTCTATGAGCCACCAAAGACCAAGGATGTACTCAACTACATGTACACATCACCATACAGCCTTCTATGAGCCACCAAAGACCAAGGATGTACACAACTACATGTACATGTCACCATACAGCCTTCTATGAGCCACCAAAGACCAAGGATGTACACGTCACCATACAGCCTTCTATGAGCCACCAAAGACCAAGGATGTACACAACTTCATGTACAGGTCACCATACAGCCTTCTATGAGCCACCAAAGACCAAGAATGTACACAACTACATGTACACATCACCATACAGCCTTCTATGAGCCACCAAAGACCAAGGATGAACACAACTACATGTACAGGTCACCATACAGTCTTCTATGAGCCACCAAAGACCACGGGTGCACACAACTACATGTACACGTCACCATACAGCCTTCTATGAGCCACCAAAGACCAAGGATGTACACAACTTCATGTACAGGTCACCATACAGCCTTCTATGAGCCACCAAAGACCAAGGATGTACACAACTACATGTACACATCACCATACAGCCTTCTATGAGCCACCAAAGACCAAGGATGTACACAACTACATGTACACGTCACCATACAGCCTTCTATGAGCCACCAAAGACCAAGGATGTACACAACTACATGTACACATCACCATACAGCCTTCTATGAGCCACCAAAGACCAAGGATGAACACAACTACATGTACAGGTCACCATACAGTCTTCTATGAGCCATCAAAGACCAAGGATGTACACAACTACATGTACAGGTCACCATACAGTCTTCTATGAGCCACCAAAGACCAAGGATGTACACAACTACATGTACAGGTCACCATACAGCCTTCTATGAGCCACCAAAGACCAAGGATGTACACAACTACATGTACATCTCACCATACAGCCTTCTATGAGCCACCAAAGACCAAGGATGTACACAACTACATGTACAGGTCACCATACAGCTTTCAATGAGTCACCAAAGACCAAGGATGTACACAACTACATGTACAGTCACCATACAGTCTTCTATGAGCCACCAAAAACCAAGGGTGCATAAACTACGTGTACAGGTCACCATACAGCCTTCTATGAGCCACCAAAGATCAAGGATGTACACAACTACATGTACAGGTCACCATACAGTCTTCTATGAGCCAATAAAAACCAAGGATGTACACAACTACATGAACATGTCACCATACAGCCTTCTATGAGCCACTAAAGACCAAGGATGTACACAACTACATGTACATGTCACCATACAGCCTTCTATGAGCCACAAAAGACCAAGGATGTACACAACTACATGTACAGGTCACCATACAGTCTTCTATGAGCCACCAAAGACCAAGGATGTACACAACTACATGTACAGGTCACCATACAGCCTTCTATGAGCCATGAAAGACCAAGGGTGCACACAACTACATGTACAGGTCACCATACAGCCTTGTATGAGCCACCAAAAACCAAGGGTGCACAAACTACATGCACAGGTCACCATACAGCCTTCTATGAACCACCAAAGACCAAGGGTGCACACAACTACATGTACAGGTCACCATACAGCCTTCTATGAGCCACCAAAGACCAAGGGTGTACACAAATACATGTCAGACCTGGGGTCAATTACATGCCAAAGTAATTAATTACATTTCAATTACATTGATTTTTAAAAATGTAATAAATTACATCACAATTACATTGATTTTCAAATGTAATTAATTACATCGCAATTACATTGCCAATGAAATTAATTACAATTCAATTACTTTTGGCCAAAGACATGTCAGAGCTATATCATGTAGGATAAAATCATAAAAATGACAACATGCTAGAATCAAGCTTTCATACATGGACTATTTAACAGTGAAAACATTTGTACCAGCTTCTTTTCAATACTGATTATTTAATTACATTTCTTATTTTTATGAAAACATTTTTTTTTTGTAAAATTATATATATCATATAGATACAAATGTATATATATTTCTTAAAAACGTTTTTCTTAAAATTTCTACTAAAAATGTAAACTGAGATTTAAAAAAAAAAAGTTTTCTTATTTACCTCATCATGACACGAGAGTCATAAAAAATTTAAGGTAACTTTCAAACTTCCATCTTTTTTTTACAGAAGAGCAATGACACCATTTTGCTTTTATTAAATCCAAACTTGTTTTCTAGCAAGTCAAAATTGTCAAGTATATTGGACTCCATGTTTGTATGTTTTAACTGCTATATCTAAAATTGTGTGGAGAGTGTCTAAACAATATCTATCTGAACCGATTTTAACATATAAATATGATGGTTAAGGTTAAAGATAAAAAATACCTTTGGCATTTTAATCAAGGGACATTCTTATACTTCAAAATTATTTAAGTGAAAGAAATATCCTGAGGCTAAGATTATCGTTAATTGATAGAACAACATATTTACAAGTTAGATGCCAATCACGTCAATAAATTGGTATTGTTTTTATTAATTTTTAGATTTTTGTGTATAGATATAGGACGATGTGGTAAAAGTGCCAATGAGACAACTCTCCATCCAAGTTACAATTTATAAAAGTAAACCATTATAGGTCAAGGTACGGCCTTCAACACGGAGCATTGGCTCACACTGAACAGCAAGCTATAAAGGGCCCCAAAAAATTACTAGTGTAAAACCATTCAAACGGAAAAACCAACAGTCTAATCTATATAAAAAATTTGTAAGGGTTCCGCGGAACCCAGTGTCTCGCCTACTTTTGGTGGTAATCGCAGGCTCAACAAAAATGAGGAAAAAAATTAATAAAAATATTCCCCTCTATACTATGTTTTGATTGTAAGTAGCTTCTGTCCAAGTTTGGTAAAAATCCAGGATAATTTATGAATCTAATAAATGTTTTAAAAACTTAAACTGCAGAATGTATGTAATGTTGACTGGAAGAAAAACTAAGTCCATTTATAAGTAAAATACGGAAAAAATGGAACAAAATTTTATCAAAATTTCCTTCTAGATACTAGCTTTTGATCATAAACAAGCTTCTGTCCAAGTGTGGTAGAAATCCAGGATAGTTTAAGAAAGTTATTAAAATTTTAAAAACTTTAACCACAGAGTGAATGTAATGTTTCCTGGCAGAAAAACTAAGTCCATGGCCATTTATAAGTAAAATACGGAAAAATGGAATTTTTTTTTTACAAAATTTACTTCTGGATACTATCTTATGATCATAAACAAGCTTCTTTCCAAGTTTGGTATAAATCCAGGATAGTTTAAGAAAGTTATTAAAATTTCAAAAACTTTAACCACAGCGTGAATGTAATGTTTCCTGGCAGAAAAACTAAGTCCATTTATAAGTAAAATACGGAAAAATGGAATTTTTTTTTTACAAAATTTACTTCTGGATACTATCTTATGATCATAAACAAGCTTCTTTCCAAGTTTGGTAGAAATCCAGGATAGTTTAAGAAAGTTATTAAAATTTTAAAAACTTTAACCACAGAGTGAATGTAATGTTAACTGGCAGAAAAACTAAGTCCACTTATAAGTAAAATACGGAAAAAATGGATTTTTTTTTTTACAAAATTTACTTTTGAATATAATCTTATGACCATAAACAAGCTTCTGTCCAAGTTTGGTAGAAATCCAGGATAGTTTAAGAAAGTTATTAAAATTTCAAAAACTTTAACCACAGAGTGAATATTTGTGGACGCCGCCGACGGAATGTAGGATCGCTATGTCTCGCTTTTTCGACAAAAGTCGAAGGCTCGACAAAAACGAGAGACGAGAAACACGTATGAACTACATAAACAGACGACAACTACTGTAATCAGATTCCTGACTTAGGACAGGTGCAAACATTTGCATGGGTAAAAAATATTAATGAACTTAATACAAATATTAAAGATTATATTAATGCTCTAATGATTTATGAAGTATTAAGAAATGTTTAATATTTTTTCAACACATTAAAATGTATTTAAAGTGTAAAAAAAGTAACAAGTGCAATCTAATAGTGGAAAAAATACAATTTACAAGTGCATGATTTGTGATTGTATTAGAAAAGCCAAAAATGTTTAAAATGTCCAAGCAAATATCTAAATGTAATTGAAAGTAATTGAAATGTAATTCATAATTACATGGCAAAAGGCAATGTAATTAATCACTTTCAAAATTGTAATTAATTACAGCTAATTACAATTACATTTTTAATTACCCCAGGTCTGCTACATGTACAGGTCACCATACAGCCTTCAATGAGCAAAACACATAACATCATATGCAACCTTATCCAGATTAATAACAGATAAAGAATTAAATAGTGAATAAATTCATAAAGATATTTACCTAAAAGGTGGAAATGCATCATCTTTCTGACAGGTTGGACATTTGTCCATGCTGGGTCTCCTGCTGTCATAGTTACAATATAAACAATCTACACATATTCTATGTTGACATGTCCCATACACCATTTTCAGTTTAGGACACATACAAATACCACAGTTGAACCTACAATAAATTTTTTTAAATTGAATGATTTATAGATGTTATTCTTATTCATTATTTTCATGATGTTATCCCACCATCTTACCTACAAATGTACTTTGATGTCAAAATTCTCACACTTCAAGTTTCACTTCAACTTACTTTCTTGACAATTACAATAGACATGCATGTACTACATGCAAAACGAATAATTTTATAGGGGGGGAAAAAATAAAGAATAAATGGAGAATGTGTCTATGGGCCACAGATGCCCCCACATGTAAATATGCAAGAGTCAACTTCCACATACAGATGTAGGATTAACGTAGTTTAAGATCGCTTGGATTGTAATCATTGTGTATGAGTTACATAACATTTGGTTAAGGCAAACTTAAGTTTGAGAATGGAAATGACAGATTTAGCAATTTTCCCATTTATATAGGGGGATAACTCTAGAATGATAAAAGTGACGCCACCAAATTTCAAACTTGATCTCTGTGAAAGCAGACCATACTGGTAAGAAATTTGATGAAAATGAAGAATTAAAGTACATAAAAAAGACAAAGAAATGTATGAGTAAGTGGAGTTAGAGTTAAATTTGAAGAATGCTTTATCCCTCTCCAGGATACACATGTGCTGTCAACTGGCACATGTTTCATACCCATGACCATCAATGATAACAAAACCTGAAAAATCCAATTAATATTCCAGTCAGAAACATGCTTTAAGTAACATTTATTTCAATAAAACAAGCCTCCTTTAACTCTGATCAACCAAATGTTAAGACCAATCAAACAGCATTACACCCTTAGAAAAACTGGAACTTTTTAATGGTTCTAAACAAATTCCCATTTCAATAAATTTGACTCGAGACAGGCATGTATACAATAAGGTGGGGTTAAAAATGCTTGTGAGCACTCAATCCTCACCCTTCAAGTTCAGAAGCTTTATTTATTTATAGATAAAATTTGTATACAGAAAACATAAGCTCTATTGAGCTTTTATATCTAGTGTTTCCTGCAGCTTTTGAAAAGGGCAGGGTAATTTTTTCTCAGAGGGCAATCTTAGCGTGATTAGCTACACTTTAAGGGCATCCTTTGTTCAGAGAACTAAACTTTTAGGGCACTCTTTACATAGATATAAAGGCACTGTAGTGGATTGGGATTTAATCAAATATAGCATTGTTTCATATTTATTGGTAAGAAATAAAGATATCAGTGTTCTCCCCAGAAATTTGTTAAGGCCCAAAAATTTATAGCGCACAACCCTTTTTTTGGAATGAAATATTGTGACACGAAACAATCCTTCAGAACTACAAAGTGAATTTAAAAGCTTTCGGACAGGCTAGTGTTTATCATCACAGTGCATTTATAGAGTTAAAATTAATTTCAAGAAAATATTCTCCTGTTCCTTTGAGCCTTTAAGTGCTGAACAGCTTTTTAATATTTCCGTATCTGGTGCATCTCTTCCTTCTAAAGATAGTGTATTATTAAGCAGTTTGTAATTTTTGGAATACAACTTTTTTTTTAAAAAGAATTAAAATGAACAGCTGACCAATTTTGAAGTTTGACATAATTTTCAAGATCGCTTCCGAGTGTATTTGTCACAATCTTTTCTTTTTCAGGTAGAAACCTGACAAATTCTTCAAGTAAAGTCCAACAAAATTATTTACATATGCTTCTGTGTTTCCATTCACAACTATTGACATCGAGTTGTGTATTGTCATAGTTTTCCTGTTCAAGGACCAAAAACAGACACAACTGATTTAATTTTTTAAAGATGACAATTAAAGAGGAATTTTATTTGCTAAGAACAATTTTTCACATTCTATCCCAAACTATCATTTCACATTATGAATTTATCATAAATATTAGTTTACTTTACGTTTCTTTACGTAAAACAACTTCCATTCATAAATATTTGTAGTTGTATTGCAATGTTACCAAGTGTTATCATCATGATGATGTTCATTGGTCATATTAAAATAGATTTTTACTATTGACCAATGAGAAAATTCGATATTTAAATTGGCAATAAGGAAAGCCATGTGTTAAAACGTTTCGTATTTGTATTTCGATCTTTTCTCTCAATTCTAATCCTGAAACACTGAAAATGTTTCCAAGAAAAATATTTATCTATTCCATAATAATCTATGCAATTACGTGATCTGATAAGGCAAATACAGGTAAAGGATAGACTGGAGTCTTTAAATAGTTGCGTAATTTGGTGTAATATTGATTTTCATCTCAGCGACGATCTTTCCTAACCTGGGAGAGTGGTCTTACAGCACAACACAAGAACAAATTGTCACTATCAGTTGAAAATGGCTTCACTCATCAGATCGGCACAAATCGCAAACAAAAAAAAAGACACCCTCATTACTCGTTTGTAGGGCATCAAAAAATGATTCAGCCCCTCAAAAAATGAATTTTAAGTTATGTAACACTTAACTGTTACTCAATAATCGTAGTGCGATAGGATTGTTTCCTATGAATAGAAGATGCTTGATGAGTCTTTTGTAGACGAAATGCGCGTCTGGCGCAAATACAAAATTTTAATCATGGTATCTATGATGAGTTTATTTAGCCAGCAGTAAGCGTTTGACCTAGGGAAGTACTTCTTTAGATCAAATAGATTATAGTGCGGTTTTGAAACACAGAGCCAGAGGCAGAGGTCCTGGAGGAGACGAAGTGATTTTGTAATGAGAATCATGCTCTCTGGTTACAGTAGTATTAGGTGCAGAAATGCAACTAATTGTCGGACCTGTCGGACCTAAGGGACAGAATTTATGCAGGTCCAGCAAAACTCGTTGCTGTGCAGGACCTGATGGCCGGCAATATTTTAGTCTGCTTGGGTCCGCCAAAACTTAATTCCCTGTCGGTCCCGGCAGAGTATTTTGTTTATAAAATTGTGATCATCTTTAATAAAAGTAAATTTCCTGTTCCCTCGCTTTTTCTAACTTCAGGAACCAGTATTTCCGCCCAGTGATGGACTTTTCGTACCATGTCCATCTCGCCCCAAACCATTCCGCGTATTTCCGTCATGTTTCTGGTTTTAGAAATTCACTCTTCAGGAAGGAGGTCTATTAAGCATAGTTGATAAGTTCAGGAAATATGTCATGGCCGATAAAATTTGTAAGTGGGTCGAAACCCGGTAAAAGGCCAAACCAGCCACCTATTCAAGTTGATAAAGCTGTTAAGCGGTCCTTGTACGAAAAGGAGAAACGACCTGAAAGGTCATTCAACCCAAAATGGCAAGAGGGGCGATCATGGTTACTTTATAACAACAACATGATGACATGCACAATTTGCATTTCGCACGGGAAACATAGCAGTACCGGCGATAATCTCAAGAATAAACACTTCTTTTTGACAGGATGCACTAACTTTAAACTTAGCACAATCTCAGATCATGAGAAGAGTAAAAGTCATGTTAATGCAAGTATAATTGCAGAGGCAAAGCAAAATCCAACAGAGGCTCCTGCCCATAAGTCTATTATTTCTTTAAATGAAAAAAATAGAGCTCAACTAAATTTAAAATTCAGAAACATGCATGCAATTATCAAACACAACCGACCCATGTCAGACTTTTCATGGTTAAATGAACTTGATGAAGCAAAAGGTTTAGGTAATGGGGAAAGTTACAACAACCGTTGCTCTGGAACACTATTTATGGAGAATATAGCTGCAGTTGAGAAGGGCAACTTACAGAAATTTGTTAGTGAAATAAATTTTTTCTCCCTTACTATGGATGGATCGACGGATGACTCTATTACGGAACAGGAAACTATTTATATGAGAACCAATCACAAAGGGAAAATATTAAACAGATTTATTTGTATAGGAGAGCCAGAATCAACATGTTCTGCTGATTTATACCAGTTCGTAATCAGCCAGATGAAAGAAAACAACATCTATGGGGACATGGGCAAACTAGTGGGGTTCGGCTCTGATGGAGCGTGCAACATGACAGGAGTAAAACATGGACTTGTCACCTTAATAAAACAGGACTACCCAGTAGTTGTCGGCATCCACTGTTTGGGACATCGTCTGGAGCTAGCTTTTAAGGACACCCTTAAAAAAGACAAAACATGTGACAAACTTGTGACACTCCTGTTAGTTTACTATTTCTTCAAAAACAGCCCAGCTCAGAGAAAAAAACTGAAAAAAAACATTTAAGGTAAGGAATCATCTAAAATCTAAAAAAAATAAATTTTAAATAAACATTTTGGTAATAAGTACATTTTTAATTTTAAAAGCAAAAGTATCCATGCCAAATTGCCAAATAAGGGGAAATCTGTGGACAAAAAATAAACCGAAAATGATAGAGACACAAACAATGTTTATGATATGTTGTATTTTATTTTATAGCAACATATTTTTTGCAATATTGAATAACCGTCTGTGTCATGTTAACTTTTAGATCTTGAATATAAAAGGCCAGTTACCACTGTGTAGGAGGGAGCAGGTGGATGCCTCATCTAAGGAAAGCACTGTCATCATTATTTCAAAGTTACCCGGCATACATCACCCATCTTCAGACCATGTCGCACACCCATGCAAAGGCAGAAGGATTAGAGAAGTTATTAGGCAGTCAAGATATCATTGAATATGCAGCTTTTTTGCAAGTAAGTAGTACTAGTTCATCTTGTCCTAGTAGTTTTCTTTATTGGAATTGTCTAAATTTGTAAAATCAGACATTAATTATTTAAATAGGGAGATATGCAAAACATTACAAGTTCAGCCAGATTCAAAGTGTCAATGCTTTGTTTCTTTACATTACTTTTTAAGTTGCATTGTAAAAAAACTACTTTCAACTTGTATTTATTTATTGTTCTACTCTACTCTACAGGATATTTTGGAGCCTTTGGCAAGACTTTCTCTCTTACTGCAAAGAGAAGATGTAACCCTCGGTGATTTCCAGTTACATGTAGAAGCTACATCTGATGTGTTACAGCAGTGCATTACTAGGTAAACTAAAATAATTTGAACAATGAGTTTGAAATGATAATTACAGGAATCTTGACCTCAGAAAGTGCGTTTTAGTTCATCATGTTCATGATAGTCTACAGTAGATTTATTGTTATGCCACATGATTATCATTAAACTTGATTTATCTTAATATTCCAGGAAGTCTGATCGCCTTTCCAACATTTTAAACAACAAATCATACTGTGGATACAAATTAAGTGAAAGAAGGATGGGCAGTTTAAACAGTGAAAGTATTGTAAATGCTTTGCTGGGAGCTATTCAAGTACGGTTTAATGATTTGAATGAAGATTTGAAACCAACGGTAACAGCGTCTTTGAGGAATTGGCCGGCAGACTACTCAGATGCTGCAGGTAGGTTATCATTTTTACTACCTTCATTCAAGAAATAAATCTGTACACAGTACAAACATAATATAATTTTTTATAACATGATTATAATTTTCACTTTATTTATTTTATTTAAATGATATGATGGTGATGATGATCAAATTCATGATAGCAAATATTTCAATGTGACATAATAATTTGTATTTCTTTGTATTTATATTACTTATACTATTAATTCATTTTTAGCTGCAGCAGTCAAGGTATTGAATAAAATTGTACTTGTTATCTATGCTTTGGTGTCTAAACTAATTCTTGCTTATTATATAGTCATACATAAATATTTATTGCAAGTTTGGGGGCAATCATGTTAAATCTCTGATGATTAGATTTGGCCAGAAAGTTGAAACATCAGAACTTATGACAGAATGGAGACTCCTGAAAAGTTTGGTGTACCGTAGGTAGGTTACCATTATTGTCACTTAGCGTCTATCTGCCTTCCTGTTTTTTCCATTCTCAATTTGATGTATATACATATATATCTAAATGTAGAATACAACTTTCAAAAATCCTTGCACTTTCTTATGCTTGTTATGTACATTTGTACTATAGACATATTGTACAATAACCAACCTAGCATAAACCTAACCTGTACACTACACTCAGCTAACAGCAGACTTTCATCAATAACAATGCATTAATTACGTTTTAATATCATATACTTTATTATTATAGTAAATAAAAAAAATGTGACATTTGGGAAAACTTAATAAAATCTAGCACATTTCAGCAATTTTAGAATTAATTATATGTCATAATGTATCAGAGTGCTAATACCAATCTCAGTAAAAAATACTGGTTTTATTTTAGATCTTTTAAAGCTATAGCTAATTTTTAATGGTTCAGTGTCATGTTTTAAAACACTCATACATAAATATTTATTGCAGATTTTGGTGACAATCATGTTAAATCTCTGATGGTTAGATTTGGCCAGAAAGTTGAAACATCAGAACTTATGACAGAATGGAGACTCCTGAAAAGTTTGGTGTACCGTAGGTAGGTTACCATTATTGTCACTTAGCGTCTATCTGCCTGCCTGTTTTTTCCATTTTATGCATCATGAACAAATAAATTATGAAATAAAATATTTTTTATTAAATTTTTTAGATTCAAAGGGTCTGTAAATGCAACAAAAATGTCAGAGGTGAACACTTTCTGTGGTGCCATGGGTGTGGACAACATTCTGGCCATGTTTGATTTAGTCAACAGTCTGCCCCCTACATCAGTTCGGAAGGTAATTCAGGCAACAAGACATTTCAGCACCCAGACAAATCGGCATCCATTTTGGACATTTCTGGATCCGGACATTTCGTTTTTAAAAATATATGTATTAGGAAAGATTAAAGAATTGTTGCAGTAATATAAGAATTCGTAGATAAAATATGCATTACAAAAAAAATAATCAAATAATCATCATTTAATTAAACCCTAAATGATTATGTATGTATGAATAAACATCATTTAATTAAATCATAATTGATTGTTAGATATGTTGTTGTTTGAATAAACATTATTTAATTAAATCATAATTAATTGTAGTTATGCATTAATCAGTATTTTATGTATAAATCTGATAATTCCTCAATAGAGATCAAAAGTGTATAGCTTGTGTTCTCGTTTGATCCTAACCATGCCAAGAAATTGCCTCCGTTGAAATTCTGCAAATATCCCATAGAGCAAATTACATGGATGATTAATATTGACCATTTGGTATATGGCTGTGTTCTAAGCGACACGTACATGAAGGTCATAAATTAATTTGTTGAATGAAATCAAATCTTTAACTACTAATGGGTGCCGTAGGAGGTCTACCGGAATTTTTAGCTTAGATTTCTTGGCATGATCTGTTAAGACAACACAATACCTGAAAACTATATTTTATTGTTTTAATATCAAAAGCCATAAACATAACAGCGTGTGCAAGCCATACTGAGTAAATACCCAGAAACATATATAAAGGTAAACACTTTAGGGATTCTTTTTCTTACACAATGTCACACGACAGTTGTATACATCAATATATGCATATGTTTATTCAGTTTATCAAATTAGTTATATTATCAATTCCAGTGGTTTAATTCATACTCTTAACACTACATTTCATAGAAATAGATATATATTCTTACACAATGTAAGATAAAAAATAATTTAATTTAGTGAAGTATGATACTTATTTATTATAATTTGTGTGTATATGTTATATTTTTTTCAATAAAATACTCTTAATGTTAGGAGCACAATGATGACATAATTTGGCCACATATACCTCTTCCACCAACATGAGAAGGAAGGTTGAGGCCTGTATCCTAATATTATTTTGAATACATTGTTTCTAATTATTTGGTTAAAATATAGCTAATGTTAACTCTTTGGAAATCCTGTAATACGTAAAGCCCAAACCCACCTTCCGTCAGACGAGAAAGCAGACCATCCAGGTGTCCAGAAGGTGATGGACTACATATACGTGGATACGTAACAGTGTATTTGACATAGACTACTGGTGTGTTTCTATGTCCTCCATCCGTACTAACAACGACGTCGAGGGATGACATAACAGTGTCAAATAAATAACAAAAGGAATAAACCACTTAATAAGATACTTCTTCGAAGATACCATATACAATATTGATAATAATGTTGTAAATAGTGCAGGAAACAAATTAGTAATTTGTAAAAAGGTCAAACATAATTGCTATATATTAACACTAAACTTGCAAATTGAGTTCAGGTCCTCATACATATATCAGTGTCAGGAAATTTTAATTTTTGGTTCACTATATTTAGATCAAAGATAAATAATTTATAAGGTGCCGATTTGTCTAGATGCCGATTTGTCTGGGTGCCGATTTGTCTATGTTAGGTGATTTGTCCCGATGTCGATTTGTCTGGGTACCGAACTGTCTAGAATTCAGTTCGGAATGAATGTGCATTCAACCAAATGAAGCTGATGAAGACAGATAGACGACATAAACTGTCCAACAGGCACTTAAATGACTGCATGCTAATCAGACTACAATCTCCAAGCATCAAGGAGTTCAACCCTGATGCTGCCATTGACAAATGGATGGTAAGGCAAACAAAAAAAAATATGTCTGTTAAGTGTTTCCTGATAAGAAAAATGGGGTGTAGATAGGTAAAAACTTTTTTCAAAAAAACATTTAACATTGATTGGGTAAATGGGGGGAAAATGCCATAACAAAATGAAATATAAACTAGAGGCTCTCAAGAGCCTGTGTCGCTCACCTGATTCTACTTTGGTTTTGGAAATCATGTAAAAATAGATTAAAATCATAACAGATACCCTAATAATGAGTGAGGCCAAATTTGGTTTAATATATTGGTCCTGTAATTTAATAAAAAATCCTGGTGGCCATCTTGAACAGTAAATCGGCAACAAAGTAGCAACACTTAATCAGCACCTCATAAGAAACATTTATGCCATGTTTTGGTTTCATTCCATTCAGTGCACCTCTAGAAGAAGCATTTGTATGTATTTCCCATAGGGTCTTATGTTAAAGGAAGTCCCCCCATTGGCGGCCATCATGGATGAAGGATCAGCTTCAAAGTAACAAAACTTAGTCAGCACCTCATAAGGAACATTCATGCCATGTTTGTTTTCAATCCATTCAGTATGTGGTTCTCTAAAAGAAGTCATTTGTATGTATTGTCCATAGGGTCCTTTGTTAAACATTGCCCCCATCTGGCAGCCATCATGGATGAAGGATCAGCTTCAAAGTAACAACACTTGGTCAGCACCTCAAAAGGAACAAGCATGCCATGTTTGGTTTCATTCCATTCAATGGTTCTCTAAAAGAAAACATTTGTACCTATTTCTCATAGGGTCCTATGTTTAACTAAGTCCTCCGCTGGCGGCCATCTTAGATTATGGATCTGCTTCATAGTAACAACACTTGGTCAGCACCTCATAAGGAACATTCTTGCCATGTTTGGTTTCATTGCATTTAGTGGTTCTCTAAAAGAAGACATTTTTATGTATTTCCCATAGGGTCCTATGTTAAACTAAGTCCCCCGCTGGCTGCCATCTTGGATGATGGATCAGCTTCAAAGTAACAACACTTGGTCAGCACCTCATAAGGAACATTCTTGTCATGTCTGGTTTCATTCCATTCAGTGGTTCTCTAAAAGAAGACGTTTGTATGTATTTCCCATAGGGTCCCATGTTAAACTAAGTCCCCCGCTGGCGGCCATCTTGGATTATGGATCGGCTTCAAAGTAACAACACTCGGTCAGCAACTCATAAGGAACATTCATGCCATGTTTGGTTTCATTCCATTCAGTGGTTCTCTAAAAGAAGACATTTGTATGTATTTCTCATAGGGTCCCATGTTAAACTAAGTCCCCTGCAGGCGGCCATCTTGGATTATGGATCGGCTTCAAAGTAACAACACTCGGTCAGCACCTCATAAGGAACATTCATGCCATGTTTGGTTTCATTCCATTCAGTGGTTCTCTAAAAGAAGACATTTGTATGTATTTCCTATAGGGTCCAATGTTAAACTCAGTCCCCTGCTGGCGGCCATCTTGGATTATGGATCAGCTTCATAGTAACAACACTTGGTCAACACCTCATAAGGAACATTCATGCCATGTTTGGTTTCATTCCATTAAGTGGTTCTCTAAAAGAAGACATTTGTATGTATTTCCCATAGGGTCCCATGTTAAACTAAGTCCCCCGCTGGTGGCCATCTTGGATTATGGATCGGCTTCAAAGTAACAACACTCAGTCAGCACATCATAAGGAACATTCATGCCATGTTTGGTTTCATTCCATTCAGTGGTTCTCTAAAAGAAGACATTTGTATGTATTTCTCATAGGGTCCCATGTTAAACTAAGTCCCCTGCAGGCGGCCATCTATGATTATGGATCGGCTTCAAAGTAACAACACTCGGTCAGCACCTCATAAGGAACATTCATGCCATGTTTGGTTTCATTCCATTCAGTGGTTCTCTAAAAGAAGACATTTGTATGTATTTCCTATAGGGTCCCATGTTAAACTAAGTCCCAAGCTGGCGGCCATCTTGGATTATGGATCAGCTTCATAGTAACAACACTTGGTCAGCACCTCATAAGGAACATTCATGCCATGTTTGGTTTCATTCCATTCAGTGGTTCTCTAAAAGAAGACATTTGTATGTATTTCCCATAGGGTCCCATGTTAAACTAAGTCCCCCGCTGGCGGCCATCTTGGATTATGGATCAGCTTCAAAGTAACAACACTCAGTCAGCACCTCATAAGGAACATTCATACCATGTTTGGTTTCATTCCATTCAGTAGTTCTCTAAAAGAAGACGTTTGTATGTATTTCCCATAGGGTCCCATGTTAGTCTAAGTCCCCCCCTGGCGGCCATCTTGGATTAGGGATCAGCTTCAAAGTAACAACACTTGGTCAGCACCTCATAAGAAACATTCATACCATGTTTGGTTTCATTCCATTCAGTGGTTCTCTAAAAGAAGACATTTGTTGTATTTCCCATAGGGTCCTATGTTAAACTAAGTCCCCAGCTGGCGGCCATCTTGGATTATGGATCAGCTTCAAAGTAACAACACTCGGTCAGCACCTCATAAGAAACATTCCTGCCATGTTTGGTTTCATTCCATTCAGTGGTTCTCTAAAAGAAGACATTTGTATGTATTTCCCATAGGGTCCCATGTTAAACTAAGTCCCCCGCTGGCGGCCATCTTGGATTATGGATCGGCTTCAAAGTAACAACACTCGGTCAGCACCTCATAAGGAACATTCATACCATGTTTGGTTTCATTCCATTCAGTAGTTCTCTAAAAGAAGACATTTGTATGTATTTCCCATAGGGTCCCATGTTAAACTAAGTCCCCCGCTGGCGGCCATCTTGGATTATGGATCGACTTCAAAGTAACAACACTCGGTCAGCACCTCATAAGAAACATTCATGCCATGTTTGGTTTCATTCCATTCAGTGGTTCTCTAAAAGAAGACATTTGTATGTATTTCCCATAGGGTCCTATGTTAAACTAAGTCCCCCGCTGGTGGCCATCTTGGATGATGGATCCGCTACAAAGTAACAACACTTGGTCAGCACCTCATAAGGAATATTCATGCCATGTTTGGTTTCATTCCATTCAGTGGTTCTCTAGAAGAAGTTCAAAATGTAAAAAGTTAACGCCGACGACGGACGACGGACGCCAAGTGATGAGAAAAGCTCACTAGGCCCTTCGGGCCAGGTGAGCTAAAAAGCTAAAAGAATAGACTTTTTTGGCAGGACAAAACTAGGGTACTAGGTGAGTTAGCAGTAAACAAATATATTAATTATAAATGTGATAGATCAAACAAACACAAAATTATATTCATTTCTACAGTTTTTAAGTTTATTGATGCCACACATTCTTAATATTTTCAGATCTGTACCAATAAAGTCAAAACAAAGTTGTAAAATCATTTTCAAACGATGAAACTATATTTACATTGTAGAAAATGATATAAACTTAGAAGTCTGAATCAATGTTATTAATTCATTTACGGTGCATTCTGTTTTTGCAGATTACACCATCTGGGCAGAGAAGGAGAGGCTGTATGAAGCATACACCTTTAACTAACCCTAGAGCTACTGACTGTATTATTGTACATGATAATGTAGAAAATGAGAATGTTATTGTAGAGAATGTAGAGGATAAGAGGGCAGAGAATGTAGAGAATGAGAGGGTAGAGAATGAAGAGAATAAGAGGGCAGAGAATGTAGAGGATAAGAGGGCAGAGAATGAGAGGGTAGAGAATGTAGAGAATGAGAGGGTAGAGAATGAAGAGAATAAGAGGGTAGAGAATGTAGAGAATGAGAGGGTAGAGCATAAGAGGGTAGAGAGTGAGAATGAGAGGGGAGAGAATGTAGAGAATGACAGGGGAGAGTATGTAGAGAATGAGAGGGTACAGAATGTAGAGAATGAGAATGCTATTGTAGATAATGTGAAGGTAGATAACGAGACTAATGATTCTGGGAGTGATAATGATTCTGACTATGAGTCAGATTTTGAATTCGAACAGAATGAATCTACCAATGACTATCTTGTTTCCAAGTACTCTTGTGAGGAATAACTTTTAATCAGATCAATATATATTTGTAATGTATTATAATATATTCACATTATTCAATAAACTACAATTGTTATGAATCACAGGTTATAATATAAAACAAAATCAAAATTAACGTTTGTTCAATAGCATCTCATTTGATTTTCGAGTGAAAATATAGGTCTGGCAAAACTTGGTACCCTGTACCCTGTAGGCCCCAATGTCTGACGGAAAAAAACTCTGTAGGTGTCCCTTCACTTTAAGTTAAGATTAGGTTAGGGTAAGGCTTAAGGGGTTGACCCAGGGTTAGAGTTAGTTAAGTATAGTTGAAGTTCTATATCGTGGGACTCCTAAACTATAAAAAGAAAGCCGACAGAAGTCACAGCATAAATGGACCTGTATCTACTAATTTATATGTTATTGGATGTGTTGAAAACGAAGCAGACCTTTGTTCATAATTGTTTTGTATTTCTTCAAGTGCAGACGACGCCCTCCTTGCCATTTCCAGCGTAATCACACGGAATATATTTGTGTCTTTCTTCCAACTAACGTTGTTTTGGGCTTCGCGCTTTGGTGATCACGTGTTTGAAAATCCCGTAATTTGATTGGACCAATTTCCGGTGTATGTTGAAATTTAGTCATATTCTTTAGAGTAAACATTTACGAGAATTACAAAGACCTTGAAATGAATGCATCTATTTAGGGTAAATATACTGGTGATAATGTATTGAGTAACTAATTAACCGAAGAAGGCACAAACACCACGTCAATGATTTTTTTTTTGAGCGGTGTTAATGGAATTATCACCAGACCGGGAACTAATTTACGAGGATACTGTATTTATTTAAAGAACCCTTTTAAATTTCGGTCCAGTACATAAAATAAAGAGTTGACAAGGAAGTTCTCATATCCTTATGTCAAAGACAAAGTGTTAAAAATAATCTTTAAGTGTATTTTGCATAAATTCACAAATAATGGGGGTCTGCATTTCTGTATTATACTACTATTATACTTTTTCAGGCCAATTTTCCCTACTCTTTGTATTTTGTTACATTTATAACGTCACAGTACCCAAATTGCACCGAGTACCCAAATTGCACCTATTTAGCAAAAATAGCAGCGAAAATCTTACAAGTTTTCCTAGGGACTAAACAATTTGTATTTTTTATCATTTGACATTATGCACGTCTTTCAAATAGATAAATATATTTAAATATTCACAAAACATTCACAGTATATATAAACAGATAAAGTAATCGCTGGAAAATTTAAAATCTGCGGAAACGTCGCCATCATCGCAACGTCCACAAAAAGTCTTCTTTTAAAAATTTGCAAATAAAATATGTTACGGCCTCAGCATCCATTTCTTAAAAAAATGAATAGTAAACATGGACAAATGTCAAATTGTTCTAAATATTTGAAAAAATAAATAAAAACATATGTTTTTCGATTTTTGAGGACGTGAATTTAACATAGATGCAATTTGGGTACTCCTCATTACAGAACTATGGATCGTTTGGAGGTCGGTTCAAACCCATTTTTCTATGATTCAATATGGATTCAAAATTAAATTGGTGGAACTATATAGTAAATAAGGATACATCTACAAAATAAACACAAAATGGAAACTTTTGTCTGGATCATAAATAAAAGTAGGCGAAAAAACTGTCAAAATAGTTGCAATTTAGGTACCCTCACGTTAGTTCTCCAGACACGAAGGTCAAGTGAGCCTTTTCATCGCTTGGCATCCATCATCTGTCATCATCATTCTTCATCCATCCATTAGTTTTTCTCTAAATGTTAGATCCGAAACTACTCGCATGGCCAATTAGAATAAAGCTTGGCCATTATCAGTAATGGTATATTTGGTTTCTGATGATCCGACCTGCCAACCAACATGACAGACACTGCTACAAATAAAAGAGTTAAAATCAAAGTTTTGTCTATTATCTTGATAATCGCTATAGATAAAGAAAATCTGACAGGTCTGGAATGTTCAGAAGGAGCCTGTGCAAATTTTCCAGTTACATCAACACTGTCAGACGACTTTGCCCTTAAAAAACAAATTTTAACATTGGTTTTTATGTTTGCCTATTATCTTTAAAACTGTAATAGATAGATTTTTAATAGATATGATATATATTCAGAGGGCATTATACAGTGGGAAATCTACATGTAATGTTAAAATATTACCTCCCCTGTAAACACTGAAAAACTTCAATTTTTCAATGTTTGTTCCATTTTAGCAAGGGCACTATTATTAATAAATCCACAAGAAAACATTCTGCAACTTCTGGTAAATAGAAACAATTAAAAATGAATTAAAATCAAATCAAATTTTCCATATGATGTTATTGCTGTAAATATGGCGAGAACACAATGTGGGAACATAACATATTTTAGCCATTTTTAGGTATTGCAACATATAGACTTTGTGACACATTACTTATATACTTGGGCATTCTAGATTGAATACAATTTATAATATGAAGAAATTCTTCTTCATTTCTTCACATATTCTTGCATTTTGGTGCCGTGATGAAGATTTAAATAAGCCGAAAGCAATAAGACGAAAAAAAGATGATTTGAAAAACGAAGCAGAGTTAGACAGGAAAGATTTTTTTCACAACATTTGAAAGTATAGAACAAAAGAAGAAACTTTTGGATGATTTAAATCAACAGATTCTCAGTGCAATCGATTCGTAGGATATTGAAGAAGAAATTCTTAATACGGAAAAGTATACTTTAAACTTATAAACCAAACTAAGACACTTGCGTAATTTCATACAAAGTTAAGGGAATTCATGTAATCAAACAAATGAACAGTCTACTTCATCCAAACTTAAAATAGCAAACGATGAGTACAGCAGGCTATAGACCTTTGTGTAAAATATGTTTAAAATGTTGCAATGCGAATAATTCCTGGAGTACCAACTTCAATTTATTTTTTCTACTGGCTTTATAACTCTCTGGAAAATGCCAATTATAAGTATATGTATGCAGCTAGATCAGAGAAGTTCAGGGAAAATATTCCAAAGGAATCGATTCATATGCAGCAAAAATTAACATTAAAAATTAAAAACCAATTTTTCAGAGAACAATTGAAGGTCTTTCCACATTAAATTTCTTAATGATTGATAAGAAGTTACTTTCGAAGTTACTATTGGTGTCCAATTATAGGTTTCTTCATACTGATTCCAAAAAATATATGGTTTCTATATACTTTTATCTTTAATAAGGGAGATAATTTGCTACTTCTGGTTTAGAAAATGACACTTCCGGCCTCATATGAAAGCTTTATTTACACTGATTTCAAAAATATATGGTTTCTATACACTTTTGCCTTAAATATGGGAGATAATTTGCTACTTCTGGTTAAGAAAATGTCACTTCTAGTCTCATATGATAGCTTTCTTTGCACTGATTTCAAAAATATATGGTTTCTATATACTTTCACTTGAAATAAGGGAGATAAACAGCCACTTCCCGTTTACCAATGGTCACATCGGGTGACATAAGGTAGCTTACTTTACACCGATTCCGAAAAATATATGGTTTCTATATACTTTTCTTTCAAATAAGGGAAATAATTAGCTACTTCCAGTTTACTGAAGGTAACTGTTGATGTAGACGACAAGTTTTTTTTTTTAAAGACCTTGACTACCCATGAGGGTCTTGCACGTTCTGTATGTCATTTTAAGGTTACTGTATGCTGATTCTAAAAATATATTGTTTCTTAGTATTTTTCCCTTGCATAAGTGCAAAAATAGCTACATCAGGTTTGCACAAGGTCACTTCTGGTTGATATTTTTAAAAGTCATGTGTCACCCAACCCTTTTCAAAGGACCCTATCATAAACCAGAATGAAGAAATAATCAATTTACCTTAAAATTTAAAATTTCAAGGACAATAGCTCCTATAACATATCATCCTATTGCTTCGAACTGAATGTACTATTTCTTCATCTCAACAAACAAAAAAATAGAACCAGTTCTTTGATATCTAGCTTTTATAGTATGAGATAAGATGCACACACAAGCAAAGGGCAAAATTTAGAACATTACCTTGACCTATGACCTTGACACCATTTTCTTTTAGGTGGACCAAGGACATCAAATCAAGATATCCTAGGTCTTTATCACTTACAATTCATGAATTACATTTACACATATCATTTATGTCAAATACAAAAGGGGAAATAACTCTAAAATGGAGTCTCATTATCGCTTCAGTTAAAATTGACCGAAGCATCCTGAGGAATTAACGAGCAATGTGGAAAAATAAATTTGTTGATTTCTTTTACGGTTGAGAAGGAGATGTGCACAAAAGGAAAACAGTGTTTGGGGAGATAACTCTTACAATAAAAAGTGTTGCGTTTAACAGGGTGAGTTTCAAAAGTGCAATAACTGTTTGATATCATATGCAAAAAATCTATGCGACATCTTGCGAAACCACTTTATACTGCAAAAAAAAAAGGGTTTGGCGGAAGAAGAAAAAATAATAATCAGAACAAAATCAATAGGTCTTTCCACAGAAAAGTTGAAAGAAATAATTAAGTTACTAAGCAAATTCAAATGGACCTTAACCTGATGTAAACATTGCATGTGAAGTGATTGAGCAGACCGCAAATACATGTACAGAAATCAAGACGAGCCTTTTCTTAGAATTGTTAAAAAAATTGATAAAAATCTTTGTAATGGATAACCTACTTTATATTTATTTAAATATTTGTTTTTGATTTTTTAACCTTCACAGACACAACCGTTACATTCATGTAAAGACAATATTTCTATATTAAAAGTTCATGTGACAAAAGCAGACCTGTGTACTGGAAAACTTGGATGTCAAAAAAAAGTATATCTTTGGAAAGTTTTACATATTAAGGACTATGTGGAACATTCTGAAAATTAGTGACCTGAAAGATCTTTAGATTTTGTATGTACATGATTTTTTACATTTTTATGCCCCCGCAGTAGCGGTGGGGGCATTAAGTTTTACCCTTGCCCGTCTGTACATACGTACGAACGTACGTCCGTACGTCCCAAAATTGATTTCCGTTCTCTAACTTGAGTTTGCCTCAACTAAATGTTATGAAACTTATACACAATGCTTATTACCACAAAACACAGATCAAGTTCGAATTTTGGTGGCGTCACTTTAACCATTCTAGAGTTATGCCCCTTTATAAATGGAAAAATTGCAAAATATTTAGTTTCTGTTCTCTAACTTAAGTTTGCCTCAACCAAATGTTATGAAACTTATACACAATGCTTATAACCACAAAACACAGATCAAGTTTGAATTTTGGTGGCGTCACTTTAACCGTTCTAGAGTTACATGTATGCCCCTTTATAAATGGAAAAATTGCAAAATTTTAGTTTCTGTTCTCTAACTTAAGTTTGCCTCAACCAAATGTTATGAGACTTGCACACAATGCTTATTACTACAAAACTCAGATCAAGTTCAAATTTGAGTAGCGTCACTTTTACCGTTCTTCAGTTATGTCCATTTATAACTATATGATATGCAAGCGGGGGCATCATCTGTGTCCACATGTGGACACTATCCACATTTATTTTTATCAATATGCAGCAAAGATTAACATGTTTTTAATTTCAGCTTCACAAGCCTCTAATACAATTATCTCTTTAGACATGATAGACAAGGAACATAAAACATCATGTATTTTCATGTATATTTCTAGTAACACAGTTTAACAAATAATTTCTTTAAATTGTATGATTGCTGTTTAGAAATAACTTTTAATCAGTATTGTCACATGGCTTGTTTTACTATTGATTTTCTTGACTTTTTCTTAAGAAGAGTGACATTTCTATTGTTCTCTTGTCATCAGTTTTGCCACTGCTTAGAGGAAATAAGTATTGTACAAACTGATGTTACCCTCTTTAAATAAAGTATTTATTATCATTATATAAATAGAAACAATAAATAGTAAAAATTGTCAGCAAGACGAGATCTGCAAATAAGTCAACATGGGCAAAACTCCATATAGGCTTAAAGAATGATGATTTTTTTTGGGAGGGGGGTTGCCTTTTATCTTGAAAACTATAATAGATAGAGAAAAACTTTGCAATCAAAAATGATCCAGAAGACATGATCTACAAATAAGTCAAAATTGCCAAAATCTTTGGTCAAATCTTTTTTGGAGTTATTGCCCTTAAATGACAATTTTTAGCAATACTTTTGAGTTTTTGCATTTTATCTTGAAAATATAATATATAGATAAAAATTGAAATAGCATACAGGATCAGCAAGACAAGATCTACATATAAGTCAACATTGCCCATATTTTCAATCAACTCCTTATAGGAATTATTGCCCTAAATTGGTGATTTTTATGATTTTTTTTGCCTATTATCATGAAAAATATAATAAATAGTGGAAACTTTGAAAAGCAAAAATGATGAACAGGACAGGATCTACATTTGAACAGTATGTCAAGATAGCCGAAATTGTCAGTCAAACCTTTATAGGAGTTATTTTCTAAAGATGATTTTTATAATTTTTTGCATCTTTCGGGAAAACTTTGGTGAATAAAGAAAAACTGTAAACAGCAAAAATAATCAGCAAGAAAAGACAACAAAAAAGAGATTTTAATCCTGAATTATATTCTAGACTACAAGGTTGGAGAGTGGCCATAGCTGAAGATGCACATATTCTAGATGAGTTACACAGTCTCTAGTTTTCTATTCTTTCAGCACCCCATTATTATCTATTCTATTTTTGTCCGCCCATAATATTCTCTATTCTGTAAACCTAAAAACAAACAACAAAGATTGACTCAATGCATTTAAGTGCAAGAAAGTTGATCTGTACTAATAAAATCTATGACAAGTCTTTAATATTTTTGTCTCCATGAATTTCTTTATTTTGGTGATTAATTTGGTTGGCTCTTAAATCATCGCGCTGACATACTGTTAACTCAGTTGACTCCAATATCTGAAGGCTGGCAAAAAAATCATACAGACTTCAATCACCCTGTAGACTGCTAGAAGTAACTTGCAGTTGTTTCTTAGGTCCAGTATTAAATATTTGAGGTTAACATATTTAACAGTTGTCAATTTGGTAAGTTTTGTGGGCACAAAGGGTTAGCATTGAATGGGACAACTGAAAGAGCAAGTGCAAGACACTGTCTGAATGCTGCATAATGAATAAATAGATTAAACAATCACAATTCAAATGCAAGGTATAGATTTTACTTTAAAATCAAAAGAATATGGCGAATTTTCCTCAGAGTTTATTTCTCAATAAAAGCAATTGAAAAATCAAATATCAAATACGCCTAAAATCTATATTTAGTTTGTTGAATTTAAACGATGATCTTTTCAAATATGTATCGTTTATATAAATAATGAAAGTATGTAAAACTAAAAATATATACATAAAGAGTAAAAAAAAGGAAGCATGTTTTTGTCAATGACAAGGCTGATTGAAATACAGACCCTGTATCCATGCTTTGGTTACAAGAATCTTACAATGATCTGCTCTACTTTCTGTTTTAAAGACCATTCAGATTCTCTGGTTTTGTCGTAATTCAAAAATTTAAAGGCTAAAATTTCCTTGGCAGATGTAATAATTACCAGAACAGAAAGTAGAAAGTGTTGTCAGATTCTTGTAAGTGAAGCGTGGATACAGTATCTGTATTTCAATCAGGTGGGTTTTATTTTTAACAATATCAGCTTTTCAAAATTTAAATGATATATAAAACAAATCCCTGTAAGGACATATATATTTAAGCAAACATCTGATAAAAAATTATTTGTCTTACATGTACCTTTTAAGTGTAAATTTAATGTAAGTGAATTTATTGTTCAATGTGATTGTGTTTAGTTTCGAATGTGTCAACATCTCGATTCATTTGTTTAAGGGTTGTTTTAGAGTATTATTGGTACTGTATCTTGTATGTTGAACACATTTTTGTGCAAAAATGCTGAATTCGAATTTCCAAATACAAAAAAATGAATATCAGTATGTGTACATAATAACATTTCTTTTTAAGTCAGGATAATTTTACAATTTCAATTTTCAATAGACAGCTCAAGATTTTACTTTCAACATTAACATTTGTCTTGAAGAGGCATTAAAATTAGTTATGAAGTCTATCAAGTAACAGACATCATATCATGGATGCATAATTGTATGAAGATAAATCATGAAATTTTGTTTAACAGGACTCTTTAAGAACTGATGCTATTTAGCTTTCACAAGGAGTGGTCTAAGTAGTCAAACTACTGTATCACTGGCCTGTCAACACTGTGGTTGTGAGTTCAAATCCCACAGTTGGCATGTGCGCTGTCAATTCCAATCTTAAGGTGGCTTGGGTGTCTTCCTCCATCTTGCATTTTGAAATAGCAGATAACAATTGGTCTATATCTTTAATGAAATGTGCAAATTTCGAGAGTAGTATGTAATTCATGTGTAAGACTTTACGTGTAACTATAGAAAATTATGTGTTTTATCATATTTACGGGGAGATAACTCTGAAAAAGTAACTTTTATAAAAGAATGTGTTGTAAATTTACCTATTATATTATGTAGCAAGAAAACGAATGACCCCACTTTTGTACGACCGCAAAAAAATTTGCGGTCGTATATAGGTATCACGTCGTCGTCGTCCGAAGACATTTGGTTTCCGGACAATAACTTTAGTATAAGTGAATAGAAATCTATGAAATTTAAACACAAGGTTTATAACCACAAAAGGAAGGTTGGGATTTATTTTGGGGGTTGTAGTCCTAACAGTTTAGGAATTAGGGGCTAAATTGGGGCCCAAATAAGCATTTTTCTAGTTTCCAGACAATAACTTGTGGAAAGGTGTATGGATCTCTCTGAAATTATACCACAAGGTTCTATACCAGAAAGGCTTTGGGGGGGTTATGGCTCAAACAGTTTAGGAATAAGGGGCAAAAAAGGGGGAAAAACAAGGGTGTCCTGGTTAATGGACAATTACTTTTAAGTAAAATGTTAAGTTTGGATTACCTCCCTTACACTGCTTTTAAATTATTAAATGGGTAATGATGGTTGCAAACTTGGGGGGGGGGGGGGAATTCTCAACAGCATAGTGTATTTGCACAAAAGCAAAAAAAAAAAGGGGGGGGGGGGGCAATTCGTAACAGCATGGTGTATTGCACAATTGCAAAAAATTGAATATAAATTCAAATCATATAACCAATTCTAAGTTCTTTGACTACAGTTATTCTGTGTCAGAAACCTATTATGTGTCAAATATTTAATTACACTCCAAATTGAGACCTGTATCAAGTGCGAATATTGTGTCCCTTTTTGCCCCAACTGCTCAGCGGTCGTATCCAGCTGTGCTCGGCGAAGCAATTTATTTCTTTTTCTTATCTGAAAGCATATTATTAGAGCTATCTTCTCATATTTATCTTACAATTCTATGGTTTAGTTTTCTTTTAATCACACAAAATTGTGTTTTCCATGCATAATCTATATAAAATCTGACAATTTTGCACAACCTGTAGCATGAAAAAAAGCCCAGTGACCCATACTTTTTATTATATTTTTTAAAAAAGCATGATATAAACCACATTTTGACAAATTATTAAAAAATTCTATGGATATTAATGAAGACCCTATCCACCTTAATTGACTAGGATTGTCAGTTTTCCTACCGAAGGTCGTGGTTCTCTTCGGGCACTCCGGCTTCCTCCACGAATAAAAACTGAAACAATAGTGCTGAAAGTGGCTTAAATACCAATCAATCAATCAATCAATCAATAAATTAAAGTATTTGTGAATATATATAATTTATATTTCCCTTTTTTAAAGGGTGTCTGCAAAGAAGAATTCCACAAGCTATCACACACATTGGAAAGATGACCATCCTTCATAAGAGACAGTCACATGTAAAATATTGGTGTATAGTTGATCAAAGGGTTTAACAATGTAACAAGCTAGATGTTGACTCAATTGTTTCACTGTTAATCACTTAACCAAAAGCCATATATTCAGTGTAAAACAAGTCTGTGTGAACATCATGGAGCAGATGGAAAAGTACAATGTATGGGCTGCTTATTATTTTATAAAGAAACTGTTGAAAATGTATGTATAGTAAATGATAAAAAAAACTAGATTTATATAATAAATATATAAGAGTCTTCAGAAAACAACCAACCATCAAACCTTAAAGGTATAGGGTTGCCCTGAAATGATGATGCTACACAAGCAAGCAAGTATGCAAGTTTAAAGATTTTTACATGGAAACCTATAAGAAATATAACAAAAAAGATAAAATTGTATTGTATAGAAATACAAATATTTTGACACAAAAAACAGACTTTATATATGTCAGTGTCAATGTAAAAAACCCACAATCAATGACGAGGCTATTTGTTGTTCCAAAACATGTATTTCTTTGTATGACTTCATAATTGATGATTTGTTGGAGAGTGGGATAACAGGAACAGCAGAATTAAATCTTTAAATGCTTCACTAGGAACCCATGTCATTCTTGCACATTCAGAGCCTTGATTGATTGATTGTTGGTGTTTCAACACCACTATCAGCACTCTTAGCTACCATATATCATAGTGGCTAGTTGTTATTTGTTGAGGAAGCTAGAATGCCCAAAAAGGAACAACCCAACCTCTTCCTCAGGGCACCAATCAAAATACAGGATCTGTGAAGAGTTTTTAATGTGTTAGGAATTCAGGCCCTTGCAAGTAAGAGAGATTGGTTATTGGGAGGGACTGAATTATTCTGGTTAATAAATAGACTGAAATTTTGGAAAGAGTTTTGTTTCCTGGTAATATGTTTTGAGCCAAATATAAAATCTTAACCAATCTTTGGTAGATTAAATGTGCCCTGGGCCACTGAAAAAGACCCCTATTGATTTGTTTGATCACAGTAGTTGGTTAAAGGTCACTGTCACATCATCAATCAATTGACTGAAATTTAGGCCAATGTTTTGTTTTCTATCATTTGACATAAATTCTCCGTATACTTGAGTCAGATAACTTCACAGTCTTCATTATCAGAAATAAAAATTTCTGACTCAAAGATCTGTTTCTTTTACTACAAACCAATAAAGATCACAAGTCACCTTATGCGACCCTAGTGATTCTGTATTTTTTTACATGATCAGGTCAGTTTCTTCCAATTGTATTACTTGTTAATTTGTTCTCGTCCTGAACATGCATAAAATATTTGCCAGTGGACATTTAGCAACCAACAATCAATCAATCAATCAATCAATTTCTTCATTACATATTAAACTCATAAAGTCAACTTTATTTGGTTTATAGAAGCATTTAAAAGGTTTAAAATGTGGTGTAACAGGGGTTATTTACCTTCAGCCTCATTTCTACAGTTCATTAATTTATATTTGATTATTGTTCATTGAGTCCTTTTCCAATTGCTGGTTCGTAGCATTGTATTTTGTGAAAAGGTGTACACATCAGTATGACAAGTCTTGACATGGAACACCTGACTAAGACTTTAAATTCATGGTTTATTAATTCACAATCAAATTATTACAACAATTGTCACTGAATGGTTTATTTTTTGAGAAATTTCTTGAATTTAATAGTTGAAATAGAAGCAAATAAAACTTTTCATGATTGACGTAAATTTTTCTGCAGTTTTGTTGGGGAATTACTCCATACCAACTTGGCATGAGAAATCTTAGCCCAAATATTTTCCTGAATAGGGTTTCTATTTTAGCAATAATTATATTGGGAAAATGCCTGGTGCTCCCAATACCAGGAATGAGTTTCACAAAAAATCTTACGACTAAAGTTAATCGTGAGTAAACTGAATTATGTAAGACTTGTGATCAACTTAAGTCATAAGATTTTTTGTGAAACTGACTCCTGATGTGTATCCAAAACACCTTCCTTTTTCAGTATTTTGTTTTGAAAGTTTTTTCTTTATGTAAGAGGCCTTTTCAACTGCCAGGTCACCTAATTCTCAATTTGAATGTGAATCGTATAAAAAGAAAAAAAAATTCCAGATCTTGAAAAAGAATATAAATCATCTATTTTTACTTTCTACATATGTATGTATAGAAATGCGAATATAATTTTGTCTGCTAGTTTATAAATGAGAATATATGACCTACGTTAGATAAATTACATTTGATTGGCCAAGTAAATCCCTGTAATGTAATTTTGTGCAATTTTATAATCTGACAATAAAATGTCAAATCTGCATCAATGTAATAAAAAGTTTAAACAGATTAACCTATCTAACGACACATACAGAGTTAACTACCTATAATACATTGTATATTTTCTTACGATTTGTTTTTTGCCAGAGGCTGCCATCAATCTGTCAACAATGACGGTCAGGTGAAAATGACTAAATAAAGTTGTGTAGGTGAAAGTACATGGAGAAGTTTTGGTGCAGGTCTAGTCATTATAATGTTACATTGTGTTATGTGATAGAACATGCATTCATATATATCATTCTGAGGTTGCGGTGAAAAACTGGATTTTTTAACTAAACAAAGAGGAAACTATATCACCTACAAGGTAAGTAGTGTTAGTGAAAATGTCTATACCTGTATATTTCATGTATAGCCTGACAGTTAAAATTTCTTAACACCTCCTAATCAATTACCATTGGAATGAATGGAAAGATATATCAATGCTTTGATTTTACAGATTTTTCTGTGGCAGAAAAGTTGGCCTGTACTCTTTTTTAAATAAGTAATAATATCCCTCAACTGTTGTAACCAGCAACAGAGTTTATTGCAGAATTCTTGGTTGCAATGTCAATGCAATAAACAAAATATTATTTAAATTTTTATTTCTGATTAGCAAATACTAGAGAGCCCAGCATTTTGGGAATCTTCTTTTACCTGGTGGTCAATGAAGAAAATCTGCAGGTTCTTACCATTATTTCTATTGCAAAATACAAAAAATGTGTCTGTCCTTTGTAAAATATCGGTGGTCAAAACCTTTGGACCACCACTTTTCAAGAATTTTGGTCATTATGTCTCTGCAAATACATTATAAAAAGAACCACCAAAAAATATCTAAATCAAAAAGGGAAGAAAATAACGTTCAGTGTGAACCTTTTTTTTTTTTTTTTTTATCTTTTCCCATGCACTGAACCAGATCATTGTATTAAACTTATCATAAATGTCAAACAGTGAAATGACTACACATTTAACAAAATTTACCTACTTAAATCTATATTGTGTATAAGTGATTTTTGAAACTAGTCATGTGCAACCTATATAACTTGTGGTTTATAGAGAAAAAACATAAATTTGTCTCTACATAACAGGTAAGATATATTTTATATATCCTGGAACTGGTTAAGTCACAAATGAATTATAATGAATAAAGTCAAATGTACATACAGAACAGATCAGTACAAAGTACAGATTAAAAAGTATGTTTTCATGTTTTTTTCTTTCCTAACTTGCTACTGTTAAATTTTTGAGTTATTTCCCTTTGTTATAGTAAGAACATGTACAAATATTTTTCCACCTCTCGACATTGGTGGAGATTGACTTTTGTACAAGGCCTTGATGGGCAACAATGCCGGTGGCTAATTAATAAGATTATTATATGTTAATTTAAAAATCCTTTTTATTACTGTACATTAAAATGGAAGTGTAATAAAAGCGAAACTAATTGAATATATATGTGTACCTTATCATAATTCTTTATACTAATTATGAAATATTGAAGTATGAGTAAAAAAATATTGGATAGAAATCATGAATCAGTTAATGTTAGTAAACCATGCACTGCTGTTTAAAACTAATAATCCTTAAATGGACCCAAATACAATTTTATACCAGGACAGAATGACTTCAAACTGTTTGATAATCAGGCATAGACATTGATAGTGTTTCAAATAAGAGATGATTATATGTTGAGATTTTAATTGAAGTGTAAATAGTTATCTTTTATATATAAGTTGTTCTTTGTTTTGATGGTCATTAATAGTGTACTATTGTGGTAAATGACATATATTTGTTTGCTACTTTAATGATTGCAGGATTGGTGTTGATAAATTGTGTCAAGTGGATTCTACTTCATAGTCCAATGGATCAACAGGAACCAGTTGACAACTACAGTGGATACCTTGGACATGATCCACTCAATGTTGCAGTTTCCACGGCAGATGTTAAATTTACAGACTACCTACATCCTTTAGCAAGCAATTCACAGGACGTGGATAAGAATACAGGACCAGTTCCACAACATCCACACAAAGACATCAGATATCCACAGATAAATAGCGTCCAGAAGAAACCAGTGAATATGAGGGAGTTGAGATTTGATTCTGGTTAGTACCTATATACACTTTCAAACATGTAATTATATAACTGAGATTGAAAAAAGAGAAGAAAGAATCAAAAAGGAAAACCTAATCTGGATATATCAATCTCAAACTTTTTTTTTTTAACTTAGTAGACAAGGTTGGTGAATATTATCCATGTTTTTTCTCATGTTTTTTTTTTATTCAAGTTCAACAGAAAACTGAAAGATTAAAAACAGATATTAACCATAAAATTTTTAGAGTCAAATAATGGATTGATAAAGCCAAAGTAGAAATGATTCTGTTTCCATTTTAAAGACCTAATGATTTTTTTTTTAGTTTTTTAATCAAAAAGCAGATTTTTGCATGAAATTTTGGTGAAATTGAATACCTAATTAAAATTTCATACAGAAGAAATTGGGGGAATTCCAAAATAAATTTAGTGGTGAGGGTGTTGGAATGCACTTTTTATTTCATCCACCAAGTAAATGAAATTTTAATTGATCATTTCCTTTATTGTTCAGGCTATATTTCTAAAATAATCACCACCTGTCATATTTTACTAGAATTGCCTTCCAACCCCACTCATCATTCAATTTTGAACAGCCATATTCATAGACAACTGAGATTTAACATTTATCAGAACTCAGAGCTTTATCATTGCTTAGAAAAAGATTATTTTGCTTACAGAATTTACAATTCATCAAAAAGAAGTATTTTTCTTTTTTAGCTCACCTGGGCCCGAAGGACCCCATGTGAGCTTATGCCATCACTTGGCATCCGTTGTCATCCATCGTCTGTCGTCGTAAACTATTTCAAGAATCTTCTCCTCTGAAACTAATGGGCCAAATACCTTCAAACTTTAACTGAATGTTCCTTAGGTTATCTAGTTTATAAATTCTATCCGAAGTTTTGATCCATCAACAAACATGGCCTCCATGGCTAAAAATAGAGGTCAAATGCAGTTTTTGGCTTATATCTCAAAAACTAAAGCATTTAGAGCAAATCTGACTGGGTAAAAATGTTTTACAGGTCAAGATCTATCAGCCCTGAAATTTTCAGACAAACCAAACTACCCATTGTTGGTTGCTGCCACTTAATTGGTAATTTTAAGGAAATTTTGCAGTTTTTGGTTATTATCTTGAATATTATTGAAGATAAAGATAAACTGTAAACAGCAAAAATGTTCAGCAAAGTAAGATCTACAAAAAAGTTAATATGACCAAAATTGTCAATTAAACCTTAAGGAGTTATTGCCCTTTAAAGACAATTTTTCACAATTTGTTCATCATGTTTTCTAACTTTTAAAAATCTTCTCCTCTGAAACTACTGGGCCTAATACTTCTAAACTTTAACTGAATGTTCCTTAGGGTAACTGGTTTATAAAGTGTATCCAAAGTTTTGATCCATTAACAAACATGGCCGTCATGGCTAAAAATAGAACATAGGGGTCAAATGCAGTTTTTGGCTTTTATCTCAAAACTATAGCAGTTAGAGCAAAAGTGACATGGAGTTAAAGTGATGAATAAGTCAAGATCTATCTGCTATGAAATTTTCAGAACAATTGGACCTCCCATTGTAGGGTTACTGTCCGAAATAGTTTATTTTTAATGAAATTTTACTGTTTTTGGTTATTATCTTTGATATTATAATAGATAGAGAGAAAGTGTAAAGGCAAAAATGTTCAGCTAAGTAGGATCTACAAATAAGTCAAATGATCAAAATAGTCAATTGACTTTTTAAGGAGTTATTGCCCTTGAAACGTTTATTTTTTACATTTTTTCGTGCAAGTCTATTACTTTTTCAAAAATCTTCATCTCTGAAACTACAATGTACTGTGCTTAATACTTCCAAACTTCAACTGAATGTTCCTTAGGGTATCTAGTTTATAAAATTTATCCGAAGTTTTGATCTATCAACAAACATGGCCTCCATGGCTAAAAAAAAGGGACAAAAGCATTTTTGGCTTATATCTCAAAAACTACAGCAGTTAGAGCAAAAGTGAAAGGGAGTTAAAGTGATAAATGGGTCATGATCTATCTGTTATGAAATTTTCAGACAAGTTCGACAACCCATTGTTGGGTTACTGTTGGAAATAGTTTGTTTTTATTAAATTTTACTGTTTTTGGTTATTTTCTTTAATATTATAATAGATAGAGAGAATGTATTAATGGGAATAAATGTTCAGCTAAGTTACATCTACAATTAAGTCAACATGATCAAAATTGACCCCTTAAGGAGTTATTGCCCTTTAAACGTTTTTTTTAAACATTTTTTGTGAAAGTCTAATTACTTTTTCAAAAATCTTTTTCTCTGAAACTACTTGGCCAAATACTTAAAAACTTCAATCGAATGTTCTTTAGGGTATCTAGTTTATAGATTGTATTTGGGGATTTGATTCATTCAAAAACATGGCGGCAGTTTCTAAAAATAGAACATAGGGGTCAAATGAAGTTTTTGGCATTCATCTCAAAAACTAAAGCAGTAAGAGCAAAACTGACATAGGTAAAAGTGTTAAACAGATTTAGATCTACATGTCAAGTAATCTTCAGACCAATAGGACAACTTATTGTTGGGTTACTGTCCAGAAATAGTTAATTTTTAGGAAATTTTACAGTTTTGAGTTATGTATTATCTTTAATATTATAATAGAAAGAGAGATAGTGTAAATGACAAAATTGTTCAACAAAGTAAGATCTACAAATAAGTCAAATGCCTGAAACTGAAATTACAGGTGAGCTATATCAGGCTCTCATGAGCCTCTTGTTTGGGGTAAAAATATAATCTCAGAAGATTTTTATATATTTATTGATATTTGATGCCCTGATACTATAGTAGGTCACATTATGTTTTATTGTTTTTACTTTGTGTTCACCTAGATGCCTTTTGGTTTCTTGTTTCATTTGGTTGCTGCCACATAGACCTTTGCCTAATTTTTTTATTTTAAATTTTTGAAGTAAAGTTTTGTTTTATTTTACCCCTGCTTTAAAAAAGTGGGGGTATACTGTTTTACCTCTGTCTGTCCGTCAGTCCATCCATTCATCAGTCCGTCCGTCAGTCCATCCGTCAGTTCATCTGTCCGTCTGTCCCATGAATATTTTTGTCGCATCTTTCTCAGGAACTACATCATAAGGATTTCTGAAATTTGGTTTCAGGATTTATATAAGTCAGCTATACCGTGTGATGCATTTTCAGATTCATCACTCAACAACTTCCTGTTTACCGAACACTTGTATCATTTTACACATGATAACTAAGTAGTAAATTTTCGTCACATTTTTCTCAGGAACTATAATACAAGGATTTCTAAAATTTGGTTTCAGGGTTTATATAAGTCAGCTTTACCGTGTGATGCGTTTTCAGATTCATCATTCAACAACTTCCTGTTTACCGAAATATTTGGGTGGGGGTATCATCAGTGAGCAGTAGCTCGCCGTTTCACTTGTTTAATTTAGACAGACAACAGATAAAAAAACATTGATTTGATGCAGAGTAATCATAGCCTAATTTAAAGAATACATATGTATATATTTCATTCATCAGAAAGTAACTAGGAATTCATGTTTGAAAATTAAACTTTATAAAACTGTATAGTACAATGCTGTTGACTTAAAGTTAGTCGGAAGAAAGTTCTTATTACATGCATATTAAGAGATGGAAGAATAGCTTCAGAATTTATGAACATTTCTTTATGATATGATTCTTTTGTTTCCTTTTCTTCTTGTCAGAAAAAAATAAAAAATTTTATATGAATTCATATTTAGTGATCATTTCTATCATTTAGTATAAAGATTCAATAGTGACTTTAACTAGACTTTATTCCCTTGAAATATTAATTGATAATCAGTAACCTTCTTTTGCCAGTATGAATAGGAGTACTAATATAGCCGTAAATTTTGGGGCCTTACCAAACCTTTTGCTAAAACTTTGTAAAAAGAATATTCAGATTTATATGTTTGGATATGTAATAAACTATTGATGTTAAAAAAAATGAATGTTTGTAGTGATGAATGACTTAAAAGAAATGTGACTATATTCAAATATCTTACAACAGTGTTATCTAGAAAAAGCTTATTGATAAGTTTATTTAATGGATTAATAAGTTTCAATGGATTATATTGAAAATTACGAGCTTAAAAATATAACAATACAAATTAGGAAATGATTTATGCCTGGACTGTAAAAAAATAATTTGAAAATAAAGACGAAGATTAAAAACAAAATTAAAGCTCTCGTTTCTGATTATTTGATTTGAGGATTTTTTGTAAAGAAAGATTTTTAAAAGTCTCATCGCAATTGCTACTTTTAACCACAGCGAGAAAGTTCATATAGTGCACTTAGTTTCAGTATTTTTGCCAGTAAATGATTGTTTCGTCTATAATAGAATATGTTTGCTTTGTATAAAATGCATGCTGATGATATAATAGTACAAGTAACCTTTGTATAAAATGCATGCTGACGATATAATAGTACAAGTAACCTTTTGGTGAAGTTTGATGAGTAAGATGTAAATTATATCAAGTAACAAGAAAAGTCATATGAACTTTCTTGCTCCTATTTTGAATATTATAAATCCTCAAACATTAATACCAATTGTAATATATATAGTAATGTATACCCAGCATATTGGTCGTGATTAAACAGAAGCAGTTGGTTGTGTGAGTTTTCTTCAGTCTTAATCCTTTTTATATATACAGTGGAGAAATATCATTGTAATTCATTAATATTGATATTTTTTTTAAACATTTGAAAATGGGTAGAATTCATTGAAAAAATCATTTATCTATTTGAAAAAATATTTTGAATTGAAACATTTAATATATAACCTGTAGTTTGTTTCCCCTATATCAAGTATTATTAAAAAAAGTTGTGAAGATATTTGTACAAATTAGTGGTAAACTCTGGTGAACAGTAGGCTATACAATACTGGAGAAAGTCCAATTCACTGGTTGTGGTCAGTAATTAGGGTAGATAGTGAACGTCCTACGTTTTAAATAATGATTTTGCGTGGACAGATTTTTGCCCCCGTTGTTACATTATTTGCAAATGAAGTTATCATTGTAGTTTGTTGCACGTTATTGAGAATTCACGGCAGATTAATCAGCAATACAATTATTGTCCGAAAACACTGACTTTTTCCACCTAAAGTTATTTGGTTTCATCAGAAGACATTATAGACATTTTAAAATTGTAAAGTGAATTATTTGGTCGAATCACATTTAAATCAGTGATAGTTTATCAATACTTTGATAATCAATATCTGAATAAGTAAAAAGCTTTCATCATGTGATTTTAAGGACCAATACAATTTCATATGGATGAACCCGTTATTTACTTGGAATTACTACCAGATGACAACTATTATGATATGGAAAACCATGTGCAAGTCCCGCTTTTAAATAATCAAGGTATGTTTGGTCGACTATCTATAAATCCTCAGATCTACATCATTTATTTAAGTAGTATTAAAGAATTGTTTTAAAAATCAATGAAACATGATTTGTAAAAGATATAACACATCAAGAAAGAAAGGTATTTTTATTTTACCTATAAGCCGTTTACTTTTAAAATACATGTTCTACTTATTTACATTGTTGTACCTACAGTACTAAGTAGATAAGGGTATAAGTTACCTATCTGTGTACTTAAGGTAAACTGACTGATCTGGTGATAAATAATGCAATACAGTATCTGTCTGTTTTGATTATTGTTGTTTTTCTATCACAAAGGTTAGCAAATGAAAATAAATATCTTAGAATATGAGGTATGATTTTGCCTCGGTGTACAATTATTTTAATGTAATAAATTGCTTGAAGTAATAATTATTAATTTCTATATCATGTTATGGAGTGATACATGACTTGAAAGCAATACTCAAAGCATAAAATATAAAGAATATTTTTCATAACTAATTTGGTAACAAGAAAAGAGAAATATGTCACATTTTGACTGCTACCAGAAAAATAGTGACAAGAATTTTACCAGCTCTCTTCAGATCTCTGATAACTTGGTCAATTCTACAAAAACTTTGAAATGCAAAACAAACATGACATATAGCATTCATTTTGTACTTCTATCAGACAGAAATCTAACAATACAGGAAAACCAAGATACATAATAAGCTTTTATTTGCACTTACACTCACTGATAATCACAATATTTTTGTTGTAATGGGTGATTGGTGTGGTCACATTAAATATCAAGAAAAATATGATACATTCTTTTGTTTATTATGAAAATCTAAAGTTTGATGTATATCTTATACTATATATCTTGAACTTGAGATGTCAAGGTGTAAATTGCACAACTTAAATAAATTAGGTTGAAGACCATTGCCCTTTTATAGCAATATTCTTTAGGTCATATAATTTTAGAGCGTTCCTACATTTGTCATGTTCAGTGTATCTGTTGGGGTAATTTCAATACCAAATATAAATCATTGGCCACAGAAAGAATGTTCCAATGTCCTGTTACTGGTTTTAAAAATAGTCAGTTCTCCACAGTATTAAAATGATCCTGATGATGATTATGAATAGGTCTGACAAAGGTGACCTATAATTACTTACGTCCATGTCATTTGAACTCTGGTGGACTGCTGTCTCATTGGCAATCATACCACATCACCTTATTTTTATACCGACAAGAAAAGTACGAATTGCATGCATTTACACCCTCAAGAATACAATATGCGTAGTTTCAGACCTTTTATTTTTCAAATATAGACATGGCAACCTTCTGTCACCCCATATAAGGTAATCTAGAAAGGTGGTAGGGTTATAAAGGAATATTTTTATTTTTTAGAACTGTTTTGCAATTTGATAGTCATAATTTCTAATAGGACAAATCATCAAGAACAAAAATGGCAAAATTTGGCTCTGACTATGTTCATGATGTTTATTGTTTTTTTTTCTGTTTATTTTTATACAGATTTGAATTGAGTGTCTCTAAAATGGACCAGGACACATGACTAATTGTCTGATTTTACCACTTGACATAATATATGTTAAATTAGTTTGAAGTATTAAATTAAGTATTGTTTGGGTGTAAAGTTTTATTTGGGGTTTTTAATTACACATGATCATTGTCTATTTCTGAAAAGTTTATTTTAATAAAATAAAACAAAAATCAACCCACCATATGCAAAATCTTTTTAAAAATATATCTGTTTATTTTCTTAAAGCAATATGTATAGTAGTTCAAATAAGATGGATTTTTCCAATAACACTTTTTGTCGGGCTTGCAACTTTTGTCGCAGAAAGCTTGATATAGATAGTGATCCGGCGTCGTTAACTAACTACTTTAAAAGCTGAATATTACAGAAGGTAGAAGACCTGGATGCTTCATACTTTGTATATAGATGCCTTATGATATGAAGTTTCTGATTGTCATATGTCCTTTGTCCTTGACATCAATTTCATGGTTCAGTGACTACTTGAAAAAGAAGTTAAGATTTTTTGTAATAACAACAACAACAACAACAATACTTTATTTTAAGAGGGTTACACAATTAGCAATATAACAAATCTACCCTGAGGCCCTCATCATAGAAAAGCATAAACAAAAATGCAAACATATACATGGCATATATTAATATAAAAGTCAAGTATGATGATAATGTTCAATACAACTTGATAAAAATGTTGTGTCGGCTGTTGTCTGCTCTATGGTCGGGTTGTTGTCTCTTTGACACATTCCCCATTTCCATTCTCAATTTTATGAAAAAATAAACATGATGAAATAATCAGTATTCATAATTTTTTTCAACAGGTTGATTTCAATAAATGATCTGTTATTTTGTATTTGAAAGAAATAACATTTGTAATATTTCTTAACGATATTGGCAAATTATTCCACAAGAATGGTCCAGAATACATAAAAGATTTCTTGAACAATTCTATTTTTGGTTTAGTGAGTTTGAGGTTTCCTTGAACAGCATTTCTCAATGGATATGGATTTCTGTCTGAAACATAATGAAACTTGCTAGTAAGATATGATGGGGCATCATTTTTGATGCACTTAAATGTCATCACAAACTTGTGATATTTTTATTCTCTTTTCAACTGTCATCCAGTTTAAGTGTTTGAATAAGGGCTCAGAAGGAGCAAAAGGGTCTGTTTCTAGTATTATTCTAGCAGCTCTCTTTTGTAATTTTGATATCCTATTTAAACCCTCACTGCTGCAACTACTCCACACTATACAACAATAGTCAATTAGTGGCAAGATATAACCATTATAGAATAATTTTCTGCAGTCTAGATTTAGAAATTTCTGAATCTTTAATAGTAGATATAGCCTAGATGAAATTTTTGAGCAGATCAAATCAATTTGGTTTTTCCATGTAAGGGAAGGGTCAATTTTAATGCCTAAGAGACTTTCGCATGTGGAAGATTGTATCACTTGATTGTTAATAGTTAAACAACTCTCACTGTAATGTGGCATTGCTTTTTGCTTTGTTCCAATAATTATATATTTTGTTTTATTTTTATTGATGAACATATTGTTACAATGTATCATTACACCATTCCTCAACACCATGAACACCATGCAAATCTTCTTGTACCTTTGACTGCAAAGTTTGATAACAACTACCAGAAAGATGTAAAGTTGAATCATCAGCATATAAATCAGTGCAACAATTTTTCATATTGATAGGAAGGTCGTTTATGTATAATTTAATCAGAAGAGGCCCTATTATGGAGCCTTGGTGGACACCATACTTGATGTAAAGTTTTTCAGAATGAGCATTACCAATTTGTACTTGTTGAGTTCTTTCATTCAAATAGGATTTGAAAAAAGAAACAGCAGCATTATCAAATCCATAAATTTCAAGTTTTTTACAGAGAATATCATGATCTACTACATCAAAAGCTTTCTTAAAATCCAATAGGACTGCTAAGTTGATATAACCGTCATTCATATCCTGTACCCATTTAATTTTATGTAAATGTAATGTTAATTTCTCTTTTATTATGAGTAATAGGATAACTATATTTGGTATGTGCATACCTTGCTCAGTGTTCATGCATTTCAGACAGTTTTCACTTGACCTCAACCTCATTTCATAGATCAGTGAACAAGGTTAAGTTTTCGAGGTCAAGTCCATATCTCAGATACATAAGCAATAGGTCTACTATATTTGGTGTATGGAATGATTGTAAGGTGTACATATCTAACTGGCAGGTGTCATCTGACCTTGACCTCATTTTCATGGTTCAGTTGTTAAAGTTAAGTTTTTGTGTTTTGGTCTATTTTTCTAAGACTGCATGCAATAGGTCAGCTATATTTGGTGTATGGAAATATTTTATGATGTACATGTCAGTCTGGCAGGTTTTATTTGACCTTGACCTCATTTTCACGGCTCATTGCTCAATGTTAAGTTTTTGAATTTTGAATTTCTTAAACAATAAGCAATAGGTCAACTATGTTTGGTGTATGGAATGATTGTAATGTTTATATGTCTGTCTGGTAGGTATTATCTGACCTTGACCTCATTTTCATGGTTCATTGGTCAGTGATAAGTTTTCATGATTAAGTTTGTTTCTTAGATACTATATTTGATACATCAACTTTATTTGATCCATGGAATGATTGTAAAGTGTACATGTCTGTCTGGCAAGGTTCATCTGACCTGACCTCATGGTCCATTGGTCAATATAAAGTTTTCATGGTTTGGTCTGTTTCTTGTATACTATAAGAGATAGGTCAGCTATATTCACAATCTAATTAAAATTAAATCCATATCAGAACAGGAGCAATTCAAGGATTTAATTTTAATTAGATTGACTATATTCAATGTATGGAATGATTGTAAGGTGAACATATATTTCTGGCTTGGTTTATCTGACTTTGACCTCATTTTCTTGGATCATGATAAGTTAATGTGATACATGTAGTAAAACTTTGTATTTAGGGCTATCAACATAAAATCAATGGTAGTAAAGCAGGCAAGAAATGTCAGTGTGTGCACTCTTGTACTTCCCAGGCATAATAATTATTCAGAAATTATATTGGCAGCAAAAGAAAACAGCAGTGATTGATTTCCTCTAAAATTATTCTTGGGCATCATCCAGTATGTCCTTCAGAGAAGACATACAAACAAGTTGATGTTATTTTTACTTGCTTAGTGCATTTTGGAGTACCTTACATTGGAAAATCACTATCAATGACAACTGTAGGTCACTTCAGCAACATTACAAATTACACCATACCATAGCCTAGGCAAAAATAGGGTAAAATCAGAGGCAGATTTAGGGGGGAGAGGGGCAGGATGCTGGGCCCCGCCTCCCCTTATGGAGCTACATTTATGGTTAATCCAGACTTTTTACTGGTTCCACGCCAAATTTTGTCTAGTTTGTGCACCCCCCTTTTTCAAAATCCTGGATCTGCATCTGAAAATGTGCTGTTCAAAAGATCTGTAATATAAATGTTATATAAAGCATCTGCTGTAACGGTTGGTTTCAAATTGCTGCTAAATTCAATTTTCAACAAATCTTTCTTTCTGGGTTTTAAGCTTTGGGTTTTTGAACATGGGAATAAATTTTTTTGTACTCTTTAAAACATTAATAAAACATTTTGCCTAAGAATGAAAAGATCAAAATGACATACCAGTACTAGGAATCGGCCTTGTCTTTATGACACCATATTTTTTTTTTAATGGAATAATTACATGTGCCTTTGTTTTTGTGAATAAAAAATGTAGAATGTTATATGGCTTTTTTTCAATATAGCACCCGCATCAACTAAAGACACAAATTTAATTCCAGAGAGCTCTGCTTTGGGGAATATATTGGTTGAGGGTTGATATGATGTGTGAATCATGTCATATTCACTTTATACTATACTCAAAACTGAAGTTTTATTGTTGGGGTTTAATAAAGCCTGTGCGATCGTGACTGATATGGATATCATCATGTATGGCTGATACAGATAATTGTTATGGATTCTATTACATAAAAACAAATTAACTTTTATTTACTACTAAGTATATAATAAAAAAAGATGATATGGGGTTAAATGCTTTTTGTACATGATTTGTACTGTACCTTCTTCCACATACCCCTTGAGTCTACCGAACAAGATAAAAATAGAGTAGTTGAGTACTCTATACAGTACTTGTTAACCTTTGCTGCTTGTAAAGTGCTTGTAACAGTTCAGACATCTTGTCAGTGGTTGTCTGTGTTTATCTTAGTGTTATTTGTCTTTAAGTAAGTTGATGTTGATGTCTTTGGTACTTTTACAGCTCATCAGGACCTAGGTTGATTTAGATCTTGACATAGGGGTATAGACACCTGTCCATTGTTGAAGACTTTATGTTGCCCTCTAGATTTATTTTCTAGCTTTATTGTATTTTAGGGTTGCTGTTTATTAAAATTTACCTAGTTCACTTTTAATCCATATTATATGAATGAAAAGAGAATTGGTATACAAACCCATATTATGTAACATTTGTTGTTAAAGAAAAGAAAATAGACTAAGCTTCATCCCTAGGTTGATAAGAGAAGAGTCCACTTAAGTGATTACTCTTCTGTTATGAATGATTGTCAATCTTTGTTAATGGCTTGTGTTAGGAAGGAAGCATGTACACCATGTTAATATGTTAGAGATGTCCACATTCCATGTACGGTGTCAAGTACTTACATATTGTGTTTACCACACAACCATTGATTGGTTAATTCTCGAGGAGATTTAATATAATTCTCTCAGATAAACTTAGTATGTAAAATGTTCATAGAAGCACTTTCTTTAATCCTTGTCAGAATTTTTCTTAATTACATGAAAAATTATCCATATTAGGTTTTGTTTTAATCCTTATCAAGAAAAGCACTTCGGACACACATGTTTTATAAAGTGTTATCTTCATTTACAACAAGTTGAAAAATGGAATTTTTATGTAAATGTATGACATTGATTGGGAAAAGGGGGGGGAGGTGTAAAGAGGGTTATTCAACAATCATGTGTTGTACAGTGAGACAGAAATCATATAATTTGTTTTTTTTCAAAAGTAAATAAAGCAATTCAATTGGTTTCCATGCTTTTTGTTCCAAATAAATTCACAGACATGACAAAGTTCTTTTAGAAACAATGTGAAATGTGAAATGTTATATGCAGATCAGGGCTAATTGATGGATAAAGTGGGTTTTCCTTTGAGAGAATTTTAGCACATTTATTCCTGCAGACCATAATCATGACAATAAGAGATCTTTTAGGATTTCCCACTCCTTGATTGCATGATTTCATAATTCATTTAGAATTCCCTGTCCCAAACACTGCAGAAAATATTGAACACTTCTATTAACCATAAATATGATATTTATGCCAGCAAAGGACAAGAATATGATATTAGTATTTTATAGTTGTAACATGAGTCAATTTAATTTTTTTAACTTGTGTAGGAATAACCACTTCTTCTACAAATATCAACTGGAATTTTTTAAACCTGAAAACATGTCATTGCATTTATTAAAACTTAGATTTTATGTAAATTGAAATGGTGTTAATCTGTCAAAACATAGACATTTATTTTTAATACATTAGACAATCTTATTCAAATTAAGGTAAGGTAGTCTCAATCAGTTATTGACATTTTGATGGTGAATCTCAGGAAATCCAAAAGAACCTAGATCAGGTGTGGTCTTCTCTCAGTATTAGTTGTTTACCTTAATCCAATCATAACTCATACCCCCCCCCCCCTTTTTGCCCCCTGGTAAGATTTGCTGTGCTGCTACCACCTCTCAGACAAAATCCTACATGTATATTTAATGGTTATCTCTGCTTGTATTTTCCTAGTGTAAAAGTGTGAGTATACAACTTCTGTATGAGGAGTCTCAACCAGGTCCTGAACCAATTCAAATAACTAGTTCAGTCTAGTGAAGAAACCATTACATTTACTTGAGGCTGAATAAAAACTAAATACAGGTTTGGGCCAAGTAAATCCACAGTTTAATTATAATTCCAATTAGATGCAAACATAATTGGCAAATATAGCCAAAGACAAAATTACATAGATCTGCAAAACTGTGGTACTCCAAAAATTTGCCCAAACCTGTATAGTAGTGAGTAGAAATTATTTTAAGGAAGATGAGGAAAAGGCTGTAGCAAAAGCATGCATCACCTGATGACGGTAAGACAAAGATGGGTCCAAATAGGATTTGTAGGCATCGCTACGCCAGTCTCCTTGTGCTTGGATGACCTCACCGGGCAGGCCACACTCCAAGGCAAAGGAGGCCCCACCTCTGCGAAAACTATGACCTGAATATTGGCTGCTGTCAATACCTAAAAGGAGTAAAGCGTGTTTCAAAGTTGTTTACCTTAATTTGTATCATCTTAATTGATTCATAAGATTTAAACACCTGTAAACTCCTAGAAACTAGAAAATCAATTTGACAATGTTAGGGTAGATCTGATTATTTACTCCCTTCTTACAGGAGCTGGAACATATACTTTTTCCTCTAACTTAATTGTATGACAACACCTCCTAGCATTACATAGCTGCCTTGTCCCATCATTTAACTCACATACATTTTTAATTGCAGATATATATGATTGAATCATTTTTTGAAGAATATATTTGAACATTTTATTATATTAGTTATATTAGAAATATTTATATATAACACTAGTGAAATTATCTTTTTTTTTTTCTGATTTTAAAGTAAGATTTAATTCTATCTTTTGCTCATTTGGTCTCCTTTCCTTTTTTTTTGTCCATTTGTCTACCCCCTATTTTCTAATACAACAAGGAATCAGAAGTAAGAAAAGTTCTGTAACATTCATTTTTTTCTTGTTCTTTTTTTGTTTTTTTTGGAGGGGACATTTTAAAAGAAAAGTCTTTCTAAGATGGATGATTTAAAAAAGTTTTATAAAAAAGATAAAGAAATGATGTATATAACGATAATAATAAGAGTTCATTTGATACATTTAACTAGTACACTTGGATGGTCCTCGGAAGTACATGTGGTTTGTTATCATATAAACTGTTTCTTTACAATTTGATGTCCAACTGTGTGGGACTTGTGTATCCAATTTAAATATATTTGCTAAGGAGCTATTTTATAATTTCCTTCACAATTATATTTTAAAGACAAAATTGTTATAGAGTTTTTTTTTAACCTGAAGCAAATAAAACTTAATTGCTTAAAAAATATAGATAATCATTCAAGGATAGAGAAGATAAGGGTCAGAGGTCACTAATGCTATTCAAAACAAGTTGATTGATAAATGTTATGTTTGGTATACAATATTCAGTGTACAAATTATTTGTATTCAGTAAACAAGACACTAACACACATGGTTTACATTTATTGTAACCCGCAAAATAATTTGATTTCTAGTGAAATTGACATTTGCTGGTTGATAAAACATTCTGCATATTTTCATAGAAGTATTTGTGTGGGATATTTTATTGAGGCTAGATATTCATCAAGTGTATTGTAGTGTTGTAGCAATATAGATTATTACAAACTGTGTGAAATCCTCAATTCAATCATGCCGGAATATTACAATGACTTTAGATATACAAAGCAAAGTGATATACCATATGAGAAATGTGGTAAGTAAGATCAACTTTTTTTCTTAGTTTTATAGAACACAGTTATTAAAATGTCAGGTAAAAGTAGCCCACAGTATTATATAATGTCAAATTGAGAGAATTATTTGAACAACCACAGAATTTAATATACCTTATATTAAAACCTTCTATTAGATTAAAAAAAGTCTAGGCATTGTGTACATTTAAAACATTTAGAAGTAAACACAGATTTTTAATATGCGATAGTTATGGATGAAATATAATATGTTAATAATACAGCAATCTAACAAATAAGCTCAGAAAAATCTACATCATTCATAGGAATGTGCCCTGGAAAACAAGAAAAAATGATACTTAAAGTAGTTGAATCTTAATCCTTTTTATATAAAACAAGACAATTATCCCAACCTCTACCACCCAAACACAAAACGAATTCTTTGGAGACAATCTGTGTTTTTAAATAAACAAAATAACAAAAATAAGTCAACTGCACTCTCAAAAACTCTGACAATATATTTAAAAATTTTATTTTTTTACCACTCAATGATAATTCAATTAATCTGCACTACTGTGAAATAACAGAAATAAAATGTTTTATGATGTTGAATAGATATTCCATTTCAATCAAATAATGGAGACATATGTGTATTTTCTTAAGTATTTTTTAAATAACAATTTTTAGTAAATTAATGGTAAATATCTTTTCAAGAATATATACACATTGTAATTAGTTTTACAGATAATGAAACACCAGAAACCATTTGGTTCATTTACATAGCACTAAATCTTTTGAATGTAAATAAAAACTGTATAATTAGATTTACATCAGAAACAAGCCTGTTTCCTGTGATAACAATTTATCTTATGTATGCACATTTCTGTACTTTCGTTTTTCTTTCATTTAAATTTCAACTTTGCACATGAAGACTGGTCAGAAAGTACCATTATTTGCTTCTTTGTCCATGTGTCTGGCTTTACATATTGTTTTCAGCTGATAATTTTATAAATAAAATGTGGTTACTATTAAATTCACAAGTTTCCCATTGAAAAAAATCCTTTCAATATTTTTTTCCAACAGAATGGGAAAACATACTTTTATTGACTTTTTTTTAAAGATTTTAATTGAAAGTATGTTTAAGATATTTCATATAGGAAACAATTTTTCAGAGAATATAGATGAATAAAAGGAAATTTGGGGTAAATGTCATTGAGACATCAACCCAACATTGCATATAACTAAAAGACATCCAGATATCAAAATTTCGTCCAGAACATGCATGAAATATTTGTCACTGGACAGTAAGCCATCACCAATCAATCCAGAGGTCATCAAACAGTCTTCAACATAGACAGGTTTATAAACAATATCTGAAGCTGTAAATTGCCCTTAGATCTATAAAATTGTGAATAAATTTGAGAGACTATACAATTATAGCCTTTGTATGAGGTCGATACAAGGATATATTGATCTGAAAGAAGTATATTGACTGAGGACGAAGTCCGAGGTCGATATACTTCTTTGGGTCGATATATCCTGTATTGACCTCATACAAAGGCTATAATTGTTATATTATTAATTTCAGACCATAATTGTATCAAAATCGTCAGTGTAATATATTCGATGAGTTGATTTTGTTTGAATTTTATATATATCATATTGTCTCCTAGACAATAACAACATATTAGTTGTTATTTCATTTATTTTTTATGGGTTTTTTTTGTACATCTTTTGAATTTGAAGATTTTTTTCTTCAAATAATCGATTATAAATATAATTTTTGTTTAAACTTTTAACAATATCATGAAATTCATTACATGACGTCACAAAGTATATCGGTTTATAGATATTCTAAAAATAACCGTGCAATATGCTTTTTGCTATCCGCCGTTTTCTATCTACCTTCAAAAATATAGTTTAACATGTGACTATCCCTGAACAAATCAAAGTAGTTAAAATATACGAATTAATAATATTATACAAATAACCGTGCAATATGCTTTTTGCTATCCACTGTTTTTTCTCGTAACCTTCGAAAATATAGTTTAACATGTAACTATCTCTGAACAAATCAAATTAGTTAAAAAATACGAATTAATAATATTATCAAATATCTGCCACCAACACGGAATTCTCAAAATATTGAAAAAAATCATTTACATTTGAGAACTTTTTTTTTTAAATCTGAATGGTTATCAATCATTTGGTTTTTGGAGAAAGTGTTGTTGTGTGCTGAAAAGTTTTAAAAAAGGTATTATTTTAGTTTTATATTTAAAAATGAAGCAACTAATAGTCATACATGCATGTCATATATGAACTTTTCAAATAATATTTCATATATAGTACATTTTGACAGTTTAGATATTGCACTCATTGGAAGATATAATGTTTCTGACCTGTCCATTCATCTGTCATCGTGGTCATTACTATGTCATCTTTTGGATAGGGTTTCCATTTTTTGATGTTTTTTTTTTTTTTTCAAATCCAAATTCTTATTACACAGTTGATATTATAAAGTCTGATTATCAAAATTTAGATGGAGATCTATATTTTTGGGGAGGGGATTTATGGTATACTGATAAAGGGTCTTGGGGTTTGCCTGGTGAAAGATGTATATTTGTTTTCTTTCATATTTCAAGGCTCACAGATGTTTTCTACTATGCTGTCAGTTCTCAAGAAACTATGAAAATAAAATATTGAATGTTCATATGTTATTATGGATAATGGTTGAAAAGAAGTATTTAGCAGAGACTGACCAATGCGTATTTCCAATATACCTACCAACTTGTTAGCCTTATCATTCTGCAACTTTTTCATGACGTATTGATTCTTGTTAATTACTACTATACTGTTATTGGTGGTGACTAAGGTTAACCTCAATAAAAATTTTGGTCAATTGATAAGCTAATGGCAACTCATATTTGACCTACTTTATTAATAGTCAACATACTTAATGCTAATCATTTATTTTTTCAAACATGTAAAATTAAAGACTATGAATTATATCATCATATTTCATTAAAAAAATTGTATATGATAAAACATGAATCATGTAGCATGTTACTAGATTATTATGATGTAATTTAGGTCAGATAATTGTTTATAGTTTATGAAATCATCCATGATATCTTTTATGAAGCCCATTTAATATAAGAACACACATATTTCTTTTTTCTCTCTCTTACTATGCATTTTCTATATACTTTCATATGAAATCAAATACAACTTTTATGATATAAAGATATAACTTTATTATTACCCCCATACTTTAGTAGATATAACTTTATTATTACCCCCATACTTTTGTCTTGTCATATTTAATTGAATAGCTGACTTCAGTGGGAAATAGTAACATAAGTGAAGGTTCATGTTTAACAATAGTAACAACAGTAATGTCATAGGTTGCATGTCTGACAGCTAAATAACTTGTAATACCATCAATTATTATCTGCTACTGTAATATGCAAGTGGGTGTTAAAACCATCCTTCCAGTATTAGAAACACCTGTACAGTTTGAACTCCCGTGTAAAATAGCCAAGTAAAATAGTAATTTGACCATTATCCAGTGGGGATTAGGCCTACACAATAACTGAAACCACAGAAATAGATTTAAATGTCAGGTTTCTTGACTCCAGCAGTCCTTCATATTGTCCTTCTCCACTAATATAAGAATCTTTTTATATATTTAAAAGCCAGTCATTGAAGTTCTATTAATTGATGTTTGCTTACATTGTAAACCAAAACTTTATTGAATTCTTCAATCTCTACATGATGGTGGTCTTTACATAATTTTAATGTCATTTTATTTTTGATAAAATCATGACTTTTGATATTATATTTGTCCTAATTTTTTCAGGTGTGGCTGACCTTGACCAGTCCATTTCTCCAGTGACTGGTACCCCATCACCAAGCTCAACATTTCGTCCTATTAGTACAAATAAAACCTATGACTATGCTGAGTATGGATCACATCAATATGAGGAACTGCCACATTCCAGGTATTGCTGAAAATGGATAAAATAATGTTTCACGGTTACTTGCTAAATCTAATTTTTCATGTCAAAATTAGATCACTTTAGCTTACTTTGCCTTAAATTTCAGTGTAGGTTTATGCCATCCTGAGGATGTCTAGTTGCATAGTTTTATAATATTGTGCATAGATTAAGTCAATATTATAAAAATTGAATCTCTAGTTAATACATCTTGCTGGAATTTATGAGAAAGACATAATAATACTTGGGGAAACAAAATGAAAATGAAAAGTTCTAACCTTCCAGCCCATAAAGTCTGACCATATACAACCAGAGCAACATGCAATTTTATTTTGGCCTTTTGGAAAGAGCTTTGTACTGCAGAAACATTGTCACCATCACAGCTGTTGCTGATTGACAAAATGATATGTGTTATGACAGGTTGTCACAAATTGTTCCTGAGTTGGCAGATGAACAGTTTCTAAATGTGTCACAGGGACTGTAACAATAGAATTGTAGAAAACTGAATTTGAGTGGTAATCCTCAGTTAATCGTTATGCCTTTTATTTGTTGACAAAGGTAAAATATCATCATCTCAGGTATAGCTCAAACAAATGATTTACTGTATACATGTATTGATAAACTTTTTTTTTATTTTCCAGATTACAACCTAATGGTCCACAAATGTCACCATGTTCTTCATCATCTGATAATCAGTCGTCTACTGGCACCACTGTGACGATTTCTGATGTCCCATCAGATGCTGGAGACACAGCAAATATTATTAAAAGTCAGAGTCAGAAAGATGAGGAGCAAAGGTAAGGGTCATATTGTATGGTGCTAGGTAGCAGTTGTGTCATAAGTTGTTTTGTAGCAGAAATTTGGTCTCAGTTCATTCATCTGTCCGTCCTGTCTTTGAAGCTCTCTCATGTGTACAATTCTTATTGTCAGATATTCAGAATCCTCTGGTTTTATCCATGTAGTGCCATTAAAAATTTGCCGTCTAACCCCTACTTTTCTTGTCATAACTTTATTACATATAGTTTAAAAAGTCATATTTGAAAATCTTATAAAATCCATGTTATTTTTTCATAGTTTTTGAAAGAAAAAACGGTGCCAATGTTTAACGTTTAAAAAATCTGGAGAGAATCATTTCCCTCCGAATTTCCAATGGCTCATATCTCAAAAAGAAGGACACGGACCCTTAATTTTTTTCTGGTTTTTTATTTCCGTTTTTTATATACTATCAATTTATAACATAAAATTGAGAATGGAAACGGAGAATGTGTCAGAGATAACAACCCGACCAAAGAGCTGAAAACATCCCAAGGCCACCAATGGGTCTTCAACACAGCGAGAAAATCCCGCACCCAGAGGCATTCTTCAACTGGCCCCTAAACAAAAATGTATACTAGTTCAGCGAAAATGGATGTAAAAAAAAAACTTGTTATTTTAAAACAGAGTAGCGAACATCCTTAAAGAAATAAATCCCCTTGGAAATATAAATAATACAGAAATAATGCTGTTAGTTATCTCATGCCTACATTTTGTGCAGGATACATATATTATCAGGATAAAGTTTAAAAAACAAAAACAAAATGTTTTTGAGTTATTGCCCTTGGACAGATAAAATATATTCATCAGCGGGGAACATTTGAATGCTGCTCTTTTATTTTAATTGAAATTTAACAGTACATCCAACATATATATCCCCTACTTTTAAAGATTTCCACTGAATCAGAACAATTGAGAAATTCCACTACTGTAGTTATTCATTATGTTGCAAAGTCTGAGTGACCTAAGGTGAATATGAAGACCAATCTGAACATTTATATTAGTGATGTCCCCATAATGCAACAACAGTTCTGAGTAGGTTCATTTTGTTACACTCCAGTAGATTTTTTTGAATTTAGAATAAAAGGCACTGGCCAGTATTAAATACTTTTTGATATTATGCTGGCTTCAACTTCAACTTTTGCCATTTAGTTGTCAACAGAAAGGTCATTTGGCATGAAATACAGATTTTAAGGGGTTACCTAATGGGTAGCTATCATGAACATATCATGGGTACTTGATATAAACAGACATCTTTTGTTCATGTTTCTTATTAAATTTACTTTTATTAAATATTAAGTAAAAGTAAAAGTTACTAGAACACAATGTATATAGATATAAGAAGATGTGGTATGAGTGCCAATGAGACAACTCTCCATCCAAGTCACAATTTGTAAAAGTAAACCATTATAGGTCAAAGAACGGCCTTCAACACGGAGCCTTGGCTCTCTGAACAGCAAGCTATAAAGGGCCCCAAAAATGACTAGTGTAAAACCATTCAAACAGGAAAACCAATGGTCTAATCTATATAAAAAACGAGAAACGAGAAACACTTATGAACCACATTAACAAACAACAACCACTGAACATCAGGTAATGTAATTCACTTCAGCATTAACAAACAAACAAAATTACATAGCTTTCTCCATCAACTTTATTAAAACTCAAGGTAGAACAATACACATAGTAGGTTTTGAGAGGCATGTGAATGTGAGAACAGTGATTGGTGCATCCTGGCATAAAATATATAGAAGGGGGAAATATTTAAAAAGCCACTTACAAACAGGTTATTACCTTTGTAACAAACAAGGATATTTTTATATTTTGCTCATTTATTTCTGTACATTTCAGGAAAAGATACAATCCACTGTATGATACCATGATCAATGCAACACCCAGTATATACAACAAAGTCAGAGTCACTAGAGAAAGCATGTTACAGACCCAGATCAAACTCCTTAGATTGGTTGTAGTTATTTTGATCTTCATCTCCTGTATTTCACTCTCTATTAGTTTATACCTCATCATCTCAAACTCATCAGGTATTGAAATTTTTAACAAATATAAAGTTCATTTGATAATTATAAGGATAAAACTCCTATTTATTATACTGTGTTGTTGTGTTGCTGTCCTCTTGATGATTACCACATATATTTTTATACTTTACATCTACTCAATAATCTGATTGAAATACTGAAGTTTTTCTTTGTTTTTATATTTTTCCGCTTTCATTTGATTTTTCTAGCCAAATGGTTACCAGTTAACATTTTGATAAAAAAAAATCAAAGATGAACAAGTAAAACTTAACTAAAGTCTTTTGTGGCTAAACTTGTGGAAAATTATATATTTATAATACTATTGGCTATCATGTCGGGGTAAGTGAATTAAATATTCTTCCTTATTTATTATTTGACCTCTACAAAGTAGTGGACGCAAGACTTAGGTATGGGCAGTGAGGCTTAAGTATAGGCGGTATCAACAATTTTAAAAAGATTGTGAATAGGTCAGATAGAAATATCTCCATGTCAACATTTTATGTAGGCATTCATTTTATAGAATTTTAATCGCAACAGTTAACTCTGATATTGATTTGACTGTCTGTTGTTTGACATGTAAGTGTCCTTTACCTTGTCCCAAGCAAGAACATTTTCTTGTTTAATGTTATGTAATATTATTGATCATTAAAATGGCAAATCAATTTCATTAATACCAGAAATTAATGAAATGGAGTGTAAATTAATGGATATCTCCTGTCCCGAAAAGCTCCTCCATAATCAATTCTTTGACTTTTTGCCTTTTCATTTGGAAATACTTGCATTGCAGACACTTTACATGGTTATAGATTTCTGTGTGATCAAAGATGAACTTTTTGTGGTAAACATGTTTACTTCTGCTTGTTATTGATGAGTTATTGACAATTTTTCTTCAATGACAACCAATTGTAGATATTTTCAAAGGTTGTTGTCCAATAGATATTAAAGCATGAAATCTGTGTACAACCAGTTCATTTGGAGTAAATATACATAGTTTTTACTATCCCTAGTATTTTATAATGAATTCAGCAACAAATACATCATATCACAATTGATAATTCTAATGGATGTGGAGAGGGCTCACATAGGCTTTGCCTGTTGCCCAATCCCATTCAATTTATTTGAATAAAATACTGTTTAAACTAAACTAATGGGTGTGATTTGTGTGAAAAAAGTCTAGAAGAATGATATTAAATTAAATTGAAATTATAGCTCTCACAATTGCATTTGTTTATTATTATTTTTATGTCCCACAAAACACTTTGATAAACAAAAGCATGGAGAAGACAGATTTTTTTAAAGTACATTGTAAAATTCTATAATTGTTTGAGTAAGGATGAAATTTTTGGTGAATTTTAGTTTTATTTCTACTTTTAAGGGTGTTGATTCACCTTCAAATTGTATGTTAGTTTGAAAGTGCAAATTTTTGCCTTTTTACTATTTATAATTCTTGCATGATTAAAATTTAAAAATCATAGCAAGTTTACTAGTATTAAGAGATGGTTGATTGAAACTTTATCAATGCACTAAATATATGTAGTTTGATTTTAAATTCTGAAACTATTCCATACAAAATTTATTACACCCTTTTTTAGACTCATCAGTACAGAATCTCCAAGGTGAAGTATCATCATTGAAAGAAAAATACAGCAATATTGAAAACAGAGTAAGTTAATTAAAGCTATTATCCATTTTTCCCTATTTTCTCAATACAAACCAAAAGTAATAGATGTTTTATTTTTTCCCCCTTTCCAGTTCCCCTTTTTATGCCCCTGCCGCGGCAGAGGGGGCATTAAGTTTTACCCTTGTCCGTCTGTACGTCCTTTTGTACTTCCGTACTTCCCAAAATTAGTTTCCATTCTCTAACTTTAGTTTGCCTCAACCAAATGTTATGAAACTTATACACAATGCATATTTCCACCAAATTCAGATCAAGTTCGAATTTGGGTGGTGTCACTTTTGCCGTTTATGAGTTATGTCTCTTTGAAAATTGAAAAATTGCAGAATTTGCCGTATATTTACAAGCAGGGGCATCTGTCCAATGGTCACATTCTTCATTTATTTTGGAAAAGTTTCATACTTATTGTATACTTCTGTCAACATTGTTGAGTTAAATGGTATTAAGAATAATCAATGAGAAGTGAATAACTTAAAGGAACAATAAAAACAATTTCTTTTTTTTCGAGGATTCAGTAAAAACAAAATTGTCAGCATTCAAAATACAATAAAATTGCCAAGGTTCAAAAGTACAGAAAAGGAACTTGTTTATGATCCAAGAGCACAAGTCTTTTAAAAATTATTGTTATCTAACATTGTGATCAACACTTTACAGCCTCTATGGAATTCATGAGAACCAGAGCTATTGTAATAAAGTTGAACTTCATCAATGCACGACCTAAATATATGAGTAATACATGAGACTGTTTAATATTGCTTAAAACTTACCGAGGCTTGTTGATATACAGACAGTATTTAAGGGACTAAATAGAAGTTTAAGTATATCATTGTGTTTAGGTTATCAATTTGAGATATATAAGCATATAGCATTGATAATGAGCTAAAACACTTAAGCCTAATATTTTGGGCAGTTTTACAACCTTAAGATTCTACCTTTCTTTTATAAGGGGAGGTAACTTCAGTGAATGAAAGATTGTGCTGAAAACCTTGCTATTTTTGTCGAGCCTGCCACTTTTGTCGCAAAAGCGAGACATAGCGATCCTACATTCCGTCGGCGTCGTCGTTGTTGGCATCCACAAATATTCACCCTGTGGTTAACTTTCTTAAACTATCCTGCATTTCAACCAAACTTGAACAGAAGCTTGTTTATGATCATAAGATGGTATCCAGAAGAAAATTTTGTAAAAAAAAATCCTGTTTTTCCGTATTTTACTCATAAATGGACTTAATTTTTCTGCCAGTTAACATAACATTCCCTCTTTGGTTAAAGCTTTCAAAATTTTAATAACTTTCTTAAACTATCCTGGATTTGTACCACACTTGGACAGAAGCTTCTTTATGATCAAAAGCTAGTATCTAGAAGGAAATTTTGTAAAAATTTATTTCCTGTTTTTCCGTATATTACTTATAGATGGACTTAGTTTTATTCCAGTTTACATTACGTACAGTCTGCAGTTAAAGTTTTTATAACATTTATTAGATTCATAAACCTTCTTGGATTTTTACCAAACTTGAACAGAACCTCTTACAATCAAAAGATAGTATATAGAGGAAAAATTTTTAATAATTTTTTCCCCATTTTTGTTGAGCCTGCGACTAACAGCAAAAGTAGGCGAGACACTGGGTTCCGTGGAACCCTTACAAATTTTTATTATGTTGCAAGAAAATCAGAAAGGTCACCCTCATTTTCATCCCATTTTTTTGAAGTATTCTTTTAAAATATCTCATCATCATTTTTTTTTCTCAGGTAACTGTGTTTTTCCCTATAGGATTCTTATAAAATACACAATCTTTCGCTAAAAGCAAAGCTCAGTGACACACTAATTATTTTATCACTTTGAAACTGTATGGTATAAACTAAATATTATGGTTATATATAAATTATTCTATCATTTCAAGGTTAATGGTCCCAGTCACTTTTATTTTTAACAAAATGTTTTTATTTACTTCAGATAAAGCAAGTTGAGAGTTTAATGGCTGGTAATTTGTCATTTGAACATTTGGCACTATTGGGTGAAAAGGTAAGTCAAATTCCCAGTATTTTTTTTATAAGATATGTATGTATAAAGATAAATATAAGATTTACACAATATAGATCACTTTGTTTTAGGGTCGACTGTAGATTGGTTAGAATTTACCTTTATACACCACTTCATTCTGTCACATCTAAAGTGTCTGAAAACCTATAATTTAACCTATCTAAATATCTATGAGGCAAATGCACTTTTACACATTGTTTTCATCAACTGAACAACCAAGTCATCATTTTACAATTATTGCATGTTATGAGGTTTGAAGCATCATATGTTTTTAAAATTAAAAAAACAAACGGAGAATTTTCTGTTTTCACAATAAAACACTTGCTTAACACATTCTGTCTTATTCATAAACATATATTTAAAAAAAACGTCTATAATTTTCACTTCATCTGAATCGATTTTGTCGTGGGAGAATTCAGGGGAGATAATTCAACTGGATATTTCTGTAAATCAATCAAATTGTACAGCTTTTCTATTTACTTACTAATAGTGATTAATCTTAATTAATCTTCTCTAAAAAGTATTTATCTTTTATATTTTTAAAACTGTTGTTTTATTTCCAAAATGATAATTTACAGATGTAATATTATTAAAACTGAACTCCATTTCTCTAATAAATAAGTTGGAAGTCTATATTTATTTTAAATTGAATTTTGATTGTATACACATTGAATCTCTTACAGAAAAAAGTATGAACAAATATCATAAATAGATTTTAGTGTCTTTCCACATCAATGCATCAAAAACTGTTACAAAATTAATGGAATATGAAAAACTCTTGGGGCTTCAGACATATTGAGTTTGCAAGATTCTTTCTGATCATACTTCAGAATAATTAAGAGGTGTAGTAGACATTGTTTTTGACCCATAGGACGCAGTCGTTTTTAGTCAAATAAACAAAAACCGTAACAATCTTTACATCAGATAAACATACATGTGAACCTCCCGACGGGAGTACAATAATCCCGTTTTCAGGGGTCTCCTCCCGACCTCCCGTTGAAGAGAAAAAAATCCCGTGTATGAAATTTTTCATGAATGAAAAATTTCTGCCCAACATATCAACTCAGACATCTGGTGTAACTGACATTACCTGAAGTTATATTTTACCTGTAAATCAATTAACATGCATGATTATATGGCTTCACTTGTCAGCTTGGGTGTCAAACATACTGGTAATCAACTATTTTTACCTCAGGCTAACTCAGTAACTGCCGTTGTGTAATAAAAACTTTGTGTATTTATTGGGTTACTTCCCTTGATTTATCCTGTTTTAAGTTACTTTCCTTTAAATAATGAAAATTTTTTAAAGAATACAAATAAAATATAAATTGAACAAATAATCATAAAAGGATGGTAATTAAATGATTTTAAATGTCTTAGGACAAATAAAAAAATAATAATTTGAAAATTATTTGAGGGTTCTATACTTCCTTTCAAGGCTTAAATTGAAATTTATATAATGACTATGACCCTTGTTTGAATAGGTACCGACCGTGCAAGGGCTGTAAAGCCAGTCAAGGTCGTTAAAAAATTCCATTTGTTGTTGAATAGGTTTCTGCATATTCAAATTAAAACTACTTGCAATTGCCTATAGACGGGTTTATCTACAACTGACCTAGAAAACATGGGCGCATCCATTAACCTCTCACGTGACCGATCGGCCATTACAACCGTGAAAAATAACGCACGTGCATTGATCAAAACATTATCGATTTTTTGTTTACATTTGTATTTCTTTCATTTTCTTATTTGTTTTATTATGGATAGCGCCGAAAGTTATAAAAAAGGTGGAGGCAATTCTTGTGTAGTTAATAGTTGTACAAATAATCGTAGAAAACTTCAGATGTGGAAAAAATCAATGTGTGAATTACACAACGAGTTGCACAATGACTGTCCTTGTTTGATCCCATACAAGTTTCATTTGATGCCTTCTGACGAATTAACAAAACTCGAGTGGATCAAAGCTATTAACAGAAAAACTTTACCAAAACGTATTTATGTATGTTCCGAACATTTTCTTGATGGTGCGCCGACAAAAAGAAATCCGTTTCCCAAATTAAAACTTGGTTATGACAGTAAAGTTACACCCGGCAGACGCAAGTTGGAACGTCGTGAAACGGCTGTGAAAAAGCTAAAATTAAATTATGAGAATGATTCTGATGACGATAATGTATCTGACTCTACTGGTTTTGAAGCTCTAGACATTTCTGTAAATAATGACAATGAAACGTATCCCGAGGCTACATGTAGTTTTAATGTAGCTTATCCTGAAACTGTTACTGAATCTACCCAGTATGATGAGACGGACTTTCTTATTCATGACGACCATCCCTATGCTGAAAAATGGTCAGACACGCAGACAACATCAACTCAGACAAAACTTTTATTGACAGAGGAGAAGGGTGTTCAGAGTAAAATAGAAGGGGGGACCATGTCAGCAAATACGAACATAGTGACTGACAGTGACGCTTTATTATATACTGGTGTAACCAAGGAAGTTTTTTTTACTTTAGTGGAATTAGTTCGTGCAGACAATCAATTCAATTTTCAACTGGATATTGAAGATCAGCTGTTGCTTGTACTGATGAGGTTAAAACTGTATTTGATATTTGATGATTTAGGACGTCGCTTTGGCATTTCAAAAAGTTTGGCATGTAAATTATTTAATTCTTGGATGCCAGTTCTTGCTGAAAAACTTAAGGGCTTGGTTGTTTGGCTTCCACGAGAAACAATTCGAGCTTGTATTCCTGAATCTTTTCGGGAAAATTATCCTCGTACAACTGTGATAATTGATTGTGCTGAGACATTTATACAGAGACCAACGAATCTTAAGAGTAGGTCAGAGACTTATAGTAACTACAAGTCACATAATACTGCAAAATATCTTGTAGGCATTGCACCTCATGGACATATAATGTTTATTTCTCGGGCTTTTGGAGGTAGGGCAAGTGATAAATTTATAGTAGAAAAAAGTGGCTTTTTACAGTATCTTTTGCCAGGAGACGAGGTGATGGCAGACAGGGGTTTCACAATTGATGATTTACTTTTCCCACTGAGAGTCAAACTAAATATTCCAGCCTTTACAAAATGCAAACCACAACTTAGTAATGAGGATTTAACAACAACCAGGCGTATAGCAAGAGTAAGAATTCATGTGGAGCGTGCGATTCGTAGACTTAAAGTTTTCAAAATTCTAAGCAGTACTGTTCCAGTGTCCTCCTTGAAAAACTTTGATGACATTCTTCTTGTATGTTCAGCCCTTGTGAACTTAAGATCAGACTTAATAAGAGAACCTGATGAATTTGCTGAAATTTAAGCTCTTTATTCAGATAGTTTGTTTTTACTTGGTCTCATGTGTACATTTGTAGCATGTATTTCATCATATGTACGATTTTGTTACCAATCTTAACATCTAATAATGTATTCAATTGATATTTGCCACTGGACGTTAAGAAACAATCAATCACCATCAGGTGTAATACCAGTCAGATACATGTATACATTTATATACAAATGTAGGCATGATATTTACTTAAGTAAATAGTGCATGAATGAGTTTCTCTTTCAATATATATAGTTAAAAAAAGGGGGAGGCCAAAAGCAGGGTTCATGTATGCCGTCTCTGGATCAATCTTTATAAACTTTTTTCCACACATATACATTTATGTATCAGCACGAGCTTCTTTCACCATTGCTTTAAAGATTTGATGCAAGATTTACCAAATACAATGTACCTTTGACATCGTCGCAAGATGTGCAAACTTCATTTACCAATTAATTTGTTAGTTTCACTCTATTTTTTTCACATTCAGATGCAAATACACATGTATATAGATATAATGATAGTTGTATAACGCAGGACAATTCATCAGTTTATACAACATGTAGCTTTAAGTACAATTATTTTTCAAAGTATGCTTTTTTCCCCTGGGGGGGGGGGGGGGGGGGGGGCGCTCATTGTTGAAGACTGTTTAACTAGGTGACATATATTTGTTAACATTGTTGTGCTTTGCTTTTTTTGTTGATACATATTGTAGTTGTCTAATTGGCACTCACACCCGTACATGTACATGCACCACACCTGATTACTGTTTTTTAAAATAAAACATAATTTTATTCTTCTTTACATTTGTTTGTCACTGTTTAATGATTCAAATGTACATGCACAAAACCGGTTCTTATTGACTCCAAAATGTATCCAACATTATTTTGTTTTGTGTTTATATTTGTCATATTTTAAAAAGAAAGTGTCACTACTTAAAATGTACACTTGGATGGAGAGTTGTCTCATTGGCACTCATACCACATCTTCCTATATCTATGTGAAAGGTTTAACTAATTAAGTTAACTTAAATGAAAGAATAGAAATAATTTAATCAGCTTGTGCAATTTTAATTACTTCATAAAATTTCTAAATATTCTACTTAGTACAAGACGATCATTGTCAATCTCATCGACTATTCTGTTCAGCATTTTATTAGAATAAAAAGTCCTCAATCTGCTAACTAGTTGCTGAATATACTCTTGATCAAAGGCTATATCTATAAGAATATTATCATCTGGACATCTCCAAATAAAAATTTTAGCTTTATGTAACCCGGTACAAAACATTGTTAATTGTATTTGCATAAAGTATGCTCTGCTCCCTTTTTTCTTCAATACATAAATCCCCTCACTATTTTTTTCTACATCATATTTTGTATTAGCAATTAGTTCATCTAAACAATTCCATTTGTTGGCAATAGGAAATGGGCATTTAACTTCGAGTATTGTGTCCCCATTCATTATGCCATCCGGACTAGCTGATAGCCAATTTTCTGTCAATGACACATACATCCCATGATTAATAACGTTATGGCCCTCTGACTGTAAATATTTTTTTGCAATAGGTTCTTGCTCATTACCATACCGTGTAAACTTATTCCCTGTAAACTTTGGGTACAAATGTTCTCTGATAAAAGCAGAGCAATCTGTGGTTTCCTTTATTGGAACCTTGCTAGCACTGCTAGCTGTAAGGCGTATTTTTCTGGCATCCTTCCACAAGACACTGCCACTCTGTCCTTTTGTATTCATATGCAATTCTTGAACCTTAGCAGGAGTCAGAGAAATGTACTTATTCCAGAAGTTGGAACACTTTCCGCACGAGTCTAAAGCTGTATGATCGCCATGATCTTCTTGTACGATATCCTTTGTGAATGGTTTACAGGTAAAACTTTTGCTTGCCGTTGTTCCTTTGATGCTGTATAAAGGAAGTAAATCTGAATTGTTTACTGCTTCCTTAAACTCTCTATCCAATGTATACATGGGTGTATCCCGACTACCCGGTATGTTGTTGTCTTCATCACTGTCCATTATATCTTCCCCTGCTTTTGGTTTTTTGAAACTAATGTTCGACAGGGGCTTTGGTTCCACATTTCTTGTTGTTCCACGATTCCATTTTGCATTTTCATCTGTACATGCTACACCTGTCAAATTGTTTCTAACTGCATGCTCAATTTTCCACAAAACAGCCCCAACATGACTACAGGTATGGCCTTGACCAGCCATACACGAACACCACCCGTTAACTATTGATCCATCCCCATTACAGTGTACAAATACCTCATTTGTTCTTGAGACTGTTTGTGATGACCGTACTTCTCCTTTAAACATAATTGTCTTATCATCGTTAATATGATGTGTTGTAACACCCACGTTTCCACTTTGAAAATAATTAAAGCTTTGAAGGCTTTTGAAGTTCTTCATTTGTTGACCGTCAACTGCTTTTGATTCAACAAGAAAGTTGTAAATATCTCCGTACATCATATTTGGCCACACACGCATGTCGTCAATCCATGTTTTGACTTTATCAACACCCGGAGGTTTCCATTCTTTTGCTACTAATGACATTATGTTGATTTTCTTCGTTATGATCGATAGACAATAAAGGCTTGTTTACAATTTTTTCACGGTTGTAATGGCGGCGCTATTACGACGACACCTAGGAGTCGCGTCACTAACTAAGGGGGATAATCGAAAAAACCTGTCTATAAAGATAAAAAAAAATAACTTGCAATTGCAGACTGTTAAACAAATGTTCTAATTGCTATGATTGTTCTATAGAATAATGATATAAAAGATATGAAGTAAAAATTTAAAGAACATATTAAAAAAAAAAGAATGTTAGATTGATCATGTAGAATATAAAGATAGAGAAACTTTATAAGTACAAAGGTACTATAAACATAATACATTGGATGGAAAGTTGAAGAAAACACACTTTAAAAGACATTTTTTACAGCACACGGTTACATTTACGACAAAATTAATGTCGATTAAAAACCTCCTGATCTGAGTCCTAATCTCCTGACCAAAATTTCCCAATCTCCTGATCTGAGTTTCACAGTCCATCACATGTATGGATAAATGAGTTGATAAATCTATAATGTGCTATATTTCTGTTTTAGGTATATGACCTTGAATCAGTAGTGTCATCAAACTTTACTTCAGTCGATAAGAAAATACAAGTGACAAATAGTGCTGTGACTTTAAATCAGGGAAATATTTTATCTGTGTCTCAGAACTTTACATCTACTCTTAGTGCAATGAACAATACTGTGCAGGATCAACTGGATATAATCAGTAAAATGCCCGGACCACAGGTAATTAGTTCAATAAGTTCAATATATTGTTTCCGATTACTTTTCATGATCTAGAAACATAATGTTTATATGTTTTGCAAGCTAACCTTAAGATAATGTGATAAGTTTGTCAAAGTTATCAGCCTCAGGTAAACAAATTTGATGTGTTAACACCAGTTTCAATCTTAATCAAATATTTGACAAAATTTACACCTGCTGGCAAGCATAGAACCCAGGTATGGGATTGTGAAGGAACAGAACAGGATGATGTGAGCCTGGAAAAATATGTTTTAAAAGGTTTATCATGGTAGTTTTGTTCAGTATAAAGTACATTGTTTTATCATTTAATTGTTTTCCATAGTAGAAATATCCATGAAATATTGCAAAGTAGAATCAAATTTACGATATTATTTTTAATGGTTTTTGATGATTTGAAATGATACCATTAGACAATTCACCCTGATTATTCAGGGAATGAATTTATAACATGCTGCTATGAAGGTTTTTGTGATTAATATTTATTAAAAATAATTTTTGTGTAATTTTTAGGGACCTGAAGGTGTAGGCAATTTGACAGCATGTTTCCTGCAGGAATATTCTCAAGGATCAAGATTACAGGAAGCTCAAACAGAGACAGATGAGTTTCCATTAGATAGTGATCTAAAGGTAAATTTTTAGGTCTTATTATGGCATTCTTAATTTAAAAGCAAGCAACAAAGATGACCCTTTTTAGCTGTCAAAACATAAAAAAACAGAATTGATCTCTTGAATTGCAAATGGATCATTGGATCAAGGAACCCAAAGCAATCAGTCAGTAGATGTTTCCAAAGATCAGTGCACCACTTCTAAATAAATTTCTGATGTTATGGAATATTTATGCAAATAGATTGCATTTTTGTAATAAAAATTTGAGAATTTAAAAAAAAATATTTATATCAATAAATTGAAATCCAAAAATGACCACCTTTACAATTTTACTCCTATACCTTAATCAATTGGTTTACAATCCTTTTTCTTTCAGACAAAAGTTGTGATGTCAGCATATTGTTCAGTGGTGAATGGATTATATACTAGAATGGAAGTGAAAAGACCTTCACAGGCAGACTATAGAACAGTTAAATATCAATGTATATGTTGGGGGGCTGTCTCTGGAGAAAGTTTCAGATATTGTAAAATTTTCTTATGGTTATGTCCAAGGGAGAGTTTTGGTGGAAACACGTGAAGAAAGTTGTTAAACAGCGAATTTTCTTAGATTACATTGTTTAACATTGCTGATTACTCAAATTAAAACAGCAACATTTCACTCAAGACGGAACTAGGTAAAATCCAGTGCTACTATTAAAAAAGAATTGTTCTTGTCTGTGACAGTCACTATCTATAGGTTTTCTAAATGTTTCAAGCTATGATAACAAGCAAATATTGTAAAACCTCCTTACCTGATTACTTTCGGGCATTAGATTACCTGCTATAAGTGTAGTAGTTATAAATAAGAAGATGTGGTGTGAGTGCCAATAGTGCATACTTTACCATGCATCTAGTTCAGTATTGTATTTTTTTTGCAATAAGGTGCTATTTTTTTCCATTATCTATAAAGTTCATAGTTGGGCATTTTATATGTAATATTATATTGTCTCAATTAGACTCAAATAGGCAGGAGCATAACACAGCTTGGTATTCAAACTTCAAGCACTACAGGAAGGTGTATTGATGAGTCAAAACAGGAAACAATGCATGTATCACAGAAAATAGATGAACAAAAACCATGCAGAAAGTCAAAACTTCATATTTTGTTATTGTTGTTTAGATAAATGGTCCTTTACAGGGAAGGGAAACACTGTTTTGAAATTCAAATTTAAAACTACAATACTATTTATCTCTTTACTTTAGCTTTTATGGAATTGATAAACAAAATGTATGAATTTACGATTCCAATCAGAATATTCAGGTGGCATGAGTTGGATGCCATGACATTTTAAGATTCTCCTATCTAACATTATAAACAAATGTTACATAAGAATTTGAGTTTATAACCTTCCAATCAGTTTTATGATTTTTTAAAGGTTATCAAGTTATTTTTATACCATACCAGCAGAAGTTAATACTGTTTAGGTTATGATAATGAAATTTCTTTGAAATATGGTAGTAAGAATAAGCTAGTCCAGTTGGTGCTTTAAGGTATAGGACTGTTCAAAAGTGAGTAGCCAAAAATTCACAAGTTTGCAACATTGTTCAGTTTTGTGGAATGACACTTTACTCAAAATTCACATAAAAATTATTGTGAGAATTTCTTATGAATATTTGAATTAAAATATAATTATGCCTTTTATTTTTTTGGTAAATTTGATGACAAAAACATAATAAAATGTTTTCCCTCAAAATGTCACATGGCTTTAACAAGAGTTTTGTTTGTTTGTGAAATTCACATTAAAACTAATTGAATTTTTACAACAACAAAAAAAAATCATTTCACATGAATTTCACAGAAAACAATCATTCACATGAGCAAAAGTTCCCATGTAGAAACCAAAGGTAAATCTTTTAAAGATGAATGTTTCATGAAAATTTAATATCAGATAAGTCACAATTATTATTTTTAAAATTCTGATTTCAAATAAACTGTTTTGTGATATTTTGGTTTAGATACTAATTTTGGTTTTCTTCTACATGTATGTTTTCAGTACAATTATGTTAAAGTGTAATAATTTCAGTGTTATGTTTAAGTACATATGATCCATTTATTAAGTATGTACTTAGGTGAAATTTTAAAAATCTAGAATTTAAAATTGATACTTTAAGTCAGAAGAGCATTATTTGAGAAACAAAATAAGCTAAAAATATTGATAGGTGATGGAGCTCCTTTTCGAGATATTTAAAAATGGCAAGAAAAGGACGACTCGGACTTTTACCTTATATTTGCATTGATATTATTTGGGTCTCAAATCGAAAGAAGAGAAATCTAGAATCTGCTTAAATTTTGGTAAATGACCTTTTATTAGCTATTGAAGTCTTATATGAAAAGAAAAATGGGTGTTATGGGGCAAAATATTTTACCCTGTTTTCGTAGGAAAATAAAGAAGGAGTTCGAACATCTGACAAAAATTCCTAAACCTGACCTAAGTACATCCTTAACATAAAGTCCTTTAGATTTAACCCTGTGAGTCCGTTGGTTGAGCACAAAGATAAGTTCCTTCAAAATAAACTTTAATACTGTTATAATATTTGTTCAACATTCCTTGGTAATACAAATGTTATGACAAAAGTGCTTTGTGTCTTTTTTGTTTGAATGTCACAATTCCAGTCAACTTGATATATTATTATCTTTTGCTCAAATTATGTTTTTTTTTTTTTTGTATTATGCATAATAGTTTTTTTTTAGACATCATTTCATCTGTCATTTGTATTTTTACCTTTCATTTTACCATAAGAGTTATTACCCCAATTTCATTTATAAATGGATCATAAAAGTAATCAGACTGCTGGATAAACATTTCTTACACTAGCACACAAGTAAGTGTATCTCTCACCATAAATTAAAATGCAAAGTATTATACAAAGTCAAGAAAGGCTTGGGATTTTTCAGCTAGTACATAGAAAACTTAGTTTGCTTAGTATAAAGATTCATATTTGTATGTGTTTTTTTTAAATCAACTTTTTATTATGTAGTTTTTCTAATACAAATACATATTATGAACATTACCGGTATTCACCATTTATCAGTTCAGTAATTTCAGATTTATATATATAAACTTAGTTATGAAGTCCCATTCTTTATTAAACTTTTTTAGTTTTCAGTAAACAGTCAGATATTTGGATCTCCAGTTTATTTTTACTATTTCGTTTCTATTCCTAATTGTGTTCATTAATTGATCTTGAATATGGTGCTAGTTGCACAGAAACAGATGTTAACTATTGTTTTAAAAGTTCATTTATGCATTCAGAATTCAGAACTAAATAGCTTTATATGAAAAATGATTTGTGTTGACTACATTGCATTGTTTAATTATGTTGTTAAATTTGATTATTAAATAAACAAATTTATTATTACAAACAGTTACATACATTTTTTTTGTCTGTTAATTTCTAAGATTTGAAGGATGGATGGATGGCTGTAACAGTGGCAGTTAGTACATGCGAATTCTAGACAAATTTATATAAATATGATATAATTGAGACTCAGCTTTGTACTAGACTTTCTTGCTGAGCCAGATTTTTAACATGCTGTATATTTAGCACCCTAGCAGCAAATACCAATTTTCCATCCAAGTTGATGTAAGGATATTAATTTCTCTGGTCTGGTTGACCATCCGTAAGTCATTCAGTCCAGTACTAGGTTTAAGTTATTTGGTCATATCAATTTGAAACTTGTTACACATATAATAAAATGCTCCGCTGGTCGCAGCTTGATACGACCGCAGAGGTCGAACCCTGAACAGTTGGGGCAAGTATGGACACAACATTCAAGCTTGATACAGCACTGAATTTGGATTGTGATTAAATATTTGACACAGCATAGGTTTCTGACACAGAATGAATGTGGTCTAAGAACTTAAAAATTTTTGATTTACCTATTCAAACCATATCATTATTATTTGCTTTTATATATAAATCAGAAATAACCAATTTAAAATGGAAAATTTTAAAGAAAAAAAAAGGGAAAAAAAATCCCCCCTTCCCAAATTTTTTGAACCCCCTTATGATTCATCACCCCCAAACTCAATCCCAGCCTTCCCTTTGTGGTATGGTACCTTGCAGTACAATTTCAGAGAGATACATACACTTGAACACAAGTATAATTGTCTGGAAACTAGAAAAATGCTTGTTTTTTTGCCCCTTTTTGGCCCCAAATTCCTAAACGTTTAGGGCAATTACCCCCAAACTCAAACCCAGCTTTCCCTTTGTGATATGGAACCTTGTAGTACAATTTCAGAAAGATCCATACACTTACACACAAGTTATTGTCATGAAACTAGAAAAATGCTTGTTTTTGCCCCTTTTCCTAAAATTTTGAGGCAATTACCCCCAAAATCAATCCCAGCATTCCCTTTGTGATATGGAACCTTGTGGTACAATGTCAGAGAGATCCATACACTAACACACAAGTTATGTCTGGAAGTTACAAAAATGGTTATTTTTGGCCCCTTTTTGGCCCCTAATTCCTTAACCCCTAAAATCAATCCCAACCTTCCTTTTGGGGTATTGAACCTTATGGTAAAATTTCATATAGATCCATTCACTTAAACTAAAGTTAGAGTGCGAAAACCAATGTGTCTTCTGACGACGCCAACGTCATACCAATATACGACCGCAAAATTTTTTTGCGGCCGTATAAAAATTAGATGTGGTATGATTGCCAATAGACAACTCTCCACAAGAGACCAAATGACATAGAGTTTTTTATGTTTATTATGGTGTGTACTCTAAAAATATGCCAAATTAGGGTTTTGACCAAGATTTCATAGTTCACTGATAGTGTGTATGCAGTTAAATAAATGTTACAGTGTTTTGTCTTGAAGTTATGGTAATAGTAACTTGAAATTTGTAACATGGGTTCATTATGATGTGAATTTTTAAAAAATATATCACAATTTAAGGTTTTGACTCATAGTTCACTGAACATAGCAATATAACGTGAGACAGTGAGCAAGCATGGTGTTCTTGTTCTTGTTAAGTTGAGATGATCTGTTTTTATGCTGATCAAATTATCATCCTTTTCTCACACATTATCTGTAAATCAGAGGAATCAAACAAAAATCTTGATCAATTTTGCATGGTTTGATGCCAATTGGACTGAAAATATCCATATATCAACTATTTTCTGTGTTGTTTTTAACCTGTGTCATCAACATGGAAAACAGATCTAGTAACTGCTCAACTCCTTCTGTCAGTAGGAAACACCTTGTAAAATTTCAAACTATCGGCAAATATATTGAATCATTCCCTTTCATAGAACTTTGAAGCAAAGAAAAGCTTGATGAACATTTCACTTGTACAATGAGTGTTGTAAAATTTCAAACTATCAGCAAACAGGAAGTGGCAGCACTGTTGATTATAATAAATGAGGAATGTGTCCATGGGACACAGATGATGACCCCACTTGCATATCATATTAAGTTATAAAGGGACATAACTGAATAACAGTAAAAGTTACGCTACCAAAATCTCTGAGTTTTGTAGTAATAAGTATTGTGTATAAATTTCATAACATTTGGTTGAGGCAAACTTAAGTTAGAGAACGGAAATGAAAAATTCAGCAATTTTTCCATTTGTAAAGGGGCATAACTCTAGAATGGTTAAAGTGATGCCACCAAAATTCAAACTTGATCTGTGTTTTGTGGTAATAAGCATTGTGTATAAGTTTCATAACATTTGGTTAAGGCAAACTAAAGTTAGAGAATGGAAACCAACTATGGGACGTACGTACGGACGGACGTACATACGGACGTACAGACGGACAAGGGTAAAACTTAATGCCCCCTACGCTACGGCAAGGGCATAAAAATTGGTTACATGCTACAACTCAACATTATCAAGCTGCAGACCAAATATAAAATCATTCTTTTACATTAAAGCCAAGAAACTGTAGCACTTGGCAATTTTTGGAGTTATGCATTATGCCTGGGACAAAAAAATCCCTACACATCAAAGACTGACTGGTGTCTAAATATTAGATATGAATAAAGATGATCCAAGAAGTGAATACTTGTAAAAAGGGTTTTCAGAAATCAAAATGTTCTTTGTAGGTCTAGTACACAAGTCTTAATAGATCAGAAATGATATTTTGTATCAATTCATGACATAAAATTCCTACACACATGAAAAAAGGCAGCAGAACAGCACTTTTATTTCTGTTTCATTTCTAAGTCACAGTGAGGCTCAACATGACGCAGTAATCCTCACTTCACTGCAACACTTTTAAGATTGGTTCATGAGCATTGGTACCTAGATATCCATTCATATAGACTTATTTTGTTATTGAAAGACTTTTTTTTATTTCATTAACTCCCATAGAAATGTTGATTTTTATCACGTGTTGTTCAAAATACAACTGACATGGTAAATTAAACTGATGTCCAGCACATGTACATTATGTTTTGTTGAAATTAGAACAATTACAAAGCCAAAGACGAAAAATTGAAAGGATAAGTTCATTTTCATACTATACCGTGCCACCATACCAAATTTGAACCAAATCCAACAAAAGATGACATGTTGCCAATGCAAGATTATGGTTTTATGGAATACTGAACAAAAGCAATACAGTGTGACCACCAGCCTTCAGGCAAGTCTATAATCAATCCATGCCCTTGAGGGAGGAAAACATTTAACAAACATAATTACATTTCTTTACATATGTTTTATTTTAAAACAGTTGAACAGATCATATTTGATCACAAGCTTTAACTAAAATAAAATGCTTCGCAGAGCGCAGCCTGATACGACCGCAGAGGTCGAACCTTGAACAGTTGGGGCAAGTTTGGACACAATATTCAAGCTTGATACTGTCTGAATTTGGATTGTGATAAAAATTTTGACATAATATAGGTTTCTGACACAAAATAAATGTGGTCAAAGAGCTTAAAAATTTGAAATGGGACATTCACTTTACCTAGAATGGTCTGATATCCAAAATCTAACAACATGGTTAGATTCAGCAAATAAAAAAACACCAAAAATTTAATTTTAGTTGAAATCAATCAAAAGTTTAATTTTGGACCCTTCAAACCTTAATATGGACTAATTTGAAAACAGGGCCCAAAATAAAAAATCTAAATGCACAATAAGATTCAGCATATCATACAGCTGCAATAATTAAGTTTTTGATGAAATCAAACAAAGTTTAATTTTGGACCCTTTTGACCTCAATGTAGACTAATTTAAAAATGGGGCCCAATATCCAAACAAGAGGCTCTCAAGAGCCTGAATCGCTCACCTGTATTTCAGAGGAGAAGATTTTTAAATGTTAGCAAACTTGATGAACAAATTGTGTAAAATTGTCTTTAAAGGGCAATAACTCCTTAAGGGGTCAATTGACAATTTTGGTCATATTAACTTTTTTGTAGATCTTACTTTGCTGAACATTATTGCTGCTTACAGTTTATATATATCTATAATAATATTCAAAATAATAACAAACAAGAGTGCACACGCTGAAATGTCTCGCCTTCTTTACTAATCATTGATATTATGTTGATAGTCCTAAATATAAAGCTTTATTACAACTGTCACATAAACTTAACATTAACCAAGTAAACTAAACATTGACCAATGAACCATGAAAATGAGGTCAAGGTCAGATGAACCATGCTAGGCAGGCATGTACAGCTAACAATTCTTCCATACAACAAATATAGTTGACCTATTGCTTATAGTTTAAGAAAAACAGACGAAAACACAAAAACTTAACACTGAGCAATGAACCTTGAAAATGAGGTCAAGGTCAAATAAAACCTTAGATCATAAAATATTTCCATACACCAAATATAGTTGAACTATTGCATATAGTATTAGAAAAAAAGACCAAAACTCAAAAACTTAACTTTGACCACTGAACCATGAAAATGAGGTCAAGGTAAGATGACACCTGCCAGCTAGACATGTACACCTTACAATCATTCCATACACCAAATATAGCTGACCTATTGCATGCAGTATTAGAAAGAAAGACCAAAACTCAAAAACTTAACTTTGACCACTGAACCATGAAAATGAGGTCAAGGTCAGATGACACCTGCCAGCTAGACATGTACACCTTACAATCATTCCATACACCAAATATAGTAGACCTATTGCATACAGTATAAGAAAAACAGACCAAAACACAAAAACTTAACTATAACCACTGAACCATGAAAATGAGGTCAAGGTCAGATGACACCTGCCAGTTGGACATGTACACCTTACAGTCCTTCCATACACCGAATATACTAGACCTATTGCTTATAGTATCTGAGATATGGACTTGACCACGAAAACTTAACCTTGTTCACTGATCCATGAAATGAGGTCGAGGTCAAGTGAAAACTGTCTGACGGGCATGAGGACCTTGCAAGGTACGCACATACCAAATATAGTTATCCTATTACTTATAATAAGAGAGAATTTAACATTACAAAAAATCTGAACTTTTTTTTCAAGTAGTCACTGAACCATGAAAATGAGGTCAAGGACATTGGACATGTGACTGACGGAAACTTCTTAACATGAGGCATCCATATACAAAGTATGAAGCATCCAGGTCTTCCATCTTCTAAAATATAAAGCTTTTAAGAAGTTAGCTAACGACGCCGCCGCCGCCGCCGCCGCCGGATCGCTATCCCTATGTCGAGCTTTCTGCGACAAAAGTTGCAGGCTCGACAAAAACTGCAAAATTTTGTTAAAACTACCAATTCGGTGGCAGCAACCAAACAATGGGTTGTTCGATTCGTCCGAAAATTTCAGAGCTGATAGATCTTGACCAGTTGAACAATTTTACCCGATGTCAGATTTGCTCTAAAAGCTTTAGTTTTTGAGATATAAGCCAAAAACTGCATTTTACCCCTATGTTCTATTTCTAGCCATGGCCTCCATGTTTGTCGATGGATCAAAACTTCAGATACAATTTATAAACTAGATACCCTAAGGAACATTTAGTTAAAGTTTGAAGGTAATTGGCCCAGTAGTTTCAGAGGAGAAGATTTTTAAATGTTGGCAAACTTGAACAAATTGTGTAAAATTGTCTTTAAAGGGCAATAACTCCTTAAGGGGTCAATTGACAATTATGGTCATATTAACTTTTTTGTAGATCTTACTTTGCTGAACATTATTGCTGCTTACAGTTTATATATAATATATCTATAATAATATTCAAAATAATAACAAAAAACTGCAAAATTTTGTTAAAACTACCAATTCGGTGGCAGCAACCCAACAATGGGTTGTTCGATTCGTCTGAAAATTTCAGAGCTGATAGATCTTGACCAATTGAACAATTTTACCCCTGTCAGATTTGCTCTAAAAGCTTTAGTTTTTGAGATATAAGCCAAAAACTGCATTTTACCCCTATGTTCTATTTTTAGCCATGGCCTCCATGTTTGTCGATGGATCAAAACTTCGGATACAATTTATAAACTAGATACCCTAAGGAACATTCAGTTAAAGTTTGAAGGTATTTGGCCTAGTAGTTTCAGAGGAGAAGATTTTTGAAATAGTTTACGACGTCAGACGACGACAGACGACGGACGCCAAGTGATGGCATAAGCTCACATGGGGCCCTTCGGGCCCCTGTGAGCTAAAAAGTAATACAATGTACAAGGTAAGAACCCCCAAAAATTAAAGACTTTAAATTAATCCCATTGAAATTGGTTAAAAGATTTGTATTTATTTTCAATTGAAGATTTCTTGCTATTGCACAATACTGTGCAATTGAAGATTTCTTGCTATTGCGCAATACTGTGCAATTGAAGATTTCTTGCTATTGCGCAATACTGTGTAATTGAAGATTTCTTGCTATTGCGCAATACTGTGCTATTGTGCAATACTGTGCTATTGTGCAATACTGTGCTATTGCGCAATACTGTGCTATTGCACAATACTGTGTTGTTGCGCATACTGTGCTATTGCACAATACTGTGCAATTAAAGATTTCTTGCTATTGCGCAATACTGTACAATTGAAGATTTCTTGCTATTGCCCAATATTGTGCTATTGTACAATACTGTGAAATTGCGCAATACTGTGCAATTGAAAATTTCTTGCTATTAAGCAATACTGTGCTATTGCGCAATACTGTGCATTTGAAGATTACAAAAACTTTAATGAAAAAAAATATGAACCCCAAAAAATTGGAAAAAAAAATCCCCCCCCCCAACTTTTCGCACCCCCCCTCCCCCCCCCCCCCCCCCCCCTTCCTTGGATTTATTACCCCCAAACTCAATCCCAGCCTTCCCTTTGTGGTATGGAACCTTGTAGTACAATTTTAGAGAGATCCATACACTTACACACAAGTTACTGTCTGGAAACTAGAAAAAACGCAATGAAGTTTATTTAACTAAAGTTATTGGCAAATTTCCAATGGAATTTATTAATAATAAAGTTTTTGGCAAATTTCCAATATACATAATTTAAAAGCAGTTTAGGTGAGATAAACAAAAAAGCTTCATCAGCAACATTTTATATTGGCAAATTTCCAATGAAGTTCATTACACTAAAGTTATTGGCAAATTCCCAATGGAATTTATTAATAATAAAGTTTTTGGCAAATTTCCAATATACATAATTTAAAAGCAGTCTAGGTGAGATATTCAAATGAGTTTCAATTACCAACCTTACACTGCCTTTTAAATTATGTTTTGTACTTAAGTAATTGTCCATTAACCTGGAAACCCTTTTCCCCCCTTTTTTGCACCTTATTCCTTAACGGTTTGAGCCATAACTTCCAAAGACAATTCTTACCATCCCTTTGTGGTATTCCAATATCCAAAATCTAAATACATGGTTAGATTCAGCATATCAAAGAACCCCAAGAATTCAATTTTTGATGAAATCAAATAAAGTTCAATTTTGGAACCTTTAAACCTCAATGTGGACCAATTTAATAACCGGGCCCAAATATCAAAAATCTAAATACATGGTTAGATTCAGCATATCGAAGAACCCCATATATTCAATTTTTGTTGAAATCAAACAAAGTTTAATTTTGGACCCCGATTTGGACCAACTTGAAAACTGGGCCCATAATAAAAAAACTAAGTACATGTTTAGATTCAGCATATCAAAGAACCCCAAGAATTCAATTTTTGTTAAAATCAAACTAAGTTTAATTTTGGACCCTTTGGACCTTAATGTAGACCAATTTGAAAACAGGACCAAAAATTAAGAATCTAAATACACGGTTAGATTCGGCATATCAAAGAGCCCCAATAGTTCAATTTTTGATGAAATCAAACAAAGTTTAATTTTGGACCCTTTTGGCCCCTAATTCCTAAACTGTTGGGACCAAAACTCCCAAAATCAATCCCAACCTTCCTTTTGTGGTCATAAACCTTGTGTTTAAATTTCATAGATTTCTATTTACTTATACTAAAGTTATTGTGCAAAAACCAAGAAAAATGCTTATTTGGGCCCTTTTTTAGCCCCTAATTCCTAAACTGTTGGGACCAAAACTCCCAAAATCAATCCTAACCTTCCTTTTGTGGTCATAAACCTTGTGTTAAAATTTCATAGATTTCTATTTACTTATACTAGAGTTATTGTGCGAAAACCAAGAAAAATGCTTATTGGGCCCTTTTTTGGCCCCTAATTCTTAAACTGTTGAGACCAAAACTCCCAAAATCAATCCCAACCTTCCTTTTGTGGTCATAAACCTTGTGTTTAAATTTCATAGATTTCTATTAACTTATACTAAAGTTATAGTGCGAAAACCAAATGTCTTCGGACGACGACGACGCCATTGTCATACCAATATACGACCGCAAAATTTTTGCGGTCGTATAAAAAATTATAATAATTCTTACGGTAAACTTCTATACAATAAGATCCAGCCTTTCTGGTTAAAAATACATGTAAACTTGTTCTACTTAACTAAAAAATTCCCACAGTCTAGTATCAGAACTGGAGTTTTTGAGGTTGTATGGTCTGTTGTTTGACTGTTATGGTTGGACTTAACCAACAGCACACCTTACGGACTTAGGGTGATGAGTAAGGGCCTGAAAACAGTTATAACAAACACAGTGAAGTAGGTTTTAGAACTTGTATCTTCAAAAGCGCATGAGAAAGTCATATAATTAATAACAATATAATAGTATATAAGGCAAATAATAGAAACATATAATTCATATGATTTTACAATATAATTGATCAATTAATATCTTTGGTATACAAACTTTACGTTAATGCATGAGCATATGCATTTTAACTGACGAACACGGATGCTTATAATATTTCTTATAAATAAAAGCTTATTTAACATTCAAATATATAAGCAAGATGCGGACTAAATCTTAAATGTATGAGCATAATGCGAGACCTAATATTTGAACCTAACGGAGCATAAAGCATGTGCTGAACAGCATAAAGTATTGAATGCATAATATCTTAACAATGGACATGAATAAACATGTTGAATTCTTTTATCTTTCGAATTATAATCATGGTAGAGCATATATTGCGCTTGTAAAACCTTAAACTATTTAAAAACCTATTAACCCAAAAATTATCAATTCCGACGATGAGCATTGGTTGAGAAATATTCGAAATCGAGACAAACTTAGCATTACGAAACTAATCGTGAATATTCAAATAATATAAATATTAAACAATATAATATGAAATGGGGAAACTAGCTTTTAAAATATATATGCTTGCTTTGTATCAAAAATTCATGACTCGTAATAATATAGGGCTAAACAACAAGAATAGTTTACGATAAATAATTTCTTATTAAATTAGCCTACACATGTGGAAATTACGCATAAAGCGTTTATTAAAATAATTGACATCTTACCCTTGCAGAACTGACCTTAATTCTTATTAAGTATAAACAAGCGATAAGTTAAAATTATCATTTCCAACATGCAGGGTAAAACTAAATTCTATAATGCGTTTAAAAATACCCTTGAGTACAGAAAGTTTGTGAAGAATAAACCAACCTTTTTTTTGAACATATATACATCTATTTACACTGATCGAGAAACAACAATTTGATCTTAACTTCTTTACTTGCAGAACTCATAGATATTTAACTTCAACTTTACTAAATGAAATGGAAACGAAACTTTACGAAGTTTCAGGATTCAATTGAATAAAATAATGAAAGAAACATATTAACTTTGAATAATTAAAATACTTGACTCACCTGAAAACAGTTATAACAAACACAGTGATATAGGTTTTAGAACTTGTATCTTCAAAAGCGCATGAGAAAGTGCCACTTTTGAGACCGAAATTCACTTGTTCGATTTTGCTTTACTGTTTCAGGTTCGACCAATCAGATTCGTTAAACACCCGAGCCACTTAGTTACCCTGATAATTTGGGGTAAAAAGGGGCGTGGAAAGATCTTTGCTGGACAGGACAAAGAACCCTAATTGACCAGGTTACCTAGACATATGTTGTTTACACAACAACTTGATTGTGTTTAAAGGACAATAGACTTAGTAAAAAGACATGTCTAATTGTATCCACTTAGCTTGTCGCTAAACATCTTAAATTGATAAAAATAATGCCTAACAAAGAGAAAATCTGAAGTGACAAATGCCAAAGTAAATATCTGTCAAATTTGAACTTTTTATCTTAAATATATCGAGAATATAAAAATGATTTCCTTCAACAATAATGAACGAATATAAAACAAAAATACTTTTAATCAATACTGCAGTTTCGAAATGGACTTTAAATAAATAAAATATCTTAAACTTATTCCTTTTTGCTGAAAACTAAATTTTCACAAAAATATAAAATGAGGTCTAAAATGACTCTATGACACTAGGATAACATAATTATTTCCCCATTTTGTGCCTCATATCGTAAATGCTTTGGGTAGGCAAGGAGATATTTTTTCTCATGATCATTACACACTCTCAAACTAAATATCTATATGTTTAAATGCATGTGTGAGAATTTAAATGATTAAAATAAATTCCTGGAAAAAGGCAATCATTTTAAGGCCATTATTTTGGGTATGTAAGTATAAAAGAGGAGACAACTGAGATTCATATTCAAAATTATAATACAAGAAAATACATTAGATCATTATATAGCTGCCATAAAACTGTTAATAAAATGTCTGAACAGTGTCCAGCTGTCCATCTAACATGTATTTGGCTAATTGTAGTTTTTTTTCCCCATTAAATCTGTTGCTGAAAAATAAAATAAAATGTCAGTCTTCTTTTAAAGATAAATATCAAATAGAATATAACTTGTTTTAAAATATTATATCCAAGTAAACAAAGAAGCTTGTAAAATATATATAGCATTTAACTTTTATATGCAAAAATTAAGAGAGCATTTTCAAATAACTTAGAAGCTGGTGAATATATTGTTATTAAAGTATTGATGATGTATATGACGTAATATGTTCAGTTTTTCACATTTCTTCTTGATAATATTTAACTGGTAAACCTCAAAAATATTATATCCAAGTAAACAAAGAAGCTTGTAAAATATATATAGCATTTTACTTTTATATGCAAAAATTAAGAGAGCATTTTCAAATAACTTAGAAGCTGGTGAATATATTGTTATTAAAGTATTGATGATGTATATGACGTAATATGTTCAGTTTTTCACATTTCTTCTTGATAATATTTAACTGGTAAACCTCAACTACAGAATATATACAAAACTGTAAATCTTTCCTGTCCTATTATGGTGTTGTTCATATAAAAATAAGAAGATGTGGTATGACTGCCAATGAGACAACTCTCCACCAGAGACCAAATGATGTAGAAGTTAAAAACTAAAGGTCACAGTACAGCCTTCAACAATGAGCAAAACTCATTCCGCATAGTAAGCTATAAAAGGCCCAGAAATAACAAATGTAAAACAATTCAAACAAGAAAACTATCAGCCAGAATAATGAACAAAACAATAAACTAAAAACAAATATGATATACAGCAATAAACAATAAACTGCTTTGCTGAGCGCAGCTGGATACGTCCTGCAGAGGTCCAACCCTGAACAGTTGGGGCAAAATTTGGATTGTAATTAAATATTTGACATATTATAGGTTTCTGAATAAATGTAGTCAAAGAACTTGAAATTAGTTATATGAATTGAATTTATCTTCAATTAGAGATTTATTGCTGTTGTGCAATACTTAGTAAATCTGTTGTCAGACTATAAACAAATAAAGTTCAATTTCTTCTCAATGTCATATTTGAAATTTATGAAAATCAATAGGGAGATTACATCAATAGCTATAAATAATTCACCAAAGTTTCATGAGAACTGCTGAAAGCATTTTTAGGTTAATGTCCAAAAACTGGAAAATCCCCCCTTTTTTAATGAATAAAACCCCATAACTAAGAAATGTAAAATCTAAAATTTATAAAAATCAAAAGGGAGCTTACAAAAATAGATACAAACAATTTACTAAAGTCTCATAAAAAATGCTGAAAGCATTTTTGAGTTATTGTCTGAAAACTGGAAAATCCCCCTTTTTGTAATGAATAAAACCCCATAAATATATATTCTAAAATTTGTAAAAATCAAAAGGGAGCTCATGTCAATAGATATAAACAATTCACCAAAGTTTCTTGCAAATTGGTGAAATTGTTTTTGAGTTATTGTCTGAAAACTGGAAAATCCCCCCTTTTTAAATGAATAAAACCCCAAAACTCTGAAACGGTAAATCCGACATTTATAAAAAATGAAAGGAGGCTCACGTCAATAGATATGAACAATTCACAAAAGTTTCATGCAAATTGGTGAAATTTTTTTTCAGTTATTGTCCGAAAACTGGAAAATCCCCCCCTTTTTTAATGAATATAACCCCAAAACTTGGAAACGGTAAATCCGAAATTTATATAAAACGAAAGGGAGCTCACGTCAATAGATATGAACAATTCACAAAAGTTTCATGCAAATTGGTGAAATTGTTTTTGAGTTATTGTCCGAAAACTGGAAAATACCCCCTTTTTTAATGAATAAAACCCCAAAACTCAGAAATGGTAAATCTGAAATTTATAAAAATCGAAAGGGAGCTCATGTCAATAGATATAAACAATGCACCAAAGTTTCATGCATATTGGTTAAAGCATTTTTGAATTAATGTCCGACATGTTGACGACGGACGGACAGACGGACAGACGGATGGACAGACGGTCAGTGGTATACCATAATACGTCCCGTAAACAGGCGTATAAAAACCACTGAATTACAGACTCTTGACTTGGGACATGCAACTGTTGTTTTTTTTTTTAACTTATGTTAAAGCTAAATATTCCTTCTGTGATCTCTGAAGCAAAAAAAACATACATTTACATTTCTCATTTTTTCCCTTTCTGTTTGAAAGCAAGATTGTCTATGGGTAAAAAAAAAGTGTTTTCACTTTTTGATTGAATAGTTTCAATGAGATGCTAATAAAGTTGCATCATGGGTTATGCAATAGATACAATTAATGGGGGTATGGACCTCAAGTATTATTTTTTTTTAGTGCAGTTCTGAAATCTGTTTCTACATTTATTTTGCAATTTTAGTATTAAATTTGTACTTACAATATTAATTTCCTATTTTCTATAAAATAACAATTACAAGAAATATTCCTTTTGACTTAAAAATCTTATATTTGTAATAATTTTGCAGGTAAAAAGTTAGAATTGATTCGATAGACTTTTAACATAGCAATAAAAAAAGTCACAGTATCATTTACCAATATGGTAGTGTTCCTGACCAACTCAACTGGTGAAGATGCTGACACAACAAGTCAGAATAAACATTGAAAAAGAAGGGTATGATACACATTTCCATAAATCAGTTAGAACACGCTTTATATGTAGATTTAATACATTTAATGAAAAGAATATAACAGTGTGAAAAATTTCATAAAGATTCATCAAAGCATACTTGAGACACTTGAAAAATTGCCTTCGACAATTAAAGGAGACATGACACGATTTTTTTTAATTTTTTGTTTTTTATCAAATTAATAAACATAAGTCTTAAAACATGTTTTGTACAATTTTGCTGGTCAAAACCTGATAAATCAGCATTTTTCTGGTCAAAGAATCAAGCGCTTGTCATTAAGAATGATTTTTAATTAGATAACGATCACGTGATCGTGCTTACGTCAGTGGTTTAATACAAGCTGGGAAAATGTCTCTTAACTGGACGATGTCGATACACTATGGACGGTATTGACAGCACTTTTCCAGATTACTGACAAACTATAAAGACATTGTGTGTGAAAAATAACCAAGAAAAGGATATTAATTCTTCATGTGAAGAGTCCAAAAACGACGATTTTTCAGACAATACCGATCGGATTGTTACCATACATATTTGGTTTGTCTGATGAATAAATTTAATAGACCGCTTTCTGCATTTTTTCATTTAAATAAAACTACTTTCTAATCATGATTGAAAATATAAATTTCTAATTATTGATGATCAAATTGTTCTTTTTTTTCTCTCTGTTACGGTAATGTTATAATTATGTGTGCGCCAGAAGCAGAAAAAAAACGATAGTAAAAGTCAAATTAGGCGTTCGCAAAGTGTCCGTTTTTATTATTATTTTTTATTACATAGAGACTTTTAATAGGTATAAATTATCACCAAAAGTTATGCTAATAATTTTTTGGGTTGGAAACCATACATCACACCAGAGACATATAATACATATGTAATATATGTCTCTGATCACACAAAGGATTTGTATAGTGAAAAATCCTTTACACACTATTTCTGCATTAGGATATTCAATTAACAATTTTATTACTTTCCCCCTTTTATGTAAAAAATTCAATTCAATATTTTATTTACGTCTCACCTAATGTATAAAATTACACAATACAAAACATTTATTGGAGGCTGTTGTTTTAGTGATTAAATGTTGACACCTATAGCATACTTGACCAGGTGAAAGGTAAGAAGGCACCTGTAGTGTGATTTAGTCACGTGTTATGTTATTTACCTTTAAAAATCATGCATTTCTAAGAAAAACTATCTTATGTTGTAATAATTAATATAGTTATACTACACTTCTAAAGTATGCTATTCCATCCAGACCTTTATAAATCTAACTTCAAATTTAAGGAATTACACAAAGTAAATTCAAATTCACTTATTTCCACCCCTCTCTTCCAAAGTCATTTAGCAATCAATTTGTTTATTGCTACCAGCAAAACGCTTGAGTCCAGGAAAATATTCGCAACACATAATGTTCTTTTTCAAAATATTTTTTTCTAAAAGGGGTCATTTGAATAAATGTTAGATTTTCAATCGGACTGAGCAGGAAAATGTTTACATGTAACATACTTCAGTCTTTAAGAACATGAGTTGTGTATTAGCTGTACTTGGCTTTGATCTAGCTAACAGTATTTGTGCGTTGTCTCTATTGTTTTAACGTTAGTGGTTTCTCTACTTCGTGCCAATCTTTTGCGTTAGACTGGTTTTTATAGTTCTTATGTACTGCTGTCACACGTTGGGGGGGGGAGAGGGTACCGTAGGCGCTCACAAACATATACCACCGACACATTTTGAATGTGCCTGTCTTAAATCAGGAGCATATAGATCAGTTGTTGTTGTTGATTCATGTCTGTCAATTTTTTTCTACGGAAATTATTTTGTTATAAATAAGTTAGTTTTCTCGTTAAAATTGTTTCACATTTTCACGTTGAGAACTTTTAAAGCCGAATATAAGGTATGGGGTTTTCTCATTATTGGAGGCCGTACAGAATCGACACTTTCTTCATTTATTATAAAGTTTCCATTTTAAAAAGAAATGTTTTTCATCATCTGAATCTTTACCAACTAAATAGTTGTCAATATTTATATTCGATGTTCAATATAATAAAATTGAGAATGGGAAGAGGGAATGTGTCAGAAAAAGAATGTAAAAGACTTATGATTCACATTCTCGTATCATTTCCTTGTTTGCTTTTTATGTTTTATTTTGATAATTTCTTATGAAGTTATAGACTTGCAAGCATACAAGAATATTACTTTTCCATCTCAAGAAGTCAATTAAAAAATGCAACTGTTATAAACCTTTTTATATCTGCATATTCTTAAAAGCAATAAAAATAAGATCTATATACAGGTTGTCTATTATGGGTCTAACATGGGTTAGGGTATTTAATTGGTGGTGCATATATAGGGTATTGTATGGTCGTACTACAGGTATTCATTAAACATATATGATTAGGTAGTTGTACCTGTTTTCTGTACACAACAATAATATATTCCAATCTCACCTGTGCCCTCGGCAAAACCAACATCCAGGATGTACACAAAGAGCTTGTGAAGTAATATTGCGTAATCACTATGTCTTTATCAATCCCCCATGTGGAGTGACATTTGAAGTTTGCAACTTCAAACGAGACCTGAAATTGCGAAAGTCAATCATCTGTACCGTACACCTGTGACCTATGATGAACTCATGGCATGGCACCCGAGACCCCAACTCTGGAATCCTAATGAAAGTGGGCGAAAAGAAGTGTAGTTTGGGCTTGTTAAAAAGTCCCATCTTTACACCTTCTAAGTCTGCGTGTCAATTAAAAAAACAGAAAATATCATGTCAATATTCTTTTTAATTATATTGTTGAATCCATCGGCATCACACATAATCATTGTTTATCACTGTCATGCGTTTTGTTGGATAAATCGTTGCATTAAAATCTCATTAAAATACATATTTTCCTAAATAGTTAACACTTATGTTGCTATCGATGTATTTTTGGGGAAAGTTAGGTATAAATAAACATTTTGAAACACAAATTGAAAATCGTGTCATGTCTCCTTTAAAGTCCCATATCTCTGGACCAAAATACCTGAAAAGGATTAAGAATCAAAAGAGAGCTTACTTATCATTTAAAAAAAAATGTTTTCCATATTGTTAACACATTGATTTGGTGAAAACATGTTTGGGTTATCCTCAGATATATAAATAACCTAGTTTATCATGATTCAGTAATGAAAATCTAATTATCCTAAAAATCAAACAGTACCTAGTGTTTATAAAATCTAACTTTGTGTAAAATTCCATAAGGATTTGTGAAAGCACATTCAAATTATCATTACACATATGAAAAAAGACAATTTTTTAGGATTAAGTTCAATAACTCTGGAACAACTGATTAGAAAGAAATCAAAACTAGTCACTAGTCTTCTTGAAACTATACATTGTGTAAAAATTTGTTAAAGCCATTCTTTAGTTATCAGAATACATGCTTGGATTGAGAGATGGGCAACCGTACACCATAAGTCATACATCTTTCACACAAATAATGAACTGTTGACACAGAGATATGTCACGCCTGTCCACATAAAATTCAGAAAAAGACAATGTGATCGACGGCAACATTGCTTATTAATTCAAAGTCGCTGGACCATGATCTTGTGGGCAGGGCCTAGAAATGGTCGACAAGCTGAGATGTACTGATAGTAATGCAACTTTATACAAAATATTATTGATCTGCCACAAGTGCTCTTATCAAACTGACTTAAGCAGAAAACTTAACATTGAAAATTGCTAATTAATACAGTCACTGGACCATGACCTAGGGGGCAGGCCCTTTAAATAGTCGTCAAACAGATATGTACTGATAGTAATGCAACTTCATTTAAAATATCATTGATTTTTCACAAGTTGATCCTATTAAACTAACTTAAGCAGGAAACTTAACATTGAAAATTGCTTATTAATTCAAAGTCACTGGACCATGACTTAGGGGGCAGGGCCTCAAAATGGTCATCAAACTGATATGTACTGATAGTAATGCAACTTTATATAAAATATCAATGATCTATCACAGATAGTTCCCATCAAACTAACTTAAGCAGAAAACTTAACATTGAAAGTTGCTAGTTAATTTAAAGTTGCTGGACCATGTCAAACCTAGTTGGCAGGGCCTTGAACTAGTTATCAAGCTGTATTAAATATCATGTGATCTATCACAAGTCGATCCTATCAAACTAACTTAAGCAGAAAACTTAACATTGAAAATTGCTTATTAATTCAAAGTCACTGGACCATGACTTAGGGGGCAGGGCCTCGAAATAGTCGTCAAACTGATATGTACTGATAGTAATGCTACTTCATAGTAAATATCAATGATCTATCACAAGTAGTTCCTATTAGGGTAGATGGGGTGTCTAAATTAATATCCATAGAATTTTTTAATAATTTGCCAAAATGTTGTTTATATCATGCTTTTTAATAAAATTATAATAAAAAGAATGGGTCACAGGGCTTATTTTCACGCTACAGGTTGTGCAAAATTGACAGATTTTGTATAGATTATGCATGGAAACCCCAATTTTCTGCCATAAAACGAAAACTACACCATAGAAATTTGAGATAAAATATGAGAAGATAGCTCTAATAGTATGCTTTCAGATAAGAAAAAGAAAAAATGGGGTCACGGGACCCGTTTTCGTCCAACATAATAAAATAGGTTAATTCCTAACACATTCTATTGTAAAAGTAACTTTAACTAAATTATCTGCCCTTACATTTGAGTTGCCTCCCCTTATGTGGCAAAGTTGGAAAAAATAGAATCAAACAAAAGTATTCTGTTTTTTTGTAAAATACAACCATAAATATGATAAAATATGTCATTTTCTATATTCAAATGAAAATTCTTACACATGAATTACCTACTATTCTCAAAATTTGCACCTTTTATTAAAGATCTAGACCGATTGTTTTCTGGTATTTCAAAATCCAAGATGGAGGAAGACACCCTATCTACTTAAACTAACTTAAGCAGAAAACTTAACAATTGTTGACGCCGGAGCTGCCATCATCATCGTTGTCGCTGGAAAAGCAATACCTATGTCTCACTTTCAAGCGATATGCAACTAATAACTTTTATGTTCTACATCTGCCTTCTTAAAATTTGTATTACATGTACATGTACTTGTCAACATTCAGTCTACTAAGGAGTTATAACAATTTTCATAACTGTAAAAATTTTGACTGCAGTTACCTTTTTATTTCTGTCTAAGATCTTCTGGACAGTCTGGTTGTGCAAATGGATGAGCTTTTTTAAATGCTTCCAGTTTAGATAATTCTTCATTGATCTTTGATATCAATGGAAACATTGACATATCTACATTAAATCTGAAAAGAGATACATTGAGGAATCACTAACCATTGTTACAAACAAATCATACTTTTTCAGATTGTTTTAATTATATTTTCAGGCATGCCATATATGTGAGGAAAAAACCTAAATATTCTGAATTTCCATAGATAATACTTGAAAAGTATATACCTTCAAATGCAAAATTTACTAATAAGAAATAACTTAACAATGTCTAAGAGTATAATATTTACTTGTATGACATTTAAAAACAATTAAAAATAAAAGAATTGCCAAGCATGTCTATCCTTTTTTATGCCAAGTACAATTATAATCTATATCCCATGCAACATATAGTGATATCCCCATGGGTAAATTTTTAAAGTCCATGTACTGCAATTACAATCTCCAAAAGTCATTCTGATCAAAAAATAAATATCAAGCTGCATAAATACATATGGTGTAAAGGTATTTTATCATGTTTTGTTCCTGTAGAAGATTTTGCATTGACAAACTTTTTTTTATGAACAGACAGAAAAACATACAGATAAACAAATGTGGTGAAGACCTTTTAATAACAGCTTCCTTTTTTGTTGGCTGACAAGATTCATTTGTTTAAATTCAAATATGAGATAACTATAGGAGCAATACATGGTTTAGGTTATGTAATCTTTATAACTGCAGAGGAAAATATATAATTTTAAACGAAATAATTTACGAAATACAAAAATGATAGACATAAACCAACGACAACCATTGAACTACAGGCTCCTGACCTGGGACAGGCACATATACAATGTGAATGGCTAAAGATGTTTGTGAGCGCTCAACCCTCTCCCTTACCTGGGACAGTGGTGTAACAAATTTTAAAAATCAGTTGCATTTGGCTTAACTCAATAAATTGGTATGAATAAAAAAACATTAACATAAAAACAATTAACATGAAGCACTGATATAAGAGTACTCACAGTAACTGAATGATAGTTCAAAACCAACTAATAAATAAATCATGTTCTCCTAGACTAAAGTATCAATCAGTGTATATTCAACGGATTTAGTGTAAAGACATTATAAAAAGTCTGAGAAACGCATGACCTTGTGCAAGGCCAAAATATAAGTAAATAGTATCAACAGGATGTAGGATCATGAGTTCTCATATCTGTACATATATAGCAATATAAATACTGGCTTTATTCATTTGACAAACTTTACCTTAATGCATTACTAACTTGTGGCACTAAACATAAATCTGCCATGGTTACTTGGTCCCCTAAACAATATTTTCCTGCAGTTTTATTTAGTAATTTCTCCAAAGCTATAAGTGGAAAAACAAACATCATTACAAACTATGTACATGTATAGTCAAATAAAATAAAATCATTGATACAATCTATATTGTTTGGTTGAAACCTCAATAATTAGTATTCTTCTTCAGAAGTAAGCTATAAATCAGAAATGCTTAAAGTAGCAGAATTTACGAAAAGGTAACGAAGCTTGTAATCTATGATCTACAAAAGACAATTTTCAGGAATTGAAGGATCAGAACTCATAGCGGGCAATTATTACATTTGCCAAAAATATAAAATATCTAAATCCCCAATTTGTGATCATTATAACCCTAAAACATACATAAAAAAAAACTCTTTTTCTAGAAATAAATTAATTGTATAAAGAAGTTACTTTATCTATCAAGAATGTTTTTCAGAAAATAGTAACAAAATATATTCAGTGAAAACAGTATGTAACGAATATAAGTATCCAATGACAATGACAATGTATATGAAAATGATAATTTACCATTGTTTTACCTAAATTGACCAAAATAGCTACACCTTAAAAGTATGTTGTATTTACCTACAAATCCTTTGTTTATCCAAAAATGTCCCCATTCATTCTTCTTCTCGTCTCCAATTTTCTGAAGAACAGTTGAGTTCTGCAGTGGCTGAATTCCAGAACAAATTGTTTCAGTTATCTCCCTTACCTAAAAAATAATCAACATAAAGAATTTTACTTAAAGAGGCAGTATCTACAAAAGTCATGATTTTATTTGAAGCCATAAAAATGCTGTAACTTTATAGATATCAAAGAAAAAATATGTTTTGTGTCATTTTCAGGACTCTAATGATTGTAATTAAGAGCAAAATCCTAATTTTTTTTTTCATTTGTTAAGACCAGAGCTCACTAATTATAGAAATATGTACACTCAAGTTACAATCTATGTCCTACCCCTTCTTATAGCACATGTTCACAAGTACAATAAAATGCTCCACTGGGTGCAGCTTGATACGACCGCAGAGGTCGAACCCTGAACAGTTGGGGTAAGTATGGACACAGCATTCAAGCTTGATACAGCACTGAATTTGGATTGTGATTAAATATTTGACACAGCATAGGTTTCTGACACAGAATGAATGTGGTCTAAGAACTTAAATATTTTTAATTTACCTATTCAAACCATATCATTATTATTTGCTTTTATATATAAATCAGAAATAACCAATTTAAAATGGAAAATTTTAAAGAAAAAAAAAGAAAAAAAATCCCCCCCCACAATTTTTTGAACCCCCTTATGATTCATCACCCCCAAACTCAATCCCAGCCTTCCCTTTGTGGTATGGTACCTTGCAGTACAATTTCAATGAGATCCATACACTTGAACACAAGTTATTGTCTGGAAACTAGAAAAATGCTTGTTTTTTGGCCCCTTTTTTGCCCCAAATTCCTAAACATTTAGGGCAATTACCCCCAAACTCAAACCCAGCTTTCCCTTTGTAATATGGAACCTTGTAGTACAATTTCAGAAAGATCCATAGACTTACACACAAGTTATTGTCATGAAACTAGAAAAATGCTTGTTTTTGGTCCCTTTTTTGGCCCCCAATTCCTAAAATTTCGAGGCAATTACCCCCAAAATCAATCCAAGCATTCCCTTTGTGATATGGAACCTTGTGGTACAATGTCAGAGAGATCCATACACTAACACACAAGTTATGTCTGGAAGTTACAAAAATTTGTAAGGGTTCCGCGGAACCCAGTGTCTCGCGGCTCTCGCCTACTTTTGCTGTTAATCGCAGGCTCAACAAAAATGAGGAATAAAATTAATAAAAATATTCCTCTCTATACTATCTTTTGATTGTAGGTAGCTTCTGTCCAAGTTTGGTAAAAATCCAGGATAGTTTATGAATCTAATAAATGTTTTAAAAACTTAAACTGCAGACTGTATGTAATGTTAACTGGAAGAAAAACTATATTGAAGTCCATTTATAAGTAAAATACGGAAAAAATGGAACAAAATTTTAACAAAATTTTAACAAAATTTCCTTCTAGATACTAGCTTTTAATCATAAACAAGTTTCTGTCAAAGTTTGGTACAAATCCAAGATATTTTAAGAAAGTTGTTAAAATTTTAAAAACTTACACCACAGAGTGAATGTAATGTTAACTGGCAGAAAAACTAAGTCCATTTATAAGTAAAATACTGAAAAAATGATTTTTTTTTTTACAAAATTTACTTCTGGATACTATCTTATGATCATAAACAAGCTTCTTTCCAAGTTTGGTAGAAATCCAGGATAGTTTAAGAAAGTTATTAAAATTTCAAAAACTTTAACCACAGAGTGAATGTAATGTTTCCTGGCAGAAAAACTAAGTCCATTTATAAGTAAAATACGGAAATAATGGAACAAAATTTTAACAAAATTTTAACAAAATTTCCTTCTAGATACTAGCTTTTAATCATAAACAAGTTTCTGTCAAAGTTTGGTACAAATCCAAGATATTTTAAGAAAGTTGTTAAAATTTTAAAAACTTACACCACAGAGTGAATGTAATGTTAACTGGCAGAAAAACTAAGTCCATTTATAAGTAAAATACTGAAAAAATGATTTTTTTTTTTACAAAATTTACTTCTGCATACTATCTTATGATCATAAACAAGCTTCTTTCCAAGTTTGGTAGAAATCCAGGATAGTTTAAGAAAGTTATTAAAATTTCAAAAACTTTAACCACAGAGTGAATGTAATGTTTCCTGGCAGAAAAACTAAGTCCATTTATAAGTAAAATACGGAAATAATGGAACAAAATTTTAACAAAATTTTAACAAAATTTCCTTATAGACACTAGCTTTTAATCATAAACAAGTTTCTGTCAAAGTTTGGTACAAATCCAAGATAGTTTAAGAAAGTTGTTAAAATTTTAAAAACTTACACCACAGAGTGAATGTAATGTTAACTGGCAGAAAAACTAAGTCCATTTATAAGTAAAATACTGAAAAAATGATTATTTTTTTTACAAAATTTACTTCTGGATACTATCTAATGATCATGAACAAGCTTCTTTCCAAGTTTGGTAGAAATCCAGGATAGTTTAAGAAAGTTATTAAAATTTCAAAAACTTTAACCACAGAGTGAATGTAATGTTTCCTGGCAGAAAAACTAAGTCCATTTATAAGTAAAATACGGAAAAAATGGAATTTTTTTTTTTACAAAATTTACTTTTGGATATTATCTTATGATCATAAACAAGCTTCTGTCCAAGTTTGGTAAACTCAACATTATCAAGCTGAAGACCAAATATTAAACCATTTCCCTTGATAGAAGCCAAGAAAGATATGACAAAAATTTTCTTTGTTCAATGAGTAATATCAAATTTCAAATGATCGGCAATCAGGAAGTGGCCGCATAGCAGATGAGAAAATAGCTTACTTGCTGCAACTATTATCAAGCTGTAGACCAAATATCAAATCATTCCCTTTTATAGAAGCCAAGAAAACAAGAAAACTTTAATGAAAGTTTTCTACCTAAGGTTTTCCATACAGACAAACAGAGTCAGACAGTTAATAGACCTGGGGACACAGGTAAAAAGTTTACATAATTGGGCGATATTTGGATTATGATGAAATTTTGTTTGCATTTAGAACACATTAAACTGCATTTGAACATCTAATAAAATGGTATATGTAGCAATTAAAATTCAGGAGATAGTCAATTACAAATTTGAGAAATAGAACTATAAATGTATAAAAAAAAAAAAAAGCAACAAACAAAATGCTTTTCTTTATTTGGATAACTGTCCACAGGACTTTGTTTTAAAATGGATTGGTGTCAACTGAATACTAATGTTCAATAAGGAAGTAGCATTAATTTATAATTGTTTCCTAATGTCATACCTTGGCTCTTTGTAAGGAATCTTTTGGCAGTAATGGAGGATCTGGATAAGCTTCATCCAAATATTCTAATACAGCAATCTAAACAAAAGGGGAAAAAAAAGCTGAGATGTTTGATGATTTTATATAACTTTCTGAAAGTTTGATAAAACGCATGGGAAAAAATCTGTTAAGAAAGTATTAGATCATTATGTAAAGCCATCATTATAGAATTTTTTCAACAAATTTGGAATTTACAGACGAATGATTGCATCAAAGGCATAAACCTTGCCACTTAAAAAGAAGTAAAAGGTCCATTTTTTTTCAATTTTACCAATAATTAGGTGCAGTCTTAGAATAGATGCATGATTTTTTTTATTAGTTGTTATTGGCTTTGAACTAGCTGTCAGTAACTGTGAGGTACTCTCAGATCTGTACTTAGTGTCTTTTTGTTGTGGGGATGTATAAGTACCCTGCTATGTCCACTCTGTGTTTTTTTTAGATTTGTATTTCTATTTGTATCCATCTGATGAGTTAAGCCTTTTTCAACTGATTTTTGTAGTTTGTTCTTATGTTGTACTGTTACACCACTGTCCCAGGTTAGGGGAAGGGTTGGGCGCCCCCTAACATGTTTAACCCCACCACATTCTGTATATGCCTGTCCCAAGTCAAAGAGCCTTTAATTCAGTGGTTGTTGTTTGTTTCTGTGTATTATATTTGTTTTGCGTTCATTATTTTGTTCATAAATTAGGCCTTTAGTTTTCTCGTTTGAATTGTTTTACATTTGTCATTTCGGGGCCTTTTAAAGTTGACTATGCGGTATGGGTTTTGCTCATTGTTGAAGACCGTATAGTGACCTATAGTTGTTAATTTCTGTGTCATTTGGTCTCTTGTAGAGAGCTGTCTCATTGGCAATCATACCACATCTTCTTATTTTTATATAAACCTGTATGATTAAAATTTTGGTAAAACTACAAAATCACAGAATTTCTAATTTGCTACTTAAATGAGTGATTTAGAAATCACTTATTTTACTTTTTATTTCAGTAATTCCCCCGTCTTTTGAAACTTACTGATTGTGATAATGGCCGACATTGATACTTACTGATGGTGATAATGACTGACCATTGATACTTACTGATTGTGATAATGGCTGACCATTGATACTTACTGATTGTGATAATGGCTGACCATTGATACTTACTGATTGGGATAAAGGCTGACCATTGATACTTACTGATTGTGATAATAGCTGACCATTGATACTTACTGATTGTGATAAAAGCTGACCATTGATACTTACTGATTGTGATAATGGCTGACCATTGATACTGATTGCGATAATGGGTGACCATAGATACTTACTGATTGTGATAATGGCTGACCATTGATACTTACTGATTGTGATAAAGGCTTATCATTGATACTTACTGATTGTGATAATGGCTGACCATTGAACCACTGATACTTACTGATTGTGATATTCGCTGACCATTGATGACTAGAGTAGGAACTTGCTGCATGGGATTAATAGTATTGTATTCTTCTGATCTCTGTAATTACAAGTAATTTAGTCTATTTCATTTCATTGCTGGGTTTCTGTTATCTCATTTAAGTAAACCTCACATCTGCTTTTGTATATTTCAAAATTATGATCATAAATGAATCAATATTTCCTTTTACGTTAATTTCATACAAAGTATTCTTAGTGTTTGGTACATACTGTGAAAAGTAATTTTCCATTTAATTTTTCTTCCTTTTAAAGAATGGTAAATACAGAAAGTTTTTCATTATTTTTTCTATTTATTGCAAAAGATGTTAAATGAATAATAAACATTAATTCCAGAAATTCTTTTATAGATTCAAATGCCATACCTGCCAACTTCTCAAAAACTACATGGGGGATTTTGAGCGCAAGATGCCCTGACGCCCCTCTTTCATTGTCATAAGTCTTTTAAATCTACTGCTATTTTGTTTAAATGGGTATGTATGTGCTTAAATACCATTTAACTCATTTGAATGCCTGTTTTGAGGTGTTCAGTTTATATAATAAAGAATTTTAAAGAATTTTAAAGAATAAAGAAATTATCAAAATTTAAAAATGTGAGTTGTAATCAATGTTTATTATTCATTTAACATCTTTTGCAAAAAATAGAAAACATTAACTAAAACCAGAACTATAATCTATTCATTTACCACAACTTTAACCTACCTTAAACCAAAACTTTAACGTGATCAGTACACCACAAAATCTAGGTTTAAACCCTAATTGGGAATGAAAATAACACTTATAAGGTAGCAATACACAGTTAGGAGTTTGGTTTCGCATTTTGGCTATGGTGAATTTTTTAAATATGAAAGTTATATATGCAATAAAATTAGTTTTCAGATAGCTGAAGAATAATAAGCCTTCAAAATGGGTGTATATGAACATCAAGATTGTTTGTTGCATGTTTTATAGGGCATTTTCTGTTTGGCAGTCCATATTTTTACATCCATACCAGTCATAGGTCTAAAAATTATTGCTATGTTTTCCAACAATTTTTTTACCCTCCAAATTTTCCATTCAATTTTATGGAAAAATGAGGTCAAATGCATATGCTTTTTATTTGATCTTTAGACAGATAAATGTCAAAGATTTCAGAAACTTTAGGGGCATTTGTTACATTTTCACCCCCCCCCCCCCCCCCCCCCCACCTTTTTATGCAATATTTTGTTTCAAATAAATGCAGATTGTTACCATAATTATACCAAAAAGATATTATATTTCACCATTTTAACTACTGAAAATCAAATCTATGGAAGATGCTATTTCCATATATATATAAATACATGACACAAACAGTAAGTCTAATTTGTTAGAAAGCAAGGGAAAGAGAGTGGTTAAAATTATGAGAGTCAATTTTAAGTTTTTGTACCTAACTGTGTACCTAAATTTGGTGTGTGTGTCTGGATATACCTTCATCAGGAATAATAAAACCGAAAATTTTAAAAGCAACAGATGTATAAGTACTTGAATACTTGAGGAGATATATGACCACTGGAGACCTAAAAAGTTCATATCATAATGAAGATGTCCACTAACTTGAGGAGATATATGACCAGTGGAGACCTAAAATGTTCATATCATAATGAAGATGTCCACTAACTTGAGGAGATATATGACCACTGGAGACCTAAAAAGTTCATATCATAATGAAGATGTCCACTAACTTGAAGAGATATATGACCAGTGGAGACCTAAAATGTTCATATCATAATGAAGATGTCCACTAACTTGAGGAGATATATGACCACTGGAGACCTAAAAAGTTCGTATCATAATGAAGATGTCCACTAACTTGAGGAGATATATGACCAGTGGAGACCTTAAAAGTTCATATCATAATGAAGATGTCCACTAACTTGAGGAGATATATGACCAGTGGAGACCAAAAATGTTCATATCATAATCAAGATGTCCACTAACTTGAGGAGATATATGACCAGTGGAGACCTAAAAAGTTCATATCATAATGAAGATGTCCACTAACTTGAGGAGATATATGACCAGTGGAGACCTAAAATGTTCATATCATAATGAAGATGTCCACTAACTTGAGGAGATATATGACCACTGGAGACCTAAAAAGTTCATATCATAATGAAGATGTCCACTAACTTGAGGAGATATATGACCAGTGGAGACCTAAAATGTTCATATCATAATGAAGATGTCCACTAACTTGAGGAGATATATGACCACTGGAGACCTAAAAAGTTCGTATCATAATGAAGATGTCCACTAACTTGAGGAGATATATGACCAGTGGAGACCTTAAAAGTTCATATCATAATGAAGATGTCCACTAACTTGAGGAGATATATGACCAGTGGAGACCAAAAATGTTCATATCATAATCAAGATGTCCACTAACTTGAGGAGATATATGACCAGTGGAGACCTAAAAAGTTCATATCATAATGAAGATGTCCACTAACTTGAGGAGATATATGACCAGTGGAGACCTAAAAAGTTCATATCATAATGAAGATGTCCACTAACTTGAGGAGATATATGACCAGTGGAGACCTAAAAAGTTCATATCATAATGTAGATGTCCACTAACTTGAGGAGACATATGACAAGTGGAGACCTAAAATGTTCATATCATAATCAAGATGTCCACTAACTTGAGGAGATATATGATCAGTGGAGACCTAAAAAGTTCATATCATAATCAAGACGTCCATTAACTTGAGGAGATATATGACCAGTGGAGACCTAAAAAGTTCATATCATAATGAAGATGTCCACTAACTTGAGGAGATATATGACCAGTGGAGACCTAAAATGTTCATATCATAATCAAGATGTCCACTAACTTGAGGAGATATATGACCAGTGGAGACCTAAAAAGTTAATATCATAATCAAGATGTCCACTAACTTGAGGAGATATATGACCAGTGGAGACCTAAAATGTTCATATCATAATCAAGACGTCCACTAACTTGAGGAGATATATGACCAGTGGAGACCTTAAAAGTTCATATCATAATCAAGATGTCCACTAACTTGAGGAGATATATGACCAATGGAGACCTAAAATGTTCATATCATAATGAAGATGTCCACTAACTTGAGGAGATATATGACCAGTGGAGACCAAAAATGTTCATATCATAATCAAGATGTCCACTAACTTGAGGAGATATATGACCAGTGGAGACCTTAAAAGTTCATATCATAATCAAGATGTCCACTAACTTGAGGAGATATATGACCAGTGGAGACCTAAAATGTTCATATCATAATAAAGATGTCCACTAACTTGAGGAGATATATGACCAGTGGAGACCTTAAAAGTTCATATCATAATCAAGATGTCCACTAACTTGAGGAGATATATGACCAGTGGAGACCTTAAATGTTCATATCATAATGAAGATGTCCATAACTTGAGGAGATATATGACCAGTGGGGACATAAAATGTTCATATCATAATCAAGATGTCCACTAACTTTCAAGTTGATGTGACTACAATTATATTGTTAACTACATTAAGCCACAAACTTTAACATGATATCAGACAGACGGACGAACTCACAAATTGGAAAACATAATTCTCTATAGTAGGTGGGGCACAACAAAAAACAATCTACAATACAATTTGTTTGTTTACCTGTTGTCCTCCATCTTTTACTAAATGTACAGCTGAGTATTCAAAATCAATTTTCTTCATCAACAAAGCTGAAAAACATTATACAAATAATTCTTCACCGTAAATAAGAAAAGGTTTTATCTCAATGTACAACCGTCAAAATGAAAATCTGAGTACAAATGTATTTTACTGTTTATTTATAAACTATAAATACCAAACACAGTGATTTAACAATAAAGTATAATTATAACATTTATCAATAAATACAAACAAATGTATATCAAGCCAAAAAGAAAGATATGTAGGACAATTCCTAAACTTGTTTGTTTTATAAATAATATTACCATAATAAGATGGTTAGAAGTATACTTTTTGTTATCAAATTCCTGTCAGTGGATTGATCTTTATCCCCTTTAAATGTGAAAAAAACTTAGAAAACTTTTGACTAATTTATGATTTCTGTATTCCTGTTGTAAAAGTTGTCTTAGTCATGAAAATATTTTTAAAGTCTTCTTACCTATTCTAACCCTCCATGAACAGGAGCTTTTGAAGTATGAGTACAAAACTGGCTGAAAATTAAAAAAAAAAATATTAAACAAGTCTGTAAATCATGATGTACATTTGTGCTAAAATAGGTCAGAAAAAAATAGTTATTTAAAATAAGAAGTTCAGTGATAGCAATAAACACGATATTTATTAATAACCTCATTGTAAACTAGAAAAGAGCAATTTTAAGTCATTTTGTTGTAGAGCATGGCAAGTCAAAACAAATTTAGTATATTTTCAAGCTTTTTTTCTGAAAATCTGAAAGTTTTGATTGATTTTCACTCCTGTAAATCTATTCATATTATTGTGTTGAACCCTTTAACTGCATAACATAGAAAATGTCCTAAAAAAAAAAAGATCAAAGTTGATATGCACTTCAGTGTTCAGTGTTAATTGCCAATAAAGACCAATAACAAGTTGTATTGGTTTTGTGTTGCTCAATCTTATGTTTTCAGTGTGGTGTTTTGTGGATTGCTGTTTGTCTTTTCATATCATTTTTCTTTTGGCCATGATTTTGTCTTCCTTTCTTCAATTTGTGGTTTTTGTTGCGCCCTTGGTATCTTTTTACTCTGGCAGGGACCTTTCATCTTTGTAAGGGCATGGTTTTTTTCAACTTTAATAAAAAAACAAACTATTTGAATAATTTCTAATAATAACATACAGGACAGGGGTGTGGAAATGCTATGCCTGACTCACCTGACTCATACATTTGAACATCAAGACAAGTATTTTTTTTTGGGATTGCCCATAGACAAGTAAATAAATTAGACTTGATAAAATTCAATTTACTCAAAAATATAGAATTATTTTCACAACATATTACGTTGTACTATTTTATGTAAAAGAAACCAATGATCAACATGTGAAAAACATATATTTAAGTCAAAACATAAAATTATGTTCAAGACAAGAAGTATTAAATAAAACTGGAAATAATGCTACACAAAGACAACAACATCATAGATTACTGCAAGGAAAATCTTTATTATGGTCTACAGGACTGGAAATAGATCGAAAACCAAAATAAAAAAAATAAGTTTGCGAACCCAGGTCTAATAAACATTACGTTATCTTTGTCCATTGATCATTGATTAGGTTTTATCTGCCATCTAACCATGTAACAGAAGTGTCATTTTAATTCTTCATGATTGAGTTCTATCGAGACAGATAAATAACTAAGAAAAACACCTAGACTGGGTAATTAAGACAAAAAGAATGAAAGTAAAAATGATGAGTTGAGTACAAAATGGAAAACTCAGGTTGAGAAAGACAGAGAATATGAATGGGAAAAAACAGAAGCGAGAAAAGTAATTTCATTGACATTTTTAGCTTATTTAATAAAACTGGTGGTTTTATTTCAAATTACATTGTATTACTTATATACAATTACAATTCAATAGCTGATCTATCATTTAGTTTTCATTTCTTCACTGGCTTCAAAACTTAGTACATATACATTGTCCCTACTGGATAGCATTTTAAAAACGTTGGAACTTGACATCTAGTGGCCTTTTGGTTGTTTTGCTGTTGGGTTTCTGTCTCATTGATGTTAACCCCATACCTTCTTTTGTTCTCTCTGGCTTCCTTCACCAATAAAAACTGACCACCACAAAATAGCACAACAGTGGTGAAAGTGGCATTAAACACCAATCAATCAATCAATCCTTTTAATTATACACTTAAGTAAATATCACAAATGTCATTTATATTGATAACAAAACAGTTTTGAGAATCATACAAGCTTACAGTAAAATACTTTTATATTTTTGTTAGAAATTCAGGGCAAGTAACTTTTTCCACAGAAGTCAAATTTACAACAGTTTTACTTGCCCAGGGACAAGTGCTCACAACAAATTGATCCACACCCCTGCAAGAACAAGACTTTTCTTTTTAAATCAATGTTGAATTATATTTCCCTCTAATTTTCAATGGAAACAAACTATTTTCTTTACTCCCCTTTGTAAACAAATTACTTTTTCAAGAAATTTAAAATCAAATAACTTGTTTAAACAAGTGTGCACACGATGAAAAGTCTCGCCTGCATTACTGATCACGACTGAATTTATGTTGAAAGTCATAGAGAAAAAGATTTTACAACAAGTATTACATTATCAGTGATTCATGATATATACTGTATGCCACATTTACTGTAAATGTGTTTGTGCAAATAAATATTGTCCAGGGATCACCACAGAATGAAAATCAAGGGTGGGGGAGAAATTTTTCATAGAGGATGTGTCGTGTTCATTGGCATCTTCGCAATAAATTTGTCATTAGAAAGAAAACATACTGTTCATACATCTTTATTACATAAATATATATCAAAGATAAACTTAAAAGCATACATAGTAAGCACAATTGTCATTTTAAGCACTAGCAAATGTTTCTAACTCAAGTCTTGTTTAGTTGTCCCTGCTGTCAGTGTCTTCACTTAGTTCACCTAGGTCAATTCTTCTGTTAGTCATGCTGTTCCAGAAAGTGGCTGCTCTTTGGTAGTTGAAATCTTTTGAGTCTGGCCCTTCTGTTGAAACCATCATGAGGGCATTCAATATCTTCAATATCTTCTGTGAAAGTCTGTTTCTGAGGTCTTAATTCTCTATTGTCTATTGTAAAGGAGCAAAGGTCAGATGAACCATTCAGACAGATACATGTATGTATGTCTAATAATCATTCCATACACCAAAGATAGCTAACCTATAGGTGATAGTATCTGAGAAGCAGACCTAAGAAAGAAAATTTAACTTTGACCATTGAACCAGGAAAATGCAGTCAAGGTCAGATGAACTCTACCAGACAGATATGTACACCATTTGGTCGTTGCATACACCAAATATAGATGACCATATGCTTATGGTACCTGTATACAGACCTTACCATGAGAAGTTAACTTTGACCAATCCACCTTGAAAATGAGGTCAAGGTCAGGTGAACTTTGCTACACAGACATGTTACATGTACACATTGCAATCATTCCTTATACCAAATATAGTTTACCTATTGTTTATAGTATATGAGAAACATACTTAACCATGAAAATGTAACATTGACCAATGAACCATGAATATGAGGTCTGGGACTTGTAGTCCGATATGAGGTCAAGGTCAGATGAACCCTGACAGTAAGTGACAGACAGACTTGTGCACCTTACATTTTTTACAATCATTCCATTCCATGCTGGTCATTGAGCAACGGATTAATAGCTTCACAAATTTCAGTTGGTTGGGTATGATATGCAAAGTACTGGGCCGATATTCTGCTAAGCATACAGACCTTTGACATATTGAATAAATCAGGGGAATAAAATCGTGTTGCCCAGTTTGTCCTCAATGATGACCCCAAAAAATTGTTTCGAATTCTTTATTCTCATCATTTCAGTATTAAATGCAAAAAAAATCACCTTATTATGTTTTCAAAAATATATCTGTATATTTCAGTTGTAAGTAGTAATTTAATATAAGGGAAATTGAATACATTTACGAAAGTATTTAAACAAAAATTAATGATTATCTCCCTTTACCTGTATGTCATGAAAGAAAATTTGTTGTAGAAATCCGACGTGAAAGTTTGTTCTATCTCAAAAATGTGGAAGAAAACATAACATTTGAATATTATACAAGACTGATAGTGTCCACATACATTTTAAAGTATTGAAAATTATTATACATGAAGATGAGCATATTCTAAATTGTGTTTTGTCCACCCTTTCCCCAGGCGTTTACCAGTTTACTGAAGAGGAAGATGTCATCTGATGGTTTAAGGAAGAGAAAAGAGGAGGCATGCTCCGACAGATATATTTCAACCAAGAAAAATGAACAGAGCATTATTTATTCGAAAGAGACGACCAAAACAAATGCAAAAAATGTTGACAATAGAAAAACTGAAGATGAAAATGAAAGTTTTAGATCTACTGAAAGAATGTACTTTCTGTTGTTATCACTGTTTACTATTTTTTCCATTATTACAAGATTTTATAATATTGAAAATCCAACACATGTGTGGTAGGTTCATTTTTCTAAATTTGTTTGCTTATATTTTTAATGATTTTAGATATTCTACATTGTATTTGAAATCTGATATATCTGACCATCCCTAAAATACAAATAAAAGAAATTATATGATGCTTGAGAGTAATTTACATGCTTCCTGAAAGTCTGTTCATTTAAAATTTTGTCAAGACTCAACGTCTAATCGAAAGTTTTTTTTTAAAGTTCAATGTGCAAATCTACAAATATCATCATTGATCTTGAACTCTGAATAACTTTTGAATCAACTTCATAAAACAATTTGCATTACATTTAAGATAAAATAATACACATAATAGAAGGAGTGGGCAATACACACATGCATGTACAAATGTAAAATACTACACATGCATGGTTAAATTAAAAAAAACCTCACTTTAATGCATCAACGAGATAAGCGTATATCAAACAACATGTAATCAGAAAATTAAGGCATAAAATAACTCACTAAAACTAATATGGATAACTCAGTCCAGAGACAATGATTATAAACGATTAAATGTTATACATCACATAAAAGTATCCTTTAAATGTTACTGAATTTGCAAAAAAAAATCAAGAGAATTGGTTCAATTTTTTGTTGTTGAATTCACTATTAATCATAGCGTATTTATTTTGTATTTTATCTAAAGTATGTCAATAATTCAACCAGGACTGTTTATACAGTCAATTCAGACTTTCTACAATGCCAGCTCAGACAATCTATATACTAAGAGTTTGACATTGTGCTATTTAAATGATTAAATGATATATTTCACTTAACAGTATCCTTTGTTAATTCATTAAAACAAACTCAATTTTATTTGTTAATTGAATCCATTATTTATTAAATTAGTTTATTATAATCTCATTGTATTTTACCTACAGTCATAATGAAATATGATTAAATTAACAATCAATAATGTAAATTTAATTATTCCAATCTTCAAAAAAAGACAGATGCATGTCTGCACAAAAAAGGTTGTGATCTTGAATTGTCTAGACTCTATATAGACCAACTAGTCTTCATAGACAGTCTGAGTGTTTTTTTCGTAGACACTCATTTCATCATTTATATAGTCAAAACTTTTCTTTACGTAATATGTTGCCTAAGTTGGCATTGTAGACAGGTTGAGTTTATAGATGGTCCGAGTTGACTTTATAGACGGTCCGAGTTATCTTCATAGACGGTTTCCTGGTTAATGGACAATTCAAAAGCAGTGTAAGGGAGGTAATCCAAAAACAAAATTGTACAATGTTGGATTACCTCCCTTACACTGCTTTTAAATTATCTATTTAAGACTTTTATGATGTATTTAAATTGGTAATTATGGTTGCAAACTCCATTGGAAATTTGAATTGAGATTATGACCATATCTTGAGAGAAAGAATTTTTTTTTTGGGAAAGGGGGGGGGGGGGGTAAAAAAGAAATGGTGGGGGGCAATTTTTTTTTCATTTCAGATTTCAGAAATTAAAAAGAAAATTTCTTCAAATATCAGACATGTCAGAAACCTATTATGTGTCAAATATTTAATTATAATCCAAATTCAGACCTGTATCAAGCGCGTGTCCATTTTTGCCCAAACTGTTCAGGGTTGGACCTCTGCGGTCGTATCCAGCTGCGCTCAGCGAAGCATTTTATTTGAAGATGGTCTGAGTTGTCTTGTACCCACTAAAACTATCTGCAAACATAGCCTTGCCATTGCCATTTGAAAGTTTGATGATAACATAGGATTTTATAATTGCTCAATATTTTCTTTTTTTTTCACTTTTACAAAACTTTATTACAATTTAAAAGGGATTTAATTTCAGCTGGGATGAAACTCATTTTGGAAAAATGGGAAGTTGGTATATAAAGAGGACTTTTTTCTTTGATGTTCATCCTCCACTTGGAAAGGTAATTGTTGAATACTGATTACACATATAAATAAAGTTCGCTGTATACATTTTATACTATCCAGTAGTTTAATATGAAAGGAGGACAATATGTTTTTATGAAATTTATAACTGCTTATTCAAACATGTACGATGTACATGTACTGTACATATGGAATAATACTTCCTGGTTAACTTGTTCATAGGGTTGTGATGAACTCCATATGTATTGCCATTAATTTCCATGTAACAAAAGGTAGCACTAAATTTTGCATCAATAGTTCCAAGGTAGCCTCCTTGCAGAATATGAATAATTAATATATTTTATACAAAGATTTTTCTGGTTATCAGATCATGAGATATATGCATGTCATCTGAAGTTGACAAATTTGACTTAGTAAAAATCATTTTACTCATACATTTTGGCAAAATAAGATGTGAAACCTAGCCTTACTCAAAAAAATATTTCACACATATAAGTCAATCCTTCTTGAAAAGACTGTGGCTCATATTTAATTATTAACAACTAGATCTCTATATGAGGCTTTTTTGGCAGGTTTTTTTTTTTTAATTTATTATTGTTGTACTATTTAGTTCTTATTTGCTGAGAGTCTATGTTTAGATTTTACTTTTACAAAATATCTTGATTACTGAAGTGAAAAAAGATATAAAACATGATAAAAGAATAGATACATGTACATTGTACATATAAAAATAATAAGATGTGGTAGTATTGCCCATGAGACAACTCTCCACCAGAGACCAAATGACATAGAAGTTAGCAACTTTAAGTAACTGACAGCCTTCAACAATGAGCAAAACCTATACGACATAGCAAGCTATAAAAGGCAAATGTAAAACAATTGAAACGAGAAAACTAAAGACCTGATTTATGTACATATTGATATTTCATGAAAATTCAAGGTTGTTGCATTGTAATACTCATTATAATCAAATAAAATAAAAAAATCTTTTCTTAATATGAAATATAATTGAAATAAATGATTAAGTTTACCTTTTACAGATGTTGATAGCATTGTCTGGTGTTTTGACTGGCTATGATGGAGAGTTCCCATTTGCCAAACCAGGGGATGAGTATGGTGATACTAACTATATTGGTATGAGAATGGTAAGTTTTTCTTGTCAAATGTAAAAAAGATATGTATATATTATGGAACATCTAATTTATTCCAGCCACTGTTATGCATACAAATATCAAATATGCTGGAAAATGAATGGCCAGATTTTTTCTAAAAACAAGAAAGGAAGAAACAAATTTGGCAAACAGCAACCAACTGCAACCACTGTAAATTTATATACATGTATTTACCAAATGCACAATTTGTAATTTTTGTCTCGCCATGATGGAGTCAAAAAGCAAGGCATAGTTATGCTATTTCTGGTCTATTGGCTTTAAAACTTTTGCTTAGTTTACATGTATTAGTTTGTGATTTGTTCATTTTATGGAGAACCACTAGTGGTTGGTAAATGAAATATGGTATGCAGTTGTATTAGCATTGACACATTTCATTTCCATGGAGATAATTTGGCCCTACCCCCTCAGTCATGGTCTATTGACTGAAACTTTTGCTTAGTTTTCATGTATTAGTTTGTGATTTAAATAGGTCAGTTTATGGGGAACCACTAGTGTTAGCTATATAGGTCAATGATATTTGGTATGCAGTTGTATAAGCATTTGTACATTTTATTTCCATGGAGATTGTTTGGCCCTGTACCTTCAGCCATGGTTCATTGACTTTGAATATTTTGCATAACTTACATGTTAAAGTAAAAGTTGCTATGTTTATTTCAACATTTGCATTTTATTATCAAGATAACAAAAAGGCGACACATATCTCTGTGTTAACAGTTTATTATACTTTTATGTGTGTTTATTTTCTTCAGTTTTGTGCCTTACTGGGAGGAAGTTTAGTGCCATTAAGTTATATGTCTGTTTGGTTATTGACAGAATCTCTACTAGCTTCATCTTTATCTGCCACACTTATATTATTAGGTAACAATTTATTCATTTCGTATGTAGTGATTGAAATAGTTGTCATATAATGCTGCCTTAATATACTAATTATCCTTTTTTTTTTTTAAATTTAATACATTACGAATCATAATGACTTATGTAAAGGAACAACAAAGGATAAAACATCCGTACAAAAGAATCAAAACAAAATAAAAAAAAACAATATGGATAACAACCATGGACAACAAATTCTATGGACATTTAGTTGTTTTCATTCATGGAACACACTGATCCACTCTTATGTACGTTGTCTCAAACCTTTCATATTTATGAAAAAAGTAGATGTAGATATACACCAATGAGACAGCCATCGAATGACAAAGATAACCGTACAACATCTAGAGTCATACTGTCAACAACAATAGACAGCCATCGAATGACAAAGATAACCGTACAACATCTAGAGTCATACTGTCAACAACAATAGACAGCCATCGAATGACAAAGATAACCGTACAACATCTAGAGTCATACTGTCAACAACAATAGACAGCCATCGAATGACAAAGATAACCGTACAACATCTATAGTCATACTGTCAACAACAATAGACAGCCATCGAATGACAAAGATAACCGTACAACATCTATAGTCATACAGTCAACAACAATAGACAGCCATCGAATGACAAAGATAACCGTACAACATCTATAGTCATACTGTCAACAACAATAGACAGCCATCGAATGACAATGATAACCGTACAACATCTATAGTCATACTGTCAACAACAATAGACAGCCATCGAATGACAAAGATAACCGTACAACATCTAGAGTCATACTGTCAACAACAATAGACAGCCATCGAATGACAAAGATAACCGTACAACATCTAGAGTCATACTGTCAACAACAATAGACAGCCATCCAATGACAAAGATAACCGTACAACATCTATAGTCATACTGTCAACAACAATAGACAGCCATCGAATGACAAAGATAACCGTACAACATCTATAGTCATACTGTCAACAACAATAGATAGCCATCGAATGACAAAGATAACCGTACAACATCTATAGTCATACTGTCAACAACAATAGACAGCCATCGAATGACAAAGATAACCGTACAACATCTATAGTCATACTGTCAACAACAATAGATAGCCATCAAATGACAAAGATAACCGTACAACATCTATAGTCATACTGTCAACAACAATAGACAGCCATTGAATGACAAAGATAACGGTACAACATCTATAGTCATACAGTCAACAACAATAGACAGCCATCGAATGACAAAGATAACCGTACAACATCTATAGTCATACTGTCAACAACAATAGACAGCCATCGAATGACAAAGATAACCGTACAACATCTAGAGTCATACTGTCAACAACAATAGATAGCCATCGAATGACAAAGATAACCGTACAACATCTAGAGTCATACTGTCAACAACAATAGACAGCCATCGAATGACAAAGATAACCGTACAACATCTATAGTCATACTGTCAACAACATTAGACAGCCATCGAATGACAAAGATAACCGTACAACATCTATAGTCATACTGTCAACAACATTAGACAGCCATCGAATGACAAAGATAACCGTACAACATCTATAGTCATACTGTCAACAACATTAGACAGCCATCGAATGACAAAGATAACCGTACAACATCTATAGTCATACTGTCAACAACAATAGACAGCCATCGAATGACAAAGATAACCGTACAACATCTATAGTCATACAGTCAACAACAATAGACAGCCATCGAATGACAAAGATAACCGTACAACATCTATAGTCATACAGTCAACAACAATAGACAGCCATCGAATGACAAAGATAACCGTACAACATCTAGAGTCATACAGTCAACAACAATAGACAGCCATCGAATGACAAAGATAACCGTACGACATCTATAGTCATACTGTCAACAACAATAGACAGCCATTGAATGACAAAGATAACCGTACAACATCTATAGTCATACAGTCAACAACAATAGACAGCCATCGAATGACAAAGATAACCGTACAACATCTATAGTCATACTGTCAACAACAATAGACAGCCATCGAATGACAAAGATAACCGTACAACATCTATAGTCATACAGTCAACAACAATAGACAGCCATTGAATGACAAAGATAACCGTACAACATCTATAGTCATACAGTCAACAACAATAGACAGCTATCTATACAATATGTCTTTATAAGGGAACAGAAAAGTAAGGCCTATTGACCCTGAATTTATTTTACATTTTGGCAAATTTTGTATTTTTATCTTTTAAGAACAAAATTGTTCATTTCTGAACATTCCGCCACAAAATAAACCCCTACAAATTACTCAGATCTGCAATTTAGATAAATTATGACAGAGTTTCAATAACTTTAAGATCTCTACCTTGTGAGTAAACATATATAGGAGAAATGAGTCTCACTTCTTTAACAGAAACAATCAAGATCTAACATTAATAGTAAATTCTTCAAATAAAAAAAAATATTCAGAGACATTTAGCAACTACTGACAAAGTTCCTAAATTGGAACATGGAAATAGTTTATTTAGCAAAAATAACAGAAATCCTGTGAATCTAGCAACCTTAATATAATGATGTCAGATTGGATGTCAATTTGAGGAAAAGATGTCTACTTGAGATTGAATGTCGATCTCAGTCCAACATATATAAATACCAAACTTTTCAGATGGAACTGTTAAAGACAAACTGATGACCAATTTTTTTTATTTCCAGAATATTCACATTTTTATTTATGTTTTAGATGTTGGGACATTAACATTGTCAAGACATATTTTATTGGATCCCATTTTACTGTTTTTCATCATGATGTCTGTTTATTGTTTGTTAAAGTTTTCTTCATATAGACAAGAGTGAGTATGTTATTGAAAAAACATTGTGTACATAATTTAACAGCAATCATTTTCTCCCTGGAAATATACCTGATTGATGACATATAGGAAATGTAATTAAGATGTGAGAATGTCATATTTGTGTGCCTATTTTTGACCATTTAATATTAGAATATACTGAAGAACTCATATGGATATGAACAATTAAGCAGTGTTCTCCCCTGAAATTTATAGGTTACTGTAAATTCAGAAATAATTGCGAAGTTTTTGTAAAATGCGAAAATTATTGATGGTGAGTATCGCAATAATAAGAACTTGCATTCTGATATCTGATACATATATCTTAATGCAGATTTTCCTGAAATGGCAATAATTAATCTCACATTTTTGTCCATTCTTTAAAAATCGCAATAATAAATGCATGCAATAATTTCTGAATATACAGTAACAAGATTTCAGTCTATGATGTTCATGAACACAGCAAATGGGTCATTGTGTTTTAAAAAGGGGGCCATGCCTCATTGGAGTAACTGTCAATAAACCTCAATTATACACATATTATTTTAATTTATTAATCATATGTTTGTAATTCAATTCTCATCATTGTGTGCACAGACCCAGTTGGTTGGGGTAGGGACTTGGAAGATTTTACCAAAAATTGTCCTGATTTTTTCATGAATAACTTATGTGATCCTGGTACTGAAGAAAAAGATCAAAACACTGCGTTTGGAGGAACATTATAAAATTATCGTAAAAATTATAGTAAATTTGATGGCACTAAAGTGAAAAATTATAAAAATGTGGTGCCATAGTGCTTAAACCAATGGAAGTGAACCCTGCAATATATAAATACTTAATGATCTCTCAGTAATGATAATAAATTATGAAATAAATTTATCATAAACCTGAAAGAACAGAAATAGAGTATTACATCAGATCTTCAATCAATATACATCTTGAAAGATCACAATGGACAAAATAATCACAATGCATACACAATTTTATTTGATGATGAGGAATTTAGTATAAAGATTTTATAATGTGTTGACCAAAAAAGTCACAAATTTCTGTTGAACTGATACAAAAATGATATTTTTGCTATATGAAACCACATTAAGTGGGATCTTTATTGGGATCTCTTTTAATTGAAAATGCAAGGAAAATGACAAAATGTCCTTTGTGATTTTTTATGCCCCCGCCATAGAGGTAGGGGCATTAAGTTTTACCCTTGTCCGTCTGTATGTACGTACAAACGTCCGTACGTCCCAAAATTGGTTTCTGTTCTCTAACATGAGTTTGCCTCAACCAAATGTTATGAAACTTATACGCAATGCTTATTACCACAAAACACAGATCAAGTTTGAATTTTGGTGGCGTCACTTTAACCGTTCTAGAGTTATGCCCCTTTATAAATGGAAAAATTGCAAAATTTTTCATTTCCATTCTCTAACTTAAGTTTGCCTCAACCAAATGTTATGAAACTTATACACAATGCTTACTACCACAAAACACAGATCAAGTTTGAATTTTGGTGGCATCGCTTTAACCGTTCTAGAGTTATGCTCCTTTATAAATGGAAAAATTGCAAAATTTTTAGTTTACGTTCTCTTACTTAAGTTTGCCTCAACCAAATGTTATGAAACTTATACACAATGCTCATTGCCACAAAACACAGATCTAGTTTGAATTTTGGTGGCATCACTTTAACTGTTCTAGAGTTATGCTCCTTTATAAATGGAAAAATTGCAAATTTTTTATTTTCTTCTTAATATCAAGTAATTCTTAAATTGGAGTTATCTTCCTTTGTCCATGATTATAGTTGAATCAACTACAATCAATGCTTTATACAATGCAATGTTTAATTTTGACTTCCACTGATAAAACACAGATCAAGTTGAATTTTGGTAGTGTCACTTTAACCATTATTGAGTTATGCCCCTTTATAAATCGAAAGATTGCAAAATTTTTAGTTTCCATTCTGTAACTTAAGTTTGCCCCAACCAAACATTATGAAACCTATACACAATATTCAATACCACAAAACTATGATCAAGTACAAATTTTTTGTTTCCGTTTTCTAACTTTAGTTTGCCTCAACCAAATGTTATGAAACTTATACACAATGCTTATTACTACATAATACAGATTAAGTACGAAATTTGGTGGCAACACTTTTACCATTCTTGAGTTATGTCCCTTTATAAACATAAAAATTGCTGAATTTTTTAGTTTGTCTCAACCAAATGTTTTAAAACTTATACACAACCATTCTAGAGTTATGCGTGTTTACAAATAGAAAAATTGCTAAATTTTTAGTTTCTGTTCTCTACTTAAGTTAGCCTCAACCAAATGTTATGAGACTTACAATCAATGCTTATTACCACAAACATCAGATCAAGTTCAAATTTGGGTAGCATCACTTTTACCGTTTTTCAGTTATGTCCCTTTATAACTATATGATATGCAAGCGGGGGCATCATCTGTGTCCACATGTGGACACTATCCACATTTATTGTTCAGAGTTATATAGCACAACTCTTTTTTCCACTAACTGGACTGTTGTAACATTAAATAGAGTAAATGATGATTTTTTTTACTTAAATTGAAGATTTTTTAAAATCTAGGATTGATTGATGGTTCTGATCTTAAAAAGAAAAATGAATTGTATCTTATATTTTACAGATCATTTAGTATTTATTGGTGGTTTTGGCTGGCCCAGACTGGAATATTTTTAGCTTTTTCTATTGGGTATGTATATATGATAAAAGGAAGCAGTATAGTGTGGAGTTCATTTTTACTTACATAGGAAAACCCAGTGCAGTTACCTTTAACATATGAGGGTTTACACAAAATTACAAGATATCTATGCTTATTTAATGTACCATATATGTATTCAGAAAATTTATTTCTCATCAACGGTGTTAGAAACTATATAGTAGAAATACGAAAATATCAAACCAATAATAGGGATGCTAAAACAAGTGAATCGTTAGCTATGGAGGATAAACACAGATTAAATTGTTTTTTTGGGGGATTTGTTAATTTAGGTCAGTTGGAAATTCCATTGTTTAAATATGTATTGTTACAATGATATATAGCAAAATATGACTACAGCTGAAATATTCTGATTCATGTTAGTTAAAAATGTTTTGTGTACAAGAATATATAGATATGTTTATTTTAATTCTTATTTAAAATCATAGAATTTGTATATTTTCAGTGTTAAGTTTGTTGGTTTATTTATTATATTATTTGCTGGATATTCTACAGCAGCCGATCTATGGTGCCTTGTAGGAGAAAAATGTTTAAATATGGTAAAGTATTTCTTTTATATGTAAGATGAAAATTAGTGAGACACATCTTAACTTGATAAAAAAATAAGATAATAATATGAACCAATAAACAAGTTTTCTACATATTGTTATTGAATTTCAGTTAAGAGTCGCAAAACAAAGGTAATTTGGTAAATGAGTGCAAAGACTTTTTATATGCCCGTTTACAGGACGTATTATGGTATACCGTTGACCGTCTGTCTGTCCGTCTGTCCGTCGTCAACATGTTGGACATTAATTCAAAAACGCTTTAACCAATATGCATGAAACTGGTGAATTGTTTATATCTATTGACCTGAATTCCCTTTCATTTTTTATAAATTTCGGATTTACCACTTCCGAGTTTTGGGGTTTTATTCATTAAAAAAAGGGGGGATTTTCCAGTTTTCAGACAATAACTCCAAAAATATTTCACCAATTTGCAAGAAACCTTTGTGAATTGTTCATATCTATTGACGTGAGCTCTCTTTCGTTTTTATAAATTTCGGATTTACCGTTTCCGAGTTTTGGGGTTTTATTCATTAAAAAAGGGGGGATTTTCCAGTTTTCAGACAATAACTCAAAAACAATTTCACCAATTTGCAAGAAACTTTTGTGAATTGTTCATATCTATTGACATGAGCTCTCTTTCGTTTTTTATAAATTTAGGATTTAGCGTTTCCGAGTTTTGGGGTTTTATTCATTAAAAAAGGGGGGATTTTCCAGTTTTCAAACAATAACTCAAAAACAATTTCACCAATTTGCTAGAAACTTTCGTGAATTGTTTATTTCTATTGACATGAGCTCCCTTTTGATTTTTATAAATTTCAGACTATACGTTTTCAATTTATGGGGTTTTATTCATTACAAAAAGGGGGATTTTCCAGTTTTCGGACAATAACTCAAAAATGCTTTCAGTATTTTTTACGAAACTTTGGTAAATTGTTTATATCTATTTTTGTAAGCTCCCTTTTGATTTTTATAAATTTTCGTGTTTCCAAGTTATAAGATTTTATTTGTTTATAGTCTGACAACAGATTTACTATGTATTATGCTACAGCAATGTGTATTGCACAACAGCAAGAAATCTTTCATACAACCAATTTCAAGTTCTTTGACTACATTTATTCAGAAACCTATAAAATATCAAATATTTAATTACAATCCAAATTCAGACCTGTATCAAGCTTGAATATTGTGTCCATTTTTGCCCCAACTGTTCAGGGTTGGACCTCTGCGGGCGTATCCAGCTGCGCTCAGCGAAGCAGTTTATTATTGTTTGTAGCCACTAATATTTTGCAAAATTTATTAATAGATTTATTTGATTGTATTTGTGTGGTTTTCATGGCAAAATCATTAATTTTGTTGGGGGGGGGGTCATACTTTTTTTCAAAATTTCAAATTTTTTTCATAGTTTTTTGTTTGTTTTTTTTTTTCCAAAAAATTTTCCATTTTTACATTGATTATTTCTGATTAATATATAAAAGCAACAAATACTGATATGGCAGGAGATACACTCCAAACAGGGTGTGTAAATTATTATATATAACAGATTAACTAAGTATTGTGCAACAGCACAGTATTGCACAATACATGTAGCACAGTATTGCGCAATAGCAAGAAATCTTCAGTTGAAAATAAATACAAATCTTTTAACCAATTTCAATGGGATTAATTTAAAGCCTTTAATTTTTGGGGGTTCTAACCTTGTATTACTATTTTGGATACTGGGCCCCATTTTTAAATTGGTCTACATTGAGGTCCAAAGGGTCCAAAGTTAAACTTTGTTTGATTTCATCAAAAACTGAATTATTGTGGCTCTATGATATGCTGAATCTTATTGTGCATTTAGATTTTTTATTTTGGGCCCTCTTTTCAAATTAGTCCATATTAAGGTTTGAAGGCTCCAAAATTAAACTTTGTTTGATTTCAGCTAAAATTAAATTTTTGGTGTTTTTTTATTTTCTGAATCTAACCATGTTGTTAGATTTTGGATATCAGACCATACTAGGTAAATTAAATGTCCCATTTCAAATTTTTAAGATCTTTGACCACATTTATTTTGTGTCAGAAACCTATATTATGTCAAAAATTTGATCACAATCCAAATTCAGACGGTATCAAGCTTGAATATTGTGTCCAAACTTGTCGCAACTATTCAGGGTTTGACCTCTGCGGTCGTATCAGGCTGCGCTCACGAAGCATTTTATTATCAGTGTTAAGTTAACCATTATGAAATCAGTGATGAGTCTGGGTCAGAGTTATTAAAGCCAGGTCAAACAAATATAACATCACTCAGTCAAGATATGGGGTTTTATGAAGAGCCGAGTAGAGTGATACAGGTGCAGGGAAGATCCAATATTTTTTTCAACTTTTTCAAATTTTACGGGAACTTGTGTGATTTTAAGTATTGGCGGACAAATTTGCATACAAGTGTAAATACGTCTATAACAGTTAACTGTAGATATGACAGTTTATAACTGTTTTTTGATTATTAACGCAAAATTTCTTACTGTTCATGTTATACAAATTTAATGTAGTATTTATAAAGTATTAAACTTATTTTTAAAGTTATTGTTTATGTTTTAATGTAATTATTTAGTAGATATTTATTTTCATTTTAAAGTGAAAAATATGTGAAAAAATTAATGGCCCATGACCATATGTTTTTTTACAGGTGTTAATTGTGAAACATTTCCTAGCCAGAGTACTTTGTCTGATCATTTTACCAGCTATTGTTTATATGATGGTGTTTGCAGTTCATCTTAAAATATTGAATCACAGGTAAATGTACATGTCTATTAACACATAAAAAATGATTTGATTGAACATGGTTTAAATACCTACATCATTTAAGAAACATTCTATTTGTATAAAAAGTCAATCTATAAGTCGCTCCTAACCAGTTTTCAATAACATTTTGTAATACATTTGTAATTGGATGTTAATTATATTCTCTGATAAAACATCCATCAACCATGTTGCTGTTTATACCAAACCTACACATCTGGTCATTGTATTAAGTAATAGCCATCTATTTAACTAATTAGTTAAAATCCTTGTATACTCATTCATCCTTGATTTTCAAATTTGTTTCCAGATATTAGAATTAGGTTAGTTATACCCCCGCCTTTAAAAAAGTGGGGGTATACTGTTTTACATCTGTCTGTCCATCCATCTGTCCATCCGTCAGTCTGTCAGTCCTTCCATCCATCCCATGAAAATTTTTCGTCACATTTTTCTCAGGAACTACAATACAAGGCTTTCTGAAATTTGGTTTCAAGGTTTATATAAGTCGGCTATACCGTGTGATGCGTTTTCAGATTCATCACTCAACAACTTCCTGTTTACCAAACACTTGTATCATTTTACACATGATAGTTAAGTTGAAAATGTTCGGCACATTTTTCTCATGATCTACAATAATAGGATTTCTGAAATTTGGTTTCAGGGTTTATATAAGTCGGCTCTACCGTGTGGTGCGTTTTCAGATTCATCACTTAACAACTTCCGGTTTACCGAAATATTTGGGCGGGGGTATCATCAATGAGCAGTAGCTCGCAGTTTCACTTGTTTGTCCTCTGTTTCATTCTTGGACATTTTTCCTGTATTTCGGTGGTTTTATGTAATACATATGAATTGTGTTGTAACAATTCGCACCTTAGCTCCTAAGAAAGAGTATGAATTCTTTATCCAGAGTAAAATAAAACTTTTAAAAATTGGTTGGTTTCTAAGTAACTGTACATGAAAGAAACACATATATAGCAAATAAAGACATTTAACCTTCACCTTTTTATACCACCGTAAAAAAATTTTTGGGATTGTATAATGGTATGATTGCGTCTGCATCGTCGTAGTCTGCGTCGTCGTCCGAAGACATATTGGTTTCCGGACAATAACTTTAGTTTAAGTGAATGGATCTTTATGAATTTTTTTAAGAAGGTTCAATACCACAAAAGGAAGGTTGGGGTTGATTTTGGGGATGATGGTCCCAACCGTTTAGGAATTAGGGGCCCAAAAAGGGGCCTAAAACAAGCATTTTTCTAGTTTCAGGAAAAAAACTTGTGTATAAGTATTTCGATTGCTCTGAAATTGTACCACAATGTTTAATACCACAAGTAGAAGGTTGGGATTCATTTTAGGGGTTATGGGGCCAACAGATTAGGAATTAAGGGCCAAAAACAAGCATTTTTCTAGTTTCCAGACAATAACTTGTGTGTAAGTGTATGGATCTCTCTGACATTGTACCACAAGGTTCCATATAACAAAGGGAAGACTGGGATTGAGTTTGGGGTTAATTGCCCCAAACATGTAGGAATTAGGGGCCAAAAAAGGGCCAAAAACAAGCATTTTTCTAGTTTCCAGACAATAACTTGTGTGTAAGTGTATGGATCTCTCTGAAATTGTACTACAAGGTTCCATACTTCAAAGGAAAGGCTGGGATTGAGTTTTGGGGTTATTGCTCCACGGGGGGTTTCAATAAGTTGGGGGGGGGGGAATTTTTTTCCCAATTTTTTTTAAGGGATTCATATTTTTTTTTCAAAATTTTTAAAATTTGAAAATTTTTTAAAAGTTTCAAGAAGAAATCTTCAGTTGCACAGTATTGCCCAATGGATTTATAAGATCTTTGACCACATTTATTTTGTGTCAGAAACCTATATTATGTCAAAAATTTGATTACAATCCAAATTCAGACAGTATCAAGCTTGAATATTGTGTCCAAATTTGACCCAACTGTTCAGGGTTTGACCTCTGCGGTCGTATCAGGCTGCGCTCAGCAAAGCATTTTATTGTACTTATCAGCGCATTATTATAACCAGACATCACCCTTATTTTCATAATCTAAAGATATGTTAAAGTGCTTGGATTGGGACCATTTGCTTAAATAGTATGCATGAATGATCAAGGGTATTTGTTTCTCATTCTGTTTGAAGTGTCTTTGTATCTGTATTTCATTTTAAGGAGAATTTGGTCTAAATGGAAGATTTTGTATTGCTCCTGTTAAGAAATTTACACAATTTTAATTGTACACACTGGTTTTTAACTGCACTGTAAATATTGATTTTGTCTGCAACTTGCGATAATACGCCAGATGGTGGACTGAACTGTAATTGGAAGAAGAAGAAGTTTATTCACAACTTTGTAGACACATGACAATTTACAGCTTGACATATTATACAGGCACCTGTCTATTGTTTAAGACTGTATAATGCCATCTAGATATCGTCTAGTTACTTTTGCCTTTGGGTTGCTGTCTCTTGTATACCCACATATTCTATTTTTCATTTTGTAGATGAAGTTGTCATTTGACTTATTTGACATTTGACATATTTTTTTTGTAAAGCTAACTCTCTGACAGTTACTTTGCTTAAAAGTCAGAAATAATATATGTGTATATGAATAAAAGGAGATGTGGGGTGTATATCAATTAATCAGCATATCAATGATAAAATCAAATCAAAAGACATCTAGGTATATAAGCGAAAAACATTACAGAAGGATAAAATGCACAATATAAAAGAAAATCTCTGAAATGTCGAAATTTTCAAGAGTATAAAAACATTTTTTTAACTTCTTACAGTGGTTCTGGTGATGGTTTTTACAGTTCAGGATTTCAGTCACAGTTGATGGGTAACAGATTATATAATGTCAGCATGCCTGAAAGTAAGAAATATAACAGATTATATATAGAATGTCAGCATGCCTGAAAGTAAGAAATATAACAACATTTTGTATTGTTATAACTATTGCCAACAATATTGTTTATGCTGAGTAACATATAGTAGGTATCATAGATACATTGCGACTCAGATATGTTTCATTTATTGAGAAGAGAGAAAAAAATTGTTTCATAAGTCTTCTATGGGGAACATCTCATTAACATTTATTTCTCAAGACAAATTTCTAAAGATTATATTTTCTGACTCATTAAAAATTGGAGACAAAACACATCATTTTATTTAACTACATTGTAAAGAAATGACAAAAATCATTTGTCCATGACAAAATCTTTTAGATATTGCCTATGGAAGTGAGTTTACACTGAAGCAGAGGAGAACAGGAGGAGCCTATTTACATTCACATTGGCACCTCTATCCTGAAGAACATCCTCCACAACAACAACAGGTCAGCAATTAACTTGAGATATGGTATTATTTTCCAGTGGTACTAAATTAGAAATACAATCATCACAATCCATTACATGATCAAAGAACAACAATGTCAATAGGCAATTATTATCAAGCTTGTTATTTTATTTTTTATTATACCCCCGCTTTAAAAAAGTGGGGGTATACTGTTTTACTTCTGTCTGTCCGTCCCATGAATATTTTAGTCGCATTTTTCTCAGGAACTACATCATTAGGATTTCTGAAATTTGGTTTCAGGGTTTATATGAGTCAGCTATACCGTGTGATGCGTTTTCAGATTCATCACTCAACAACTTCCTGTTTACCGAAATATTTGAGCGGGGGTATCATCAGTGAGCAGTAGCTCGCAGTTTCACTTGTTTTTTTCTCAAGAAACCATTAAACATGATCCCCTGAATTAAAGAAGAATGTAAGTAGTACCACGCCACAGAGGTTTAACATTTTACAGCTATGTTATAATTTTCACCACAGCATTGTTTTTTTCAACATTACACAAATATGTTTAAAGGCTTTCATAAAATGTAAAATTAAAATTTGAAGTGTACTTTTAAGATTGAATATGCAAATTAAGTTTTTAGTTTAAGTTACAAATTAAAAACTTTGAATATTTTTTTTTAGTTTACCTTTAGAACATAACTATTTTATACATTTCAATATGCAAACTTTACTTATAACTCCAATATGAAATACAGTAATTTGGAAATAGTACATTTATTGTCCTTTTGGGAATTATGATTAATAATGGTTCTAAGAATAAATTGGCTGAAAAATAAAGCCTTTGTCTGGTTATTTTTTTTTTCTTAGTTTCATTATAAATTGATTGGAGAAAGCTGTGCATTGTCAGCATTTTTTTTGCATTGTAAAATTATTTTCCATCATTTGGAGAAAATTCAGTAACTAATAAAGCTGATTAGATGCCCAGGAAGCGGTACTAAGATTGTTAATATTAGACAGTTTCATTTCTGTTACTCATTCAAGAAAAATGTAAATAATGATAATGATTAGTTAAAAGTATTTGTTAGAATGAGTACGGACCCATCTCCACTGTAGGTTACAACATATGCTCACAAAGATGAAAACAACAAGTGGATAATAAAACCAGCAGATACACAGTGGACAAAAACAGACTCTCCAGCTCTAGTCAAGAGTGGAGATCTTGTTAGATTAGAACATATAGTGTAAGATTTGTTGTGAATTTGTTATTTTACAATTTTCATTTTCATGTATTGCCTACAATAGAAGGTCACATCAACTTGAAATTTTGTAAATATATTCATTATGATATGAACTTTTAAAATTATATGGCAAATAACGATTATGACCCCAAAATTACAGTTCACTGAAAGTGGAAATGTTATGTTGTAAAATCAGTACAATCTCAGGTTAAAGTTTTGGGTTAAGATAGTTTCTCATGAATCTGTGGTCATATCAACCTTAAACTTAGTACACATGTTCATTATGAACCTTTTAAATTATATGTCTTATTTTGGTCTGGACATCTATTTCATGGATCACTGAACATAGCAATGTGATAATGAGAGCTGGACATGATGTCCACATATTCCTGTTAATTCTCTGACAATGAATGCTTCACTAATGTATGTTTAATCCCCTCTGTACTACCAAATCTAATTTAATTGGTATTTATTTGGTAAAAGTCGACATGCAGTGTTAAGGAATTTGCTTTGTAATCTGAAGGGACTGAGTGTACCACCATGTTATTTCAAATGCAACAGTTAAAATGTCAGACTTTCCTTTTTGTTCTACTCTAGGACTTATGTATAAATTGCAACTGTGCTATTCGTGTAGTCAAATAACATTAATAAATATAAATATAGATATTTGTGATTCTAATTGTCAATGAATGTTTGAGAAACTAGCAAAAATTACACAAAAACTAATGATTACAATCATTTATATAAATGATTTTTTTTTTTAACGATTTTTTGTATAGCATTGTGTTAAAAAATATAATTAAATTCTTATGAAAGTTCATATTAAGAAAACTAAACTACATGTATTTGATACTATTACAGAACGCAGCGACTGTTACATTCTCACCGAGAACCAGCACCTTTAACAAAGAGACATTATCAAGTAGCTGGTTATGGAGTGGTGTGTAACTTTACTCAATCATAATGAGAAGTGAAATGTTAATAATATTAGGATAAGAAATCCTGTATACTTCAATGATACATTGTGCATTTTTCAATTGAAATGAAACATACAAATTAACATACAGGGATCGTTAGTGAAAATAGCAAGAATAGATACTGGGTACTTACAATAATATTTCTGTTTCCTGAAATCTTAGATACATTGCTATAGCATATAAGTTTCAAAATAAACTGTAGGACACATGTATAAGGCTTTTTGTAATGTTAATTTGAATCTGTGCCTTTAAAAAGTACTATAGATCCACTATAAGTGACAAGTGAAAAGGTCTAATGCAATCCCTTCTTTAATGGAATTAAACACAGTTACCCTGTTGTTTTGCATATTTTACTTTGATGCATCACTTTTACATCTATCAGCATGTCAAACAAATTGTTTGGCACTTTTGATTACTTCAATATGACGTTAAGGACTTTCTTTATGAATATATACAAGACTTAATTAGCAGTGTAATGCTTAATTACTGTGCATTCATTTATTTTCGTGGGTACCAATTTTCGTGGATTGAGGAAAACTTTACTTTTTCGTGGATATTAAATTTCATGCTTTTTCCAAAGTCCGCATACAAGCCTATAGAAAATTTGTACTTCGTTGAACATTTAAATTCGTGGTTCTACGAAATCAACGAAAATTGGTATCCAACGAATAATAACGAATCCACAGTAGATTGATTTAATTTTATTGTTTTACTGAGATCATAACAGAGAAATTGTATGCTTACAGAATGGTTCAGGTGATGCTAATGATGTATGGATCCTTGAAGTGGTGGGAGGGTCTACAGGGGCTGTTGTACAAACAGTCAGGTCACATGTCAGACTGATACACTACCATGTAAGGTGTGCTCTACAGTCACATGATAAAAAACTGCCAAAATGGTATGTTCAATTGTAATTTATTGTTCTGATATCCAGGAAATGGTCTGATGTGTTATAGGGTCTGGGTACTAGAAATTATATACAAGAAAAGTTCATGTTTTAACTACTTTAATTATAAATACAGTGAACTGATCAGTTATGGATTGGCATACTTTTAAGCAGTTTTTAAATTTTAAAGATATAAAATATATGTATAATTAAGAAATAATTCATGGGGGCTTGAATTTATACTGATTTTACCTCGATCGATAGCGAGGGGTAAAATATCAGCATAAAGGGCAAACCCATGGTAAAATCAGTATAAATTCAAGCCCCCATGAATTATTTCTTAATTATACATATATTTTAGATGCTCTAGACAAAGGCAAACATTTGCTGTTCCAGTAATTAAACACACTATTAATATTGACGTAAAAAAACGGAGAAAACTGAATGAGTGACATGCTTAAACTGTCTACAATAATGTAGTTAGATAGGTTTGGATTAATTTAAATGATAATCTTACTTGTATTTAAAAAAATTGGCTTTTAACAAATTTTATAATAATTTGTTTATGTTTCCTTGTTTTGATGACTTTCAGTTTCACAACCGTGCATTTTCCCGTAAAATGCTTATATTCTTAAGTCATCGTTCAATGATGTCATTTACACCGATTGACATTGGGTAGCTCATTCATAAAGAAGCATATGACGTGGGAGTATGATCGCCTGAACAGCCCAAATAAATCATGAAGTTGCCAATTATGTTTTACCATGGGTGTGTACTCAAAGTGTTTGAAGAACGTCATATTAAAATACACAATCAAGTTAACATCAATCACCAAAAATATTAGACAGTAGAACAGACCACACCAACCATGTATAAATATTCTGATAGTAATGCCTACTATTTTCTTCCTTTGTGTTCCTTTTTATTGCTGTCTCCCTCAATCTATCAATTTCATGTTGCCTCAATATAGCTTAGTCCATCTGCTTTGACATTGATACTTTTTAGAAAATGAAGGTCTCTGGGATCTTCTTCCATTTAGATTATGTTCTTATAGTTTCCTTTATATTATTGTGAAAATGGGAATTTTTTGTTTATCTTTTTAATGAAATCAAATATCACTTTATATTTTTGCTTGTTACATTGACCACAAAGATGTACATAAATAGCATTTATTTTTTTCAGGTATAGTTTTGTTGCAGACTCACAATCATAAAATTAAATTCTGTATTAACAGCCATCAATTCAAGGAATCCTTAGAGTTGATTAAGATCAGGATATAAATTGTGTACTGTTATCCTAGACTATACAGATTGTATGGTAAATATTGGAATGAAATTCTTTGATCGTTTGAATTAATTGATGGAAATCAAAGATCTCTCTGAAATTTATTGCAGATGTGTAAAACTATGAAATTTTATAATGTTCAATTTTATAGGGGTTGGGAGCAGCTAGAAGTTACATGTAACCCTAATATAAAAGATAAAAAGACTTTATGGAGTGTTGAAGAAGTAACAGATCAAAGATGTAAGATATACAAGTACACACAGTTTAATCTCTACAGTATTATTCTACTTCTGCATTTTAAAATATAGGAAACAAAATTTTTTTTATTAATATAAAAGAAGATGAAATAAGTAATAGTTGAGGGTGTGTTTACAACAACTACATTTCTTTCCTTATCATTTAATACCTATGCTTGCATTTTTCTATCAGATTTGTGATAGATCTAATAGTGTCCACCTTATGGTGCCAAGCTCTATACAATATACTTTTCTTTTTATACCCCCGCTTTATTATACCCCCGCTTTAAAAAAGTGGGTGTATACTGTTTTACCTCTGTCTGTCCTTCCGTCAGTCCATCCGTCCCATGAATATTTTCGTCGCATTTTTCTCAGGAACTACTTGACAAGGATTTCTGAAATTTGGTTTCAGGGTTAATATAAGCAAGTTACACCGTGTGATGCGTTTTCAGATTCATCACTCAACAACTTCCTGTTTACCGAACACTTGTATTATTTTACACATGATAACCAAGTTGAAAATTTTCGTCATATTTTTCTCAGGAACTACTTGACAAGAATTTCTTAAATTTGGTTTCAGGGTTTATATAAGTAAGTTACACAGTGTGATGCGTTTTCAGATTCATCACTCAACAACTTCCTGTTTACCGAACCCTTGTATTATTTTACACATGATAGCCAAGTTGAAAATTTTCGTCACATTTTTCTCAGGAAGTACTTGACAAGGATTTCTGAAATTTGGTTTCAAGGTTTATATAAGTAAGTTACACCTTGTGATGCGTTTTCAGATTCATCACTCAACAACTTCCTGTTTACCAAACACTTGTATTATTTTACACATGATAGCCAAGTAGAAAATTTTCGTCACATTTTTCTCAGGAACTACTTGACAAGGATTTCTGAAATTTGGTTTCAGGGTTTATATAAGTCAGCTTTACAGTGTGATGCGTTTTCAGATTCATCACTCAACAACTTCATGTTTACCGAAATATTTCGGCGGGGGTATCATTAGTGAGCAGTAGCTCACAGTTTTACTTGTTTCTTTTTAATTGAACTTTTTCAACATTCTCATCTCAACATGTTGTGGTCCCAAAAAGTTTGACTACCTAACAAAAACTGTTATTTATTTTTCAGTACCTAATGCCAGTTTTGAGTTATATTCCCCAAGCTTCTTGGAAAGGTTCATTGAAAGTCATGCAGTCATGACACAAGTATGTACAAAATGTTTATTTACCAAGGATGTAAAGAAGACATAGTTTTACCTAATAATGCACACAGATTTTGATTATTTTTCTTTTAAATTTCAAAAGTAGATATTTTCATGTAAAATAAAAAAAAATCAAATTAATAAATATATTAATAGAAGACCAGGTCAACATACTAGTGTTGTTGTATCAGCACAGTGCTATGTATATAAAAGGGAGATAATTTTATGTTTCAGAGTCACATTTTGAAATCTTTTCAATTCATTATTCAGAAACAAATGGTTTGCACACATGATTGACCCATTTGTTTTTTCTGATTACCAAAAAGAATAATAACAATAAACTAGTTTTACAGACTTTGGCTTTTCACAGGTAACACTTTCCCTATATTACCAAGTACACTCTGTACTAACAAAACATTAGTAAGAAAATCATGAATTCTAAAACATTTAGTAGGTATAACATTCCTATAAAGGTATACATGCTATATTTTAGAAAACAGCACATTCAATATATGGGCTACAATATTGTGCAAATGATTGGTATTTGAAGGGCATTCTTGTGCTAGGCATTGTTTTCAGTGCAGGTGTTTTTTTACCAGTATAGTCAAAGTGGCAAGTATGTTTGTCAAGTGTGTTTTCAGCACTTTCTCTGTAAGGCTTCTAAATATTGGTTGAAATTTGGTATAAAATCACATTAGAAGAAGTTACAGATCAAGTTTGAGGTCCATTCCTGAGCAATTTTTGCCAAAGTTGTGACCTGTGGAAATAATAAAGTAGTAGAGAATCTCAGTGTTTTGCACTTTTCCTGTTATGCTTGAATCAATGAATTAGATATTTTGTATATAGTCCTGCCTAAAGGTGTTACAGACTTAGTTGGAGTTTTGTTATATTTGAATGATTTTTGTGGAAGTTGTAGCCATTTAACATTGCAAATTGCTTGAAAATATCAGTTTTTGACACATTTGTTTACCCCTGTCTGTCTGTCCTTGTTTCGCTTGTCCCATGAAATCTCAGTTTTATTCTTGAGAACTACATAGCTTTCTGAAACTTGGTATCAGGGTTTTTTTTTATATGCCCGTTTACGGGACGTATTATGGTATACCGTTGTCCGTCTGTCCGTCCGTCGTCAACATGTCGGACTTTTAACTCAAAAATGCTTTAACCAATTTGCATAAAACTTTGCTGAATTGTTTACATCTGTTGACATGAGCTCCCTTTCGTTTTTTATAAATTTTAGATTTTACGTTTCCGAGTTATGGGGTTTTATTCATTAAAAAAAGGGGAATTTTCCAGTTTTCGGATAATAACTCAAGAATGCTTTCACCAATTTGCAAGAAATTGTGGTGAATTGTTTTTATTTATTGACATGAGCTCCCTTTAGAATTTAATAAATTTTACATTTCACATTTCTGAGTTATGGGGTTTTATTCATTAAAAAAGGGGGGATTTTCCAGTTTTCGGACAATAACTCAAAAATCTTGTCAACAATTCTCATGAAACTTTGGTGAATTGTTTATATCTATTGATGTAAGCTCCCTTTTGATTTTCATAAATTTCTTATATGACATTGAGAATTAATTGAACTTTATTTGTTTATAGTCTGAGTACAGATTTACTAAGTATTGCGCAACAGCACAGTGTATTGCACAACAGCAAGAAATCTTTAATTGAATATGAATTCAATTCATATGACCAATTTCAAGTTCTTTGACTACAATTATTCAGAAACCTATAATATGTCAAATATTTAATTACAATCCAAATTCAGACCTGTATCAAGCTTGAATATTGTGTCCTATTTTGCCCCAACTGTTCAGGGTTGGACCTCTGCGGGCGTATCCAGCTGCGCTAAGCAAAGCAGTTTATTATCATTCATATTATAACATGCAACCATCAAGTTTAAGTTTACAATGCGTTTTGCTGAAGTGGTCCTAGAACATAGTAAATTGCTAATAAATAAATGCTTGATGGATTGGGTTGGACCCATAGTTGTTGGCAATATCCACATCTTAAAAAAATCATTCCAACTTGAATGATAATAAGCTGGAAATTAGGCTTTACACTGGTCATGCAAAACACATCCAATTTTAACATAACACCCGGAAGGGGACATTGTATTGTATATGCAATACCCTCAAAATGCTTGTTATCTTAAAGACGCATTTTATCCAAATCATTTTTAACCTATGATTTATTTATCTCATTCTGTAACTTATATACGGTAATTCAAATGTCCATTTAGTTCAGTAAGCAGGAAAAGTGGCTAACTAAATGTTACGGTCACCTATTGCATTAATCTAGAAAGGTATATAAGGGTAAAATTTATCTGAATATAGTGTTGATGCTGTTAATTGTGGCAAATTAAGAGACATTTATTTTTTTATATTTGTATGTGATATTCAGTACTTTCATTTCTAAGGGTAACAGTGGACTGAAACCAAAGGAAGGGGAGATAACTTCTAGACCATGGCAGTGGCCTATAAATTACAGAGTAAGTTATGCTAGTAATGTAAATTCAGAAATTATTGCATACATTTATTATTGTGATTTTTGAAGAATGGACATAAATTCAAGATTAATTATAGCAATTTCAGGAAAATCTGCATATAGATATCTGTATAAGATATCAGAATGCGAGTTCTTATTATTGCATTACTCACCCAGTCCCATTATTTTTGCAATAATAAAAACCTGGCAATAATTTCTTAATTTACGGTATATATACTTGAAGACTTAATATCTGAGACCTCTGGGAACTATTGGGGTTTTTTTTCAATTTTTTCGAAAGAAATCTTATTTCTATTGACTATTATTTAATTGCCTGATCCCTTTGCAGTCAGGTATGTTAAAGCTGATTGATTGATTTTTAGCTCACCTGGCCCAAAGGGCCAAGTGAGCTTTTCTCATAACTTGGCGTCCATTGTTGTCTGTCGTCGTCTTTATTTTTTAACATTTTGAACTTCTTCTAGAGAACCACTGAATGGAATGAAACCAAACATGGCATGAATGTTCCTTATGAGGTGCTGACCAAGTGTTGTTACTTTGTACCCGATCCATCATCCAAGATGGCCACCAGCGGGGGACTTCGTTTAACATAGGACCCTATGGACAATACATACAAATGTCTTCTTTTAGAGAACCACAGAATGGAATGAAACCAAACATGGCATGAATGTTCCTTATGAGGTGCTGACCAAGTGTTGTTACTTTGAAGCCGATCCATCATCCAAGATGGCCACCAGCGGGGGACATAGTATAACATAGGAGCCTATATGGGAAATACATACAAATGTCTCCTTTTAGAGAACCACTGAATGGAATGAAATAAAACATGGCATGAATGTTCCTTATGAGCTGTTGACCAAGTGTTGTAACTTTGTAGGCGATCAATCATCCAAGATGGCTGCAAGCGGGGACTTAGTTTAACATAGGACCCTAAGGGAAATACATACAAATGTTTCCTTTTAGAGAATCACTGAATGGAATGAAACCAAACATGGCATGAATGTTCCTTATGAGGTGCTGACCAAGTGTTGTTACTTTGTAGCAAATCCATCAACCAAGATGGCTCCCAATAGGGGACTCAGTTAAACAAAGGACCCTATGGGAAAAATATACAAATGTCTTCTTCTAGAAAACTGCTTAATGGATTGAAACCAAACATGGTATGAATGTTTCTTTTGAGGTGCTGACCAAGTGTTGTTACTTTGTAGCTGATTTGTAATTGTCCTTATAAAATCATTTTCTACAATTTCAATGAATTTATTGGTAATTTCTGTAAACTTTACAAAAGTCTTCTGCTTTTGATTAAATTATGGGGCCAATATTATACCAAATTTGGCCTCAATCATTATTAGGGTATCTGTTATGATTTTAATCTATTTTTACATGATTTACAAAACCAAAGTAGAATCAGGTGAGCGACACAGACTCTTGAGAGCCTCTAGTTGGAGTTTATGCCACTATCGGCACTATTGACTATTTCGTGGCATCCAGTTTTTTTTTTGGTACAGGAAGCTGGAATCCCGGGAGAAAACCACTGACTGACCTTCTGCAGGAAAACTGGTAATTGTAGTCAATTAAGATTAAGGTACTTGCCACCTGTGGTTTTGAACTCACAACCCTAGTGTTGACAGGCTAGGCATACAGATGAACTACTTAGACCAATCGGCTACTGAAGCCCACTCGATTGTATATAAAGGATATATGTTAAGATATCTTAAAGTGCTGACATAATTTTGTATGAACTTGATCATTACAATGTAATTTTAGTGTTCACTCATGTGTTATAATAATTGTCAAACATTTTGTTCTTTTCTAGGGACAGATGTTTTCAGGAAAAGATCACAGAATTTACCTGTTAGGAAACCCTGTAATATTTTGGGGTTGTCTAGGATTAACTTTTGTGTTTATAATTGCATATTCGATTGATACAGTCAAATCACGGAGAGGTTTGAAAAATAATAAATACTGGAGAGGTAATATCATCTATGTTGCAAGCAAAATTTCTCCTCGTTATTAGTCCCCTACCGACGAAGTCGAAGGGGACTTTAGGTTTGCACTCCGTTCGTCTGTCTGTCTGTCCATCTGTCAGTCTGTCCATCCGTCAGTCCGGCAAATCAGCTTTCCACATTTTTTCTCTTCGTTCTTGAAGATATTGATTTGATATTTGGTATATAGTTTTATCATGACAAGTTATAGATCAAGTTCGAATTTTGTTCCGGTCTGATGATTTAGTCCAGAGTTATGGACCATAACTCTGGACCATATCTAATGTTAGAGTACTATGTTAAACCATATTTCTGTACAAAGGGAGATAACTCATTTTTTAAAAGGCATTCTTTGTTAAATTTTATGAAGAATTTTTGTCAGGTTTGTTTGTTATTTAGTATAAACTTATTTTCTGATTGCTATAGATATAAAAAAAAAATTATGATAATAATCTATTTTTATTAATATATATATTTCAATACATTACATTGTGTAGATAAAAGTTGTTGACATTTTATAGATAAGTTAAAAATCTATATTAGTTTGTAACAAATGAAAGAAAAAATATTTGGAACTATTAATTATATTTGATTATAATTTGAAAATAGATATACACTGTATTACATCATATCTAATTTTAGAGAACTATTAATCATATCTAATGTTTTTTTCACTCATATAATCAGTTTTCCACACTGTTTTTAGTCATGCTTGAAGATATTGACATGATATTTACTTTTTGTTTACACCATGACAAGTTATAGAACAAGTTAGCATTTTGTTCCAGTAAAATGAATTTTTACCCGGTAGGGGACTATGTATTGCCATGCAATACTCTCAGAATGCTTGTTTTTATTAATGATTAAATAAACTTTGCAGTCTAACCATTGAAATTAAAAAAAAACTTATAATATCCTTAACAAAAGTAAAAGCAGGGTGTTAATTTTGTGTGTATATTTATATACGTATTATAATTAATAAATCAAAATTCATGTCAACTTCTAGTTAAAAGTTACATATCAAGAGGAATTGGTTAAAGAGAACTCAACTATTAATGTCTAAAGGAGCTAATTTTACTTGCCCTGAATGTCTTTTCAAATTAATAGATTTGTCATTACATTTAGCGCAAAAATAATCTCAAAAGGATTTTTGATTCTGGTAATATGGATTCAGTTTGGTAGTTTTTTTCTTCCCATTTATTATTAACACCCCCTTCCAGTTAAGTTTTTGACTAGTATTATACTCTTCAGTTCCCTTTGTAAAAAGAAAAAAGGACCCAGAGCTCTGCTTGACAACATTATAGTGAGAAATCTTATATGATGCCACAGTGGCAACACAAGGATATTACATGTATGCTCAGATTGATACAAATGTTACAGAATAAAAATGAAAAATGAATCCCTCTGTTTAGCATGAAGTTTATAAAATGTCAAAGGAACAACATTTTGATGGCATTTATGCACTAGTTTTCGTAGCATGATTTGTATGGTAGAAGAATCCGCAATATGGGTTAAATAAAGACTTCGCTGGATGATTTGAATATGTAACACATAGGAAATAAAACCATCAAAACATACAGATATGTCCAATTATTTTTATATTAAAGTGAAACTTCGCAAAAAAATAAAAAATTGATATTATGTCCATTCTGTATAAAAAAGCACAAATTCATAAATATTAAAGTTTTATTCTGCTAGATAAGAGATCACCATCGATTTTAAATTTGGAGTATCAATTCTCTGCGTGCGGCCATTTTGACATCTTCTCGGTTTAGAAACCACGATATATCTATAAACCACAAAGGACCAAAACCAGCAGTAACCTAACGTAGTCGCATTTATCCGACTAACTAACTTGATACGGAAAATGTGTAATTATTTTTTTTAAATAACTATGGTCTGTCGTTTTTAAACTGTTTTTTTCTTTACGAAGTTTTTTGAAACAAGAAATTTATATGGGAATTAGTTAAAAAGTCAAAGTTCAATGTCATAAATATAAGTGTTCCGTGTAAAATCGTTTTCGAAAATCTAATTTGTTCATAATTCTTTTATGTAATAAACTTATTTAAATAAATTCGGACCTTCTCTTATCTGATCACCAGCATGGCTAAAGGAATTATTCCCTGGGGTATTGTGAGGTGACACGTCCAGGTATTCAAGCGATTTCCTGTCGGGATTAAAAACTCTTATTACACAATTACATAAAGCATGTTCATGCATCGCTTCACTTCTGAGGGTATTGATCAGTGTACACAGCCGATAACTTGTAACTTTCCATTTTGAAACTATCAGGTGTTAATATCTCTGTCTTGCGTGTCCGATAGTGATATACTAGTCATTACTAAACTCATACGCTTGTTTATAAATAACATTTCTGGTGTAAAGAATGATATTTATGAAAATCTAAATAATTCCCAAAAAAGATTTGATAAAATAAAAATCTATTTACACATATTTTTTCCAAGGGTAAATTGGGGAAAATGTAAGTATATACTCGTTGTCAATAATGATGGACATTTTGAAACATGAAAGACTATTGATTTAACAAAAATGTACGCACTTGTCGATCATTGGTTTATACGCCTAGATAGAAAGTTACGGAACTTTAGATAGTCGCAATTTAAAATTGTATATTGAATATAAGAAAGAACATCCAGAACCGATTTGATTTAAATACAGGTCGATATCTAACTTGCTTTGGTTCATCGAAGTTATGGACACAGTAAAATCACAGATTTATATTTCAATTAGATTGTTCTCGAACAGTTGAAGAAATTCGTCATCATCTCAATTGTTGGGTATAATGTATATTAATGTGAACATGGTTCTAATAGAACCTTATGCCAATTTTCCTGTTCCGACATGCATGTAATATATATGCCACTGGACGTACACTAATGATCCCCAAAAAGTTTATTTGAAGAAATAAAGAAACTTCACTCCGGATAGACTGATAGTAGTTGTATTAACGTCTGATCAGCTTGAGGGTTGATTAATTTATTACGTTAGCTTGTGGGGGAATAAACCATTCCCAATACTGCACTTATGCATAAAATATTAAATAAGAGTAATATAAGAGAAAATATAAATACGAAAAGTCGCATATCTGGTAAAAAAAAGTCTCACCAACTATAATAGGATTTCACGTACAATTGTCATTATAATATTAAAATACATGCATGGGGGGGGGGGGGGGGGGGGGGGGGTTGGAGGTCAAGTCTATCGAAAGTTACAAAATAAGAACATTGTATTTATGAATTTACAAGAAGAATTCTGTTCTTGGACGTAGTTTTCTTCTTTCTTTTTTTTTAGTTCAGTGATTTAAATTGAGGAAAAAAATTTAAATCGTTCCGGCAATCCCCCACCTAAGACTCCACTAAAATCATGAATGGTCATGCTTCACAATCATCAGAATTTACTTTGCATTGGTACATTCTGTATCGGTAGTGTCAGATTAACCTTGACATTTTCGGGTATAAGAGCTACTTGTATATTTCCTGTATGTGGTAAGGTACATCGTCCCATGAGGTCTTACGTATACAGGTTCACATTTATAATGGTTTCTGATATAACAAGGTTTTATGACATTCACACTTCTGCATGTTCTGTATACCAGTTTCTTATCTTATTTTCAGACCGAATGAGGATGTGAATATTTTCGAGGAAAAATATTGAATATCAAAGTATCAAATTAATTTCGGGATATTTTTCTTTCTTGGTATTAAATCACAGAAATTTAAAGAATATACTGCTTATAGATATAAGAAGATGTTGTATGAGTGCAAATGAGACAACTCTCCATCCAAGTCATAATTTATAAAAGTAAACCATTATTGGTCAAAGTACGGTCTTCAACACGGAGCCTTGGCTCACACCGAACAGCAAGCTATAAAGGGCCCCAACAAATTACTAGTGTAAAACCAGGAGTATTCTTGTCAGTTAAGACAGACATATAATTATATGTATATATATATGTCTGCGGTATAGACATGGTTTATGAATGAATGATAAGTCTTGCAAAGGTACAAGATATAAAGCACATTGAAAATTGATTCCGCCGGTCTGTCTCCATTCAATAAAGAAAAGTTGACGTTAGATTGATTCTGTAAATATTTTTTAAACATCGTTGGTCAAATAGCTAAAGTATTTGTTGTGAGATGTAGAATATTTTAATAAGGACATTCCCGATTAGGTAAATGTAGATTGCTTTGGACGGACCAAACTATATTAATGTAACTGATAATTTTTCTCTGCACATTTAAATATTCAAGGTTACCGATGATAATTCAAAATAGCACAGTTTTTGGTTTATACGCTCGTTTTCGTGGGCCATTTTTATTTTTAAAATTATTTCATTGAAAGTTATTCAGAATTCCGATGTTACAACAAAATACTCACCCATCTATTTAAAAACTGAGCTAACGCAAAATATAAAAAAATATATATAACGGCGATTCAGGTATTTTGCCACCATATTCCTCCCCAAATAATTATTTTTTTCTGTCTCAAACCCACATTTCTCTTTTATCATTTTTGTTTTATCTTTTTCAAACCGGAAAATAATTTTTGTTCGTAATTATTCGATCTCATTCCAATAAGACAAAGTTGACCTTAAATTTCCTGTCAACTTTTTAAACATCTTTCTTCAAATGGCTGAAGTATTTATACGTTGTGAGATTTAAAATATTTTGATAAGGACATTAATTCCTGAATATGTAAATAAAGATCGCTTTGGACGGACCAAATTATATAATTGCAATTGGTGATTATCTATTTCAAATATGCAAGGTTACCGATTCTAATTTAAAATAGTACAATTTTTAGTTCATACACTCGTGTTTAGAATGCCATTATTATTTATTCAATTAAATTAATTCAGTATTTCATTGTTACAAAAATATTCAGCAGTCATAATTCATTTTAAACTGAGCTTACGGAAAATATAAAAATATACCACGGCTATCCAGTTATTGTGCCCCCATATTACTCCCCCAAAATAATTATATTTCTTTTTTTATTTTCTGTCTCAAACTATCACTCCCGTTTATCATTCATACGAAATGATGTTCACACCTGGAACGGTGAACCGTGACGGCTAAAATTCACTGAGTGAAGATCAAAAGATTAGAATTACAGAATGCAAACCTTTAAATACCTTGAATTTAACCACGCATTCAACAGGTAGTCACTAAGTGTCACAGTACAATACACATTGTATTTATTTTACACAGTACTAGCGAGAAATGTTTGCTAGACTGAAGTAAAAGGTGAGAATACAAACATGCATTTTTAATACACTATCAGTTATATATGTTTGTTGAAAATATCCGTCGGAAAAAAAATTCATAAAAATATTATATTGTATGATTTACTTTTATTACTATAATGACTATAATCATATCAGAAATCCTTAAAATATAAATCGTACATTTTATTTTTAAAAGTTGCACGGCTGATCACTTTACTTTCTTAATTATTAGTTGGTTAATAGCTACGCCAAAAGTCGTCGATGCGCTTTAAATCGCGTTATTAGATGATTAATGAACAAGACTTAAATGAGATTAATTCCACTCCCGGCATGCAAAAAGACTTAAACTACGTCACAGAAGTCAGGAAGTTCGAATAAATAAAATTAATAATTCCCAATTTTCTTCTTTATTAGTTTTCATATCAAGATAAAACTTGGTGAATATGTTTTTTATGGTATTATGAACATAATAAGATGATAAGTAAAAAATCGCGAATTTTCCCTTTAAAGAACAAAGCATGTAGAAACCTGTTATTATTGGAAACATTGATTTCTACTGTAAATATGATAGAGTTTTGTGTTAAATATTAAATATGTATTGATAGTGAGAGATTTATGTTCTTATATTTCAGCCTATAAAGATAGAATGTTCAGTGCTGGATGGTGGTTATTTTTAGGCTGGATGCTTCATTACTTTCCATTCTGGCCAATGACTAGAGTTTTATACTTCCATCATTATTTCCCAGCATTCCTCTTTAGTGCCATGTTGTCAGGTAATTAACATTAACAGAACCTCAGTAACATTTATAAAATATATTTGGAAATCAGAAACATGGTAACATGTATACAAGTATAGGAGAAAAAAATATTTTGAAAATCATGTGTATGATGAAGGATCCAGAAATTTTTTCATGTGATTTTTGTACTCTTGAAAGTCTGGGTCATTTATAAGTTCACCTGGCCCGAAGGGCCAAGTGAGCTATTCTCATCACTTGACGTCTATTGTCCGTCGTCGTCGTCCTTCGTCGTCATTAGCTTTTTGCATTTTGAACTTCTTCTAGAGAACCACTGAATGGAATGGAACCAAACATGGCATGAATGTTCCTTATGAGGTGCTGACCAAGTGTTGTTACTTTGAAGCCGATCCATCATCCAAGATGGCCGCCAGCGGGGGACTTCGTTTAACATAGGACCCTATAGACAATACATACAAATGTCTTCTTTTAGAGAACTACTGAATGGAATGAAACCAAACGTGGCATGAATGTACCTTATGAGGTGCTGACCAAGTGTTTTTATTTTGAAGCAGATCCATCATCCAAGATGGCCGCCAGCAGGGGATTTAGTTTAACATAGGACCCTATGGGAAATACATACAAATGTCTTCTTTTAGAGAACCACTGAATGGAATGAAACCAAACATGGCATGAATGTTCCTAATGAGGTGCTGACCAAGTGTTGTTACTTTGAAGCCGATCCATCATCCAAGATGGTCGCCAGCAGGGGATTTAGTTTAACATAGGACCCTATGGGAAATACATACAAATGTCTTCTCTTAGAGAACCACTGAATGGAATGAAACCAAACATGGCATTAATGTTCCTTATGAGGTGCTGATGAAGTGTTGCTATTTTTTTTTGCTGATTAACTGTTCAAAATGACGACCAGGATTTTTTATTAAATTACGGGGCCAATATTAAACCAAATTTGGCCTTAATCATTATTTGGGTATCTGTTATGATTTTTATCTATTTTTACATAATTTCCAAAACCAAAGTAGAGTCAGGTGAGCGACACAGGCTCTTGAGAGCCTCTAGTGTTTTTATATTTTTTTTATGCAGGAAGCCAAGACATAAAAAAACCCATATCAATTGTCTTGCTGCAGAATGTAGAAAATTCTGTACCTGTTTTTGTAAAAAGGTTTAAGTTTGATTTATGGAATGCAACAGTTTAAAACTACAATGATTTTAATAACTTAAAATTTCAAATTACTTTGGAAATAAACTGGAAGTTTCAAGTTGATCTTTAATTCAGAATGAATTTCTGTTTTACTTCTGACTTTTGTTGATGTTAGGTGATACTGATTATCTTGGTAGTAAAGTTTTACTTTGAATCTATCTATTGTTTTGCAGGTGTTGTTCTAGACTACATCTTGACTTGTTGTTGTATAACAGTACCAGAACAGTTTTCTCTAATTGTATTCCAAGGTTGTATAGCAGCTATATTTGCTGTCTTATTTTGGAGGTATGTTCATTACTTTTTTAATATCACTGTATTTAATGAATGCTGAGCCCTGCAGACAACCTATGAAAAGATATTTTGCTTTAGATGCATAAAAGTAATTCCTGACTGTGATCATCAAACTGTGAAATAAAGGGTATGCCATCTTTCTAATGATTATTTTCTGTATATCACAACTTCAAGTTTCCACAGAGGACATTTCATGAAGACAGCACAATGACGTGTACCTTACATCAAATTGTCCCAGTCTGAAATTTAATTGTATGAATGACCAAAACCACTGATCCATGAAAAGTAGGTTGTACCATCCATTTGGGTAGCATTACTTCACATTTTGATCTGTTCATTTCATGATGAACTTTTTATACTTTCATACTTATATACAAAAATCAAGGGATTTTAAAAGTTCATATTTTTTTTTAAAAAGTTAACATTTGTCATTTCTTTTCTAAAGCAACATACCAGGATAATTTATGTTGAAAATTTAAGTGAAAATTATCCTTACCTGTGTAATGGAAATCTGCACAACAGATACTTATATTTTTTTTGAGAGAAGGTTGTTTGAATACAATCCATTTAGAAAATAAACAGAAAAATGTGTTGTCTGTTTTCAATGAGTTCTATTAATAGAAATAATGAGAAAAGGAAGATTTCTAATTATATCCCTCAGAACAGTGAAAATGTAGTAATATCTCAATCTGAGACCTTTCAGGATCCTCTGGTTAAATCTGAAACACACCTCCAGAATTTTGTAGGCATGACTTTCATTGGCTGATGTAATAATTACCAGAACAAAACGTTGTCAGATCCTCGTTAGCAATGCATGGACACAGGATCTGTATTTTAATAAGATTTTTAATATTTGAATATAAATTGAAATTAATTTTGTTTGAGGTATCTCCCATTGATAATCTCATCGTAGGCTATATAAACATTTTTCAAAATTATAAAAAGGGGCATCAGCTGTCAAATTCATGTTCACCGATTTGACTCAAATTCTCGTATTTTATTTATAACATACTAAAATGTATATCAAAATTACAAAAAGTCTTAAACAATTAACAATGAATGGACATGATAATATGTACCAGCATTTTTTGTGTATTTTAGTCTAGACGCCATCTAATTAACCATTGAGATGACCTCTGAAGAATGCTGACGGTCATATAACCCAATATAAACATAAATTTAAATATATATAGATAGCAACCACATGCAATTGTATTTTTCTAGGTCTGTTTGATTTCATGTTATAGTTTAAAAAGTATGTTTATCATCGTTTTTACTTGTATAAGAATCATCCTTTTTTTAGTGGATCGAATCAGTCAACCAAATAGATCATTCTTGTTTCACTTTCAATGTGACATTTTTTTCCTTTTAATAGCTGAATACATGCATAACCCATCTCCAGCTAAGGGGTTTAATTGAAGGTCACATGAATGGATTCAAAGAGGTTGAATTATTCACTTGCAAGTGAATAATTCATCAGCAATGTTTCTTGCCTTATTTTGACAAATTTGAACCAAGATGGCTGCTAAAAGTGAATTATAATTTCACTATTTCACTTTCATTAATGATTGAACAAAAAAAGTTCATATTTTATTTTTTTTTAAACATGTATGTCGTAGCTAATGCCCCTTTAATAAAAGAAAATTTATGCTAGTTATGATTTTTTAGCTCAACACATTCATTTGGGTCATGTGAGCGATTGCTATTGCTCGGAATCTGTTGTCATTGTCCATCTGTCATCCAACATACACTTTCAAATATCTTCTCTTCTGAAACCACATAGCCAATTGTTTTGAAACTTGGCAATGACTGATTGTGTGTTCTCAACAAAATGTTCATTTTATTCCAAACAGATGAAAACATGTCTACCCTAGGTAAAACTAGCACATAAGGGTATAACCAGTTTTTAACCGGATTTTCGAAGGAAATATCGGTCATTAAAATGGTGATATACAGTGGGCGGCTGGGCGGTTCTACGGGCGGCTGCCAAACAGTGTCAGCACAATAACATGAAAACGCTTTAACAAATTTTTTTCATATTTAAATATGTTGTTTCCTGGGACTTAATGAAGGTCTAGTTCAATTTTCAAGATATAAGTATATCTCCTTTGTGAGTTATCACCATTTTTAATATCCAAAAGTGAAATTTTTAAATATTTGACTCTTGTTATCTTTTTTATGACTAAGCATAATGTCTTATCTCCCAATAAAAATTGGAGTGACAGATTTATTTGAAAATTATCTATTTCCTAAGTGGTAATGATTATAAGCTATATTATTAGACATTTTGAAGTTAATTGCATTATTAATTATTAATTATATCTGGGTTATATCTTAGCATATAATATCATTGGAGTAACAGATTTATTTGAAAATTTTCTGTTTCCTGATAAGATCTGTAGGACTGTATATATAAAGTTTGAAATTTACTAGTAGGACTGTATAAATGAAATTTGAAATTAACTGTTCATTATTAGACATTTTGTAGATAATTAAGTCTCCCTAAACCATATATATTCTTACCCCCATTCCCTTTCAATTTGAGAATGTGCTTTTATCTTGTAAACGGTTGAGATCCCCACCCCTAAACCATATATATTCTTGTATGGGACAATAAAACAAATCAAATGAATTATTTGGGGAGTCCCCAGGTTCACCCCCACCCCCTACTTTTTGAAAACTTGTATACGGTCAAGATCCCAACCCTGAAACCATACCGATATATATTCTTGTATGTGACAACAAAACAAATCAAATGAAATAAAAGGCGAGTCCCCTGGGGTCACCCCAAACTCCTCCTGTTTGAGAACTTGTAAACGGTGTGCTTTTATCTTGTAAACGGTTGAGATTCCCACCCCTAAACCATATATATTCTTGTATGGGACAATAACACAAATCAAATGAAATATAGGGGAAGTCCATGGGGGTCACCCCCACCCCCTTCTTTTTAAAAACTTGTAAACGGTCAAGATCCCTACCCCGAAACCATATATATTGTTGTATGGGACAATAAAACAAATCTAATGAAATAAAAGGCGAGTCCCCTGGGGTCACCCCACCCTATCCTGTTTAAGAACTTGTAAACCATCGTGATCCCCTCCCCTAAACCATATATATTCTTGAATGGGACAACAAAACAATTCAAATGATATATAGGGGAAGTCCATGGGGATCAATCACCCCACCCCCCTTCTTTTTGATAACTTGTAAACAGTCGAGATCCCCACCCCTAAACCATATATATTCTTGAATGGGACAATAAAACAAATCAAATGAAATTAAGGGGGAGTCCCTTGGGGTCACCTCCACCCCCCTTTTATTTGAAAACTTGTAAACGGTCGAGATCCCCACCCCTAAACCATATATTTTCTCGTATTGAACAATAAAACAAATCTAATGAAATAAATGGCGAGTCCCCTGGGGTCACCCCACCCCATTCTGTTTAAGAACTTGTAAACCGTCGAGATCCCCACCCCTAAACCATATATGTTCTTGAATGGGACAATAAAACAAATCAAATGATAAATAGGGGAAGTCCATGGGGGTCATTGACCCCCACCCCCCTTCTTTTTGATAACTTGTCAACAGTCGAGATCCCTACCCCTAAACCATATATATTCTTGAATGGGACAATAAAACAAATCAAATGAAATTGAGGGGGAGTCCCCTGAGGTCACCCCACCCCCTTTTTTTTTGAAAACTTGTAAACGGTCAAAATCTCCACCCTGAAACCATATATATTCTTGTATGGGACAATAAAACAAATCAAATGAAATACAGAGCAAGTCCCCTGGGGTCACCCCCACCCCCTCCTGTTTAAGAACTTGTAAACGGTGGAGATCCCCACTCCTAAACCATATATATTCTTGAATGGGACAATAAAACAAATCAAATGATATATAGGGGAAGTCCATGGGGTCACCCCCACCTCCCTTCTTTTTGATAACTTGTCAACAGTCGAGATCCCTACCCCTAAACCATATATATTCTTGAATGGGACAATAAAACAAATCAAATGAAATTGAAGGGGAGTCCCCTGGGGTCACCCCACCCCCTTTTTTTTTTGAAAACTTGTAAACGGTCAAAATATCCACCCTGAAACCATATATATTCTTGTATGGGACAATAAAACAAATCAAATGAAATACAAAGGGAGTCCCCTGGGGTCACCCCCACCCCCTCTTGTGTAAGAACTTGTAAACGGTCGAGATCCCCACCCCTAAACCATATATATTCTTGTATGGGACAATAACACAAATCAAATGAAATATAGGGGAAGTCCATGGGGGTCAACCCCACCCCTTTCTTTTTGAAAACTTGTAAACGGTCAAGATCCACACCCTGAAACTATATATATTCTTGTATGGGACAAGAAAACAAAATCAAATAAAAAATAAAAGGCGAGTCCCCTGGGGTCACCCCCACCCCCTCCTGTTTGAGAACTTGTAAACGGTTGAGCTCCCCACCCCTAAACCATATATATTCTTGTATGCAATAAAACAAATCAAATGAAATATAGGGGAAGTCCATGGGGGTCACCCCCCATCCCCTTTCTTTTTGATAACTTGTAAACGGTCTAGATCCACACCCCTAAACCATATATATTCTTGAATGGGACAATAAAACAAATCAACAAATTAAGGGGAAATCCACTGGGGTAACCCCCACCCCTCTTCTTTTTGAAAACTTGTAAACGGTCAAGATCCCCATGCGGAAACCATATATATTCTTGTATGGGACTAAAACAAATCAAATGAAATATAAGGCAAGTCCCCTGGGGTCACCCCCACCCCCTCCTGTTTAAGAACTTGTAAACGGTCAAGATCCCTACCCCTAAACCATATATATTCTTGTACAGGACAAAAAAACAAAACAAATGAAATAAAGGGAGAGTCCCCTGGGGATCACACCCCCTTTTTAGAACTTGTAAACAGTCGAGATCTCCACCCTGAAACATATAAATTCCTGTTCGTAATTTCAAGAAGATTTGAATGACGTACAGGGTCAATCCATAGGCGTCACTAATGCATATCATAAACCAATGTGTACTGGACATTGCCCAATGTCCAGTGACAATGGGAAGGACGAATTATTGGAACTTTGTTTGGGAGACTTCGTAACAGCATTCTGTTACAATTATTTCTTGTTACTGATAAGTTTTATAGATTTTGAAATGACATTGTATTAATGATAAATAAAATTTTTGATTTTTTCTTCTTTTCTTTGGTAAATTGTTTGTAGAATTTTGTGGCAAGTTTGTTTGTTATTCTGTAAAAACTAATTTTCTGAATGCTATATATATTTTTGTTTTTGATGAAGTAAGCTCATGTTTGTTATGCGTTTACTTTTCTACATTGGCTAGAGGTATAGGGGGAGGGTTGAGATCTCATAAACATGTTTAACCCCGCCGCATTTTTGCGCCTGTCCCAAGTCAGGAGCCTGTAGCCTTTGTTAGTCTTGTATTATTTTTAATTTTAGTTTCTTGTGTACAATTTGGAGTTTAGTATGGCGTTCATTATCACTGAACTAGTATATATATTTGTTTAGGGGCCAGCTGAAGGACGCCTCCGGGTGCGGGAATTTCTCGCTGCATTGAAGACCTGTTGGTGGCCTTCTTCTGTTGTCTGTTCTGTGGTCGGGTTGTTGTCTCTTTGACACATTCCCCATTTCCATTCTTAATTTTATCCTATAAAAACTAAGCTTATATTGTCTATTAATAAACATATATTTAGATTTCTGATTTTGGGCCCAGTTTTCAAGTTGGTCCAAATTGGGGTCCAAAATTAAACTGTGTTTGATTTCAACATACATTGAATGTATATAGGGTTCTTTGAAATGCAAAATCTAAACCTGTATTTCTTTTCATTATTAATAAGATAATACCACATTGAGGTCCAAAATTAAACTGTGTTTGATTTCAACATAAATTGAATGTATATAGGGTTCTTTGAAATGCAAAATCTAAACCTGTATTTCTTTTCATTATTAATAAGATAATACCACATTGAGGTCCAAAGGGTCCTAAATTACACTTTTGATTAATTTCATCAAAAATTGAATTCTTTGGTTCTTTGATATGCTGATTCTAGCAATGTTTGAGTGTTAAATCATATCTAATTTTAGAGAACTTAGTCATCACTGGCTGTTGTTATTATATTATTGATTATAATTTGAAAAATTGCCTCATATCTTATTTTAGAGAACTATTTATCCAGTGTGAGTTATTTTCCTTTGCACAGAAAATATTATGGATAAAATTAACCTGTGTTTCATTTCAACATAAATTAAATATATATAGGGTTCTTTCAAGTGCTGAATCTAAACCTGTATTTAAATATTAGATTTTTGGGCCCAGTTTTCAAGTTGGTCCAAATCAGGGTCCAAAATTAAACTTTGTTTGATTCAACAAAAAAAATTATTTATGGGGTTCTTTGAAATGCTGAATCTAACCATGTATTGAGAGATTTTGGATTGTGGGCTCCTTTATCAAATTGGTCCACATTGAGGTCCAAAGGGTCTTAAATTAAACTTTTGTCTGATTTCATCAAAAATTGAATTCTTGAGGTTCTTTGATATGCTGATTCTAATATGTACTTAGATTTTTGATATTGGACCATAATAGGTATTTAAATGTCCAATTTCAAGTATTTCAGTTCTTAAACCACATTCATTTTGTGTCACAAACCTATGCTATGTCAAATATTCAATCACAATCCAAATTCAGAGCTGTTTTAAGCTTAAATATAGTGTCCATACTTGCTCAACTGTTCAGGGTTCGACCTCTGCAGGAAAATCCGGTTTGCTGTCACACTGACAGCCTCTTGTTACCTCATATCTCAAATACTAAAGCAGTTAGAGAAAATCTGATGAAATCAAAATAATTAGTAGATCTGTATACATTGAAATTTTCATATGAATGAGACAACCCATTTGGACTTATTGCCCCTAAACTGTCAATTATTAGCAATTTTTTTAGTTTTATGCTTTTTTACTTGAAAACTTTAGGAGATAGACAGAAACTTTAAAATCTTTGCAAATTACCAGCAAGATCTAAAAATAAGATGACAACTTGGATTAAAATAAATTACAGCTAACTCCTTAGCCACAAATGATAATTTTCAGATTTTTTTTTTTTGAGTTATTGAACAGCAAAAATGAGCAACTTAACCACATCTATGAATAAGTCAACATGATCAAAATACATCAGTGGTCATTTATAAGTTAATGTATTTCAGTAATGATTTTTATCCATTTTTGCTTTTTTGGCAAAAACAAGAATAGATCGAGTGATACTGTACACAGCAAAAAATGAACAGCTAAAAAGATCTACCATACAGAAATCTGTTGTTGGCCTTCAATGATGATTGTCACTCGTATTTGTTTTCACTATTGGTAAAAACTAGAGAGAAACTGAAAATAGCTTTATAACCATTAGACTCCTTTCATTCCGTCTGTCTGTCCAACTGTCTGAAAGACCTTAGGTAGAAAACAAAGTTTTCTTGCCTTCTATGAAAGGAAATAATTTTATATTAGGTCAGCAGCTTGATAATGTTGAGTTGTAGTGAATGAGCAATTTTTATAGCCACTCCTTATTTGCTGATAGTTTGAAATTTTACAACTCTCATTGTACAAGGAAAAATTCTGTCAAACTTTTCTTGGCTTCAATGAAAGGGAATAATTTTATATTTGGTCTGCAGCTTGAAAAAGTTGAGTTGTAGCATTTTTTTATGCCCCATTATGCCCCCCGTAGGCAACTGGGGCATTAAGTGTTACCCTTGGTGAGTCACTTACCGTTCTAGAGTTATGCCCCTTTATAACTTGGAAAATTGGTTTCCGCACTCTAATGTAAGTTTGCTTCATCCAAATTTTATGAAACTCTTACACAATGCTAAAAAAACACAACACCCAGACAGAGCTTACATTTTAGCAGTATGTCATTATCTGTTCTAGAGTTATGCCCTTTTATAACTTGGAAAATTGCAACACTCTTAACTTAAGTTTGTCTCTTCCAAAGAAACTCATATACAATGCAATTAATCACAATACACAGACAGAGTTCAAATTTAGCCAGTGAGTCATTTACCGTTCTAGAGTTATGCCCTTTTTTAATTTGAAAATTGTAAAGCCGTATCCTTAGACACATCTGCTGTGCAGCCACTTCCTGTTTGCCAATAGTTTGAAATATTACAACACACAGTATAAAAGGAAAATTCTCATAAAATTTTCTTGGCTTCAATTATTTTAGTGAATGATCAGTTATGCTTAAGCATACATGTTACCTCAATCAGTTGCATACAGTGAACCAGGTCCAGACACGGTATTGGTCTCGTTATTTTCTTAACTACTCTGACCTTTAATAAAGTTTAATAATGTGAACTAAATTTTTAGCCAATTAAGGGCCTTATTGTTCCTTCTTCTATCTTGTCTATTTTTATTTGAGTTACTTCCCCATTTAATCTTATTTGAAAGACACATGAAATGACGCTTCTATGGGTAAACAACCTTATATATGTAACAACTTTTTTCTCATATTTAATATGGCATGTTCATATCAAAAACATTTCAAGTAGGCTATTTTCATCAAAGAAATGTCTCTTCACTTTGGTTAAATAGGCAGAAATAAACACTTTATTTTAAAACCAGTTGTTGGCATGATACGGGTTATGTTCTTCTCATATATTTTATGATGGTATGATACTAAACCCCTAACGGGAGGGATTGTACTTGATTTTATATGATGAAGACATAATCTTTCAATCAGTTTAAGTGAGGTCTGGAGCTGGCATGTCAGTAACTGCTAGTAGTCCTTTATTAATTTATGTATCATTGTCATTTTGCTTAGTTTCTTTTGTTACCTATTCTGACATCAGACTCGGACTTCTTTTAAACTGAGTTTTACAGTGCGTATTGCTATGCGTTTCTTTATTCTACATTGGCTAGAGGTATAGGGGGAGGGTTGAGATCTCACAAAACATGTTTAACCCCTCCGCATTTTTGCGCCTGTCCGAAGTCAGGAGCCTCTGGCCTTTGTTAGTCTTTGTATGTTTTTTAATTTTAGTTCATTTATATGTTTTGGAGTTTAGTGTGACGTCCATTTTCACTGAACTAGTACACAATTTTATTTAGGGGCCAGCTGAGGACCACCTCTGGGTGTGGGATTTTCTCGCTGCGTTGAAGACCCATTGGTGGCCTTCGGCTGTTGTCTGCTCTTTGGTCGGGTTGTTGTCTCTTTGACATATTCCCCATTTCCATTCTCAATTTTTATGCAAGTTAAGTCTGCTTGGAAAGCTATTCTTATCTCCTTTTCAAAACTAAGTCATATTTGGTATGATTTGAACATTGCATTTTATTGCAAAATGTGTAAGATCAAAAGTAATAGAGATCAAGGAGTTTGGGAAATCTAAGCATGACATCGGTCTGGAGTCATGATCATTTTTCTCTTTTAAGCAGATGCTAAATGTACCCTGGCTCTTTGTAAAAATGAGCTATAGTGAAGCACTTGTTAATTTGCTTTACCTAACATTATTCAATTGGTTTTTTTTATTTGCTATAGATGTTCCTGTCAGAATGTTCAATACATTTTTGGGGTTATTACACTGTGTTTTGTATGTGTACTGATAGCTGTATTATTTGAATAGTGACTCTTCAATATCATTGAAGCAATGCATTCTCACAACCCATTTATCTTTATTAAAAGTTTTATTTTATATATAAAGCATGCAAAAAGATTTATTTTTGAATCAGATGTAACTATGCAGACACCAGCTGTAAAATTAACAGGTCGTTCTAATTGATTATTTTATATTACATATCTATGTTGAAGTTTGAATAAAACATGATGTGTTGTTCTCTTTCAATAAAACACTCTAGATTTTCACACTTGAGAAGACACACTGAATTTAATATCCATTTCCCATTGTGTATGTGTAATCAACAGAATTGTCTTGTTTATTTTATAATCAATAAACAGTGGAATTTAATGAAATAAAAATAATCAATTGTTTACTGTACTAAAAGCTTTCAAAATAAATTGACATCGCAAATCACATGTGGTTTGAAAATTGATTCCTTTTATTGCTCAGCAAATATTTTTGTTACTTAACAAAGGCAACCATCAATATTTTTACAGATAATTGATTTTACATATATATAAATATAGATTCTACCACTGCATCGAGTGTGATACGATATTTATCCACTCGAGACAGTTAAATATTCTAATTTAAAACGCGAGGCTCGCCGAGCGTTTTAAATATTTAAAATTTAACTGTTGAGAGTGGATAAATATTGTATTACACGAGATTTGGTGGTGGAATCTGTTTCTCTAATGATTTTCAAACAATATGCAGGCAAACTTATTCCCTCTTTTTTTTGAATGATCTGAAAAAAGATGTGTTCTTTCTATGTGACGTCATCAAGCATGGTCGCCTTTTTTCATGCCGTCACAATAGGAAATTCAGAGGAAAGCAAGAAAATTCGACGTCATAATCGGATTTTAACCAATGAAGAACTGAGATCAAACGAACCACACGTTGATTAAATTTTTTTTATACAATGGGTGCAGAAAGGGATAAATTGACGAAGAATTAGAGAAACACATATATCACTGTTTTGCATTAATTAATTATTTTATTCTTCGATCAGCATGGGGAAGGATATTCAAGGTTTTCCTGTGATGGTGTTCTTGTCTGGTTCAATATTAAAAATATTTATTGATGGTAACATACTGTTGCCTACAGTTATATTCTCTTTTTATTAAATCAGTATTTTTGCAAATAAGGAAGTGTCTATTTGACACAAAGGTATTTTTGTTTGATGAAATAACTATGAATCCATGCTATGTTTCCATTGACAACAATATGCATTAAATCAAACATTTTATATCTGTGTTTAAAATTTATAAAAACATTTTCAATGATTTTATTTCAAGTTCAAACATGTGTAAGTGCATGACAAACATTAGCTTTACTATCTCAATTAAAGGTGCTTATAAAATTGGTTTTATTTATCGTGATAAAGGTGCTTCAATAAACATGTATGTGTTAAGTACATTTCATATCTGTAATTGTTTTATTGATAGTGCCCAATAATTGACAAGGACAATCAAGTTTCTAATCGTTCTTCTTTAGTTAAATTTTTTTAAATGCTTATTTTACCCTGTGCAAACAAAAGTTAGATGGGTATATTGGAATCACCTTATTCATCCACCCTTCTGTCTGTCTGTCCATTTGCCTCGAAGTGTAACGCCTCCTGTGGGTCATGAGAACTATTGAAATAACTTAATTTTCATTATCCTTCGTTTGTGGCTTAGAATTTTATCTTCTGAAACTTTTTTTAAGAATAATCATGTTGTGACATTTCTAGATAGATTTGTTATTTCCATCTAAAATGTTATACACCTGCTCTAAAGGAGAAGTTTAACTGGTTTACCTTTGCCATATGTCCTTCTATCGATAACACATTTCTGTAACATTTTCTCAGCAACTAGAAGTCTTAGCCTCTTGAAAATTGCTCAAAGCTTCATATGGCTGTGCCATATAGTCTTACAGGATCTCTGTTCCTTTAATGTGCATATATGAGTTGTTGGTCCCATTTTTATTAAACAGAGGTATATAGCAATAGCTCACAGTACATCTTGTTTGATGATAACATTTAAAAATTTAATTTGCAGTAATATTAATTATGTTGCTGAAATATTATCCATTGTTTCAGAAGTTTGAGATGAAGCATTTATCATTATTCATGTACCATATTTTTTTTCAGCTTTTACTTGTTTTATCCATTATCTTATGGCATGTCTGGTCCGTCATCAATGGAAGAGGGAAGTCCATGGAGAAACATAAAATGGATGGAATCCTGGGATTTATAATATATATCCAAAGCCAAACAAGCAGACCTCAGAAGGAAGATATAGATCATGAATACATTATTTAGAAATAAATGTAGATATTTTTACATATCAGATCATGTTTATAGCGTTGTGTTAATAATTTATAGTGCAAAATTTCACAAGAACAAACCTTGCAATCTTTACTTGTTCAGTACATTTTCAATTTTATGTTTATTTTGCTTTATTATAGTTTAATATTTCATTTCATTTCTAAGTGTTCTTATCAATGCATGCTTTTCTTAAAAATATTTCAAGATTTCATGAAAAAGTTTCAATGTCGAAATCTCCATATTTTAAAAAAGAAGCCCACATAGCTATATAACATATTTCATAGCTGATAGGTCTCCATAGAATCTGCCCTGTACAAGCTAGATTTTAATGCATGACATGTGGTGTTTAAATTAATGCCCTGCACCCCAAACATACCCATTTTATGCAGGATGACTCTTTGGTATTTTGTAAACACTGACCAGTAGCATTGTGAATAAAGTCCAGACTAAAATAGAAAATTATGAATAATAATTGCACACTAGAATAGTGAAAAAAAGTTGCATACTAAAGTAGAAACTGTGGAAAAAGTTTAACACTAGAATGGAAAATTGTGAAAAAATGTTGTACACTGGAATAGATTTTTTTAAGTTGCACACCAGAATAAGAAATTGTGAAAAAATTGCACACCAGAAAGGGATATTGTGAAAAAAAGTTCTACACTGTAGTGCCTAACAAGATTATGTGAGGTAGACGAAAAGGACCTTAAAACGATTGTATTGAATTTTGAGGTCCAAAAATAGGCAGATTGGACATATTTTGACTTTATTTACTGACTACTTTTGTTTGGGATTAATTGGAATTATAATATTATAATGAAACTGAAAAATGTTTTTTTTTTGTTAAGTCGAACAATAATTTTACCTGACGTAAAATGTATTTCAGTATTTCTCTTTGAAAAATGACTTGTTTAATGGAATAAAAGTTTGATTTGTAAACTTTCCTTTCTTCTCCGGAATAGGCTATCAAAAATAATTTATCTACTCTATATGTGGAAAATTTTGTGAAAATATAAGAAGTGGTAATTTTTACCTTTCATACCTTAAGTTTCATAGATAAAAAATAATATGGACTCGTCCAGTGTCTAGTTTGAAGGTCTTTTAAGTAACTGTACACGTTCATGCATGTTCTGATTTAATCAGTATATGTGTATGAAAAAATAAACAGTTTGATGGTAAACTAATAATGACTGGTCCACATCATAACAAGTAATAGGGGTAAACTGGATAGGGAGAAAATTACAGATATTTTAAGTTGATTTTTTGCAATAACAAATAAAAATTTGTCAACCAGAAGTTTGCTATAATATCAAAAACATGTCATTCTGTATTGGTATAGTTTTCGGATCTTTCATTTGCGTATTTAAGGCAATAGAAAGTTTGGGCTACATAATTATTGACTTTATACAGAAAATTCGCATTTTTAAAACATTCAATGTTCCACAAATAATACATGAATACGAAGTAAAATCATTTCTTAAAACACACTATAGAAGAGAAAAATGTGTATAGTGTAACATATTGCTCATAATACAGGTTGTGAAAGAAAGCAAGAATATGTACAGTAAATAGAATGTAAATAATGTGTTTTACCTGCTAAAAATTTGATATATATGGATTTACATCATTTTTTTATAGATTCATCTTCACTATTGGGTTCTCATCAATTGGTTGACGGAGAGCGTTTTAATTTTATTTGTGTAATAATGTGGGTATTTTCTGGCTAAAGAGGTGGAATGAGTCAATGCCATTAATATTTTGTTACCATCTTTTTTAAAATTGTTTTAAAGACCTTGCAATACAATGAATAATTTATCCCTACAACCTTTTAATTCCTAAAAAGTCTCATTTTGTAGTCTGGCACTGATCCAGTAATTAAGGTTAATGGGGGCATGAGTCAAAAGATTTCAACATGTTTTATGGCAAAACGATATTTTCTTCGATTTTAGGGGGAGCACACGTCATGTATAACCCCCTACCCAACCTGAATCTGTCCCTGGTAGTTATATAATCACTTTGTGCATTGTAAATATAAACTGTTTATTCTTTATTCAAAGCAAAGGTACAGAAAAATAGTTTATCTAGATTAACAAAGTTCAATACATGTATATGTGTTAACAATGATAAAAGAAGTGACAAAGATCAATGTCATTCATACCTTGAGATAGCTTCATACACAATAGATCAAATAAATTAGTTAATATGTTGTATGTGCATTTGATAATCAGAATGTAATTATTTGTTGTTAAGAATTTACAATCATGTACAGTAAAGTTAGCATTACAGTTCTTCCAGTTATATATGCTACAATGCACATTGTACTTATTTAAAAAGATATTCACTTTAGATCTTAAATCTTAGATTGTGTTATAAAATATTTGATTCTTTTTAATATTTTCATATTTATACATCTAATGCACTAAATTTTCGTCTAGATTTGATTTAAGAAAAAGAATAGTGTCATCTGTTTCAAACCATGACAAGTAATGGCATTCCAGTAGATTTGATGCATATTTTTTACTAGGGAAATTATAAGTACATGCTGAAGACAAAATTAATGAGAGAGGTGTTGTTCATAAAGACAAACAGTGAGGTCAAATATGTAGTTGCTTCTCATATGTCTCTATATTTGGAATCTCCAATACCATTTGAAATCTGATTGAATTTTGATGTTATGTACTCTATAGGGGTGGGATAGGATTGAGTTTGGTTGTAGCATTCTTAGCTCAGTTGTATCATGCATGATCTATCATGTTTCATTCAGCATACACCTTTCTTTATGAAAATTAAATGACTGGTAATAAATTTAAATAAAACCTGTTTGAGATCCAGTAGGAAAAATGCAAATTTTTATGCCCCCGCCGTAGTGGAGGGGGTATTAAGTTTTACCCTTGTCCGTCTGGACGTACAGACGGACGTACATCCCAAAATTGGTTTCCTTTCTTTAACTTGAGTTTGCCTCAACCAAATGATATGAAACTTATACACAATGCTGATTACCACAAAACCCAGGTCAAGTTTGTATTTGGGTTGCATCACTTTTACCATTCTAGAGTTATGCCCTTTACAAATGGAAAATTTGATGAATTTTTCGTTTCCGTTCTCTAACTTTAGTTTGCCTCAACCAAATGTTATGAAACTTATACACAATGCTTATTACCACAAAACACAGATCAAGTTTGAATATTGGTGGCGTGACTTTTACCATTCTAGAGTTATGCCCCTTTACAGAACGAAAAATTGCTGAATTTTTCGTTTCTGTTCTCTAACTTTAGTTTGCCTCAACTAAATGTTATGAAACTTATACACAATGCTTATCACCACAAAACTCAGATCAAGTACACATTTGGGTAGTTGGGTAATTTACAGTTCTTGAGTTATGTCCCTTTATAACGTTATATGCAAGCGGGGGCATCATCTGTGTCCCATGGACACATTCCCCATTTATTTTGTCATATTTTATTTCTTACATTCATTCTTCAAATGTTCAATTACATATTGAAAAAATGTTTAACATAAAATAAGAAAATCAATCTAGTCATGAGGTATATAATATATTGTCATCTGTATATCTTTGCAGACTTTGGCCATGAGAAAGCAACTTTTTGGCTGTAGAAGTATGTGCTGTAATTTTTAAATAAACCATATATATTTATTCATTATATTTATTTTAGTATACATTGATATTTAGGTAGATAATGAGCTATATTATAGTACAATATTTGAATCTTTACATTTAAAACATTTTAAGTATGGAATATGCCTAAGGACTAATTTATATGTATTGGTTGGGTTTAATCATGGTTTGGTTACTATATTTAGGAGAAGATATCAATTGGAGGTTTTTAATGAGTAAGATAGCCGTATTTATTTACTGATATGTACTTTAATGAAAATATAACACAGTTGTACTTGTATTTTTTAAATTAAAGAATTAGACCTTTCAGTAGTGAAATTTATTTTTATTATTTGAATTTGAGTTATTTCCCTTTGAACAGAAATTAATAATTAATTTCTTTGTCATTTGGTCTCTTGTTAGATTTTTTTTAATTTTGAGGCCTGTCTTCAAATTGGTCCACATTTAGGTCCAAAGGGTCCAAAATACAACTTTTTTTTTATTTAAAAAAAATTAAATTCTTGGTGTTCTTTGAAATGCTGAATCTAAGTGGTATTTAGATTTTTGATTATAATTTGAAAATAGATATAACATCATATCTTATTTTAGAGAACTATTTTTAGTGGTGAAATCATATCTAATTTTAGAGAACTATTTTTGCTGTTTACATCACTGGTTCATGGAAATAAGTTTGAGTTATTTCCCTTTGAACAGAAATGGTTAAGTAAATGGATTTTTGTCTTTTAATGATTGTCTCTGTTCAATTAATTTTAGTCATTAGTTGTCAAATATTTCTTTATAACTATTTTTTTATATGACCTTGTATATTGCTATCACGTCGTCCTGGTCCTCGTCTTCTGAAGACATTTGGTTTCCGGACAATAACTTTAGTTTAAGTGTATGGACCTCTATGAAATTTAACTAAAAGGTTCAATACCACAAAAGGAAGGTTGGATTGTTTTTGGGGGTGATGGTCCCAACCGTTGAGAATTAGGGGCCAAAAAGGGGCCCAAAACAAGCATTTTTCTAGTTTCAGGAAAATAACTTGTGTATAAGTATTTTGATTGCTCTGAAATTGTACCACATGGTTCTATACCACAAGTAGAAGGTTGGGATTTATTTTGGGGGTAAAAAACCAAACCATTCAGGAATTAGGGATCTAAAAGGGTCTTAAACAAGCATTTTTCTAGTTTTCAGACAATAACTTGTGTTTTAAGTGTATGGATGTCTCTTAAATTGTACCACATTTTACAAAAAGAAAATTTCTTCAAATATAATTTTTTTTGGAGGAGGGGAGGGGTAAAAAAAAATTTTTGGGGGGAGCAATTTTTTTTCCTCAAGATTTAAGAAATTAAAAAGAGAATTTCTTCAAATATTATTTTTTTTGGAGGGGGGTAATTTTTTCATCAAGATTTAAGAAATTGTCAATTTTCCAAAGAAAAATTGGGGGTCACAATTTATTTTGCTAATTCTTTGTATATAGTCTGAAAACAGATTTACTAAGTACATGTATTACGCAACAGCACAGTGTATTGCACAACAGCAAGAAATCTTAAACTGAATATAAATTCAAATCATATAACCAATTTCAAGTTCCTTGACTACATTTAGTCTATGTCAGAAACCTATAATGTGTCAAATATTTACAATCCAAATTCAGACCTGTATCAAGCTTGAATATTGTGTCCATTTTTGCCCCATTTGTTCAGGGTTGGACCTCTGCAGTCGTATCCAGCTGCGCTCGTAGAAGCAGTTTATCAAGTCATGTGTGTTATGAAGGTAGATGTCACAGTTGTTATGTGGTATTTTATTTTTGTTGTGTGTGTTAATGTTTAATTTTTACTTGTTCATAATTTGGCTCATTATCATAGTACAGTTAGAGGATGTTATGATTTATCAGAACAAAAGGAAATGTGTGGTATAGGTCAAAGGGACAGCAACCCAACAACACATGCTGATAGGGAAATCATGCATTTCTATACTCTAATATTGGCAGCTGCACTACGGATCACCAATATCATAAATAGTGCAAGAAGGCAGGATCTTGTGTACAATGCCCAAAGTAAATTTGTATGCAGAATTCTTATATAATGAGGGAAATGATTTTTATCATTTTAGCTGTGTTTCAAAGTGCAAATAAAGAAATAGAGCTGTCTTAAATGACAGCTTATTAATCTTCTCACCTAATTTAGTTTAAGAGGGATATAATGTTAGGAAATGTTGTTCTTTCTGGCTTAGCTTTACAATTAAGTCCAGAGCAATTATGCATCATGTTAAGTGACAGAGGTCTACAAAAAAGTAGGTGACATTGGCTTTCATGTTTAGAATGAATTACCTTTATTAGGTTTAATGTTAATGTCCAGATCGAAATAACTACAATTGATAATAAAATGTTCTTTCATTGGTAGATTTTTCATTTATAAATAAGCTTGACCTTCATTTTTCTTAAGAATGGACGGTTGCTGAGTTATCTAAGTAGTTGAACTACTGTATCACTAGCCTGTAAACACTGGGGTTGTGAATTTGTGAGTTCAATCCTGCAAGTTGTGGGTGCATTCGACTCCAATCTTAATTGACTAGGATTGTTAGTTTTCCTACCGAAGGTCTGTGGCTCTGTCAAGGCACTTTGGCTTCCTCCACCAATAAAAACTGACTGCCACAAAATAGCACAACAGTGTTGAAAGTGGATTCGAACAAAAATCAATCAATCAATCCTTCAGTATTGGTTAAGTTTTGCATTTAGTCCAACATCTAAGCAACTACATAAGTATGGTATTTTAAGTGACCTTTACCTTTATAAATAGCAAATGATAAAATAAATAAAAGGAAAGAGAATTAGCTGTGGTTTATAATGGCTCCATTTCTTCATTTGCACTCCGGCTTCCTCCACCAATAGAAACTGACTGCCACGAAATAGCAAAATAGTGTTGAAAGTGGTGTTAAACACCAATCAATCAATCAATCATTGGTAAAGAAAATAGTAAGTTCATGAAAAAAACTCCAAACACATATATCAAGCCAACTGAGAAATAAACATTTTATAACAAGCAACCAATGGAATTAAACTTTAGAGGATTGGGAAATAGGGGAACAGTGAAGATTCAAAGTGAATACCAATCATTTTACCATAAAGCGAACACCTTATGATTTTGTCTCCTCTTAAAAATTTGTATAGGCTTTGAATTTACCAAGCATGCATGTTAGTCAGTCTTAAGATTTCTACTTTCTTCAAAAATACTTTTTAGTTGGATATAAAATAAGGGGATGTAGTATATTTGCCAATGTCCTTCAGATAAACCAAAATTGTTGGTTATACTACAAATTGATACAGGGGTCAGGTTAGGCAGAGGTAATTTTTGACATATTTAGGTTTGTTTAGTTAGGTAGAGGTCATTCATGACTATAGTAGTCTCAGGCCAAACTTAACAAATCTTATGTCACGAGTGACCTCTACCAAAACTAAAAAAAAACTTTTTAGTCTCTTCAAGGGTAGTAAAACATAAGCATACACAAGAATTGCGGACAGCTCAGCTGGATGGCTTTATCAGCTACCACACAGAGAACCGTAATCATTGAATTTTTTTTAACGTTATCGTCTATGGGGAATTATGACCACTAGCTAATTAAACGATTACTATGTCTATTTTATAAATCTCATATAAAATTAATAAATTATAGAGATCACACCAATTTTTTAGCTTTGAAATGGTGTAATAAAATCCACTTTATCTTGATATTTACTGGTGTCCCTATCATGTTAAACGTCGGGTTCTCTTTTGGTTGAGATATGTTAAATTACGAGGTATACATATTTTATAAAAAAATCATATTAAATTCATTTTTTATTGTAAATCAAATTAACAAATTATACAGTATTGGCAAATAATTTTCCTATCAAATGGTATAAGAATCGTCATTTTAAAGTAATGTTTACTGTTGTCCCTAAGCATTTGAAAGTGAAACTTCATTATTTATGAATTATAAATACGATGTATATTCATTCAACTAAGATTGACCATATTCAAAGACAAATTGGTCTTGTTATTTAGTTGAATTCTCATTTTTATGATGTGAACTTCTTTTCTAATTACATCCATCATTTTAAATATCTAGTTAGGTTTTAAACAATATATTAATTTCTATTATACCAAAGAGTTCTTTAAACATCAAAATTTTAAAAGTAGTGTGGTTTTGTTGACATCTTGAAGAAAAATATGCAAAAAGTGTTGGTTTTGTTTTCGTTTTTTTAAAGGCTCTGTCTAATTAATCTTATTTTGATTTGAGTAATTATATTATTATTATCAAATATTTGAATACACAATTGCATGATTGTATTATTGAAAAAAAATGTCTACGAAATCTGAAAAACTAAATTGAAATAGAAAAGATGACAACGTGCAATTTTTAATGTTATTCAAAACATACAAAATTTTATACAAGTTTTGTATAATGAAAAGGTATAGGGAATATTATTCTTATCATTATAAGAAATGATCAGAGAAGTAAATGCAAGTATTTTGAATGTATACAGTAAGATATCATAGCATCAAAATCATTGTTAGGATATGCTATCTTTATGTTCTCCGTCATACATTAATCTTATTGTTTAGTACAAGGATTTGTATAGTACTATACAAATCCTTGTTTAGTATATTCATAAAATGTCGTTTAATAATACAAATGACGAAAAACATCGAAGTCCTTTTTAAGAAAAGCTCCATAATTATCGATCTCAGCTAACATATAAACACGAATGTGTCAAAATTTACATAGTATATTGTTTAAGCGTCCCATGGTGCCACGGCAAATCCTCTCCGGTGCGGTATCACTATTCAATACCATATGTTACTATTTTATCTTATCATTGAAGTATTATATTGAAAATATAGTAGTCCATGCAAAAGAGATTGTTGGGAGACCCCCTTTTTTATTTTTTGCAGTTAATTTATAATTTGAAAATAGGCTTTTTTTTACATCAACTTTTTTACCTTGTCTTAAGTGTTCAAACTCTTATCAATGCGATTTAACAATAATAATTTATGTATTTACCCTCTATTCTTATGTTTAAATGTTTAAGAGTATTCTACACATAAGAATATAGGGTAACACATATAAACTAATTTTATAAAGTAAAAAAAAATTGAGATACGGCTGAAATATGAACGAATATTTTCAAATAAGTTTAATTACAACAAAAAAATAATTATAAAATTAACTAGACAAAGTGATGCCCCGCACTTCACTCTGAAGTAACTGTATCATAACAAAGATAATGTAGAACTTTATCTGAGATTTAATTGTGTCTGGGAGAAACAAATGATGCTCCCTTAGATGCAAAGTGTTATTTTAAAATAACTTCAACTATCTCCCAAAAGAGCAAATATTAAACCCTGACCACATGCACACCTTCAATATATGTACAAACCACTAAACTTTAAGGAGAAAGTCTGTGGTTTTATTTACTGATATCTATGTCTAATTAAGGGTAGTGAATTATGTAAGTTTTATGTTCCTAGAGGACAGGAAAATATTACAATTTAATCCCCAGGTGTTAATGAGTTTACGTGTTACCTAGATCAAATAAAATTCAGCATGGAGTATACATCTGGCTTATACAATGTCAATGTCGAATACATGTGACCTACCCATATCAAATAAAATTGACAGTAAAAAAATGTACATCTTGTCATATTTATGATATTGCCTTCTGTAGCTTTTATTTATATGTTTTATGAGATTTCAACCCTCCATCTATACCTCTAGCCTATGTAGAATAAACAAGCAATACGCACAGTAAAACTCAGTTTAAAAGAAGTCCGAGTCCGATGTCAGAATAGATAACAAAAGTCTTTTAAGACACTTAGCAAAATGGCAATGATACATGATAAATTAACTAAAGGACTACTACAGCAATAACTGACATGCCAGCTCCACACTTCAATTAAACTGATTGAAAGATTATGTATTCGTCATATTCATAAATTGTCTATCCTTTTCCAGAATCACGTTGAAGAGTTAAATGCTATTTTTTAATATAAAACATAATCTAGATAATACTCAAGCCTGCTTGAAAGCCTGTTTGATGTTGAAAGGATTTGTATATTGGATTTTCATCTAACCCAATTAAAAAGAAATTAACAAGGATAATTAGATCAGTTTGCCTGCGTCTTTTATTGAACTTGTTAAAATCAGAAACACCGATGATAAATTATTTGGACTATCTTAAAGCTTCCGAAAAGGTCGTGTGTAGTATAAACAGGGTCACAAATTTCATACAATAAGAAAATTTACTAGATTAAGAAAAAAAATTTAAAAAAGTATTGATCAAGAGATATACATATATTATAAATATAGGAAATATAATAACATGTAAACGTATCTCTTTTGAACCATCGTTAACAGAAAATATTCTTTCTACATCATAGGGCATGCAAAACTTTTCTTTTTTTAATTATTTCTTTCCTATCGGCAATTTCTTCATCATTCATCTGTGTATAGTGTACGCGGGGTTTCTTTCTTAAATCCAACTGCGTTCGGAATTATCGTATAACTGCTAATATCATAAATTACCCTATAGGCATAACGTCAAAGTGACATCTATTGGCGGGATGTTCGTTTAGGGGAGTTATCTATTCTCATCTACTGGTCACCAGACGATGAGAACAAGATGGGAACCAGAATAGAAAAGTAACACGAGTTATCTCGCCTTGAAATGTCCGTAATTCTTGTACATGACTGGGCTAAACGAACCCCACCTAAAACCGGGTGTGATCTCAGATGCTCCGGAAGGGTAAGCAGATCATGCTCCAGATTTTGTACACTTCGTGTTGCTCATGTTAGTGCAAAGTCGGTGATAAGTCTAATTTGATGATGTCACATTCGAGGAAAAGAGGATTTGATTATGGTTATGATAATTGGAACATATCCTTCATCATTTTTGAAACAATTCCATAACAGTCAACAAACTCATAATGACGTCCGACAAATTTTCTAAGGGATGACTTCAATTTAACCACTTGGTTTATTAGTTTCCTTGTAAGTAGCAACCCTCTCAAGGAAATCATGATAGAAAATACAATGCTGGACAGTAAGTACAGGGAAATGGCGAAAATGTAAAAAAAAATTAAAGAAAAAACGTTTTGTCCCTTAGACTCACAAGTGCTGTGACTTCAAAGAGCATAACTATTGCACGAAGATATTCATCATACAAATCCGGGTCCGTTCGCTCAAAATCACGTTCGCTCCCATTCACGTTCGCACCCTTTTTACTGGTTTGTGTTGAATAATTTTAATCGTGTTTTAGTTAGTGTATTGCTATATTAGGTTTACTTTTTATTGTTTCATAATAAAGATGACATTCTAAAAACGTAAACAGGTTTCCTTTAGTGTTTTATTAATAATTTTGACGAATATGAGTGAATTATAAATAAATAATTGTCATTATGATCATGGCAAAGTTCTGATACTTGTAAAAGAAAGGTGGAAATACCAAAAGGATATCAAACTAGTCACAATGATTTTGCCACAACAACGAATAACACAAAAACCGGGCCACAAATCACATGTTGTTTTGGTTTTTTTTTGTGTTCATGGTGTTGCATGTCACCTATAAGTACCTTCAGAGTATTCATTTCCATGTTTAAAGAAGATTGATTATGTGTGCTTATTTGGTGTTTTATTCCAGCTATCATTTACGATATAGAGCATTGATTTCCACATGTAAAGAAGCTTAAAGGTACAATATGAAGGTAAAGAAGAACTTACGTTATATATTTGGTTTATTTGTATTCATTATGATACCATACACTAAAGTTCTAAAAAGACCCGATACCGTAACAGTATAGCATTGATATTGCTGAAATTTGCCAATTTGCCCAGGAATAAAGACGAAAAGTCTACCAAAATTCCACAAAAAGAATACGCAAGAAACAAAAGATTAAACAACAAGAACCCAACCAATAACCCTATAGGGTATAAATGTGAAACCATGTGCTCAGGAAGGTTAAATGACTGGTGACTTTGTTGAAATCTGATAAGTTACTTGTAAAGGGCCAACGAAAATGTAACAACGTTTTAACTGATACTATGGTTTTTAACGGTATTGAAGAATAAGACCGAGCGCTAATGATGAGCGGATGGAAAAATTATATCGAAAATCTATATAAACTAGACAATCTCAACACCCAACACAACTTTAATACGGAAAAACTAAAAGTGATAAAGATACAAAACGAAATAATAAAAGAAATAGAAATTGGAAGAAATATAGAAATTGGCAAGACAAATAACCAAGTGCACTGAGGAAGTAGTTAATGCACTGAAAACTGGAAAAAGTCCTGGTCCCGATGGTCTATCAGCAAAGCATTTCAAACTAATGTCAGAATAATTATTAACATATAAAGTAGATATAGTGAACAAGAAGTAGTTACTCCTGTACACATGAGCGGAAAAGATAAATTACATCCTGACAATTATAGAGGTATAACAGTAACCAATACCTTTTCCAGCCTGATAGAGGGTGTTTTAAAAGACCGGTTAGAACCCGACTACTCAAATGGATTATGTTATTTTCATGTAATGTTTGCATATCAGCTTTTAGTTACTGTGGAAGTATCATAGTTTTATATAAACCTTTAATGTACATCTCTTTAAACGGTGGTTGCAACTTTTAAAATACAAAAGTACATTTTATTTTATTATGTCCTTATAATTACAGTATCATACTAAATGATTGTCCTAGTTTAATTTTGCTGCATACTCTCGACTATGTATATAAAAACCTAAAAACTAAGCTGCTTCGTACAAAAAAAAAATGACTACTACATCGACAGGTGAACTTGAAAATCATTGAAACTATAGTTTATTTAATCCAACGCACTTCACCGTAGCTATCAAGAAGATAGCGTCACAATGCCACCATCGCACTTCACCGTCATACCATCGCACTTCAGCTTAATCATCGCGGTTTTGAGTATCTGTTCATCTCATTTTTATTTCAATATATATGTAACATTCTCAAACATATCCATCCCCCAAACGTTTTCAGGCCGTCTATTTCGCTCAAACGTGTCCTTAGAATAATGAGATACTTAGTAAGTGTATTGTATTTGAAGCTTGGCCTACGTAAAACGTGGGTTTTACTGTCGCAAATTGGGTTACGTAGCGACGTGTAGCGGAGCTGGTAAACGGATGTTTTCGACAGTAAAACTTTTACATAGGGCAATAAGGCCAAGCTTCAAATACAATACGGTTATCCGAGGCTCTATGATAATTCAAAATAAACAAATCGGTTCATTTCAGTCATTGTTTCGGTGTACAATTTTATAAAAACGAAAATGATGGTCTTAAACAAGGTGACGTCTCATGCATGCCCCCGTTGTCAAATGTAAACACCGGGCGTTTTCAGGCTTTTTGTCAGTGCTTTTTGTACGCCTCAGCATGTAATAAAAATTCGATAAAGAGGAACATTTTAGGCGAAAAAAGTGAGTTCTTTATTGAAGAAATAACATGTTAATACATTACAGAATTCAAAATGTCGGCTTTCCTTAATCAGTTACAGACAGGTAGACTGTTTATAGAGGATTTTACTCTTGTAACTGTCATCCAATCAGAACCACTGATCCATAAAGATGGCATTAGAATCACAAATCGCCCAAACGTATTCAAATTGCCCCCCCCCCCCCCCTTTAACGTGTCCGATTTCTTCTCGCTCAAACGTGTCCAACAATTTCCATCCATCGAAACGTGTCCACTTTAAACACCTGAATGTTTCAAAACTTTTAGCGCTAATATGTCTTCTGTGACCAATAATGTCAACGGCAATCGTGACCTCGAATGAAAGGCAAAACAAGGAATGATCTGTCAAATTGACAGCAGACTGGATTTTCTGTATTTCGAAAGGCGCTGTCAGGCTTTTTTTATCTGCCACATTAAGCCCCCGTCACACTAGAGCAAGACCATGAAGATCCCGGCCACTACAATCTATAAATAAAGAGCTGCGCCATGAGCGCATGATAATATGACGCCCAAAATTCCATAACTCCCAACATATTCAAATTTCAAAAGCATTGGTTGAACGGTTCATAAGTTATTACACGGAAAGTATTGCCCGCCCCTCAAAACCCAGTTCAAAAATCAAAACCCATGAACATCAATGCAAAGGTACGGTTAAAAGAGTATGAGTTACAAGAATACAATAATTAATAGAGATCTCGCCAAATTGCGTAGATGCCATTAGGTAAGACAGGGGCGTAGCTGGACTTACATAAAGTGCAATCATAAGCGAAGCGAGGCGAAAATTTTTTTTTGGACCATTTTATGCAGAAAATGATAACTTTTTTCGGGCATTTTCCCGGTATGCCATGCTTATGAAATTCCGTGACATCACATTCACGCCCAAACTCCTATTTTGTGAATACTTGTGGACTTTATAGTGATTCGGCAAGGGAGGAGGCTATGGACCGCTCAAAGTCCCCAGCTGGTCCAGGGTAGCACCCTAGTCGGGGATCCAGGGCAGCACCGTAGACGGTGGTCAAGGGAAGCGAATCCCCATGAAGCTCCGGGCATATGAGTAATTACAGTGACTGCTTTGAACATGAACATTTGAATACCCTATCTGTTTCTTACTATACCATATTTTCATGAAACGATAGTAAAAGTCTAGTGAGTTCCGTAATTTGCTGCTTATATTATTAACATGGTTATTTTCAAATATTAAATAAATTTTATAAAACGGGAAGATCAGGAAGAGTCGACAACCGAAGCGTTAATCAATGGACAATTGACAAACCCGGGAACAGATAAGACACAAAAGGAGAAACAAAAACATTCAACATTGAAAACTAAATACAGATGAAAAACACGGACCCAGAAAACAATGTGGCGACCTCCGGTGCTCCAAAAGGGTAAGCAGTTCCTGCTTCTTGAAAGACACCCGTAGTGTGTCTCACGAAGGTCATTCTCAAATCAAAGGAGAGGTTTCTACGACAACGCGGTAGAAGGTCATTTGGGACACAGATACCCCAGGTGAATCAATAGTCTTTTGGACTTATAAGTAAGGGATATAAATCTAAGATGTTTTCAAGGTGATTGTATTGAGCCTGTATTATTAAATGTTAATACTGCATGTAAGACTTTAAGTACAGTTAATATCGAAAGTCCATATATCTATTTTTGCCAAGGCAAATGATCGCAGAACTCTCTCGGTGTTGATATCCATTTCTTTGTGAACATGTATAAGCGCCAACGAAGATGGTCTGTCCTGTACCATGGTTGAACGGAGATAAGTTTTCGGTCGCCTTAATGCACTAAATGACCGTTCAGTAGTTGATGTAGTTACTGGCATTGTAACTAGAATTGAGAAGATTGCGAATATTGAAGGATATATAGTTCCTTATTAGTCACTGCTACAGACGACATCAGAGATTTTGGATTTAAACACCGCCCGACACGATAATCTGTAAAGACTAAAGACTATCCGTAATTCAATTTCAGAATTATTTTTTTTTGGTGAAAAAAATGTGCAAGCAAATGATTTTTTGCGTAAAGGCAGCTACGCGCCTTTAAGAAATATCACAGATAGGATAATTATAGGTTTCATAACGAGTTCTCGTTTTGAATTGCTTCACATATTTCATGTCCGGGACCTTTAATAGGCTAGCCGACTATACGGTATGGGTTTTTCTTTATCATTGTTGAAGGCTAACTACTTCATTTTAACTCTGGTTGATAGTTTTCTCATTGGCAATCATACCACATCTCTTCATTTTTGTCAAGCCTGCGACATTTATGTCGCGAAAGCGAGACATAAAGATCCTAGATTCCGTCGTCGGCGTCAGCGGCGTCAACAGTCTGTGGTAAAAAAAATTTAGACATCAATAACTTTGTCATGGAGTTGTATGAAATTTGGGCAGAAGCTTGTTTATGACCAACATACAGTATGATCCAGAGCAAAATGTTGAAAATACTAATTTCATTTTTCTGTATTTTACTGATAAAGGGACTTCGTTTTTTTTTACAGTTAGCATTCAAATTCAGTCTGAGGTCAAAGTTTTCCAGTCAGCAATAATTTGTCAAGCCTTCATGGAATTTTATGAAATTTAGACAGAATCTTGTTAATGACCAAAATACTTCACTTCACACATACTTAATTGATAGGGGTGCCGCTTGGGTTCTGTTCCCCACCCTTTTCATATGATTTCGATTTTAAAAATTTATTTAAATGTATACCTTTTCATATATTGTGTAGGTAAAAATGTAACCTTTTCTCATATTGGTTAGGTTTCGTGTGGTGTCAAGGGAATGGAATAACAACGTGTCCAAAGAGGGAATATTTGTTGATACAAACACAGCCGGGAACACCAAGCAAGATGACAGACGAAGAAAAATTAGCAAATAATATATAAGGAATGGAAACTTTATTGACCTTATTATATATTTCTTAATAGTTTTCCCCACCTATTCACATATTTCCAAGCTGGAAAATGTGACCTATTCCAGACTGATTGGCACGTCCTATCGCCTTGTATATATGATAGGAAGTGCCCCCCCCCCCCCCCTTTGTGGTTACATGTCGTATATAGGAAATACGTCAGCTGGACATCTGTAACGTCATATTGCCCGACTATGACGTCATGTGATATATATGATATCACGCCCTGATGCATTACATTCGAGACCCCAAAAAAGATTAGACTGTACAATCTAAGCATTTAATCTGAAGATTAAGTAATGAACAGGTGCTTGCGTAAATTAATAATATGGACATATGTGTCCCTCATGCAGCAAGAAGTTTATGGGCCTCTTGTTTTATAAAAATTAAAGCTAAATCATGAAATTTGACAGCTTCTTTTTGAAATAAATATGCATGATTTAGTTGGCTATTTGATTTAATGCCAAATGATTGATCATACCCCAAATGCTCCCCAACTGGACAATGCTTTTCTTTATTTTGAAAATTTCGTCTGCCGCAGTGCAAGTGTCGCAATGCAGGTATCCATCAACCAATCAAATTCATCGTAACAAATATACAATAATAATCACGACGAGAAATCGATGAGGGATACTCAAATCAAGCAGGCTGCTGGAAAAGTAGTCCCAATTTAAAACTTGGATTTAAATAATTTTTTAGGGACATATACCTTATTTATCAAAGTTTACTATTGTTACATTAATTTAGAGATATAAGGAGCTACTACCCTTTGTAAATTACGTAAGAATAGGCGAAACCGGAAAAGAGATTTGCAGATTCTAACATCATCAGAAAGAAGATTCGTCTGCCAAAAATCACAATCTACCATGGTAAGTGCTTAAAATGAGACATCGAGACATGAAATATTTCAATTTGTGTTTAAATATATTTATTTTAATGAATATAGTATGTAGTTTCTTTTTAAAAGCGTCCGTTTAGTTGACAACTACCGTTTCATCAGTATGATGGAAGTGCAAACCTCAATTATTTCTTCTTTGAAAAAAAATAAATGCAAGGCATGAGCAAAAGTGAGATATATATTAATACTGAGGCGAATAAAGAAATAAGTAAGAAGAAAATTGTGCTATTTATGTTTAGGAATTCATAAATAGACCTCCCAAGTATTGTGCATTGGAAAATTGGCGCCACTCTCGCCAAGAAAAACGAGACATTTACTGAAAGATGGCTTAATATTTAAATACAGATTTATCTTATGTCATATACAAGAGTAATGGATCTCGACGGATTTGAGTGATGGACGCAGATGGATGCTCCTAAACTAGGATTGCCCCCTTCTCAATTTTTTATTGATTGTTTTTTGCCCCCCCCCCCCCCCCCCCCCTGTAAATGATATTAGGGATGTTGTCTCCTGGATGATGACTTGATGTAGACAATTATTCTATATCAGTTCTATGACTGAATTGCTCCGGTTGACCTTGGGTCAATTGAGGGAAAATGTGTCTTTGGACATTTGATGTTTAAATTGGGATGTCAAAAAATGTAATTCCTTTTGGGATATTGTGTTCAGAGGGATTTTTTATTTGGCCACCATCAGAATTCCCAATCAAGTCCTATTATGTCTATTATTGAAAATTTCGTCTACTTCCTCACCTCAAGGACTGCCAATTAATATAAGAAAATAGCTCAGTACATGTGACTAGTAGTAGTATAGTTATCTATTAGACTAATAGTAATAGTCCCAGTCAAGACACGGATAGTACAGTTATCTATTAGTCCCAGTCAAGACACAGAATCCCAAAAGGGAGCAGAATCTGCTTTGGCATATCCCAGAAGTTGGGAAATACATAATTGACACACATAACCGATAACCACAAATTATGTTGCAATGCAAGAATATGATAATGGCGCCAATTTTTTTCATGGCTTCAAATGACAATGATTCAACTAGTACTGATAATTAAAGATCTTTTTCAACTTGTATTTGAAATTTTTGACAATCACAGATGGACAAAGCATTACAGTTTGACAGGTTGGGGAAGATCCTCATAAATGGGTTCTGTCCCTATTTATGGTTGTTATACCCAAAATCAGGTATATCAATTTAAAATTTACAGTGATAAAAAATCAAATATTGTATAACACCATGACAGCTGTCATTGCGCAAATATTCATATAAATGGCAATATTTCCCTTTTAGACCATAGTTAAAATAAGAACTGAATACAAAGACAATGGCCTCCAAAAATCCTACTTTTTGAGGGCTGTTAACTTTTATCCTGATATTTCAGTCATGGTATCTTCAGTGAAATGTTGTCCTTTACCCAAATGTTTGTGCCATGACAAAATATCTGTGAATCCAAAGTTTATATTTTTATCACTGAAAATTAATACCTGTTTTGGAGTATAATACCCATAAATTAGGATCCTCTCTAATCTTTGTGAGGCTTGAGCAGGCCTTTCAGTCATAAAAATTTACTCGGTACTTGGAGTAAAATATTTGTACTTGAAACGCCAAATCCAGGATTTTGATTGGTTGATTTCTGAGTATGAAAATTGGACTCAAAAATTTTATGACTGCAAATCCATCAATAAAAAAAAATATATATCTTGCAGCAACCCAAGGCCATTTCAGTGGAGAACTCGTGGAGCAAAAATAAAAAATTAAATATAAATTTACTGTACCTAGTACCCATTCTTGTTAATTATCCAGACTAGAATTTAAAATATTTATAATTTCCTGTAATAATCTGGATTTACATTGTAATGACAATGATTCACTGATAAACCGTCCATCTGGTCTTGTTAGCGCTCTATAATGTACAATTCTTGCCAGATTTTTATAAAACTTGTATCATAGGTTTATATCAGCAATGTCTACTCTCGGACAAATTCGAAAATCAGTGCCGATCAATTATTTTTAAAGGAGTTATGCCCCTTTGAAATATTAATTATATGGAAAATTTCATTGTTAGCACTATCATGTGTACAATTCTTGCCAGATTTTTATAAAACTTATATCATAGGTTTATATAAGCAATGTCTTGGACAACTTGGAAAATCAGTGCCGATCAAATATTTTTGAAAGAGTTAGAGTTATCAGAGTTCGCGAAAACTTATTTTGACCCGTCCGTCATGGGACCGACAAAGCATGATTATTTGTCAGTCCTACAAAACTTTAGCCAGTCCTACAAAATCTGTCAATTTTATCCTGAAATAAAATTATTTACATATTTTATCGAAAAATAACTTTATTAATATTAGTTTTATTCTTCGCACCCACAGGCAAATTAACAATGAAGGACCAGTTCAGGTCTTCTGATTGTTCTTATTTAAAGTCATCTTCACTATCCACTTCATCATCTGAATCATTTTCTCGGCTGTTACAGTATTTGTTTGCTCCATTGTAGGGTTCAATTGCCGATTGTTTGCCAGGGATGGCTCTATGAACAAATTTAGTAGGCCACGTGTAGATCGCCGCTTTGGTTTGTTTATAATAAATCCGTAAACCAGTACCGGAAATTGGCAGCGGGTACATCTGATAACCGATGTAAACACCTATTGGAAACAGTTGCGGTACATCTAATAACCGATGTAAAAAAGTGCCGAAATATGCACTACAACGGCCGTTTTTACATCGGTCATCGGGACCGGCACTAGCCTTCAAAATACTGGTCCGAGCCTCATTTTGACCGACAGGACCGACCATTTTCGTGAACTCTGGAGTTATGCCCTTGGAAAAAATAATTATATTGGAAATTGTATTGTATTTGCTCTTAAGACTATTTCTGTAAGATTTTTGTAGAAAAAAAAATATGAAGAACAAAAATTATTGCCCTTGGATCGATAAAATAATGTGCAATGCAGGGGACATTGGAACTCTGTTCTTTTTTTTTTAAATTGAATTTAAAATAATTACCATTTTTTATACAGACATTTTGAGGTACACTGTATACATGTAAGTATTTTCTTCAATATTGATATGTATGAATTAAGTTTTTATACTTTTTTGTTCCATTTCAGGCCGATCAGCTTACTGAAGAACAAATTGCAGGTATATATGCTAGAATACTATGTTTTATATTACACAAAACTCAGATCAAGTTCGAATTTGGGTTGCATCAATTTTAATGTTCTTGAGTTGTGTCCCTTTAAAAAGTTGTATGCATGCGGCCCCGGGGGCATCATTTGTGTCCCATGGACAGATTCCCCATTTATTTTTAATGATGTAACCAAAACTTAAAACAGACAATATAATTTTTTTTGGCTTGGTGAAATAACAATACATAGAAATATGTAGCAGATTAACAGGAAAAAATTAATTTGGTTTATCTCCCTTTGAACAGAAACGAGGGCAAGTCTAAATATTTTTTGTCCCAGGTTCAGCCAGATATAGCTTGTATGCTTAATAAATCTAAACTAACACTGTTGAATGTGAGAAGAGCATGTACAAGTACGTACATTTTTCCAGTTTTGTGGTACAGAACAATTTAATACAAGGGACTGATCTGCACTTAACACCAAGGGTAGATGCTTATGCAGAAAAATATTTTTTATAAAATTTTTTTTAATTAAGTAGAAATAATATTGTGAGCAGCATGTCTACCTTGTGTTTTGTCCATGAAGGAATAAATATATTTTTTTTCAACTTTGTAGAGTTTAAGGAAGCTTTTAGCTTGTTTGATAAAGATGGTGATGGAACCATTACCACAAAAGAACTTGGTACAGTTATGAGGTCATTGGGACAGAATCCAACAGAAGCTGAACTCCAAGATATGATCAATGAAGTGGATGCTGATGGTATAAAAAAGATCTGTTCAATATGTTCATACAAGCTTTTTTGCGTGATTCAGTTTTTTATACGATTTTGCGGTCGTATATTGGTATGACGTTGGTGTGGTCGTCGTCGTCCGAAGACACATTGGTTTTCGCACTCTAACTTTAGTTTAAGTGAATGGATCTCTATGAAATTTTACAATAAGGTTCAATACCACAAAAGGAAGGTGGGGATTGATTTTGGGGGTTATGGTACCAACAGTTAAGGAATTAGGGACCAAAAATTAGCATTTTTGTAACTTCCAGACATAACTTGTGTGTTAGTGTATGGATCTCTCTGACATTGTACCACAAGGATCCATATCACAAAGGAAATGCTGCGATTGATTTTGGGGGTAAGTGCCTCCAAATTTTAGGAACAAGGGGCAAAAAACAAGCATTTTTCTAGTTTCATGACAATAACTTGTGTGTAAGTGTATGGATCTTTCTGACATTGTACCACATGGTTCCATATCACAAAGGGAATGCTGGGATTGATTAAGGGGGTAATTGCCTCCAAATTTTAGGAGTTGGGGGCCAAAAAGGGGTAAAAAACAAGCAGTTTTCTAGTTTCATGACAATAGCTTGTGTGTAAGTGTATGGATCTTTCTGAAATTGTACTACAAGGTTCCATATCACAAAGGGAAAGCTGGAAATGAGTTTGGGGGTAATTGCTCAAAACGTTTAGGAATAAGGGGCCAAAAATAAGCATTTCTAGTTACCAGACCATGACTTGTGTTCAAGTGTATGGATCTCTCTGAAATTGTACTACAAGGTACCATACCACAAAGGGAAGGCTGGGATTGATTTTGGGGGTAATTGCCTCAAAATTGTAGGAATTAGGGGCCATAAGGGGGCAAAAAAACAAGCATTTTTCTAGTTTCAGGACAATAACTTGTATGTAAGTGTATGGATCTTTATGAAATTGTACTACAAGATTCCATATCACAAAGGGAAAGCTGGGTTTGAGTTTGGGGGTAATTGCCCTAAACGTTTAGGAATTTGGGACCAAAAAACAAGCATTTTTCTAGTTTCCAGACAATAACTTGTGTTTAAGTGTATGGATCTCTCTGAAATTGTACTACAAGGTACCATACCACAAAGGGAAGGCTGGGATTGATTTTGGGGGTAATTGCCTCAAAATTGTAGGAATTAGGGGCCATAAGGGGGCAAAAAAACGCATTTTTCTAGTTTCAGGACAATAACTTGTATGTAAGTGTATGGATCTTTATGAAATTGTACTACAAGATTCCATATCACAAAGGGAAAGCTGGGTTTGAGTTTGGGGGTAATTGCCCTAAACGTTTAGGAATTTGGGGCCAAAAAACAAGCATTTTTCTAGTTTCCAGACAATAACTTGTGTTTAAGTGTATGGATCTCCCTGAAATTGTACTGCAAGGTACCATACCACAAAGGGAAGGCTGGGATTGAGTTTGGGGGTGATGAATCATAAGGGGGTTCACAAAATTGGGGGGGGGGGGGGATTTTTTTTTCCTTTTTTTCTTTAAATTTTTTTTTAAAAGTTCTTAGACCACATTCATTCTGTGTCAGAAACCTATGCTGTGTCAAATATTTAATCACAATCCAAATTCAGTGCTGTATCAAGCTTGAATGTTGTGTCCATACTTGCCCCAACTGTTCAGGGTTCGACCTCTGCGGTCGTATCAAGCTGCGCCCAGGGGAGCATTTTATTATTTGTTGTTCCAGAGTTTAAGGCAATTTTTCACAAATGTTAATCTAATTCCAGTAACCCTGAATTGATTTCCACAAAAATTTGTTATTGATGGAATTGATGAAAGAAAGCTAGATCCCTTGTGTTTGTTTTTTGGTTTATTTATAATTTTCCAGTTTGTCGTTCCACAGTTATGAAACTTTAACAGTTAGATTTACAGCAATATTTTGAAAATCACGCACAAACTCCAGAATTCCTGGATTTATTTCCTCCAAACTTTACTTATTGTGGGGATTGATGAAAAGAAGATCACTTTTTATTTTTATATTTTCTGGTTTGTACATGAAGCTCCAAAGTTACGAAACTTTTAATTGTCAAATTTAGTAAAAAAATAATCAACAATTTTAATATGCACTATATAAAGGGCATATCATGCGCTCTTGGTGCAGTTGTTTATTGATCTACTTCTGATCTGTTGTAAGTATAAGTTTTAATGGCAGCTGTAGAAATTTTACTAAAAACTTTTGACAAGTGATTTGGGAAGGAACATAACATTTTTAATTCAATATATGCAATGTTAATCATATTTTAATGAAGTAACCAATTTATTTTGCCCAAAATCTGAATCTGCACCACTCTACTTAGTCAATGCCTTCAGAAAATTAAAAAAAAAGGGTCGCTGAACTTGTTTTCTAGCTGCAAAAGGAAATGGGTAAATTTACTCTTCATTATTTCATTAAAGTTGCATAATCTGAATTATTTCCTATTATAAAGTAAGAAAAAATGAATCCAACAAAAAAAAACTATTTGTAAAAAGTCTTAATAATAAGATTTATCTTTTTAGGTAATGGAACAATAGACTTTCCAGAGTTTTTGACTATGATGGCTAGAAAAATGAAGGACACAGACAGTGAAGAAGAAATCAGGGAAGCATTCCGTGTTTTTGACAAAGATGGCAATGGTTTCATTAGTGCAGCAGAGTTGAGACATGTAATGACAAACTTAGGGGAAAAATTAACAGATGAAGAAGTGGATGAAATGATTCGTGAAGCTGATATTGATGGTGATGGACAAGTTAATTATGAAGGTATGTATTAATGTTATGTTGTTTTCAATTAAACGTAAGTATACAAAAATTGCTACATTTACACTGTTGTGTGATGCATATGCCAAATTTAGAATTGAATGATCTATGATTAATGCCCACTGATTGGAAATTGCTTTGCAGCAAGTCATTCAATGTAAGGGTGTTGGTCAGGGGTGATAAATAAAAGATGTGGGGTATATATTAATGAAACCGCAACCTAACAAAAATTACCAGAATTCACATAAAGGGCAACATAGTCTTCATCAATAGAAAGGTGCCAATACAATATTTCAATAGATAAGTTTTGGAAAGATCTTCCTGGTGATGACATTTTGAATGGCTCATTTATCCAATTGATTCAACATTCAGTAAGTGTTGATGCTTGTTTATTAGCCATTAATTTGGGAGTAAAATAATGGGATTCCGGAAAGGGACTAGATATATTTGGGCAAAATAACACATGCCATCACTTTTCACAACTTTGTATCCCTAAGTAAAATTGAACTCAAGTCTTCTTAAACAGAAACTTATATAGAATACTGGCAGCCTGTATGGATTTCATTTAAGTTTGTACAGAGATGTTGGAATGTATAGAATAACGTTTTCTTTTTTCTTTCCAGAGTTTGTGACGATGATGACCTCAAAGTAACCGATGGAAGGATTTGTTACCATTCTTCATTTTTCATAGCTTCCATTCATTATTACCAGCATTGTGGTACCCTGTGCACTTCAATTCTAGTCATTTTTCAATTTTTTGTATAAGGTTGTAGGACATGTTCTTGTATTTAAAATCTGACTGATTTGGAAAAAAGGAAAATGAATGCAAGGAATAAAATATATAAATGTCAAGTGTTGCAGCATTAAAAATTGTGTTCATGTTGAAATTCACTGATAATATATAAGGAAATTTCCTTGAGGAATTTTATATTGTATGACAACAGAAATGATTTTTGGGGAGGGTGGAAATTATTTTACAAGTACTTGTTAATAGCTGTCTAGAAAAATGATGGCTTGTACTATTTATTTGTTTCTTAATATCTGTCACAGTGTTGTTACCAAACAGGTGGATGTATATTTTTTTTTCTTAAAAATTGAGCTGTATTTATTCTGTAAATCATGAATGTATAAAAAAAAAAAAGACAAAAGTAAAAGAAAAGGACACTTGTGTTGGTATCATTTACAAAAAAATACTTTCATGATGTAAGATGTAGTGAAATTAGTGAAATAGCTTGTTGACTTCACTTCAAAATGTATGTGTTCACTTAGTCATTCTAAAGCATTTCCCAAACAGTGGATTGTTAACAATTAGGTTTTTGGAAAAGGTGGCTTTCAAAACATCTTCAGTTAATTTGTTATTATATCCCTGCTCTGTTGTGTCATTCCAGTTAAAAAAATTCATAGATATGAAATTTTGTAGCATGTTTCAAGTGAGTACACCCTGTAATGCATTTTTGGCTCTTTTCTCATCACTTGGCGACTTTTACAAAAATCTTCTCTAAAACTACTGGGCCAAATTTAACCAAACTTGGCGACTTTTACAAAAATCTTCTCTAAAACTACTGGGCCAAATTTAACCAAACTTGGCCACAATCATTATTGGGGTATCTTGTTTAAAAATTGTGTCCAATGACCCCACCTGTCAAACAAGATGGCCGACATGACTAAAATAGAACATAGGGGTAAAATGCAAGTTTTGTCTATTATTCTGAAAACTTATAAATAGTGAAATTCTGATAGGGCAAAAATATTCAGAATGTTGAGCTCTACCAGTTGTGATGTCATGATGTCAAAACTGCCAGGCGATTTCTTGCAGGAGTTATTGCCCTTAAATGACAAATTTTACCTTTTTATGCCCCCGCCGCTAGTTTTACCCTTGTCCGTCTGTAGGTACGTCCGAAAATTGGTTTCCGTTCTCTAACTTTAATTTGCCTCAACCAAATGTTATGAAACTTATACACAATGCTTATTACCACAAAACACAGATCAAGTTTGAATTTTGGTCACTTTTACCATTCTAGTGTTATTCCCCTTTACAAATGGAAAAATTGCAGAAATTTTCGTTTCTGTTCTCTAACTTTAGTTTACCTCAACCAAATGTTATGAAACATATACACAATGCTTATTGCCACAAAACACAGATCAAATTTGAATTTTGGTGGCGTCACTTTTACCGTTTTAGTGTTATGCCCCTTTACAAATAATAAAATGCTCCACTGGGCGCAGCTTGATACGACCGCAGAGGTCGAACAATGAACAGTTGGGGCAAGAATGGACACAACATTCAAGCTTGATACAGCACTGAATTTGGATTGTGATTAAATATTTGACACAGCATAGGTTTCTGACACAGAATGAATGTGGTCTAAGAACTTAAAAAAATTTAATTTACCTATTCAAACCATATCACTATTATTTGCTTTTATATATAAATCAGAAATAACCAATTTAAAATGGAACATTTTAAAGAAGAAAAAAATGTTTTTGCGGTCGTATAAAAAATGATGAAATTTTCGTTTTCGTTCTCTAACTTAAGTTTGCCTCAACCAAATGTTATGAAACTTATACACAATGCTTATTACCACAAAACACAGATCAAGTTTGAATTTTGGTGGCGTCACTTTTACCGTTCTAGAGTCGTGCCCCTTTACAAATGGAAAAATTGCTGAAATTTTCGTTTTCGTTCTCTTACTTGAGTTTGCCTCAACCAAATGTTATGAAACTTATACACAATGCTTATTACCATAAAACTCAGATTAAATACAAATTTGGGTAGCGTCACTTTTACAGTTCTTGGGTTATGTCCCTGTACAACGTTGTATGCAAGCGGAGGCATCATCTGTGTCCCATGGACACACTCCCCATTTATTTTTTTTCATGTTTGGTTATATTGAAAACTATAATAGATGGAGAGAAACTTTAAAGTTACAAAAATGATCAGCAAGACCAGATCTACTGATTAGTATGCATGGTTGAAATCCTTGGTCGATTCCTAATTAAGAGTTATTGCCCTTTGATGACAATTGTTATCAAGTTTTTATACAACCGCAAAATTATTGGTATGACGTCGTCCGAAGACATTGGTTTTCGCACTCTAACTTTAGTTTAAGTGAATGGATCTCTATGAAATTTTACCATACGGTTCAATACCACAAAAGGAAGGTTGGGATTGATTTTGGGGGTTGTGGTACCAACAGTTACGGAAAAAGGGGCCAACAATAAGCATTTTTATACGACCGCAAAAATAGAAAATTTTTTGGTCGTATATTGGTATGACGTTGGCGTCGTCGTCGTCCGAAGACACATTGGTTTTCGCACTCTAACTTTAGTTTAAGTGAATGGATCTCCATGAAATTTTACCATAAGGTTCAATACCACGAAAGGAAGGTGGGGATTGATTTTGGGGGTTATGGTACCAACAATTAAGGAATTAGGGGCCAAAAATAAGCATTTTTATACGACCGCAAAAAAATTTTGTGGTCATATATTGGTATGACGTTGGCGTCGTCGTCGTCGTCCGAATACATATTAGTTTTCGCACTCTAACTTTAGTTTAAGTGAATGGATCTTTTTGAAATTTGACCATAAGGTTAAATACCACAAAAGGAAGGTTGGGATTGATTTTGGGGGTTATGGCACCAACAGTTAAGGAATTAGGGGCCAAAAATGAGCATTTTCTAGTTTCCAGACAATAACTGTGGAACGGTGTATGGATCTCTCTGAAATTATACTACAAGTTTCCATACCACAAAGGGATGGTTAGGATTTGCTTTGGGGGGTTATGGCTCAAACCGTTTAGGAATTAGGGGCAAAAAAGGGGGAAAAACAAGGTTGTCCTGGTTAATGGACAAATACTTTAGTACAAAACATAATTTAAAGCAGTGTAAGGGAGATAAATCAAATACATCATTGAAATTATCTCCCTTACACTGCTTTTAAATTATGTATAAAGTAATGGTTAATGAACAATAAAGATAATCTAAAACAGTGTAAGGGAGGTAATCCAAATACAACGTTTTGGTTACTTCCCTTACACTGCTTTTAAATTATGTTTAAAGAAATGCATATTTATAAAGGAAGACCAGTAAAAATATCTGCAAATGTTTTCATCTTTTTTTTTTACAAAAAAATCCATATGAAAGATTTGACACTATATTTTTATTAATTCTATTATAAAATAGATTAAGTTAGCACTATGGCAAATTTAAATGGGTAATTATGGTTGCCAACTCCATTGGAAATTTGAATTGAGATTATGACCATATCTTAAGGGAAAGAATTTTTTTGGGGGAAAAGGGGGGGGGGGATAAAAAGAAATTGTGGGGGGCCAATTTTTTCTCATTTCAGATTTCAGAAATTAAAAAGAATTATTCTTCAAATATTATTTTTTTTTCAAATTTCAAATATTGAAAAATTTCAAGAAGTAATCTTTAATTGCACAGTATGGCGCATTAGATTTGTAAAATCTTTGATCACATTTATTTATTTGTTATGCCGAATCTAACAGTGTATTTAGATTTTTAATTTTGGGTCCAGTTTTCAAATTGGTCTACATTAATGTCCAAAGGGTCCAAAATTAAACTTTGTTTAATTTTAGCAAAAATTGAATATATGAGGTTCTTTGATATGCTGAATCTAAACATGTATTTAGATTTTTGATTTTTGGCCCAGTTTTCAAGTTGGTCCAAATTGGGGTCCAAAATTAAACTTTGTTTGATTTCAACAAAAATTGAATATATGGGGTTCTTTGATATGCTGAATCTAACCATGTATTTAGATTTTTTATTTGTGGACCCCGTTATCTAATTGGTTCATATTGAGGTCAAAAGGGTCCAAAATTAAACTTTGTTTGATTTCATCTAAAATTGAATTATTGGGGTTCTTTGATATTCCAAATCTTACCGTGTATTTAGGTTTTTAATTTTGGGTCCTGTTTTTTAAATTGGTCTACATTGAGGTCCAAAGGGTCCAAAATTAAACTTAGTTTGATTTTAACAAAAATTGAATTCTTGGGGTTCTTTGATTTGCTGAATCTAAACATGTGTTTAGATTTTTGATTATGGGCCCAGTTTTCAAGTTGGTCCAAGATAGGGTCCAGTATTTAAACTTTGTTTGATTTCAACAAAAATTGAATATATGGGGTTCTTTGATATGCTGAATCTAAACATGTATTTAGATTTTTAATTATGGGCCCAGTTTTCAAGTGGGTCCAAATTGGGGTCCAAAATTAAACTTTGTTTGATTTCAACAAAAATTGAATATATGAGGTTCTTTGATATGCTGAATCTAACCATGTATTTAGATTTTTTATTTGTAGGCACCGCTATCAAATTGGTTCATATTGAGGTCAAAAGGGTCCAAAATTAAACTTTGTTTGATTTCATCGAAAATTGAATTATTGGGGTTCTTTGATATGCCAAATCTAACCGTGTTTTTAGATTTTTAATTTGGGTCCCGTTTTTTAAATTGGTCTTCATTGAGGTCCAAAGAGTCCAAAATTAAACTTAGTTTGATTTTAACAAAAATTGAATTCTTGGGATTCTTTGATATGCTGAATCTAAACATGTGTTTAGATTTTTGATTATGGGCCCAGTTTTCAAGTTGGTCCAAGATAGGGTCCAGTATTTAAACTTTGTTTGATTTCAACAAAAATTGAATATATGGGGTTCTTTGATATGCTGAATCTAAACATGTATTTAGATTTTTAATTATGGGCCCAGTTTTCAAGTTGGTCCAAATTGGGGTCCAAAATTAAACTTTGTTTGATTTCAACAAAAATTGAATATATGAGGTTCTTTGATATGCTGAATCTAACCATGTATTTAGATTTTTTATTTGTAGGCACCGCTATCAAATTGGTTCATATTGAGGTCAAAAGGGTCCAAAATTAAACTTTGTTTGATTTCATCGAAAATTGAATTATTGGGGTTCTTTGATATGCCAAATCTAACCGTGTTTTTAGATTTTTAATTTGGGTCCCGTTTTTTAAATTGGTCTTCATTGAGGTCCAAAGAGTCCAAAATTAAACTTAGTTTGATTTTAACAAAAATTGAATTCTTGGGATTCTTTGATATGCTGAATCAAAACATGTGTTTAGATTTTTGATTATGGGCCCAGTTTTCAAGTTGGTCCAAGTTGGGGTCCAAAATTAAACTTTTTTTGATTTCAACAAAAATTGAATATATGGGGTTCTTTGATATGCTGAATCTAACCATGAATTTAGAATTTTTATTTGTGGGCCCCGCTATCAAATTGGTTCATATTGAGGTCAAAAGGGTCCAAAATTAAACTTTGTTTGATTTCATCAAAAATTGAATTATTGGGGTTCTTTGATATTCCAAATCTAACCGTGTATTTAGATTTTTAATTTTAAGTCCCGTTTTTTAAATTGGTCTACATTAAGGTCCAAAGGGTCCAAAATTAAACTTAGTTTGATTTTAGCAAAAATTGAATTCTTGGGGTTCTTTGATATGCTGAATCTAAACATGTGTTTAGATTTTTGATTATGGGCCCAGTTTTCAAGTTTGTCCAAGTTGGGGTCCAAAATTAAACTTTGTTTGATTTTAACAAAAATTGAATATATGGGGTTCTTTGATATGCTGAATCTAACCATGTATTTTGATTTTGGACATTGGACCATAATAGGTAAATTAAAAAAATTCAAGTTCTTAGACCACATTCTTTCTGTGTCAGAAACCTATGCTGTGTCAAATATTTAATAACAATCCAAATTCAGAGCTGTATCAAGCTTGAATGTTGTGTCCATACTTGCCCCAACTGTTCAGGGTTCGACCTCTGCGGTCGTATCAAGCTGCGCCCCAGCGAAGCATTTTATTGTAACTTCCAGACAATAACTTGTAAGTGTATGGATCTCTCTGACATTGTACCACAAGGTTCCATATCACAAAGGGATGGGGGTAATTGCCTCAAAATTTTAGGAATTAGGGGCCAAAAAAGGGGCAAAAAACAAGCATTTTTCTAGTTTCATGACAATAACTTGTGTGTAAGTGTTTGGATATTTCTGAAATTGTACTACAAGGTTCCATATCACAAAGGGAAAGCTGGAATTGAGTTTGGGGGTAATTGCCCTAAACGTTTAGGAATTGGGGGGCCAAAAAGGGGCCAAAAATAAGCATTTTTCTAGTTTCCAGACAATAACTTGTGTTCAAGTGTATGGATCTCTCTGAAATTGTACTGCAAGGTACCATACCACAAAGGGAAGGCTGGGATTGAGTTTGGGGTTGATGAATCATAAGGGGGTTCAAAAAATTTGGGGGGGGGGGGGATTTTTTTTTTTTTTTTTTAATTTTCCATTTTAAGTTGGTTATTTCTGATTTATATTTAAAAGCAAATAATAATGATATGGTAGGAGATACACACCAAACAGGATGTGTAAATTATTATATAATAAGTATTGTGCAATAGCAAGAAATTTTCAATTCCACAGTATTGCACAATAGCAAGAAATCTTCAATTGCACAGTATTGCGCAATAGCAAGAAATCTTCAATTGCACAGTATTGCGCAATAGCAAGAAATATCCAATAGTACAATATTGCGCAATAGCAAGAAATTGTCAATTGTACAGTATTGCGCAATAGCAAGAAATATTTAATTGCACAGTATTGTGCAAAAGAAGATACTTCGTATAAATTGCTTATTTCTTGATCAATTTCAATGGGGTTTTATTCTTGAATTCTTGGGGTTCTTTAATATGCTGAATCTTACCGTGTATTAAGTTTTTGGATTTTGGGCCCCGTTTTTAAATTGGTCCACATTGAGGTCCAAAGGGTCCAAAATTTAACTTTGTTTGATTTCATCAAAAATTGAATTATTGGGGTTCTTTGATATGCCGAATCTAATCGTGTATTTAGATTCTTAATTTTTGGTTCCGTTTTCAAATTGGTCTACATTAAGGTCCAAAGGGTCCAAAATTAAACTTAGTTTGATTTTAACAAAAATTGAATTTTTAGGATTCTTTGATATGCTGAATCTAAACATGTATTTAGATTTTTGATTATGGGCCCAGTTTTCAAGTTGGTCCAAATCGGGGTCCAAAATTAAACTTTGTTTGATTTCAACAAAAATTGAATATATGGGGTTCTTTGATATGCTGAATCTAACCATGTATTTAGATTTTTTGGCCCCGTTATCAACTTTGTCCACATTGTGGTCAAAAGGGTCTAAAATAAAACTTTGTTTGATTTCATCAAAAATTGAATTCTTGGGGTTCTTTGATATGCTGAATCTAACCATGTATTTAGATTTTGGATATTGGACCATAATAGGTGAATGTCCAATTTAAAATTTTTAAGTTCTTGGACCACATTCATTCTGTGTCAGAAACCTATGCTGTGTCAAATATTTAATCACAATCCAAATTCAGAGCTGTATCAAGCTTGAATGTTGTGTCCATACTTGCCCCAACTGTTCAGGGTTCGACCTCTGCGGTCGTATCAAGCTGCGCCCTGCGGAGCATTTTATTGTAACTTCCAGACATAACTTGTGTGTTAGTGAATGGATCTCTCCGACATTGTACCACAAGGTTCTATATCACAAAGAGAATGCTGGGATTGATTTTGGGGGTAATTGCCTCAAAATTTTAGGAATTAGGGGCCAAAAAAGGGTAAAAAAACGCATGTTTCTAGTTTCATGACAATAACTTGTGTGTAAGTGTACTACAAGGTTCCATTTCACAAAGGGAAAGCTGGGATTGATTTTTGGGGTAATTGCCTCAAAATTTTAGGAATTAGGGGCCAAAAAAGGGAAAAAAAAAACAAGCATTTTTCTAGTTTCATGACAATAACTTGTGTGTAAGTGTATGGATCTTTCTGAAATTGTACTACAAGGTTCCATTTCACAAAGGGAAAGCTGGAATTGAGTTTGGGGGTAATTGGCCAAAAAGTTTAGGAATAAGGGGCCAAAAATAAGCATTTTTCTAGTTTCCAGACAATAACTCGTGTTCAAGTGTATGGATCACTCTGAAATTGTACTGCAAGGTACCATACCACAAAGGGAAGGCTGGGATTGATTTTGGGGATAATTGCCTCAAAATTTTAGAAAAAAGGGGCCATAAAAGCATTTTTCTAGTTTCCAGACAATAACTTGTGTTCAAGTGTATGGATCTCTCTGAAATTGTACTGCAAGGTACCATACCACAAAGGGAAGGCTGGGATTGAGTTTGGGGGTGATGAATCATAAGGGGGTTCAACAAATTTGGGGGGAGGGATTTTTTTCTTTAAAATTTTCCATTTTAAATTGGTTATTTCTGATTTATGTATAAAAGCAAATAATAATGATATGGTTTGAATAGGTAAATTAAAAATTTATAAGTTCTTAGACCGCATTCATTCTATGTCAGAAACCTATGCTGTGTCGAATATTTAATCACAATCCAAATTCAGTGTGTATCAAGCTTGAATGTTGTGTCCATACTTGCCCCATCTGTTCAGGGTTCGACCTCTGCGGTCGTATCAAGCTGTGCCCAGCGGAGCATTTTATTGTGTTTTTGCTTTGCATCTTAAAATAAAATGTAGATAGATCGAAACTTAAATAAGCAAAAATGATCGGACAAGATCTACATTTAAGACCATATGGAGGAAATTTTCTGGCAACTCCTTATTGTGCCCTTTAAAGACAAATTTTATACAACTTTTGCGGTCGTATATTGCTATCACGTCGTCGTCCGAAGACATTTGGTTTATGGACAATAACTTTAGTTTAAGTGTATGGATCTCTATGAAATTAACCAAAAGGTTCAATACCACAAAAGGAAGGTTGGGATTGTTTTTGGGGATGATGGTCCCAACCGTTTAGGAAGCAAAAAAGGGCCCCAAAACAAGCATTTTTCTAGTTTCTGGACAATAACTTGTTTTTAAGTATTTTGATTGATCTGAAATTGTACCACAAGGTTCAATATTACAAGTAGAAGGTTGGGATTCATTTTCGGGGTAATTGCCCAAACCGTTCAGGAATTAGGGGCCATAAATGGTCTAAAACAAGCAATTGTAAATGTCCGTTTACGGGACGTATTATGGTATACCGTTGTCCGTCTGTCTGTCCATCCACATGTCGGACAATAACTCAAAAACGCTTTAACCAATTTGCATGAAACTTTGGTGAATTGTTTATATCTATTGACGTGTGCTCTTTTTCGTTTTTTATAAATTTTAGATTTTACTTTTCAGAGTTATGGGGATTTTATTCATTAAAAAAGGGGGATTTTCTAGTGGTCAGACAACAATTCACCAAAGTTTCATGAAAACTGCTGAACGCATTTTTGTTATTGTCAATAACAAAAATGCGTTCAGCAGTTTTCATGAAACTTTGGTGAATTGTTTATATCTATTAACGTAAGCTCGACTTTTATAAATTTTTGATTTATTTTTCCGAGTTAAAGGGATTTTATTCATAAAAAGGGGTGACAAGTATTGTGCAATGTGCAACAGCACAGTGTATTGCACAACAGCAAGAAATCTTCAATTGAATATAAATTCAAATCATATAACCAATTTCAAGTTCTTTGACTACATTTATTTGTGTCAGAAACCTATACAAGAGTCCATTGTTGATTATGCACATAGACCTAGGTGTGCCACACATCTAGTTTTCACGTTCATTGCTCATTATTTATTCATTCAGCACTTCTGATATTTACCTCCTATTAAGGTTCATTGATCAATGTTATGTTTTGTTAATTGGGTCCTTTTCTGAAAAACATAAAAGCCAAAGGTCAACTATAATTGGTGTATAGAAAGATTGTCAGGTATGCATGTCTTTTTGATATAGCTCATTTCATCTGGACCTGGTTTTCATAGTTTTATTGGTCAACATCAAGTTTTTGTGATGGAGTCTGTTTATTTGATATTACAAGAAATGGGTCAATTATGTTCGATGGTAATGGATGGCAGTTAAGGGTCCAGTGGCAAATGAAATGCATATTTAGGAGACCATTTTAATGTGATGTGAATATGAACCCTGCTTTGTATCTGTTCTAGGGCAATAACTTTTAAAAAAAAATTGAAAGAAGTGCGGACATGACGAGGAAAATGTAGGTGGGAGTGCTTACAATGGAAAGGGACACAACTACTGTAAAATTTATTGATCCATGCTGATTTTTGGAACTCGTCCATGACATTCTTGAGCAGTTGATATATACCTGTAATGTAAATTGAACAACAAACTTGCAAGAATTTTCCATAGAAGTTATATTCCAAGGGCATTTCTCTATATAAAGAGCTGAGATGAAAGGAATTCCATCCAGAAGCGGATCCAGCCATTTTTAAAAGGATGGGTTCCGGGCCTGGGCCCGCCACTGTCATCAATCATGTACCACATTACCAACAGCATTTGATTAAGGAAAGCAATTTATTGATAGCCTTGATGATCTAAGGTGTGGAACACACAGCAGGTGCTTTTTCAACCTTTTCATTGGTCCAGTGGTTTTAAAGTTTTTTTTAGCTCATATGGGCAAAGTGAGCTTTACTCATCACTTAGTGTCTGTCGTCGTCCATTAACTTATACAAAAATCTTCTCCTTTGAAACTGTTGGGCAAATATGTTCAGAACTTGAACCTTTACTAATTGTCCTTGTGGTCAAAACTGTCGGACAACTTCTTATAGGAGTTATTGCCCTTAAATGACAAATTTTACCATTATTTTCATATTGGCAGACACAAACTTAAATAAGCAAAATTATCAGCAAGACAAGATCTACAATTACGACGATATGGATATGCGTTTTGCCATATATGATAAAAAAAATTAGAATAGATAAATAGACACTTAAAATCACAAAAATTATCAGCAAGTCAAGATTACTAACAAGTCAAAAAAAGATGCATTTTGAAAAGAAGAAAATTCTAGAATATATAAAACACATCCCTGAATTTTATAGAGAAGTATTTAAATGTTGGGTAATATCAGGTGGTGGACAGACAAAAAAACCTACCAACTTCACAGAAATAAGAAAACAGGTAATTTGGGGGAACAAATTGATTAATTTCGAAAATAAAACCATTATTTTTGAAAATTGGATTAAGAGTAACTTGATATTTGTCAATGATATTATAGATGACACTGGTAATATATCTCAACATTTTATTCTGCAAAAATTAGACTGCAAGAATAATTGGATTGCAGAAATAAATATTTTTAAAAAAGCCATCCCAAAAGACTGGCTTCAGATGTTAAAGTCTGAAAATTCTGTTAAAGGTATTGTAAATATTCCTAGACAGAAAGTGATCTGGAAAGGAAATTACATTGAGGCTTCAAGCTTTTCAACAAATATATTATATAAGTCAATTTGTAAAGATAAAATTGAACCATCAATTGGTGTTAGCAAATGGATGCGTATTTTACAAATTAATGAGAACCTTAGTATTAACCAACTATATGTTTTCATGTTTCATTATTTAGAAGAAAATAAGTTAAAAATATATAGATGGAAACTTTTACAATTCATATTACCAACAAAACACTTATTGTTTAAATGGAAACAGAAGAATGACGGTCTATGTAATGTATGTAACGAAGAAGAAGATTATAACCACTTTTTTATTTCTTGTCGATTTTTAGAAAAATTTTGGAAAAGTATTTATGAGTTAATGATAAAATCAAATTTAAATTTTAGAATATCGTTAAAGCAATTAGTCTTCGGATATAAAATTTTTGACAAAAATTATTTTGGTCTGAATTATTTCCTAACAATTTTAGGTTTTTCTATTTATAAATCATATTATGTATCTAATCAGAAATTGACAAATGTAAATGTTTATCAAATTTTTGTTCAAGAATACATTAAAAGATATAACGAAAACAGAACAATGAAATTTAATCCATTACTGAAGTCACTAAAAAGAAGTTTAGACGATGGAATAGAATAAAACATAATGCATTAAAATGTTGTAAAATTGTATGTCAAGAAATTTATACATATTATTATAATATATACATATATACCAGCAGCTGACTACTAACCTCGGTAATCAGTGGAATATAACAGGATACATCAAGAAAAGCTTGGTTTCTTGGTGTAACAATGTAACAAGCATATTTGGTGAATAAATATATAGTGTCGTTAAAAAAAAAAAAAAAAACAAGTCAAATTTTGCCGATATAGTTGTTAGTCTCACCCTTTACAGGAGTGATTACCCTTAAATGAGGATTTTTTTTACCCTCTTGTGTTTTGAGCAAAAACTAAAGAAGTTGGAGAGAAACTAAACAGACTAAATGATCAGCAATATAAGATCAACAAAACAGATTTTTTTCATGAATTCTATTCTCGTCTACAATTTTGGAGAGAGTTCTTTGTTGAATATGCACATAGACCAAGGTGAGCGACACAGGCTCTTTAGAGCCTCTTAGTTTAATACAACTATCTAATGGAATGGTGATGTAGTCGTCCGAAGACATCAGGTTTCCAGATAACTTGATATTATAACACTATGGATCTCTGAAATTGTACCACAAAAAGATGATGATGATGGATGGCTGCTTAAAATCCAAATAAATACGCATATTCAGGACGAGAACACGTTATTGTAATATGAAGATTAACCCTTCTTTGTAGTAGACAAACACGCTGAGTCCGATTTTTAATATGCTAAGGTAACAGTCCGCTGGAAGACGCATCACCTTGCCCTGACACATTATTCTGACTCTGAGCCAACAAGTCTTTGCTTTTGATCCTTAATGCTGCATGCTTAGGGGCGAAGCAGCAAATACCAATTTTAAAGTCTGGTTCGAACCCTCAAAAGGAAGGTTTGCCCAGGGTTACTGTCCTAACTGTAGAATGGGGGCGAAAACTAGCATTTTACTTGGTTCAGGACAATAACATGTGTACAAGTGAATGGAGCTCTATGAAATTGTACCACAAGGTTCCATACCTCAAAAGGAAGGTGCACAAGTGAATGGATCTCTATGAAATTGTACCACAAGGTTCCATACCTCAAATGGAAGGTGTACACGTGAATGGATCTTTATGGAATTGATATTGGTGGCCAAAAATAATACTTTGATACTCACTTGATGTCTATCTTCCTCCAAGGATTATCACTACCTTTTATAATTCAAACAAAATAGTGCAGTGAAATGATCATTATTTAGATCCTATCTAGTCAATGTCGTGCAATTAATTGATATGTTATACTTTGATATTTAAGTCACAAAATGATGTGTATTTGAATTACCATTCTTGTCCGGAAAACATTTTTATACGACCGCAAAACGTATATATTGGTATCACGTCGTCGGCGTCAGCGTCGTCCGAAGACATTTGGTTTCCGGACAATAACTTTAGTTTAAGTGTATCTCTATGAAATTTAACCAAAAGGTTCAATACCACAAAAGGAAGGTTGGGATTGTTTTTGGGGGTGATGGTCCCAACCGTTTAGGAATTAGGGGCCAAAACAAGCATTTTTCTAGTTTCAGGACAATAACTTGTGTATTAAGTATTTTGATTGCTCTGAAATTGTACCACAAGGTTCAATACCACAAGTAGAAGGTTGGGATTCATTTTGGGGGTAATTGCCCAAACCGTTCAGGAATTAGGGGCCAAAAAGGGTCTAAAAGAAGCATTTTTCTAGTTTTCAGACAATAACTTGTGTTTAAGTGTATGGATGTCTCTTTATTTGTACCACATTTTACAAAAAGAAAAGTTAGTCAAAGTTTTTTTTTTGGAAGGGGGGGGGGGGGCAATTTTTTTTCCTCAAAAGAAAATTATCTTCAAATATTATTTTTTTGGAGGGGGGGTGGAGGGTAAACAAAATTTGGGGGGTACAAAAAAGTTTGTGGGGGGTCAATATTTTTTCCTCAAGATTTAAGAAATTGTGTCAATTTTCCAAAGAAAAAAATTGGGGGTCACAATTTATTTTGCTAATTCTTTGTATATAGTCTGAAAACAGATTTACTAAGTATTGCGCAACAGCACAGTGTATTGCACAACAGCAAGAAATCTTCAATTGAATATAATTTCAAATCATACAACCAATTTCAAGTTCTTTAACTACATTTATTCTGTGTCAGAAACCTATAATGTGTCAAATATTTAATTACAATCCAAATTCAGTCCATTTTTGCCCCAACTGTTCAAGGTTGGACCTCTGAGGTCGTATCCAGCAGCGCTCGGCGAAGCAGTTTATTTAAATTAAGAATTGCACAAGTAATGAATCTGTTGTCTACAAATATACAATCATGAACAAAGGAAGATAACTCCAACTCAAATTTTTAATTTAATTAATAAATGTTTTATTTAAAAATTCATAAATTGCAAAATGAAAGTAATATTTACCCTTCAGGGTTCACAAGCACTTTGATTACATTTGTCCTAAGGGACCAATATTAACCTTTTTGATTTCATTAAAATGTAAAAATTGCGGTTCTTTGATATGCCGAATCTGTATTTAGATTTTTGATTTTGGGCCCCGTATTCAGATTGGTCAAAAGGGCCCAAAATTAAACTTCACAAAAATTGAATTCTTGGGGTTCTTTGATATGTTGATTCAAATATATATTTTGATTTTTGAGCCCAGTTTAAGTTGGTCCAAATCGGGGTCCAAAATTAAACTTTGATTTCATCTAAAATTGAATTCTGGGGTTCCTTGATGTGTTTAATCTAACTGTGTATTTAGATTTGTGTCCCACCTGCGATGAAAGTCGCAGAATGCGAGACCTAGGTATTACAATCTGGCGATGACTAAACTATTGGCGTAAAGCTTAATATTTCGGAAGCTAGAAGACCTTAATACTTCATACCTTGTTAATAGGATAACTATATTTGGTATATGGCTTCCTTGCAGGGTTCAACTTTAATTTATGGAATTCTTTGATATGCTTAATCTAATCATGTATTTGGATTTTGGGCCTCGTTATCAAATTGGTCCACATTGAGGTCCAATGGGTCCAAAATTAAACTTTGTTTGATTTCATCAAAAACCGAATTACTGGGGTTCTTAAGTATGCTACATTTAACCATGCATTTAAATTTTGAATATTTGATCATAATAGGTAAATGTCCAATTTCAAATTTTAAAGTTCTTTGTTGTCTGCTCTTTGGTCGGGATGTTGTATCTTTGACATATTCCCCATTTCCATTCTCAATTTTATTTGACCAAATTCATTCTGTGTCAGAAACCTATGCTGTGTAAAATATTTTATCCAAATTCAGAACTGTATCAAGCTTGAATGTTGTGTCCATACTTGCCCAAAGTGTTCTGGGTTCGACCTCTGCGGTCGTACGTATCAAGCTGCGCCTTGCGAAGCATTTTATTTTTTAGAAAGATTTGATAATGAAGCCAAATGTGACTAAAGTATCGACAAGACATGAAGAATTAAGGGCAGATTTGAAATAACACTCTGGTCAACTTCAAAAATGATGATTTTTTGATTTTCACTTGTACCGTTCAGGAGTTGTGGCACTTCATGCTATTTCCGTGCAATAACTTGTGAACACTTCAAATAAGCTTTTTCTAATTTTGATATGGTGTTTCTGATGACAATATGGAGGTCAAGGTTGATATTGACGATTTTTACATATACCATTCAGGAGTTATGGACATTGATAGATTTTAAAATGGCACTTCTATATTTTGTGTAATAGATTGTGAACCGTTCAACGAATGCATTTCACATTTGTTACTGCTGAAAAAATGGGGGCTAACTTCGATATTGATGATGGCAGGCCAAACAAACCTGAAAGTGACTTCAAAATAAAGAAAACCCGGGTTGCTGTCAATTAATTTGACGGCTCATTTATTCAATAAGTATGTACCTATTATCTTGAAAACTACAATAGATTGATGGAAACTTTAACGAGCAAAATTGATCAGCATGCCAATAACTACCAGTAAATTAACATGATCGAAAGCGTCGAGCAACTGGTTATTATCCTTTAACCTTTTATCTTGAAAACTAAAAGATAAGTACAAAATGATCAAGAAGAGATTTACCAACAAGACAATAGATCTGAAATCGCCAGTTCATTGCTAATTGCCCTTTGCCCCCAAATCCGTCGTGATTGCAACAGCCATTCTTTATAGCCCATACATGGGCGGATTTAAGGGGGTGGCGCTCCTTATGGAGCCACATATATGATTAATGCATAGAATTTTTGCATGTCCCACTCCAAACGTTGCTTAGATTGGGGCCCACGGCCCACCTTTTTCAAAATCCTGGATCCAAATCTGCATAAGACCCTCCATATTTTTTTTTAGAATTGCCCCAGCCTAACCGTATTGACAACGGGGAGTTCAAACTTTCAAATCTTGAACTGTTTCCAGATTTTTTGTGAAAATATGCCAACCATAGTGCCTTTCTTGGAGTTAGAAATCGGAAAACTGATAACTATAGACAATATCAGATGGGGTGGGAGTCACTTGAAGGCCACTTTGTTAATGGTACAGGCCGTACGTATTAACTAGTATCATAAATACATGCATAAGTAATTCAGGAACACGAAAAGGCAATATGGCACAATATTTCCGGTCTGTAAAGGTTAGCTCATATTTTGTCAGGAATCTGTAAAAACGGACATTTTGGCAGACCTGGCTAGTTCCAATGCAAAATAATCAAGTCAGCACGGATGGGTTGCTATAACTACAAGGTAATAATTGAATGACAAAGAAACACAGTTGGGTCAATATTCACCTCTAAATGTCTTAATGAAGTAGAAAAATATACTGAAGTTGACCATTTGTTTTTATTTACCCTTTTTGTATTTTGGGAACAAAATCTATAGCAGATAGAGACTGAACAGAAAAAAGAATCAGCAATACAAGATCTACAAAAAAAGAGATTTTAGTTATCAAATATATTCTAGTCTATAATGTCGGAGTGACCATTGCACATATACCTAGGTTAGCGACACAAGCTGTTTAGAGCCTCTAGTAGTCGATCACCAAGGAAAGGTTGATTATGCCTGCCAGAAAGACGCATAAAGCTGTTATTTTATACGGATATCCTAGGGATGAACAGGGTTACATCCTTATTACGTGTTCTTAAGGTAATGGTTGACACACACTGAATTTAGTACCAATTCAAAGTCATGCAGTAATGCCTCTCGCCGATTTCATTGGGCTCGCTCAACTTCAAATACTGGATCGGTAACCGTCTTCTTCTGGAATTAGTCCAATAATGTGACTCTCCTTTGTATGTAAGAGTCTTAAAAAAATCTACCAACAGCCAACATAATAGGTATCAACATGTATGTAGGTAACAATTATACAAATCTTAAGATTTTAGCATATAAACAGATGAGATGCATGTATGAAAAAAAGGGATACGCCTACGTGGAAGTCGGGGTTACTCCAATAGAACTATCAAATTTGTTGAAGCAAAATAATGACTTGTTTTGATATTTGTTTATTTGTTGTAGAAATATTTTTGATCGTTTATATGGTTCATTTAATATATAATCATATTTGATCGTTCATTTATACTCTAATAAAGTTCACTCTCTTTCTTTCTTATTCTCAGCGAAAAAAGAAAATAAACCAAAGGGGTAATCAAACTCATAAGCCGAAAACAACCTGACAATGCTATTAATTTCTGTGTTACACTTGCACAGATACAACCGTTGTTATCGTTAACTATCAATTGCTAGTTATAATCCACAGTGGGCACTGATACCACCAAGTACCTGTGATAGGACTTTTTAAAATAGTAATGTTTGAAGTAAATTTGATGCAAACATACTTGAGTTGCGGTATGTGACAATTTTCCTTAAATCTGTCCCGTAATTTTGAATTGACAGATTAGAAAAAAATACCGTTGAATGCAAACGCGAGCTACAATCCAAACATCTATATTTAAATTGATCAAAGCAATATATAATATTAAGTATGCGACATATACAATTGCCTAAAATCTGACGGTTAAATTCGCACAAATTTGGAATACCAAATCACAAAAGTTTTAACAATTCCAACAAAAATTTAAGGTAAATCAATCTTAGCATACTCGAGTTAGTTGGTGACATGTGAATAATTGGAATAAACTCTGTTGATTCAAGTACACAGGAACGAGAAACCAGAATATTTCCAAAATTGAAAGGAAGCCCATTCTTGCTAATCAAGAAAAGAGCTTCATGTTTCTGTGAATAGATCCAAGAATAAGTGAGTTGATGCTATAATTGTGACAATTTGCTGAAACTCTGTCGGTTAAAGTACCGTGACTGTCCACAAACGAAAAATCGAACAAATTTCAAAATCGAAAAGGAGCATTCTAGTTTTTGTACGACGTGTGGACGAAGGTAGTATATATACTTCCAATCAACCATACGGGCATATGCAATTAATTGAAAGGTTATTGACTCATCATATCGGTACTAAGACAAAAATGACTAACAAAATGACAAAAAAGACATGCACACACAACCGATCTGAGAGTAATCGCAGTTACTGAAAGCTTGGTCAAAACCGGCACTAATAAATAAACCATGTTTTCCCAGACTAAAAGATCAATTGTACACACTACACTTAACGGATTTAGTGTAAAGACTTCATAAGCAGTCTGAAAACCCATTAAATCGTGCAATGCCTAAACATTTAAGTATCAAGAGTATACAGGAGAACAAGCTAAAACAACCTGACAGAAATACACGCCCAGCTATGCACCATACTATCGATAACTAAATCAATTAGTACTGATAAAGACAATTGATAACCTTTATAATAAGTTTACCAAAAAGGAACAACAAGTTTACCATGAACGCATCCTAAGCCACGAGCTCCATAAACCACATTCCCACAAAAAAATCAGGATACGACACATCGCCTGCAGCAAGACCCCCATAGACAGTCACGCCTCCAAACCAAATACTTTGGAGCGGTGGTACATAAAGTGGAAATGAAACCCAGATGTTAGAGCAAAACACTTCATATGCCTCTTCTAAAACACACGCGTGTTCTGGACCAAAAACCTACATTGAACTAAGCACTCCAGAAATGTAAGTGTTATAACTGCCTCTTATAATACACACTCGACCTACTCAACAAGTACCCCACAAAATCAACATTGAAAACTACTAGTACTCTTAAAACTGTAAGTACTTCCTGTCTCTTCGTATACAACTCACACGATCGACCACTTTCTTATCTGAAATTACTTTAGACTATTCTTAAGGAAGATGCATTCCATTACACTATAATAAGACAAACTGACATTTTTTACATTTCTAGTATAATTGCAGCTCCAGTAGCCTAACGTTTTGCCATGTACAAACAAAAATGAAAATAAGGAGATGTGGTATGATTGTGAATGAGACAACTATCCACCACCCCAAGTGACGTAGAGGTCATCGTACGGCTTTCAACAGTGAGCAAAATCCATACTGTATAGTCCGCTATAAAAGTACCAACATGACAAAATTGAATTGAAACGAGAAAACCAATGTTTGACACTAATTCTCTCACTGTATAAATCATGGTAATGATAAAGCAGAATCTTAAAATAGGGAAATAAGAAGGTACAAAATCATGAGGTTAAATACTATGAATTTATAAATATCTAACTCCGAAAGTGAAATTATTAATGAAACTGAAAATAGGATTTCACGTTCAGGTTATATTTAAAGGCATAGACCAGTCGTAATATTAAATGTACCTGTAAACGTTTGTAATTCCTCATATTTCTTCTATAGGGTTTTTAAAAACCTGTTTACATTTATGATATTGTATCATGGAGGCTGTCATGACAATTTTACTTCGCAAATGCTGTTTACGTGTAAAAAGTGTACTGTCATAAGTCATATACATGTACCTATATTTATGTGTTCCATTCTTTTATTGCAAATCAAGTCAAGTCATTGTTTAAATTATTTACGTATGAAATATGAATGCATTAACAAAACATGAACAGGTGAGTATTCACTTGAAGCTCCCCTGATGCATACATATTATATTGACAGAAGAAAATTGACAAAACTTGAATCTTAAATGATTTGTCTACATTAGCTGTGTATATGGATTGTCTGACACATTTCAAATAATTTCTTTCCAGGTGATCTTCTTCAATATAAAATAACTTCGAGCATATGATCTGATACTTTTTTCTATTGTTTACGCACTACATTTTATTTTTTAAGCAACAATTGTCCCATTTTACAAATAAATTATATTTTTTATGATACCTATAGAATTATGTATGATTGTTATGTATGATAATTAGGGAGAAATCCGTTTGCGCTAAAGCGCTAAAAATTCGTCATTTGCGCCTCTAGTTTTGAAAATAACTTGTATCATTTGCGCCAAAAATAGCTTTAACTCTTCCTCTGTGACCGGGTATGGGACTAGCAGTTTACATTGGCGGAGTTAGGGTTATTTAGAGTGATTTGATAACACTTGTTTGTAACTTAAGACTCAAACATAATCTCTGCGAAGGACTTTCATCACATATAAATCTGGTATTCTTCAACAGCAATTGTTTCCTTTTCTGAGTTATATGCCTGCTTTTAACTGTTATTGCAATATCACAATTTAATGTAAGTAGTTGGAATTTTATGATATTGGCCAAAAATCCAACCATAGAAGGACATTATGGATGCTATGAATAAAACAGTTTACCTTATTGTTTATGCAGTGCCTCTGGTCCATCATTAGTCGGTCTCGCGTTTGATTGAGCTTCCATCCAAACATATAGTGGAAACAAAGCATTGTCATCAGTGTTATGTAGACAACATATAATCAGCAGAAGTTTCTGCTTTCTTATTATTTATAATATCTTGCAACAAAAGTCCAATTTATTCCTTAAATTAAAATTTTTCAGCTGCCATAATTCATTGATGATTATTATATGTACACGTACAGGTAAATTGGCGCAATCGATACCTTTGAAATATAATATTTGGCACAAATGATACATCTTTAAAAAAGCAATTGGCGCAAACGAACTGCTGCCGATAATTATGTGTACAGGAACATTGACGCAAATGAATTCCATAGCTTGGCGCAATTGATGCCTTTGAAAAATAATATTTGGCGCAAAAAGACTGCTGCTCTATTTTGAATATATACAAAAACAAACACAAACAAAAACAAAAACAAAAAAATCACAAAACAAAACAGAACAGATTTATATCAAAAGGAAAGCAACAAACAAAAGCACAACAAAACAAAAACAAAATAAATAAACAAACAAAACCACAACAAAACCAACAAAAACAAAAACCAACACAAGAAATACACTTTTGAATTGCCTAGGTAGGAAATTTTCACTCAGTTGGGTTTACAGAAAATCGAGGACACTGGAAAATCCTACCATTTAAACTAAATGCTAATAATAATTTGTTTAAAGTTATCTGGATATTTAGAACGGTGTGTGGACGACAAACTTATTGTACGGTATGTGATTATGAAACATGTATTATATCATATTAATCTGTACAAAGAGCATAATATTGTATACCCTTTTTGTAGAAATATGCATCCGGGGGCTTCACTGATTTGAATACTCACCTGTAAATGTATCGTAATGCATTCATATCTCATTTTTAAGTGAAACACTGTTTTTTATTAACAATAATATTCATTTTCCTTTTAAAGACTGCATTTCATGACCAATCGATATGCATACATATACATTTAAAAATGTATGAATTGAAGGATATCTTATGTATAGTTCTACAGTAAAAACTTAATATTTCGTGTATGGTTTTAATAAATACACATGTTATCAATGACGATGCAATTAAGTGCATGCCTCATTACTAATTTGGTTACCTTTTTAAACCTGTTATACTTTCAAAGTTGGTGTTGCAATAAATAAGAAATATCCTCTAAAAGGATTTTTACCAGCAATAAGAGTTATACAATAGGAAATATTGGGCTTAATATAACAAAAACCAACCAGAGCAACTGCATTGTCATTTTGGGAAAGCGTCTGCTCGCATCAACCTATTCTGATTGTTTATGCTCTCTTTGTAGAAACAATGAGTAACTTGTTCAAATGGATATTCCTCCTGCAAATAGTTATTCCAGCGAGTGAATGTATGGATACAGTTCAGTGCAAATACCCATGTAGCTGTAACTTCAAGACTAAATCAGCAACCTGCAATGCACGTCATTTACGATATATTCCGAGGTTACCATCGGACATAAAGACAGTCAAGTTTGTTCAGAACAATTTCACCTATCTAGATAAACACTTTTTCAGAAATCTTACTTCTTACAACCGAATTGTAACACTCAATTTGACTGATAATCGCATACACTACATGAGTGCCGATTCTTTTCGCGAATTCAAGTATTTGGTGACCCTTGATATTTCTAAAGAGCCCAATCTCAACATTACTATGCTACAGCAATCTCTGTACAGCTTACCTGTGCGTCAAATGTCATTCATTCAGTTCTCTGGAAATGGATGGCGAATACTCCCAACGAACTTGTTTTTACCTTTCGTCAACAACTATAGAAGCTCATTCAGCATTTCATTGACCCGAAACAAACTTCAAAGCATAGATTCTAAAGTTTTTTGTTTCCTAATTAATCTGAAGACATTAAATCTTGCTTGGAACTCAATTAAAAATGTAACTCTAGAAAATGCATTATCCGTAAGAGTTCTTAATCTAGATAGCAACTTTATCCGTGATATTCCTGTGTGGTGTGGTTCCAAAAATAAGACAATGGTCCCAAATCTTCAGAAATTATTCTTAAGTGACAACTCAATTGCTGAAATGGATAGCTTATCATTTAGATGTCTAGGAAACCTCAAAATATTAAACCTTGATGCAAATAACTTTCGCACATTGCAAAGTAACACATTTAGTGAACTAGAAAGCTTAAATACATTGTATATTTCAGAAAATACAAGACTTAAAACAATAGAAGATTATGCTTTCAATGTGTCTTCTTTACAATTTCTCTATTTTACACGAAACCATTACCAGTTCAACAAAGGAATACACTACAGCTATAACCCGAAGACTTTATTTATGAAATGTCCTGATTTAGAACAACTAGATATGTCTTACAACGATTTGCCAACCAGAAACCAATATAATTATTTCCGAGATATATTTCGTCCACTAGTTAAACTGAAGATTTTGAGGCTAGAAAGTGCATCATTACGATCTTTGCCATATTATGCATTTCCTACAATGAAATATTTGCAAATTCTGGATCTGCAAAAAAACTTTTTACAAGGATGGAACCGAAGTGACCGAGTGTTTGGAACCAACTCGTCACTCAAAATATTAAATCTACGATCAAACTTGATAAGAGTTGTCAATAAAACAACATTCCCTCAAAGTCTGTTGTTCTCGCTTGATAAGCTCGATTTAGGAGACAATTATTTTTCTTGTAGTTGTGATCAAATGTGGTTTCGCGATTGGATACGGAAAAATTTTGAATTAAAAATAAGTTACAGTAAATTAATGTTGGTTGGTTACCCGGAATATTATAAATGTAAGCTGCCTGGAGACATGCGAGGCGTGCCATTACAAGATTACAACCCGACTGATGATAATTGTAAACAAGTGAACCCGTTAATCATAACGGCATCACTTCTCACTGGTGCCGGAATAGTCTCGTTTATTGTTATATTTATAATGTACAGATGTCAGACTAATATTCGGAATTACTTATATTTATGTAGATTTTATAAAAACAAAAAATCCGGTTACATACAATTAGATAACTGTGAAGACTATGAATATCACGCTTTCATCGTGTATTGTGACGCAGATAGAAACTGGGTCCATAACGTTTGTGTTAAAAGGCTTGAAAACGAGGAGGGTATGAAGATTTGCATTCATCATAGGGATTTTGACATCGGAGAACCTGTAACAGGAAATATTGAAAAGTACATGAGTAGATGTCGAAAAATAATTGTTGTTATGTCAAATAACTTTGCCGAAAGTGAATGGTGTCAGTGGGAGGTAGACCTTGTTCATGAAAGAAGAAGGAGGCAAGGAAAGGGTGTTTCTCTTCTCATCATGCTAAGGAGTATAGATTCTAAGCATATGACAAATCGACTCAGAGCTTTGTTAGATAGTACTCCACATCTTACATACTGTTCTGGTGTAGGCGAAAAGGTGTTCTGGACTGCGTTGATAAAAGGATTGAAAAAACCTATTGGTCATCCACCATTTGCTGTCGTCTGAATTGCGTTTTATGTGAAGTAATTCGGGTTGAAATTCGCTAGGAGCAATACAGAAATGATGAGCTATTAAGTAGATTTTAAACGTACATCTTTTATTGTCTACTGGTGTGTTTATATAATGTATATGAATTATCTACTTCACGTCTTATGGTATGAACCATTCACTTCTTGCGTGAACCCCCCCCCCCCCCCCCCCCCCCTTTTTAAGGGGGTCACGCCTTTATATTGGTGAGTTTTGGAAGTGTCTATATGGGCCATTCGATATCCTCGGAATGAAGATTCTCGGAACGTCTCGAAAATTTTCGATCATTCATACAGGTGTTATCTATGTCTTTGATACGGTTCCACTATGGATATGCTACCACGTAGAATTGGAAAGTAAAACAATAAAGACTAGGTTGCAGTCAAAAAATCATTTATATGTTAGAACCTATTTGCCTTTTGACAAAACATATGTGTTTTAGTATTGATTTATAAGTCTCTGCTTATATTTTGTATAGCAATATATTCATATAGTGGAATGTTAGACTTTAAGAAGAGATTGATTTGATAAATAAAATGTCTATCCGTAAATACTTGACGTTTGTGTTTATTGATATTATATTCTAAATTTTCGGAAAAAAAATCATTAACAGGAATGTATGTTAATTATAAAATTTCAATTTTTTGTTTGTTTGTTTGTTTTAATAGTTCCATCTTATAGCATCTAAATATTTGCACTATGGTACGATTTTTGAAAATTGTATTCATTGTGTCGACCAGCTATCCTACACGTCTTGGTTCTTTCACATTATACATTACTCTGTTCACACGCATTACTATCGGTTTGCGTTCACACAAAATCCGGATTAAATGGCAATGAATTCGGAGTCAAAACACTTGAGGTAGGTAGTTTGACATCCGAATTCAACTATTAGATTAATATATGTGATGACGCAAATGCGTATTCTTATCCAGAGTATCAGTGCATATGCTTTCTATTTACTATTTCTTTCGCAGAAATATCACGTGCATGCAAAAATATTAATTTCACTCGTGAATGCGAATTTTCGCTTTTCTTATCTCAATTCAGGACACGTGACTTTCAAGCATCATTACTTAGATTATTCCGACTGACCTCTAGCTGTTTCTCTTTTCTTTTCTGTTTTGAGTCACTGTCCTATTATAAACTTCGACATTTTCGAAATGCTAAGGATTTTCTACCCCAGGAATAGATTAATTTAGATGTATTCGGCAAAACCTTTGTTTCGAAATTTTGGGCCCTGAATTCCTTTCAACTTTGTACTTTATTTGGCCTTTTTAAGTTTTTTTATTCGAGCGTCACTGATGATTCTTTGTAGGCTAAACTCGTGCTGGCGTACAACATTTTAATCTTGGTATCTTTTTATATCTACATATCTTTTTATATAAATTGGTTCTTTAGAGAGTATGTTCAGGTATTCATAAAACTTCTGAAAACAAGATATTCTTCAAAGCCAAGTTTTCCTGTAGAATATTTGGATTTATTTTATTAAAATCCTTAAAATTTGAGATGTTTTATGAGACCAAAATAAGTCTCTATATAAGAGGTATCAATGAAGCTGGTGTGTTACTATTAAGAAAAATATACGAAACCTTCTTATAAATTGCATGCCACAGGGTTTCACTTCACATTGAAATTGGACTTTAAATTTATCTATACAACATCTACCATGAGTACAGACAGCTTCAATAACGAGTTGAGAATAATTGAAGGCATCAAGGAAACAAAATATGATAGATAAAATAAATGCATCCAGATTATAAAGCAAACTGAGTGCTTAAATTTATATTGCGATTGGTTTGTGCAATTTGCATTAGATATCCGGTTTGTAGAAACTTGGATTTGCAAAAGGGTTATGAAAAAATGATGTACACTCCCAAATAAAAAATAAATTAGTCGAGCCTTAAAATGTATATTCAAATAGTAGCTGTATATATACACTTTTCTATTCACAACTATCCAACATTGCTTTCAACTGACTTATGCAAGAATCTACACACAATTACATATTTTTAATAAAGGTGTTTTAACATCATCATTATCTTATTCTATTCACAGTCAATTATTTCAATTCAAAAGCAAACAAAAATTCAGCAACAATTTTTTGGTGACCAGTCAACGGTTTTGGGTTCACGTATGGCTAATACTGTAGTGTCTGGTCTGTCAAATGAGACCAAGGTACATATATTTTTTTTTCAAGTCACATCTTGCTGCGTTGTTAAATACGAAATGACTTTACTCAACAAACTACCCAAAGCTTTTGAATTAGCAACAAACAAATAATAAAAACATGCATTATTCATTTAAACACCATAACAATGATTTTTTTTAGAAGTATACTATTTACCAGTATAAATTGGGTTAAATAGCTGGAAATATATCAACCTCTTAAAAATCAACTGAATAATAAGTGATAACGTTGTTGGTTTGGGTCACATCTATTTGTAAATATTAGCGAATATTACAGGAAACCCAGTTGTAATTAAACAAAAGAAATGGAACTCTTTGTTAGAAAAGGTAAAAAAGGGGAAGTTGGTAAATTTGAATTGTTTAAATCTGTTTCTATGGGCTTTAAAAGTTTAATGAATGTGCCTAATTAAGGATTTTATGTATGCGTTTTTACTTAAATTATTGAATTGAGCTTCGAGATATTTGTACACTTTTAAATTATAGACAAATTTTCACAAAACCAGGGGCGGATCCATGATTTTAGGTTGGGGGGGGGGCAAATTATCGAAATATTCTTTATTAAGCTGAGGACAACCCATACTTTGCAAATTTTAGGGGGGCGCACTTTCGAAAATCCCCCATGACAACCGATCAGACAATAGTTTTAAGTTGAACAAATGCATAAAAGTACATTAAATGATGCTCAATAGCTAGTAGAATCATTTGTCTTTTAAAATACAACTGGCATATAAGGATCGTAATGATACTATGTGGATAAATTTATCGGTTTTCAAGAGCTAAATTGACAGCGGTAATCACTACAATGGCTTCCATTTTTACGATTATAATCAAAGATTTGAAGTACTGAACATCGGATGACCGGAAGTTCTGGTGGATGGTCACAAGCACTTGTCTCAGAAAAAAATCACATCTCTTTACCTGAAAGTTAGGTTAAGGAACATAGGTATATTTTTTTCAAGGACAAGTTCCTGTGTGGATGATGAATACATGACAAGGAATTCAACCCCACCGTTATAACTATTATATTGTAGTGATATAATCATTTGTTATCAGTATACTCTGGTTTGTTGTTATATATTATATTAATATTTGTATAACAGTTATATATAATTTTCATCCATTTGTATATCATTCTATTCTACTATTCTAATGATAGTGCAGTGCAAGTGCATGGTGGACACTCTTCTGTAATAATTCGTTTTTCTAATAGATAGGATTTGAGTAGGCATTCATATTTTCCCGCGTTTGTTACAAAACGTTCTTGAGATATTCTTCCGCATGCGTTGACACAAATTTTCGGTATTTTTTATTTATTATTGATATATATATTTCTAACGACAAAACATTTTCATCATTTATCTATGTTTTTAAAAATTATTTTCATGAATATTTATTGATGAAATTAATATATATATAACAAGCGATAAGGAATGTTATTTTGCACTCAATAATATCCGCGTAATTATACGAAATACGTTCGGTTATCAGTCAAAAACGCAAGTAACGTGGGTAGAAATGTCTGCGGCAACATAACACCGGAATGCCCTCACGGTCATCCGCTGTAAAAAATAGCTGGCGTAATGGGGAGATAATTTTTGACGAAGTAGAATCCTGACTGATTAAAAATGCATGAAAGAAATGTGTCCAAAAGTGAAAAACAAATTTTCGCGCGGGAAAAATCCTCCTGCACCCCCTCCCTGAGAATTTAAAATGGTTTTCCCCTATAACATCATAATATAACATTATACAGGTTAAATAGCTATATATATCTGCAGTTACCTCATTCAAATAAAACTGACGCATATAAGTATATATATTTTAATCTGTTGTTCGTAAAGTTCCTTTTCATTTCCATGTAGGAATCGGCAACAATTACAAGTCGTTAATTTATATTACATATGCTGATGATGATGATGATGGATGGCTACTTAACGTCCAGCGGCAAATTAAATGCATATTCAGGACGAAAACATGTCACTGAATGTAATATGAATATAAACCCAGCTTAGTACTAGACAAACACGCTGAGCAGGATTTTTAACGTGCTAGTTCACAAGGTAACAAACAGTTCACAGGTAGACATGTCACCCTATCCGGACACATTATTCTGACTCCGAGCCAACAAGTCTTTGCTCTTACTTCTTAATGCCGCGTGCTTAGCGGAGAAGCAGCAAATACCAAGTTTTAAAGTTTTTTGGTTTGACCCGGCCGGGGTTCGAACCCACGACCTCTCGCACTCGAGACGATGTTTTATATATGAATTTAAAAAACAACAAACAAAATTAATTTATCAAATTATCAAGATCCCAAGATATGAAATTTTCGACATATTCCTATGCTACGTTATTTGACACGATACGTCCAACATTGTCACAGATAACAAGATGGTTAAACGTCTCCCAAACAAACACTTATAAACCTATAATTAAACCGGTTTTGTGTAATTTTGAAAATAATGTTCAAGGTATAAGGTCAAGTTCATACCTGACAATTGAGCAGTTGAGCAACTTTTGACCCCATGTCTCTATCACAGTCATACTGTTATAACCATTTGAAGATGACAATATAAATATGTTCCCATAGCTTTCTGTAATAAAAACTAACCAATCACAAAACCCCGGCCCCTATGCAAAAACACACTGTATGTACAACAAGACATGTAAGCCTGCAGAACGTTAAGTACACCCAACTTGTAGTTGCTGAGATATGCCGCGGACAACTTCATGGTCAGAAAGGAGAAAAAGAAGAGAAGGTAAGTTAAGATAAAGATTATCTGTTGCATTAAAACTTCGGAATACCAAACGGTATATTGTAGTGTGGCATGATACGGGTTATGTTCTTCTCGTTTAATTTATGATGGCAAGGTACTAAACCCCTTATGGGAGGGATTGTGCTTGCATGATTTTCATATGACGAAGACAATATTTCAATCAGTTTAATTGAAGCCTGGCGCTGGCATGTCAATAAATGCTAGTAGTCCTTTATTTATTTATGTTTATACTTTTTGTATTTTCATTTTGCTTAGTTTCTTCTGTTACCTTTTCTAACATCGGACTCGGACTTCTTTTAAACTGAGTTTTACTGTGTGTATTGCTGTGTGTTTGTTTATTCCACATTGGCTAGAGGTATAGGGGATATTTGATATCTGAAAAAAAACATGTTAAATCCCGGGGTTAAAAAACATTTTTTTTTTTTTTGGGGGGGGGGGGGGGGGGGGGGGGGTCAATTTTTTCCTCAAGATTTAAGAAATCAAAAAGAAAATTTCTTCAAATATAATTTTTTGGAAAAGGGGGGGGGGATAAAAAAAAATTTGGGGGTGTCAATTCTTTTCCCTCAAGATTTAAGAAATTGTCAATTTTCCAAAGAAAAATTGGGGGGTCACAATTTATTTTGCTAATTCTTTGTATATAGTCTGAAAACATATTTACTAAGTATTGCACAACAGCACAGTGAATTGCACAACAGCAAGAAATCTTCAATTGAATATAAATTCAAATCATATAACCAATTTCAAGTTCTTTGACTAAATTTATTCTGTGTCAGAAACCTATAATGTGTCAAATATTTAATTATAATCCAGATTCAGACCTGTATCAAGCTTGAATATTGTGTCCATTTTTCCCCCAACTGTTCAGGGTTGGACCTCTGTGGTCGTATCCAGCTGCGCTCGGCGAAGTAGTTTATTATCCATGACACGAAATCAAACAGACCTAGAAAAATCGTTATTATGCGATTGCACGTGCATGCTTGTCTGGGTATTCATATTTATGTTTTTATCGGATCGTGTGACCATCTGTAGTCTTCGGATGTCATTTCGATGGTCAACGTCTTTTCTATAATACTCACGAAATGCTGATGCATCATAACGAGTCCATGCATTGTTAATTGTTTCTTTTAGACTGTTTGTAATTAGATAATACGTTTGAAGTCAAATCGGTGTTCATGAATTTAACAGATAATTCCCCTTTACAAAACAGTATACATACGTATGTATTGTTTACATGTTGCATATCAGATTTAAAACTGACCTTTATGCAGTAAATTATAGGTATTATTTTCCAATAATTCTGGATGTAACACGCCTACTGATTGGCTGAAAGTACTTTGTGACATAATTTTGTCATGTGACCGTGACGTCATCAACGTTTTTTCATGATTTACTCATTAAAAATGAAATTAAGAATTAATAAGGAAGGACTGTAATATTTTTTCTGTCTATTCGAAATAACCTTAAAAATGTGGTGCACACTTTTAAATAACTCGCTACGCGGGTTATTCAGTGTGCACCATATTTTTGATGTTATTTCTTCATAGAAAGAAAAAAATATTACAGTCGTTCCTTATACACTACTGACACAACACAAATAAAAAACCACAAGCTTTTTTGAAATTTATAAACTCGTCGAGATTAAAAGGTTCCCATGTACTAGTCAAGAACCTCTAGTTTTGTGTTGATAACATATCTTTGATCAGTATAGTCACTATTTCACAAGTTCCTTTATTAGACTCACGGCAACTTTAAGAGATAATGTATAAGACACATGAATATCGTTGAAAACTATATATAGACCTCCAGATATCTTATGTTTACTTTTACTTTGTATTACTGTCTCTTGACATGCATCACAAATGATAATAACTGTGGTTTTCTTTAGCCTTTTGGTACTGTTAAATTATTTCACCCTGAACAAGTCAAACAAACAGTATGTGGGTGTGATCCTGCTGAAGATACTTGTTTGTTCGACAGAAAATCGTATCAAAATATATATACCACAAAGTTTAACATAGTTTGAGTATCTCTGCATGATTTCTACTTAGTCACAGTATACCAATGTCCGTTACTTATAAATTCTGAAACAAATTATACGTGTAACTTTTCGTACGAAGCTCCGTTGTTCAATTTTTAAAATCGAGATACGTAAACACTCTTTGGAATTCCACCCAACGGTATAAATATTTGGGGTTTTTCCTTCCTTGTTCGAAAATTTCTGAAAATGACATACATTACCTATGCAACTTTCAGATACACCTGTTCATCGAGAAAAATACGGTAAAATTAACGCACTAGAAATATGTACGGACATGCAACAAAGGTAAGAATCTTTACAAATAAATACCCTCCTTGTGTTTTATTGTTCGTATGAGTACTGGTTAATGCTATCAGATCAGCATGTAATGGTAGTCATGATACGATCTTGACACGCTTAATGTAAGTTTAGTTGATAGATAAGGACAGCACATGCTTTTTAAGGAGACTTGTTAAAATTTGTAGCCTAAATGTCAAATGTAAATATGAAGTTTTATAGAATACAAAATAATTTCAGAAAAATCTTGTCATGATAATTCTTACAAAGCCAGGCAAGTTATTGACGGATCTATCACTCACAGACGCTTGGCGCATACTATGACCCTTTTTTCTTTTCAACTTTTTGTGTTTCCTTTATTTAGGCTTGACACATTCTTTAATTTTAAAACTTATTTTCACTAATTTATTGTGTTCTTGCTGTTATCAATATATACGATATTACAAGTAGTGTGTATATTTTGCACCTCTATCTTTTTTTACCAATATTTTGCTTTTTTGCTTATATCTTGAAATGAAATCTATAATAGGTAATGATAAAGATAAAATTTAAATGGCAAAAAATGATCTGCAGGAAAAGATCTACAAATTGGTCGAAATGATAGAAATCGTCAGTCGACTTGTAGGAGTTATTGTCCTTAAATGATTCTTTTTTACATATATTTTGCATATTTGGATTAAAATATACAGAGAAAAACTGTAAACAGCAAATATAATAATCAAGACATGATCTACAAATAAGTCAACATAGCCAAAATTGACTCCTTAAAATAAAGGAGTTATTGCCCTAAAATTTACCCTTTTTTATGAGTTGGGCAAAAACTAATGAAGAGAAAAAGAAACTTTAATCAACAAAAATGATCAGCATGGCAAGATTTACACTGGTTAACACAGCTAAAATTGTAAGTCCACTTCTTATAAATTCAATTACGATTTTTACTCTTTCTTTTATGTGATGGGCAAAAGCTATAGTAAAAAGAGAGAAACTGAAAACAGAAAACAATATCAGAAATACAAGATCAACAAAAAAGAGATCTTAGTCATTATATTCTATTCTTTAATGTTGGAGAGTTGCCATTTTTCAACATGCACATATATGCAGGAAAGCGACACATGCTCTTAAGAGCTAGCCTCTAGTTTGTTTAATTTGTTAGACATTTAGACATTGGGAAAGACAAGCGTCAAGCATCAGTCAAATAGATCTGAAAATAAACATTGAGGTCGTAGATGAAGGTATAAAATTAAAGCATACCTACTAAAAAGTCTACGTACGCATAAATTGTTTAATTCAACGTTCTTGTTTTAATCATGGAAGTAATATTGAAATATTACTTCCATGTTTTAATTAATAGAAATCTTGTTTGGAAAGAAAATAGTTCGGAACGAAATCAATCAATGAACGCTATATAGAACATATCAAAGTAGCGATTAAGTTTTATCATAACTGTTCTACGGTGGTGTCGAAGGAAAAGTTTTGTGAAAAGGGTCATGATGACCTGACCATTGTACCAGTTCGGAGCCAATCGTAACTACTCGGCCATTCTCGCTACGAAGTACAGTTATTTCTTCGTGCAACCAGAAAGGCCGAGTAGTTCCGATTGGTTCGGAGCTGGAAACAAACAAATAGAACCGTTTCGAAATAAATCAGATTAAAGAAAAACGATAAACTCCATTTTTACCGTGTTCGTGAAGTCCAGCACTCAGCCACGTTTCGGTCTGATTTTTATTTGGCGAATGTTTTACGTTACTTATACAGTACTAACAGTCCGACAAAATGTGAATTAGTATAGACTCTGACGGCGATCGATGTATTTATTATACATTTTTCGTGGATAGGTTATAGTCACTGACTGAATTACCGCCATATATAGAATGTCCTTGATTTGGTAACTCGAATAAATCTGCGCCCTCTAGCGGCCTATAGCCTATCGAGGTTTGTTGGTTAATGTAGCAATCGGAGCTAAGTCGGAGATCGGCGGAATATAACGACTGACATTATTTGGGTTATTGATTTAGCCGAATTTAAGTTCAATTAGTGCAAAGCCAGACTGATATCACAAAATGATCTTAATGTTACCTGTTACGTAAGGTTTTCCAGTTGCGTTTTATTGGGGAAAAGAACGTATAAATGTCAAACGTAAGCATGATTAAGTAAAGAATCTAAAATAGACCCTTTAAAGGATATGAAGATAAAAACACGATACAATGATTTACCAATGAAGTCTTATTAATTACAGTAATTTATTTCTAATGATGTATAAAAATTTGCATTGGAAATGTTAGATAAAGATATTATGCACATAAGATTCCATAGTATCGATTTCATCTCTCGACCTCATACCAGGCCCTCGACTAACGCCTCGGGCTCACATACGAGTGTTTGGTTAATATCGTGACTGATATGGAAAATGATGCGTAACAAGCTATAGATCTACATTTTATGACTAATTATAAGGAAAATTGGGGACATCTTAGAGAATTTAAACTTTTATGCACTCTTTACTCTTTTGTGTACTTATTTGTCATTAATTTAAAAGCATTAATGTTTAATTTTCAGTTTTGAAGATGAATTCGATAGTCAAGTTTTACACTATTTTTGTGGCGCTTTTGATTATTGAGATATCAGATGGGGAAAAAGATTGTAAAATACCATGCTATTGCAACCCTAAACAGAAAATGGCAACATGTGCATCTCGTCACTTACATTATATACCTAAACTACCAAGTTATGTGGAACAAGTTAAGTTTGTGGGAAATAACTTCACACATCTTAGTAAGAGTTTCTTTAAAAATCTTACATCGTTTAACAAAATCAATTTATTGAACCTAACAGATAATTTGGTGTTAAATATAAGTCTGGACGCTTTTGCTGACTTTCAATATCTAAATACATTGGACATTTCAACAGAGAAAAAGCTACCCATTTTCTCTCTTAAGAAGGCATTTCGAAGTTTAAATAACTCAAGGATAAATAGTTTGGATTTTTCTGGAAACGGATGGGAATATCTGCCTCCAGATATGTTTAAAGAGCTAAAGTTAAGTCGGATTCGTTCCTTATCCATGACTTCGAACTTACTGAAGGAATTGCATGGTGGAATATATTCTTACCTGACAGAGTTAAGAATCCTAAATCTGGCATACAATGACATCAGAAATGTTAATCTTTCTGGACTTACTGTCTTGGAGGAACTTGTGTTAAAGGATAATAACATTCATAACATTCCTACATGGTGTAATAGTACAGGTGGTAGTTTTGTTCCACAACTAAAAGTATTGCGACTTGACAGTAATTCAATTACCGAAATGAATAGTTCGTCTTTCAAGTGTCTTCAAAATCTTAAACAGCTGCGCATAGATTACAACAATTTCCGTTTCCTAGAAAATAACACATTCAGCGATCTTGTTAAACTCGACAGGCTACATCTTTCACATAACACAAGGCTACAAGTCATTCAGGAAACAGCATTTAATGTATCATCTTTAAAATCTTTGTATTTTCAGAATAACGGTTTCCATTTTGATAAAGGGAACAAGTTCAACGCTAAAACGATATTCAGCTATTGTCCAAACTTAATGACACTAGATATGTCCAGCAATTTTTTACCATCTCTTAAGAAATCTCAATTTTTGAAGTTAATGTTCATTCCTCTGATAAAATTAGAAAAATTAACCTTACCGAATACAAGAATCAGGGCTTTACCCTTTAACCTCTTCCCTAAAATGAAATTCTTAAAGACTCTCAATTTACAGGGAAATTTCATAAATGGTTGGAATAACGGTGAGAGAATATTTGGTAATAAATCATCACTAAAGACATTAAATCTTCAAGCAAATAACATCAGACTGGTAAACAGAACTACATTCCCACCATCTATTTTATCATCGCTGGAATCTCTTGATTTGTCCTCAAATCATTTTTCTTGTACATGTGATCAAATCTGGTTCCGTGAATGGATACGGGAAAACTTTGAATCAAAATCAAAGAAAAACAATCTAACACTGAATGGTTATCCACAGAAGTATGCGTGTATGTTTCCCAGCAATCTTAGGGGAGTGTTACTTAGAAACTATAACCCCACACCTGAAACATGCAAGGAGAAAAATTATTTCATAGCTATAGCAGTAATAATAACTTTGGTTGTTGTTTTGTCGATCGTTGTCCCCCTTTTGTTATACAGATGTCAAACAAATATCCGCAATTATATTTACGCATGGAGATTTTATAAGAAAAGGAAATCCGGCTACGTTCGTTTAGATAGTGAAGACTATGATTATCACGCGTTCGTTGTTTATTGCGAATCGGATCGAAAATGGGTTCACAATGTCTTAGTTAAAAAATTGGAAAATGAAGAAAGTATGCGAATTTGCATTCACCATAGGGATTTTGACATTGGGGCCCCAGTAACAGGCAACATTGGAAAATACATGAGTAAATGTCGAAAAATTGTTGTTGTAATGTCGAACGACTTTGCCGAAAGTGAATGGTGCCAATGGGAAGTGGACTTAGTTCAAGAACGTCGTAGAAAACAAGGAAGGGGTGTGTCATTACTTATAATGTTACATACTATAGATTCGAATCATATGACAGATTCATTGAAGACTTTATTGGACAGTACTCCTCATTTACAGTATAGTAATGGCGTTGGAGAATGGCTGTTCTGGAAAGCCCTGATAGAAGGACTGAGGAAACCGTTTGGGCATCCACCGGTTGCGGTTTTGTAACCTCAGCAATATTTTCTTGTTTTATATATAGATATCTTTAATTAGTTTGTTTTTACATCATCCATGCCTTAGTTATGCATTGGACAAGAAACATTATGTTCTTTCATTTGTATATACGTTAAAATAATTTTTTTACTTGTTCCTTTTTTTTATATGTACTGTATGTATCTTGTATGCTTTTGAATATACATTTGTAGATAGTATACCGAGCTCGTGGTTTCTTTTTTCAAGAATCAAACTTATTCATTGTATCTATAATACGTAACTTGAAATCTGATAACTAGATGCATTCGGTAGTAGTCAAACACTATAGAGAAGCATCCAAAACTTATTATAGCTTAAAACAACAAAGTAAGAGTTGGCAGTACATAATGAAGGTTCCCTGCTGATGCGACTGTCATACAAGTGAGAGGTTTAGCTAGCTATAAAACCAGGTTCAATCCACCATTTTCTACTTAAGAAAATGCCTGTACCAAGTCAGGAATATGACAGTTGTTATCCATTCGTTTGATGTGTTTGAGCTTTTGATTTTGCCATTTGATTAGGGACTTTCATTTTTGAATTTTCCTCGGAGTTCAGTATTTTTGTGATTTTACTTTTCCCTGATGATACATAAACATCCAGTTGTATAAATATATGTATTTTTCTCTCAAATTATAGCATTTTTTTTGGGCATTCATTCACTAAATCGAGGAAGCATAAAATAACATGTCATAACTTGTTGAATTTCATAAAGTCAGGTTAAAGTTCATGTCAAAATTATGTACATTGTCAACATTTTAAATTGTAATCGGTTTAAACATAGATCCATTTAAATAGTTCAAACTGTTAAGTTATTACCATTTATTACATACAATATATATTTGTATGGGGGATTTAAATTTAAAACACTGCATGTAATAAACACAACCTTTATTTCATAACCTTTAAAAAAGCGTTGCTGTAAATTTGAATGACCGTATGAAAAAAATTATTGTTGGATCTTAATGTTGCACTGGGAAAATGAGAAAGGCATTTGTACTTCTTTTTAGAAGAAAATCGTCATTGAGGATCAGAATAATGGCTTTCAACAGTATTGTTTGCATGACATACTTTACAATGATGACACTCACAATGACATCTTTAGCATGGTATGGAATTTTACCAAATATTTTTAAAAACGATTTCAGACAACTATTTCGACACAAGTGTTTTACTGGATTTGTCTTTTCGAATGCAGTTGGAAATTGTATTTTATGTCTTGTAACAAACACTAGTGTAAAGAAGTTTTTAACAAGGTCAAAATCCAAAGATGTGACAGGAATTGAAGACGAGTGTGAACACTGTAAATGTCCGTCACCTCCAAGATCTCATCATTGCCCAATGTGTGAGACATGTATACTTAAACGGGATCATCACTGCTTTTTCATGACAGTTTGTATTGGATACCACAATCAAAAATATTTTATAATGTATTGTTTTTATATGTTATTAGGTACATTTTATGCTGTGTTTCTTATCGTTAAATATTTAAAAGTATTCTATAATGTAACGTTCTACGGACCCCAGACATTTATATTCCTCTTTATTGACACATTCCTGAAGTTCTTCACTAAGGCTGATAATGACGATTTGTATTTGTTTATGATAGTTATGATGTTTGGATCACTATCAGCTGGCCTTCTCGTTGGTGGACTGTGGTTCTGGCAAATTTTGTTGGCATTTTCAGGACAATCCACGTTTGAAGCATCTCGTAAAATGAAGAAATATTCATCATCTAAGTATAGGAATTTTATAGATGTTTTTGGAAAATACTGGCTGCTTTCCATATTTATACCTTTACCTTTGCCGCAGTGTTCGGATGGTATGTTTTCAAATCATTCTAAGTCTTAAGTACTGTTTTACTAATAAATTTCGAGAGCTATTTGTTCTTTTTTCTTTAAATTATTCACGAGAGGATTTCCAGGACATCAGTCTCCTTATCACCTAATGATAGTTGTCATCTAACACACACGTATCTATAGAAAACGAACAGGACCAACATAAATGAACCATCAATGATGTTTCCTTGCTCTTATCCACAATAATTGTAGTTTATCCGCGCTGACGCTCTAAAAGTTAACCATAGAAGGGCGATAACACGAGCGCCTGTGACTGAAAGTGCGTTTTCGGGTCTTTTTGGCATCTAACCGTAAGAGCAAACGATGTACACCATTTAAAATGAAATTACATTAAAGTACTTGAAGGATTTTCATAAGGAATAAAAGGCATACAGTTTGGAATAATGGTCAGGAAATAAATGAAATTCTTGCGGTTGAACCCTTACAATACAGGCTATTGGTACTTCACACCTTTTTTTTTTAAATAAGTGGTAAGTGTTTTAGATATACATTCATTAACCAGATCAATAATTTATATGAAATAGACAAGTCAAACAAAAAGTATTACTCCTTTCATTCGTAATTATATCTAAGAAGACAAGACCTCCCGTCGTCCTTTCCGACGATCATTTGAAACATAGATTCTGATTTTAACTTTTTAAATTTGTTATTCCGTTCCGTTTTACAACTTTCACATTGTACACGGAAAAGTTTCGTCAAAAGTTTTAGTGCATCTCTTTCTTGATTTTGACGTCCGACGGTCTGTTTTGGGTCCATTGGGCCTAACAAGTTAAACTAACTGGCTGTTGAACATCAGATAAATATCACACTACGGTTTGCCATGTGTTGCTGAAAATGTTTGCTGCCGTTGTTTAAAATGGCCTGTAAAGGCTTTTTGCTATTTTTTTATGTAAAGGTTACAAAAAGAACTATCGTACAGTTAAATTCGACTTGCATTATTTACAGCATTCATAGACATTTATAATAAAAATATTTTACAATGCCACAGTAATTCTTAAGAATTTACAGTGTAAAACATGTGTAAAACATTTGACAATGTTTGTGAAGGGTGTGAAATATAAGATCTGACTTGCGACGGGACGTTAAATCAAAAATGCACATACGCCTTACAAAGAAGGGACCAAACATACACCCTACAAAGAAGGAACTAAACACATATCCTTCAAAGAAGGACCTAACAGTACATCCGACATAGGAGGAACATAACATACATCTGACAAAGGAGGAACATAACATACATCCGACAAAGGAGGAACATAACAAACATCCTACAGAGGAGGAACATAACATACATCCGACAAAGGAGGAACATAACATACATCCGACAAAGAAGGAACTAAACAGTACATCCGACAAAGGAGGAACATAACATACATCCGACAAAGGAGGAACATATCATACATCCGACAAAGGAGGAACATACCAAACATCCTACAAAGGAAGAACTAAACATTTAGTTTTGAATGTCCTCTTGGTATATCTTCCGCCTCTTTTTTAAATTAAAGACAATTATGTCAAAATTTCTGCATTGTAAATATCGAAATAATGACCAATTAACAAACAATGATTTTATCTGTAAAATGGGTTGCAATAGAATAAAAAGAAAAATTGTGCTATCTCCGCGTTTTCCATCTTAAGATTCTCATAACTTGAGTCCCTTTTTCCCGAAAGATCCTCTGGCTTTCAGTGAAATCGTATGAGAGCCTATATTGGGCTACGTCGCTCTTCAATGCTATCTTGCTAAGGTATTTACTGTTAATATTGGGAAAACCAAAACCTTCTGAAGGGAAAAGGACAAATTGTTTAAAGTACAGAACATATAGTTACGATCATCCTTGAGAAATTATAAATTTTAGTTACCATTATCATAACATATTCACGAATTGAGTTTTTCGTCGAAATAACACATTTTTCGTTATATAAAGTATTGTACATGGTAATACTTCAGTTGACATTAACATAAACAAACAATTACATTAGCGATGGGTCGTTAAGAATTGACATATGATGAAATATTGTTTCCCCAATTCCTGCGTTTTATTTAAAGAGGGTTACGCAATTAGCTATAACACTAATCTTCCATGAGGCCCTCGTGAAATGCAATGAAATATAACAAACAAAAAATCTACAAAATAATCAAACTAACACACACATATAAGAAAAATCAAATACGAAACTGTTATGAAATACACAATTTTCAAAACAGGTAAAAATTAGGAATTCATATAGTATTGGCATCATTCATATTATACCTTAACAATATTTAAAGTTTAAGTAAGTGAGAAAATTATTATGCATATAAAATTACACAGCTTCTTTATATTCCAACAAGTAATTTTTCAAAATGGAATGAGCTTGTACTTGAGGTTGATTTTTTCAGGGCCAATGAGTTCAATGAGCTGAGTTTCACAGGATCTGCCTTTCCTGAAGCCATGTTGCAACGTATAAAGAATCACGGTTTTAATTCTAATCACGAGTTATGATTTATGACACAATTATATGCTCCATAACTTTACAACATATTGACGTCATAAAGATGGGTCTAAATTTGCTGCAGAATACTTTTGACCCTTCTTGAAGACCGGAGATACTTTTGCTGAGCGCCTGTAATTTGGCACAAATCCAATTTCAAAGGATTTAGAATCGGTGCTGCCTCACTGTGTAATTCTTAAATGATTGGAAGTGATACTAGTATCCAATCTGGAATTGTGGATTTTATTTCATAGGAGTTTGTCTTTTTCATAATTGGTATCTATCTTATTACCTACTAGAATGCGCTTTAATGAAATAATTAGTCTTGTGTGGATGTTCTTCTTTCATAGAATGCGTATTTAAATTGTGTATTAAAGATGTTCGCCTTGTCGGCAGGTTCAGGTTACAGTTTTCCTTCATTATCGACGTTATATATCTTTTTTTATGCCCCACCTACGATAGTAGAGGGGCATTATGTTTTTCGGTCTGTGTGTTCGTTCGTTCGTCCGTCCGTCTGTCCCGCTTCAGGTTAAAGCTTTTGGTCAAGGTAGTTTTTGATGAAGTTGAAGTCCAATCAACTTGAAACTTAGTACACATGTTCCCTATGATATGATCTTTCTAATTTTAATGCCAAATTAGAGTTTTGATCCCAATTTCACGGTCCACTGAACATAGAAAATGATAGTGCGAGTGGGGCATCCGTGTACTATGGATACATTCTTGTTTTTTCTTCTTTTCTTTAATGTTTGACAAAAGTTCAAAATCCTTGCGTTCCTCAAATGTTTTTTCGTCGTTTTGAGGACTAACTATGTCTTTGATGTATTGCTAGTGTAATTATATGCATTTCGTTGTTTCTTTATACTAATTTTTAAGGCTTTATATTCTTCCTTTACTTTAGGATCCTGTGTTTCAATCATTCTTTTGTTATGTATTAAAGATCCATGGGCGTTTATTCTGCTGATTGAATTGTCATTGTTTCCGTTTCTGCTGATTGGATTTGTTGTGTGGTATGCTGTCTTATTCCTTTGTGTAACACAGTTTTTATTTTGTCCCAGATATCGTTTGCATTTGATTTCTTGGATTTTTCATTTGACTCCGCTGCTTATAGATTGCTTTAAGGTCACTACTGAAACCACCCCATTTTCTCTGTTATTTGTGTATGTGTTCCTTAAATTCGATGGTATCCATGTCAAACTCTGTAAAAAGCATCCTTTGTCAATAGAGTATGTCTTCCTTCTGAACTCAGAGACTTTTTGTAATCGTAAGAATCAGATCTAATGTATACTCTTTTCGATTAAATGTTGGTAGAGTTTGGAATGTTACTAACTTTTGAGATTGATGATTCAAAACATCTCAAGCTTTCTTCATCGGATACATGTCTTCTACGCATATTCTTATCTTATTTTGCTTTGTTTTTATCCCCTACATGAGTTAGCAGTCCATATCAAGTATCGATACAAAAGTAGATTTCACAGCTATCATAACCCCGCCTCTAGTCCCTATTTTTCAGTCCCTTAGACAAATTGTGTAGTTTTCAGGGCAAATCTCTGAACTTCAGTTCGATAGTCGAATCTTACCATGTTTCAGTGCAGGTTATTGTCTGGTTTTATGCTCTCAATAAAATTTTCTTATCTACATAGTTTAATTTAAAGGACTCGTCGTTTACATTTAGGATATGCTTTCCTTTGTGGTTGTTTTCTAATATAGGTGTAGATATGTGGAGCGGTTAATTTTTGCAAGTACCATATATCTGCTCCTGAGCAGTTTGATTTCATGGTACTGAGTGATTGGTAGTTCCAATATTACTGTGGAGGACAAGCAGTCACGCGGCAAACTAAGTATGTTTCATTCATAAGTAACACTGTGAATGCAAAGACAATTTGTATGATAATACGTGTTCAATCTAATTGAAATATATATCTCTGATTTCGTTATATACTCATACATTTGTACTTATATGTACGAGCTCAGCACGCGAGTTAATATAGATATGAATTTTAATAAGATTGATACCTTTTTTACCAATTACTGTTTCATAACCGATTATCTGTTAGCATATAAATATACCTTTATATCAATTTTCTTTGAAATGCTAATACAAAAAGATTTTGTTCAAAATTTTGATTGATTGATACTAAGTTTTAACACAATCATTCTCAATGTTCACTAAAAAAAATAATATTCATATCTTAATTAATAAGATAAGATAAGATAAGAGAAGATATTTTATTGGTTTAAAATCCAAAATTATAGGATTATTACCAAGACATATACATAAACATACAAACATATATCTGACCATATTTATAATCATTGTATACATATTTGTATATCCCCTCCATTGTTAAAAGAAAATATTACAATAATAAATGTATATAATCTCTGCTGAGGAGGTGGTACCAAAAGTTATTTAGTACTCAATAAAGCATTTCTAGAATTGTACATGTCGCTTATGAATTTTACAATAATTCTAATTATATCAGTCTCACCGCAAACATACAAAAATTTAAATCTTGCTTCATTAGTCATATTTAAAAAAGAGGAAACTATTTCACTAATTTGGGAAAATAATTGTTCTCTAATTGTATTAAGTTTTGTACATTTTATAGTGAAATGAAATTCATCTTCTACTTCTAAAAGACACAAGGGACAAATTCTTTCTTCTTCAGGAGTTTTAGTGTGTCGACCTTGTCCAATTTTAAGAACACTATTACTTATGCGAATTTTGGCAAAATATCCTATTACTTTTCTATCAATATTTAACAATAAATAGGTTTCCAATTTGTAATTTTCTTTAAGCTGTCTTTATGTTCTGAGCTTATTACCGTGCAATGATTTATCATCACAAAAAAATATTTTCTTTCCAATAATTCAGATATCTATCATTAAGTTTGGTATGAAGTGCATATAATAAACGCCTTTTTGAAATAGAATCATGATTTTCCCTAACATGTGAAAAATTTAATGTAGCTCGTAACTGTTCAATCTTTTTTTGCAAATCCATTGGTTAATTGAAGTTTTGAACTATATACATCTGTAAGTAAACAATTATTACCAGATTTTATCACATGCAACCAGAAGCCAATTGACAGTTTTAAAGCTTCTATAAAAACTGGATACATACCAAGTTCAGCTAGTACTGCTAAATTGACAGCTGTTTTATTTACTCCAATTAAAGTTTTTGCAAATTTAATCTGAATTTTAATGGTAGCCAATGACCAATATTTTGACTCTAGATTTATAATATCTTTAATTATATATAGAGACCAAACTTCACTACAATAAAGAAGTATAGGTTTAACACAAGCATCAAAAAGCTTTAGGTGAGGTAAAACATTAATATCTTCAGAAAATAACAGTTTTCTGATACAAAATATAGCTTTTGAGGCTTTTTTATAAAGAAGTCTCACTGCCTCAGTAAAACTACCAGAGGGTTTAAACAGTATACCCAAATATTAATATTCTGTACAGTGTTCAAAAACATTATCATCAAAAACAAACTTGTCTTTTGTAATTTTTTTACCAGATTTGTTAAAAATCATCTTTGGATTTGTCAAGATTTACTGTTAAATCCCAACTAGTGCAATATAAACTTAGCTTATCAAGGCATTTTTGTAGGTCATTAGCAGTTTCAGAAATAAGAACTAAATCATCAGCATATAACAGACATGAAATATCATTATCATTTAACTTGGGTGGTTCACATGTGGAGTCAAAAATAGTGGGTAAATCATTAATATGTAAAGAAAATAATGTGGGGCTTAAAATACACCCTTGTTTTACCCCAACTGTGGAATTAAAATCAGTGACACCTTCAGAGATCATCACGGAGTACAAAACCTCTTTATACATATCTCTCATTATACCGAAAAAGGGACCATCTATGTTGTAATAAGACAATTTGTAAAAGAGAGCCTCTCTTTTAATAGTATCAAATGCCTTCCTGAAATCAATGAAACAGGCATATATCTTTTTTGACGATTCAAATGCTTTATCAATTATAGTTTTAAGAGTTAAAACATGATCACTTGTTCGACTTCCCTTTCTGAATCCAATTTGCTCACGACAAATAATTTGATTTCCTTCAAGATATTTTTCTAATCTGCTATATAGAACTTTAAGAAAAAAAATCCTAAACAACTTGAAGTAATTAATATGACGAACTACAACTGTTGTTCAAAATTGTGTTACATTCCTACTCATCCTTTGGATATTAAACGTTAACAAAAAAGTTTCTCATTTTTTTTAATTTTTACCAGAAATGATTTCCTAATTCTCACCAATGCACATCATTTTTTGAATTTTTATCATCCCAAGTATGGCATAGTATATATTACAGAATACAACTATATCAAATTTCTTTGAAATGCTAGCACAATAAGTTATTTTTTTCAAAAATTTTTTGTTCACAAAAGCTAAGTTTTACCACTATTTCAAGGCCCCAAATGTTCACCTAAAAATATTCACATCTACGCATAAACCACAATAACTGTACACTATCGTGTTCCAGTCTGAAGTTATTTCTAAATCAATTTTCCAATTTTCACAAAAAAATATTCTATAAATATAAGGAGATGTGGTATAATTGAAAATGAGACAACTCTCCACCAGAATTTAAATGAGGTGGATGTAGGCAATATTAAGCCACACTACGGTCTTTAACAATGAAAAAAACAAACCATACCATATATTCGGCTATCAAAAACACCGACAAGAAAAATATAAAATATTCAATTGAAAAAACTAACGACCTAATTTATTACAAAACATTTATATTGAATGAACTAAACGAGTTTTAGAGAAGAAAACATGATCATATCAATTTTCTAAACTTATTGTGTACCTGGTAGTTGCCTGCAGACAATTAATGTTTTGATGTAGTAGTGCTTTATGTTTGTGTGCTATATCTGCCTATATGTTTTATATAAAAATAAAGAAATGTGGTATGATTGCCTATAAGTGACAACTATCCACCACAGTTCAAATGACTGAGTGGATGTAAGCAATTGTCGGCAACCGTACGACCTTCAACAATGATGAAATTTAAATCGTATAATCGGCAATAAAAGGCCTCAACGTGAAAAATATGAAACAATTCAATTGAAATAAAATGCTCCGCTGGGCGCAGCTTGATACGACCGCAGAGGTCGAACCCGGTACAGTTGGGGCAAGTATGGACACAACATTCAAGCTTGATACAGCACTGAATTTGGATTGTAATTAAATATTTGACACAGCATAGGTTTCTGACACAGAATGAATGTGGTGTAAGAAATTAAAAATTTTAATTTACCTATTCAAACCATATCATTGTTATTTGCTTTTACATATAAATCAGAAATAACCAATTAAAAATGGAAAATTTTAACGAAAAAAAAAAGAAAAAAAGGAAAAAAAAAATCCCTCCCCCAAATTTTTTGAACCCCCTTATGATTCATCACCCCCAAACTCAATCCCAGCCTTCCCTTTGTGGTATGGTACCTTGCAGTACAATTTCAGAGAGATCCATACTCTTGAACACAAGTTATTGTCTGGAAATTAGAAAAATGCTTGTTTTTAGGCCCCTTTTTGGCCCCAAATTCCTAGACGTTTAGGGCAATTACCCCCAAACTCAAACCCAGCTTTCCCTTTGTGATATGGAACCTTGTAGTACAATTTCATAAAGATCCATACACTTACACACAAGTTATTGTCATGAAACTAGAAAAATTCTCTTTTTTTTTTTGCCCCTTTTTTGGCCCCTAATTCCTAAAATTTTGAGGCAATTACCCCATAAATCAATCCCAGCATTCCCTTTGTGATATGGAACCTTGTGGTACAATGTCAGAGAGATCCATACACTAACACACAAGTTATGTCTGGAAGTTACAAAAATGCTTATTTTTGGCCCCTAATTCCTTAACTGTTTGTACCATAACCCCCAAAATCAATCCCAACCTTCCTTTTGTGGTATTGAACCTTATGGTAAAATTTCATAGAGATCCATTCACTTAAACTAAAGTTATTGTGTGAAAACCAATGTGTCTTCGGACGACGACGACGACGACGCCAACGTCATACCAATATACGACCGCAAATTTTTTTTGCGGTCGTATAAAAACTAACGGCCTACTTTATTACAAAACAGTCTACCAAAAACAAATATGACAGACAATTGCAAGAACCAACGAAAACCACTGAATTACAGCGGCTCCTCACAGGGACATATAGGATGTGGCGGGGTTAAACAACCTTCCCCTAACCTGGGACAGTGCTTTATGTGCCTTTACTATTGATTGTTAAAATGCATTTTTAATATTTCAGCATAGCATAACATCAATACCTTTTTCATGTCATTTATATACGGTATGCGGTCTGCCTCATGTCATGCTTTGCTTAAAAAATGTAGTTATTGTGTGATTGATGTGATTGATGTGGTTGATTTCTTTTAAGCGTGTATTTTTAAATGGTTTCTTTGTACTAAGGTGATATAAAAGATCAATAGAGCTTATGATTCCTGCATATATTAATACACTTATTTTCGTCTTTAAAAAGCTTTTGAACTTTGAACTTGAACTTTTGATTCCTGGTTCGTATTTGAATACTTAAATTGGCACTTTCGTTGGTGCAGTTCCGGTGTAAACAAACCAAAAATATTCAATATGATATTCGGATACTAAGAAAAGATGTGGGTTTTTGGTTATGGTTCTCTTATATGGAAAGTTGATTTCCCCTATAAGAGAACATTAAAAGGTTATATAAAAGGCTTCCATAGACGATTCTGGCAGGGAAGTACTGATCACAGGGGTATCCCTGGAAAGGTAAGCATTCACCAAGATGCACACTCATTGACTCAAGTTTGTGCAATTTATAGTTATCATTATTCATAGAATAACTGTTATCTTTCTTACGATTTTATCATGGAACAAATTTCTCGAATAATAAATCATTCTGAAATATACAAAAACATTCAAATATACGTTTTTAAATTATGTACGTGTTGTAGTTGTAACAATCCTGGGGACTGGTCAAGATTTAGAACTTTCTGTAGAAAATCCCTTGCTCATGCTCATCCTTGTGATTCCACCTAAAAATAAGATAAGCTATACATTTGTGTACTTGTATTTCGAGTGATAAATGGAAATTGGGTCAATAAGTTAAGGAACAACCTAATTAACTGACCAAATTCACCAGTCATCATCACATGCTTATTTATTCATTATTAATTGTAGAAATTATAAATAATTATATTATACAAATGCAATAGTCTCAGATCAGACAACTAATGTCACATTTTTATTATTTAGAAGGAGATGTTTGAATGAACCTACTAATTAATAGAGTGGGTGGCGCATATTCGCCTTGGACACATTTTCGCCGTTTTGCTATTTTTTCTGTAAAATGTGTGTGCCTTTACCCAATACTTGCCTAAATAGATGGTAAAGGCTGTCTGTAATGTTACAACTGTTGATATTCCTCTTTACCCCATTTCCAAGGTTATTCGCACATATTGAGAAATACGCAGTTGTTTTTTATATACTGATTTTGGCAATTATGTAAGATTTATATGCGCAGTCTTAAAGTAAATATTTGTGAGAAAAATCGAATAGGAATGATCTCTCAAGCCAATTCATGTAATTGCAAACATTCGTTTTTATAATATACCAGGATAATGAGGATGGTCATATCATACATTGCGGCGAAAATGTGTCCCCCATGGTACACGAACAACTGGATTTCCTCGTGAGTTTTCGTTCGTTTTTAGAATAATTTACCAATGTTTTGAAGATAATTTCTTTATCAAACATTTTTTTCATATAGTTAAATTTCTGAAACCTTCATAAAAAGTTCCAAATATTCGAATGTAGGTCGGATGTAAGTGGAAATGAACGAATTGTGCGGCGAATATGGGTCTCTCACTTTAATTAAGTCAGTCATACAATTTGGTCTTTTCACCACCGAACACTCCAAAAATTAACATTTTTTTCATTTATCGTTAATATAACATGACCTTAAATAATAATATTTTAGTTAATAGTTCTACAAATACTGAGAAAAAGAGACCAAATATCAACAAAGAACAGAAAAAAAGAGAGTCTAAAACACCTTTAATTTCTTTTTACATTATAAACTCGACCTAGCTGTAATATATTATTTTAAAAATAGTTTGAACTTTATTTGAATTGTATTATCAGAAAAAAGGGTTTTGATAAATTTCACTGGATTTGTTGTGTATTTAACTTTCTAATTTTAGTTTTGTTTATTAAAATAAAATAATAATAAAACATTTGTGTTTGAAAGCTGTTTACAACTATCAAGGTTTGTATACAGAAAAAAACCAAACTATTGACAGGTAAACACAACAGTTTTTGCTATGAATATTATTAGATTAATTAAACAATAACCACCCACTAATGAGGTCTATGTTGAAAAATTGAAAAGAACAGATGTCTACTATTACTCAGTCACGCTATCAAAAGAAACGGAACATTAAAAGAAGCCTAAATAGCTTGTTTGTTTTGTTAAGAATGTCCCCCAAAAAAAAAAAAATTTCACATTTTTGTTTTGTTAGCAATGTCCCAAACCTTCTGTAAAACAATTGAAAAGTGAAACCATAAAGTATTGTAATCACAGTCGCTTCCCGTAAATGTTATTAAGCCATCTTTAATTTCCGATCATTATAATTGAACACTATTTAATTTCCTGTTAATATCATTGGTCAGATTAACAATTGGTTCCAAAACCTAAAGAAATCTACCAAAAGATATAATATATTGACCGAACAAGAAATATATCTTAAAAATCTCACAAATTTATTCCTTAAAGTATCAAAAGTTTATCAGTGAAGTAAAAATGCCTAAACGCAGAATTTCGTACATAAAATGGTCGGTTTTCTGGCCCTGTGGTGACTGTAGACAGAATTGAACGAAGAACCTGTACAATGCGATTCTTGCAACTCATGGTACCACTATGACTGCCAACAATTATCACTACCAGATATCAACTTATTGTTAACATCAAACGATTCCACATTCTCCTGTTTGAACTGAAGTAGGATCACCCTACTCTCATTCGTCTGGTTTACTTGGTGTTAATTGGTAATTATTTGTTTTAAACAAAATCTATTGAGATATTCTAGCTGCTTTATAATTTGTTTAAAAAATTTATAGTTCATTTGCACAATTCTTCTTTATCAATTACGGTTAATCTTGTTAAGTGAATCTACGTTGAATTTGTTTAATCTGCTTATCATTGACGCGTGTTAAGTTGTAATTGAATTATTTCTTTTAAAGTAAGCTTCTTTATTGTTAATTGCGATTAATCATGATAGGTGATTAATACGTTTTCTTTATTATCACAGACGTGCGTCAAACTGGTGTCATCCTGGTTTGCCCACTTTTAATTGCAGGTTTATAAAAACATAGGATGTTTTGTTGTTTTAACAATTATAGTTTATTTCTGAATTATACTCATATTTTTTACCTTTATTTTACCTGTAAAATTTTATAAAACATACTTAATTCTGCTATTAAATCAAGGAAAAAGTGCAAAAATATTTTGTATTTTATATTTTTTAACAGGAAAATGTATTGAATTTGTCAAATATAAAAAAAAATGTATACAAAAATGTTTATTATTTTGACAATTTATCAACAAATTGTTTTCATTGTTGGTAAATTCTAAAAAAAAAATGTAAAAAGTAAATTAATGAAACTGAAGATTTAAATAAGTGTCATTTAAATTTCTTTTCATTTATTCACCTTATTTATTTTTTTTAAATTTTGATAAATGCACTGTTCTGAAATTTAATATAAAAAAATATCCAATTAATTCTAACAAATAAAATACAAATGCAACTGTTCATATTACTCCTGCAAGACAGCACTCTATCACCAACTGTTCAGTAGCCAAGCTTAACATATTACTCTTGCAAGACAGTACTCTATCACCAACTGTTCAGTAGCCAAGCTTTACATATAACTCCTGCAAGACAGCACTCTACTACCAACTGTTCAGTAGCCAAGCTTTACATATTACTCCTGCAAGACAGCACTCTATCACCAACTGTTCAGTAGCCAATTGCAAGCTTTACATATTACTCCTGCAAGACAGCACTCAACCACCAACTTTTCAATAGCCAAGCTTTACATATTACTCCTGCAAGACAGCACTCCATCACCAACTATTCAGTAGCCAAGCTTTACATATTACTCCTGCAAGACAGCACTCTTCCACCAACTGTTCAGTAGCCAAGCTTTACATATAACTCCTGCAAGACAGCACTCTACCACCAACTGTTCAGTAGCCAAGCTTTACATATTACTCCTGCAAGACAACACTCTATCACCAACTGTTCAGTATCCAAGCTTTACATATTACTCCTGCAAGACAGCACTCTATCACCAACTGTTCAGTAGCCAATTGCAAGCTTTACATATTACTCCTGCAAGACAGCACTCAACCACCAACTGTTCAATAGCCAAGCTTTACATATAACTCCTGCAAGACAGCACTCTACCACCAACTGTTCAGTAGCCAAGCTTTACATATTACTCCTGCAAGACAGCACTCTATCACCAACTGTTCAGTATCCAAGCTTTACATATTACTCCTGCAAGACAGCACTCTATCACCAACTGTTCAGTAGCCAATTGCAAGCTTTACATATTACTCCTGCAAGACAGCACTCAACCACCAACTGTTCAATAGCCAAGCTTTACATATTACTCCTGCAAGACGGCACTCCATCACCAACTGTTCAGTAGCCAAGCTTTACATATTACTCCTGCAAGACAGCACTCTACCACCAACTGTTCAGTAGCCAATTGCAAGCTTTACATATTACTCCTGCAAGACAGCACTCTATCACCAACTGTTCAGTAGCCAAGCTTTACATATTACTCCTGCAAGACGGCACTCCATCACCAGCTGTTCAGTAGCCAAGCTTTACATATTACTCCTGCAAGACAGCACTCTACCACCAACTGTTCAGTAGCCAATTGCAAGCTTTACATATTACTCCTGCAAGACAGCACTCTATCACCAACTGTTCAGTAGCCAAGCTTTACATATTACTCTTGCAAGACAGCACTCTACCACCAACTGTTCAGTAGCCAAGCTTTACATATTACTCCTGCAAGACAGCACTCTACCACCAACTTTGTGAATATAATGTTTTGTGACTTTTGAAATATATATAAAAGATTGAAAAACCATAGTGCTTTATTTATTTCCTTATGCAATGCATGTATAAATTTGATTCATATTAATAATGAATTATCAAGACACTTTTATAAATGAATGTTATTGTTTTTTGCCAAATACCGGTAATATCCTGTTCCCAAGTGCCTATGCTCCAAGCTCCCAAATTACAAAATTGTTCAGATAAAGGGTCCTTTTTGTCCATAATAAAAAGACAAAATTTTCCTTAAACGACATTTTATTGTAATATTATTTGAAAGGTATTTGTAGTTCTCCAAGCTCCCAAATTACAATATGGTTCAGTAAAATAATATTCTGATAAAGGGTCGTTTTTGTCCAGAATAAAAGGACAAATTTTCCCTTAAACGATTCTTCATTGTAATAATGTTTGAAAGACAATTAATTGCCTTTAAGCTCCATACCAAGATTTTGCAAAATTAAAAATTAATCGGAAAAATGGTAGTTTTTAATAATATATGAATTTATTATACATACAATTAATTTTCCCTTCTTTTCAATAGGCTTCCCAGAGTGGTTAACTTATGATGCCTTTGTATATACAACTAAGAGAGAAAATTTTGTAATGCCAAAAGATCAGACTACAGAAACAACACATGGCGAACCCAACACTCTCAGTACAAATAACTTAGGCAAGTTATCATGCATCAGCAGAATATGTCAAAAATTGGTGTGGAAGTAAAAGAACGCAATCAACTAATATATATCATTTTTGGGAAAGACAGGGTAGTTAATGCAGACAACACTAGATTATGAAGATCAGTCAAGTAGCTTCAAGGAGCAAATTGACCAGTATCCGAAGCTTGCCCAATACTTCACTGACAACTTAAAACCACGAATAAAAACATTTGTTAATGAACCTAGGCAACACAAGAAAGAGAGATCTGAAAAACTCTGGACTAACAACAATGCTGAAAGCATAAACTATGTCTTCAAAGTTGCAATTAATTGGAAACCACAGTCTACTCCAGATTTAATAAAAAAAACTTTACGACTGTGCTGGTACAGTTTGTACACCTGAGAGGCTGTCTTCATGGCCAAAGTGACTACAAGTTAATCTCTAGTGAGGGCCATTATTTGACCTCTGATCAACTCTGGCGGTGCAAAACAGAAGAAGAAAAATGCACATTATTGGACAATTATTTACAAGACAAGAAACGAAAAAGGAAAATAGCCATGATAAGTTCATCAGATTGGAAGTTTTCTGTGTAAATAAGGCGAAAACAATTGCCAAGAAACCTTGTCAAAGGAAAAGACCAAAAAATGAGAGGACAAAAAAAAGAAAGACACTATGTTTCGAACATGTAGTAAAACATTTAATATGCATAGTCATTGAAGTAATAAATAATTTTATGAAAATATTAGTCACTTGTATTTGTTTGTAATAAGCTAACACGGAAGGATAACATGAAATTGACAGAATGGCAAAGCAGACCCAAAAATAAAAATATAATAGAAAAAAAACTCTACACAGGACAAAACAGACTGCCTTTAATCATATACAGGCATATTAAAGCTCAAATAGGTAATATAGTTTAAGTTAAGACATCAACAACACATCATAGTTACATAAATTTTACAAATGGGATAAAACAATTAAAATATGTACTTCGGTGTTCAGTGGTGAAAAGACCGACCCCATCGTTAGTCGGTCTGTTAATTTGGAAGAACTTTTGTCACTTGAAACTAACGAAATGTACAGCTTTATATGCTTAAGTCATTTGTCAACTACATTTTTTTGTTATATATTCATATAAAACTATGTTTTTTTTTTTTTCAAAAAATATTGTGAGATCTAAACTAATGGGATTTTAGTTAAATTTGTACCAATAGAAGCATAATTGTCACAGGTTAATTTGTTTATATTTTTGTTGTGAGAATTTCTCATTTCTGATGATATAAACATAAACATAAGTACATGTATTATTTTTGTTCTGAATTTGCTATATATTTCAATTAAAAATAAATTATAAATAATAATATTCATGTTCACATAATTAGAAAACAAAAACTACTGAAGGCATTTTCCTGACAATCTTATGACCAAATAAACAAATAGACTCCAGACAATTCTGTGTCTTTCAACACATGGTTTGTTAAAACCCAGCCATATAAAATGACTTCAAAATATTTTTTTAAAATAAATAAAATTGCATAAAACTGTTAATCAGAGATGTTTTACAGCTTGTACTGTTAAACAAAATATATTATTTGTAAAATTTAGCTTTAATATGAAACAATCAATAATTAAGACAAATATATATATTAATATAAATTTATATCTTGAGTTATTATCTTTTTATAGCCTGGAAGAGTAGTAACCTTAGTCAAGTCCAACAACCCTGATGTAGGTATACTATTGCCCCAACAGTTATTATTTGCAACAACTGTTAAAATAAGGCTTGCATTCTGTACACATTCAGTTTCTGTTCGGTAATTTTCTTGTTGGTCATAGTTTAAGTTTGTTACTTACTTACAAAAGTACATGAAGGCATCAGTGTTCAAATACATATAAAAAGAAACAAATAGAAGAAAGAAAATATGCAAACAAATGCAAGGACTGTTTTAAAAAAGACAAAAAAAACCAGACCAAAGTACATACATGTACAGGTACTTGCCTGAAAAGTTATTTTGTGGAACCTATATATTTAAAAGTGACACAAAGAGAAAAACACAAAAATGTGTACACAACACATTGTTTACAAAATACTGGTGTAATCGAGTAGGACCAACAGCATTATATATTCGTAAATTAATAACATGATTTGTATTATGTTTTATTATATGACTATAAATTTTCTGTTTTCTCATTGGCTAAAAGCATAGAAAATCCTCTTTGATAAAACATTATATTCACCACAGTAAAATCAAGAGAGGTTAATATAAGACTTGGAACAGCGTCCGTGTACCCAAATATAGATATTCCTAGGCAACCTCAATGAAGTAGCTTTATGACGTCATGTAAATTCCTGTTTTTTCTTTTCCTTCTTGTTTATGGTGTATTTTTTTTCTCTTCGTCTTGTTTTCGTTGTATTTATTTTTAGTAAACTTTATTAAATATTTCAACTTACTGCAAAAGCAGATGAAATATTTAGTAAAAAAATAGGGATCAGTTTTAAAAGTAGCTTGAGCAAATACTAGAAAATTGTAGAAGAATTATAAAGTCATATAATAAAACAATTGTTGACTTGATTTCAGTTGATACAATGATTTATCAACCCCAGAGATATGACATTCCGCCTCGGCCATTGGCCTCTGTAAATATATCTCTGGGGTTGATAAATCATTACATCAACCTCATCAAAAGTCAATAATTGTATAAGGTAACATGCTTTATTGATATATAATTGTCATTGAAACAAATGTTAATAAATATATGATGATATCACAGGAATAAATATCATAAATGAAGAAAGACAAACACAATGGCGAACAGAAAAAGGATGAAAAGACAAGTCCATTAAACACTACCATGTACATAGAAAAAAACAAGTTTAAGCAATTTAAGTATCACCATGATCACTGTGACCAAAAACTGGAGATGAAGTCTGATGCTGTGGAAGGTAAGCATGTCCAGCTTTCTTTGTTCCACCTGTTGTGATGATCTGGAAGGGTTAGCAGCTCCAGCTTAATTGTTCCACATGTTGTGATGCTCATGGAGATCCCCTTGGTCATATAAAGTAAGAACCTAGTGATATGTAAATTGTTGGTGAGCTCTATTTTTCTTACATGGAAGCATGTAGCAAGCTCAAAGTTTGCTGTCATTAATTTTAGTTGTTGCATGTTAATACCTGCATCTACAAGAAGATAAAACTGTGGCAATGAATTATTGTTCAGCAGCAGTTATTTCAATTTGCAGGCTTTTTACTGAAACACCTAACATTCACATTATCCATTTCAGGAAAAAGTTTGGGGCATTGCTTATGAGATTGCAAATGAACAGATTGATGATGTCACAGCTCATCTAGATTTTCGTGAAAAGAATGGCTATACTCAAACCGAAGTTGTCTTTTATCCTAGCGAGGAAATAGAATCTCCAATACACTTAAAGATCTACATAGGAACTTCAGATAATGAAGAATACCTAGGACCAGCACCAATAGAAGACATTGCCAAACAAATCTACGACTCAGTTGGACCAAGTGGGAAAAATATAGATTATCTACTGAATTTAGCAAATGCAGTGCGACAGTTGTTCCCAGAAGAAACTGATGAACATTTATTTGAATTAGAGAAAAGTGTAAAACATAAACTGAATGAAAGTATAAGACATTAATTAATTATTGTTTTTAAATAAAATTTTACTTTAGGCTTTAGGTTTGAATTCTTTGATACACTTATTACACTATTATCAAAATATAAATCTTTTAATATGAAGTTGTTTTTATACACCCGTTTACGGGACGTATTATGGTATACTGTTGTCAGTCCGTCTGTCTGTCTGTCCGTCCTCAACATGTTGGACATTAACTCAAAAATGCTTTAACCAATTTGCATAAAACTTTGGGGAATTGTTTATATCTATTGACGTGAGCTCTCTTTCGTTTTTTATAAATTTTAGATTTTATGTTTCCGAGTTATGGGGTTTTATTCATTAAAAAAAGGGGGATTTTCCAGTTTTCGGACAATAACTCAAAAATTTGTAAGGGTTCCGCAGAACCCAGTGTCTCGCCTACTTTTGCTGTTAATCGCAGGCTCAACAAAAATGAGGAAAAAAATCAATAAAAATATTCCTTTAGATACTATCTTTTGATTGTAAGAAGCTTCTGTCAAAGTTTGGTATAAATCCAGGATAGTTTATGAATCTAATAAATGTTTTAAAAACTTTAACTGCAGACTGTATTTAATGTTAACTGGAAGAAAAACTAAGTCCATTTATAAGTAAAATAAGGATAAACAAGTACAAAATTTTAACAAAATTTCCTTCAAGATACTAGCTTTTGATCATAAACAAGCTTCTGTCCAAGTTTGGTGCAAATCCAGGATAGTTTAAGAAAGTTATTAAAATTTTAAAAACTTTAACCACAGAGTGAATGTAATGTTTCCCGGCAGAAAAACTAAGTCCATTTACAAGTAAAATACGGAAAAATAGGAATTTTATTTTCACAAAATTCACTTCTGGATACTATCTTATTATCATAAACAAGCTTCTGTCCAAGTTTGGTACAAATCCAGGATAGTTTAAGAAAGTAATTAAAATTTCAAAAACTTTAACCACAGAGTGAATGTAATGTTTCCCGGCAGAAAAACTAAGTCCATTTACAAGTAAAATACGGAAAAATAGGAATTTTATTTTCACAAAATTTACTTCTGGATACTATCTTATTATCATAAACAAGCTTCTGTCCAAGTTTGGTACAAATCCAGGATAGTTTAAGAAAGTTATTAAAATTTCAAAAACTTTAACCACAGAGTGAATGTAATGTTTCCCGGCAGAAAAACTAAGTCCATTTACAAGTAAAATACCGAAAAACAGGAATTTTATATTTACAAAATTTACTTCTGGATACTATCTTATGATCATAAACAAGCTTCTGTCCAAGTTTGGTAGAAATCCAGGATAGTTTAAGAAAGTTGTTAAAATTTCAAAAACTTTAACCACAGAGTGAATATTTGTGGACACCACCGCCGCCGACGGAATGTAGGATCGCTATGTCTCGCTTTTTCGACTAAAGTAGAAGGCTCGACAATAAATGTTTAAAAACTTTAACTGCAGACTGAATGTAATGTTAACTGGAAGAAAACAAAACTTCCTTCTAGATACTAGCATTTGATCATAAACAAGCTTCTGTCCAAGTTTGGTACAAATCCAAAATAGTATAAGAAAGTTATTAAAATTTTAAAAACTTTAACCACAGAGTGAATATGTTGTTTCCTGGCAAAAAATCTAAGTCCATTTAAAAGTAAAATACGGAAAAACAGGAAATAAATTTTTTTACAAAATTTCCTTCATGATACTAGCTTTTGATCATAAACAAGCTTCTGTCCAAGTTTGGTAGAAATCCAGGATAGTTTAAGAAAGTTATTAAAATTTCAAAAACTTGAACCACAGAGTGAATATTTGTGGACGCAGCCGACGACGCCAACGGAATGTAGGATCGCTATGTCTCACTTTTTCGACTAAAGTCGAAGGCTCGACAAAAATGCTTTCACCAATTTGCAAGAAATTTGGTGAATTGTTTATATCTATTGACATGAGCTCCCTTTCCATTTTTATAAATTTTAGATTTTACGTTTCCGAGTTAAGGGGTTTTATCAATTAAACTAGAGGCTCTAAAGAGCCTGTGTGGCTCACCTTGGTCTATGTGCATATTAAACAAAGGACACAGATGGATTCATGACAAAATTGTGTTTTGGTGATGGTGATATGTTTGTAGATCTTACTTTACTGAACATTCTTGCTGCTTACAATTATCTCTATCTATAATGAACTTGGCCCAGTAGTTACAGTGGAAAATACTTTGTAAAAAATTACAGAAATTTACAAAATTTATGAAAATTGTAAAAAATTGACTATAAAGGGCAATAACTCCTTAAGGGGTCAATTGACAATTTTATTTGTAGATCTTACTTTGCTGTACATTATTGCTGTTTACAGTTTATCTCTATCTATAATAATATTCAAGATAATAACCAAAAGCTGCAAAATTTTCTTAAAATTACCAATTCAGGGGCAGCAACCCAACAACGTGTTGCCTGATTGGTCTGAAAATTTCAGGGCAGATAGATCTTGACCTAATGAACAATTTTATCCTTGTCAGATTTGCTCTAAATGCTTTGGTTTCAGAGATATGAGCCAAAAACTGCATTTTACCCTATGTACTATTTTTTAGCGATGTCGGCCATCTTGGTTCGCAGGCGGGGTCATCAGACACATTTTTTAAACAAGATACCCTAATGATGATTGTGGACAAGTTTGGTTAAATTTGTCTTGGTAGTTTCAGAGGAGAAGATTTTTGTAAAAGATTACAAAAATTTACGAAAAATGGTTAAAAATTGACTATAAAGGGTAATAACTCCTTAAGGGGTCAACTGACCATTTTGGTCAAGTTAGCTTAATTGTAGATCTTACTTTGCTGAACATTATTGCTGTTTACAGTTTATCTCTATCTATAATAATATTCAAGATAATAACCAAAAACGGCAAAATTTCCTTAAAATTACCAATTCAGGGGCAGCAACCCAACAACGGGTTGTCAGATTCATCTAAAAATTTCAGGGCAGATAGATCTTGACCTGATAAACAATTTTACCCCGTCAGATTTGCTCTAAATTGCTTTGGTTTCAGAAATATAAGCCAAAATTTACATTTTACCCCTATGTTCTATTTTTAGCCATGGCGGCCATCTTGGTTGGTTGGCCGGGTCACTGGACACATTTTTTAAACTAGATACCCTAATGATGATTGTGGCCAAGTTTGGTCAAATTTAGCCCAGTAGTTTCCGAGGAGAAGATTTTTGTAAAAGTTTAGGGACGATGGACGCCAAGTGATGAGAAAAGCTCACTTGGCCCTTTGGGCCAGGTGAGCTAAAAAAAAGAGTGGAAAACTGATTATTTGAGTGAATTTTTCAAAGTCCAAGACCCATAACTCTGCACAAAATCATCAGACAGGAACAAAATTAGAACTTGATCTGAAACGTGTTATGATAAAACAATACTCCAAATATCAAATCAATATCTTCAAGCAAGAAGAAACTAGAGGCTCTCAAGAGCCTGTGTCGCTCACCTGTATTTACTGATGCTTTGGAAATCATGTAAAATAAGGTTAAAATCATAATTAATAGTATTAGATATTAGATATTATAATGATATCTTAGATAATAACAAATAAAATGCTTCGCTGGGCGCAGCTTGATACGACCGCAGAGGTCGAACCCTGAACAGTTGGGGCAAGTATGGACACAACATTCAAGCTTGATACAGCACTGAATTTGGATTGTGATTAAATATTTGACACAGCATAGGTTTCTGACACAGAAAGAATGTGGTCTAAGAACTTCAATTTTTTTAATTTACCTATTATGGTCCAATGTCTAAAATCAAAATACATGGTTAGATTCAGCATATCAAAGAACCCCATATATTCAATTTTTGTTGAAATCAAACAAAGTTTAATTTTGGACCCCAACATGGACAAACTTGAAAACTGGTCCCATAATCAAAAATCTAAACACATGTTTAGATTCAGCATATCAAAGTACCCCAAGAATTCAATTTTTGTTAAAATCAAACTAAGTTTAATTTTGGACCCTTTGGACCTTAATGTAGACAATTTAAAAAACGGGACCCAAAATTAAAAATCTAAAAACATGGTTAGATTTGGCATATCAAAGAACCCCAATAATTCAATTTTTGATGAAATCAAACAAAGTTTAATTTTGGACCCTTTTGACCTCAATATGAACCAATTTGATAGCGGGCCCACAAATAAAAAATCTAAATACATGGTAAGATTCAGCATATCAAAGAACCCCATATATTCAATTTTTGTTGAAATCAAACAAAGTTTAATTTTGGACCCCAACTTGGACCAACTTGAAAACTGGGCCCATAATCAAAAATCTAAACACATGTTAAGATTCAGCATATCAAAGAACCCCAAAAATTCAATTTTTGTTAAAATCAAACTAAGTTTAATTTTGGACCCTTTGGACCTTAATGTAGACCAATTTAAAAAACGGGACCCAAAATTAAAAATCTAAATACACGGTTAGATTTGGCATATCAAAGAACCCCAATAATTAAATTTTTGATGAAATCAAACAAAGTTTAATTTTGGACCCTTTTGACCTCAATATGAACCAATTTGAAAAACGGGGTCCACAAATAAAAAATCTAAATACATGGTTAGATTCAGCATATCAAAGAACCCCATATATTCAATTTTTGTTGAAATCAAACAAAGTTTAATTTTGGACCCCAATTTGGACCAACTTGAAAACTGGGCCAAAAATCAAAAATCTAAATACATGTTTAGATTCAGCATATCAAAGAACCCCATATATTCAATTTTTGTTAAAATCAAACAAAGTTTAATTTTTGACCCTTTGGACCTTAATGTAGACCAATTTGAAAACTGGATCCATTATTAAAAATCTAAATACACAGTTAGATTCGGCATAACAAATAAATAAATGTGGTCAAAGATTTTACAAATCTAATGCGCCATACTGTGCAATTAAAGATTACTTCTTGAAATTTTTCAATATTTGAAATTTGAAAAAAAAATAATATTTGATGAAGAATAATTCTTTTTAATTTCTGAAATCTGAAATGAGAAAAAATTGACCCCCCACAATTTCTTTTTACCCCCCCCCCCCCCCCCCTTTTTTCCCCCAAACCATAATTACCCATTTAAATTTACCATAGTGCTAACTTAATCTATTTTATAATAGAATTTAAAATATAGTGTCAAATCTTTCATATGGATTTTTTTGTAAAAAAAAAAGATGCAACATTTGCAGATATTTTTACTGGTCTTCCTTTATAAATATGCATTTCTTTAAACATAATTTAAAAGCAGTGTAAGGGAAGTAACCAAAACGTTGTATTTGGATTACCTCCCTTACACTGTTTTAAATTATCTTAATTGTTCATTAACCATTACTTTATACATAATTTAAAAGCAGTGTAAGGGAGATAATTTCAATGATGTATTTGATTTATCTCCCTTACACTGCTTTAAATTATGTTTTGTACTAAAGTATTTGTCCATTAACCAGGACAACCTTGTTTTTCCCCCTTTTTTGCCCCTAATTCTTAAACGGTTTGAGCCATAACCCCCCAAAGCAAATCCTAACCATCCCTTTGTGGTATGGAAACTTGTAGTACAATTTCAGAGAGATCCATACACCGTTCCACAGTTATTGTCTGGAAACTAGAAAATGCTTATTTTTGGCCCCTTTTTGGCCCCTAATTCCTTAACTGTTGGTACCATAACCCCCAAAATCAATCCCCACCTTCCTTTTGTTGTATTGAACCTTATGGTAAAATTTCATAGAGATCCATTCACTTAAACTAAAGTTAGAGTGCGAAAACTAATGCGTATTCGGACGACGACGCCGGACGACGACGACGACGCCGGACGACGACGACGACGCCGGACGACGACGACGACGACGACGACGCCAACGTCATACCAATATACGACCACAAAAATTTTTTTGCGGTCGTATAAAAACTGCAAAATTTTTGTAAAATTACTAACTCAGGGGCAGCAACCCACCAACTGGTTGTCGGATTCGTCTGAAAATTTCAAGCAGATAAATCTAAATCTGATGAACATTTTTGCCACCTGTCGGATTTGCTCTAAATGCTTTAGTTTCAGAGATATAAACCAAAAACTGCATTTTACCCCTATGTTCTATTTTTAACCAAGTGGGCCATGATGGTTGGAAGGCAGGGTCATCAGACTTTTTAAACTAGATACCCTAATAATGATTATGGCCAAGTATGGTTAAATTTGTCTCAGTAGTTTCAGAGAAGAAGATTTTTGTAAAAGATTACAAAAATTTACAAAAAATTGTTAAAAATTGACTATTAAGGGCAATAACTCCTAAAGGAGTCGACTGACAATTTTGGTCATGCAACTTATTTGTAGTTCTTACTTTGCTGAACATTATTCCTGTCTACAGTTTATCTCTATCTATAATAATATTCAAGATAATAACCAAAAACTGCAAAATTTCCTTAAAATTACCAATTCAGGGGCAGCAACCCAACAACGGGTTGTCAGATTTGTCTGAAAATTTTTCAGAGATATAAGCCAAAATCTACATTTTACCCCTATGTTCTATTTTTAGCCATGGCCGCCATCTTGGTTGGTTGGCGGGATCATCGGACACATTTTTTAAACTAGATACCCTAATGATGATTGTGGCCAAGTTTGGTTAAATTTGGCCCAGTGGTTTCAGAGGAGAAGATTTTTGTAAAAAGCTAACGACGACGACGGACGCCAAGTGATGAGAAAAGCTCACTTGGCCCTTTGGACCAGGTGAGCTAAAAAAGGGGGATTTTCCAGTTTTCGGATGAGATCACAAAAATGCTTTCAGCAGTTCTCATGAAACTTTGCTGAATTGTTTATATCTATTGACGTAAGCTCCCTTTTGATTTTTTTACATTTTAGATTTTACATTTCCGAGTTATGGGGTTTTATTCATTAAAAAAGGGGGTATTTTCCAGTTTTTCGGACAATAACTCAAAAATGCTTTCAGTAGTTCTCATGAAACTTAGGTGAATTGTTTATATCTATTTACTTAAGCTCCCTTTCGATTTTGATAAATTTCTGATATGACATTGAGAAGTTATTGAAGTTATAAAACGCGACAGGCGTATCATGCGCTCATGGCACAGCTGTTTATTGTCAATTGTAATACTGATATGAAGTAATTATACATGTATAATGGAACTGTGACTTTTATGGTTTAATTTCGGATTGTATGGTTTTGGGTATAAATAAAAGGAGAGAGGTGTCTACACAATACATCAACTTCTAAATTGTTCTGAGTCATTATAGAAAGTGTGAATAAATATATACACTGAATAATATAAAATATGATAGGACTGACCAGGTTCCTGATTTTGGACAGTCACATGAACAATAATTCAGAAATAAAACTAGTTAAGAAGATGAAGATAAATAATATATTGCACAGGAACAATAAAGATGGACGGACAGTTTTAAATAACACTATTCTTGTCATATTATATTCTTGTTCATCCATGATATTTCTCTTGGATCCCACTTTGATATTTCTGAATTTGAGTCAGTGCTAGATTTATTTCCTATTGTATTGGCTACTGGTGGGTTAGGTACTGCAGGGGGTGGCGGTGGTGGAGCAGGTGCCCTTGGTGGTGGAGGTATTGACGGAGCATCAACAGGGCTTGTCACTGATGATCTGGTAAATGCAGTTTCACAAGAATTGTCTTTGCTTTTAGTATTTAATCTGTTTTGTTGACTCAGATTGTCATCTAATGTTGCCCCTGCCAATTTGTTCAACTGAAATTTAATTATATAAATGTTAATAACAATTTAGCAATAATGAAATTATGCAAAGAGACTCACCCTTGCCTGACATAACTATCAGTCATAGTTTACTAACTTCACTTTTTTATACGACCGCAAAAAAATTTTGTGGTCGTATATTGGTATGACGTTGGCGTCGTCGTCGTCGTCGTCGTCGTCGTCGTCCGGCGTCGTCGTCGTCGTCGTCCGGCGTCGTCGTCCGAATACATATTGGTTTTCGCACTCTAACTTTAGTTTAAGTGAATGGATCTTTTTGAAATTTGACCATAAGGTTAAATACCACAAAAGGAAGGTTGGGATTGATTTTGGGGGTTATGGTACCAACAGTTAAGGAATTAGGGGCCAAAAAGGGGCCAAAAATGAGCATTTTCTAGTTTCCAGACAATAACTGTGGAACGGTGTATGGATCTCTCTGAAATTATACTACAAGTTTCCATACCACAAAGGGATGGTTAGGATTTGCTTTGGGGGGTTATGGCTCAAACCGTTTAGGAATTAGGGGCAAAAAAGGGGGAAAAACAAGGTTGTCCTGGTTAATGGACAAATACTTTAGTACAAAACATAATTTAAAGCAGTGTAAGGGAGATAAATCAAATGCATCATTGAAATTATCTCCCTTACACTGCTTTTAAATTATGTATAAAGTAATGGTTAATGAACAATAAAGATAATCTAAAACAGTGTAAGGGAGGTAATCCAAATACAACGTTTTGGTTACTTCCCTTACACTGCTTTTAAATTATGTTTAAAGAAATGCATATTTATAAAGGAAGACCAGTAAAAATATCTGCAAATGTTTTCATCTTTTTTTTTTACAAAAAAATCCATATGAAAGATTTGACACTATATTTTTATTAATTAAATTATAAAATAGATTAAGTTAGCACTATGGTAAATTTAAATGGGTAATTATGGTTGCCAACTCCATTGGAAATTTGAATTGAGATTATGACCATATCTTGAGGGAAAGAATTTTTTGGGGGGAAAAAGGGGGGTGGGGATAAAAAGAAATTGTGGGGGGCCAATTTTTTCTCATTTCAGATTTCAGAAATTAAAAAGAATTATTCTTCAAATATTATTTTTTTTTCAAATTTCAAATATTGAAAAATTTCAAGAAGTAATCTTTAATTGCATAGTATGGCGCATTAGATTTGTAAAATCTTTGATCACATTTATTTATTTGTTATGCCGAATCTAACAGTGTATTTAGATTTTTAATTTTGGGTCCAGTTTTCAAATTGGTCTACATTAATGTCCAAAGGGTCCAAAATTAAACTTTGTTTGATTTTAGCAAAAATTGAATATATGAGGTTCTTTGATATGCTGAATCTAAACATGTATTTAGATTTTTGATTTTTGGCCCAGTTTTCAAGTTGGTCCAAATTGGGGTCCAAAATTAAACTTTGTTTGATTTCATCAAAAATTGAATATATGGGGTTCTTTGATATGCTGAATCTAACCATGTATTTAGATTTTTTATTTGTAGGCCCCGCTATCAAATTGGTTCATATTGAGGTCAAAAGGGTCCAAAATTAAACTTTGTTTGATTTCATCGAAAATTGAATTATTGGGGTTCTTTGATATGCCAAATCTAACCGTGTTTTTAGATTTTTAATTTGGGTCCCGTTTTTTAAATTGGTCTTCATTGAGGTCCAAAGGGTCCAAAATTAAACTTAGTTTGATTTTAACAAAAATTGAATTCTTGGGGTTCTTTTATATGCTGAATCTAGACATGTGTTTAGATTTTTGATTATGGGCCCAGTTTTCAAGTTGGTCCAAGTTGGGGTCCAAAATTAAACTTTTTTTTATTTCAACAAAAATTGAATATATGGGGTTCTTTGATATGCTGAATCTAACCATGAATTTAGATTTTTTATTTGTGGGCCCCGCTATCAAATTGGTTCATATTGAGGTCAAAAGGGTCCAAAATTAAACTATGTTTGATTTCATCAAAAATTGAATTATTGGGGTTCTTTGATATTCCAAATCTAACCGTGTATTTAGATTTTTTATTTTAAGTCCCGTTTTTTAAATTGGTCTACATTAAGGTCCAAAGGGTCCAAAATTAAACTTAGTTTGATTTTAGCAAAAATTGAATTCTTGGGGTTCTTTGATATGCTGAATCTAAACATGTATTTAGATTTTTGATTATGGGCCCAGTTTTCAAGTTTGTCCAAGTTGGGGTCCAAAATTAAACTTTGTTTGATTTTAACAAAAATTGAATATATGGGGTTCTTTGATATGCTGAATCTAACCATGTATTTTGATTTCGGACATTGGACCATAATAGGTAAATTAAAAAAATTAGTTCTTAGACCACATTCTTTCTGTGTCAGAAACCTATGCTGTGTCAAATATTTAATAACAATCCAAATTCAGAGCTGTATCAAGCTTGAATGTTGTGTCCATACTTGCCCCAACTGTTCAGGGTTCGACCTCTGCGGTCGTATCAAGCTGCGCCCCAGCGAAGCATTTTATTTTATACATGTATACAACAATTGTGTAGTTTTGTCCTGATCTACTAGAACCCAGAAAACCTGCAAGCATTTCATTTAGACACATAACAGCCATTCAGAATAAATAACGCCAGAATAAAGTGATCAAGTGATCGCAGATGCTCCTTTTTGCGAGAAAAAAAGCCCAGTACATGCCAAAATTCAAATTGAATGTGACCTGTATTTATGTTTTATTAAATTGTTCTAAAATTTAAAAAAAATGTCAAGCAATACTTTCATTTTCACCTAGAAACAAAAAGATCTAAATTCTAAGATAACTAACACATGGAAAGTAAATGTCAACATCCATCTTGACCTGTGATCTGGACATAGTGTTCAATTCTCGAAAGATATGGTCCAACAGTATTTTTAATATCATCCAGAAATTTAAAAACACAATACTTTTACATAAAATAAGGGGCATAGCTCTAGAACAGTAAAAGTCAAAACATTCAAAATCGAACTTGACCTGTATTTCATGATCTGTGACTTAAAAAAAATTGGTAAAGTGGTACATGTGTACTTTTACTTATCATCTTGAAACCAAATAAATACATACCCGGTAATAGTATTGGTAAATTATAACTGTTGGAGTTCTCAAACACATAGTGGCTATCTTTTTATGTACCAATAAAGAAAATACTTACAAAGCTATCTGGTATATTTGAAGGTTGTATTCCACAACTGACAACTGGTTTACAAAAGCTGTAACCCACATGTTGATAAAAATCTTGTTTATCATGGGTACTCAGATACATTGTCTCAAATCCTTCACTGAAAAATGATGAGAAAAATACTTAGTTATTAAAATCCTGATTACTTTAATATTGAAAGACAGTAGGCATTTTCACAAAAAAATCATAACCACAAAAATCTCTCATATTGCATGAACAGGCAAGTTTAACTGCTGAACAATTTTAGTGTCATGATAATCCGTATATACAATCCAGTGGCAGATCCAGGATTTCAGATAGATTGGTTGCGCTTTAGTCAGAAAAACTTTTAAAAAAAAAATAGAATCTTTGGTCGTCAGTGGGGAACCTCAAAAGCCCCTCCCCTGGGAATCTGAAACAACTTATTACAATTAATCAGCTCAGCTTGAAGACAAAAATAGTATTTCAGTTGCCATAATACTTTATAACTATTTTTCATTCTTTTTGTAATCTACCTGATACTTATTAAAATGTTAAGTTTTGTTAAATAAATTTTAAAATAATGTTAAAAATAATCTAGATAGTATCCAAAACACGCATGATAAATGCACTAATATGTACAACCATTCTCAGACAAAAATGGATTATTCTGGTAAAGATGAACACATATTATTGAAAATTACTTTTTTTATTCACTAATATTGTACTTTTGATTCATTTATTTTAGTGGGTACCAACTTTTATTGACTGAGGCAAAATTGTATTTCCATGGATACTTGATTTCATGGTTAAGTAAAAGTTCGATAACAAGCATATAGAAAATTAATACATCATTGAAATTTTAAATAAGTGGGGCTATACCAATGAAATCAAGGAAAATTGGTAACCCACAATATTTATGAATCCACAGTTATTAAATCAGTTCCACTTCAACATTCCCCCCCCCCCCCCCCCCCCCTCAAGATATTTAATAAATAATATATCAAGGAAACTTATTAGAATTGCTGTACACTTAACACATAGTTTACAGTTAAGTATGCAATACAATATAGTTATCTTTAAAGAAATAGTATTTTATCTGTAATCCTTCACTATAAAAGTTCGCTTCTCTGTTTCAAAATAACAAGCTTTTTAAAAGACTATTATAAATTGATAGTATATATATATAACGAAACTAGAACAAGCAGAAAAAAATGAAGGGTCCGCATCCTTGTTTTCGATATATAAGACATTGAAAATTTGGCTGAAAATGATTCTCTCTAGGTTTTTCCTAAAATTGGCACTTTTTTCTTTCAAAAACTATGAAAAAATAGCAAGGATTTTATAAAATTTTCAAATATGGCTTTTTAACCTATATGTAATAAAATTATGAAAAGAAAAGTAGGGCTTAGTGGGCAAATTTTTTAATGGCACTTCATGGATAAAACCAGAGGATTCAGAATATCTAATAAAAATTCAAAAACAAGAGAAGGGAACATCCTTAAGGTATATTAACTGTATACTGCCATCTTGGAATGTAAAATAGTATATGTAGTACATAATCGGCCAAGTTCTTTGCTTAATTCTGCAAATTTTGAGACATATTGGCAATTGGCAAATGTTCTGAGTAGATAGATCTTATCATGATGATCATTTTTATGGTTTACACTTTTAACTTTGCTCCTACAGTTTACAAAATAACAGCAAACTAAAGGCTCTTAAGAGCCTGTGTCGCTCACCTTGGTCTCAGTGCATATTCAACAAAGGACACCTTCCAACATTGTAGACGAGAATAGAATTCATGACAAAAATCTATGTTTTGTTGATCTTGTATTGCTGACCATTTAGTTTGTTTAGTTTCTCTTTATTTTCTTTAGTTTTTGCTCAAAACACAAGAGAGGGTAAAAAAAATCCTCATTTACGGGCAATCACTCCTATAAAGAGTGACAGTCTACTAACTATATCGCCAAAATTTGACTTGTTGGTAGATCTTGCCTTGCTGATCATTTTTGTGATTTAAAGTGTATTTATCTATTATAATTTTTATCATATAAGGCAAAATGCAAAAAAATGGTAAAAATCATCTATAAAGGGCAATAACTCCAATTAGGAGTCGTCAGATGATTTCCTCCAATTTTCTAAATTGTAGATCTTGTCATGCTGATCATTTTTGCTTATTTAAGTTTCTATCTGTCTATTAAGATATAAGGCAAAAACGCAAAAATTTGGTAAAAATTGTCATCAAAGGGCAATAACTCTAATAAAGAGTCAACTGACGATTTCGACCATGCAGAATTATTTGTGAAACTTGTCTTGATGATCATTTTTGCAATTAAAGTTTCTTTTTATCTATTAGTTTTCAAGATAATAGGCAAAATTGAAAAAAATGTTAAAGTTTGTGATTTAAGGGCAATAACTCCTATAAGAAGTCATCTGACAGTTTTGACGTATATGGCAAATTGGTAGAGCTCAACATTCTAAGCATTTTTACCCGTGTCAGATTTTCCCTATTTATAACAGTTTTCCAAATAATAGACAAAACTTGCATTTTATGCCTATGTTCTATTTTAAGCCATTTTGGCCATCTAGGTTGGCAGGCGGGGTCATCGGACACATTTTTATACAACCGCAAGATGGTATGACGTTGGCGTCGTCGTTGTCCGAAGACACATTGGTTTTCGCACTCTAACTTTAGTTTAAGTGAATGGATCTCTATGAAATTTTACAATAAGGTTCAATACCACAAAAGGAAGGTTGGGATTGATTTTGGGGGTTATGGCACCAACAGTTAAGGAATTAGGGGCCAAAAATAATCATTTTTGTAACTTCCAGACATAACTTGTGTGTTAGTGTATGGATCTCTCTGACATTGTACCACAAGGTTCCATATCACAAAGGGAATGCTGGGATTGATTTTGGGGGTAATTGCCTCAAAATTTTAGGAATTAGGGGCAAAAAACAAGCATTTATTTAGTTTCATGATAATAACTTGTGTGTAAGTGTATGGATCTTTCTGAAATTGTACTACAAGGTTCCATATCACAAAGGGAAAGCTGGAATTGAGTTTGGGGGTAATTGCCCTAAATGTTTAGGAATAAGGGGCCAAAAAGGGGCCAAAAATTAAGCATTTTTCTAGTTTCCAGACAATAACTTGTGTTCAAGTGTATGGATCTCTCTGAAATTGTACTGCAAGGTACCATACCACAAAGGGAAGGCTGGGATTGATTTTGGGGGTAATTCCCTGAAAAGTTAAGGAATTAGAGGCCAAAAAGGGGCAAAAAACCAGCATTTTTCTAGTTTCAGGACAATAACTTGTGTGTAAGTGTATGGATCTTTATGAAACAAGGTTCCATATCACAAAGGGAAAGCTGGGTTTGAGTTTGGGGGTAATTGCCCTAAACGTTTAGGAATTTGGGGCCAAAAAGGGGCCTAAAAACAAGCATTTTTCTAGTTTCCAGACAATAACTTGTGTTCAAGTGTATGGATCTCTCTGAAATTGTACTGCAAGGTACCATACCACAAAGGGAAGACTGGGATTGATTTTGGGGGTGATGAATCATAAGGGGGTTCAAAAATTTGGGGGAGGGATTTTTTTTTTCTTTAAAATTTTCCATTTTAAATTGGTTATTTCTGATTTATATATAAAAGCAAATAATAATGATATGGTTTGAATAGGTAAATTAAAATTTTGAAGTTCTTAGACCACATTCATTCTGTGTCAGAAACCTATGCTGTGTCAAATATTTAATCACAATCCAAATTCAGTGCTGTATCAAGCTTAAATGTTGTGTCCATACTTGCCCCAACTGTTCATGGTTCGACCTCTGCGGTCGTATCAAGCTGCGCCCAGCGGAGCATTTTATTTAAACTAGATACACCAATGATGATTGTGGCCAAGTTTGGTTAAATTTGGTCCTGTAGTTTCAGAGAAGATTTTTGTAAAAGTTAACGTACGACGACGACAGACGACGGAAGCCAAGTGATGGGACAGGTGAGCTAAAAATAGGAAAAAATGTGTATTTCAGGGGCATAACTCAACAAAAAGTAGACAGATTTTTCTCAAATTTTTGTGCTGATAATTTTTGCAATATCCCATTTTAACCTAGCTCCTATTTTTTTCATGATAAAAGCCAAAAACTGTAAAACATTAATATTTCAGGGGCAATAGCTCCAAACCAGGTTTACAGATTTTTATGGGCAGATACATCTTGTGGTGCAAAACCTTTCAGCAGTTTGCATTTTTAACCTAGCTCCTAAAGTTATCACAATAACAGCCAACAACTGCTAAAATTTGAGAAAAAAAATCCATTTTTCAGGGGCAATAATTCCTAAATAAGTAGTAAGTTTCTTCTTCAATTTTCAGGGTAGATACATCTTGTCATGTTGATCATTTTTGCATTTTACGCTTTTAACCTAGCTCCCGTATTTTTGAAACAATGGCAAGGAAATGCCAAAAAAAAGTTTTAAATTAACATTTCAGGGGCAATAACTCTAAAACAGGTTGACAGATTTTTCAAAAGTTTTCAGGCTATGCTAACAATTTTTACTCTGTCAGTTTTGCTCTAGTTGCCATAGTTGTAGAGATATTCGCCAAAAACTGTAGTTTGACCCCTTTGTTCTATTAGACAAGGTGGCCATGTTGGTTAATCAACCTGGACCAAAAATCACTAACTTTATAGTTGAAATACTACAGAAGCAGACAATGTTTCTATGTTGTGATGTTACACTATTGTTTCAGATAAGGGTGAAGGTTTGGTACCATTAAAACGTTTAAACCCACTGCAATTGTTTGCACCTGTCCTAAGTCAGGAATCTGATGTTCAGTAGTTGTTCTTTTGTTGATGTGGTTCATAAGTGTTTCTCGTTTTTTATATAGATTAGACCGTTGGTTTTCCCGTTTGAATGGTTTTACACTAGTAATTTTTGGGGCCCTTTATAGCTTGCTATTCGGTGTGAGCCAAGGCTCTGTGTTGAAGACCGTCTTTTGACCTATATTGGTTTACTTTTATAAATTTTGACTTGGATGGAGAGTTGTCTCATTGGCACTCATACCATATCTTCTTATATCTATAAACACAGTTTATTTGGCAAAGATTGTGAAAATAAATATCAAATTGGCATATATTTGCAAGGTGAGTGGATCAGGCTCCTAGGAGCCTCTAGTTTTACTTGGTCTCTGTGTACAAGCTTTTAGAAAGATGCCAAAGGATTTTATGTGGCACTTTAGACATGTTAGATAGGTAGTTGATACTGTGTCCTATATAGTTCTTCATAAAAAGTCTGAGTTTTTACCAAAAAAAATGTATTAGTGCTTTTAGGCTAATCAATTTTTCGATATAATTTTAAAACTAACAATAAACATGTGTATTGAAAAATTTGGTAAAAACTACTTAAAGACTGTTACCTTCTTGCAAAATTTTCTGTTTCTTGCATTAGTAGTTTTCCAAGACCTTTACCTCGCAGGGACCTCTTCACAACGACTGAAATATTTCATTACATACTAATTATTATATCTATATGTTTTTGATTCAATGTACCTCTGTGGAGTATTTTAACATTTTAAAACTGTCATTTTATGAATACATGAAAATTCAATGCATACCAAACCATGTTAGAAAGGAAAGAATTTTAAAAGTTATTGGTTGGAAAGTTACATTTTTCATAAATCCTATGCATTTAAATTTAAAAAAACTCTTATCAGATGAGATCATGCACAAATGATATGAATATACCAAAAAATCATATATGTCACTTTTATACTTCTCAATAAATAGTAAATTAAAACATGTAAAGGTCCTATAAACCAAAGTAAAATATAAGGAATTCACATGACTGTTGTAAAAAAAAAAAAGGTCAGTAATTTTCTTTTACAAATATTCAAAATCCAGTCCTACAATTTTATTTATAATGCAGTATGGAATTGCCAAGGAAATATTTATTTTTACGTATAAAATTCAAAGGAAAACCACATTTTTATGTTTTAACATATAAATTACTGATTCTTGTATAGTATTAAAGAGTGCGACAAAAAATTACAAAAGGCATAAATAAGAATAAAGTCAAGACACCAACATACAGGAAAATCTTTTTAATGTTTTTAAAATTTGAAAACCGGTAAACAAACTAAAAGCAACAAAACTTTATTTTTGGTACATGTTTAGATATGGTACACACACTTGCATTATTAATGCAACAAAAACAAATTCAGTGACCAAAATAAATTTTACATCAATAAAACCGAAATTTTAGTAGCAATAACATATTTTTGCAGAAAATTTTGACAATTTTTCAAGAAATCTAGTTTTAAAATGATTGTTCTTTTCTTCATTTATGGGTCCTAACATGTATTCCATACTATTGCAAATCTATTTTGACTTTATTTCAATGAACTCTGGATATATAAAAGCTATACATGTTCATATACATATCTTTTCGCCATTTTCAAATAATTAGTTCTTCTCTTTCTAGTACGTTGCATAAAAAATTCAGAAAAATCTGTGATATCACATATTTATGCATGACTCACCTTACAAAATATTACTAGCAGACGTGATGGAATAGTTGTTACCTGATTCAACAAAGCAAGATTTTTCTCTCCCAACTACTATAGACAACCGACTATGACCAACAGGTAAGTCTTCATCATTGACAAGAACTAAATTCACAGGATATTTATCACAGGATTTTTCCAAGGAATGTATTCTAAAATATGATAATTCAAATAGTTGAAGTTGTGTGTTTACATTTAAATTTTTTTTTATAACTTTCATTTTCCTGTGTTTGCATGCATGCAGTCAATGTTTTTTTCAACATATTACCTCTCCATATTTTTTGGGATTAATTGATATGCTGTCCCAAGTCATGAGCCTGAAGTTCAGTGGTAGCTGTTGGTTCGACCATAACTCTGTCATCATTTGTTTTTTTTTTAAATGTTTTGTTATAAATTATGCCGTTGGTTTTCTTGGTTGAATTGTTTCATACTTTTCATACCGGGCCTTTTATAGCCGACTGTACAGTATGGGTTTTTCTCATTGTTGAAGGCCATACGGTTCCCTATAATTAATTTAACCTTCCATGTGATAAATTACCACATCTTCTTCACCTTCTTGTAGCTTAATTAATTTTGTTTTATATTATAGCAGTCTCACTCTCATTTCAAATGAATGAGTGGAAATAAAACCGCTTAATATCAAATTATTAATCACGCAAATTAATTTTTTAAAGTTATAGATAATAATAATGATAACTGATAGAGAAATTTCCAGATATAAACTAGCATATCGATTTGTAAATTTAAATTACACTCTACTTTCAGTTTACAGTTACTTATTTTGGGTATTTAGCCACAGCACGCACCTTGCAGTTTTACTCCGAGGCCATTCTTCATTTAATACAGAGGCACATTCTTCTAAATACTGATTATTTTTATGTAGTACACATGTATGCATACTGAAAAACTGATTTTGTACCCCAAACACTACAGAAATTGTTCTTCCTAGCGAAGCCTCGTCCCGAGAAATCAACGAACCAGGGGAGATAACCACATGCAATGGATTTGCCACCTCCACTTTCTGCAGCTGACAAGAAGCAAGTTTGTTGACGCCAAGGATTATTAAAATCCTTGAGGACAGTTATTCGTTAAAAACAACTTATGCTTATTTATAAAATCGTGTCTTCTTGGTATGAGAAAGGGGCGTGTATTAAAATAATTTTATGAATCTGTATCTGGTAAAAATTATTATACGTTGTCTAGTTGTACAAATGTATGTCCCAAAATCTTGCATATATACAGCAGAAAAAGAGCTCATGTATACCCATACTGATTTATGAAGAATCAGTCTTATGGCTCTTTGCCTTTATTTATAACCTGGTGTTTTGGGAAATAATAATCATGATAATGTCACTTCTTGATATGAATAAACTTTTATCAAAAACCAAAGGCAAAGGAAAGTAATGTATCCATATGATTAAGCTATCATTGGCGTGCAAATTCAAACAATTTTCTGTTTAATTATAGGTAATGGCTAAATATGCTATTTTGCCAGCTCTAGGTAAGGGGAAGCCAATTTTGACACTGTAAACGATTTTGTTTACAGCTATAATGCAATTCAAAGAACTGACTATTATCATGATTATTTCAAAAGCAAAGTTATTCTAAATATTTTTGTCCCCTGCACAACACGTTACAGGGGTACATAGAAATACCGGGCGTCCATCCGTCTGTCTGTCCGGTCTTGTTATCGCTCTCACATCATGCACATGTAATGCCCCTTGGAAACATTAATTATTTGAAAAATTGCATCGTAAGCGCTCTCATTTGTACAATTCTTGCCAGATCTTTATGAAACTTATATCATAGGTAATTATATCAGCAATATCTCGGACGAGTTCGAAAATCAGTGCCAATCAATTATTTTTAAAAGAGTTATGCCCCTTGGAATTATCAATTATATGGGTTTGCATCATTAGTGCTCTCATGTATACAATTCTTGCCAGATTTTTATGAAACTTATATTGTAGGTTCATATCAGCGATGTCTGGAACGAGTTGGAAAATGTGTGCCGATCAATTATTTTTAAAAGAGTTATGCCCCTTGGAAATATAAATTATATGGAAAATTGTCTTCAATGTGAGCGCTCTCACTTGTACAATTCTCTCCAGATTTTTATGAAATTTATATTATAGGTTTATATCATCAATGTCTTGGATGAGTACAAAAAGCTTTGCAGATCAATTATTTTTTTAAAAAGTTATGCCCTTGGAAATATTAATTATATAGAAAATTGTATTGTTAGTGCTCTAATGTGTACAACTCTTGCCAGAATTTTATGAAATTTATATCATAGGTTTATATCAGCAATGTCTTTGACGCTTTAGAAAATAAGTGCTGATAAGATATTTTTAACAAGTTCTGCCCCTTTGAAATATTAATTGCATGTATATTGGAAATCACGTTGAATTTTCTCTGAAGCATTCATTTCTCTTAAGATATTTATGAGCAGTTTTAAAGAACAAAAAAAAGTGTATTTTTTAGTTATTGCCCTTGATCCTTGGATAGATAAAATATGTGCAACACAGGGGACATTGGAACTCTGTTCTTTTATTTATTTTGAAGCTATGTGATTGATCTTGTTCGATTGTATAATGTTTTATCAAATTTATATGCAATGAGTTTTTAACTTTTATTTTTTTGCAACATACGGTTAAAAAATCTGAGATTTTATTCTTATGCATACATAGCATTAGACTGTGACTGATGTTAGAAGTAACTTCAACTTCATGTTTTTGATATGATGACATTGCTACAAATGAATGGTCAATATTTTTCTTTTTATGTCTTTTAACAAATTTTTATTTTCACTTGGAATCATGAGTATTTTCAAACAATCATATGTATCTCAAATATTGTTACTGTTATCTTATTTACTATATGAGTGATAATTTTATTCTTTTATGTTGGCAATTCACCCTTTTCAAAGAACCTGCAAAATAACAAATTCACTATATTGCTGGCAATGGCAAAAATCAATTGCTATAGAAATATGCTATTTTGCAAGCTTTAATTATTATTAAGATATATTAATCAGAGGCGGCATAATAGCTTATTTTCTATTTTGCATGTGCTGGCTTAAGTTATGATATCAGCAAATTGTAATCATGGTAATGTTAATTAATCAAGACATTCAGAAAAATCTCAGATAAATATCTAACAAATTTCTTTTTTGATCGAATATAATTCTTGTCTTTGATGATTTCTAAAATTAGCTTTATAAATTTGAGCAAATGCAAGAAAAACAGCAAAGCTTTGATTTTTCTATATTATATCAGATACATATAACACATGTATTATACTCTCTGATTATTATAACAATTGTTGATTTGATATGGAAATTCAGTTATACAATACTGTTGAATTTATAGTAAACCATAATACTGATTACTCAACATGTGCTCTAGTGAATGCATAACATAATTGTGCTACAAACAATTAGTACAAATATATGGCCAAGTAGCCACAGGCTTGCAAAAGTAATATGTTATAGGCGCTTGAACTGATGAGTTATATGGCCGATAGTAATCACAAAACTGCCCTACATACAGTTGTTCTCAACTACAACACTATTTTAGCCAGAAGCAAGATAAATATCAAAATTCAGCACTTTAACAATAGGGAATGCATTTTGAGTTTGTCACACTTCAAATACAAATAAAATTCTCACAACTGTAAAGTGTATTGTTAATAAAATGTTTATATTGTAATTTCAGTTCATTTGCCTACCCAACAATCAAGGAAAGGCTTCCTGTAATTCTAGCAAAGATTGCTGATACTTTGTATAGAACCAGGGAGAAGATCAAAAGTCAATACCAGGATGTAAGTCTCTGTCCATCTGTTTTATAACATGAAGTTCAAATGTTTGAAAATAAAAAAAATTTCTTAAAAGACTTATCATATCTTCATATTGAATAAGCAACCCATTCCCTGATTCCATTTGCAAAATGGAACAGATATATAATGTTATGTTTTTGTACAATTCAAGGGATTTTGTTTTGTATTTTAATGAGAATTTTATATTATAAGCTTCTAGTATTAAAATAATAGTGTGTTTTTTTGCTTTCCTGTTGTTAAATTTGAATGCTTGTAAGTATTCGTACAGTCTAACTTAACCCAGCCCCCACTATCCACTTGCCTACAAACGCAAGTGGATAAATACATTTTCTTTTGAATATATATCCTTATTTCAGTAGCTAAAAAATAACAAAAATAACAAAAAATTAAACACATCTTGTTCCCTTGAAAACAAACAAAAAATTAATGTCAATTGGCAGTAGGAATTAGTCAGGTTTTAATTGGGGCAGATATTTTATACCACCAAGATATATTTAGCATGAAGTTTAGTGCAATGTACTTCCACATAATATTAATTAACAAATAAATAAGTATGACCTTTTTCAGGATGCAAGTGAAGAATTGAAAAGTATTATAGGATCTTGTTCAAAGCTTAGAAATGAAGTACAAACCAATAAAGTAGCCGTTCCTTTACAAGACAGTAGGGATGATACACGGGTATGGAACCAGTATCTTCAGACAGTTACAGAGAGAGAAGGGAGTCCTCCTAGTTGGTTTAAATCTCCTTGGCTTTATATGGAATGCTATATGTATAGAAGAATTCAAGAGTCTGTTGAAAAGTGGTAAATGTTGAATTTGTATAGAAATTATAGATTAATGTTTAAAGTGATTTCTAATCTAAGTTTAATCAAATTTATGTCTTTTAAGTTTTAAAGGTTAACATCAGCAATTTCTTAAATGAGTTTGAAAATCCTTCCAGATATACCAGATAGTTTTTTGAAGTTATTTTCCCTTAAATGTAAGTATTATATGGAAAATCAACATTGTAATGATCTGGCAACTACATTTCTCATCAGAGTTTAATGAATTTTATGTTTACGAGTTTGAAAACCAGTGCTGATGTATTTTTTTGTGGGGAGTTATGCCCCTTTGATATGGAAAATGCAAGATATTTTAGCTGGAGACATTACCTAATCCATAACACACTTGTATATATGAAAAACAACTCAAAAGAATAACCAACTTGTTAAAAGTCTAAAAGAAAAAACTATTTAACAGAGCTCCAGATAAGCTGCGTATTTGCGTAATTACGCAATTAAAACAATAGAAAACCAAATTCAATTGATTTTCTTAGTGTTTAAAAACTAATTCATTCAAAGGAGAACCCAATAAGTTATTTATACTATGCATTTCCAACCCTAATAGTCGCTGTCAAGTGCGTTATTTACCCTAAATAATGAATTATTTTTGCGTAATTCATAAATCTATTTTCGTAATTTAAAGAAATCCACTTTGGTTCTTAAAATAGAGCACCAATCAAAAAGCAATCCTAACTTCTCGGGCATTCTCGCTCACTTACATTAACGTAAATGTAAGTGAAGCGATAAGGGTCGAGAAATTACAAATGGCAGAACCGGGTCCTTGTCGAAATCTAAAAATTGTTTGTCCCTTGCTAAAATTTTGTATCCTGATAAACAAGCGGCACCAGTTCATAAAATTTTCTTTTTATAGCAAGGGAATAGAAGAGGTAGAAAAAGCACATCTTGTGCCAAAGACGTAGTTTATTGAATTATCTCAAAACTGACACATATTCTGAGGAATAAAGAAATGTCACACACATTATTAATTCACTCGTGGAGAAAGCAATAACTCTGTGTGCAATAACACTGGACATTAATTAACCACCCATCATCATGATCATATATTTATAGTGACTGTTTTGCTGCTTACATGAACAATATTTTGGTGTATGTCACTAAATTGGGTAAGAATAAAACTGTCCATGAATCGATGTTACATTGTTTTAACACATTCACAGAACTATAATATTGATGCATCATACACATGACAATGAATCAATTTTACCCAAACAGAGTAAATGTCTCAATTTTAAAACCATGATGAAAAAAATCCAATACATTCAGGAATATTGGAGTGAAAAACCCAATTCAATCTTTGCCTGAGGGGTAAACTTGAACTGATGATGCAAAAGAAAAACCTATTTCACTCAATTACATAAAAAATGAGGAGTAAAAACCCTAATTAGTAAATTCTTATCTGGAGCTCTGATTTAAGAATTAAAAAGATTTTTATTTTCTGCCGAGTCTTTTTTTTTCATAACATAAGAAAATTGTCATAAGAGAATGATACAAAATCTAAAGTTGAAGAAATTTATAGCAATTAAAAAAAAAAACGCTTACAATTTTTTACAGAAGAAATGAATATATTCTCTTCTTGACAGTTTAAATGTGAAAAGAAGGAAGTTTTTTCTTTCATTGCACAATTAACATAGTTGACTTTGTTTTTAAAAAACTCTTTCAAACCAGTCTTTGAAAATTTCTGACTTATTTAGCAGAAATAGATAAAAAATGCAGTTGGATCAGAATTCAGATAGGCTTAGTTTTATGATGATATCTTAATATGAAATTATACAGTACATCAGTTATGCTAGTATAAACCAGTAGAATAGGAAAACAAAGGATATGGGGTATCCTTCCATGACACAAAATCAGTACATGCACAGCAAAAAAAAAACACAATAAGCAAAGAAACAGCGCTTTTATTGCTGTTCTTCATCTCAAAGTCAAAGTGAGGCCTTCAACACGGAGCAACAAAAGAAACTCATCTCACCGCAAGTTTAAGACGGCCCCTAGCACTGGCTTGAGTGGAATTCTTTGCAAAAATAAATTTGGATAGACTTTGTAAGATGTAACCCCACCTAATCGGGCCGGTTAAAAAAGAACACACTTGACCTCGACTTCATTTCATGGATCAGTGAACAAGGTTAAATTTTCGTGGTCAAGTCCATATCTCAGATACTATAAGCAATAGATCGTCTATATTTGGTGTATGAAATGATTGTAAGGTGTACATGTCCAACTGGCAGGTGTCATCTGACCTTGACCTCATGTTCATGGTTCAGTGGTTAAAGTTTAGTTTTTGTCGAGCCTGCGACTTTTGTCGCAGAAAGCTCGACACAGGGATAGTGATCTGGCGGCGGCTACGGTGGCGGCGTTAGCTAACTTCTTAAAAGCTTTATATTTTAGAAGGTGGAAGACCTGGATGCTTCATACTTTGTATATGGATGCCTCATGTTACAAAGTTTCCGTCAGTCACATGTCCAATGTCCTTGACCTCATTTTCATGGTTCAGTGACTACTTGAAAAAAAAGTTCAGATTTTTTGTAATGTTAAATTCTCTCTTATTATAAGTAATAGGATAACTATATTTGGTATGTTCGTACCTTGCAAGGTCCTCATGCCCGTCAGACAGTTTTCACTTGACCTCGACCTCATTTCATGGATCAGTGAACAAGGTTAAGTTTTGGTGGTCAAGTCCATATCTCAGATACTATAAGCAATAGGTCTCGTATATTCGGTGTATGGAAGGACTGTAAGGTGTACATGTCCAACTGTCAGGTGTCATCTGACCTTGACCTCATTTTCATGGTTCAGTGGTTATAGTTAAGTTTTTGTGTTTTGGTCTGTTTTTCTTATACTGTATGCAATAGGTCTACTATATTTGGTGTATGGAATGATTGTAAGGTGTACATGTCTAGCTGGCAGGTGTCATCTGACCTTGACCTCATTTTCATGGTTCAGTGGTTATAGTTAAGTTTTTGTGTTTTGGTCTGTTTTTCTTATACTGTATGCAATAGGTCTACTATATTTGGTGTATGGAATGATTGTAAGGTGTACATGTCTAGCTGGCAGGTGTCATCTGACCTTGACCTCATTTTCATGGTTCAGTGGTCAAAGTTAAGTTTTTGAGTTTTGGTCTTTTTTTCTAATACTGTATGCAATAGGTCTACTATATTTGGTGTATGGAATGATTGTAAGGTGTACATGTCTAGCTGGCAGGTGACATCTGACCTTGACCTCATTTTCATGGTTCAGTGGTCGAAGTTAAGTTTTTGAGTTTTGGTCTTTTTTTCTAATACTGTATGCAATAGGTCTACTATATTTGGTGTATGGAATGATTGTAAGGTGTACATGTCTAGCTGGCAGGTGTCATCTGACCTTGACCTCATTTTCATGGTTCAGTGTTCAAAGTTAAGTGTTTGAGTTTTGGTCTTTTTTTCTAATACTATATGCAATACTTCAACTATATTTGTTGTATGGAAGAATTGTTAGCTGTACATGCCTGCCTAGCATGGTTCATCTGACCTTGACCTCATTTTCATGGTTCATTGGTCAATGTTTAGTTTACTTGGTTAATGTTAAGTTTATATGACAGTTGTAATAAAACTTTATATTTAGGACTATCAACATAATATCAATGATTAGTAAAGAAGGCGAGACATTTCAGTGTGTGCACTCTTGTTGTGATTTGGTCTATTTTTCTAATACTGTATGCAATAGGTCAGCGATATTTGGTGTATGGAAATATTTTATGATGGTCATGTCAGTCTGACAGGTTTTATTTGACCGTGACCTCATTTTCATGGTTTATTGTTCAATGTTAAGTTTTTGTGTTTTGGTCTTTTTTACTTAAACTATAAGCAATAGGTCAACTATGTTTGGTGTATGGAATGATTGTAATGTTTATATATCTGTCTGGTATCATCTGAACTTGACCTCATTTTCATGGTTCATTGGTCAATGATAAGTTTTTCGTGGTTAAGTTTGTTTCTTAGATACTATATTTGATAGTCAACTATATTTGATCCATTGAATGATTGTAAAGTGTACATGTCTGTCTGGCAGGGTTCATCTGACCTTGACCTCATATTCATGGTTCATTGGTAAATATAAAGTTTTCATGTTTTGGTCTTTTTCTTTTATAAGCAGGAGTCAACTATATTCAATGTATGGAATGATTGTAAGGTGTACATGTATTTCTGGCATGGTTTATCTGACCTTGACCTCATTTTCTTGGATCATGATAAGCTAATGTGATACTTGTAGTAAAACTTTATATTTAGGGCTATCGACATAAAATCAATGGTAGTAAAGCAGGCGAGACATTTCAGTGTGTGCACTCTTGTTTTAACAAAAAAATAGTACCGGGTAGATAAAAAGATAGTAAACAGCAAAATACTGCAGTGGTCTTCAGCAAATATCCAAAGTTCAAATTCCACTGATGTTATGACATTGATGACTGGAGGTGTTACCACAACTTATGAGTTTTTCCAGTTATTCATGGTCATTTTGTGGTTTATACCATCAGTGCAAAACTCATATAGGATGAAGCATTTTAGACAAGGATTGAATGAAAATGAGGTCAAGGACATTGGACATGTACCAGTACTCAAATTTGTCAAACAAATAAATTTTATTTCTAATTTTAGCAAAATAATGAAAGAGTTTGATGTATTTGGAGATCAGAAAGAGAAATCTTTTACAGATTCTGTGTATCCTACTGAAATAGTAATGATGCATCTCATAGAAACACAACAGAAGATTAAAGAGAATGCAGAATTAATACCTCAAGCTTTCAAACTGTTTTTAAAGGTTTGTATAAATAAGTCATCTCTTGTTCATTTTCAGGGTAATGAATACCTCAACTTATTTTCTTTTCGGTTTAAAATTCAACGTCGCATCAAAGGTTGGTGATGGGGTCTTATTGATTAAGACTTCACTTATGACATCTTCTTGTCAGAAAACACATGGGCCAATTGCATAGTTCTATGGTATGGTATGGTATGGTTTTTGTCGAGCCTGCGACTTTTGCCGCAGAAAGCTCGACATAGGGATAGTGATCCGGCAGGGGGCGTTAGCTAACTTCTTAAAAGCTTTATATTTTAGAAGGTGGAAGACCTGGATGCTTCATACTTTGTATATGGATGCCTCATGTTACGAAGTTTCCGTCAGTCACATGTCCAATGTCCTTGACCTCATTTTCATGGTTCAGTGACTACTTGAAAAAAAAGTTAAGATTTTTTTATGTTAAATTCTCTCTTATTATAAGTAATAGGATAACTATATTTGGTATGTGCGTACCTTGCAAGGTCCTCATGCCCGTCAGACAGTTTTCACTTGACCTCGACCTCATTTCATGGATCAGTGAACAAGGTTAAGTTTTGGTGGTCAAGTCCATATCTCAGATACTATAAGCAATAGGTCTAGTATATTCGGTGTATGGAAGGACTGTAAGGTGTACATGTCCAACTGGCAGGTGTCATCTGACCTTGACCTCATTTTCATGGTTCAGTGGTTATAGTTAAGTTTTTGTCGAGCCTGCGACTTTTGTCGCAGAAAGCTTGACATAGGGATAGTGATCCGGCGGCGGCGTTAGCTAACTTCTTAAAAGCTTTATATTTTAGAAGGTGGAAGGTCTGGATGCTTCATACTTTGTATATGGATGCCTCATGTTACGAAGTTTCCGTCAGTCACATGTCCAATGTCTTTGACCTCATTTTCATGGTTCAGTGACTACTTGAAAAAAAAGTTAAGATTTTTTGTAATGTTAAATTCTCTCTTATTATAAGTAATAGGATAACTATATTTGGTATGTGCGTACCTTGCAAGGTCCTCATGCCTGTCAGACAGTTTTCACTTGACCTCGACCTCATTTCATGGATCAGTGAACAAGGTTAAGTTTTGGTGGTCAAGTCCATATCTCAGATACTATAAGCAATAGGTCTAGTATATTCGGTGTATGGAAGGACTGTAAGGTGTACATGTCCAACTGGCAGGTGTCATCTGACCTTGACCTCATTTTCATGGTTCAGTGGTTATAGTTAAGTTTTTGTGTTTTGGTCTGTTTTTCTTATACTGTATGCAATAGGTCTACTATATTTGGTGTATGGAATGATTGTAAGGTGTACATGTCTAGCTGGCAGGTGTCATCTGACCTTGACCTCATTTTCATGGTTCAGTGGTTATAGTTAAGTTTTTGTGTTTTTGGTCCGTTTTTCTTATACTTTATGCAATAGGTCTACTATATTTGGTGTATGGAATGATTGTAAGGTGTACATGTCTAACTGGCAGGTGTCATCTGACTTTGACCTCATTTTCATGGTTCAGTGGTCAAAGTTAAGTTTTTGAGTTTTGGTCTTTTTTCTTATACTATATGCAATAAGTCAACTATATTTGGTGTATGGAAATATTCTATGATCTACATGTCAGTCTCGCAGGTTTTATTTGACCTTGACATCATTTTCACGGTTCATGGCTCAGTGTTAAGTTTATGTGTTTCAGTCTGTTTTTCTTAAACTATAAGCAATAGGTCAGCTATATTTGTTGTATGGAAGGATTGTAAGCTGTTCATGTCTGCCTGGCATGGTTCATCTGACCTTGACCTCATTTTCACGATTCATTGGTCAATGTTTAGTTTTCTTGGTTAAGTCTGTTTCTTAGAAACTATAAGCAATAGGTCAACTATATTTAGTGTATTGAATGGTTGTAAGTTGTACCTGTATTTCTCGTTTGGTTTATATGACCTTGACTTCATTTTCTTGGATCATGTTAAGTTTATGTAATAGTTGTATTCAAGCTTTCATTTAGGACTATCAACATAATATCAATGGTTAGTAAAGAAGGCGAGACATTTCAGCGTGTGCACTCTTGTTATTCAATTCTTTGTCTAAATTTTAGATACTGTAAATGGGAATATTTTGGTGGTTTTTGTCGAGCCTGCGACTTTTGTTGCAGAAAGCTCGACATAGGGATAGTGATCCGGCGGCGTTAGCTAACTTCTTAAAAGCGTTATATTTTAGAAGGTGGAAGATCTGGATGCTTCATACTTTGTATATGGATGCCTCATGTTACGAAGTTTCCGTCAGTCACATGTCCAATGTCCTTGACCTCATTTTCATGGTTCAGTGACTACTTGAAAAAAAAGTTAAGATTTTTTGTAATGTTAAATTCTCTCTTATTATAAGTAATAGGATAAATATATTTGGTATGTTCGTACCTTGCAAGGTCCTCATGCCCGTCAGACAGTTTTCACTTGACCTCGACCTCATTTCATGGATCAATGAACAAGGTTAAGTTTTGGTGGTCAAGTCCATATCTCAGATACTATAAGCAATAGGTCTAGTATATTCGGTGTATGGAAGGACTGTAAGGTGTACATGTCCAACTGGCAGGTGTCATCTGACCTTGACCTCATTTTCATGGTTCAGTGGTTATAGTTAAGTTTTTGTCGAGCCTGCGACTTTTGTCGCAGAAAGCTCGACATAGGGATAGCGATCCGGCGGCGGCGGCGTTAGCTAACTTCTTAAAAGCTTTATATTTTAGAAGATACAGGACCTGGATGCTTCATACTTTGTATATGGATGCCTCATGTTACGAAGTTTCCGTCAGTCACATGTCCAATGTCCTTGACCTCATTTTCATGGTTCAGTGACTACTTGAAAAAAAAGTTCAGATTTTTTGTAATGTTAAATTCTCTCTTATTATAAGTAATAGGATAACTATATTTGGTATGTGCGTACCTTGCAAGGTCCTCATGCCCGTCAGACAGTTTTCACTTGACCTCGACCTCGTTTCATGGATCAGTGAACAAGGTTAAGTTTTCGTGGTCAAGTCCATATCTCAGATACTATAAGCAATAGGTCTAGTATATTCCGTGTATGGAAGGACTGTAAGTTGTACATGTCCAACTGGCAGGTGTCATCTGACCTTGACCTCATTTTCATGGTTCAGTGGTTATAGTTAAGTTTTTGTGTTTTGGTCTGTTTTTCTTATACTGTATGCAATAGGTCTACTATATTTGGTGTATGGAATGATTGTAAGGTGTACATGTCTAGCTGGCAGGTGTCATCTGACCTTGACCTCATTTTCATGGTTCAGTGGTCAAAGTTAAGTTTTTGAGTTTTGGTCTTTTTTTCTAATACTGCATGCAATAGGTCAGCTATATTTGGTGTATGGAATGATTGTAAGGTGTACATGTCTAGCTGGCAGGTGTCATCTGACCTTGACCTCATTTTCATGGTTCAGTGGTCAAAGTTAAGTTTTTGAGTTTTGGTCTTTTTTTCTAATACTATATGCAATAGTTCAACTATATTTGGTGTATGGAAATATTTTATGACCTATATGTCAGTCACGCAGGTTTTATTTGACCTTGACCTCATTTTCAAGGTTCATTGCTCAGTGTTAAGTTTTTGTGTTTTCGTCTGTTTTTCTTAAACTATAAGCAATAGGTCAACTATATTTGTTGTATGGAAGAATTGTTAGCTGTACATGCCTGCCTAGCATGGTTCATCTGACCTTGACCTCATTTTCATGGTTCATTGGTCAATGTTTAGTTTACTTGGTTAATGTTAAGTTTATGTGACAGTTGTAATAAAGCTTTATATTTAGGACTATCAACATAATATCAATGATTAGTAAAGAAGGCGAGACATTTCAGCGTGTGCACTCTTGTTTTAAATTGGTCTACATTTAGGTCCAAAGGGTCCAAAATTAAACTTAGTTTGATTTTAACAAAAATTGAATTTTTGGGGTACTTTGATATGCTGAATCTAAACATGTGTTTAGATTTTTGATTATGGGACCAGTTTTCAAGTTTGTCCAAGTTGGGGTCCAAAATTAAACTTTGTTTGATTTCAACAAAAATTGAATATATGGGGTTCTTTGATATGCTGAATCTAACCATGTATTTTGATTTTGGACATTGGACCATAATAGGTAAATTAAGAAAATTGAAGTTCTTAGACCACATTCTTTCTGTGTCAGAAACCTATGCTGTGTCAAATATTTAATCACAATCCAAATTCAGAGCTGTATCAAGCTTGAATGTTGTGTCCAAACTTGCCCCAACTGTTCAGGGTTCGACCTCTGCGGTCGTATCAAGCTGCGCCCAGCGAAGCATTTTATTATTGAAATGATTTGAAGAGGGTAGATTTATAGAATTGTACATTTTATAAATTAATGTTGTTAAAATATTGATCTGTTAATCAAGTAAAAGAGGTAATTTTAAATGGTTACACAATTGATAGTTTGATCCCACTATTTATATCATAGTGCAATTGTTTTTTTTCTGATCAAATTAAGTCACTTGCAACATAATATGTTACACTATGATTATTAGAATCTTGCATTTATCTTTTTGGTCAAATTTTAATTTTGGTGTGTTAAATTTTGGCACTTTCTTTCATCTTAGGAACTAAATAAACCAAAATAAGAATATGGCCAAAATATTCCAATTTATGGTAGCTACTATACAAACACATAAAACTTTTTGGCAATATTTTTGAAACAACTTTTTATTGAAAGACAAGACATATCTCTGTGTCAACAGTTAAATCTATATATAAATTTGGTTTCCCTGAGTTTTAATTTAAGTCATATAGTTAGTATGGATAAAAACACCTGCACGACACATGTTACACAGTATTAATTTATAATATGCATGGATGATGACATAATGGTCCTTCTTCAATGCTATATAAAAACAAGGAGATGTGGTACAATTGACAATGAGACAACAATTTGAGTATCCATCAAAGAAAGAGGATGTAAACAACTATAGGACACCGAATGGCCTTCAACAAAGGGTAAATAACCAATGACCTTATTTATTACATGACAATCAAAGAAAAACAAATATGAAAGACATCAACCAACAACAACAACTGAATTAAAGGCTCTCTTTTTTTGACAGGCACATAAAAGAATGTAGCAGTGTTAAATATGATTGTGAGTGCCCAACCCTCCCCTAACCTGGAACAGTGGTGTTACAGCACAACATAAGAAAGTTGTCAGCAAGATCAGATCTTTAAATATGTAAACGTTGCCCAAATCAGGAGTTATCTTCCATAAATGAAGATTTTTACCAATATTTTGCATTTTTACCTTCTATATTGAAAACTATAATAGTTAGATAAAAACTTTTCAATGCAAAAGTGATCAGCAGGACAAGATTTTTTGAAATTGTTAGTCAACTCTTGATAAAAGTTATTGCCCTTTATTGATGATTTTTACCTATTTTTGCATTTTTGACTAACACTTTGGTGGATAGAGAAAAGCTGCAAACAGCAAAAAGGATCAACAAGACAAGATCTACAAATGGGTCAACAAAGCCAAAATTATCAGTTGACTCCTTATAGGAATTATTGTCTGATTATAAAAAGATGATGGTTGCCCTTTTCATTTCGAGCAAAAATTATAGAAGGTAGAAAGAAACTGTAAACAGTAAAAATGACCAGCAAGACATGATCAAGAAAAAAAAAAGATTTAAGCCATCAATTATAATCTATATAAAAATAAGGACATGTGGTATGATTCCAAATGAGACAACTATCCACTAGAGTTCAATATCTAGTCTATAATGTTGGAGAGTGGCGATTTTTGAAGATTGGCATAGTTCCAGGTGAACAACACAGGCTCTTAAGAGCCTTTAATTTAATTTCTTTGTAAATGAAAATTTTATTTGTACTTTATTTGAAACATTCTCAACTGAATGATGAATTAATTTTATTGCATTATTTTCTCTTTCTAAAACCCAGTCAAACTCTTTACTATTACGGTAGTCTTAATCTCAATAAGGGTCAGTAAACAAAAATGGAATGATTAACTCCAACATTAAATTGAAACTTGAATACCATATTTTGTTATTAAAAAAAGTAGCTGGTGCCATATATGAGTTGTTGTTGAATCTTCTCATGGGGGCTTCGGTGGCAGAGTGGTCTATTGTCTAAGTAGTTCATCTACTGTATCACTAACCTGTCAACACCGAGGTTGTGAATTTGCAACCCCCCATGTGGTAAGTGCTTTTAACTCCATTCTTAATGGACTAGGATTTTTAGTTTTCATACCAAAGGGTTCAGTTCTCTCCGTGCTTCCTCAGCCAATAAAAACTGACCATCATGATATAGCCAATAGTGCTGAAGGTGGCATTAAACACCAACAATCAATCAATCTTAACAACTGACAATTCTATATTATTATTATTTTACCCCAATTCACCTTGACTGCATTCATCCTTCTGTCCTTTGTTCAACAATTATTTCATCACACTCTTCTCAGGTACTTTTGAACAAAATGATTTCATATTTTTTTAGCAGCTTGACAGTGATGAATTGAAAGGTCTGAGCTCAGCAATTCCAAATGTCAAACCCTAATTCCTGCTTGCAGATACTTTGAATTAGTAGGGTGTATCCTTAGCACTACAACACATGAATTATTGTTGTAAATATTGTTTTATTTATGTATGGTATGTCAAACAGGTAAAGCTTGTGAAAGGGTCACCACCTTTCGAATTAAATTGTATCAGAGAAAAGGGATGGTAAAATGCCTTTATGATGACCAAGTGGTGCATCTTAAAAACTACACATAGCAATACACGTAAATTGAAATTATTGTAGTTACTATTTCAATTTTAGTGTATTGCATTTTAGATACTACATGTACATTATAATACCAGCTCCTGATTAAAACGGATTGTATTTTTTTATTTTAACTAGGTATGTCTATGGGGAAATAAATGTGACTTATCAATATCTGGTGGAGAAGATAATGCTCAGAAATCCTCACCATTAGAACAGCTAGATAAACTAGAACCAAACATCCTGATCGATAATTCTAATGTTGTTCTAAATCATTTACAGAGCAGGAAGTGTGAAAGAATAGATATTGTCTTGGACAATGCAGGGTTTGAATTGATATCAGATTTATGTTTTGCTGAATTCCTTTTATCTGCTGGCTTATGCTCAACAATATATTTACATGCAAAAGCTTTTCCATGGTTTGTTTCTGATGTCACAAAGAAAGACTTCGATTGGACTTTACAAAAATTAGGCCAGATAAATCATATTGCTGTTAGTAACTTTGCTCAACTCTGGAAAGAAAGATTGAATAACAGTACATGGATTTTGCAAGTTCATGATTTCTGGACCTTGCCTTATGATTACAGCCAAATGGAAACCTATGCTCCAGATTTATATCAGTCACTTCAGAAGTCAGACATGATATTTTTCAAAGGAGACCTTAATTATAGAAAATTGTTAGGTGATTTAAAATGGCCATTTACAGTATCATTTGAAACATGTTTACATGGTTTCTATCCTGCTCCATTATGTGTATTAAGAACAAGTAAATCAGATGTTCTTGTTGGATTACCAGAGGGTAGGGATGAAGAAATTCAGGCTCAGGATAAAGATTGGCTTGTAAATGGAAATTGGGGAGTGATCAATGCTTGTCTAAAAACAAAGTGAATGTTCATTAATGGTATCTGATGACATTTTTGATTATTTATATTATAATATATTGTTTTTTTGTCTTTTTGCATTCCTGTCTTTAAGATTAAATAATAAAAAAAAAAGAAAAAGTGTTGACCTATTTCACACAAAGTTTGAAACTTGTAAGACAGTTTATTTTTTATTTCCATTGCAGAGACAGGAATTCCTCTTACTTTTCACTAAAGAGAGGGATATGTTAGCAATTGCCATCATTTTGCATCTTTCATCAAATGCATCTTAAATTTTGTAATTCTTTCAACTCTCTTGAAACTGCAAGGTTAAATGAAAGGTTCTATAAAAAGTAATCATTTCATTAAGTTTGGATGAAAGACATGGCCACTAGGGGCAATGCTTGATTATGAGTGGTCAGTTTCAAATATTGTCTCTGAAACTACAAAATCAAACTTATCCATAAGATTCCTTGCTTATTTACGTACAATGGTTTATCAAAGATTTCCATTGATTTCTAATGAAAAATACATTTTCATCATCTCCTATGAAGAAATACAGGCAATCTGAACCAAACTTTACTGACACATAAACCCTACATCCTGTATATACTTATATAAGATTGGTAATTTGTGTTTTTTGCCTATATGTTTAGGTGTGTGTTGTTCTTCGTGCTGATGTGATGAGTCAATACTTTTCCATCGGATTTTTACAGTTTGTTCTTATGTTGTATTGTTACACCACTTTCCCAGGTTAGCGGAGGGTTGAGCATTATTTATGTGCCTGTCCAAAGTGAGGGGCCTGTGATTTAGTAGTTGTTGTTAGTTACTGTCTTTCATATTTGTTTTTCGTTCATTGTATTTAGCATCAATCAGAATGATGGTTTACTCTTTATTTATTGTTTCACATTTGTTCATGCCAATGCCATTTATAGCTAACTATACAGTATGGGTTGTGCTTAATGTTGAATGTCTTATGGTGTTTTACATCCTTGTCCTTTGGTCTCTGGTGGTTAGCTGTCTCATTGGCAATATCCTTATGTTTATAGTCCTAGAAGTAATGTTTGAAAGGTCTTTTAAAATATATAAAAAAAAAATTAAAAATTTGATATGTGATGGAAAACATTGCCACAAGAGGCAATGCTTAATTGCTACTAGTAATTTTTCCAGTTTTCTTCTCAGAAAATGCACTGATTGTTTTCCCCAGTATTAATTTTTTCAAAAATATCTTGACAAATCATAATGTCATATGTAGGTCATCAACAATGCAGTATATTTTACAATCAATTTTAGTCACAAAATATGCTGTATAAAGAGCCACAGATTAAAAAGTCTTAGCTTATGCAAAAGAGCAGGTTATTCTTATGTCATGTTTGCATCCAATTTTAATGGAAATTATTTGCAAAAACAAAAATATTTGTTTTTTAAGAGAGGTGTAACCTTTGTTTGAGCTTTAGGGGTTCAGAATGAATGAGTCTGTGTCCAGAGTAGACCTGTAATTTAAAATAAGATTGATAAAGCTAGAAATAGAAAGATATAACAATATTTATTAATAAAATTTAAATAACATATATAATATATATAAAGCTATCAAACAGTTGGATTTCATTTTTCTTTTGATAAAAAAATTAAATTCTTTAATATGAATTTATAGAAAATAAAATATAATTGGATTTCTGATTTCTTCTTACACTGATTAAAGCACCTACTTGAAAAGTGATATGACATCTACCGGGTATATAGTTTAACACAATACCATGTCAACTATGATATATATATTCATATTGTTAGATGTGCCACATTTTGAATATGAGGTTTACTGTAACTGGACTGACAATTTACACAGTAGACAGTTGATACATCTTATAATACATGATCAAGAAGAATGTGATAGTAAAAAAAAACAGTGAAATGTAAATCTACTAGTATTTTTCATCATGAATTTACATAAAATATACGGATGAACTGTACCTGTATTTTTCTCACTGAAATAGATGGATTAGTTATGTGAAAATTATTTAATGAATAACAGCAGGCAAATCTGTCAATCAAAGAATTATGTAAAATGGGTGTAAATGAATTTGATTTAGAATCTTGTATATAAAATTATCTAAATTTGCAGCACCACAAAATATATGATATATAGGAAACATGAAGTTGTCATTATATATATTTTGTAATACAATGTTTTTTTTCTATTTCTTTGAGTGATCAGCTACTGAGCCATCAAAACTACAAATTGTAAACACACTTTCACAAAATCCTTTTGCTTTACTTGGTAGCATCAGCTTCGTTTATGTACCATTATGAAAATATTCGAAAACTGAAATCCTTGTGCATATGCTGTAAATCCATGTCTTAACCATTTCCAGGATCTTCTTATTATTCTTCTTGTACGTTTTGCAACCTGAAAAAATATTAAGCATTGACTAAAACATGTTAAATTCTATCACCATTAAAGCTTACTATCATATGCAATAACTCAATGTATTTGTTTTGTACTTATCATTACTTAAAATGATGTTAGACATTCAAGAAATCAATCATCGAAATTAAATTTATAGTTTCTGCATTTCTAAATATTGGCTTCTGAGTGATACTTCACTGTTAGATTTTTTTGCAGGCATCAAATTTCTGTTACAAAAATAGCAAGAATAAATATCAGATCAATCTTAATTTATGAATTAAACATTTGTTAAGATAATGTTAAATGAAATAATATAATGAAACAAACAAAATTGTAAAAAGAGTTCCACACAAACGGCCAAACAGTTGTCAACAACTTTTACTTACATTGAATATACATGAAGATGAACATGCTTTCTTATAATTGGAATAATGTATATAATTTTAAATAGGAATAAAACTGTATATAATATTGAACAGAAACAAAACTGAATACATAATTGTACAGAAAACAAATGGTACAAAATTCTAAACAAACTGTGTACAATACTGAAAAGTACATTTATGCAGTGAATAGGAACTCGTAAACCAAACAAATATACAACATGCATTGGTTCCCAAATTTACTGCTAGAACACCAATCAATCACACTACATAACTGACTATCAAGGTTACCCCTAGTGAGTCAAGTACTGTTTACCAAGGTTACCACTAGTAAATCAAACAACATACAACATGCACTGGTAACCACTGGTTACCACTATTGAACCAAACAACATATGACATGTACTGGTTACCACTATTGAACCAAACAACATACGACATGTACTGGTTACCACTATTGAACCAAACAACATACGACATGTACTGGTTACCACTATTGAACCAAACAACATACGACATGTACTGGTTACCACTATTGACCCAAACAACATACGACATGTACTGGTTACCACTATTGAACCAAACAACATACGCAGACCTGCCAACTATCCCGATTTATGGGGTATATCCCCCATGAGAGGTGTTGACCTGAATTTTGAAATTCTTTATTATATAATGGAACACCTCAAAACAGGCATTTAAATGAGTTAAAAGGGTATTTAAGCACATGCATACTCATCCAAACAATATAGTGGTAGATTAAAAACATGTATGACAATATAAAAAGAGCATTAGGTCCTCTTCACTTAAAATCTCCCATGGAGATTTTGAAAAGTTGGCAGGTATGCTGCAACATGTACTGGTTACCACTAGTGAACCAAACAACATGCACTGGTTACCACTATTGAACCCAACAACATACACTGGTTACCATTATTGAACAAAACAACATGCATTGGTTACCACTATTGAACCAAACAACATGCACTGGTTACCACTATTGAACCAAACAACATGCACTGGTTACCACTAGTGAACCAAACAACAGGCACTGGTTACCATTATTGAACAAAACAACATGCACTGGTTACCACTAGTGAACCAAACAACAGGCACTGGTTACCACTATTGAACCAAACAACAGGCTCTGGTTACCACTAGTGAACCAAACAACATAAGACATGTACTGGTTACCACTAGTTAGGCATGGACCATTTGACTTTCGGGGGGGGGCCTGGGTTTTTGTGAAAAAAAATAATCTGGCCTCTTTTTTGACAAAAAAAAAATAATCTAGCCTATTCAGTTGCTAAAAAAATATTCTGGCTTCATCTTCAGCGAGTATGACATGTATGATGTATTTGATGAAAATATTCTTGCTTTGGATTGACTGAAAAAAATATTCTTGCTCGGTTTGCATGATAAAAAAAAATCTGCCTTGATATAAAAACCCAGCCCCCCCGAAAGTCAAATGGTTCATGCCTTAAGCAAACAACATTCAACATGCACTGGTTTTATTGTTACCTTATTTGTGTCTCTTTGGAAATTCCATATCTTTAGACATGAATATAGGAGTAGCATATCCATATATAAACGATTTTTTCAGATTATTAAGTACATTATAACCTGCAGTTTTCAAATGATACCAAATCTACAAAACATACCTTGTATTTTACCTGAGGTTATCATGTTGTAGTCTGTGTACCAAAGAACCAAGCTAATTCATATTTGGAAAGCCTACAAATTTTTGCTTTGGGTATTTTTGTTTTTAATGCAATAGTTAGAGGAATGCAACAAATATTTTGGCTCTAGTACTGAGAGTCATACTTTTTCTCGTTATCATATTATAAGACACCTGTCAATTGTTGAAGACTGTATCAAGAGACATATATCTATAAATCAGGTGGGATGACTCGTGTGAAGATGAAGATTTCTAATAACACTGTCTTGTCCACTGAGGCCAGAGACTTTTATATCTTTGTAACTATCCTTATGATTGATTGATTTTACCTTTCATTTAAAAGTAGAATTTCTTCTTTCTAGAATTTCTTACTTTTAGCTCAATTATGAGCCACAAGTACTTGGTTAGCAGATTAAAATTCTTTTAATGTTTTTCCAATTTTTATTTTAGCATTTCCTGTCTATAAGTATTTGTATTACATTTGTTCTTCGAGCAATGTGCAGAAAACTATCCATATCCGTATACTGAAAAATCCTGAAATAGAATTTTTCAGTTTCAATCTAATTAAAATTTAGTTCTCTGGTTTCATTATACTCGTATGTACGAGCACGCTAGTTAAAGTAGGTCTGAATTTTAATCAGATTGTTTCAGTATACGGATATACACATTGCTAGAAAACAAATAAATATTGATGCCAACGTTAAATGCGTTAACAATGTAATACAAATGGGGGGGGGGGGGGGGGAATTGAGACACATTAATTAACAAAATTTTAATCTGCTAACCGAGTCCCTGTGTTGTGAACTATTGCAATGCTTTCATGTCGATCTGGCCCTAAGTAATTGACCCGGCCGCCAAGTCGTTCCGGTAGAAGAGGATACGGCCAACATTTAAAGTCGATCCGGACCCTTTTTAAAATAATTACAAGGGATAAAAAAGATATATATATTAATGAACTTTATGAATGATAGCAAAGGCGGAAGACCAACAATTGTGCCTATGACGCATAGGGAAATATATTATTTTCACAAGGGAGACATTTATTCGATTTTTTCTAAAAATATATTAATTTTTTTTAATGTGAAATATGTATATTCAAATCAATTTATCACCTTAAATGAAAACGGATAAGTAAGCAGTATAAAGCATTTATGTTGATTACGATTTTATTAGAAGTTGTCAAGAATATTGTGTATGCATAATTATACTAAAAAACATATATAACAGAAAGTGAGTATAATAAGTCAACATTAATCAACAAGTTTTCATTTGACTTTGACCTAAACGTGGCATCGTTAACTACTAGTATTTGTATAAAGCTTTATATTTTAGGGGGTAGAAGACCTGGACTTTGCATGCCTTGTGTTACCAAGTGTATGTCTTTTATATGTCCATTGTCCTTGACTTCATCTTCATGGTTCAGTGACGGCTTAAAACGAGCAATAGGATAACTATATTTGGTAGATGTATTAAACCTTCAAAGGGCTACATGCCCGTCAGACTGTGTTCACCTGACCCGGCTCCAAGGTTAAGTTTTCTTGGTAAATTCTTTATCTCAGATACTATATGCAGTTGAGCAACTTCATTTGGTGTATGGATTGATTGTAAAGTGTACATATCCGTCTGGCAGGTTCTCATTTTCATGGCCCATTGGTCAATCTTAATTTCTCATGGTAAGTACGATCTTTTTCTTAGCTACTATTACTATAAGCATTAGGTTAACCATCTTTGGTGTGTGGAATGATTGCATGGTGTACATGTCTGTCTGGCAGGTTCATCTGACCATGACCTCATTTTCATGATTCAAAAGTCAACCTTATGTTTTTTCATGGTTAAATTCGTTTCTGAGATACTATAATCAATAGGACAACTATACGTAGTGTATGGAATGATTGCAAAGTGTACATGCTTGTCTGGAAGAGTTCATCTGACCTTGACCTTATTTTCATGCTTCATTGATCAGAGTTTAGTATTTTTGGTTAGAGCTGTTTCTCAGATACTATAGCAAAAAGTTAACAATAGTTGGTGTATGGAATGATTGTAAGGTGTACATGTCCGTCTGGCAGGGTTCAACTGACCTTTACCTTATTTACATGGATTATTGATAATGTTAATTTTAATATATAATATTTGTTGTATAACCTTTTTCTCTAAGACTTTCAACATAAATTAATTCATAAGTAAAGTAGGCGAGACATTTCAGCGTGATCATTCTTGTGATTTTTGACATTTGGATTGATCTTTAGGCAATGTGTTTTGTAACATTTTACCCTGTATGTGGTCCATCTATTTTCAAGTTGAACGGGTTTGGCCGTCCTCAGATGATTTTTTGATGTGTAAACTAAGCCATTTCCCCAAAAAGGTTGTGATGAACTGGTACAGGTTGGGACGGAGTTCCCCATAAGTGTTATAACAATCCAGTTGGGATATAATATTCCGGCAAATGGAATATATATTTTCAGTGCAAATTGAAAAAGAAAATATTAATTTTTAAGCAAAAATATTCAAAAGTGAATGGCTAAATAGCAGCTTTTGGTTTGGATCTAAAAGTTTCCCAGTGAATAATTTGCTAGAGTGATCCGACTGAAAAACTGCAATCTTAATTCAAATCTAATAAACAGTCGGGTTTCCAGAAAGTTTTTGACAAAAGTTGCTGCCCGTTTTATGTAATCAATTCGTGATGTTTTTTTCATAATATGTTTTTTGGACATAAAATTCATATCCCATTTTGGGATGTTTTATCCCAGACGAGTTATTTTAACCATATATATAGGTTTATACATCTATGTTGTAACCCATTTTGACGATTGCTCCAATCTAGTTCCATCCAGCAGTATCGCAAGTCCAACAGAGTACCTCTGATAGTATCTTATTTAAAAATCGATATATATATATGTTGTTTTTAGAGCTATCGAAAATTACATTGATCATAAATGGGGCGTTTTTGCTGGGTTTTTTTGTAGACTTAAAAACTTTAAACAGCAAACAAACAAAACAAAATTTGATCGAGCATTTATGAAATTAATAAACAGCTGTCAGCAACAAATTTAACAATACATGTAAAAAGATCGAAACAGTTAATATATTTTAAAAAGCGTCATGACAATGAGTTGGTGTCATGAGAAATGAACTTTTGCCTGAGATTCCTGATTCAATCAGTTCAATATGCCCTGGAATGATTCTGTTTTGTTTGTTCATCTCAGTGACATATGATTAGTGCCAGTGACACATGGCATTCGACGGAATAGTTTAAAGAATTGTACCTTCTTTGTTCCTTTGAGTTTGCTTGATTTATGTCTTATATCTTGGTGTATATCTTCAGCTTTATGAAATGTTATGTTTTCAATTTCTGCACTTTCTGCTGAAGATCTACTATCAACTGATTCGTCCGATTCTTCTAACTGTTGGTATCTTCTTTGAGAGAAACTGTCCACAAGCTCTTTTACTCCTTTTTTGGGGTTTGGCACACTGTGTCCGTTTTCAAATTTTCGTATAAGTATATTTTGGTTTGACTGAAAACTTGAGTTCAGACTTTTTTTCAATGAGGAATTTGGTTGCTTAATGTTTTGGTGTACATCTACCGCCTTGTGAAAGACACCGTTAGAATTTTCACTTTTTGACTGACTGGACGACAAATCATCTTCTAGGTCATTGAAAAACTCGTCAGAATCATCTAAATGCTGGTAACGTTTTTGAGAAAAAGTGTTCACAATTTCTTTCATTTCATTTGTAGGGTTTGGAATACTTCCATTTCTGTGGGACAGCGTCGGACTGTTTTTGACTGGCCTCGATATTTGTATTGAACAATCTGTATTATCCTTCTCAACATGAAATCTTGGCTTGGTGGCTGTTTCCTGATCGTTTTCAAACCCGTAGTCATCGTCAGACGAATCATCATCTTGAATTGTACTGTCGCGTACAGGGAAATCATTATGGTCCGACATCTGAGTATTTTTTTTCCATGTTATAACATTATTGTCTTGATCCAGAACACTTCTAGCTGTACCGTGATCATTTATTTCGTTCTCTTCACTGAACTTAGAATAACTCCTACCACGTAGTAAATTTGTCACCGAACTAAATGTTACTCCAGAGGACGCCTCCCTTAATTTCTTCCACATTTTGTTCTATTAATTTATTTATTCCAGTTTTACATGTTTATATATAGTAATACAAATCCAATGTTGATCAATTCATCGACGTAATCCGATTTTTCTTGTAATCTATAGATTTTGGATTAAATGTTTGTGTAATAATATGCGTCCTTGATTGCTATACTCGGGTAAAAATGCAATGCCATACACATAAACAGTGACAATACAGGTACAACTGTATACGTACATATTAAGTAGTCCATTTAACAGTATACCTGTAGGTCATATCCTACACACCTATTATTTATGTTTACATGTAGCGATTATAAACATACACATTGTTGATAAAAGAGATATGTAACCATTAAAAAGTCATATAACCACAGTTCTGGATTAAATTGATGTCGTGAATCAGTGTATTGATTCACAGCTGAACTACAGATGAAGTGATAATGAAAAATTCAAACTGATAATTATACTGATCAATAAAAGACTCTGAATAAAATAATAATTTATTATACAAAGAAAGCAGTACGTCGGTTCATGTTATTTCTAGCTTTTTTTCTTGAGAATCGGAAAACAGTGGGCGCAAATGCTGAATTGAGGCTATTTTCTGTCAGCCAATAAAAGTTATCAGACATACAGTACAATATGTCTGGGACTATTGTATAATAGTCCCAGAATATGTATTACAATATGTAATTTATATGTCTCTGAAGATACAAGATCAAGTAGTAAAAACTTTTATATACCAGGAATTAAAGGGTGTGAATCAACCACTTTCTTTTATAATGGAATAAAAGACTGAAATTCGTTACCAGACACGATTAAAAGTTGCTCCAAAAAATATAATTTTAAAGTGCAGGTGAACAAATTTTTGATGGATAAATTTAAATCCATCTTTAATAGTGAATTTGTTTTTTATTAATTATACTGGGGCTTTGACCATTTATCTGTGATAAATTCTAAATGATTTGTGCTTGTATTTTCTATGTGTCAACCCTTGGTGTAAACTGGAAGTCTCGTTATAAAAGGACCCCACTGGAAATAAGTTTTACTAACTTTTGTGGGTCATCCTAAGATATTAGGCTACAGTGTAAAATCTTTTCAAGTTAAACTTCACTCATTTTTAATCTAGTCTAATCATATTATCAAAATATCATGAAAATTTTCATAATTTTATTTTTTATTTTCTTAATTTAAAATTTTTAGTAAACATGTATATCATTTTAGTGTCTATAAACTATGTCTAGTGCTGTATCTATGTCTTTGTAATATTTTGTATCTGTCAAATTCATGCCTTTTTATCTTGAATAAATATATATATATATAAATATAAATATATTTTTGGCTATCGATAATCACCACTTGACCACAAACTTGACCAAGGCGGGGATCGACGACTATTAATGAGATATTAAAGAAATATACGATTTTCTTTTTTTTTTTTTTGGGGGGGGGGGGGGGGTGTTTGCGCTAACATTTATTTTTAATCTGATATCTGATTGCGAGGCATGAGATTTTATTTTTAATTTTATTGCGAGGAATGATATTTTTTTTTAATCTGATTGCGAGGAATGATATTTTATTTTTTGACACGATGCCGCATGAATGATTATTTTCATTTTTTATGAACACAAATTTCCAACATTTTTGTGTGTCAGGATATTTATTTTCAAGCTGTATTTGGAAAGCCTTATATATTTCTGCTAGATGCAGTGTCATGTCATTCATTTTCAAATCCCCACTTTTATTTTTTCAGTTTTGCCAGTTGTATTGTCAAGACATTTATGTTTATACCCATCAAATACTGCATGGTCATTCCTCTGTATATGCAAGTGTCAATAAAAGAGCAAACAGTTTAGAAATATTATATTGATGTCAATATTATACTTCCATGTTTAAACCATGCCGGATGTAATAAAACGGTGCAGAGAGCGCCGTCGATTTATTGACGGCCGCGGCATGAGAGCATGCAGTGTAAAAAATTTCAATGATTGGTGCGTGCACTATAGTGCCTTCTAGATGGTTCCTATCGATCAATGTTTTAACAAAAAAGGAGTTGAAAATATTGAGGTGTTTTGCTTGTTGGAATGCCAAAACACTTTGTATTTTTTTTAGTTGTTTTTATACAATATATGTTGAATGGTATAGTTTTCAAACTTCGTGACAGTAATTGTTCTCTTTGGAAGTGTTTTCTTGAGATATTCGTCTGGTTCTATAGCATGAACGAACCAGCCCCTTAACCACACTGTACAAACATATATGATATCTATATATATATATATATATATATGTGAGTTTATATAGGCGTTTGGCTTGAGCGTCTTATCTGGAAATCTTGAGGTTCCAGTTTGGCAAGCACATAGAAGACACATCCGTCTCCTTTCGATCTGTAGTCTCCTGTTTTGAATCTTACTGCCTGTCGATATATTCTATCGTTCCATACTCCCTTGTAGACATGACAAGCGATAAATATATTCAGTTTTCTTGCATTTCTGTTGACAGTATCTTAAATTCCTTCTCGGGAAGCCTAATGCCGAGCTCGACTTTTTCGCTACGTTGGATATATGACTGGTAAATTTTAGGTCTAATTATAGCTGTAAATGTCTATGGCTTATAATAAACAAAAATATGATTAATTTAAGAATGAAGGATGATAATGGATGGCTGTTAAACCTCTAGGGGCGAGTTGAATGTATATTCCTTACGAGAACATGTGGATAATGAACCATGTTTTGTACAAGACCGATACGATGACAGAGCCGGGTTTTAAACGCGCTAGTCCGCAAGAAGACATGTCACCCTAACCGGTCACATAATTCTGACTCGGGGTCGACCATTCTTTGCTCATACTCCTAAATGCCGCGTGCTTAGAGGAGAAGCAGCGATTGCCAATTTTCAGGTCTTAGGTTTGATAAGTCCGGAAATTGAACCAATGGTCTTCCGCACTCGAGGCGAGCATGCTGCCATAAGACCACCGATAAAGCATACACAATTATAAAAGATTTATTTACATATAACAATACAACATAAGCTCTGTAGAGCTTTTAACCGAAATACAATGTCGATATATGATTATGCTTAGACTAGTCCTATAATATAAGACTTCGGAGTTTCATATCATTTACATTCAACGTTTTTTATCGGATATTTTTTTTTACTATCAATCAAATTCGGGTTTTAAAATATTGTACAAAATGTTCATGAATATTCTTAGTTAAATCACAGGACAGAAAGAAATGACAATCATCATCAATTTTCATATTTTTTACATCTATTGCATAATTGTTCTTCTTTTGTCATTTTTCAATCTGCCTAGTTCAATACAGTAGTGTAGGACCAATGATTCAAAATTTTGTGTGCCATCTTCAAACCTAAATTTTTTGATGGTTTATATAATATGCAGTATAAGATTGATCTGTTTTTATTCATTTGTTTAAATATCTGGATATTGTCTTGAAGATTTTCACTTTTATCTCTTAAAATATTTTATAATATGAATCAGGTTCATGTTTGATAAAGTTCGAAATTTTATCGAGAAGACACATGCAACGTCCGTAAATAATCTAATATAATGAATTATAATGACAAATTGGAAACATAAAACTGTTTGTCAAAATGGTTCAACATTATGATCAGTATGCGAGAAAAATCAAGGTTTAAAAGTACACCGTTATTACAAAACTACAATAAAGTTATTTTGTTTTAGTTTAATCAGAAACTTTGCGAAAATGGGAATATTTGTAAAAATTGTATATTTCGGAAAGTGAAAGATCGGAAACCACTTTTTGATGATCGTGAAAAGGGTCTTGAAAGATCTGTTGCCGCTTTTTTTTCTCAAAAATCCACGAAAACCGATCAAATCAATAATTATGATTGGAAGGTGGTTCCACTCTTGTATAGTCCGAGGGAAGTATGAGTACTGTTAAACTCTCTGGTTTGCTGGTGGTTGGTATAGACGTTGTTTTCCTCTAGTACGTCGATCGTTTGGGCGTAAGATGGAACTGGCATCAATGTCCACTAGCCTATGCTGGATCTTGTAAAGCACGATGAGTCGATGGTTATTTCGTCTGGAATCCCACCCTAGTGTCTTGATCAAATTTGTGACACATCCTGGTGTTTTGTCAGTATAGTTGTTTGTTACAAACCTAGCGGCCCTCCTTTGTACTTGCCATAGTCGATTTATGTCCTCGGTGATATGAGGGTCCCATGCCGCACTTGCATTTCCAAAGTTGGTCTTACCAGAGATATATAAGCTGTATTTCTTACGTTTTTACTGCATCTTAGGTTTCGTCTACGGAATCCAATGGATTTAGATGCTTTTTTTTGGCAGTGACGTCAACATGATGTTTCCATTGCAAGTCCTCGCTGAATTTACTCCTAGGTATTTGCTGGTTGGTACAGTTTCGAGAGCGTGGCCGTGTAATTAGTAGTATGCTTCTCTTTTGAATTTAATGCTGGTGCTAATGCTAATGACGGTGCATTTTTCCGGATGAAATTTCATCTGTCATTTGGTTTCCCAGTCTTCTCGTGCTGAGAGGTCCTGTTGTAATTTGGCTTCGTCCTGGGAATTCCTGATGTGATGGAAAAGAAGGCAGTCGTCAGCGAATAATTAGACAGTCGAAAGTTGAACTGATTCTGGTAAGTCATTAATGAATAGTATACTAAGAAAAGTAAGGGGCCTAACACAGTACCTTGTAGAACCCCTGATAGTACATCTCCCAGTGATGACTTCCAGCCCTCAACTACCACTTGTTGTTTCCTGTTTTCTTAGAAGAAAGATTTTATCCGTTTTAGGTTTTCGTCTCTGATGCCATAGTGGTTGAGTTAATTGAGTAATCTGCAGTGTGGGACTTTGTCAAAAGCCTTTGCAAAATCGAGTAAGTTTACGTCCATTTGATCTTTCCCTGATTTCAGTTGTTTGGCAATTCCTTCGATTGTTGATATCAGTTGTGTCTCACAAGATCTACGAGCTCTAAACCCATGCTGATTGTCTGTTAAAATGTTATGCTGTTCTATAAATGTGATGACTGAGCTGTGGATGATGTGTTTCGAGAAAAAAAAAACATTTTTTTAAAAACCCGCAGTAAAACAACAGTTACTGTCATGTTCCTGACTTGGCACAGACATTTTCCTAAGAAAATGGTAGGTTAAACCTGGTTATCTAGCGATCTAAAACGCCCACTTGTATCACAGTTGTTTAATGTTCCGTAAATTTGCCTAATTGGGTGAGCAACCCAAACAGACATAATTGGTTAACGTGGCCATAACTGGGATCCAGCAGCCAAAACTATGTAAACATACATCACAGACATACAAAACAACCAGGGGCGGATCCAGGATTTTGGAAAGGGGGGGCGTAGTATGTAAAATTCGCCGAGCGGAGCGAGGCGAAACATTTTTTGGATTTTTTTTGGGCTACAAAACATAAAATAAGTGTAAAATGCACATTTTTAGTGGCGGTTCCTAACGTGGGGTATGTATATTTTATAGTTAAAGTGTAAGCTTGGGTTGGACATTTTTGATGCCGCATTCTCCCCATTAGTTGTCTATTATAAAATGATTGAATGGATCTAAAGCTATGTACTAATATATTTGATGTGGGATTTGTCAGTAAAAAAGATTGACCAGGACAATTCTCGTTTGTTGTATGGTGATCATTTATTTCGTTCTCTTCACTGAACTTAGAATAACTCCTACCACGTAGTAAATTTGTCACCGAACTAAATGTTACTCCAGAGGACGCCTCCCTTAATTTCTTCCACATTTTGTTCTATTAATTTATTTATTCCAGTTTTACATGTTTATATATAGTAATACAAATCCAATGTTGATCAATTCATCGACGTAATCCGATTTTTCTTGTAATCTATAGATTTTGGATTAAATGTTTGTGTAATAATATGCGTCCTTGATTGCTATACTCGGGTAAAAATGCAATGCCATACACATAAACAGTGACAATACAGGTACAACTGTATACGTACATATTAAGTAGTCCATTTAACAGTATACCTGTAGGTCATATCCTACACACCTATTATTTATGTTTACATGTAGCGATTATAAACATACACATTGTTGATAAAAGAGATATGTAACCATTAAAAAGTCATATAACCACAGTTCTGGATTAAATTGATGTCGTGAATCAGTGTATTGATTCACAGCTGAACTACAGATGAAGTGATAATGAAAAATTCAAACTGATAATTATACTGATCAATAAAAGACTCTGAATAAAATAATAATTTATTATACAAAGAAAGCAGTACGTCGGTTCATGTTATTTCTAGCTTTTTTTCTTGAGAATCGGAAAACAGTGGGCGCAAATGCTGAATTGAGGCTATTTTCTGTCAGCCAATAAAAGTTATCAGACATACAGTACAATATGTCTGGGACTATTGTATAATAGTCCCAGAATATGTATTACAATATGTAATTTATATGTCTCTGAAGATACAAGATCAAGTAGTAAAAACTTTTATATACCAGGAATTAAAGGGTGTGAATCAACCACTTTCTTTTATAATGGAATAAAAGACTGAAATTCGTTACCAGACACGATTAAAAGTTGCTCCAAAAAATATAATTTTAAAGTGCAGGTGAACAAATTTTTGATGGATAAATTTAAATCCATCTTTAATAGTGAATTTGTTTTTTATTAATTATACTGGGGCTTTGACCATTTATCTGTGATAAATTCTAAATGATTTGTGCTTGTATTTTCTATGTGTCAACCCTTGGTGTAAACTGGAAGTCTCGTTATAAAAGGACCCCACTGGAAATAAGTTTTACTAACTTTTGTGGGTCATCCTAAGATATTAGGCTACAGTGTAAAATCTTTTCAAGTTAAACTTCACTCATTTTTAATCTAGTCTAATCATATTATCAAAATATCATGAAAATTTTCATAATTTTATTTTTTATTTTCTTAATTTAAAATTTTTAGTAAACATGTATATCATTTTAGTGTCTATAAACTATGTCTAGTGCTGTATCTATGTCTTTGTAATATTTTGTATCTGTCAAATTCATGCCTTTTTATCTTGAATAAATATATATATATATAAATATAAATATATTTTTGGCTATCGATAATCACCACTTGACCACAAACTTGACCAAGGCGGGGATCGACGACTATTAATGAGATATTAAAGAAATATACGATTTTCTTTTTTTTTTTTTGGGGGGGGGGGGGGGGGGGGGGGTGTTTGCGCTAACATTTATTTTTAATCTGATATCTGATTGCGAGGCATGAGATTTTATTTTTAATTTTATTGCGAGGAATGATATTTTTTTTTAATCTGATTGCGAGGAATGATATTTTATTTTTTGACACGATGCCGCATGAATGATTATTTTCATTTTTTATGAACACAAATTTCCAACATTTTTGTGTGTCAGGATATTTATTTTCAAGCTGTATTTGGAAAGCCTTATATATTTCTGCTAGATGCAGTGTCATGTCATTCATTTTCAAATCCCCACTTTTATTTTTTCAGTTTTGCCAGTTGTATTGTCAAGACATTTATGTTTATACCCATCAAATACTGCATGGTCATTCCTCTGTATATGCAAGTGTCAATAAAAGAGCAAACAGTTTAGAAATATTATATTGATGTCAATATTATACTTCCATGTTTAAACCATGCCGGATGTAATAAAACGGTGCAGAGAGCGCCGTCGATTTATTGACGGCCGCGGCATGAGAGCATGCAGTGTAAAAAATTTCAATGATTGGTGCGTGCACTATAGTGCCTTCTAGATGGTTCCTATCGATCAATGTTTTAACAAAAAAGGAGTTGAAAATATTGAGGTGTTTTGCTTGTTGGAATGCCAAAACACTTTGTATTTTTTTTAGTTGTTTTTATACAATATATGTTGAATGGTATAGTTTTCAAACTTCGTGACAGTAATTGTTCTCTTTGGAAGTGTTTTCTTGAGATATTCGTCTGGTTCTATAGCATGAACGAACCAGCCCCTTAACCACACTGTACAAACATATATGATATCTATATATATATATATATATATATGTGAGTTTATATAGGCGTTTGGCTTGAGCGTCTTATCTGGAAATCTTGAGGTTCCAGTTTGGCAAGCACATAGAAGACACATCCGTCTCCTTTCGATCTGTAGTCTCCTGTTTTGAATCTTACTGCCTGTCGATATATTCTATCGTTCCATACTCCCTTGTAGACATGACAAGCGATAAATATATTCAGTTTTCTTGCATTTCTGTTGACAGTATCTTAAATTCCTTCTCGGGAAGCCTAATGCCGAGCTCGACTTTTTCGCTACGTTGGATATATGACTGGTAAATTTTAGGTCTAATTATAGCTGTAAATGTCTATGGCTTATAATAAACAAAAATATGATTAATTTAAGAATGAAGGATGATAATGGATGGCTGTTAAACCTCTAGGGGCGAGTTGAATGTATATTCCTTACGAGAACATGTGGATAATGAACCATGTTTTGTACAAGACCGATACGATGACAGAGCCGGGTTTTAAACGCGCTAGTCCGCAAGAAGACATGTCACCCTAACCGGTCACATAATTCTGACTCGGGGTCGACCATTCTTTGCTCATACTCCTAAATGCCGCGTGCTTAGAGGAGAAGCAGCGATTGCCAATTTTCAGGTCTTAGGTTTGATAAGTCCGGAAATTGAACCAATGGTCTTCCGCACTCGAGGCGAGCATGCTGCCATAAGACCACCGATAAAGCATACACAATTATAAAAGATTTATTTACATATAACAATACAACATAAGCTCTGTAGAGCTTTTAACCGAAATACAATGTCGATATATGATTATGCTTAGACTAGTCCTATAATATAAGACTTCGGAGTTTCATATCATTTACATTCAACGTTTTTTATCGGATATTTTTTTTTACTATCAATCAAATTCGGGTTTTAAAATATTGTACAAAATGTTCATGAATATTCTTAGTTAAATCACAGGACAGAAAGAAATGACAATCATCATCAATTTTCATATTTTTTACATCTATTGCATAATTGTTCTTCTTTTGTCATTTTTCAATCTGCCTAGTTCAATACAGTAGTGTAGGACCAATGATTCAAAATTTTGTGTGCCATCTTCAAACCTAAATTTTTTGATGGTTTATATAATATGCAGTATAAGATTGATCTGTTTTTATTCATTTGTTTAAATATCTGGATATTGTCTTGAAGATTTTCACTTTTATCTCTTAAAATATTTTATAATATGAATCAGGTTCATGTTTGATAAAGTTCGAAATTTTATCGAGAAGACACATGCAACGTCCGTAAATAATCTAATATAATGAATTATAATGACAAATTGGAAACATAAAACTGTTTGTCAAAATGGTTCAACATTATGATCAGTATGCGAGAAAAATCAAGGTTTAAAAGTACACCGTTATTACAAAACTACAATAAAGTTATTTTGTTTTAGTTTAATCAGAAACTTTGCGAAAATGGGAATATTTGTAAAAATTGTATATTTCGGAAAGTGAAAGATCGGAAACCACTTTTTGATGATCGTGAAAAGGGTCTTGAAAGATCTGTTGCCGCTTTTTTTTCTCAAAAATCCACGAAAACCGATCAAATCAATAATTATGATTGGAAGGTGGTTCCACTCTTGTATAGTCCGAGGGAAGTATGAGTACTGTTAAACTCTCTGGTTTGCTGGTGGTTGGTATAGACGTTGTTTTCCTCTAGTACGTCGATCGTTTGGGCGTAAGATGGAACTGGCATCAATGTCCACTAGCCTATGCTGGATCTTGTAAAGCACGATGAGTCGATGGTTATTTCGTCTGGAATCCCACCCTAGTGTCTTGATCAAATTTGTGACACATCCTGGTGTTTTGTCAGTATAGTTGTTTGTTACAAACCTAGCGGCCCTCCTTTGTACTTGCCATAGTCGATTTATGTCCTCGGTGATATGAGGGTCCCATGCCGCACTTGCATTTCCAAAGTTGGTCTTACCAGAGATATATAAGCTGTATTTCTTACGTTTTTACTGCATCTTAGGTTTCGTCTACGGAATCCAATGGATTTAGATGCTTTTTTTTGGCAGTGACGTCAACATGATGTTTCCATTGCAAGTCCTCGCTGAATTTACTCCTAGGTATTTGCTGGTTGGTACAGTTTCGAGAGCGTGGCCGTGTAATTAGTAGTATGCTTCTCTTTTGAATTTAATGCTGGTGCTAATGCTAATGACGGTGCATTTTTCCGGATGAAATTTCATCTGTCATTTGGTTTCCCAGTCTTCTCGTGCTGAGAGGTCCTGTTGTAATTTGGCTTCGTCCTGGGAATTCCTGATGTGATGGAAAAGAAGGCAGTCGTCAGCGAATAATTAGACAGTCGAAAGTTGAACTGATTCTGGTAAGTCATTAATGAATAGTATACTAAGAAAAGTAAGGGGCCTAACACAGTACCTTGTAGAACCCCTGATAGTACATCTCCCAGTGATGACTTCCAGCCCTCAACTACCACTTGTTGTTTCCTGTTTTCTTAGAAGAAAGATTTTATCCGTTTTAGGTTTTCGTCTCTGATGCCATAGTGGTTGAGTTAATTGAGTAATCTGCAGTGTGGGACTTTGTCAAAAGCCTTTGCAAAATCGAGTAAGTTTACGTCCATTTGATCTTTCCCTGATTTCAGTTGTTTGGCAATTCCTTCGATTGTTGATATCAGTTGTGTCTCACAAGATCTACGAGCTCTAAACCCATGCTGATTGTCTGTTAAAATGTTATGCTGTTCTATAAATGTGATGACTGAGCTGTGGATGATGTGTTTCGAGAAAAAAAAAACATTTTTTTAAAAACCCGCAGTAAAACAACAGTTACTGTCATGTTCCTGACTTGGCACAGACATTTTCCTAAGAAAATGGTAGGTTAAACCTGGTTATCTAGCGATCTAAAACGCCCACTTGTATCACAGTTGTTTAATGTTCCGTAAATTTGCCTAATTGGGTGAGCAACCCAAACAGACATAATTGGTTAACGTGGCCATAACTGGGATCCAGCAGCCAAAACTATGTAAACATACATCACAGACATACAAAACAACCAGGGGCGGATCCAGGATTTTGGAAAGGGGGGCGTAGTATGTAAAATTCGCCGAGCGGAGCGAGGCGAAACATTTTTTGGATTTTTTTTGGGCTACAAAACATAAAATAAGTGTAAAATGCACATTTTTAGTGGCGGTTCCTAACGTGGGGTATGTATATTTTATAGTTAAAGTGTAAGCTTGGGTTGGACATTTTTGATGCCGCATTCTCCCCATTAGTTGTCTATTATAAAATGATTGAATGGATCTAAAGCTATGTACTAATATATTTGATGTGGGATTTGTCAGTAAAAAAGATTGACCAGGACAATTCTCGTTTGTTGTATGGTGATCATTTATTTCGTTCTCTTCACTGAACTTAGAATAACTCCTACCACGTAGTAAATTTGTCACCGAACTAAATGTTACTCCAGAGGACGCCTCCCTTAATTTCTTCCACATTTTGTTCTATTAATTTATTTATTCCAGTTTTACATGTTTATATATAGTAATACAAATCCAATGTTGATCAATTCATCGACGTAATCCGATTTTTCTTGTAATCTATAGATTTTGGATTAAATGTTTGTGTAATAATATGCGTCCTTGATTGCTATACTCGGGTAAAAATGCAATGCCATACACATAAACAGTGACAATACAGGTACAACTGTATACGTACATATTAAGTAGTCCATTTAACAGTATACCTGTAGGTCATATCCTACACACCTATTATTTATGTTTACATGTAGCGATTATAAACATACACATTGTTGATAAAAGAGATATGTAACCATTAAAAAGTCATATAACCACAGTTCTGGATTAAATTGATGTCGTGAATCAGTGTATTGATTCACAGCTGAACTACAGATGAAGTGATAATGAAAAATTCAAACTGATAATTATACTGATCAATAAAAGACTCTGAATAAAATAATAATTTATTATACAAAGAAAGCAGTACGTCGGTTCATGTTATTTCTAGCTTTTTTTCTTGAGAATCGGAAAACAGTGGGCGCAAATGCTGAATTGAGGCTATTTTCTGTCAGCCAATAAAAGTTATCAGACATACAGTACAATATGTCTGGGACTATTGTATAATAGTCCCAGAATATGTATTACAATATGTAATTTATATGTCTCTGAAGATACAAGATCAAGTAGTAAAAACTTTTATATACCAGGAATTAAAGGGTGTGAATCAACCACTTTCTTTTATAATGGAATAAAAGACTGAAATTCGTTACCAGACACGATTAAAAGTTGCTCCAAAAAATATAATTTTAAAGTGCAGGTGAACAAATTTTTGATGGATAAATTTAAATCCATCTTTAATAGTGAATTTGTTTTTTATTAATTATACTGGGGCTTTGACCATTTATCTGTGATAAATTCTAAATGATTTGTGCTTGTATTTTCTATGTGTCAACCCTTGGTGTAAACTGGAAGTCTCGTTATAAAAGGACCCCACTGGAAATAAGTTTTACTAACTTTTGTGGGTCATCCTAAGATATTAGGCTACAGTGTAAAATCTTTTCAAGTTAAACTTCACTCATTTTTAATCTAGTCTAATCATATTATCAAAATATCATGAAAATTTTCATAATTTTATTTTTTATTTTCTTAATTTAAAATTTTTAGTAAACATGTATATCATTTTAGTGTCTATAAACTATGTCTAGTGCTGTATCTATGTCTTTGTAATATTTTGTATCTGTCAAATTCATGCCTTTTTATCTTGAATAAATATATATATATATAAATATAAATATATTTTTGGCTATCGATAATCACCACTTGACCACAAACTTGACCAAGGCGGGGATCGACGACTATTAATGAGATATTAAAGAAATATACGATTTTCTTTTTTTTTTTTTGGGGGGGGGGGGGGGGGGGGTGTTTGCGCTAACATTTATTTTTAATCTGATATCTGATTGCGAGGCATGAGATTTTATTTTTAATTTTATTGCGAGGAATGATATTTTTTTTTAATCTGATTGCGAGGAATGATATTTTATTTTTTGACACGATGCCGCATGAATGATTATTTTCATTTTTTATGAACACAAATTTCCAACATTTTTGTGTGTCAGGATATTTATTTTCAAGCTGTATTTGGAAAGCCTTATATATTTCTGCTAGATGCAGTGTCATGTCATTCATTTTCAAATCCCCACTTTTATTTTTTCAGTTTTGCCAGTTGTATTGTCAAGACATTTATGTTTATACCCATCAAATACTGCATGGTCATTCCTCTGTATATGCAAGTGTCAATAAAAGAGCAAACAGTTTAGAAATATTATATTGATGTCAATATTATACTTCCATGTTTAAACCATGCCGGATGTAATAAAACGGTGCAGAGAGCGCCGTCGATTTATTGACGGCCGCGGCATGAGAGCATGCAGTGTAAAAAATTTCAATGATTGGTGCGTGCACTATAGTGCCTTCTAGATGGTTCCTATCGATCAATGTTTTAACAAAAAAGGAGTTGAAAATATTGAGGTGTTTTGCTTGTTGGAATGCCAAAACACTTTGTATTTTTTTTAGTTGTTTTTATACAATATATGTTGAATGGTATAGTTTTCAAACTTCGTGACAGTAATTGTTCTCTTTGGAAGTGTTTTCTTGAGATATTCGTCTGGTTCTATAGCATGAACGAACCAGCCCCTTAACCACACTGTACAAACATATATGATATCTATATATATATATATATATATATGTGAGTTTATATAGGCGTTTGGCTTGAGCGTCTTATCTGGAAATCTTGAGGTTCCAGTTTGGCAAGCACATAGAAGACACATCCGTCTCCTTTCGATCTGTAGTCTCCTGTTTTGAATCTTACTGCCTGTCGATATATTCTATCGTTCCATACTCCCTTGTAGACATGACAAGCGATAAATATATTCAGTTTTCTTGCATTTCTGTTGACAGTATCTTAAATTCCTTCTCGGGAAGCCTAATGCCGAGCTCGACTTTTTCGCTACGTTGGATATATGACTGGTAAATTTTAGGTCTAATTATAGCTGTAAATGTCTATGGCTTATAATAAACAAAAATATGATTAATTTAAGAATGAAGGATGATAATGGATGGCTGTTAAACCTCTAGGGGCGAGTTGAATGTATATTCCTTACGAGAACATGTGGATAATGAACCATGTTTTGTACAAGACCGATACGATGACAGAGCCGGGTTTTAAACGCGCTAGTCCGCAAGAAGACATGTCACCCTAACCGGTCACATAATTCTGACTCGGGGTCGACCATTCTTTGCTCATACTCCTAAATGCCGCGTGCTTAGAGGAGAAGCAGCGATTGCCAATTTTCAGGTCTTAGGTTTGATAAGTCCGGAAATTGAACCAATGGTCTTCCGCACTCGAGGCGAGCATGCTGCCATAAGACCACCGATAAAGCATACACAATTATAAAAGATTTATTTACATATAACAATACAACATAAGCTCTGTAGAGCTTTTAACCGAAATACAATGTCGATATATGATTATGCTTAGACTAGTCCTATAATATAAGACTTCGGAGTTTCATATCATTTACATTCAACGTTTTTTATCGGATATTTTTTTTTACTATCAATCAAATTCGGGTTTTAAAATATTGTACAAAATGTTCATGAATATTCTTAGTTAAATCACAGGACAGAAAGAAATGACAATCATCATCAATTTTCATATTTTTTACATCTATTGCATAATTGTTCTTCTTTTGTCATTTTTCAATCTGCCTAGTTCAATACAGTAGTGTAGGACCAATGATTCAAAATTTTGTGTGCCATCTTCAAACCTAAATTTTTTGATGGTTTATATAATATGCAGTATAAGATTGATCTGTTTTTATTCATTTGTTTAAATATCTGGATATTGTCTTGAAGATTTTCACTTTTATCTCTTAAAATATTTTATAATATGAATCAGGTTCATGTTTGATAAAGTTCGAAATTTTATCGAGAAGACACATGCAACGTCCGTAAATAATCTAATATAATGAATTATAATGACAAATTGGAAACATAAAACTGTTTGTCAAAATGGTTCAACATTATGATCAGTATGCGAGAAAAATCAAGGTTTAAAAGTACACCGTTATTACAAAACTACAATAAAGTTATTTTGTTTTAGTTTAATCAGAAACTTTGCGAAAATGGGAATATTTGTAAAAATTGTATATTTCGGAAAGTGAAAGATCGGAAACCACTTTTTGATGATCGTGAAAAGGGTCTTGAAAGATCTGTTGCCGCTTTTTTTTCTCAAAAATCCACGAAAACCGATCAAATCAATAATTATGATTGGAAGGTGGTTCCACTCTTGTATAGTCCGAGGGAAGTATGAGTACTGTTAAACTCTCTGGTTTGCTGGTGGTTGGTATAGACGTTGTTTTCCTCTAGTACGTCGATCGTTTGGGCGTAAGATGGAACTGGCATCAATGTCCACTAGCCTATGCTGGATCTTGTAAAGCACGATGAGTCGATGGTTATTTCGTCTGGAATCCCACCCTAGTGTCTTGATCAAATTTGTGACACATCCTGGTGTTTTGTCAGTATAGTTGTTTGTTACAAACCTAGCGGCCCTCCTTTGTACTTGCCATAGTCGATTTATGTCCTCGGTGATATGAGGGTCCCATGTCGCACTTGCATTTCCAAAGTTGGTCTTACCAGAGATATATAAGCTGTATTTCTTACGTTTTTACTGCATCTTAGGTTTCGTCTACGGAATCCAATGGATTTAGATGCTTTTTTTTGGCAGTGACGTCAACATGATGTTTCCATTGCAAGTCCTCGCTGAATTTACTCCTAGGTATTTGCTGGTTGGTACAGTTTCGAGAGCGTGGCCGTGTAATTAGTAGTATGCTTCTCTTTTGAATTTAATGCTGGTGCTAATGCTAATGACGGTGCATTTTTCCGGATGAAATTTCATCTGTCATTTGGTTTCCCAGTCTTCTCGTGCTGAGAGGTCCTGTTGTAATTTGGCTTCGTCCTGGGAATTCCTGATGTGATGGAAAAGAAGGCAGTCGTCAGCGAATAATTAGACAGTCGAAAGTTGAACTGATTCTGGTAAGTCATTAATGAATAGTATACTAAGAAAAGTAAGGGGCCTAACACAGTACCTTGTAGAACCCCTGATAGTACATCTCCCAGTGATGACTTCCAGCCCTCAACTACCACTTGTTGTTTCCTGTTTTCTTAGAAGAAAGATTTTATCCGTTTTAGGTTTTCGTCTCTGATGCCATAGTGGTTGAGTTAATTGAGTAATCTGCAGTGTGGGACTTTGTCAAAAGCCTTTGCAAAATCGAGTAAGTTTACGTCCATTTGATCTTTCCCTGATTTCAGTTGTTTGGCAATTCCTTCGATTGTTGATATCAGTTGTGTCTCACAAGATCTACGAGCTCTAAACCCATGCTGATTGTCTGTTAAAATGTTATGCTGTTCTATAAATGTGATGACTGAGCTGTGGATGATGTGTTTCGAGAAAAAAAAAACATTTTTTTAAAAACCCGCAGTAAAACAACAGTTACTGTCATGTTCCTGACTTGGCACAGACATTTTCCTAAGAAAATGGTAGGTTAAACCTGGTTATCTAGCGATCTAAAACGCCCACTTGTATCACAGTTGTTTAATGTTCCGTAAATTTGCCTAATTGGGTGAGCAACCCAAACAGACATAATTGGTTAACGTGGCCATAACTGGGATCCAGCAGCCAAAACTATGTAAACATACATCACAGACATACAAAACAACCAGGGGCGGATCCAGGATTTTGGAAAGGGGGGCGTAGTATGTAAAATTCGCCGAGCGGAGCGAGGCGAAACATTTTTTGGATTTTTTTTGGGCTACAAAACATAAAATAAGTGTAAAATGCACATTTTTAGTGGCGGTTCCTAACGTGGGGTATGTATATTTTATAGTTAAAGTGTAAGCTTGGGTTGGACATTTTTGATGCCGCATTCTCCCCATTAGTTGTCTATTATAAAATGATTGAATGGATCTAAAGCTATGTACTAATATATTTGATGTGGGATTTGTCAGTAAAAAAGATTGACCAGGACAATTCTCGTTTGTTGTATGGTTAGTTAGCATAACCTCACAGATTACTTGTTGTAAACATGATATACGGCTATTCAATGAAGTTTATAATACGACCGACACGAACAAAGACAAACAAGCAATTTTCATCCAAATGTTTGGTTGAAATGTTTCACTCAACAAGGGAAGTGAGGGGTTCCAAATCAACCAACGGCTACGAATGAGTCTGAAAATCAAATGACAACGAAGTTGTGAATGACGGTCGACAAATGGAGACATAAAGGCCACACCCAGCAGGCAGGTTGCAGTTGGGCCTTGAAAAAAGTATTCAGTATATCAGTTCGGCGAAACAGACATTCCGGTCAGATATGGGATTTACATGCAAACCCCCCCCACCCTCAAAAAAAAAAATTACGCCCGTTTTTTATTCACCATGTTCATTTAATGCTGAATAATTCTGTTGGTTTTTTTTTCTTATAGCAAAAAAGGGGACACGATAATTGTTTTCATTACAGATACGGCCAGAATTTTTGTTTAAGGCAAAAATCAGGTTCAGAATTTTTTCTCTAAAATATCTCAGACTGCCCTATCAAATCAAATGGTCCGTACCTTAGACTTTAAATATATCTAGAGCTTACTGACTGAGGATCATTATTCAGCAATGTTATTAATTGGCTGGGGCGTGTGGGGTTAAACATATTTTCGTAGGTAAATAATATTGCCGTGGAATTTTTTTTTCATGAGAGTGTAATAGAGTATTACTTTCTGTTGAGTGGAAATATGAAATAGAAGTCAATACGTTCTTGATCAATCCTTTGTCTCTTTGAAGGCGTCATGCTTGTCATCCTCCGCCTAAGCAATGTGTTACTGTAATTTGAATTTCAAAATGACTGAGTGACGTTTCAAACGTACTGATCAACTTCACCGTAGCGAAACGTGACATGACTGACATAATCAATAATATATAACAGTAAATACGAGCGAAAAATAGTAAAGAATTGTCGCATAAAAATTAAATACACGACCGGGAAATGGCAAAGTTCACGAAGTCTAGTCTGATTCATCATTTTACAAAAAAAAAAAAAAAAAAAGTTCAAGCAAAGGGGGGGGGGGGCGTACGCCCTCTACGCCCCCCTCTGGATCCGCCACTGACAACTGAATTAAACGTTCAAACACACATACAAAATAAAACAAAGACGTCAACAACAAAAGTTTTTGTAGTTGATAATACAGTCAGTATAGAAAAGCATAGCGGCATATACACTTTCCCGATAAAATAAAGAATAAGCGAAATATACAAAATGACAACAACACTATGAACACCTCATATGTCCGAACCGTATCTCTGGACCCACCCGCATAGAGAACGCCAAATGGAATAGTACAAAGACAAATAAGGGTGAAACTGTAAAGTAGATAAAATTCTACACAGAGTCAGCAGCACCTAGAATCTATAACTCCAGACCATCTTGTATTATTTGTAAGGTAGACACTGAATATTTATCTATTAGGTCTTGGTACTGTCCAATGAACTTTTTGAGAAAAAGGACGAGACGTTCTTTCACAAAACCTTGGCTCATTATTTTTTTTGCTTAGACACTGATAGCGTTATACAAATTCTGAGTAGCAGCTGCAAGCTCCTGAATATCGTATGAGTTCAGAAATCTATACTCCATACGCGGAGGAAGTTGGTAAATTGCTGCTAAGATGAGGAAAATTTATAATTTCAAAATTGAAATCATCTCGTTCGTCATAGACTCTCGGGTATTGAGATAACAACTGTAGACAAATTCGGGGTTTACGTCTAAAAGTGAGGCCGAGGAAGCTGTATATGGGGTTTCCTTAATCTCTAGTTCAGGACTATAAATGGGACCCAATCAGAAAAGTTTGTATTGTTAAATTAAAGAACAAAACAAAACAGAAAACAAAAACGTACACATTAAGATATTTCCAGGGAAGACCACCGGACCCCTCTTGCTTCACTCATTCGTGGATGCATTTAGCATTAATTATAAATACAAAGATATTTACTTTTCGACAATTTACCCTCCTGAAGGTCTTATCATCTTGGGATGCATAGTTAGCATTGCCTCTTAAATGAAAACAGGTCTAAATATGGGTCTAAAAAAGAAGAAAGCATTAATTTACGTTCTTGGTATATGTAAGAGAATGAAAATCCCTTTCTTAATGATTAAGTACGAGCGTAAGCGAGTACTTATCTTGAAGAAAGGGATTATCATTCTCTTACAAACTTAGAATATTATAAATTACTCAAGGCTCAAATGCTCTCTTGATTGGCTTTAATCAAGAAACTGTTTCATTGTCAATTTATAATTAATGCATGACTTCCTTAAAGTTTTTAGGCATTTCATTGATGGATAGATCTTGGTAATGTAGGGACTATCTAATGATATGGGAAAGTTTAAGAAATGGTGTATTAGGCATTAGACACAACAAAAACGATAAAATGACAGGAATTTCCTAATAGTGAGTATGAATGTAATTAATGTAATTTATTAGTGAGGAAGTGGTTTTTTTTGTTTATTAACAGTTCAAATAAATAAATTCTAAATTTTAGTTACAACTTAATTTTATTCCACAGCCAATATTTGATTCCAACTCTTAACATCAAATACAATTTCATTAAGTAAGGTAATTATCTAAATTAAAATGTAAAAAAAAAATGCCTTTAAATGAAATTCAAAAGTTCAAATTGATTTAACCCCTATATGTAAATACTATATAATCTGAAATTTTATAATTGACACAATATTCAAGCTTGATACTGTCTGAATTTAGATTGTGAACAAATTTTTGACATAATATAGGTTTATGACGCAAAATAAATGTGGTCAAAGATCTTATAAATCCATTGCGCAATACTGTGCAATTGAAGATTTCTTCTTGAAACTTTTCAAAAATTCGAAATTTTAAAAATTTTGAAAAAAAATATGAATCCCTTAAAAAAATTGGGAAAAAAATGCCCCCCCCCCCCCCCCCAACTTTTTGAAATCCCCCTTGGAGCAATAACCCCAAAACTAAATCCCAGCCTTTCCTTTGTAGTATGGAACCTTGTAGTACAATTTCAGAAAGATCCATACACCTACACACAAGTTATTGTCTGGAAACTAGAAAAATGCTTGTTTTTGGCCCTTTTTTGGCCCCTAATTCCTACATGTTTGGGGCAATTAACCCCAAACTCAATCCCAGCCTTCCCTTTGTTATATGGAACCTTGTGGTACAATGTCAGAGAGATCCATACACTTACACACAATTTATTGTCTGGAAACTAGAAAAATGCTTGTTTTTGGCTCCTTTTTGGCCCTTAATTCCTAAACTGTTGGCCTCCATAACCCCTAAAATGAATCCCAACCTTCTACTTGTGGTATCAAACATTGTGGTACAATTTCAGAGCAATCGAAATACTTATACACAAGTTATTATCCTGAAACTAGAAAAATGCTTGTTTTGGGCCCCTTTTTGGCCCCTAATTCCTAAACGGTTGGGACCATCATCCCCAAAATCAATCCCAACCTTCCTTTTGTGGTATTAAACCTTCTAAAAAAATTTCATAGAGATCCATTCACTTAAACTAAAGTTATTGTCCGGAAACCAATGTGTCTTCGGACGACGACGCAGACGACGACGCAGACGACGACGACATCATACCATTATACGATCCAAAAAAAAAAATTTTGCGGTCGTATAAAAATTAATTCTTCAAGTAATAACATACTTTTATTTTACTGGACTGTCTGACACACTAAAGATTAAGTTTCAAATATATCACTTTTGAAAATACAGCAGATTTTTCACAGATTTTGAAGTAGAATTACACTTTTTAAAATTGCATTCACGGTCCGATCGCAATGCTTGACAACCGTTAGTTATTCTTTCACGATCATTTTTCTCGATCTACCGAATGGCACCCGTGATCATTACTTACTTGAAAGACAGTACATTTTTTTTTAAAACAAGTGTGGACAAAGATCAGTGTGGATAGTATGTTTGGATGTTTGACAGTGTTTTCTGACAAAGGGAGTTCTCATGTTTTTCCCATAGGGTTCCATATTATTAACTGTTGCACATTGACAGCCAACCTGAGCATAAGGAGTATTGTTTATTCAATATTTAGTCTTTTACGTTGAAGACTGTCATGGAAGAGACACTTACTGCATTGCCTACCAAATTATTATGATAGAATATGTTCCAAATCTTTGATTTTGGATACATTTTGTAGTTAGGAGAGGAACACATTTTAGGTTCAATTATCATGATGTGATTTTTTTATATGGGAGATGGTATCTGAGAACATGTATTTGCGTACTATTTGTATGGTTCTATTTATGTTACTTTGAGGTGGATCTTCCCAGTATCATAAGTAAAAAAGTTATTTAAATGTCGAAATTGTTTCTCAGATTAGAAACATTTTATGATTTTAAGTAATGACAATGTCTGACATGATGCTTGGGGCTAGATGAGCTACATGTAGAAAGTAAAATTCTGTGTTATTTTTTTTTTATTAATTCTTCGAAAATATCTTCTCCAAAGCCTGGTGAAAGCAAAAAAAGTTTTGACAAGTATGAAAATAATATCAACCTTAACTTTGTGAGCATGCTTTAGACTCATAACTGCTACAGAAGTCATCTGACAAAATTTCTAGTGGATATGAACATCTACTTAATATGTCTAAATATCTAAATAGTTATAGTATTCAAAATGAAAAAAAGTGTTGCAAAAATATTCTTGTTTTCAATTTTTTTTTTATATATATGGATACAAATATAAGTGATACCAGTACAGTAACTTGAATAAGGCAGTATTGTGGTATGAAAGTGCAGTATAACATTTACTGTTAGTTCACACAAATTAACAAATAAACGAATAAATGATAAATGTTGAACAATGAAATATAATTTTAGAAATCAATTAGGCCATATAGGCCTTATGAATTTTGTTCTTTTTTTTGTTAACATACTGAATGACCATTTACACTCAGGAATGAGTCGTCAGAATGCAGTAAAGATGAATAAAAATAAATGTGGATAGTGTCCACATGTGGACACAGATGATGCCCCCGCTTGCATATCAAATAGTTATAAAGGGACATAACTGAAGAACGGTAAAAGTGACGCTACCCAAATTTGAACTTGATCTGAGTTTTGTGGTAATAAGCATTGTGTGTAAGTCTCATAACATTTGGTTGAGGCTAACTTAAGAAGAGAACACAAACTAAAAATTCAGCAATTTTTCTATTTGTAAACACGCATAACTCTAGAACTGTTGTGTATAAGTTTTATAACATTTGATAAAGACAAACTAAAAAATTCAGCAATTTTTATGTTTATAAAGGAACATAACTCAAGAATGGTAAAAATGTCGCCACCAAATTTCGTACGTAATCTGTATTATGTAGTAATAAGCATTGTGTATAAGTTTCATAACATTTGGTTGAGGCAAACTAAAGTTAGAAAACGGAAACAAAAAAATTGTACTTGATCTTTAGTTTTGTGGTAATGAATATTGAGTATAGGTTTCATAATGTTTGGTTGGGGCAAACTAAGTTACAGAATGGAAACTAAAAATTTTGCAATCTTTCGATTTATAAAGGGGCATAACTCAATAATGGTTAAAGTGACACTACCCAAATTCAACTTGATCTGTGTTTTATCAGTAGAAGTCAAAATTAAACATTGCATTGTATAAAGCATTGATTGTAGTTGATTCAACTATAATCATGGACAAAGGAAGATAACTCCAATTTTAAAAATTGCTTGATATTTAGAAAAAAATAAAATTTTTGCAAATTTTCCATTTATAAAGGGGTATAACTCTAGAACGGTTAAAGTGACGCCACCAAAATTCAAACTTGATCTGTGTTTTGTGATAATAAGCATTGTGTATAAGTTTCATAACATTTGGTTGGGGCAAACTTAAGTTAGAGAACGGAAACTAAAATTTTTGCAATTTTTCCATTTATAAAGGGGCATAACTCTAGAAAGGTTAAAGTGACGCCACCAAAATTCAAACTTGATCTGTGTTTTGTGGTAATGAGCATTGTGTATAAGTTTCATAACATTTGGTTGAGGCAAACTCAAGTTAGAGAAGGGAAACCAATTTTGGGACGTACGGACGGACGTACAGACGGACAAGGGTAAATCTTAATGCCCCCACCGCTACGGCGTGGGCAGAAAAAGTGTAACAAAACCACAGAGCATCATATTGCTAGTAGCACGAGTAGCATTGGTTTTTTTTTGCTTTTTGTTTTAATTTGGCTTCTGGACAAAAAATGTTTGGTTCAAATCTAAATAAAATGCTTTAATCTCCCCATTACTACTTACATTGTACACATAATGGATACTACTTTTACAATTGCTTGGGCAGATGAGAGTTGTCTGTCAAATCTTTATTCCACAAAGAATGAAATGCATAACAATGAACTGAGCTCAAAGCAAAGCACTTTGATAATACACTTAGACAAAGAGCTCAATCCAGTGAAATACTTTGTACTACAGGTCCTTCATGAACATCCATCCGCCATAACCACATCTCACAAACATTCCATACCACATGGTTGGATCAGAAGTCCTGAAAAAGACATGATTTTTTTTTATCATATTTTCAGTATATACATGTACTACACCGGTTAAAACTTTCACAAATTTGTGGTATAATCAATTGGTATTTAGCAAGTAATAGTCGCTTCATGCGCAATTTGATATAGGTTGAGTGCCCCTCTGTCAGAAATAAGAACATACCTCCACCTAATCTTAGTTGAAGAAACATTCAAAACTATAAAATGTTATTAGACTTCGTCAGTGTCTATTTACCATCACCACTGAATCAATAATATATGTATACATCTATGACTATAATGCCTTTACTCAACCTTCATTCCTCAAGTCGATGTTCAAATCTAATTACTTCATAATAAAATAAGATTCCAAATCTACAACCAATGAAATACCCCTCTAATAGACTAGCCGCAATGAAATCACAGTTTTCTAAAATGGTAGGTGGAACCTAAAACTCTAAAAATGTTAAACAAAATATTCTAAATCCTGCAAATACATGTAATAATTGCTCTAGATGTCTTTCAGTTACATCCAGTTTGTTGGGTTGATGCCGGATTATTGTACATATAATATATTGACGTGGGATTTGTTTATATTAATAACAACTATTCCCTTAAATTCAAATAAAAGGATGAAAGAAATTATAGGCAAATAAAAGATTTAAAAATTAAAGATCATTGTTGATTAAATTTGCTTGCATAAGAACCTTGAAGTTAAAACTAATAACGATTACATGTATCCTGTCAACCCCTGAAAAAAATAATACTGTCTTCTTGACTACTTCTGCCCACCACTGACTGAATTTTTAAATTGTTATAGAGTATGTTAATAAGATGACTCATATAAAATCTAATATAATCTGTCTTCTATGAGGGGGGGGGGGGGGGGGGGAGTTAGGACATTTTCTCGGGACTCCGGGATCGGATGTTTTTAAGCTCGGGATTTCGGGATATTTTTGGGCTGTAAAAAGCTTTTTCCAGTAGTGAAAATTTTGGTTTTTTAACATTTCTCTCAAAAACCCAAATGCATAGGCAGGATTATATAGGTAGATGGGTGCACAGAGAGGACAGGGGAGCTGTGTTCCTCCTTTTTGGTCTAGCTTGGAGACTGCCATAAACCATGTAGGAGTTGTGACAAGGTCTCTTCTGAAAAGAAACAACATTTCTAAGATAAAAGGGTCTTGATTCTGAATAAACTTATAACAGAATCAAAATTCCTAACTACATGCACTCTTACAGTATACCTAGTTTCATGTAGTTACGACAAACCATGTAGAAGTAGTTGCGATGACAAGGTTGATTCTGAAAAATGTAATAAAATGCTCCGTGGGGTGCAGCTTGATACGACCACAGAGGTCGAACCCTGAACAGTTGGGCAAGTATGGACACTACATTCAAGCTTGATACGGCATATCCAGTACACCAAGAATTTAATTTATTTATTTACTAATGGACAATATTAGCTAAGTTTTCAAAATGCTCCATAAAGGTATTTAGTTTAAGCTGTTATTAGTAGGAAACCTTTAATAAAATTAATTGATAATTTGTTGGTGTTTGAATATTACTACAAGTGAGGTACAGATAAATGTGTATGGTAGTAGATGTTTATTTGTCATCCGGTAATGATTGAAGTTTTAAACATATTGTGACTTAGGGTGGGGTGATGAGAAAGGGGAGGAAATTCATTTGTCTTGACAGTGTTAAACTGTAATTAAAATTGATAATTTAGCCATTTTAGGAATGAATGTAGTGGAAATGAAATGCAGAATAAAATTATATATATGTGAAAAGGATAATGGAATTATATTACAATGTCAGAACTGGAGATTTTTTTTGCAAAGTAGGATAATAATATGGGATAAATTGTGGCATGAAATTGGGCATGAATTGGTAATTGTGGTTTATGGGATTGTAATTCTAAGTGGTTGGAATGTTATTTTAATTAGATTTGTGAATTTGTGGTTAGAATTGTTCTGAAAAATGATATTTCAAAGATATAAAAAAGTGACATTAATGTTGTGTGTTTTTGTCCCCGCAGATAAAGCCCCAAACAACATCGTTTTTGTGTGTAAATCACATTACATAAACTTGATAAAAGAATTAGGTATTGACAATTCAATTTGAAACTCATCATATATCCCCACGACACTTACCAAAGAGGAAACCCTGGATAATCATAGGTCTGTTCTATGTTACTTTGGAATTTCAACCAAAGATGAATAACTGAATCTTCCATCACTGTATTGGATACCTAAACTACATAAGTGTCCTTACAAACAACGTTATATTGCTGGGTCTTCTAAGTGCTTCACGACACCCCTTTCTAAATTATTAACATCAATTGTTCAGCAATCAAAGCCGGGTTTCAAAGTCATTGTGAAACTACCTATAGGTGGCGTGAATCAGATGTGGATACAAAAAAATTCCAAATATCTTTTAGAGTACATACAATCTAAGACTCTTTCATCTTGCAATATTATTAAAACATTTGACTTTTCTACACTTTACACAAGTATTCCCCATTCCAAACTAAAAGACAAATTGAAAGAGTTGGTCCTGTTTTGTTTCATAAAAAATAAATTGCTATGCTAGACGCAGCTGGATACGACAATAGAGGTCGAACAGTTGGGGCAAGTATGATACAGCTCTAAATTTGGATTGTGAGTAAATATTTGACACATCATAGGTTTCTGTCACAGAATGAATGTGGTCAAAGAACTGAAAAATTTGAAATTGGATTTTACCTATTATGGTCCAATATCCAAAATCTAAATACACGTTTAGATTCAGCATATCTAAGTACACCAAGAATTTAATTTATTTATTTATTAATGGACCATAATATCTTAGTACACCAAGAATTTTATTTATTTATTGTTAATGGACAATATTATCTAAGTTTTTAAAGGTGTTTGCTTCTTAAAAAAGTATATATATATATCATTCTGAAAATTAATTTATGCAGAATAACAAACAAACCTACCACTAAGTTCTTAAAAAAATTTACAAAAAAAATGAAAAAAAAACAATTTCGAAAATATCATTCATCATTAATAATGTCTTTGAAAAATCTCTAAATCTTACCTCTTTTCAAAATATCTAATAATGAACAGTAAATTTCAAACTATATTTATACACAATTATGAATATGATGCTATATCTATTTTTAACTATGACTCATCTTAAAATTTCTATTAATTGTGCAATATAGCTCTAACTTTAGATTCTGATAAAGCAATTTTTGACACAGAATGAATGTGGTCTAAGTACTTAAATAATTTAAAATTGGACATTTACCAATTATGGTCCAATACCCAAATTCTAAATACATGGTTGGAATCAGCATATCAAAGAACCCCAAGAATTAAATCTTTGAAGAAATCCATCAAACTTTAATTTTGGACCCTTTGGACCTCAATGTGGACCAATTTGATAAAAGGACCCAAAATCCAAAATCTAAATACACACTTAAATTCAGCATATCTAAGAACCCCTTATATTCCCTTTTGTTAAAATCAAACAAAGTTTAATATTGGACCCCAATTTGAACTAACTTGAAAACTGTGCCTAAAAATAAAAATAAATTATATGCTTAGATTCAGCATTCCAAAGAATCCCAAGAATTCAATTTTTGTTAAAATCAAAACTAAGTTTAATTTTGGATACTTGGGACCTTAATGTTGACCAGTTTAAAAAACAGGCCCAAAATCAAAAATCTAAAACACTGTTAGACTGGGCACATGAAAAAACACCAATAATTCAATTTTTGATGAAATCAAACAAAGTTTAATTTTGGACCCCAATTTGGACCAACTTGAATACTGTGCCCAAAATCTAAATACACGCTTAGAGTCAGCATATCAAAGAACCCATAGAATTCATTTTTTTTTTAAATCAAACAAAGTTTCATTTTGGACCCTTTGGACCTTAATGTGGACCAATTTAAAGACAGGTACCAAAATTAAAAATCTAAAACACGGTTAGATTCAGCATATCAAACAACACCAATAATTCAATTTTTGATGAAATCAAAGAAAGTTTAATTTTGGACCTTAATTTGGATCAATTCATAAACAGGGCCCAAATTCCAAATTCTAAATACCCGGTTGGTTCAGCATATCAAAGAACCCCAAGAATTCAAGACTTTGAATTAAACCCCATTGAAATTGGTCAAGAAATAAGCAATTTATACAAATTATTACAAAAGTATTGTTTTTGGCCCCTTTTAACTAAACCGCTAGGGTCATAACCCCTAAAATCAATCCCAACCTTCCTTTTAAGGTATAACACCTTGTGGCACAATAAAATAGCAATCCATAGACTAATACTAAAGTTATTGTCCAGATACCAGAAAATCATAGTTTTTTGGCCACTGATTCCTACACGGTTTGGGCAATGACCCCCAAAATCAATCCCAACTTTCTTTTAAAAGTATGGAACCTTGTGGTAAAATTTCATAGAGATCCATACTCTTATACAAAAATTATTGTCCTGAAACATGAAAAATGCATGTTTTTGACCACTTTTTGGTCCCTAATTACTAAACAGCTACTACAATAACCCTCAAAATAAATCCCAACCTTCCTATTGTGGTGTAGAACTTTGTGCTAAAATTTAATAGAAAACTTACCTTTTTTGGACCCTAATTACACAAGAGTGCACACGCTGAAATGTCTCGCCTTCTTTACTAATCATTGATATTATGTTGATAGTCCTAAATATAAAGCTTTATTACAACTGTCACATAAACTTAACATTAACCAAGTAAACTAAACATTGACCAATGAACCACGAGAATGAGGTCAAGGTCAGATGAACCATGCTAGGCAGGCATGTACAGATAACAATTCTTCCATACAACAAATATAGTTGACCTATTGCTTATAGTTTAAGAAAAACAGACCAAAACACAAAAAATTAACACTGAGCAATGAACCTTGAAAATGAGGTCAAGGTCAAATAAAACCTGCGTGACTGACATATAGATCATAAAATATTTCCATACACCAAATATAGTTGAACTATTGCATATAGTATTAGAAAAAAAGACCAAAACTCAAAAACTTAACTTTGACCACTGAACCATGAAAATGAGGTCAAGGTCAGATGACACCTGCCAGCTAGACATGTACACCTTACAATCATTCCATTCACCAAATATAGTTGACCTATTGCATACAGTATAAGAAAAACAGACCAAAACACAAAAACTTAACTATAACCACTGAACCATGAAAATGAGGTAAAGGTCAGATGACACCTGCCAGTTGGACATGTACACCTTACAGTCCTTCCATACACTGAATATACCAGACCTATTGCTTATAGTATCTGAGATATGGACTTGACCACCAAAACTTAACCTTGTTCACTGATCCATGAAATGAGGTCGAGGTCAAGTGAAAACTGTCTGTAGGGCATGAGGATCTAGCAAGGTACGCACATACCAAAAATAGTTATCCTATTACTTATAATAAGAGAGAATTTAACATTCCAAAAAATCTTAACTTTTTTTTCAAGTAGTCACTGAACCATGAAAATGAGGTCAAGGACATTGGACATGTGACTGACGGAAACTTCGTAACATGAGGCATCCATATACAAAGTATGAAGCATAAAGATCTTCCACCTTCTAAAATATAAAGCTTTTAAGAAAAAAGCTAACGTCGCCGCCATCGGATCACTATACCTATGTCAAGCTTTCTGCGACAAAAGTCGCAGGCTCGACAAAAAACGCTAGTACAATACCCCCCAAAAACAATCCCAACCTTCCTTTAGTGGAATGGAACCTTGTGCTAAAATTTCATAGAGATCCATACACTTATACTCAAGTTGTCATCTGTGAACCAAAATGTCTTCGGATGCTGACATCGCCATAACATACTAAGGCAGACTTCATACCGGAAAGAAAGAAAAGAAGTTAGCAGTATCCTTTAACTTTACTTTCCGCAATAAAGATGATGTTCTCTCACTAAATAATTCTAAATTTGGTGACTGTTGAATGCATCTATCCCATCGAACTTGATATAAAGGATACAACAAATACAGTTGTCTGCCTCATATCTTGACTTACATCTAGAAATTGACAATGAGGGTCGGTTGAAAACAAAACTTTACGACAAAAGAGATGATTTCAGCTTCCCAAATGTGAACTTTCCATTTCTATGTAGCAACATTCCAGCAGCACCTACATATGGAGTACATATCTCCCAGTTGATATGATATTTCAGGGCTTGTATTTCCTATCATGATTACCTTGATAGAGGGTTGCTGCTCACAAGGAAGCTATTAAACCAAGAGTTCCAAGAGGTGAAGTTGAAATCATCCCTTTTTAAATATTACGGAAACCATCACGAGTTGGTTGACCGTTATGGAATATCTGTTTCACAGATGATAGCGGATATGTTCCAATTGTTGTAACTACAATCCAGTCCCCTTTTCCCTAAATGTGACCTACCGAATTATAAACTTATTACCAGGTTTATACTAACATGAGCAACTTGTCCGGTGCCACATGCAGAGCAGGATCTGCTTACCCTTCTCGAGCACCTGAGATCACTCCCAGTTTTTGGTGGGGTTCATGTTGCTCAGTCTTAAGTTTACTATGTTGTGTTTTGTGTACTATTGTTTGTCTGTTTGTCTTTTTCTTTTTTAGCCATGGCATTGTCAGTTTATTTTCGACTTACGAGTTTGAATGTCCCTTTGGTATCTTTTGCCCGCCTTTTAGAGTGGATTTTCATTAAATTGTGGTTTGAGATATTTCCCTTTGAACAGAAATGTCAATATGGAGGAAATTGTTTTAAAGTATATGTGGGAAATGTTTAAATTTTTATTGAAGTGGATTGATATATTTAAATGAGACTGCTGATGATTTGATAAATAAGCATATCAAAGAATCCCAATATTTCAAGATTATTTAAACCCCATTGAAATAGGTAAAAAATAATCAGTTCAAACAAGTTTTAATAAATTGCTTCGCCGAGAGCAGCTGGATACGACCGCAGAGGTCCAACCCTGAACAGTTGGGGCAAAAATGGACACAATTTTCGCGCTTGATACAGGTTTGAATTTGGATTGTAATTAAATATTTGACACATAATAGGTTTCTGACACATAATAAATTTGGCCCCTAATTCCTAAACTGTTAGGACCATAACCCCTAAAATCAATCCCAACCTTCCTTTTGTGGTTATAAACCTTGTGTTTAAATTTCATAGATTTCTATTTAATTATACTAAAAGTCATTGTCCGGAAACCAACTGTCTTCGGACGACACTGACGATGTCGTATAAAAATTGAGTGTATTTTACCCTTTATTGACCCCTTATTACTAATTTTGTCTGGAAACCAAATGTATTCAGATGAAGACAACGCCATACCATTATACGACAGCAAATTTTTCGGTTGTATAAAAATTACTCAGATGAAGGGTCATTATTCTAGATACATGTATTGTGATAAATAATCCTTTACATTGTGATGTAGCATATCATGATCAATAATTCTACAAAGTTTAAGGTGAATCAAACAAAGGATGGATATGTTAGTCCAGACAGAGGGACAGATGGATGGACAGGTTGACCAATATGATATAGAAAAATAATGTTAAATAAGTATAATAAGATACAGAAAGTGTACAACACATTTAATAAAAATCATTGTCATTCAATCAACTTTATAGATCAAAAGATGCTATTTGTCTCTTCTAAAGAACTGACATGTCCTCCACATACCATACTAATTAGCACTCTCTTTTAATACTGAAATGAAAAGAATGAATAATTTAATGCATGTATAATGTAATCTAAATTATGCAGCTAAATCTAAATATAAGAAATGCATAAATTCATGACAGTTAACGGTGTATAAGTATAAGAATAACTAATTGCACATTCAACTTGTAACTAAATCAAAGCAATCATGATACTACATGTACAGCACATCAAATATCAATGGTCTAGTCTAGTTCTTATATAAAATTCACTCCAGGGACTCATCAGGGGCAGATGGGACTTTTTGAAAGGGGGGCATAATTCCCATAATTGAAGATTTTTTTGGAGTATTTTATACTAACAATTTATATATTATATATTATATAATGAAAAACACAATATTTTTTTTAATTTTTTTGGCGATCATAGGGTGGCAAATGCCCTATACCATGTATACGCCCCCCTTCCCTTGGATCTGCCACTGACCTAAAACTGCATGCCAAATATAAATGATATATCATAAATAATTATTCTAAAATGAATCCAATGAGTTAACTTTAATATTTGGTGTTCAGGTGAGGAGTAGAGGGTCAAAAAGTCAAAACTGTAAACTGAATTAAAAGGACCATCAAAAGCATTAAATATAGTAATTTTTTCCTTCCAAATCTAATAAAACAGCCGTTTTAAACAAAATTTAAATAGCTTTGCCGAGCGCAGCTGGATACGACCACAGAGGTCCAACCATGAACAGTTGGGCCAAAAATGGACGCAATATTCGCGCTTGATACAGGTCTTAATTTGGACTGTAATTAAATATTTGACACATAAAAGGTTTCTGACACAGAATAACAGTAGTCAAAGAACTTAGAATTGGTTATATGATTTGAATTTATATTCAATTTTTTGCTTTTGTGCAATACACTTTGCTGTTGTGAATTGACCCCACTTCCCCCCACAAAAAAAATAAAAAATTTACCAACCCCCCTTTTTTTTTTTGCTTTTGTGCAATACACTATACTGTTGCTATATTTTTACTGGTCTTCCTTTATAAATATGTATTTCTTTAAACATAATTTAAAAGCAGTGTAAGGGAGGTAATCAAAATGTTGTATATGGATTACCTCCCTTACACTGCTTTTAAATTATCTTAATTGTTCATTAACCATTACTTTAGACATAATTTAAAAGCAGTGTAAGGGAGGTCATTCAAATGATGTATTTGAATTAATCATTTGAATTACCTCCATTACCCTGCTTAAAATTATGTTTTGTACTAAAGTATTTGTCCATTAACCAGGACACCCTTGTTTTACCCCCTTTTTTGCCCCTAATTCCTAAACAGTTTGAGCCATAACCCCCTAAAGCAAATCCTAACCATCCCTTTGTGGTATGGAAACTTGTGGTATAATTTCAGAGAGATCCATACACCGTTCCACAAGTTATAGTCTGGAAACTAGAAAAATGCTTATTTTTGGCCCCTAATTCCTTAACTGTTGGTATCATACCACTCAAAATCAATCCCAACCTTCCTTTTGTGGTATTGAACCTTAAGGTAAAATTTCATAGAGATCCATTCACTTAAACTAAAGTTATTGTGCGAAAACCAATGTGTCTTCCGACGACGATGACGTGCCGTCATACCAATATATTTTTTTTGCGGTCGTATAAAAAGTGTGTTGGCAAATCAAAAGTATCAGACATCAAATAGTAAATGTCAATGAGACAGCAAGCAAACTACACACATATTCAAAAGTCATCTAGAGGTCAACTTAACAACTTACAAGCTTCAACTATAGACAGGTTTCGACATATATCCATTCATTAATAATTCAATGGGTTAAATTTTCTACTGATTGACAAGGTATTTAACCCAAGGTTGTTACAATAAAAACTACAAAGCTTTTTAGCCAGTTTTCAAGTGACACAACTTTTGATTCTTTATCAAGAAAAAAATAGCTGATAAAAATCACCACTCTTAAACTTACCTTGACTTTTCCAAATCTTTCCCAGTCCATTTTTCTATTTGTAGTATTCCAAATATATATGTTTAGACACATTGCAAAAGCTGCAATTAAGTGTACAAGATAGTACATTACTTTTTCTCTTGGTTTGAAAAAGAATACTTCAATACCAGCATCATTCTGTTTCTACAATTCATAAATCATATCAATTAGCCTTATATTAAAAAGAACATGAGGTAATACAGAAATTGTGATGTCTGCAGATTATTCAGACTATTCTAAAGGTCAATGAAATCTAATTCTTCAACAATGGATACTCTCCATCTTTGTGGACTAGAATAGAATTCATGACAAAATCTCTTCTTTCTTGATCTAGTCTTGCTGATAATTTTTGCTTATTCAAGTTCCTATCGATCTAATCCAGTTTTTCAGATAGAAGGCAACAACGCAAAAAAATGAAAAAAAAATCGTTTAAAAGAGAACAACTCCACTAAGGGGTCATCAGACGATTTAAACCATGTTCACTTATTTGTAGATCTTGTCTTGCTGATCATTTTTGCTTATTTAAGTTTCTACCTATCTATTATAGTTTTTCAAATATAAGGCAAAAACACAAAAAAATAGTAAAAATCGTCATTAAAGGGCAATGACTCCAATTACTTATAAGGGGTCATCAGACGTTTTCAACCATGTTGACTTATTTGTAGAACTTATCTTGCTGATCATTTTTTCTTTTTAAAGTTTCTTGCTATCTATTATTACTTTCAAGAGAATAGGCAAAAATTTTAAAAGTTGGGAAAATTTGTCATTTAAGGGCAATAACTCCTATAAAAAGTCATCTGACAGTTTGGAAGAAAAAGGACAATAGGTAGATCTCATCATTCCAAGTCCATTTATAAGTAAAATGCAGAAAAATTTAAATATAAATTTTTTAAATTTTGCTATGGATATTAAATTTCATGAAATTCCATATAGCTTGGACAAAGTTATTGATGTCTAAAAAAAAACTTCACCACAGACTGAATCTAAAAGTTGATACTGACAACGACTAGGGATCTATGTTCGCCAAGTATCGCTTTTCACAACATAAATGTTGCAGTCTAGACAAAAAGAAAACCTACTATGTTAAATAGAACTTCATCTTTCCTCTTTCTGTGTACTTTATTTCTGTATCTGTGCCATGCGTTAGTGGTAATACCGGTTGCAAAACCATTTTCAAATGGATCAGTCACACTATAAGATGTACTACTTTCTCTTGTCTGTGGCTGTGAAGAGGCAGCTGGTTTTGGTGTTATTTTAGGTAAAACATATGCCTGTACTCCCTGAAAAAAATAACTGGCTATACTGCTGAAAATTTCTATTACAACTTTATACTTTGATTATCAGGGGTCCAAAACTGCCAAAAATATTATGCTAATAGTGAATTATTTTTACAGCATAGTCTGTCATACTTGCTTGACATAAAACAAATTACTAGTTTATTACTATTAAATGAATCATGCAATATTTAAGAAGTCTTACAATTTGCCAAAAACATCTTACTCTTTTGAATATTCCTTTCAAGTTTCCACCCTGTGACGGCATAATATATAGGAATGATATAGAGAAGAAATAATTTCTTTTTAATCAATCAACTATGTCAGTCTATAACATATATGCACCACATCAGACGAATTTTGCTTGTCCCACCTGTCAATTGTGGGCAGCCCACAAATGCCTATCATGTCTTTCTTGAGTATTCTACTAATATGTCATATTAATTTAGATTAATCTTAGGACTCCCACTGCTAGTTTTATGATTAAACAAAAGAAACATTATCTTCATTCCATAGAGCTTCTTTGCCAGCCAAGGGTAGCGATCCAACAAGCTCCTCTTTACAATTGCAGGCCTCTACAATAACTTTTTTTTTAACTTGTCCAGTAGGACAAGTACATACCAAAACTTACTTGTCCGAATGAAATTGTAACTTGTCCAAAAAAATCTTAATAATAACCTTTTTTGCATTTTAAGTTGATTCAAGGAACAAAATGAATGAAAACAATAGAAGAGAATATGATTTATATTTTTTGAAATACTTTTCAAAAATATGAGTCGAGAACAACAACAATACTTTATTTAAAGAGGGTTACACAGTTAGCTATATAACTAATCTTCCCCGAGGCCCTCATCATGAAAAATCAAACAAAATGCAAACTATACATTGCATACATTAGTATAAAAAGTCAAGTATGATAATAACGTTCAATACAACTTGATAAAATGTTATGAAAAAATAAACATGATGACATAATCAGTTTTCAATATTATTTTTACAGCTAGGTTGATTTCAATAAATGATCTGTTATTTTGTATTTGAAAGAATTAACATTTGTAATATTTTTTAACTGAGAATGATCCAGAATACATAAAAGATTTTTTGAACAATTCTGTTTTTGGTTTAGGGAGTATGAGGTTTCCTTGAACAGCATTTCTCAAGGGGTATGGATTTCTGTCTGAAACATAATGAAACTTGTAAGATATGATGGAGCATCATTTTTAATGTGCTTAAATGTCATCACAAACTTGTGATATTTTATTCTCTGTTCAACTGTCATCCAGTTTAAGTGTTTGAATAATCGGACAAGCGTTATTGTCGAGCCCTAAATTGGCAGATTAAGACAGTATTTGTGTATATAGCTTAGTGTCACCAAGCCACAAATAGAAGTCACGCCCACACCAACTAGTCAACTACATCATGACTGACCAATGACAGCACTCATACTCTATAGTTTGAAGGTGTAAAAATTCCATTGTCCAGTGTTTACAAATTTTATAAAACAAAAACTGCATGTATACATTGACAATCCAACATTTGCAAGAGGAACATACCCAAGAACTTCAATTAACATATAAATAAAATACAACAGTTTACAAGCTTAAAAGCCCGCGATTTTGCGGGTGTGTTCTAGTAGCATTTATATATGTAAGATACACTTACTTAATCATGATTAAAAAATAATTTAAAACCGAAACTTTAGAAAGGGTGTGAATGTAAAAGGGGCCAATATGAATGGGAGCGAACAGACCCTGATTCATAAAATTCGTTAATGACAAAAATATATCGTCAGATCATATGTTTTTGTACGTCAAATGAATTTGTACTATGCATGCCAATGGAAATTGTGATGTCACAATGCATTCTAAACAGGTTGGGAACAACCCCAAAAATGAGGGATATCCCTTGAATGAGGGACTGTCCCTCAGACAAGGGGTTATTTTGCTGCTGTAGAAAAGAAAAATAATAAATGGAAAATGTGCCCATGGGACACAGATGATGCCCCCGCTTGCATATAATGTTATAAAGGGACATAAATCAAGACGGGTAAAAGTGAGCCTACCCAAATTTGTACTTGATCTGAGTTTTGTGGTAATAAGCATTGTGTATAAGTTTCATAACATTTGGTTGAGGCAAACTAAAGTTCGAGAACGGAAACGAAAAGTTCAGCAATTTTTTCATTTGTAAAGAAGCATAACTCTAAAACGGTAAAAGAGACGCCACAAAATTCAAACTTGATCTGTATTTTGTGGTAATAAGCATTATGTATAAGTTTCATAACATTTGGTTGAGGCAAACTAAAAGTTAAAGAACAGAAACAAATTTTGGGACGTACAGACAGACAAGGGTAAAACTTAATGCCCCCACCGCTACGGGGGAAAATTCATTGTATTTGGAACAACTTTTCAAAAAGAGGGGTCCTCTTATTTTCAAAAAATAAAGAAGATTGAAGTCCATGAATATTCCAAAATTCATGGAAATGTTTTGTCAATATACATGTATGTAATACCAGATAGATGTATTGTTCTTTGGGCTAAATTTCTGCAAATAATATTGACATGTGCCCTTTTGTTCTTAGACTTGTTTTAAAAAAAATGTATTTTTTATCACTTGAATACTAGTATCTACCCCTCATAAATGATTATTGCACATTTAGGGGTTATCCCTCATTTCAACATTTGAGCCAGATTGAGGAGTTGTTCCCAACTAGTCCAAATAATTATGACATCTTGAAAGGCTATTATATTTTTTTCTTTGACGCCTTACATCGAGAGGAAGGCGTCAAAGCAAAAATTTAAAATAGCCTTCCAAGACCTCATAATTATTTGGACTAGTTCCCAACCTGCTAAACAGCACGAAAAATTATAAAACGAGGATTGGTGCCAGATTGAATTTAAATGTAGGTCAAATCGATTTGAGTGGGATCTTGGTCGGATCGACATGGAAGCAGACACAGCATCCCAAAAGGGATTACTATTGTCAGTACTGTGTGTTTATTGAAATCCTGTTCCTACTTGAAGTTCTTCCATTGTGTATTTTCTCACTTGAAGGAGGAAATCCAAAGAACGATATCATCTATTGGTAATTATTTATACCTGCGGTCTGTATGCTGCAAGTTGTGATGACGCTACCAGTCTTCCACTTAGATGAGAAAATCGGTAGGCCATCCTGGTTGTTCTGAAGATGTGAGTGACCTTCAGAAATACGACCTCCTGAAATCTCGTTGAAATCTCGGACAGGTGCTCTTCCGCTGCTCGTGTTGATTGTGTTGCTATGCGCTGTTAACACAACGGAAGACAGAATATGCTCGGCTGTATATGACAACGAATAAAACATCAAAATATTGATTAATAAATCGTGAAAGAGACTACATTTTGAAGATGGCGAGCTACCTTGACCGGCTTGAACGCGAAGGATTACCTTCAATCCATAGAAATACGCATAGTCATAGTGAAAGAAGAGTTATTTTCGATGACACATATCGTTCCAGATCTCCAAAAGTTCGTTCAAATTCACCGACATTGCGTTCAAAATCACCGATACTGCGTTCAAGATCTCCAACAGCTATTTCTGATTCACTTATTTCTCCAAGACCACCTTCTCCATCACATAGACGAGCATATACAGAGGTAAATATATTACAACGCGGTTTTGCAAGTTACATGCTTCAACTGGTTTCAATTTTCTTAAGTAAATAGAGACTCTCTACTTTCAAAAGTTTAAGTTACAAATATCATTCAAATATACATCACTTGAAAAAAAATGTGAAGTAAATTTGTTGTTTTAATTTTGTGTACTATTGGGGTTGTATAAATGTAATGATTTATTAACTTGATATAAATGTATGATAATGATTTATTTGAATCCATGACAAATCGCCCCACACCTAATCGCCCACTTTTTCACCAACTCGCCCCACTTTTTAAAAAAAATCGCCCCACTCTTGTTTACCAACTCGCCCCACTTATGAAAAGGATAAATTCCATTGAAAATAGGTTGGATAACGTGCCCCACTTATGAAAAGGGTTAACATCCCGCTGAAATAAGGTATGCCAACTCGCCCCACTCATGACATATAGATAAACCACAATGAATTCAGTAATGCCAACTCGCCCCACTTATGAAAAAAGATGCAATCCCGTTGTACATCTATGTTCCTGCCCCACTTATAAATAAAATCAATACCTATACAAACTTAGATAAACATGTTTTTGTAGTTCTTTTCTTTTTGTTGAAATAAAGCAGAAAGAAGTGAGTATCAGTATTTCTGCGACTTGAATGCCAACTAGCCCCACTTATGAAAAATAGAAAATCCTGATGAATTGAGTCATGCCAACTCGCTCCACTTATGATTAAGGAAGTAATGCCGTTGAATTTATGTCTGCTAACTCACCCCACTGATAAATAAAAGTATGTACAGAATTAAAGCCTACCAACTAGCCCCACTTATGAATAAAAGAATAAAACTGTAATGAAATCCTTCAATTGTAATGATAAAATATCGGATTATGATACAATTATCAGGTTTCTTTCAATTGTTATGCAAATAACTAGGCTTACAAGAATAAAGTTATTCTCCAATAATACGAAAATTACATGATAATGAATAATGTATTTACAATTATATTTTAAGAAAGTGAAACATCATTTAATTTCAATAATAATAGATCATAATAATCTAATAAATTTTCGTTTTTTTGTATTCTGTGTAGATTAGTTTTCATTTAAGTGGGGAGAGTTGGCAGGAGAAAAATCGATGGGATTTAACCCTTTTCACAAGTGGGGCGATTTTTTAAAAAGTGGGGCGAGTTGGTAAACCAGTTTGGGGCGATTTTTTTAAAAGTGGGGCGATTTGGTATGGGGCGATTTGTCCTGCTTCCATTCATTTGAATATGTCAAATGAGCCTATTTTTATAATTGGTCACAAAATATATTTTAGCTCCAAGTATCATTCTGCTCATTCTGAGTGCCAAATAAGATATTTGTTTGTTTGCATATTGTTCATAAAATACCTGTAATAGATTTAATAGATGTTTGATGCTACATGTATGTCAACCTAAGCTATATAAATGACCGTGACTATTGGTTGCAACAGCAAATATCTGTCTTATGTTATGTGTTTTGTTTTATATATTCGGTGAAAAGCTCTCAAGAGCTTATGTTTGTATGTTTTAAACCATGCCGAATCAAAATAAAGTTTTCTTATCTTATTATCTTATAAATGGTAGCATTGTAGGTGTCTTGAATTTATAAATTTATATATATTTGTGTTATTAGTTATTTACATGCTGGACAGTGTAATTTTATAACATCTTCTAATTCAATTTCAAAATCTGAAAAGAGAGGAAACAGTATTGTTAAGAATTCTTTTTTATTGTTTAAATCTAGCACTTATATATAAATCTTTATTCAGTTACAAGATCAAGTTACACTTATATAAATCTTTATTCAGTTACAAGATCAAGTTAGAGTTTTTAAAGATGAGCTGACAAAGAAAGATGCACTGATACAGCAGTTAGTCAGGTAAATATTTTAGATATAGATATTAGGATTTTTGATGATAATTTCTTTTATGCAGTGTTCTCCCCAGTATTTTCAAATAGCACCATGGGATTTGAAATAGCATCTTTTCTCTGAAATGATAGAACCACATTTATAATACATTCTATTATAAAATCTTTTCTTTTACACTTTATTATATAAACTCAGACGTAGTAACTGTGCTACAGGAGCATCAATTATACATAATACATAAACATGATAAAGACTTTTTTTACAGAGAAAATCGTTTTGTCAATGTCAGTGATTTCTTTTGTTTTTGAGGTTGTGGATGTGATACCAGGCCTTGTCATACCAAAGACTTAAAAATTGGTCTTTGCTGCTTCTCCGGGTAGCACATGGCATTTAGACTTAAGAACAAAGACTTGACCATCATGTCAGTCTAGTACAAAATAGGGTTCATATTCATATCACACCAACATTTTTTGTCCTGATATGTATGTAATACTTTCTAATAGGAGTTTAACACCAATTCATCATCATCATCTTTTGCTTGCTTTAGCAATTTTTTGAGAGCCAGCAAATTTGATCATAAAAAGAATGCAGTGTTTAATGGTTTTTTGTCTCTATACTATAATACATATTTCCACTGTAAAAAAATGGTTCTCTTCTTGCAATTTAATAACTTGAATTTTGAGTCTCAAATGATTTGATAAATCTTATTTTTTGTTTATATCAGAATCAGCCCAAAAAGAAACATTTTTACACCAAGTTCTTATGGCAACAAATCAGATCTCACAAATTTACTGTTGCCTCAAAATTAAAAAGGACAACATTAGACTCACCTTTTAATTTGTAAAACAACTTTGGATTACAAGCCTGGTATTTTTGATGACTTTTGACAAAAAATGTTTGACAGTGGTTTCAATAATGGATATTTTTGGAAAGAACATTTTTTCAGGAAAGTTGCATTGATATGTTGGAAATTCAGCCATTCTTATTAAAATTAAATCCTTTAATTGCTCCCATTCTGATATGTCATGCATTGATGCGTGACTTATCAGAATGGGAGCAATTGAAGATTTTAATTTTAATTAGATTGGAAATCCAGCATGATTTTAAAATAATTTTCGGCAATCTTAATACATTGAGTAATTTTTAAAAATCCTCATTCTGCCAAAAAACACTGTCATAAACTGTCTGTATAATGAGTATATTATTGCTATAGGTTTTTCATTATGTTTTCTGAATTGTCTGTCAAATTAATTGTATGGTTTTATTTGTAGCATGGAAAATGTTCCAAAATCAAGTTCAGTTCCAATGAGATCAGGAGCTGATAATTACAGGGTAAGTTTTTATGTCAAAGCTTTAAAAATCTAAGAAACAATATTGACAGTTTTATAAAAATATTTTATTTCATTGTAGAAAGGAACAATAGGTGGATATTATGGGAGCCTCCTGATACTTTCTTGTGTACATGGAAATCTCCTTCAGAAGCCCATGCTCCTGACAGGGAGAGAAAATCTCACAATTTCTCTCCCTTTTACTTTTACTTGTATTTCACTTAAATGACAATTGCGGATTAAACATTTATTGTTTATGCAATATAGATAGAAAAATAAGAAGATGTGGAGACAACACTTCACCATGCAGAGATTAAATGACATAGAATTTAACCATTATAGGTCACAGTACAGCCTTCAACAATGAACAAAACCTATAACGCATAGTCAGCTATAAAAACTTTAAAAGCCCCGAAATAACAAATGTAAAATAATTCAAACAAGAAAACTAACGGCCTGATTTATGTACAAAACAATGAATTCCTATGCTATCACATGTTCTTTTAGCTAATTAGGCAATGTAATTCAATTTTAGATAAATAATTAATACATTTCATTTTGAATGTTGATATTGAAAATGTTTTAATTCATACTTATTATTTAACAACTTAATCATATATTTGAAATTTTCATTTGGGTCTTTTTAAACATTTGTAAGATATCATAATCAATATTGCTTAGGTGATTTTTCTTTCTACAGATCTCTTTAAAATACCTTAAATATTTATATTATATCTTAAAGTCTTTTAAAACAGGTTTTCATAAAATTAAAACAAAATTTACAAGTGGTAGGTTAATTGATTAACACATGTACACACTATAATTTTTGGGGAAAAAATCAGCTGCAAAACTTTAAATTAAAGGAAAATAAATGGTCAATTGATATACATTTATAGTTGATGCTTCATAAAAATATAAAAAATCAGTTAGCGAAATGGAAGAATTCAGCATTTCAAAGAAGTAATATACATTTTGTATATTGAGGGGTATTTAAAATTTTGTTTCTAATGTCTATATTTCAAAGGAAAGTTAATTGTGACATACTTTTAATTCAGATAATTATTTTTCACAGTAAGGTATTGCTAAATTATAAGTTGATGGTGAAGAGAAATTATAAGAAATTCACCATAATGTTGATGAAATAAATTTTGAAAAAAAAGTGAAATAAAATCAAATGAACCAAATTTGAGAGATGGTGGAAATAATAAAGTTTTATGTCTCTTTATAATTGTTATAATTTTTCAATATTCCAGCTTGAAACTGTTTATCTTGGAGACAGACATGCAGTTGAGTCAGCACGCAGTGAATTAGCATCACTTTCAGTCAAATATGATAAACTTTGTATAACTGTAAGTAGTTTTTAGTCGACTCTGAAGCACAGTCATATGTGTGTTGTCTTCTCTTTTGTTTTCATTAAAAGCTGGAAGAAGCAAAATTTATTTACCTACATGTATGTAAATTATTTCGAATAAATGATTTTTCTCTTCCAATTTTTGTACGTCATAAAAAACCTATCTAGAATTTAAATCCTTTTGCTTCAATGTCACTTTCAGCACTATTGCCTATTTCATGTCAGCCAGAGAGAACCATGACCTCTGACAGGAGAACTGGCAATCCTAGTCAATTAAGGTTGGAGTAGACCCACCTGCCATGTGCAGGGCTAAAAATCACAACATCAGTGTTGACAGGCTAGTGGTACAGTAGATGAACTATGTAGACCACTTGACCACCAAGGGCCCCCTTTTGTAAATGAAAATGTTCCTTACTTAAACTAGTTTGGAATAAAAGTTATTCTTGTGTTATGTAAAGTGTGTGATTTAAAAAGTAGGTTTCAGTTTTCAAGAATATCATTTATACTCTTATAAAGTTGCCTGTATGTGCCTGTGTTAAAAAATATCTCTTGTTTTCAAGATTTTTTTAATTTTTGATTTCATGGTTAAATTTGTAATTTCTTTCATCAGCATTGATATATACATGTATATATTATGTAGTTTATCCTGGAAAATGTTGAAAGTTCCAAACTGTTTGATATTTCAGGTAAAAAGTCTGGAACGGGAAATGGAAGAAAAAGATGTTCATGTCAGGGAATTAAAAACTCTTTATGATACAAGTAAAGAGAATGAATCTAGACTAACCTCTCTTTTAGAGTCTCATAAACAACAAATTATAGAACTAGAAAGTCGTACAGGGTCATTTCAGTCAGCTGTAGGCCGTAGTGAATTTACTGTCTCAACTCTACAGGAACAAAATCGTCAGAATGCTGATAAAATAGTAGAACTAGAAACCAGAATAAGGTAGGTATTTTATTTCAGTATTAGCTTGTTTTGACAATAGGAAAATCCAAGAAAAACTAGCAACAACATCAAGGCTTTTGTTAACATCAATAGAAAAAGTTTAATCAGCATCTACTGCCAGGATTATGTGAGTGAGACATTGTCATTATGTTTAACACTTTAATATAGAATGCAGTCTTTTTTGGGGGACCCTAAACATTTTTATATTTATATAAAGAAAATATAGCTAAAAGGTACCATTTGTTTTCCAGATAACTGTAAGACATATATTAATACTTATACAATATTAATCAGGGTCTTGAACTTTAAAGTAAAAGGTCATATTTTACAGGGTAAATTATTGAAGAGCATTATAATTCTTTCATAAATAAAATGAGAGTTAGTAACCCCCAGCTCCCAAGTTGTCTTTACTTAGATGTATCTCCTATAACTTATCACCATGCAAGAAAACATTTTGTAAAGCATCTTTTATTAGTTGACTTTATGTTTAAAGTAATTAACTTAAAATATTTTTAAGAATAATCTTGTTCTTCACTGTATATATTCTGGAACCTTTTTTATCGACAGAGAGCTTTTGGAAAGCAGAGAAGGCGCAGATTTCAGGTGTTCGCAAGTGGACAGGAAATATAGTGAACTGATGAGACAGATTTCCAGTGTTTTGAGAATCGAAGAATATTCTTTTGAAAGTCTTTCTGTAGATGACATTTCACGTGGTGTAAGTAGCTTATTAACAAAAGACATTTAACCTGTAAAAACAAGATCATTATTTAAGATTTATGTCTGCTTGGACATTTCTTCACACAGACTGATACTTTGTTCAATGGTCAGACTATATGTTGAGTCTTGTCATGAAAATTAATATCCATATCATACCAACATAAAATTAGTTGATTGTCTGCTACCAATTTTGTTATCAAACATCATTTATCAAACACAGATAATCATAATTATGATCAAGATAATTTTGGACTCTTACTCTCAATGGATCTGTATGTCAGTTCTAGGAGAAACAAAATTTGTCTCACATTTCATGAAATGCTAGGATATAACCAATCAAATCTAATGAAATACTAGGATATAACCAATCAAATCTCATGAAATACTATGACATGGGGGCCACATTACCAATCAAATATCATGAAATACTAGGACATAACCAATCAAATCTCATGAAATGTTAGGATATATCCAATCGAATTTCATGAAATGCTAGGATATAACCAATCAAATCTAATGAAATACTAGGACATAACCAATCAAATCTCATGAAATGTTAGGATATATCCAATCGAATTTCATGAAACACTAGGATATAACCAATCAAATCTTATGAAATACTAGGACATAACCAATCAAATCTCATGAAATGTTAGGATATATTTACCAATCAAATCTCATGAAATGTTAGGATATATCCATCGAATTTCATGAAATGCTGGGATATTACCAATCAAGTCTAATGAAATACTAGGACATGACCAATCAAATCTCATGAAATGCTATGCCAAATTAACCAAAATTAACTAAGTCCATCTACCAATAATTTTTTTGAATAATTGAAGAAAACAATAATCCTGACTATTTGCACACCTTTAGTAAGTGTTTTAATATTGCAGGTTACAGATCTAGTTCAAGAGAATGCAGTGCTGAAGGGTAAACTTGTAACATTAAAAGAAGCTCTGAACAGTACAGAATTGGAAACAAAAGCCAGCAGGGAGACCATAATGAGACTGGTGTCTGAAGTTGGTAAAGAACAGAAAGTAGCTACTAGATATACCTCAGATTTGGAGAGACTTAGAGCGGTAAATTATTGAATGCGTTAAATTTACAAATTTGTACCTTGTTATTAAAGACAATATCTCATTTAATGCTTCCAGATAGTCCAGTTTAAGATATTATTTCTACAATTATATATACATATGTACCTGTATTTAAAAAGCTACATTGAATTAAACTTAAAGGAGGAATATGTTTTCTAAATAATTAACATTTTATAAAGAAAAGTTTAATATACAGATAAGTTAGATTAAAAAACATTATTTTTCAAATGACTGGAAAGAAATATTGAATGAATTTGAATTAAATGAAAATAAATTTTCTAGTACAGGTCATTCCATAAGCATGTGTCATATGTCATGTTCATTGAAATATATTAATAGGTATCATATATTTATAATTCAAGACATTCTATCAACATCATATTTGGAACTTAAATCTTTTTGTCAGAAGTGGTACCTGATAAAATTTATTCCACACTGAATTAAGTATCATACATTAGAATAAGAATGAATTGTTTCAAAAAAAAATCATGGTATTAATACGTGTATAAACATTTACTTGTCTTCTCTATGTAGGAAAGAGATGAGGCAGTTGACATCAGAAGGAGTCTTGAGAGGGAGGTAGATGTTCTGAAGGATCGTTTGGAGGCTGCAGAGAGAGCTGCAGGTGCCAACAGATCAGAAATTGATATGAGAGAAGACAGATTGAATCGAAAAGAAAGAGAATTGAGATCTAACATTCATGACATCCAGTCTGCGAAGAGTTCAGTCAGATTGTTTATGGAGCAAATAGCCACTTTGTTAAGTGAAGTTGATGATTCTGTGTTAGAATGGTCTGAAGAATCCATCAAATCAAGAGTTGCTAGTTTAAAATCTCGAAACAAAGAAATGGTTTCGGTATGTTTTATTTTAATTTACTGGAGGGATAAATATAAGTTTGAAATGCACATTCCTTATTTTCGATTATGTTTATCAGTAAATTCCTCTTTTTTATACATGTTTGGAATAGTGTATGAAAAAAAGATGTTAATTCTTACATAATGAAGATTATTTAAGGAGATTTATCAAGAGAGTGTGGTATAACAAATTGAGTAAACATACCTTTGTACACTCTGATTTTAAATGTGTGACATTTAATTAATAGAATATTTAAAATTTATTAATTAATGTACTCAACTTATGTTTGTGCATGGATTTTCTTATTTCTATAGATGATTTTTTAAATATATTTAGGCCAAATAAAATTATATGAATAGTTCTCAGTCCCAAATATATCCTTTTTCTGGTGCCCACATTGCTGGTTTTTTTCTCACTTTTTTTAATAAAAATGGAGAGAGAAAACAAAAATTTAATGTTATATTTGATAAAAAAAAATTGCATTCTGAATTCTTGTGCAACTGTAGCAACATAATATTGTATCCATAATGATTTTAGAGGTTCAAAATATACCAATTTCAGTCAAATGTTTTAAGTTTATAAATCTGATGAGGATTTCCTATGAGCATTGATTGAAAATAGAACCACATTTGAAATTGTTTAGGAGCTGAAATGTGTGCAGTGGTAATTAGAGTTTTACATGGTACAGGTTGCTTTATCTTTTACATTTAACAAAAAACCTACCTCATCTGTTTTTCTGCCTGTAAAAAATGAATTCCCCTTCCTGTTTACTGAAAATAGTGGCTCAAGAATTATATAATTAATGGTTATATGGCCTTATTTGGATGAATTTCCATCAATTTTAGTCCTTTTCTTGAGAAAACTGATAAGACTTTATTATTTTTCAAAATTAATGCATCATCAAATTCTTTATTCTAGGTAATTGAGTCATTAGAGGAAAGGGTCAGAGCCCTTACAGAACAGCTAGAATCACAATATGAATTACACAAAAGTTCTGCATCTAGAGCCAGAAAGGCTGAATCGGAGGTCGCTGAATTATTTGAAAAACTACGCAGTGCTGAAGGTGAATTATCAGCAGGAGATGTCTTGAGAGACGGGTTCAGGTCTGATAAAGAAAAGGTAAATCAATTTGTAATTCTGTATCCTATCTTTTGACATGACGTGAAAGTGGCATGTATGAATAAAGTTTTGGTCCTTTTTTTATATAAAATAAGGGCTGGTAATTTTAAAACAATTAATATGATTAAGTAATTTATCAATATTTCATGCAAATCCATTTTAATACAAATTTAATTCTTGCAAACTGTTGTGTTAATTTTTTATATATAATTGTTGTTCCCTCTGAAAATGCTGAAATTCAAAATTATTTGGCAGAAAAGTTACTTATTGAAAAATGCTTCCATTTTTACTAAACAATTTTTTTAAAGTTTAAAACAAATAGTTTACATTTACTTGTGAAACTGTACCAAACCTCTTTAGCTTGAGATTGGTTGCTTGATATTTAATAATGGTCTAATAACTGATACCAGTAATTTTTACAGTAATTGAAACTCGTGGCACTTTTATTATATACATGTGTTTTGGGAACTAGTCCATCCATCCAACCACAGTTTGAACCTCAAAAATTATATTTATCTGATCAAAATTGCAGTGCCTTATTATGTATCAGTAAAAAAAACTAGGCTTCCTTCTATAAAAGAATTGGGATTAGTAAGGCAAATATGATTGTTTTAGAAACAAAGCTTCCCAACTAAGAAGAATATAATAGCTAACTTATCTTGTAAAATTAGGTTATTGTACCTCATGATTAACAGTAATTATTGTGTTTATTTTACAGTACATGAGAATGCTCCAAAGACTAGGTCACTCACTGAAGATGGACAAAATTTCCTCAGATTTAGGCTTTGATTTGACCATTGATGCTATTATATCAAGGGCTGAACAACTGGTCAAAATGGAAGCTGATACTATTGCAGACAAATCTACACATATCTATAACTTACAAAGAAAGGTTAAGTCCTTGAAAGAGCAACTGGAAAGCAAAGACCTCCATCTAGATTTAATCAGGAAGAAAATGACAGGCATGGAGGAGAAATTGTTAGGAAAATCTGTCATTGAAAAGGAAAGAGATTCAGAAAGCTACAGAAATCGTAAATTAGAGAAACTAGTTGATAAATACAAGATGCAATTACAAGACGCTTCTCAAGAGATCATAAATCTCAAAGCCCAACTGCTGGGATCCAGTGATATCAAAGTAAGATTATTAACTTAAGTATTATCTTGCAAGTTGTCTTTTGTTTGACTTTGATGGTACCATTGAGTGTTTAGATAACTAGAATATACGTTTATTTAGGGTTGCTTTATAATCAGGTGTACCTTAGTTGAGAAAAAAAAATAATTTTATATTAAAAAAAATAGGGTGCATTTTTAATCAGAAGAATACAGTACATATATTTTCTATAATATTGTGAGGAAGCTTAAACCACAGAAGTTTTATACAAGTTAATTTCAGTATCCCTTTTTCACCAAAAAAAAAATAACTGGTATCTTTTAGGAAACTGATCTGAAATTCATGTGTACATTTCAAATTTTTATTCAGCTAAGAACAATGGAACAAAGACAAGAGATTGAAGAATTAGTGAAGCAGGTAGAAGAACTGGAAGAATTGAGGAAAAGACAGGCCAGAAAGATTGGTGCTCTCAAAAATGAACAGAATTCATATGAATCATCTTCCAGGGAAAAGAATGTTGTTGCTGACAATGCTGTTCAGGCTCTTTCAAGTGAACTCAGAACAACAAAGAATTCCCTACAGTCAACACACAATAGAGAGAAACAAGTAAGCGTTATAACGTCTATTTATAATTACATTCTTTGGACTTCTTGTGAAGTGAAGTAATTATTCCAGGTTTTTTGTCAATGGTGAATTTTTAGAAAAGATGAAGCACCTAAGAGTAACTTCAGGTTGTTTCATTACTGTTTTTCGTAGAGATTACTTTATATTTCTTTAACATTTATTTGCCTGTGACTTTAAAACTAAGAAAGTATTTTCACCAGATTTGTTTTATTTTTTATTACAGCTCCTAGACTTCAGAAATGTCATCTGTAGGATGTTGGGTCTTGACATAAACACACTTGCAATTCCCGACTATGAAATCATCTCACGGTTAGAAAAACTTATCCAAGCACATCATACCCATGCATTTACAACCATGAGTATGGAGGAGGCATTAGCAGACATGGAAGATGGATTTGTCAGTGGTTATGAAGACTACAGACGTACTGTTAATACTTCAAACCAGACCCAAACAATACAGAGATCAAGAGAGAGGGCAAGACGCAAGGCTGCAAGAGCCCGTGCACGATCAGCTTCCCCAGTCAGAAGAGACCATAGAGTTTATTGAATTCTTTAGACATTGTAGTAGATGAATGGACTTAAACTGTAGATCCTCCCTGTGTTAGTCAGTCAAAAATCAGGAAAAAAACAGATAAAAAAATAATTAATATGTACACTTTGCTAATGCATTTATACCCAATCATGGAAAATATGCTGTTTGCTAATAACAAGATTATCCTACCAAAGAGGGTATAATCAAAAGGGGTAAATGTTTAATAGAAAAGTATAGAATAGAAAGAAAATGAGGGAAAGCGAATAGTCATTTTTGGCAACATTTTGAACAGATTTTTTTAGAGTTGTGCAATCAAAAAGTTATTCCTGGAAACCTCTAGCCCTTTTCACAAAAAAATCATATGACTAAAAATTGGCTGTCAGTAAGTGAAATGTTTGTCATTTAAATACTTGTAACATTTTTTTGTGAAATTGATTGTGGAATCTTATTTGTGAAGTGCTAATGATTGAAATTGATTTATATTTAGTCATTATTTAAGCTTGATTTGCTTTAACAGAGGTAAATTTTACTCTATTTTTAGGTGCCAAATTTTTCACAGCTTTAGTTCATGTATCATATACCAATATTTTAAAGAAACATTACATTTTATAAGTACTTTTTAAAATATTGCTCAGAATGTTATCAAAACTGGCAACATCCATGATTTTATTATTGTTATTTATATTAGTAAACTTATTGTTATTTTTATATGTTGACATTATAGTTAGTTTTTATATTATGTATGATTTTATATTTCATTTAGACTGTCTTATACAAATTCTATCATGTATTTTACGAAATACCCTTTTTCAGTAACAAATCAAAATTATCTGTTAGGTACTGTTCAGAACTATTTGAATTGAATGATTCCAGCGTGGACTTTAGATTACTTAAAAGAGATAAAGAAATTGTCTTGGATGACTTTGCATCAAATAATGTGCAATTAATAGATTCAATAGAGTAAAGAATGAAACTACAAGTAGATACTTAACATATATAAACATACTTAGAAGGTGGCAGAATTTATATACAAAAGGAGTGAAATTTTCTTTAATAGTTTTAAACTGACTGGTTATCCTTTTCTCATATACAGAATAAAAATGATGCAATTTGCAATTTTATTGTACTAAATAAGTGGAAACAACCTAGTTTTGGGGGCCAGATTTCACATATGAATTGACAAGGTAAAATCATACACAAAAGGAATATCATATTTGATGCAGTGCCCCTCATTTTGTGGAAATTAATTATAGACATTGATTTTAATAACGAAAATCAATTATTATTTTTTTAATAACTTAGCAAGATTATGTCATTCTGTGTGAGTCCAAAAATATCATCATAAATATCTAATCAGCAATTCTTTACTCAGACATTCCAAAATCTAAAGAGTTATATAGCAATAGTTATAATGGTTAATGTATACCAATTAAACTTAGAAAAAATTAACAGTGTTTATTTCTACATTTAGATTCCATGGCAGTTTTTTACATTCCTAAGTAGTTGCTGTTGTAAGCAATATTTTCATACTTTAATCAAAATGTTCTAGGACATCTGCTCATGTCTGCTTTTATTGGGTTTTTTTGTGTATTTAAATGTTCTTTGTAATAAATTGTAAATCTTTTAGGGCAGCAATTATTGCAGACTGGAAACCGGTTCATTTCATAAAATATTTACTTGACAGAATTATGAATTAACTGGAGTTAATGCCCTTTATCCAACAGACACTATGGAAATAAATAATAGCATGTAATGAAAGGTGCATTTGTAGTAGTAAGTTTATTCTGTGATATTGTTATTTAAATGTTTATTTGTAGGTCCTTTATTATTATTTGTACATATTCTTTCATGTTTACATCTCTTACTGTCATTAAATAACTGCCATTTTATAATTTTGTCTTTCCTTGTTAGTACTAGACTTTAGTGACACTTTTTACCCACACATAAAATAGACTTATGTTCCAGATTTATTCCTTTATTCAAGCTCACATAATGAGAAAAATGAGTGAAAAATTACATAGAATTACATTTTCTTCTCAATAAGAAAATTCAATGATTAAGGATAGCTAAGTTTACGCTCTTCATACTATTAGTGATAGTAATTCCAGTCAGAAATTGTAATGGCTACTCCTGTAGAGAAATTTCAAAATATAATATGACCAAAAGGCAAACATATGTAAAGTATACTAGTTGTTTACAATTGCTTTTTGTAGATTTGGGTGATTTTTGTCTCCGGCAACTTGCGAAACATAGGGATTGCTTTGACGGCAACGGTGTCAACAATTGTTAAGTTTTCTGCTTAAGTTAGTTTGATAGGAACTACTTGTGATAGATCATTGATATTTAATATAAAGTTGCATTACAATTGGTTCATATCAGTTTGACGACTATTTCAAGGCCCTGCCCCCTAGGTCATGGTCCAGTGACTTTGAATTGATTAGCAATTTTCAATGTTAAGTTTTCTGCTTAAGTTACTTTGATACGACCTACTTGTGATATATCAATGATATTTTGTATGAAGTTGCATTACTATCTGTACATATCAGTTGACTACTATTTTGAGGCCCTGCCCCCTAGGACATGGTCCAGTGACATTGAATTAATTAGCAATTTTCAATGTAAAGTTTTCTGCTCAAGTTAGTTTGATAGGATCTACTTGTGATAGATCTATGATATTTTGTATGGGGTTGCATTACTATCAGTTCATATCAGTTTGACGACTATATTAAGGCCCTGCCCCCTAGGTCATGGTCCAGTGACTAAGAATAAATTAGCAATTTTCATTGTTAAGTTTTCTGCTTAAGTCAGTTTGATAAGAACTATTTGTGATAGATCAATGATATTTTGTATGATATTGCATTACTATCAGTACATATCAGTTTGACGATTATTTTCAGGCCCTGCCCACTAGATAAACGTCAAGTGACTTTGAATTAATAAACCATGTTGCTGTCCATCTGATTGTCTTTTCTGAATTCTATGCCGATAGGCGAGACATATCTCTGTGTCAACAGTTTATTTTGTATAGTGAAAGAGAAAGATGGTTTCACAAACATTCTATGTAGGTACAACATTTTTTTTGATAACATCTTTTATTGTATGGGGTCCTAGAATATTATGTATGAAAGTTCAAATATCAAATCTTCATGGAATTAATAATTTTTGTGTCAATCTTGTAATTAAACTGAATGGAATACAGAGAAACAAGAAAACTTTTGAATTTGTACAAACAATCTGTTATTGGAACATTTTTGGTTATCATAAGATTGAAGAGATATTTGTTATGTAGTAAAAACATAGACTTTTGCAGCCACCACAAAGCATAGCTTATACAGCCCCTTGTGGAATATCACCAAACAATATCTTCCAACAACAAATTGAGTTATAATCTCACAAACATACTTTCAATCAAAAGAAAGCCCTTTAAGTAGGATGCCAACTAACCCATGATGTTCCAATTGACATATGATATAAATATGCATACATTTCTATGAAACTAGCACATAATTTAATGTATACATAGACAACTTTTTACATGTCCATATGCTTGGTGGTTGAAATACTCACATACATAAATACTATTGAAATCAACACATCAGTTGTCATCTCTATACAATGAATTTAGTTATAAAATTATATTTCTAAAGTGTCAGTCTACCAGCCTCTATATATACAACCCATTTATAATATGTATAGAACTATTGTTTAATATTGTAAAACCACAGACACAATCTTCTGAATATTTTGGTCTAACTTTAATATGTCACAGGTAAGATTTATTGTAAATACATCTACAGTTTACACTTGAAACATAGGAAACTGGTGAATAAATTTATAGCATGACTGTGTTGCTGTTCCTACACTGAGCACACAAGAAGTACCAGTAGTGGAGCAGGAACTATTTACCTTTCTGGTTTTTTATATGGTACATCTTGCTTGATCTTGTTTCTATATTCTGTTTTGTGCACTGATGTATGTTTTTCTCTTTTTTTTTTACTTTGGTGCTGTTTGTCTTTCTTGTGTTGTTTTGATCCTGTCCCATTTTTATTCCGGTCTCCCCTCCAATCCTTTTTTTTTTACCTTGGCGCTGTCTGTCTTTCTTGTGTTGTTATGCTACTGTCCCATTTGTTTTCTCTCCTCTCCAATCCTTTTTTTTACTTTGGTGCTGTCTGTCTTTCTTGTGGGGTTTTGATCCTGTCCCATTTTTATTCTCTCCCCTCCAATCCTATTTTTTACTTGGTGCTGTCTGTCTTTCTTGTGTTGTTTGATCATGTCACATTTGTAATCTCCCCTCCAATCCAATGCATTTTGTATTTTTAATTTTTTATCTTGATTAATATATTTTGTTATATGAATAAATGAATTATCTATCTTATAATATAATTATTTCTGTGACTGCATCCTACATTAATTTGTAAGATCCTCTACGATAGATCATGCCTTATATATCATGTACTGTGTTACGACGCTAGATAAAAACTGACAAGGAAAGGTAACACCCGGCCACCGAAAGCTTGATTTTTGTCGAGCCTAGGTGGTCGAGTGGTCTAGCGCGTCGGGCATAGTGCAAGGCGATTTGGTGCCGCGATATCTCAGTAGCATGAGTTCGAATCCTGGACAGGGAAGAACAAAAAATTTGCAGATCTAACATTGTTGGGACGAATTATGTATACAGAATGTGTTTTCAGCCTTGTAGTATCACCATCACTGGTGATCTCCGATGGATAAAACTCTGTCGTAGAGTTGTCACTGGTTCAGACGTACATATTATATATATATATTACATATTATATATATATTACATATTATATATATATTACATATTATATATATATATATATATAATATACAAGGCATGTTGGCTTGGGTAACAATATATATTAATGAAGTTTATTAATGCAAAATTCTCTTCAATTTACTTACTTGATATAATAACATCACATTGCACATAGCTATGTACCTCCTTTTTATCTCACCTGGCCCCAAGTGGGTATCTAGTTTATAAAATGTGTCCTTGATCCTATTTGCCCTCCACAATGGCCAACATGGCTAAAAAAAGAACACAGGGGTACAATGCAAGTTCTTTCTATTATCTTGAAAACGGTTATGAATAGAGATAATCTGACAAGGGCAGAAGTGTTCCGTACGATGACATTTCCTTCTGTCCATTTACAACAAAACTGTCGGGCGACTTTTTATAGAAGCTATTGCCCTTAAATGACATTTTATTTATGCCTATCATCTTGAAAACTATAATAGATAAACAGAAACTTTAAATAGCACAAATGATAAGCAAGACGAGATCTACAAATAAATCAACATGGCCAAAATCGTCAGTCGACTTCTTAATTTAGTTATTGTTCTTAAATGATGATTTTCAGCATTATTTTTGCCTATAACATGTAAAATATAAAGATAGATATACATTTCATATCGCATAATTAATAAGCAAGACAATATCTACAAATAAGTCAGCATGACTGTTAGTATCAGTTATTGCCTATAAATGACAATTTTACTTAATTTGTTTTTGTTTTTGTTTTTGTTATTGTCTATTATTTTGAAACTTTAATAAAGACAGATAAAAAATTTAAAAAGCAAAAATGATCAGCGAGATAAGATCTGCAAATAGGTCAGCATAGATGAAATTGTCAGTTGTCTTCTTATAGGAGTTATTGCACTTAACTGGAGAATTTTTGTCACAGTTACTTTTTGTGTTTCGTCAACAACTATAGAAGATTGAGAGAAACTGTAAAACAGAAAAAAATCATCAACGATACAAGATAAAAAAAAACAGATTTTAGTAATGAATTATATTCTAGTCTACAATGTTGGAGAGTGTCCATTGTTGAAGTTGCACATAGACCAATGTAAGTGACACAGTTTCTAAATGCCTTTAGTTCAGTAATATTTATGTAATTTTAGGTCACCTGGCCAACAGGGTCAAGTGAGCTATTCTCATCACTTGGCGTCCGTCGTCGTCGTTGTCTGTCGTCCATTAACTTTTACAAAAATGTTCTACTCTGAAACTACTGGGTCAATGGGAACTTGGCCACAATCATCCTTGGGGTATTTCGTGTATAAATTGTGTTCTACGACCAAGCCTGCCAACCAACATGGCCGACATGGCTAAAACAGAACATAGGGGGTAAAATGCAAATTTTGTCTATTATCTTGAAATCGCTATTTATAGAGAAAATCTGACAGGGGCAGAAATGAGATCTACCTACTGTCAATTTACTTCAAAACTGTCAGACGACTTCTGGTAGTGAAAGTAAAATGATATATCTTTAATATTTCCTTACTAAAAATAATTTTCCCAAAAGGCAACTGCATAAATGTTAGAAATAGTATACTTTTAAGGAGTGAAATGAAGCAAAAAGAGTTATTGCCAATATATGACGAATATTACCATTTTCTTTCATTTTTGCCTATTAATTTGAAAATTATCATACTAGATAAAGAGAAACTTTTAAAGGCGAAAACTTACAGCAAAACAAGATCTACAAATAAGTCAACATTGGCGAATTCGTGAGATGACTCCTTATTGGAGTTATTGTCCTTTAATGACGATTTTTACATATGTTTTGCCTAAAAGACTATAATGTCAAAATGATCAGCAAGACCAAGATCTACAAATAAGTCATATTTTGCAGAAATTGTAGTAGACTCTTAACTTCTATGTCATTTGGTCTCTGGCGGAGAGTTGTCTCATTAGCAATTATACCACATCTTCTTAATTTTATATCTAGGAGTGAATGCTCTTGAATGACGATTTTTAGTTAACCTTTTTGTGTCTTAGGCAAAATATGAAGAAGACAGAGAAGAACTGTAAACTGAAAAAATGACCAGCAATGCACGATCAACAAAAAGTAGATTTCTGTCTTCAATTCTATTCTAGTGTACAATATTAGAAAGCTTCAATTGTTGAAGGTGCACATAGACCTACGTGAGCGACACATGCTCTTGTGATGCTTAACGTTGACATTCAACCAGGACTGGAAAATCTATCCTGACCGACCAACACCTGCAAAGTAGTGACTGACAATCTGCTTATAGTTTAAAAACCTGTAATAAGTTTCCGTCGCTTCAGTACAATTTCGTATATTATAGCTTGTGTACATTTTTCGGAAGTGTTTATATGCTTTTTTATTCTCCCGTTTACGGGACGTATTATGGTATACCGTTGTCTGTCTGTCCGTCCGTCTGTCCATCCGTCGTCAACATGTCGGACAATAACTCAAAAACGTTTTAACCAATTTGCATGAAACTTTGGGGAATTGTTTATATCTATTGACGTGAGCCCTTTTTCGATTTTTATATATTTAAGAGTTTACGTTTCGGAGTTATGGGTTTTATTCATTTAAAAAAGGGAATTTTCCAGTTTTCGGACAATAACTCAAAAACACTTTCACCAATTTTCCAGAAACTTTGGCGAATTGTTTATATTGATATGAGCTCCCTTTTGATTTTTATGAATTTTAGATTTTACGTTTCCGAGTTATGGGGTTTTATTCATTAAAAAGGGGGATTTTCCAGTTTTCGGACTATAACTTAAAAAGCTTCGACCAGCTTTCATGAAACTTTGGTGAATTGTTTATATCTATTGACGTATGCTCCCTTTCGATTTTTATAAATTTTAGATTTTACGTTTCCGAGTTATGGGATTTTATTCATAAAAAAAGGGTTGACTAAGTTTTCCCGTTTTCGGACAATAGCTCAAAGGTGCTTTGAGCAGTTTTCACGAAACTTGGGTGACTGGTTTATATCTATTAAAACAACCTCCGTTTAGTTTTTTTTTTTATAAATTTCTGATATCACATTGAGGAGTTATGGAACTTTATTCTTTGAAAAAGCGACGGGCGTATCATGCGCTCATTGCGCAGCTCTTTATTCAGTATTGTTAAAGGACTTTTTCATTTCTACTTTTTTTCATAATATCTTTTATATAGTTTGGTGTTGTTTCCGTACTGAATATCTTAATACGTTACATTTTCAGCACTATTTTGAGTAGCGTGATTTTTCGTTATTGTACGTTTACTTGAAACCTTATTTTGTCACAAAAATGCATCAATTTGAATCATATAATTTCCATTTCCATGATGGTTTCGTTTTTCAAGCATAAATATGCAATAAGAAGCGCATACTTTTAGTTTAAAGGTAAAATCAAATTAATGACCAGATTTCAGTTGCAAAAAGTCCACCTAAACCTATTATCGACAAAGATGACATAAAATGTAGTGTACAAAGTACTGTAAGCTACTTCAAATATGAGTACATGTAGTTTAATAAGTACTGAAAGCAACACTGAATTGTAACCGAACTCCAGTGCCTTAAAATCAGTATTATACCCGTATTTAAAAAACCAGTATTAAAACGATTGGAAGTTAATTTCCGTTGTATAGCCTGAAGTTCAGAATGATTGAAATTTAAAGGAAACTGTGACTGCAAATGTTTGGTATAGTGTATGATCTGATGACCGTTAGCTTTGAGCACACGTAAAACATGAAAAGTCCTTCCTATATATTTAATAAGCGCCCCTCTTCCATTCTTTTTTAGCTAGCTGGTAATGACAAAACTTTAATCAACTCCTATGATTATATATTTTTGTCTTGAATTTATTAAACATAAACTCTTTATTTAAACAGCATCTTTCAGGAACTTCAGTAAATCGAGAGCTATATTCGTGTATTTCATAATTTACTGATTTTATATGCATTTTTCGTTGATTTTAATCCGATAGAATATCACTCCTTTTCAGTACGGTATGATACTTCGATTTACTTTAAAACTTTGACTCGTATTTTGTAATAACGAATGCCATTTTGCCATTTTTTTTATATAGATTTCCTTTTTTCAAAGAAATTGAACCTTGACTAACCAAACAGTACGAGCTTAATGAACTGATTTCACAATTTATTTTTGCTAAACTCCCCTTTACTAACATAATCTTTACCGTTGTCTTATTTTTAAAGATGTTTCATGTATATATTTGAAGACTTTTACACGGATGTCCAAAATGTTATGCTTTGTTGGTATAAGTCGACTTTTGTTATTGTTAAAAAAAGGAGATGAGGTATGATTATCTAATTCCAACAGAGACCAAAAGACGAGAGTAATCCGATTAAAAAAAAATACGTCACAGTACGACTTCAACAAAGAGCGAACCCCATACCGTAAGACATAAAAGCACACGATATGGCAAAATACCGGTATATGAAACAATTTAAAAAGAGAAAATGTTAGTAGTTTACATGATCACATACAGCTTCCAGTTGATAAAGTTGGAACAAAATATCTATCCACGAGACGTAAATGGCTATAGATTGTATAGAGCGTGGAAAGTCAAATTATGCAAAGTTATATTCTTAAACTAGAACCCTAAGGAGCATGTATCGCCTACTGGTATTTAAGCATAACGTGGTGCTGCATGGACACTTTGTGAGCCAACAGCTTGTCTTGCTGATCATTTTAGCTTTTCATGTTTTCTGCATGAAAAATGATATTTGCAAATCTGAACCCTCAAACAGGATCAGTAAAAAAAATAAATGAATTTTTGGAGAGTTCAGAAATGGAAAGGCCAAAATCAATCTAAGTATCACTTTTCGCTACTTAAAGGTCTACAACTCAATAACGATAAAAGCTAAAATCGTTAAAATCGAATTTGGCCTTCATTTAGTCACAGGAAACAACATATCTAAATTTGAAAAGATTTTGTCAAAGCATTTTCAAGTTATTGCACGGACACTGTTTGGCAGCTGGCCGCCCGACCGCCTGCCCGCCTTACATCACCAAATTAATAACCGATATTTTCTTTTGGAAATCCGGTTAAAAATAGTTAAAAATTGTGATTTAGGGATAACGACGGACAACGGATGATAGCCCGAGATTGTTTTGAGATCAGACGACAGCATGGGAGACTTACTTGGGCTGTCACACGGTCCAAGTAAGTCCCAAAAATGGCCGTCAGATAACTTTTTTTGAAGAAATTTCACAGGTCAGAAATTTCAAGAACAACTGGCATGAATGTACGTACATTTTATACATCTATATATTGTTTATTTCATATTCAAATGCAGCTTTCGCCTTCCCTAGTTGCTGGGAATAGAACCCCTCCCATCTCATTCACAGGGTCAAAATCAAACAGCGGATAGAAAATATGGAATTTGAGTAAAGAAGAGACTAGATAATTTTACATTTACCTAAGTTTCAATTTTTTTAAGCTTTATATTGCTCTCGAAGACCATTTTGATAGAATATTGAAAATTTGACTTTTTTTTTATATTTTGCATCAAGAGACATCTGGAACAGAAATTAATCAAGTTTAAACTTATTTTACACTTTACTCCCGATAGAATGTTTGTTTTGGTCTGTAATATCCCTAGTATTCATATTTTTGTAATTGAATATTCAAAATTGTCCCAAATAATAAACTAAAATTACTGTTTGTTTGCATCTTTCAGTAGCAAACCTGATTAGAAATGCAATTTATGGTGTGGGAACCTTCTGAGACTACAGTAATAGAAGTACCAAGAACCTCACATGAAACTACCCCGTTATCTGAGACTACAGTAATAGAAGTACCAAGAACCTCACATGAAACTACCGCGTTATCTGAGACTACAGTAATAGAAGTACCCGTACCAAGAACCTCACATGAAACTACCGCGTTATCTGAGACTACAGTAATAGAAGTACCCGTACCAAGAACCTCACATGAAACTACCGCGTTATCTCAGTGAGACTACAGTAATAGAAGTACCAAGAAACTCACATGAAACTACCGCGTTATCTGAGACTTCTGAAATAGAAGTACCAAGAACCTCACATGAAACTACCGCGTTATCTGGACTATACTGTAATAGAAGTACCAAGAACCTCATGCACATTAATCTACCGCGTTATCTGAGACTATACTGTAAAAAAAAGTACCAAGAACCTCACATGAAACTACCGCGTTATCTGGACTATACTGTAATAGAAGTACCAAGAACCTCATGCACATGAATCTACATCGTTATCTGAGACTATACTGTAAAAAAAGTACCAAGAACCTCACATGAAACTACCGCGTTATCTGAGACTTCTGAAATAGAAGTACCAAGAACCTCACATGAAACTACCGCATTATCTGGACTATACTGTAATAGAAGTACCAAGAACCTCATGCACATGAATCTACCTCGTTATCTGAGACTATACTGTAATAGAAGTACCAAGAATCTCACATGAAACTACCGCGTTATCTGTGAATCCTGACAAAGATTGCGAGACTTTTTGAAATGGACCCAATGTGAAATATAATCAGGGAAATTGATCCAGTCTGATTACAATACAGATTGAGATTTCGTACAAATTCCATCTATCGTGCTTTTGCGAATCGTTAACCCTAAAACGATTAAACTAAACACGGTTATAAAGTACATAATTTGGACGTGGCCCGAAATTGTTCATTCATTTCGAGCTGGATATATAGCTATGAAATAGGATTTAAAATCTAGAATCACTTTTCTATGTAGCTATGATTTAGTTGTTCTTAAACTACACCTGAATGAATTATATCATTCATATTAAGTTTTAAATATCCTTCGGCTTCCGGAAATTCTCTTACTATGGCTTTATTTCGTATTTAAAAAAACCCTGACTGCTGTGACGGCAACAAATTTAGATAAACACAACACGGAGGGGTCTTTCATTCAAATTTGTTCAAAAGAGTATATTAATTTTATTCAAAGTTATAACAAAAATTCACTTTTAAATCTGTGTACTTGATTCCTTCCAAACTGTTGAAATGACATTTGAATGTATTTTAATTGATGAAAGTTAAAGTAATACGATTTATACAAGATTCAGATTTTCATTTATATGGATATTCAAATAAAATTATAATAAAATGTTAGCGGAGTTGCGATATTAGTTCAGGAGATTTATTTTCTTATTTCTGTCCTCCATTTAGATTAATAAGTTATTTAGCATAAGAAAACCTACTGACAATATTACATAACAAACAGAAAAGAATCCCTACAAAGTGTTTTACGTAAATCGTTCGGTCTGAAAATGCGCATTAGGCTATCTGTGATTAAATTATCTTCATATATTGAACATAAATAAATTATGAAACTAAAAATCGCATCATGCTCGGCTTAGCGTAGTAATTTAATTTAAAAGTTTTGAAGTGCATTGAATTCCTATATTTGGCCATAGTTTGACTTCCAATGCGTCAGTGGATATTTTAATATTTCACTTATCATGCTGAAATATATACATAATTCTGTTTTTTTAATGCAGTAAAAATAAATGCATACAAAATATCAATGTATTAGTTTGTAAAATTATTCAGTTCTTAATAATTTGCAGTAATTTTCTACTGGCTGTTTTGGATTTGCTTTGCCCAATTAGAATTGTTCAATCAATCAATGTTAATCAAAATGCTTCTACTTTTGCAAGACTTGTCTTAGACAATGACGGAAAGTCGACGAAAACCTTGACAGTGCGCATGACTAAGGAAACTTGTAAAACATTAGAACTGTTTTAATAAGTAGTTTATTACTCTTTTTTCATCGATGGGTTTACTTTACACCGTGTGTTACAAAATGCTACCTGTTTTCGTTTAGTATGCACGGTTGAACGGAAAATTTTCACCATGAATGAACAATCATTTTTTCAATGGGATTTGGTCCGCCAGCCTCTTCAGGGTCAAGCCTTTGGCATGGGGGCATCCCTTCTTGATTTCAGGTAAGCTTAGCGATAGAAAAAAATATCATTTACATTAAGAGAAAAAATATGAAGTTTATATGTTTGAATATTTTATTAGAAAGCAAAGAAAATAATGAAAATAAATATGATAATAAACATAGAGTGTACGAAACCTGCATAAATGCATGCTAGTTGAAAAAAAGTACTGATTAACGAATACTGTTGTAAATAAAATCATCAACGTTCAGAAATATTTTTTTTCAACTACATATGATGTATACATTTATGCCTAAATTTCAATTTGATTTATGTCAATAGTTTACTCTTCTAGCATACGTAATCGGATCATTATTATACCAATTATACATTTTATTATACTTAAAGCACGATAACTATACTCCAGGATAAATTCCACTCTGGAAAATGGCATAACTGTTAAGAAATTTCAAACTTCAAAAGTAAATTATATTCTTGCGAATGAAAACAGGTATACCAAATTTTAAATGTACATCCAAAAAAACTAACTGTTTTAATTACATTGAAAGTACAAAAATTGTTTTAACCTTATCTAATTAATAATCCTAATGAAGCTCCAAGGACATTAGTTGCATTTTACCGTCTTGACATTGTCGTGAATTTTTGTTCATCCATTAGTGATTTTGAACTTGAAATTCTGTCTATTTAAAACGAATTTCATTCCGAAAAGAACAAAAAAATAAAGTGTTAATTTGAAAGCAAAATATCGAAAGACTCTTTACTGAACACAAAACGAAGCGTGCAAACAGACATAAAATAATTCGTTTATGTTGTTTTATTTCAATTGAATTATAAAAATGCATAAATTACTAGAAAATACCCTTCACTTCTATCCTAAAAACTGAATATCTCTTTTACAACTGACTTAAGTTTTTACATATATAGCCAGATACTGTTACGTTATCTAGGTTTTAAACTCTCTTTGCTCCATTTGGTATAGAATTATACGGACACTCCAAATTTTATGTATTTATTTCTTGAGTATCAAAAGCTTTTTAAAACCTCGTAGAAAATAAAACTGTTGATTTATATTGCTTTTATTGATTGACAAAATGGCAGTACCGATTTGTTTAAAAATTCAGGATCAGACACTGATTTCAGATTTAATTTTTATTAATTTCTATCTAATATACAAAAATCTGATATGTAACGTAGTGATTAATGAATTAAACACATTTGTCATTACGTAAATGAATGCCTTTTAGTTGTGTTTGTGAACTATCCGTCGTTGTTTGACAGTTGCAATCGTTTATTAAAAAAAAAGTAAATAAAACAAATTCCAATTTAACCTCAAGATTAAACAATAATCTAACAAAGAGATCCTCCCTTATTATTCATGTGTCCTGTAAGTGTAATATCATTCATCTCTAAGTCAAATTTATTTTTAATGAGAATAATACAACGAATATATTAAATTTAACAATTTTCAGGGGTTGAACAGCCTTACGTCAAAAACAAACGAACCGTATTTTACATGTAAAAGTTTCAGTCTCAAATTAATTCCTAGTGTTGCAAATATTTTCTTGTCCTGCTTGTTTTCAGAATAATTTTGACAGTTGGAGAAAATAGGTTTTACATCTCGGGTAAAAATTTGTGGGTTTTTCCCATTCTGCCATCTGTTGCATGATGGGTAGCACTAGGAGAGCAAAAACTGCTTTAATGACCTTATCTGAGCACTTCATATATCTCCGGGGAATTGATTGAAATTCGTTTTCAATCTATATATACTATGTTTTCTGTGTATATTGTTTTGTCGGCTTTCTTTTCGCCACGGAGTTAAATGTCGTTCTTAGACTTATGATTTCTTTATTGTCCCCATTTTATTCTCTTTCTTGTTTGTATGCTATTACGAATGAAATCTCAATTCGGAGTAGAACAATGAATTGAAAGAGTTTTTTAAAATATATTTTCCTTATTTATCGTTACACATATTGTATTATTATTGATTAGATTGTATACATTTATTATTTTAAAAAACTGTTCAGATGCAATTTTGATTTAAAGATTTTGTAATGAAATGATAATTCAGTCACGCCCATTTAAATTTATTTAATAATCAGAATGAAACAAATAAAACAGCCGTCATAAAATTAAACCAAACAAAAAAGTTATTACAAAAAAATGGAAGAAAAAAAAACCAAATTAAACAGACAGCCAAATTAATTTTGTGATGTCAGTGAAATTTGGGCGCTTTTCTGGATTAAACTTCACTAGGAGCGTTCAACAACAAAAAATTGAAAGCAAAGGATTTATAAATACGTTATAATTCATTCGCTGTATGCTTTCATAGAAATAGACATGGTTTAAACAAGGACCTCAAAGAGGACAGTAAAATGAACTGTGATGCAAACATTACCGTTCGCTCACATTAGAAGCAGGATACCAGGAGAGGATATTGGAACTATGAAAAGTCCATTACTATATTGGACATCTGGAACTGTAGTATAGGGATATCGCAGAAGTTTAGATATACACGTTGTCTGCATGTCTTTTGTTAAATGGACGATTTCAGTGTAAAAAGTTTGATAAGTGTGGTTTTTTTTTTGCGAACCGGTGGATAAAACGGTTGATTGTTATTCATATCAGGACAATATCAGAAAATTATCAACATTTTTGTATGAGGCTTTGAAACATGGGAAGGGCAAGGATTTACCGAAACCTTATATGTAGCTCCATAACGAGGCGGGCGCCCGCCCTTCCCCCTAATTCCGCCTCTGGTTTCTTGCCGAAAACAAAAAATGTTGCTATTTTTCTGACATTGATCTAATATTGTTTTTTATCTGTTCTTCAAGATCACTAGTCAAACATAAACAACCATTTCTTTATTCCTCTTAACCGTGCATTGAAATATTTATTTTCACAATCATTTCTCTTGGAAAAAAAGTCGTTTAATTTCCCCTGTAATAGGCATAAAACAAATATTTGTCTCATTATTACTCTTTGTGAAGGAATTATAGAATATCTGTCAAACCAAATAAATGTGATTTGAAGCATACTATTAAATCATTGAAGAATTAAACGAACAGTATACCCCCCCCCCCCCGTGTGTTCTATGACAAAACTTTGTTGAAAATAATCAGTTTTCAATTTAAACATTTTAAAAATTGTGAAACCATATGTTATTATCTTAGTTACCGTTACTATCTAATCCAGAGGTACTACCAAATGTTAAATCAAAATGTGTTATTTTATAAATAAAAAAAATCCTGTAATATTTCAAGTATGCAACAATTTGATTTTGTACCTTTTTTTTCATTTAAAGAGTACAAGCGTTCTTATACAATGTACAATAACCAGGACTCAATCATCGATAAAAGGTCGGTCCAGTTCAGTTTGACACTGTTGGACAAATAAAAAAAAAATCATTTTACCAAAATAAAAAAAATATTCCGCTTTACGTGAGTACTTTGAAGTTTTGAAAACATTATGTCGTAGTATACTGAATATGAAACCAAATTTTAGATGCGTAAAGATGGCACAAAGCTGTAGTTTTGAAAGATTTTGGCGAATTTTGAGCAAAATGAACAAGCACAACTTTAAACAAAACCCAATTTCTATCGGAAAATATAGCTATGTATCAAATATCTTTCGGAAACAAGTTTATTTATCTTTGTCATGCATGTCATTCGATGCAAAATTTGGAAAATTGGTAATTATATGTCGATTTATATATACAGCAATGCATAGCACTCGATAAGATTTATAGAAAAAAAATTTTGTACACATGGTTAAAAAAAATAGTTCGAGTATATTGTTAAGACCTTTAATAATAGAGTTCCATAAAGTTTCCTCAACTGTCGGAGTTTGACTCCTGAAGGGAAACAAATTCAGAGAAAACCACAGGCGCGTGGGGCATGGGTCTATTTTTTTTTATCATTTTCTGTGCCACACTTGTGTTTTCGACAAGAAATCTTCATTGTTTCTGTTATTTATTTATTTTACGTGTTCTTGTTATTTTTTTCTTTAACTATATGGTAGCAATTTATAGCTGCCGCTCGCTTCTTTTATTTCCCACACAATCTTGTATTCCTGGTAGCAGTTAATATCTGCCGCCCCTCTACTCTTATTTTCCACACAATCTTACGTTCTTGGTAGCAGTTTATATCTACCGCCCCTCTACTCTTATTTTAAACACAATCTTACATTCTTGGTAGCAGTTTATATCTGCCGCCCCTATATTCTAATTTTCAATACAATCTGACATTATTTGTTTCTATCTTCCTCCCCAGTATTCTTATTTTCAACACAATATTACATTGGTAGCAGTTTATATCTGCCGCCGAACATTCTTTTTTTCTACACAATCTTACATTCACGGGTAGCAGCTAATATATATGTGTCGTCACTCAACTCTTACTTTCCGGACAGTCTTACATCGGATGCACTTTGTCTGCCGCCCTTATGGAACATCATTAAGGGTAGATCGAGGGCGGCATATTTTAAAGGAGGTTCAAGCCCCAAATGTCTTAAAGGAAAATTGACGAAACCTCTTTCCCATGAAACCGTAACAGCAACGGTGTGAAACACAGATTGTTCTTATAGCAAAACACAAATTTCTGAAAGGACAAGCATCCCTCCAATTCACTGAATCGTTGTTACAATGTACGTTTCCATGCCAGTATGTTTGCCAGTGGACGTTAGGAAACCAACGACCAAATTACCTTTTGTAAGATACATTAGTTATTATTTGTATTTGCGATTGGTACCAGCAGGTTACCCAGTAAAATTTTAGGTGCATAGGTTCTGATTAGGAGTATAGGTAAAAAGGATCATTTGTTAAGTTTTATATTTGATAAAATCGACAAGCAAGTTCGGTAACTCTAAATGTAAGTTTCCTTATTCATTCAAATCAGCCATTATTAATGTCAAAATTTTATATTATTCACAAATGATTCCTTCTCAAATAAATGTGCAGTATAATGTATCCAAACATAGGATGTGGCTTTGTTATGTAAAATAGTATATTCAATGAACATTTGCTGTGGAATACCTGTACAGGTGTAATAACTTTCTTTAGCTGTCTTATCTGTTCGAAGATGTGTCTATTAAAATGTGCCACTTTTTCTTAAACCTTTTACCTGAGATAAGTGGATTAAATCGTCAAATTTTCGTGTTTTTCTGGTCATTAAAGGTAAGATTTCCTCGTAGTTTAAGGTTCATGCTCTGTAAAGTATACCTCTTTAGATTGAGTATTTGTGTACGTGATCAGTTCACAATGAAATGACTTGTATGTTATGCTATCAATATTTGTATGTTTATCTTTTGGTCTCATGAAATCATTATGTTATCCTAATTAAAGTATAAAGAAACAATTGAATTATGCATTTATAATTTATATTCTAAATAGATTAATTGAGCATATAAGAGTCTTTTAATCAAAAGCAATGCAGATTATAGGATTAACGTTTCAAATACTAGTATGTATACTAAAATGTAATATAATTTATAAGTCTGGTGTTTGCTTGGCGTCAAGTGGCGAGTATTTCATACATATTTGGATGAAAACACATTAAACAAAAAATCCAAAGTCTTGTCATGCAAAGAGGTTTTGCTGGACTGGGATGCGAGATGGAAAACTGCTAATGAGAAAGAGGGTGTTGGTTGGGCAAGGCCCGAAACGTCGCCTTACAACATGTTATCTTGATGGACCCCCAAAATATTCCCCACAGCGTCTTTATCATTATATAATGACTGTGATACCCTTCCAAAGTAAATATTCGTATAAAGTGCTTCAATTCCGATCGGACATCACTGCGTATGTATGTTTTCACATATCAAAGCCAACGCCCCCTATTTCCTCAAAGGTCTTATACTGTTGGACGGGAGTAGTCATATTTCTATATATACATACTAAATAGGATTCCGTGTTGAATATTTTAATATTTTTCATACATTGAATAACATGCATTTTATGTTTTCTAAAATTAAGTACATATACCCGAACGTATATACGACCTTCATATATTCCAGTATTTAGATCAGCGAATTCTGTTAGGATTTGTTAGTATAAGCAGAACAGTTTTTTAACTTGATTAAAATATATTTTACCCAAATCTCATGACTCGTTGACAAATTACGTCTAACGCCAACGTCTGCAATAACATAAACGGTACCAATTTCAATGCACCAAATGCACATTTCGACAATTTAAAATGTCTCTTCAGTGATGCTCGAGGCCAAACTATTTTAATATCCAAAATTTAATACAAATGTTGAAGAATTTAAAATTATTTCCAAAATATTTTATAACAGCAAAATTTAATCAAACAGTATCCGTATTTTCATGTCAGTACCGAAGTACTGGCTACTGTGGTGGCAAATGTGAATGCACCAAATGATTTCGACATTTAATGTGTCTTCAGTGATGCTCGAGGCCAAAGTATTTGATTATATAAAATCTGATACAAATGCTGAAGAGCGGATCAAACCAAAAAGGATGCAAAGTAAAGCCAAATCCGCTGAGCTTGTGGGTCATCAGATACTGAGGTAATACGTATTACATTTGTTAAATTCAATAAGTCAGTTTTGGTCACTGCGACCTAATTTTATTTATATTGTAATTACTGTTGTAGCATCACGGATATACAAATTTCAGTAACAAAGCACATTCATATAGAGTGCAGGTGAAATGGTTGTTCTCCAGCCTTAAAATGGATATTAAAAACTATGTGTTTACGTAATTATTTATGAATAGATTGTTATGCATACTAGAATATTACAGGTCATAGCAGCGCGCTAACTTTAAAAAGGAGATTATAATAAATATCTTTTCAAATCAGCATGACAACCGCTCATTATTTTTTGGCATACAAACGAATAAATTAAGGAACTAGACATTTGCTCTATTTCGGTCTTAAATTTGTTTACCTACAGCGAAATCAAGTCAGTCATGGGTAACTGGCAATGTAGAGCAAGATTTCATTTCGTATAGTCATTGTTTCACGCAAAGTGCATGTTTCACTATGCAGGAAATGCATTTTCTGTAGTACATTTAAATCGTCAACAGCTATGCTTTAACCAAAATTTTCAGTTTGTTTTGATTGGTCGATAGATGCATTAAATGATCAATCAACGTGTCAGATTTTCTGTATTTGAATGATTATGTTTTATCTCATTTCCATCAATTTCTCAAAAAAGACAATAAATTTGAAATTCTTTTAACATGATACATCCAAAATTATCATATTTGTCCTAATAATTTTATAAAGTTTGATGAATGACATGAAGATTTTTCAATTGTCGAATTTATTTTCGAGGTGTTGATGAGTTTGCACTTATTTACATTTCTCCTTTGCACTTTTTCTGAAATGAAAAGTGCAGTAAAGGAAAATCAAAGTACATTTATTTGCTTTGTTTTATTTCATTTCCTGAAATATTCTTTCCTTGTATATACATAGTATCAACATAGCCGTATCTATTGAATAGTTTATAAAACGAGCACTGAAAAAACATGTTTTTTTATCAGTCAAACTGCGAGTATTCTAAGGTCGGTTACTTGTGTTTTGTCACTTTTTTAGTGTTTTTTGTGCCTAGTGATAATTTGATGAGTCAGATCCTTTTCAACTAATTGTTACAATTTGTCCGTATGGTTAACACGGTTAAACCAGATTAAAGAGGGAGGGGTTGGGCGCTCTCAATATGTCAACACCGTCAAATTCTGTATGTGCCTGTCCCAAGCCAAGAACAAGTAACTTCTTATGGTAATCGTTGGTTGTTGTCTGTCATAATTGTTTTTCGTTTTTGTTTTCAAATTAAATCGGGACTTGTTTTTCTTTATAAAAATTGTTTCACATTTTGTTATTCTGGGGGCCTTTTATAGCTTACCACGGTGACATGTCGTTGTTAACATCCTTGTCCTTTGGTGTTTTTAACGGATAGTTGTCTTTATGACAAGCCGGCAAGCAACATTATATCATTTTTACGCTGCACTAAAGAACTGTAAATTGTTGTAAGGACCCGAATATTCGCAATATATTTATTGTGCACTTTTTGTTTTTCATAATGATCCGACATCTTCGTAAGACTTTACAAAAAAGGCCATGCGCCTGACTCTGATCTTAGTTTTCATGTACATTATAAATATCAATACCTGAATATCAGAAAATGTTTTCCTACAAGCAGATACAGGGGAATGTTTAAAACTTATTTATTTGAATTTTATTATTCTGTCTATTACTTTACTGCTCAATCCTGAGAAATAATATGCAAATTTGTGTGTGATTTTCAATGTATAAATTATTTCCATAACCTCTTAAGGTGCACTTGTTGCAACATATGAATTTTATGATTGATTATACCAATTTTGGTGATTTATACGTACGTCCCTGCTATAAAATCTTCAGCTAGCTGGCAACATATATATAATTCTGGAAATTATGTTGCATGGGTTTTTTTTTTATTGAGACGTGTTTTTTGTATAGCAATGATTAGCATTTTTAACATTTCAAACTTTTTACCTTTATCTCACCATGCATGTAAGATCTCGTTTGCAAACGATAAGATGGCATTAGAAATTACGAAAACCAGTTTAGAAATAAATCGCAATACATCTTCGACGGTGTACTGAATTACTTTTGCTGTGGCAGTATATATTTCATAAATGAATTGTTTAGTCTACTACTGAAAAAAAACTGCAATAAGCCACCAGGAGCTTGTAGCGAGAAATTACCCATCCAAACTTTGTTTTCAAGGTTTTCATTCCATTCCCAAAGCGCCTGTCCAATAAAGGCAACAGTAGTATACCGCTGTTCAATAGTCATAAATCGATTTAACTGAAACAAATCCGGGTCACAAACCAAAACCGAGGGAAACACATCAACAATCAAGAAATGATTAAAACGGAAAAGGCCATTTTCCATCTTTGGTCAGGTGTTTATAAAATAAGTTTCCGGTTTCGATCATAATGCAGAGTTGTGTGTCACTAGTTAAGGTAAAACAAACTTCCCGGTGCAAGCTTGATAAGCATTGAATCTCTTTATTCTCCGGAATAAGTATTTAGATGTGATGACATGTTTCAAATTTCTAAAAACTGTATTCAGTAATTGAGACTCTAAGGCGTCGAGCTCTAAAAAAGGCTCGTTATTGATTTAAAGAAAGTCTATTCAGGCCAGACTTAAAAATATTTCTGTTTGCCCAAACCCTACCCACCAGTCTCAGGTGTGGGTGGGTAGGTAGGGAAATTCTTTTTTTTTTTTTACTTTTAGAGAAAAATAGGGGAAAAAATTATTTTACCTTGTAAACAAACAACTTTTAAAATGAAAGACTATTATAGAGTTTTGTATAAATTGTCAGACACATATATGCCAGGACCTATATGTACCATAAAGATCTTTTCTATTAACAGTTTTTTTTCAGCATTCCACCTCAATGTTCACACTTTTTTCTGAATGTTTACATTGTAAATACAGACAAACATTTTAAATGAGTTTATACTCAGTACTACGAGAGAAAAATATTTCCCTGAAATAAGAAAAGAGATCACTGATAAAATCACACCAACAAAATGGAACTGCACCTTCACGAACAAAACTGCGATAGTACAATTGCTTATAGACTGTTCAAAATATAAGGAGCTGTTTGATAACTGTGAAAAATTCCAGGAAAATATTGAAAAAAAACCAGAAATATGTTATTCCAAATGCATTTTCAAAAGATTGAAAATTATGGACAACAAATAGCAAGACATATATTGCATATCTGTATATATATAAATATATCTCAAAATGGAGGGAATGACCAACAAATGCATGAAAATAGTGATTATCATAAGTGACATATATATACCGACACAGAGTCTGTCATATAACAATTGTAAAAAATGTAAAGAAGCTATGGACAAATATTAAAAGCTATGAAAATGAAATAAAATAATTAATAAAAAGGTCCCTCCCTGTAAATATGCCATGCATGATACTTTTATTGTTTTATATTTATATGTGCTGTACATATGTTGGAAAAAACGTTTTTGTTTTATTCTTTCAAATTTTAAAGTTAAGGAAAAACTCCATATATATTTTGATGGTCTCCTAATTAAAGGAGGCTCATACTAAGAAGAAGAAGTTTATTTGAATACAAAATTCAAATACAAAACACTTGAACAAAACACTGTTGACAGAACATCTGTCAGATTAATATCATTTTAATCAAATTTTAATGCCGAATCAAATTCCTGAACAACTTGGATTGGTTCCTCAAAAAATTATCGGGCTCAAACGAGTGTCCCGATCGGTCAGAGACAGTCACGCAAATTTCATCAGTTTTCCGTAGCATGAAATCGTCGTCACACACTTTATCAAACACCTCTTTCCATGTTTTTGCGTTTTCAAAACGATAGAATTTGTTGGAAACTTCGGGTTTTGATTTTAGACGGTAACGTATGTATGTATGTACGTAGATCCCTCCATTTACGCACATATAAATATAAAACTGAAAAAAGTAACATGTTGTTTTTCATTAGTATCAATTGGAGGCTTAATACATAACACAAATTGTCCTGTGATAAAGCGCCGTCAGATCGGATCAGGTTATTCTATGCAACAAACTCAAGACGGATACGGATACGACAAAACTCCGCAAAAAAAAAAACATCGCGAATTTTGAATAAAAAAAGATTTTGACTCGGGTGCTTTTTAATGGGTCGGTCAGGTTAGGGCAAACCAACCTATTCTTTTTTATGGCCTCAGTGTCTGTATATTGCTAATTGGACACTGAGACTATCAAACTAACATATTATACCACCAACTTAGGTTTTTTGGCTATACTGCAATCACCTCCTCTCTCCGTCTGTTGGTCATGGAACTTTTCTCAAGAACTACCTGGGACTATTATACTAATAGTCCAGGAACTACTGAAAAGAATTACTTCAAGGAGGGGCGTAAAGGGGGGTATCTGCACAGAAGAATGGGAAATAAAATTGCCATTTCACGATGAACGAACAATTAAAAATTTCTTGCACGTTGATCTTTTTACCGATTTCACGAAACACGGTGAATAACGAACCTTTTTCACGGCTGCACATGAAATAAAAATGGCAAAACACGTTGCACGAAAATAACCCTTTACCACCCTCTTCAAGCTTGACAGTAATGAGTTGTAACATGTAACAATTTCTGACCTTATTATCTTGCTTATGTAAAGCTTTTCCCCTCCCCTGAACTTTTCATTTAATTTCAGATTTTCAAATATGCAGAAGTTTTGGACTTGAAATAGTCGATTCAGAATAATATGAAATTGTATAAAATGAAATGACACAATTTGCATTAAAATACAGAACAAGCAACATTTAGAACATACATATGCTTCTAAGCTTGTCAGAAGGTCACAACTTCACAGTATTTTGAAGGGAAATTTGCCTAATAAAATACAAGTGAAAAACAGGTCATTTGTTGAAATCTTAGGTTATTCAATGACCTGGCTCATGATTGAAAAATCTCTGGTTAATAGCTAAATTTCCAGACATGACCCAGAAAAGATATCAGTTGACAGGAAATGCTTGTAATCCATGACATCAATAAGTTTATTTAGCCAGTCTCAATACTGAAATATCATAACCTTAAAATTTATGAATTTTTTGTCTGTGAAATTTTTTATTTTTCATTCGTTTTTAATGTTTAATATGAACCTGCAGTTTCAAGGTGTATTTTTGTCTACCTTGGTTTAAAATGAATATATCTAAACTCTTCTATGCATCTAATGGTGACATTCAATAGTAAGGTATAAAAAAATAAGCTTAATACTGACAAATTTGAACTTTTGGAGTCTGAAATTTTTGGACTGCATATCTATTATCAGAAATCTTTACTTTTATGCAAAAATGTGGGACAGTTTGGGTAATTAATCCTCAGGAGGGTCAATTAAAAAGCCTGAAATTGGTATTTGGTGCTCGTCTTCCAAGAAAGCAGTATTTAGAAGTAAGAATTTCAGACTACCAATCAAAATAATGAGTCCAGGTGGTGTAACATATCTTCATGAAAATGTGTGAGTTAGTGTGTTAAAGATCTGTCTTATCATTTCCATTACGTTCAAAGTGGCATTTGTAATCATATAAAATTAACATTTTCCCATCCTGAATGTTAGGTCTTTAAACATGCATCCAGCCACGGAACTGCAATTACAAACATACATGTAAATATAAATATAAGTATGAAGTTCAATAACAGGAATATAAAGAAATAAAAAGTCAAGCACCAAATAAAAATAATTGAACCTGTTTTTTTATGTCTCAAATTTAAGATCCCTTATAACCCATGTCATAAATCTTAATCTTACACAATTGCAGATGAAGTCAAATCATACTTATAGGAACCAAAAGTTAAAAAACCAAAAATGAAAGAGAATATATATTTATGTCACAGTTCTATTTGAAATGATTTTTCCTTTTTTTGTCCTGTCTATTCAAAATTTGGAACACATACTAAATTCTTACGATTTTTATTTCACATCATACATTTTTGACTGTAAATTTCGTGTTTACAGACTGTAAATATGTTAGAGTTACGGTAGGATTAGACTTTAAATATTTTTATTTCAGCAGATTTCTTTTTTTTTGTACTTACAAAGTTATGCCCTGTTATTCCCTTATATTGACATTGTATTAACTATACTTTATCCCTTATTTTTGTTAAAGTAGTTTCATTTTGCCTTTTTTTCTTACTGCTGATTATTATTACCATCCACAATTGAATTGTTAGGAGTTATATTTCCCCACTGCTTTATACATTTGATTAAATGCAAAAAAGAGTAAATTTTACATAAAATCTGCAAATTTGAAACTTCAACAAAAAATAACAGTTTAAAAAAATTGCAAATATAAACAAGTGAATTGTGTCATATCAGGAAATTTTGTACTCCAAATGATCAGGGAAAACTAGTATTAACAGAACAACTGTTAAATCTTAAGGATGTTTGCTCCTCTTGTTTTTGAATTTTTGCCAGATATTCGGAATCCTCTGGTTTTATCCATGTAGTGCCATTAAAAATTTTGCCCGCAAACCCCTACTTTTCTTTTCATAATTTTATTACACATAGTTTAAAAAGTCATTTTTGATAAACTTATAAAATCCTTGTTATTTTTCATAGTTTTTGAAAGAAAAAAGGTGCCAATGTTAAATGTATGAAAAATCTAGAGAGAATCATTTCCCGCCAAATTTTCAATGGCTTATATCTCGAAAAACAAGTACACGGACCCTTCAATTTTTTCTGCTTTTTAAGTTCCTTTATTCATATACTTTCAATAAATAACAGTCTTTTAAAACGTAAAATGTTCTATGTTTTGCTGTATATATTGATTGACACTGCATGTTACTCCTTCTTTTCTAGAAATTACAGATTTTCTCTTTATCATTGAAATTTTAACAAAGATTATTGGAAAAGCATTTTGTACTATTAAGTATTTCTTTACATTAATTTCATTTCATTAACAAAATTTACATTGCCAATTTAGCACTATGGATTTCTTCTGATTTTCATTTAATCAGTTAAAAAACTTTGATACTTGAATAAAAGATGCTGTCGTTTGAACTTGTCAAGGGTCCTTAAGAACATGTAATTCAATAAACAACAGTAACGACCCTGTGACATTGCAACAAGACCTAGTAAAACACAAGTGAGGCTTAACCACATTTATTGTCCGTCATTCTGTGATCCTCAAAGTGACAGACGAGTTAAAGAAGAGCTTTTCAGTTTGTTGTGAAGATTTGTCTCAGGTCGAATGCATCATCTATCCAATTTATCTTAGTCAGTGATGATAATCCAATTTTGGAATTGGAAGTGAAAATTTGAACCAGTCCTAATGATATTGACTTGTACTTTGTTTTTATTCAGTTATCCTTATTGAACAAAGCACATTAGCAACATCATTATTTTAAACCATTTGCCTAAAATGATTTTCCAGAATTTTATCATTATTGCTGATAGTGGTAAACAGGTATATTTAGTAAATTAAGCAGAGGGTATAATAGAAATATTTAATAAAAAAAGTGTGGCCTTTTCATTCTTTCTCTTTATTTCAAATTTAAACTTAAATTAAAAGTGCAGCTTATAATTGCAGAAAAATAAGCATTGTGCATACATGCATATTTGATTGATATTAAACAAAAATAAAATAGTTTTTTGAATTCTATCTGCAATTTAGCAATTGCACACAAATTGCAATTAATGTAAATAATTGATGAATTGGTACAAATATTAAAAACATGTGTTGAAAGTTAAAAAGAAATGTGAAGAATAGAATAAAGGTCTTATGCACTTGCACGTTTTATTTGCCGTACTTCAAGACTTTAAAAACAGAACTCAGGCGAGGAGAAGGAGCCATATTTTGACCTGATGTCTGACCATCACTGACTTTTGATGTCAACATTTATTACTTTTTTTAACAAATGTAAGATCAGCATTAAACCTTTGTAAATAAATCTATGCTAAAATATGTTGTTCTGATCTCCCGTACTAAACATAATGTTTATTCTAATGCCCCATGATTAACTGACATTTTGCTTAATGGCTTGTATTGTACTTGTTATACTTACAAAGAAATATTTAGCTTTTTGTACTTGTTATACTTACAAAGAAATATTTAGCTTTGCTTCATATCTGACTAGCATTTTTTTATGTTAAAAAATGTTTCAAGTTAAAAGGCCCGATCAGAATTCAAATTGTAGGTTTGTAATTATGTAAGCTACACTTTTGATATCAGTTCACAGTTAGTGAAAGGCATATGCATGTAGGTGATTTTTTCCTTCAAGTATCTGATTTCAGTTGGGATGGAAAAAAAAGTTGAGAAAGATAATTAGATTGATAAAATTAAGACTGATTTGATCTCCGGATGTTTGAATTTCAAATTATTCTAAAAGTGCACATGGAACTCAATATTAGTTTATGTATTATATATAAAAACCGTTTCAAGTTCTCCAGAAATTTAAAGCACAATACAATCAACTGGATTTCCTATATTCTGAAAATACTTTTTGTCTAATACATCTATGATGAAAATAAGAGAAAAAGATGTTTACATTTAAGTGTAATAATTTGAATTTATTTTAAAAAATCCTAACATCTTCATGCATCAAACCTTTGTTAAGGGTGTGGCTTGTCAAAGACCAATGACAGAAACATTTATCTGTGTCCCTTTTGTCTTTTGTCCTTCTTTGTACATGCAATTATTTTGCTGTCATGCTAATTTTATGGCATTATATGCTAATTGTGTTTTGACCATATTAATGCAAATTTTCTGAATAAATACTAATGCTAATTATCTGCCTGAACAATTAAAACATTTATAACTTTCATCATTTATAGTCTGTCTCTTAAAATCTTTTCTTAGAAAGATTACATCAAATTTTTTTGAAATGCTTAAACAGTAACTTCAGTATATCACAGTTTGAGTCATGTGATCGTATACATTCATTGTTGTCTTTAAAAACTTTAGATTTTGTTTAGTTGGTTAATGGTCTACTAAAGAAAGGATGATCCTGTTGTTTTAAGTATCAAAGGTAAAAAAATAAGCTGGATGCAAAGGTCCTTTTCAAAAGTTAAAATAATTGGGCAAATTAAAAAAAATGGTACATCAAATTGTAAGTAACAGACAATCACACCTATTGATTTGCAAGGTTAAATTGATTTGCAAGGTTAAATGTTAAAGGTTGGGTAAGGGGATGGGGTCAAAGCCCCTCCAACACTCTACAGGACGATGACGAAGGGGGTTCTTAGCGTCCATGACTACCCATGAGGTAAAATTGAGAATGGAAATGGGGTCTTGTAAGGTGGGAATCACTTCACTCTACAGGACTTGCTAATTGTTGAAGACTATTGTGACCTATAGCTGTTTACATTCACTACCATTGGTCTCTGGTGAAAAGTTGTCTCATTGGCAATAGTTCCATATCTCCTTATTTTTATATACATCTTAGCAGTTTAATAAGTTTTCATCGACCTTTGTTAATATCATCAAAAGAAGAGGATAACTCTTACTGCAAGGTTAGAGGTTAAGATTATAATCACAATGTACAAGAAGCAGACATTTGACTTCTCTTCTGGTACAAGGGAATGTTTTGATCTGCTGTGCCCTTATTAATGTCTTCTCCCTACCACCCTGCATCTCCTAAGTTTTTGAGTGGTAATTGAAGCAAATGTTAAATTCATGTATATTTAAAGTGTGAAGTGAAGTGACAAATCTGTATCATTTTACTAAGCTAATGTAACCTTAATCCTGAACGATGTCCAAATTCTCTATAGTCACTTGAGAAAGATATAAGTTTGATCCATTTATGTACAATAAAATACATTAACAAGGATTTTAAGTGATAGATAAAGTCAATTTTATAAACTTTCTGAGGCTTTTATGTATTGGATGAATAGTTGGTATGAAGGATTATTATTTCAGCTTTGGCATTCTATCTGTAAGTGGAATTTATATAATTTAAATATTTTAATTAGTATTTTCAAAGGTTGCAAGCACACACTATGATGGATATTCATTTTACTTTTATGAAAAATCAGTGAAAAATTACTGACTTTATAATTTAAATAGTCATTGCATTTTTTTTAACAACAATTACAAATAAAAACATGATGCACCCATTTTTATACCCAATAAAAGATGATCAGATCTCTTAAATGTAGATTCTATCATAATTCCCTTTGATATTTATCAACTGGTGATAGTTAAAAAATTCTGTGTAAAATGACAGATCATTCTGTCAAAACAATCAAAGTATTATTTGAAATATGGAAAATAAATTATTTTTTATTGATATCCATAACTCTTGAAAAATAACAGTGAAAATCGTGGAAATCACTAGAGACCTTTTTTTATCAGCTTGAACCTTGCATCAAAGATTCCATTAGGTCATTGAATGTTAATACTTAAGTATGAGTATGAAATATTGTAATATGTGTATATGTGTAAATTGGGAGGGGAGATGGGTGTGGTGGTGGTGGTGGGGGGGGGGGGGGGGGGGATATCTGTATCATTTATGCATTTATGCTGTGTTAAAAGCTTTGAACAATTACATTAAAATGAATACTGTAGTATTTTGATTTAACCAGATTAGCATTGAATGCATTGTCCTAGGTATTAATTAACTGTTATCAACTTTGAACTGGTAAAATCATTGTGTTTCTTATTGCATAAAAAGAAGTGCATGCGTACCCATTTCAAGCATTTAAATTTTAAATGTTTGGCAAATGCATCACAGGCCAAAAAAAGCAAGATATTATTTTTTGTCAGAAAAGCTGACATGAGTTTTTTTGACAAATAACATTTAATTTTTTATGTTTTCTGTCTTTTCTTGTAAAAATGAGCTCTTAATTGTCTAACAACCACGTAATTTGTTTTGCATATGTAATTTTTTGCTACTACCACAACATCGCTTCATTTTTCAATCATTTTGACATTTACTACCTGAATTTTAATTACTTTGATATAGTAGAAAACATTACAGTTGTGTATATATATGAATATTCATTGATGAATTTATAGAAATAATGATGGATTAATTTTAACAGCAATTTTTAGATATTGTCCCACTTTTCTAAATCATAGCTTATAACATTTTTTGAAAAATCTTCTATTTTTTTGTTCAAAATGACTTGATAAGAGTGATCGATGTTAAAAATTTTATTGTGAATTTCAACACATTACTTTGTTTATCTACAGAATCAGAGGGCAATGGACTTCAGGACATTGTAACTTTAAAGTTTTTAAAAGTACATTAAACATAACTGGTCCCTTTGTTATTAACTAGTCAGTAACAAAAACTAAATATTCATTTTACTGATATCAGATGCAGTAAAGTTATTACCTCAAGATGTTTTTTAGATATGTGTATTGTTGGGTGTCTGTCTCATTGACATTTACTCCGCATCTCATTTTATTCATATATTTATTAAAAGAAGTTAACCATGTTAAACAGGCTTGTTGTATAAAAAATTAATTAGATGTTGACTTTACTTGGTGAAATGAAATTTATCTTACTTTAAAAGAAACTTGCCACAAAAGAAGTGCATATTGAAATTTATTTCAGTTAAATCTTCTTTTATTGCAAATAGATTTATTTATTTCCCCCCATTTAAATGCATTTAATATTTTCATTAGAACATGTTATATAATCTATATTATTAAATTGGGAACAGAATTATGAATTGCTTTAAGTAAGGTGAGAGTCTTTTAGGTTTATTTTATGTATAAACTTAATGTAATGTTTAAGTTGTCATAATTGCCAGATCTAGATTTTTATGATTGAGCCACCTTTTTGAAGTGTCTGTGGCTGGTAGGGTGTCCACAATTCCATTCAAAGTAAGGTCATCGTCTGTGATAATAGATAGATGGATAGTTTTGTTGAGTATTAGAAATTGAATTTATGTAAAGATGAAGAAATTTTGTTTATTCTTCCTATATGAAAAATAATGTACATGGTTTATTCCATTGGAGGATAGGTCTATATGTTCATTATTTGCAATAGGAATATATATACACCTATTTTGAATGGAATCAAATATGTGTTTGAAAGCAAAATAAAAGGATTGTTAATTTTTATGAATCATTTTGTGATAATTTTAAATTGAAATAGGGACTTCATTAGATGAGGTTTTCTTTTCTCTAAAATTTCATTTTCAGAATATTATTTATTCATCAAATATATTGATATCAAAAGTTCAGATGTAATATTAAATTTCATTTTCCTTTTCTTTTGCAAATGAAGTAAAAATAATTATTAAAGGCAAAGTTTACAAGTGATAGACATACTGTTTGGTTGTCTTTAATGTTATTAACCCACAAGTTGACTTACTTAGGCTTTGATAATTGATTTGTGAGGCGAGTAATTCTCGTTGATACGAGGCTGATCTAATAATAACATTGTGATGAACACAGTCATAATACACTGCCCGGTGCAATCCCGCGAGTTTAAAGCCAATCTTCTGTCAATATTTTTCATTGTCTTTTATAATCCTTTATCAACATACAAACTATTGGAATAATTAAATTACTCAATTATTGAAATAGAGTGAAAATAAATTACTGTCTTGTTTTTAGCTATGGTAATCTAATAAAGCAAACAGAATTACGCTTCATGCTCATATTGCAGTGTACGGTAAATGCCCATCAACTTGGTAAAAGAAAATAACATTAGGGATACAGTAGAAAAAATATAATCGTTTTATTTCCTGCTTGCTGATTAAATGGGGAGGAAGAAATTGCCACAAGTTTTTTCAAGGGCTTTAGATTTCATTATTGTGTCTCTCTATGATTAGGCACTGTACTTCTTATTTTCTCGTAAAACTTTCAACGTTTTGATTGAAAAATCCCCAAGATGCTCTGAATTTAGTCATTTACAATAAAATAGTACTTATGATATTCTTCAGATTTGCAGCTAATCTCGGTCTTTATGTAGTAATGTTCAATCTTGTTTCATGGTTAATGATTTAATTCAGTCACCAATGTGAAAATGTCACTTTTCTCTAGACATGTTTCACTGGTGACATTTTTAGTGTTTGATAAGTACATCCAGATCTAGTCATATACCCAGAAAATTCATTTTGTTTATTTTTGTAAGGTTAATGTCCTGTGATATAGATGCACAGTGCCAATCTAGTTGAAAATAAAAGTTTTGGTAAACTCTATGAATTTGTAAAAAAATTTCTTAAACCTCATCATTATACTCTTGGTTTACATTTTAGTTTTCAATGAAATATCAGATCCAGAATAGGAACTGAAAACTATCCTTGGTTACAGAATCTTTTTCTAAAATATAAAAAATAATTGGTACTCTGATACTGGCTGTTATGACCAAACAAAAGAGTCAGGAGCTCTTTCATTGTAAGACATTATCAAGGAAGGTTAATTTTTTGATTGAGGATTGAAAGATTACTGAACAGCCATTTAAATAAAATTTGATGTGTGTGGTGGAGAATTTTTAATAGCGTTTACTATAAACCCAAAACTTACATCTTGTTTCTTTCTTTTCAGCATCCTGGAGTTAAGAAAGGAAAAATCACGGGATGCTGCCAGATCAAGGCGAGGAAAAGAAAATTATGAATTTTATGAACTTGCAAAGTTATTGCCATTGCCTGCTGCAATCACAAGTCAACTGGACAAAGCATCGATCATCCGTCTGTCTATAAGTTACCTCAAATTACGTGAATTTTCTAATCATGGTGATCCACCTTGGAACAGAGATGCTTTACCAAATAATAAAACTTTAAAAGGTAGGACAAACTCAGAAGATACTAGAGAAATAAATATTAACTTTTTTGAATTTGACTGGACCAAAAGACCTAGTCTGCTGTGTTCACTGTCTTTTTACCATTACTGGTCTAAATTTTTGTGAAATATAGTACTTCCCATAGCATAAAACAAATATGAATAACAGATGATGATAGAGACTACGAAAAAAGACCAAAGAAAACAACTATGTAATCACTTATTGTGATGTGCAGCATTTATTTTCATCAGTTATTATTCATGCTTTTTATTTCTTTGAATTTTAATTCCTATCTACAATATTTCAACATTTAATTCTATAGGTTCTCAGATATGATTGGTCTCAAAGAGGTCAAACCTTATAGTCAACATTAAAGACAAATGCTCTGGTCTCTCTCTTTTGATATACCAGGGGCGTAGCTAGGTATCCAATAAACTGTAGGCACAAATTGCGGCAGGGGGTCTGGGGGCCGCCCAGCAGATCCAGGGGGCTTTGCCCCCTGATGGAAAACGGTTTTTAGCATTTTTAGTTGCAAAATTTTGTGTACAAAAAACATAAAATTTACTGGTCATTTTATCATGATAATATACATGAAGAAAAATTTCTACAATAGAAATGATCCGTACTCAGACTGGTGTTCTGGTCAGTAGAAATGAACCGTACTCAGACTGGTGTTCTGGTCAGTAGAAATGATCTGTACTCAGACTGGTGGTAGGACAAACTCAGCAGATACTAGAAAAATAAATATTAACTTTTTTGAATTTGACTGGACCAATAGACCTAGTCTGCTGTGTCCACTGTCTTTTTACCATTACTGGTCTAAATTTTTGTGAAATATAGTACTTCCCATAGCATAAAACAAATATGAATAACAGATGATGATAGAGACTATGAAAAAAGACCAACGAAAACAACTATGTAATCACTTATTGTGATGTGCAGCATTTATTTTCATCAGTTATTATTCATGCTTTTTATTTCTTTGAATTTTAATTCCTATCTTCAATATTTCAACATTTAATTCTATAGGTTCTCAGATATGATTGGTCTCAAAGAGGTCAAACCTTATAGTCAACATTAAAGACAAATGCTCTGGTCTCTCTCTTTTGATATACCAGGGGCGTAGCTAGGTATCCAATAAACTGTAGGCACAAATTGCGGCAGGGGGTCTGGGGGCCGCCCAGCAGATCCAGGGGGCTTTGCCCCCTGATGGAAAACGGTTTTTAGCATTTTTAGTTGCAAAATTTACTGGTCATTTTATCATGATAATATACATGAAGAAAAATTTCTACAGTAGAAATGATCCGTACTCAGACTGGTGTTCTGGTCAGTAGAAATGAACCGTACTCAGACTGGTGTTCTGGTCAGTAGAAATGATCTGTACTCAGACTGGTGTTCTGGTCAGTCAAAATGATCTGTACTCAGAATGGTGTTCTGGTCATTTGAAATGATCTGTACTCCAACTGGTGTTCTGGTCAGTAGAAATGATCTGTACTCTGACTGGTGTTCTGGTCAGTAGAAATGAACTGTACTCAGGCTGGTGTTTTGGTCTGTAGATATGATATGTACTCAGACTGGTGTTCTGGTCAGTAGAAATGATCTGTACTCAGACTGGTGTTCTTGTCAGTAGAAGTGATCTGTACTCTGACTGGTGTTATGGTAATAGAAATGATCTATACTCAGATTGGTGTTCTGGTCAGTAGAAATAATCTGTACTCAGACTGGTGTTCTGGTCAATAGAAATGATCTATACTCTGACTGGTGTTCTGGTAAGTAGATATGATCTGTACTCAGACTGGTGTTTTGGTCAGTAGAAAGAAATGATCTGTACTCAGACTTGTATTTTGGTCTGTAGATATGATCTGTACTCAGACTGGTGTTCTGGTCAGTAGAAATGATCTGTACTCCCACTGGTGTTTTGGTCTGTAGATATGATAAATAATCAATGTGCTTCTTTGTATATTGTTTGTCAGTCATGCTAACATGAAATGATTTTTAAGATTATTCAAAATGTGATTGTGATTGTAAGGGATGGAAAAAGTTCATTGACATAGGAGGGTATGAATGGGGGTCCTTTATTTCTGTATTCTTAATTTTTTAGACCATTTTTCTGTGCTTTGTATATTTTTGGCCCATAATTCTCTATTCTTAATATTTTAACACCTCATTATTCTCTATTTTTTATGTATTATGGTCCATTTTTCTCTATACTTATTATTTTTAGCCCATTATTCTCTATTTTGTAAAGCCCCATCCAAACCCTCACATAGTTAATTGTCTTTACTTCAATAGATTCTGGCAATTCAACAAAAAGCAGTTGACAATGTTAACAGAATTATTGGTAGAAACAGTGAATGTGTAACGCCCATATGCAGACAGACAATATAATACAAAAATTATAACACTGGTTGTGCTTCATTTACAGTAATTGTTTCTCATTTCAAAAGTCTTGTAAGTTCATAGGTGTCAGCTCTACAGACTTTGATGGAAGTCTTAGCATATATTTTTTTTATTTCTTAGATTAGTTCATTCCATGAAGGCCTGTCTCTTGAGGGAGATGTATTACTATAATTATCCTCAGAGTATTTTTTAGTTTATACAATTTTGCAATGATCTAGACATCAAATGTAAGCTAATATATGTTTTCATTGATTATTTTCATTTCAAACTGACTAAATACTTATTTTTTTTCTAAATAGACCATTTTGCTGCTAAAAGCAATGTAAAATACTGAAGTACACAATACCAAATAGGTTCTATGATAAATCTTGCCATTAAATTAATTTTTCTGAGTTGGAGAAAAGTTGATACATTTGTGCAATTACAATAGGGCTTTTTCCAGTGATAGTTTTTTCGTCACAGGACAAAATGTCAGCAGACTCAAAAAAGCTGATTTGTAAAGTCTGGTTAATTACTTGACATGTGAATCTTACAACATTTATCAATTTTGTTTAAGGTCATTAATAGATAATTATTAAATTAATGCATTGAAGAAGAATAAATAGCAAGTTTAATATGCTGACTTCATAAAGGTAATGCATGTTCATGACATGGCATTTGACTTCAGGTTTAAATCAAGTTATAAGCTCTTGAAAAGTTATTTAAACACCATAGATTTCAGAAGAATCAGTAAAAATTCTTTTATTTGTGTGTCAATTAAAAAAAAAGAATCCACTTAGAATATACAATTCTATATAAATTTGAAAGAGGTTATTATTGATAACTTAAGTCTTTTTATTCATCAAGATATATAGATATTGAAGTATCATATAAAAGATAGCTGAATGGTAAAGTAGTATATCTATTTAACCAGGTGTTTTAATTCCCACCCACTTTTTATTAAGTCGGTTAAATTTCGCCCAGCCATGTAATTTTTTACTTGCAATTACATTGTTTGTAGATGATGTTACCAAAATTCCTATCTGGTCTTTGATACTGTTTTTTGTTTGATTTATCACTCAAGCATGTTATCTGATATGCCAGCAATCTAAATGAAGCGTAACCAATAGGGTCAGAGGTTGAATGAAACAGAAAGATGAAAATGTTTCAAGTTGTATACCCTTTGCAGTTTTTCTTTGACCCGAAGGTAATATCTTTGTTGCTTGGCATTAATTTGGTTGACTTTATTGACAGATAAATCTTTATCACATGTTAACATTATCTTTCCAACTTTAGAATTCAAAAAGTCACTGAAATGGAAGCTGGACTTCTGTTGTAATAGACCTACGTCAGAGCATAACAGATATTTTAATTGTAGATATTTGCATAGAAATCATTTACATGTGATGTTTCTGGGAGATTATTTGATCGTACATTGTTTTATTAGTATTTCAAGATTAAGTTTCAAAGTATTTATTTAATCAATGCAGTACACCTGTCTTTCTTTTTTTGCAAATGCATGCATTTCATGAAAACAATTGTTTCTAAAGTAATGCATTTCTCCATATCATCAGGTGATATTCACAAGGGCGGATCCAGGATTTTTGAAAGTGGGGGCATAGAATAAAATTGCTCGCCGAGCGTAGCGAGTCGAATTTTGTTTTGGACCTTTTTGGGGCTAAAAAACATAAAATAAGTGTAAAATGCACTAATTTAACGGTTCCTGACGTGGGGCATGTATGTTTTATAGTTAAAGTGTAAAGGTTGAAAATTTTTTATGCTGACCTGTATTCTCCCCATTAATTGTCTATTATCAAACTGATTGGATGGATCCAAATCTATGTACCATTATATTTGATGTGGGATTTGTCAGTAAGAAATGGACATGGAAATACTTTCCCTAGCTAATTCATTCACTGAAATAGAGGGCGCAACTAACATCTGAAGAATGCATTGCAAATTTGTGATTCGTACGCCAGATGTATCTGATCATACATACTTATATAATTGATGTTTTACTTTATTCAATTATCAATAAAAAATGAATCCACAAAATCATTTATTGAGAGTTTTTTAGTGATATATTCTGCACTAATCTTTCGTCAAAGTAGGGTTAACTAGAAGCATCTTCCTCTGATTTCTTCAAGAAAAATCTTCAATGATTCTCTCGTAGTCAAGTTCAATGTTTTAATGGACATACAAAAGTAATAGACAGGGACAGGGGACATACAACAGTAATTCATTTAAGCGTTAACAAAAATTACGCTCGTTTTTTTTATACATTTTATGTTAATTAATTTTTTTTTTCTAATAGCAAAAAGTGGGCAAGATTATTGTTCTCAACCCAGGTACGACCAGTATGTTTTTAAGGCAAAAAGTCAGGGCCAGAATATTTTTCTCACTAAAGTATATGTGTATATATTATTCAGAAATGTTATTAATGAGCTGGGGTTAAACATGTTTTCGTAGGTAAATATTATAGCTGTGGAACTTTTTTTTATCATGTGAGTGTAATAGAGTATTGCCTTCTGTTGGGTGGAATTGTGAAATATGAGTGTATACGTCCTTGCTCCATCCTTTGTTGCTTTGAAGCCTTAGCAATGTGTTACTGTAATTTGAATTTCAAAATGACTGAGTAACGTTTTTTCAACATACTGGTCAACTCTACGATAGCGAATCGTGTTGACTTTGACATAATCAATAATATATTACACATAAATACGAGGGAATAATATCTTTACAAGTAACGAATTGTCGCATAAAATATATGGGAAATGTGACAAAGTCAACGAAATCTAGTCTGATTAATCATTTTACAGTCTTAATTAAAAAAAAAGTGCATATAAAGGGGGGGGGGGGGGGGGGGTACGCCCTCTACGCCCCCCTCTGGATCCGCCACTGTATTCATATTAACTCATTCAACCCCCCCCCCTTTCTTTTTCACCTAAGAGTAAATGGTAAATGATATGCATTGATGGAGATGTGGAGTACATGTGTATTTGTCAATGAGACAGCAACCCAATGACACTAATAATCAAAAGACATCTAGAAATCAAGGTACAGTCTTCAACAATAGACAGTACTTTAACAATATGTCAAGCTATAGATTGTTGACAATATGGACAAAACTGCACGGAGTGTGATACAAAAAAGTGATACGAAAATCTGCGTTTATTTGAATGGCTTATCCAGCATCACAAGATGATATAATACAGCATTTCCATTGGCTATTCGTTTGGTCAATGATGACTTTCAAAGGTTAAGATGATGTACATTTTGTCCATGGCAACGGACATATGTGATTTCTTCAATAATATACAAAACACTCACACATTTCACCCTGACAATCTTTTTTTTGTCAAATTTTATTACATTCTGAAGCGTACAAAAAGTCTTAAAATGTCTTATGTTAAAGTTTGACACCGAAAAAGGACATATGACGTCATACTGGAATGAGCAAAAGCCTAGATCAACATTTCGCGCAATTTTTGATTTAACACATGGAGAGTGTTGACCATAAGAGAAATAGGTTTAACAACTTGTGAAAATTGGATATCACTTGATATCAACTCTTGTTATTTAATTTAAATAGTAATAATAAACTTGCAGAAGGCTCTTTTATTATTATATTGAAATTAAATAACTCGAGTTGATATCAAGTGATATCCCATTCTCACTCGTTATGAAACCTATAATTCTCCTTACAAATATCCAAAAAAATATCACACTACCAATTTTGGATTATTTTTGCTTCTGAAATGGTTTTTTTTTTCCCTTCAGCAGTTGAAATGCTCATCAAAATTAGATTTCAAATAAGTCAACATGGATGAAGTCATCAATAAACCCCTTATAGGAGTTGATTGCCCTTAAAATGATATTTAAGGTACCAATTTTTCTGGACCAGATGCACATTTTGACAAAAAATGTCTCTTCAGAGATGCTTGAGGCCATTGAATTTTATATAAGTAAATTTTAATAACACAATATCTGTATTTCATGCCAGTATAGAACTACTGGCTACTGGGCTGGTGATACCCTCAGGACTAGACCAGATGCGCATTTCGACAATAAATGTCTCTTCATTGAGGCTTCAGAAGTTCAGAGGTCTTTTACCCATTTAAGTGGAAACTATAATAGATAAAAAGAAATTGGTTAAGCAAAAATGTTCAGAATGTGAAGATCTACAAATAAGTTTATATGGGCAAAATTGTCAAATGAACCCTTATAGTTTTTGCTCTTGACAGATTTTTTTTACCAATTTTTGTATTTTTTGCAGAAATTATAATAATAATTTTGCAGAAACTATAATAGAGAGGAATAGTTAATAGCAAAAATGTTCAGCACAATAAGATTTACAAATAGTAAAAAAAAAGAGAGTTATTTCCCCTGAGTGGTCAACTTTACCCATTTTTTTTTGCATTTTTGTCAAAAACTTGTGGATAGAGAGAAACTTTAAAAAGCAAAAATTAGCACCAAAATAAGATCTTCAAGTATTTATTGCCCTTAAATGGAGATTTTTTATTTTTTACAAATCCTATAATTTTGCCAATTTTTTAGAAAATTTTAATCTACTGGTTAGATCTACAAAAATTTCCCTAAATAAGATTTACAAATAAGCAAACATAACCAATTGCAAACAAAAGTAAAATAAATATCAAAATGGCATATTTTTTACCACAGGAGCGATGCAGGCTCTCGGGAGCCTCTTGTTCCATGTATAATCCTCACAAAATCTGAAACATTTGTATACCCTGCAGCTTGAAAAAAGTTTTGTGACCCTGTAATAAAGTTTGTGTACAGGTTAAGTAGCATGTTACATGTTTAGGGGGGTCATGTTACCCTTCTTTTTTATACATTCCTACAATAGATATTTGCTAATGGATCGATTCCACTCTATAAAAATTGATAACCATATTTTTTACTGGTCTACCTATAGGTTATACCAGTCAGAAGGGGAATTTGATAGTGGTCAAATATTTTTTCCTCAGTCTTTAATATTTAATACTCTCCATATAAATTGACGTAACTGAATTTTGTTTTTTACTGTAATCTGTGTTTGTATTTTATCTATATATATGTATGTTTATATGGTCTTATAGAATTTTAATTGAAGAAACTATAAGATGAAATCTTTCTATTTCTTGTGTAGAAAATTCCAAAAGTTATATTCTTTATATACACCTTATCGCTATTCCCGCTTGACTCGAGAATCTGTCCCGCTCGAACTTTTGACGTCATACAACAATCACTTTTCCATTGTGGCGTCAGACATTTTCTATTATGACGTAAAAATTTTACGGGAACTTGTGTGATGTCCAGTAATGGCGGACAAATAGCGATAAGGTGTATTTGTGTGGTGTAAACCCAGACATTTCACCCAATAGCCTCTACTGGGTTATCTGTTTTCTCTTTCTTCTGTATGGTAGATCAATAACCTTTTTCCTACTCTTCAGATTTTTTGACATTTTAAAAATATTTACATATAATTATAATACAATCAGACCTGTGGTTTAAGTATTAGATAATAAATGCATTATCGATCTTTTTAAATTTTTGGTTTGATTTTTTATAATGATACTGGTTTACCAACTACTTAATCATTATATCTGAATTGGTACCGCATATTTGACCTAAAAGGAAAGAATAATTAAACTTAACACATATATTTTTTATGTGGAAAAGGAAACCAACTGTGTTATAATTGATCACATCCAGTAAAAATCTTTTTTTTTAACTAAAAAGTGAATTTTCCAATTTATCGGTACCTCACTGTGCTAGAGGTATATAGAGTTTATTTTAATTCATTAGAATCAATTTCCATAGGCTTGGTAGTATGTGTGTTTGGTTTTTACTAGTTTTTTGTTATTAATGAGAAAAGGAATATGTGGTAGATGTACATGACAACTATGATGTTACACTTGGAAAAAATTGTTTTATAGATGTATCAATATCCTTATTTTGTTGAAACTTTATCTGCAAACACTAATGTTGAAAGGTTATAACTTTTCTTTATACAGCAGTTCATATCAAATTCAGATGACCATTTTTTACAGGGTTGTCCATTGCATTTGAAACTCACTAAAATGATCATTGTTCTTATTATTTTCTTTGCTTGATGAAGGTATTAATGGATATTTATAAAGATTGACTTTGCCTAGTATGGTGGTTGATGTATTGTTAGTAGAATTTTAGAGTTAGAAAAATACTGGTACACAAAAATTAAAATGATGGTTCATCAAAGGAGTAAATTTGGTAAGTGCCAGATTTAGCCCAGAATATAAAGTCCATTGTTTCCAGATAAAAAAATGTAGGAAGTTAATGAAAAGACATGTAAGAAAGTGAAATAGGTCAAAAGTAGAGATTTTTTGTAAAAATTGACAAAATCGTCTGGATTTCAACCTAATTTAGGCCTAAAAAGCAAAGATCGCAGGATTCCACAAACTAAATGTTTAAGTCAGATATGTAAGTTGTTTTAACAAACATTATGTTACAAGATCTTTTTTGTCAACCCATGCGTTCTATATTTCATGTCATAAAATACAATGAAAATTGGTCAATTTTCATATATATTTTCATTGAAAATAAAGGTAAACATTATGTTATTTGTGACATCACGAAAACAATGCTAGTACGTTAATTTTCAACAAATAGACCTATTTCCTATCTTGTCGTTGTTTTAGCTATAGTAACACATTGTGAAATTGGTCAATAAGTCCTTATTTTATATTTGTGAGGTAAATATGGGCCATTTTTGGACCTTATTGAACCTACTCCTTTCTTTTCACAACATGGATGGTCATGGATAGTTGAGGAATTAGTTTATTTAGGTATGGCTGACATCTATATTAATCACTCTGTATGCCAATAATTTCCATTCTTGATGCACACAATATTTCTTGTTTATATATACTATAATCTAATTCAAGACTTTGTATTGATTGAATACTTTAAGTCTAAAATCACATTCATTGGTACTTTGACTTCCACAAAAAAAGTGTTCTAGAATGATAAAAAAAAAAATCGATTTAGAAGTTCTGTAATTTTAAATTGTTTCATGGAAAAATTATTCACATACAAATATAATAAAACAACTAAAATTTGAAAAACATATTTGTTTTTTTTTTATCAGGGCATGGCAGACGACGGAACTTGACCAGTGTAGATTTGATTGAAAGCCATCAGGGGACACATATATTACAGGTATATATGCATTTTGAGAATGTTCAACATTTTTTCCCCGTGAATTTTTTTTGTAGAATTCTATTTCTGTGTTATATTTGGACTACAAAACTTATAAACTTTAGGTTTATTTAGCCAGAGTGGCTAAAAATTTCTTTTTGTTATTTAAGATATTTGAATACCAAGTCACTTTAAAAAAAATAGATGACTCGGATGAACTTTTGGTCTTCTTTATTGACCTATAGATAATTACTCTTTTCAAGAAATTTGCAATTTGGCACTGTCACAAAAGTGTAGATGAATTCATTTTTCTTTTAAAGTATGCACATTATTTCTATATTTGTCTACAAATTAAGTCTATTGGTATAAGAGTTCTGTAAGACTAAAGTTTTGTCAAGTCTGGAAAGTTAATGGCAAATTAGAACTTTCTTCATTGGATGGACATGAGAGCATGCACCACCCACTTTGGACATTTTAAAACTAGATTTACCAATAATTAATATTTAAATTCATTCTGACAGTGACAAATCATTTTTGTAATAAATGGTGATTATCAATAATAAACACTAATTTGTACATTATATTTTATGAAAAAACAACACTTTATGACAAGTTAAAATATCTTTTTCTTAAAATAATTCTGTTATTGTCACTTCATTAATGTAGATTTTATTTTAAAATATGATTTGCTTATTAGTATTAACATTAGAAGTTCAATCTTAATTCATCTTATTGACTGCTTTTTACAGGATTTTTGGCCCCAGTACATATAAAAGTCCTCCACTTACAGATCAATTGGTGCACAAATATTTACATAACTTAATAAATTTGTCTCCAACTGCATGCATAAATCATCTTATATTTAGGAAAAAAAACATTTATATAACTAGAAGTAAATTATGATTTCTTCATTCAAGATTGATTGATAGATTGTCGTTAGCTTTGCATCCAGCGGTAAATATTTCATGCATGTTTAGATTGAGAACAAATGAACAATAGGTCACTTTAGGGTTATTGCAACCATATTAAATAGGGGGCAGAATTTTTGGATAGAGGTGGAAATAGTGTGAAATTACGGGAAATCCTATGCATGTTTCCAAGCAACTGTTCTATTTCAATTATGTTTTACTGTATTTTTCAAACCATTTGCACCTCCATTATAAAAATCTTCCCCCTATTCAATATGGCTACAATAACCGTGAAAGGGCCTATTGATACAATATGTGGGTCCTGCAATAAGGGGATGATGGACAGGAATTTTAGAATGCTATTGGAAAATGGGGGCATATTGGATAGGGAAGCCTTGCAACAGGCCACTTACGGACCTCTCTAAAAGTTGTTGCAAAGGTTCTTAAAATGCAGAGAGCTTGTACCCCCCATTTTGGCTAGGGTTATACTGACGTTCAAAAGATAATGTAAAGCGCTTGGTATTCCAATGGAGACTAACTGTACCCCCCTTATCATAGATTAGTTTCTTTACAATACCTCAGAATTCAAAGAACACAATATTTCCATAACTAAAATTCTCTTTAACGTTCATATATTCTAAATTGGTGAAAACCTAAATTTTATTTCAAATATAGAGATTTCTAGAGGAAATACTGTAGGAGTTTAATGATAAGTGGTATTTTCACACCTAGCTTTTGTCAGTAATATTTATAAATTAAACTCATTTAGGAATGACCTCTAAATCTCTCATTTTGACCTACCTAAGACCCACTGACAAAGACATGAACTACTATCTTTACTTCCATGGAGAAAGATGAGAGTATATCAGTAGATTGTACCAAAATTTTTTACTTAACAAGACTGAAATGACTGCTGAACTGCTTTCGTATTCTGTAAAAATTTATCATTGCTGCTTAAATCCGTTTAGTCATATATGAATTCCACATCTGAAATGACCCAGTAATTAAGCAATACATTTTAAGTATGAGTAAATACTGTAAATTCAGATAAATGCGAATATTGCGACTGGGTAACTATTGCAATAATAAGAACTCGCATTTTGATATCTGACACATATATCCGTATGTCGATTTTCCTGAAATCGCAATAATTAATCTTGCATTTTTGTCTATTCTTCGAAAATAGCAATGATAATTGAACGCATTAATTTCTGAATTTACAGTAATAACATTATTTGTTTGATGCACTACTCTTTGTAAAATAACAATGCTCACAAAGACATATTATGCCATTTGATTTTATTGAATTTCCACAAAGAACAATTTTCATTTCCTGAGACAATATTAGAAGCAATGATCATGTTAAAGACCAGTATAATCCATCCTAATCCAACAAAGATCAAGTCCAATAAAGGACAATAACCATCAGCTGACCTTATAATTTAAGGTCAATTTACATGCAATATCAATGTCAATGGCACACGATTCATGCTTCATTTGTCATTTGATGGCAATTGAGAAAAAATAGGTAATAATTATTTTGCATCATAACAAAATTAACAAAAGGTATAATGCCATAACAGTGGTTGCTTATTTCACTCAATTCAATTGTGAGGATATATCACAAAAACTAAAATGGTTCTAGATTTGGTGTTATTGTAATTTCATGTATGATTTCATTCCTAATGACGTTTGTACATATTGTATAGGGTATTTTAATGTATTTATATGAGATTTATGGGTTATTATGTTAATTTCTTTCTAACTTTGATTGCCTATTAAAGTCCATCTATTGTCACCTGATAAAAGTGCAAATGATAAAGATTTACTACATATTTTTTGCCTATTTTCCATTGTTTGATTATCATAAAAGAACCATGTCAAATACATTACAATAAATAAGCTTTGTGTTTAATCATTTTGCCATTACTCAGCATCTGATGCCTGTTTTCTGGGACTTTTAAACAAATCATCTCCTCCTAGCCAACTAAAATGATTACACATCTTTAAAGAGTTTACTATAAAAAGTGTGTCCGCTGACCCATATTCAAAGCGACATGGCCACTATGGCTAAAAATAGCTCACAAGGGTAGAACGAAAATAATTGTCTGATGGATTTAAGAGCATAGTATAGAAATTCTCATGAGGTGTAAAAGCTCAGATATTCCATATCTAATTTTACCAACAGCATTGTCAGACAACTCTTTATAGGAGTTATTGACTTTAAATGATGATTTTTGATGAATTTTTGCATTTGTATGGAACTAAGGAGAAATGGTATGGTTGCCAATGAGACAACTATACACTGAAGACCAAAGGTTAAGGATGGGTTCAACTACAATTAAGTCAAAACTCATACCATATATAGTAAACTATAAAAGTTTTTTAGATGGCAAAATATATAACAATTTAGTAGAAAAAACCAACAGCCTGATTTAAACTAAAACAACAGATAGCAACCAAAGACAACACTGGATTACAGGCCCATACCAACAGCCTGATTTAAACTAAAACAACAGATAGCGACCAAAGACAACACTGGATTACAGGCCCATACCAACAGCCTGATTTAAACTAAAACAACAGATAGCGACCAAAGACAACACTGGATTACAGGCCCATTGAATCGCACCCTTTTGTTGGCTATCATTCCAGCAGATACAATAGGATCTGTGATATAAATTTCCATTTGAAAACAATTCTTGATATTGTCTAAAGCATATATTTCTGATTGCCATTGCAGTTCAATGGATTTTGCTGGTAGTAGTGTATGTGAAAACATATCTAAATTCTATTATTATGGGGCATCATTTGTGTCTTACAAACAGTAGATGTTTAAGTAACAAATCACTTCAACCATCTGTGTCAATGTGTTATGTCGGGCCATGCTTCTTTCTTGTCTGTTACTTATTCCTAATCTGAAAACTTAATTAAAATGAATTGTATGGACAAATGTAAAAATGTCTGCTTATTTTCAAGTACCAATTAAATTTGGAAATGATAGTTTGAATATCAGGATCACTTTTCTTTAACAAGGATCATAAGATAACATGCCAAGAGTACGGCTGATTTTATAGCGAATGATAACTCAAGACTACCAAAACTAAATTAACACAAAAAGAAGCAAGAACACATTTAACTTGACATCATGAATTAGTAGTTTCAATGGTAGCATGCAACTGAATTTCATTTCTTTTATTGATAGAAAATATTTTTCAATTTGCATACATATATATTACCATATTGTTTATCTGTCAAAGGCATGTCAATTAATTTAACTGTAACTATGCATATTAAATTTGCATATATTTGTTTTCAGTCTCTGGATGGTTTTGCCTTTGCTCTTGGAAGTGATGGAAGATTTTTGTACATATCAGAAACTGTCTCAATATACCTTGGGCTTTCACAAGTAAGTTTTCTTCATTTGAAGAACATTTTGCCATAACCCTAAGAGCTTAACAAATTATTTCAACTCTAGAAAAAAATGAAATGCAGAAACATAGAACAGAACAAATTTGATACAACATGTTTTTTTTTATATGAATAACATCCTGTTTGCATAAAAAAAGCTTGACATACAATGATTTAACTAAATACAATTCTATTTGCCAACTATGAGGTTGTCATGGTTCTTTTGTGTGCATAAAAACCAAGAAAAATTGAGGACAGCCATGAAGTGATAAGGATAACAAAAATGCATATTAATGCCAACTCTTAATACGCAATATGAAACTTATAAATATGGAATATATTTTGATTGCATAGAGTACAGGTATATAAAACACATGATCAGTTACCAAGCAAGGGCATGCGTATATAAAACACATGATCAGTTTCCAAGCAAGGGCATGCGTATATAAAACACATGATCAGTTTCCAAGCAAGGGCATGCGTATATAAAACACATGATCAGTTTCCAAGCAAGGGCATGCGTATATAAAACACATGATCAGTTTCGAAGCAAGGGCATGCGTATATAAAACACATGATCAGTTTCCAAGCAAGGGCATGCGTATATAAAACACATGATCAGTTTCGAAGCAAGGGCATGCGTATATAAAACACATGATCAGTTTCCAAGCAAGGGCATGCGTATATAAAACACATGATCAGTTTCCAAGCAAGGGCATGCGTATATAAAACACATGATCAGTTTCCAAGCAAGGGCATGCGTATATAAAACACATGATCAGTTTCCAAGCAAGGGCATGCGTATATAAAACACATGATCAGTTTCTAAGCAAGGGCATGCGTATATAAAACACATGATCAGTTTCCAAGCAAGGGCATGCATCAGATTAAGTATGGTGTTCTATTCTGAAAGTGGAGATGATATTGATGCAGTGTCATGACAGTTGATGATATGATCACCAGTTGAAGCGCTATAGGAAGTCATTATCTGCCCTCCAGACTTATAAGTATTGTACTGTTTATGCGGGCAGTGTTGTTGGTGCCAAAACTGAAGTAAAAAAATATGATATTACACGTTAAAGCAAGTTTATAACAGGAACTAGCTATTAACAATTTCATGCATATGAATTAAATTAATTAAATAAGATGTGTGGTATAAATCAATGATTAAAACCCAAGATACAGAATCCTTAAAGTCATCTGCATATTCTGGGTTTGTATATTGCAAAACTATAACCATTTGAATATGTGCCAGTCCTGTAAACATTATGTCTAAATGCCAGCAAATAATGTTTAAATAAGATATTTATAAGCCAGTGACCTGTTTTACTTTCTGCCTTTTTGGCAGTAGTAATAAATAATGTTGGCACTGATAAAAAGAATCTGACATACCATGTAAAGTGAATGTTTGGGAAGAATTTTTACTGCCTTGTCATAATACGATATAAAACATTTGTATTGTTTAGTCTTCCTTTTTACCGAACATGTTGAACGGTGATCCAAAACTGTTTGGGACTGTATAAGGACTGCTCTTTTAACTTCCTACTATAAACAGCCCTGTACTTGTTAAGTTGCCTGACTTAAAAGATTTATAGAACAGTTATTTTAAAACTTTCTATTCATTAGATGATTTATGTCTTACATCGCATATAACTGCCACCATCTGATAGTAAATTTAAATTTTCAAAATCCAAAAATAAATGAAGTCAAACTGATGCAATTAAATTTAGTTTTTGTTTATTTGTTTTAAAAAAAATATTCAACTTTTTAGAATATTTTCTTAACTACTGTAGATTCATTTATTGTCGTGGATTGAGGAAAACTTGCGTGGAACATTTAAATTTTTGGTTCCCATGTACCAACGAAATCCACAAAAATTGGTATCCAACGAATAAAAACGAATCAACAGTAACTACTCTTTTCTGGCTCCTCATTTATAAGCCTGTTTCATTTCTATGGAAACCCTTTATTAAATGTTGACATGAAAAGATGATAGTTTTAATAGCCAAGATCAAGTTGTTATAGTTGAGTTTCATTGGTAGAATTCTGAAAATTAATGTTTATTTTGGAACACAAAGCTAATTTGAGGCAGCTTTAGATGACAATTGAATAATTTATTTAAAGTATAAAAGAAGACATGTTATATATTTTTGTTTACACCCTTTATGAAATTGTTAAAGTAAAGAAAATTAATTTTAACATTTAAATATAAATATAATTTTATAATAAATGAATTATATCTTTTTTAGGATTAATTAATAGGTTGTGAACTTTCATACATTTAGTAACAGGATATAATGATCTGTCATACTTATTGTGTCATTTTATTTTATGCTTAAAATGATGTTATTAATTCAGTAGTATTCTCAAGATCATTTTTGTCCATGGATTTACAGAAAAGATTAGGAAAAGAGAGATTTGTGGGACAAATATGATAAGCATATCTGGCGATATAAATGATGATTTAAGACATCATATTTTCTTTGTTTTAAATCTGTAAATTTCAAGAAAAGATTTAAAATGACAAATATATGTCATTAAAAGTCCATTTTTATTTGTCATAATTCAAGCTAATAAGACTTTCTAAATAGAATTTTCTTTATCTTTCATTAGATTTCAGTATAAAATTATAAAGAAATAATGATTACTAGCAATATTCTAATATGGAATAACACCGTTACAGATTAAAGGGACCTCATCTGTGGATGTCATTAACAGAGATCCTATGTTTATCAATGTCAGTCTTGCGGCAATCTGTTTGCATACAAATTGATTCGGACTAAATTAACAAAACACCACAATCATCATTTTACAATCGTTCAGATAAGTCCTAATGATTACTATCAAAATAATTTGTGCTAGAAGTTGCCTTTTACAGTTTTGCATCTTAACTAGACTTCTTCAATTATAGAGACAATTTTGTTATTGTCAGGAGTGACTGGATACCTGTCAGTGACAGAGAGGTCATCCCCCTAATGACTGTTCCCTGGGGGCTATTAATAATATCTTGTCATTTACAATTCCACCTCAAATTAAAACAATCCTCAAATTACAATAATTAATTTTGTCCTTTTATATACATATTGTTTGCTGTTGACAGTTAAAAGTTTACTTTTTATTTTATTGAAAAGGCGAAGATCTAAGCAGCGTCAAAATGTAGGTAAAGAAAGGATGTTTGCAAGAAAAGCAGTTTTTTAGACTCAATTTTGGGGGATTACAAAGTGTTATATTTAAAAAAAAAATTTGTTTAAGTAACTTTTAATATGTATGTGTTTTTTTTTCATACATTAATCACAAATCCTTTACTATTTATAAGATATGATATATAATGATTTTATATAATTTAGATTAGAACTTTTTTTTTAATATTTTACATCTAAAGAACACATAGGTCAAATACTGAAATAGCCCTCACTTTTATATCACTGTATCTAAAAGTTAAATATTATAGAAACTTACATATGAACAGGAAAAAGGTGTGTTGCTTTTACAGATTTCTTAACTCTGCTTGATCTTTTGGTTACTGAAAAGATGTATAGAAATTAATAAAAGAAAATTACAAAAGTGATAAATACCAGTTAGGGAAAATCATTCAGTTATAAAATTAGTAACTGGGGTTAATATAAATCCAGACTAGATCTCAGCAATATTTGAAAGGCACTTGACAGCCTTTGTAAAAGAAAGAAATATTATTGAAATTATGCTTCTAAAATAAAGAAAATTTGACTAGAGAGATTGTTTATGTTCAAGTATACTTTGAAGTTTCAATTCAGTTTGTTCTGATATAGGTGTGTTTTTTTTACTTATTTGAGTTGTAAAACAAAGTTGTCTTACTTACTTGAGTTGTATAACACATTTTTTTTTAATTATTTGAGATGTAAAATTCAGAAACATACATGTTTACCTATTTATATACATATAGTTGAATTGTTTTGATTACTGTTTTGTTGGGTCTTTTTCGTCATTTAATCAGGTGAATATATGAATACATTAATGATTCTTGTAAAATAAGTTTTTCTCTGCAAAATAAGCTGATGATAAATTCCCACAAACAAGTAACCAAATAAGCCTGACTCATACCACAGAGTTAACAGTTCAGTGTTATTTTTATTCTTAGAAATGTTAACATTTTTCAAAATACGGTGAACCATGCAATTAAGGAATAAAGAGATGTGGTAGGACTGCCAAGGAGACAACAGTCCACCAAAAGGCAAAATCATGTGACAGAGAATACACCTTATTGTTGAGAATTTCAATTACTGGACACCACAGGCCAACAGTTAAAATATTGATGTGTCAATAAAAGCTGTTTGATGCCACAGTGCAAAAGTGGTTGTTGTACAGGTACAGTTCCAGAAATAGACAGACACAGATCAAGCAATTTCTTAAATGCGAGCAGTGGTTGTTCTCTTGGTATCTTTTGCAAAAGGGAGGAGCCATTCCAGCTTTAAAAGTTGTCAATTTTTAAGTGATTTGAAAAAAAAGTTCCCCCTAAAAGTGGGGTTCCAACTTTCAGCCTTGGATGGGTAGAGACCGATATCGTACAGTTAGCTGTAAATGTCATACATAATTTTAAATGTGAAATGTTTAAGGAGACAACTAACAGGATTGTTAGAAGTCAATAACATTGAAGAACAAATATAACAGAAATCAGCCACTGTAATGCTGGCTTCTTCCTTTTGGATAGACATATAGATGTAGATGTCTAGAGTAATGGTAAATGTCTTTTGGTTATTTGTATTATTGGACATCTCTTTTTATTTAAACATATGGTATGAGGTGGGTTTATTCAGGTTTGTGACCAATGTGTGACTCAACCAACCCACAACTGTGACAGAAGTGTAACGTCAACCAAAGCAACATACTGTAATTTGATTCAGAATTATTGCGTGCATTTATTATTGCGATTTTTTAAGAAATGACAAAAATGTGAGATTTATTATTGCGATACGCCTGTATACAGATATATGTATCAGGTATCGAAATGCGAGTTCTTATTATTGCAAAACCCACCCAGTCACATATTTCGCATTAATGAAAACCTTGCAATAATTTCTGAATTTACAGTAGTGTAAAAACTACTTGACATGGTCCTAACTCAGGTCAGGACTTCAGGTAAACCACATCTTAAATAATTTGCAGTAGACAGGAAATATTGGCCTGAGATTACTCATAGTACAGAAAACTGATTAAACAACTTAAGCAGACACATAGGATATATTTTCCTAGACTTTCATAGCTAAAATGACATAACTATTAAAAATTAAATTATGCCTTGTAGAATCTAATCACTTGTGACCTGTCAGTCCTAATTAGATTAATGTCAGTCATTAAGATTTCGTATGATATATTTGGCAAAAAAGGTCATGGTGACAGTGATTACTTCTTCAGTATAAGATTAATTATCAAAGACTAAAAAGCAGTTTTCAAGATCAACCTCTATACTTTCCCGAAAGTAGTGCTTTATATGCCAAAAGAACTATCACCATCTCTTTGTGTTTGTCCTCTTAAACATTTTTTACAAAACTTTCAATGAAACCAGCAGACCATTTATATATAAACTTTGCTTGAATGATCATTAGGATGTCTTAATTAAACTTTGTGGTTAATTTTTTGTCTGTCTGCAATGAAAGTCGCAGGATGCTAGACATAGGGATGCTAATCTAACAGGGATGGTGACAGCCTTAACGATTTGTATAAAGCTATAAACTTTATAAGGGAGAAGAACTGGATGCTTCAAACATTGTATATAGAAGCCTTATGTTACAAAGTTTCCATCTGTCTTATACCTCTTTTCCCTGACCTCATTTTCATGGTGTAGTGACTGCTTAAAAAAATGTATCTGTCGTGTTGTCATGTGAATTTCTCATGTGTTATGAGTAGTATGATAACAATATTTGGTATATTGGATCCTCGCAAGGTTTACATGTCCTTTAGACACAGTTCACCTGACCTTGACTGCCTTTCATAGATCAGTGATCAAGGTTAAGTTTTCATAATATGGTCCCACTTTTCAGATAACTAAAGCATATGGTCACTATATATAGTGTATGGTATGAAATTGAGGTATGTATATCCATCTGGTAGGTTTCATCTGACCTTAACCTTTAGGATATATTTTCCTAGCCTTTAATCTAAGGCCAATAATTTTCATGGTTCATTGGTCAATGTTAAGTTTTTGTGGTTTGATCTGAATCTCAGATACTGTAAGCAATAGGTCAACAATTTTTGGTGTATGGAGTAATTGCTAGGTGAACATGTCTGTCTGGTATGTATCATCTGACCTTGACCTCCTTTTCACGGTTTGTTGGTCAATGTTACATGAGTAACGTGAAGTGTGCCACATGTGGTGAAGGATCTGCTTACCCTTGCAGAACACCTGAGACCACCCCCAGTTTTTGGTGGGTTCGTGTTGTTTAGTCTTTAGTTTTTTATGTTGTGTTTTGTTTACTGTTGCTTGTCTTTTGACTTTTTTGTTTTTTAGCCATGGCTTTGTCAGTTTATTTCCAACTTATGAGTTTGAATTTCCCTTTGGTATCTTTCGCCTCTCTTTTAAGTTTTCATGGTTTGGTCCATTTCTCAGATACTATAAGCAATAGGTCAACTATATTTGGTGTTTGGAATGATTGCCATTTGTACATGTCTGTCCTTGTCCCCAAACTTACCTTGCTGTCATGGCTAAAAATAGAACATAATGGTAAAGGCAAGTAATTGTATCTTGAAAACCATTAAAGAGTAGATTTATGGGACATAAATGCTCATGCTGAAAGACATTTCTACAAAAATTATCTGATAACTAATGACAAATTTAATTTCCCCTGATTTATGATTTTTCACATAGAATCTTGAAAACTGCAATTATAGATGGGAACTGTTTACACTAAAGAATCAGCTATACAATTCTTTTTAGTTTTATTTATACAGCTTACTTTAACTATCAATTGAGTCAATATAGCAATTATTGAATTTCAATGATGATATTTTACCAGTTTTACCTATGTCATGAAAACTATAACAGATAGACAGAAATAGCAAACAGCAAAAATGACCAGTAATACAGGATCTACAAAAATAACCAGCAATACAGGTTCTACAAAAATTACCATCAATACAGGATCTACAAAAATGACCAGCAATATAAGATCTACAAAAAATGACCAGTAATACAGGATCTACAAAAATTACCATTAATTAAGGATCTACAAAAATTACCATTAATTAAGGATCTACAAAAATTACAAGATCTACAAAAATAACCACAAAAAAGGATCTACAAAAATATTGATGGTTAAAACCATCAAATACACAAAGATCATCAGCAATACAAGTTCTACAAAAATGCTTATTTGACTACAGGATCTACAAAAATGACCAGCAATACAGGTTCTACAAAAATTACCATCAATACAGGATCTACAAAAATGACCAGCAATATAAGATCTACAAAAATGACCAGTAATACAGGATCTACAAAAATTACCATTAATTAAGGATCTACAAAAATTACAAGATCTACAATTTAACCACAAAAAAGGATCTACAAAAATATTGATGGTTAAAACCATCAAATACACAAAGATCATCAGCAATACAAGTTCTACAAAAATGCTTATTTGACTGAAACCATCAACTGACTCATTATAGCAATTATTGCGCTTAAATGATGCTTTGTGACTAACTTTAACATGCTTGCCTATTATCTTGAAAACTATCATAGATAAACAGAAACTGCAACAGTAGATATGATCAGTGATACAAGATCTACAAAGATGCTTATTTCGCTGAAATTATCAATGTCCTAATAGGAGTTATTCCCCTTAAAGGATAATTGTTAACATATATAATAGTTTTGCCTATTATTTTGAATACTTTAAAATATAGAAACTGTAAATGGCATAAATAATCAGTAATACAGGGGGCACTTAAAATAAAGTTTCAAAACAACTGACTCTATTAACTGACTATATTACCTTGGCTTTATTTGGCAAAACCTTTCGGATCCTTAACACTCTTTAACTTTGTACTTTATTTGCACTTTTTAACTTTTTTATTTGAGCGTCACTGATGAGTCAGTTGAGTCTTTTATTAACAAAACACATGTCTGATGTGCAAAATTTTAAACCTGGTGTCTACGATGTGTTTATGAATGGAGTTCTTGCCCTTAAATTAGATTTTTGGCAGTTATTAGGATGTTTGCTTACTATCTTGTAATAAATAGCCAAAAACTGTGAAAGGCAAATTATGTTCAGCAATACAAGATTTTATCACTCTAACTTTATGTAAATACATAATGTGATTTTAGTACTGAACCAAAAAATCATTGGCCTTTATTTCACCTGAATGCCCTTTAAAAGCTGTAGTGTATTTGAAAATAAGTAATTGATTTTTGGAAAGAGAAATTTGGATTGCGAAAAACGTGTAAATAAATATCAAAATTTAGGCTTTCGGGGTCATATTTTTCTGTACTATATCATGTTAGGTTTTCTCATAAAAGTTTCAGGCATTGTCAACAACTGCAGTTTTGCCCTGCATTTTTTCCTTTTCAAAAAGGTATTAAGTACTATGCATATGCATTTACATAATTTATGATGTAGCGGTTTGCTTTTAATTGTTTATTTATTCTTAGATTTTTTTTTCTAAATGAGCACAACATGCCCTTGACATCCATCTAAATATTTGCATTATACATTTGGTCAAATTAAAGTCAGCTTAGTAAGCCAATTAGATTTTAGATGTTTTTGTTAGAAGACAAACTACTCTGTGGTAAAGACATTTATTTCCTCATATCTGTGTGTAAGATTTATTATGATTAACTAGATTTATTACAGTATAATTAATAAAATAATTAGTGTTTATAATTATTGTGGACAAGTTGACAAAGAAAACATATGTCAGATGAGTTTAAAATATGTCATGTACTGTGTTAATATTGTCAGGGTTATGGATGAAGTTGGACTCAACCAAGACTATATATAGCGAATGTGTCTTATAATTAGATATGCTTTACATCAACTTATTTACAAAACACCTTATTTATTAAAGCCTTTTACCAAGGTTGCTTGACATGAAAAGGTGTCTATAATACAGTGTAAAAATGGAAAACAAACGCATGAATACCAAAGGCAGAACTGATTTGATTTCATGCAGAATTCATTTGACTTTTGTTGCCCTCTGTCTTTAAAGCACTGTCACACTGTTGATATATGTTTGTTCAAAAAGACTGATTTAAATTAAGCCTTGTCACACAAGTTTTTTCCTGAATTCATTATGCATTATTATTGTGCAATGCTATTAATTACTGTAACTGCAGAATTAAATTAGTGCATTTATTAATGCAAATCTTCAACAACGAACAATAGTAAATGATTAATTGAAGCAATGCCCATACATATTTTACCATAATGTTACTATCAAAAATAAGAATTAATTGCGGTGTTCGTTCCTGTTATATTCTTTTAATTAATAAAAAGAATGCATTAATATTTGAATCTGCAGTAGTTTTTCTTATAAGTTATATTTGTCAACATTTGAATATCCATGTGGCACTGAACATGAAAGACAGAATTCATGTACATTTATACATTTGACAAATTGGTTATACCTCTTGAAAGATGTTACTAAGTAAATACAGTCTTTTGTTTCTTTTTGTTGTTGGGTGGCTGTTTAATTGATATTTACATCAAAACTTTATTCATGGTTAAGAACAAATTTAAATATCCTAAGATTATTGAAATTGCTATGGTATGACTTCATAATTCACTTTGTAAGGCCTAATAAACTGTTGTTGTTTTTTTTTTATAAATTTGCATGTGAGCAGTAAATCCAAAAATATGGTTTTACTAAAAAACAGATAACATACAATGGTCACAAACAGTTTGTTTTTTATCAAAAAGACATGTAAAGCTTGTTCTATGCTGAAACGATTACATAGGACCATTAAAATAGATAATGACCAGATTATGGTGCATAAACTGGTAAAGGTAGTCCTTTCTTGTGAATCTCCTCAGTGGTTTATTGGTGGTGTGCTAGCCTCGGGTGTAGTATGTCATGGGTTGTTCCCACGCTGTATCAAACTTAAACTTAAAAATTGGTATAGTGTGCTAGCCTCGGGTGTAGTATGTCATGTGTTAATCCCTGGCTGCACCAAACTTAAACTTAAAAATTGGTATAGTGTGCTAGCCTCGGGTGTAGTATGTCATGTGTTAATCCCTGGCTGCACCAAACTTAAACTTAAAAATTGGTATAGTGTGCTAGCCTCGGATGTAGTATGTCATGTGTTAATCCCTGGCTGCACCAAACATAAACATGCCAAGAAATTGCCTCCATTGAAATTCTGCAAACACCCCATAGAGCAAATTACATGGATGATTAATATTGACCATTTTGGTATATGGCCGTGTTCTAAGCGACACGTACATGAAGGTCATAAATTAATTTGTTGAATGAAATCAAATCTTTAGCTACTAATGAGTGCCGTAGGAGGTAGACCGGAATTTTTAGCGAGGATTTCTTGGCATGTTACAGATAGAAAACTCAGGGTTAGAATTCATAGAACAGAAAAGGGGCAGTGGCAAATATTTCATGTATATTTTGAACACAGAGAGAATTACCCCGGCACCCTTTGCAAAAAAAAAAACAACATTCTTTTTCTTATTTGTGCCTTCGGACTTTATGTTTTGAATTGTAGTTTCACTTTCCATATTCAATATTTATTCAAATGTAAGCTCCACGTGGTAAAAAACACGTGATGCAGGAATATAGTATCTTAGAGTTAGGCTATTTCTTTCTTTTCGGGCGGGGACTCCAAGCAAACAACATGCATGTGTATAACGGTACTGCAGATTTTCGTATTAAATAAAGAAAGTTGCCGGTCCGGTACATGAATAGATTGGTTAGAAAGCAAGGTTTTAATTTTAATTAGATTGGAAAGCTTAATTCGAGGGTTGAAAATAGAGAGTACAAAAAAGGGGGGAGGGGAGGTGTTCCACAGGGAGTATTCTTATCTTATGAACACTACATTTGAAAGGTTTATTATTTTTTTTATTTAATTAAAAAAGAGAAAAACAAATGTAAGACAAATTGTGAATGGTCTTTCTTCCTTTCTCCTGTTACAGATAGAAAACTCAGGGTTAGAATTCATAGAACAGAAAAGGGGCAGTGGCAAATATTTCATGTATATTTTGAACACAGAGAGAATTACCATGGCACCCTTTGCAAAAAAAAAAAACTACATTCTTTTTCTTATTTGTGCCTTCGGACTTTATGTTTTGAATTGTAGTTTCACTTTCCATATTCAATATTTATTCAAATGTAAGCTCCACGTGGTAAAAAACACGTGATGCAGGAATATAGTATCTTGGAGTTAGGCTATTTCTTTCTTTTCGGGCGGGGACTCCAAGCAAACAACATGCATGTGTATAACGGCACTGCAGATTTTCGTATTAAATAAAGAAAGTTGCCGGTCCGGTACATGAATAGATTGGTTAGAAAGCAAGGTTTTAATTTTAATTAGATTGGAAAGCTTAATTCGAAGGTTGAAAATAGAGAGTACAAAAAAGGGGGGAGGGGAGGTGTTCCACAGGGAGTATTCTTATCTTATGAACTCTACATTTGAAAGGTTTATTATTTTTTTAATTTAATTAAAAAAGAGAAAAACAAATGTAAGACAAATTGTGAATGGTCTTTCTTCCTTTCTCCTGTTACAGATAGAAAACTCAGGGTTAGAATTCATAGAACAGAAAAGGGGCAGTGGCAAATATTTCATGTATATTTTGAACACAGAGAGAATTACCCCGGCACCCTTTGCAAAAAAAAAAACAACATTCTTTTTCTTATTTGTGCCTTCGGACTTTATGTTTTGAATTGTAGTTTCACTTTCCATATTCAATATTTATTCAAATGTAAGCTCCACATGGTAAAAAACACGTGATGCAGGAATATAGTATCTTGGAGTTAGGCTATTTCTTTCTTTTTGGGCGGGGACTCCAAGCAAACAACATGCATGTGTATAACAGCACTGCAGATTTTCGTATTAAATAAAGAAAGTTGCCGGTCCGGTACATGAATAGATTGGTTAGAAAGCAAGGTTTTAATTTTAATTAGATTGGAAAGCTTAATTCGAGGGTTGAAAATAGAGAGTACAAAAAAGGGGGGGAGGGGAAGTGTTCCACAGGGAGTATTCTTATCTTATGAACTCTACATTTGAAAGGTTTATTATTTTTTTTATTTAATTAAAAAAGAGAAAAACAAATGTAAGACAAATTGTGAATGGTCTTTCTTCCTTTCTCCCATGCCAAGAAATTGCCTCCGTTGAAATTCTGCAAACACCCCATAGAGCAAATTACATGGATGATTAATATTGACCATTTGGTATATGGCCGTGTTCTAAGCGACACGTACATGAAGGTCATAAATTAATTTGTTGAATGAAATCAAATCTTTAGCTACTAATGAGTGCCGTAGGAGGTAGACCGGAATTTTTAGCGAGGATTTCTTGGCATGCTTAAAAATTGGTATAGTGTGCTAGCCTCTGGTGTAGTATGTCATGTGTTAATCCCTGGCTGTATCAAACGGTATAATGTGCTAGCCTCTGGTGTAGTATGTCATGGGTTGATCCCTGGCTGTATCAAACCGAAACTTAAAACTTGGTATAATGTGTCTTAAGTATGATATATTTTTCTGCGTGTTGTTACTTTTAAAGATTTAATTCAGTGCATTGGACCAGTACAAAGCAGGGGTATATTCATATCTCAAGTTAATGTTTTCGTCTTTAATAAGTGATATTTGATGCTGAACATTGAGCAATAATCAATCAATCTATAAGTCCTTTCCTGTGTCCATTATATTAGATCTTTTTAATACCGCTTTTCCTGTGTCCATTATATTAGATCTTTTTACCTCTTTTCCTGTGTCCATTATATTAGATCTTTTTACCTCTTTTCCTGTGTCCATTATATTAGATCTTTTTACCTCTTTTCCTGTGTCCATTATATTAGATCTTTTTACCTCTTTTCCTGTGTCCATTATATTAGATCTTTTTACCTCTCTCAGTATAGTGAAAATGTTAGTAAAATTCTTTGCTATTTTATGTCTGATATAATTATAATAACATTTTGTTAGGATGTAACTAAAATTATCTAATATCTCGGTGCAAGTTTGCCTCATGTAAAAATAAGTGTTTGGTGAGATGTCTTAATTTCAATATTGTGTTTTCGGTATTATTTATATTTTATTATTTTTTTGGTTCATACCTTATAATATCAGTATACAGAACAGCTTTCAACAAGCTCTGGTTCATAACATATAATATCAGTATACAGAAGAGCTTTCAACAAGCTCTGGTTCATAACATATAATATCAGTATACAGAAGAGCTTTCAACAAGCTCTGGTTCATAACATATAATATCAGTATACAGAAGAGCTTTCAACAAGCTCTGGTTCATAACATATAGTATCAGTATACAGAAATAAAAAAAAACCCACTGGTTCATAACTTATTGCCAGTATTCAGGAGAGCTTTCAAAAAGCTCTTGTCTATAACTTATAATATCTGTTTACAGAAGAGCTTATCCCAAATTGAATTTGTGATAAAGAATCTGTGGAATTTGTTATAATTTTGGGAGGACGTAAATGTGCTTCCATAAGTTTCAGCTTATTTTTTAAAGTTAATTTATATTTTTCAAATTTCAGGTTGAGATGACTGGTAGCAGTATTTTTGACTATGTTCATCATGCAGACCACAATGAACTTGCTGAATATCTTGGCTTAGGCTTTCAAAACGGTTAGTTTTAAATATATTTAAAAATATGTAATAATTTGTCACCTACACAATGCCTAAAATACACAGCAGACTATTTTGAAGTTTCACATGTAAGCCACTTGAAGAGGACTAGGGTCGAGTGGAAGGTTGTGAAAATTTGTAAATTCTGGAGTTCTAAGGAAAAGAAAATATTTGGATGATTTTTTTTTGTCAGTGCAGTTAGCATGAATTTTGTCTCCCACAAGCTATTTTCTTATGACCAATTTCCTTATTATCTCAAATGGCACAAATGGCCATTTGGAGCTATACTCATTGCTTGAGGTCTATGTGATATCTGTTGTCGCCTTTGAAATTGAAACCAAATTTGGTATCAATCCTTTTTGAGGGTACCTTGTTTAAAATTTATTCCTTGAGTTCCTACTGATAAACCAACATAGCCACTGAGCATAAGTTAAAACAGGCAAATGGAAGACTTTATTGATCTATTTTAAGATACTTGTCCATTATCAGTTTTTTCTTGTGTAATAAATGGTTACATATAAACTACAAATATTGTCTAGTTGGCTTCCTTATGACCTAATTATGACTAGGACTTATAAAATTGCACTAAATTTCACTGCAATATCTTTTAGATTTTTAGCCTTTTTTTTAGATCTTGAAATGATTTACATGTACAAATGTACAATGTATATGGCATTCATATGTGAAATGAGAAATTACTGATAGCATTAGGATTTTATTCTAGTGACTTAATTTTTTTATGAGTTATAATCTTAAGACTTAAAATATTTCAAGAAGAAAAAAAATTATGTCCGCTCATAAGCATCGGTTTTGGTGATCTGCTTTTAACCCATAATTCATAGGTTAGGTTAGATTTTTGAATCCCTGATTAATTTTTGTTTAATTTTTTTTCGGTAAAAGATATTTTTTTTTATCTATGAGGAATATATAACATATTTAATTAAAATTTCAAGTTTCAAGTTTTGACCATGCCTTTTTTAAATCTACCACTTGAGGGTCTATATAGCATCACTTTTCTTATTGCATGCTTTTGTCCAACATAGGACCTGTTATGTTTGATTGTTTTCCTTCAACTGTGATGAATTATTAGAAAAGGGGTATGTATGAGTTTCTGTAATTTGATGATTTCCACATTTGTCATTTCAAATTCATGTGTATCTATTTATTAAAATAATAGCCATTTTGTCACACACTTATTCATGTTTGCTCCTCTGTTCTACTGAAATGACTTGAGATAGCAGGAATGATTGTTGAGGGGGTGGACAGGAGTAAGGGAACATGGGAATGAGGGAGTGGGAAGCAGGAGTTGGGGGTCAGAAACCAATGGAAGAGGTCGAGTAACAATTGGGATATTCTGAGAACAAATTTTTTGATCGATTTTTGTCCAGGAGTAAGAGGGGAGGGAATTTGGAGTAAAAGGGGAGGTAAATGGGAGTTAGGAAAAGGGAAGTGGGAATCAGGGACCCCCTGTCCACCCCCTCATAGTTAAAGTGGTGCACTTTTTTTTAATAATCTTGTTTGCGGAGACAGCATGTGGAACTTAATTTTTATTTTTTTTATGATTGATGGGGAACGGTAAAAAAAACATTTACAAAGAAAAGTTCATAAGGATGTTGTATCTTCTACATTAGAAAAAAAAACCTAATTAATAGAAGATCTAGAATTGATACAGGAAGCACAAAAACAAAACCAAATGATTCAATTGAATTATTCTTAACTACAAAAAGCAAGTGCATCAAAATGTTAAGAATATTTTTCTTCTTATATACATTTGAAATGATATCGTAGATATGCTCTTCACCTTATGTCAATTACAATTTTAGATATATGATAACGTATGACTAAGTTTGAATGAATATTGTTTTTTATTTAGATATATGTATGTTAATTTGAAAATGGCCAATTAAGTATGAAAGTGACCACTATAAAATCTGTAATTCTTAAAATTGACAAAATAAATTAATGTATTGGTAGTAAAATTTGTAATTTTAAGAATGTGAACATGTTATAATGAGTAGACTGACATATACTGATCAGTTAAATATCAACATCAAAGGTTTAACATTCAGGTAAAACAACAGGTATTTACAAACTCTTTGATTACTCTTATTCTATTTTCTGTGACAACTTCCTGGGATTATTCAGTACATTTGATGTCATTTTTGTCATTTTCTAAAAAAGAAACACACATTTGCTCATCTTCAAAAGGGACAAAATGTACATATATGTTTGTGTTATTAATCAGTAAAAGTTAGCTATTATGCTTCATTGAATTCATATTGTCGTTCTCTATGACAAAGGATTAAATATTACAGGAAACATATAAAAAATTACTTCCGAGGAATTTATTGACGAACCTCAGAATTCTGACATAATGGTTTTGAACACCTGAGTAATAGAATTTATAATGTGTCCACTTCTTTTTATATTTTGACATAAATACATTTTGTGCTTGTTTTATGTTTCCTAGTCAATGAAATTGAATTTATTGTTGAAATAATTTGCTTGTAATGGATAAGAGGGGGAAGAGAATGAAATATAAAAGTGCATCAAAATGCAAGTTTTATGAATAATTTTATTACACATAACTCACCTGTGTGGGGTGACTGATAATATTTAGAAATTTGAAAATAAAGCTGTCGAATGAAAATAATTCTTTTGTATATTATACAATTTCATTCAAATCAAAAGAAGGATTTTCCTGATATTAAGAGTTTTTTGTTATGTGATTATAAAATTTAACGTTGCATTTAGGATTGTAATGTCCAATGAGATTTCAAGATATTTCCTAACCGCCATATCATTATAGAACTTATGTTGATATTTGGTATAATAGCAAAATATCTTAGCTATGTCATTTATTTGTGGACTGATGCACACAAAATTGTTATATCTCATTTAAATATTTTTATAGTATTTTAAGAAGCTATTTTATGCCTTGTTTACAATAGTAGAGGGGCGTTGTATTTTTGGTCTGTGCGTTCATATGTTTATTAGTCTATTATAGTCCATTTTTTGTTTTGTTCATCCATCCTGTATCAGGATAAAGTTTTGGTTTAAGGTAGTAATCCATGAAGTTATGGTCACATCTAATTGAAACTTAGTTTATGGTGCAAACCTTTTAAAATACCGGTACATGCAAAATTGGTGTTTTACAGATTATGTAGTTCACTGAACATTGAAATGTGATAGTGTGAGCGGGGCATAGTGTTCTATGGACACATATTCTTTGTTTTTCTTTCAAATTGATCATGCAACATATAAACTGGATGTGCCTTATATGTGGAGAACAAATAAACAATACAATAAAGTAATTAAAGCAACACCATGCATCCCCCTCCTCCCCCTCCCCCCCAAAAAAAAAAACAACAAAAAACAAAAAAAAAGAATAATTGTAAGTTGTAAGTAGAATGAATACAAGTGACAGCACATTTTGCATGAAGCTCAGAAACATTTCTTGCTTTAAATGTACAGTCAGTGGCTTTCTTATCACTGAAAACTTACAAAATATATATTTAAGTCTTATATATGAACAGACTTACAAACAAAATTATATTGTACGCAGTAAATATGAATTATAAAAAAAAAAGTCTTAATTATTCAAAGGTATTGATTTAGCTATGATAGATTTATCTTTTGTTTACAGTGTATCTATAGTGACACAAAAATAATTGTTTCAAAATGGTTACCAGTTTTCATACCATATAAAAGTTAGTGATAGCACCATGTGACAAATGTTTTATCCAATAATATTGAGCAAATACATTCTGTAAATTTTACGGTTTAATTTGCCTTTTTCTTGCTTATTGTTCTGTGTGAAATCAAGCTTGCTGAATAGAGGCACAATAAAATATTGAATTATCATTTGATTACATCCCTTGTTGAGATGTGGTCAATCTGTGCAATCAGTAAATGCATTCACTTGTCATGCCTTCTATTTACCTTGAGTACATCTTTGTAAGTAATGATTCATTGTTTGATTGTTCACCACTTTAAGAAGGCAAATAGTGAATAAGTTCGAAATCTGTAGCATTTGAAGATTGATGTGAATATTAATGAAAGTTTGAATCTGTTGCAAAAGAACAACAATTTTATTGATGTTTTTCCCTAAGCTTATGTAGGTTTTAAATTTGTTTCGGTGTCAACATAAAGTTGACATCAGTCCGTGTTTTAAATTGTTGTAAGTTAAATAGAAAACTTCCTGTGTTATAACTGTTAGTTATAATTAAATATATTCCCAATTTAAATCTTCTCCATTTACTTATGGATGTAAACTCATCACTTCTCTGTATAGTCCAAATGATAGTTTTGTTCAATGCTTGAATGATTGGTTGTTTCTTTTTCAGTAGTCAGTAATGCTCCATCACCAGGCTCTACATCAGATGAGGGATCAGCACCTTCAACACCTCGTCCAATGTCTCCATCCAATCCTGATAGAGGTATATATTACTCATTCTGCCTTATTACATTACATTTATATACACAGTCAAACCTCTATATAAAAAAACACGCTCAGAACCACAGAAAACTCACCTTATAAGATAGTGGACCTTTTGAATTAATGTTGAAAATGCAAAATTATTACTACAAAGGGAAATGACAGGTTTTGGAGTTATAGAGGTAATTTTTATAGTACTTTTAACTATATTTATATATATACATATAAAGCATAAGTACATTATGATGAGGAACCTTCTATAAAGTGAGGGAGATTATCATGTCCTTTTACTTCCTACTATTGGAGCTTCTTTGATTAAACTCTATGGTAAGTAGCAAAATTTTATAGCCAAAATGCTTCTCATGCTTTCTAGGAAGAGAAAATTTACCAATTCATTAATGAAAAGTCATAAAAAATATTCAGTGACAGAATGTTCATTAGCAGTTCAACTCAACAGATCACTTTAATGGATGGAAATTTTCACACTAATAAAAAAGAGGGACAAATACCAAGGGAGCAATAAAAAAACTTAAGTCAAAGAAAAACTGACAATACCATGGCCAAAAAGAAAATGAGGAATAGACAAATATCAGTTTACAAAACACTATACAGAATGTACCGATTGAGCAACACTTACTTGGGAAAAGATAATTGTTCTTCTCATTTAACCAAAATTAGAATTATACTCATAATTCTACCAGCAATACAGAGCTCAAAATGAGATACAACTGGAACTTTATCTTACCTTGGGATATTGCAATCCTATAAACTTATAGCAGAGCTTACACATTTTCCTGCTATTGATCTTTTGATAAAAATAATAACATGACAAACAATATCTAGTTATTGTACCAACAGGAGCTGAGGTATATAACTTTCAACATGTTCCTCTGTTCCTTCAATTGAGCAGTATTATTTACTCACGATTTTGGTCATTCTGGTCATTCTTTTCAAATTAGAACTTTTTGGTATAGGGGAGATAATTCATATTAATATTGATAACATAAAATATGATGTTAATTTCAGTTGCCTATATGATACCAAATCCTGACAAACCACTAGAAAGAACGTTTTGTTTGAGAATGAAATCTACCCTGACAAAAAGAGGTGTTCATGTCAGAACTTCTGGATATAGGGTATTGTTTTATTTTATATATTTTTGAGACATTCATGGTTATAAAGAAATTGGTTAATGTGTTGTACAAAAAAAAGATAAGGAGATGTGGTATGATTGCCAATGAGGTAGATATTCACCAGAGACCAAAGGAAGAGAATGTAAAAACTACAGGTCACTGTTCAGCCCTCTACAATAAGCAAAAATCATATGAAAGGCCCTGAGATGACAAAATGTGAAACAATTCAAAAGAGAAAATCTAACTGCTTGATTTATGCTAAAAACAGTAAAAGAAAAAAGAATTGGCAGACACTAACCAACTATAACAACTGAATTACAGACGACATGTATGTTGTATTTGTGTGACAATTCAAAAATTTGATTTTAAATGAAAACATTTATAGTCAATTTTACATTTTAATATTACTATAAACCATGGAAAGCATAGACCTGCTACATCTCTCTGTTTTTTTCAGGTGGTATATGTAACTGCCCATTTTCGTCCCCAGATGTGTTTTAACCTGAACAGAAAATCTACAACACAGTATTTAGGATTGGTTGGCATTGCTATAGCACTACCCCCTCCCACCATCACAGAACTCAGGATAGAAAGTGACACATTCATAATGAGGCTATCTCCAAACTTAAAAATCCTATACTGTGATACAATGTAAGTTGAAAGCAAAGGAACCAAGTGAAGGATTATATCTAGAACATGTCTGAGGGAGTTCATTTGACCTTGACCTTGTTAATTGTTCATTGATCAATGTTAGTTAGGACAAGTTATAGGTCAATCCATTTTATTTGATGTATATAATGGTTTTAATGGAAACATGTGCATCTGATAGTGTTCATCTGACCTTGAACTCATTTTTATGATTCATTGATCATGGTATGTTTTGTGATACCTGTAGTAAGACCCTTGATCTCAAAGACTTTCAACATAACTTTCAGTCATAATTATTAAAGCAGATGAGACATGTTTATACCCCCACTTTAATATAGTTGGGGTATACTGTGTTACCTCTGTCTGTCCATCCATCCGTCAGTCCATCCGTCAGTCTATCCATTTGTCAGTCCATCCTTCGGTCCCATGAATATTTTTCGTCACATCTTTCTCTGGAACTACAATACAAGGATTTCTGAAATTTGGTTTCAGGGTTTATATAAGTCATCTATACCGTGTGATGTGTTTTCAGATTCATCACTCAACAACTTCCTGTTTACTGAACACTTGTATCATTTTACACATGATAGCCAAGTTGAAAATTTTCGTCACATTTTTCTCAGGAACTACAATACAAGGATTTCTGAAATTTGGTTTCAGGGTTTATATAAGTCAGCTATACCGTGTGATGTGTTTTCAGATTCATCACTCAACAACTTCCTGTTTACCGAAATATTTGGGCAGGGGTATCATCAGTGAGCAGTAGCTCGCAGTTTCACTTGTTGCATTTGCAGTCTTCTGTTATATTTAGACATGCATTTTTTGGGGGGTAATTTTTATGCCTCACTTAATAAGGGACTTTCCACTTTGAATTTTCCTTGGAGTTCTGTATTTTTGTTATTTTTTTTTCTTTTTACATAAACAATGACTTTTTAAAGATACTCTTTTTATTTGAAACCTATGCTTCTTGCAGGATAACAGAGTTAACAGATTGGAATAGTGATGATGCCAATAACAGAATGTTCTATGATTTCTGTCACGCTGGAGATGTTATCAGAATACTCAAACATCATGAAGATTGTAAGTTCTCCATCATCATTCATTTTTCAGAAGAAAATTTTAATGAAAAAACTAAACACCATTAAACAGTTTTTCCAAAATTGACCTAATGCTGTAACATTAAACTTTAATTCAGTAACATCAGAGATTTTTTATTGTGGGGAAAATATTTTTTGGGAAGCCTGTTAAAGGTTAATCAAAAATTCATGTTTTGGAATTCATTTAAGGGAGAGAAGAAACATGTATGTGGACATTTCTAGATAGTATATCCACATCTTTTTTCATACAAGAACCAATCCTCAAATTAATATTTCTAAGTATTTCAAAAAAGAAGACTCAATGAATAAGTCACAACTTTGTTTAAAAATATAAAATCTTTTATGATGTAAGTAATTCCCAAGAATTATTTTAATTTGTAATACACATATTCAGGTACTGTGGATGCTAATAGTTTGGAATGCTATTACATGTACATACAATCAAATGAGAGCTTTAAAACACACACACAAACAATGATGATCAAAGCAACTTTATGTTATCTTTTCTTTAGAAGGTTCGTAATTCATTCAGTAAATCAATGTGTTCTTTAAGTAAAGGAAATGCAACAAGTTTGGATATTATATTTTTGACATGAGAAATTGAGTATTAATAGTATGCCACTGAACAACTGTCAGAAGGATAAAACTTGTTAATGGAACTTATAGGAGTCTACATATGTTTTTACAGTAATGCGTAAAGGCCAAGTTCTGACAGATTACTTCAGATTTATGAACAAGAATGGTGGATATGTATGGGTACAGATGTGTGCTACCACATTGTTTAGTTCCAAAACATCTGATGATCATACCATCCTTGCCATTATATATGTACTAAGGTAAGGCATAGTTGATACAGAATTTTTATCTAAAGAAATTACCTATAAAGATGCAAAAAAAGCTTTTCAAGAGTTGGTAGATCCTTATGAAATTTTAATGCAATATTCTTTTTTTTCAAAAAAAAGCTTGTATGGATGTGGGATTTTGGTTTTTATCAGAACAGTGTTATGAAATGAATGAGTCTAGATGGGCTGAACCCTTGAAATTTCAACTTTTTTGATATTTTTAATCTGATACATGTATAAATGTTTGACAGTGTCCAGCTATTGGTAGCGACACACAGGGATCAATTCTGTTGTCTTTCTCCGCATTACACTTTATGTTAATTTGTAATTCCTTGAAAACAACTTTGCAGAATTTCAAAAATTTGCACACATTCTTAAACAGTACATGAAGTTGTGTACCTGCTATTTTAGTTTTTAATCTGAGAGATTTACGGAGATTCCCATACCAAAACTTGTAAAAAAAGGGCTCAAACATTTTTACTTACTGTGAATTCATTTACAATCGTGGGTACCAATTTTTGTGGATTGAAGTAACACTTATATTTGTGTGGGTATTTGCCAAAGTCTGCATGCATTTCTGTACAAAATTTGTAAATTGTTGAACATTTAAATTCGTGGTTCCCCTGTACCACAATTGGTATTTTACGAATACTAATGAATCCACAGTATATCATGTGGAATTGACAGGCCGGACACAACTTTTTAGAAGACTCACACATATTTTGTGCATATCTTATAAAATCCCTCCCAGCATTTTTTAATCAATTTTTAGGCAAGTTTGAATAGATTTTATATAACTTTTAGTGTTTCATAGTTATCACATTATTGTTTTGTACATGCCTAAAGAAGACTAGGTCTGAAATTACTTATTTAATTCTTAAGCATACTCTTTCTTCAGCATATGACTGTGTCAAAACACAGAACTGTATCAGCAGTCTCTCTGTTTTGTAAGTATTTATACTTACCAGTCAGAAACAAACTTTTTCATTACTTATGTTCAAATGATTTGACTGGTAACTGTTATTATCTCATAAAATTGTGACATGAGATATAAATAATTAAATTTTCTGTTGTGTTCTGTATATTGGGTTAATATTATTATTATATTTATGGACAAAGGGAGATAATTAGATATCTGTCAAAATATATCTTACCATGTCTATGAAGTTATTATTGTGATGTCTGACAGCATCCAGCTGTTCTGCACTTGCCAGCTTTTTATTTACATTTAAAAATCTTTTAGATGGTACATGACATAATTTCTAATGTCATATTGTGTGTAATGAATTAGTAAATGAATATTGTTAATTTTAGCGGAATACTTCATCGAGGCTGTGTAATGGATCAGAATCAAACATCAGGACCTATAAGACATTTAGACACAGATCAGTCAGAACATCAAAGTGAACATGGATCTGACATAGGTATGCAATGACTAATGTGACCACCAAAGATCTTTCCTTTTTTTCCCTTCTATATCCATCACTTGGTGTTATCTGTCATAGTCTTTTGTATTCTTCGTTGTTAATATTTAAAAAAAAATCATCTGAAACGGCTTATCTGGACCAAACTTGGCCAGAATCATGTCAGGGTGTCTACTTTTTTTATTATGCCAGTCACACAAAAAAATTGTAGCCATGGCTATAAATAGAACATAGGGGTTAAATGCACATAATTGTCTTTTATCTTAAAAACTGTAAAAGACAGTTATTTTCAAAAGTCTTTTAAATGGATTTTAATCATTAGCTGTAATATTTTGTTGAGAAGGTTCAACAATGATTTATTGTAATATTTTCATGCATAAACATGAATGTGGCAGGGGGATGCCTTAGAAGTATGCCCTTTTCCATCTTTAGATAATTTTGTTTTAGCTCAGATATTTTTTACAGCTTGTCTATTTTAGGGTTTAGAAAGTACAGTTATGTTAAGTTTGTGTGTTAGATATGCAAAACATAAAATCAGTAATAATTTTGTTTGCTACCTATTTAAGGGGAAAAATCAATAATAGCCAATCCTTATCACTGAACTAGTAACAAAAGTGTACCTTTAGAAGAAGTTTAACCAATTTGTTTCTTTTGTTTACCATAGTTAATAAAGTATTCATGGTTCACTCAACAAATATGCCTCCCCGACCTCTAGTTACTAACTACATAGTCTAATAGTTTAGTTGTAATGGTATATCTATGCTATTTCGTCAATGTGGTCCTCTTGTTGTGAACAAAATACTGTAAATTCAGAAATTATATGCGAGGTTTTTATCAATGCAAATAATGCGAATGAGTGAATGAAGATCGCAATAATAAAGACCTCTGATACTGATATCTGTATGCAGAATTTCCTGAAATCGCAATAATTAACCTCGCATTTTAGCCCATTCTTCAAAAATCGCAATAATAAATGCACACAATAATTTCTGAATTTACAGTAGTTCAAAATTATTTGAGTTGCTGTGAACTGCATTGATTTATCAATATTCAACTTTACATCTCAAGTAATTTTTATACAACCGCAAAAAATTTTGCGGTCGTATATTGGTATCATGTCATCGTCGTCGTCGTCAGCGTCGTTCGAAGACATTTGGTTTCCGGACAATAACTTTTGTAAATGTAAATAGAAATTTATGAAATTTAAACACAAGGTTTATTACCACAAAAGGAAGGTTGGGATTGATTTTGGGGGTTATAGTCGTAACAGTTTAGGAATTAGGGGCCAAAAAGGGGCCCAAATAAGCATTTTTCTATTTTCCAGACAATAACTTGTGGAACGGTGTATGGATCTCTCTGAAATTATACCACAAGTTTCCATATCACAAAGGGATGGTTACGATTGGCTTTGGGGGGTTATGGCTCAAACCGTTGAGGAATTATGGGCAATAAAGGGGGTAAAACAAGGGTTTCCTGGTTACTGGACATTTAAGAAAAAGTACAATGTTATGTTTGGATTACCTCCCTTACACTGCTTTTAAATTATGTATAAAGAAATGTTGTATTGTCTTGAGGTGATTAGCTGTCAATTTATTTTTAGAAGTTACTATTTAAAAATGTTGATTAAGGAATATTAATTTTAGCCATGATTATGTATGTCATTTTCTATTTTAAGACTTTTATGATGTATTTAAATGGGTAGTTATGGTTGCAAACTCCATTGGAAATTTGAATTGAGATTATGACCATATCTTGAGGGAAAGAATTTTTTTTTTTTTTTAAAAGGGGGGGGGGGGGGGAGGGGAGGGGGGGTAAAAAAGAAATTGTGAGAGGGGACATTTTTTTTCTCATTTCAGATTTCAGAAATTAAAAAGAAAATTTCTTCAAATATAGTGTTTTGCACAAAAGCAAAAAATTGAGTATAAATTCAAATCATATAACCAATTCTAAGTTCTTTGACTTCAGTTATTCTGTGTAAGAAACCTATTATGTGTCAAATATTTAATTACAATCCAAATTCAGACCTGTACCAAGTGCGAATATTGTGTCCATTTTTGCCCCAACTTTGCAGGGTTGGACCTCTGTGGTTGTATCCAGCTGCGCTCGGCAAAGCAATTTATTTTATTTTGCTTCTTATTTGCTATTTTGAACTCATCATCTAGTGCCAAAAAGGAACACATTCCCTGCAGTCATAAGAAAGATTAGCATACAGAACATCACTTAGTGTATATGCCTTAATTTTTCAAGGTGGTGTTTCTCCTAAGAGCACACAAGTATTTTTGAAGGTCTTTAAAAAAAAAATGAAATATGAACTTTAATTTGACTTCTAGATGTCTTTTGTCTTTTTATGTCATAGGTTGCTGTCGCTTTGATATTTCCCCAAATCTCCTTTTATTAATGTTTTGAAAGATCAATACTAGTTATTCAGAATATTTCACAACGTTTAGTGTACTCAAGTAGAGCGAATTTTTTTTATCTTACTGATATTATTCTGTATATGTAAATGTTGATCTTCTGTTAGCTGATATATAGTTTATATATACAGCCAAATTATTAAATTAGTTACTGTTAGGTGGTTTAATTGTACAGTTTGTACATTGACTTTATATGTGAGATAGGCTGATCATTTTGTATCAAGAATCAAGAACTGTATTGAATGATAAAAAAAGAACTGTGACCTTTGTGGGTAGAATAATCAAACCCTGTTATAAGATAGGCATAGTTTTAGAAACCTAAACAGGAAGAATTAAACACTAATTAAAATCCTGAGTTATAGAATGATCTTCTTAAAATTTTATTTGATATCCATTCCAGGTGAAGCCAAGTCTGACACATTAACTTGCCATAAGTCTCCTACACATGACCCCTGGGATACAAGTGTTACTTCTTCTACATCCCAGCCAGTAGAAAACTTACAAAACTCACCTGATGAACTGGACAACATTGACCTTGATAAAGGTCAAACTGAACATTGTTTGACACCTGATGATTTGATTGACTGTCAAGAGGAAGCTGCTAGAATTATTTCAGACAATTTACATGACAAAATAAGTGTAAACAAAACAGATTTCAAATATTCTAGACGAAAAACTGAAAAGCCAAGAAAAAGAAAACGAGACTACAGTGTTGATCAAGATGATGTTGATGGACATTGTACAATATCATTGATAAATAGTCATTTAAGTCATGAAGATAAAAGTGAACGATGCAGCTCCACTTCAAATGTAAGTAATCACAACGAAGACTATGAAATGTCTGAAAATAGTGACAATACATTGTATTCTGTGACAGAAGATTTATCAAGACGATCTTCAAATACTCATATCCGGGAAGAAAACCAGTCTGAATTAGGCTGGCAAAATTTGGATGACATAAACCACAATTCAGTAGCTAGTTCTGTTAAGGATTTGGAGGATGTAATGAATCGTCATTTACCCGTTACTGGTATTGATAATGGAATGAAGTCTCCTACTGATCTCACAGTGCAGCAAATAGGTGGTGCTATGAATAGACAAAGGTCTGCCATTCAATGGGCTGGAAATAGTCATGATAGTAGTACACTTCCAGCATCAAACTTGTTGCGAACTTTATATGCCAACCGGGAGTCTGTTATCCGTAGTAACACCCGTCCATCATATGTGAATAATGATCCAGTGAACTTATTGACCCCACCAGAAAATGAGGGTCATAAAGACCATTTGACCTTACATATCCCACACATAGTCATTAGTAAAAGTACAGCTTTGCCATCATATTCTGGCTCTACCGTCTCGTGTAGTCTGCAAGATACATTTGACATTACACCGCCAGCATCTGTGTCACCAAATGATAAAATTCCCTCACATTTATATGATGGACACTATGAACATAGTGTTGCCAGTTCAAGTTTGGCAGCACCAATTCCAGTGAAATCACAAGCATTTTCACTGTCATTTGTTTCTCCTAGTCCAGACTATAATAACGGAACAAAAATACATCCTGCATCATATCAAGTTGGTGAGCACCCACCATTCATATATGGCGGAAATAGTACCTCTGGAGTTATATATGACTCTTGGTATTGAAATTTACTAAAATTACTTAAATTTATTTCTTCTTTTATTTAAACTTGTCTATTTCTATGTTTTCAGTATACTCTATACAGAAATGAAAGGTTTAGAAAGTAAAAGAAAAATCAGCTCAAATCTGTGAAATAAAAGAAGAATAAAATTTTGAGAAGATTTTTTATTTCTAAGCAGTATTTAAATGTTTTGTTATATATTTGTGACTTTTACTTAGTAAAACTGAGTTATTAATTTTGTATGTAATACGTTTAATAAATTTTATTCTTACTGAGAGGGTTTGCCATAGCAAACTTACTAGTAAGAATCTAAAAATTGATAATAGTCTGTAAATGCATTGAAACTTGTATTCATTGATGTACTTTTGAAAATAGTCCCTCATGGATTACATGCTTGAGAAGTCTATTTTTGTTTTGCCAAGGGTACACCAGATCATAAAGTTTACTAAATTCAGATATATGTAGACAACTGTTTAAAGTTGAACTTTGTTTGATTTTTAACTTTGTTTTCCTGTCAAAAAAAACCAATTATTGCTTTTGGGTAGTTTGAAGGATGGGCAAGATTGAAGTTACAAACCATGGGATTAATTGAGAACCATTAAACTAATCCTTTTCAAATTTTAATATGGTGTTTCTGATGACAAAATAGAGGTAAAATTCTCTGTTGCTGTAAATGAGTTATGGTCCTTGATTGATTTAAAAACTGTGCTTTATGTCCTTTCCAAGTAATAACATAAGAACTCTTTAACCAATCCTTTTCAAATTTTAATACATTGTTTAGAGGACAAGGGAGCTCAAATTTGATTCTTGCAAGTTTCACTTATGGTTTTCTGAAGTTATGTTCCTCTTTCTCCTGATTGCTTCATCAGTGACACTCATAAATGTAAAGGTACCCTGTTTGCTGTCAAACTCTTGTTGATATTTATTCCAATATGAGTTCTCCATTTAAATATCTTGAAAAAAGAACCCTTTTTTTCAGCATACTTTGTATTGTGTTTTTTGATATACTGTGTAGGAAGAGGATGTGAAATTATATATGTATTGCATGTGAAGCGATTATTATTTATGACAAAAGATCTGGTTTTAGAAAGTTATATGAAAAGAAATAAAAAATTGAAAAAAAAGAAAATATGCATGGATGTTGCAATATGATTAACTACCAAATCTAAGGAAATTCATTCATGTCAAGTTGGAGTTACATCTAAAATTAACACAACTGTAAATTAATTAAAATTTATAACATGTGATTTTTTTATCTTTGAATACACCATTATCTACCTGTATATTTGTAAAATTTCTTAAAGATTTGGACCACCCTTGAACACAAGCTTCTTTAATTACAAACTAATTTTTTTTATGTAAAAAATGTTAAGCTCATCCTGCATGAGCCTCACACTTGGATTCCATCATCAGTTGTTCTATTTATGATTCTTGTATAAACTTTTCCATTTTTGATTTTTTTTCTCTCAGATACCACAGTACAAATTGAAACAAAATTTGATCATAATCTGTTTAGGGTGTCTAGTTTAAAAATACGTCCAGTGTTCCAGATAATCAGCCAATGTGACTGTTGTTGCAAAAACACAGAACACTAGGGTAAAATAGATTGATTTGTTATATGCAGCTATTTTTTAGTTGAAAGTGAAATAATTCATAATTAGCTACAAATTTGTAATAGTGAATCTAGTTTTACCTATTATGACTGCCTAAGCTGATACATGGGTTATATGAACTGAAATGTGTAAGAAGAAATTGTAAATCACATGTAAGTTTTAATCCAGTGTAATCACTAAGAGAATTTCATGAACATGGCATTTTTCTGCTCTGTTGTCAGTCTTCCTTGACATATAGTTGTAGGATAACTTTTTTATATGAGTAGTTACATATCATATTTTGAGCTTGATTTTATTTTATCGACTTTTGATTGCTCAGTTTTTATACATATTAGTGCTGATATTTGATACTTGATTGAATAATTGCAGATAACGTATACATTTTTATCAATTTGACCAACTTTTACTCAATTATTACACTTGGACTTCAATATAAATATGATGGCTCCTTAAAAGCTTGTCTCAGATAGTGAAATAGTGGTATCAAGTCTTATTTCAATTTGCCATTCTCTGTAATGTTCTACTTACTGTTTGCACAATAGATACAATACATACAATGTATACTGTATTTGCCATTTTTGGTAGTAGCTCACCGTTCATTATATAAGGTGTGGAATGATTTATCTTTTTCTTTTTTTCTGGTAGATATGAATTTATACCCTCAAATTATATTATAAAATACTTTTTTTCTCTCTCCAATCTGCCTATGAGTGAATGAGCTGTTGGATTTCCTCTGGTTTAAATCCTTTTGTCTTTCATTTTACACTCAAAACAACAGATTTCATACTGTTGAAAGTAGGGTGTTTCTGGATGTACACTCTATATATCCTTCATAAGATTGAGAAACACTAAAACTGATAAACCATCCAGGAAGTATTAACATTGATCTGTATGTGGATGCTGTTTCAACCAAAAAATTATTGTTACTGGTACCTTGAAAATTTTATTTGATAGAAGTTTGCTCATAGCAGCACAGTTTACAATAGTGTTATTTCTGCCAAGAGAATAATGGTAGAAATTAATACTGTAAATTCAGAAATTATTGTGTCCATTTATTATTGCGATTTTTGAAGAGTGGATAAAAATGAGAGATAAATTATTGTGATTTCAGGAAAATCTGCATTAAGATACATGTATCAGACATCAGAATGCGAGGTCTTATTATTGTGATACTCACACAGTGGCATTATTCACATTAATAAAAAACTCTCAATAATTTCTGAATTTACAGTATAGTTGAACAATGAAAACCATAGTAAATGACATGTTTATTTTAACAGTATTGTTGTTGTTTTTTTTACCAATATAATTGGTTTTGTATGATTGTTATCATGTACCTCATTATGAGTCTAAAATGAATGTTATAGATTTGTTAGCTGAATGTCATTACAATGAATGTTGCTTTATTGTCATCAACATTAAAAAAATACATTTCCTTGTGAGTTTTGTTACTGATCTTATTTTGTTAATATTGCTGAGCAATACTGTTTTGATCGTCCTAGATATGCGTGAAATATCTTCCACTGGACCTTAAGGTGGATCATCACTATATATTTCCTCAGAATTTTATAATACTTTGTCAAAATGGAGATTTTGCCATGCTTTTTAAAAAAATGTAATCAAAAGTAAAGGTCACTGTGCTATTTTTTAAGCTACAAGTCGTGCAAAATTGCCCAATTTTGCATAGATTATTCATGAAAAACACTTTTTTGTGAATAAAAAGAAATCTATGAGATAGAATTTTGAAATAAAATATGAAAAGATAGGTTTTATAATATGCTTTAAGCAAATAAAAAGAAAAAAATGGTGTCACCAAACTTGTTCTCTTGCTACAAGTAAAAAATGAAAATTTCACTATCACTCCAGTATAAAAATTTTACTATAAGAGTGATCTCCCCTTATATTGCTAAGTTGAAAATTCGAATTGAACAATTACAAATATTTTGTATTTGTTAAAACAGTCTAAATAATGCTATAAATCACTTATTTTTCTTTATTTAAACGAAAAGTCTTACACATTAACTGCCAATCTGTCTAAATATTTGCAGATTTAAGCAAAGAACTAGTCCAATTGTGTACTGCTATTTTACGACCCAAGATGGCGGTATATAGTTAATCTACCTTAAGGAGGCAAAATTTAAACAGTCATATTTACTTTATTATATGGTCATCTCAAATATTCGACTTTGCAGGCCCAATTCCCAAGCCAATTCCATAAATGGACTATATTTCATTGGAATTCTATTTTTCTGTGATGCCCACTGCACTTAAAGAAATATATGACTGGATAGCAAGTCTTTTTAAGAACTTTTTCAGTAAGCTTATACTTTTAAATAATTTCTATAGAAATAATAGAAAACCAAAGGTACCAAGGAGCCTACGTTGCTAACCTAGCATTTTAGGATGCTTAAACCATAAGATTTATACAAAGCAACAGGAATATTTATGTTGAATGTAAACTGTGGGTCAAAACCATGTCTTACTGACAATTGGTGCTGCATAGAGGTTTTTTTGTAAATCCTTTATAATGCTTTAAAGTAATAGACATAAATGAAAAACATTGGAATCAAATTATGATTTAGGGACAAAAACTCTGGCAGGAAGTCCATTAAAGCTTTCAATCATATTGACTTCTTGCGAGGTGTACTAGTACGCAACTGAGTCCAGTCAAAATGGGAACGTTAAAACCGATGCTTCGTGTAAAGAAAATTCCATGCTCTTTGCACTTTAAGAACCCTTGCAACAACTCTTTACAAGATCCGTAGGTGGCCTGTTGCAAGACACAATTTTTGTCCCTATTCAATAAAACCTCATTTACCGCGACCTTTATCCCGGACAGACTCAATGACAGGACCTACCTATTGTATCTATTGTTATATGTTCTCGTCCTGAACATATATGAATATTTGCCACTTGAAGTTTAGCAACCGACAGTCAATCAACCAATACCTTTTCTTGCGCAAGAAAACCACGTGCATCCAGAAATATTAATGTCACTCACGGAATGTGAATTTTTGCATTTCTTCACTAAATTCAGGACACGGCAGTAAAAGCTAATACATGCGACTTTGAGTCATAGTCATCATTAAAGTACTCTGACCTCTAGTTGTTTCTCATTTCATTTATTTTTAATTACTGTCCTATTATAAACTTTGAAATTTTCGAAATACTAAGGATTTTCTACCCCGGGAATAGATAAGCTTTAGCTGTAATTGGCAAAACCTTTCAGAATTTTGGGTCCTCAATGCTAAACTTCGTACTTCATTTGGCCTTTTTAAATTTTTGATTCAAGCGTCACTGATGAGTCTTCTGCAGACGAAATGCGCATCTGGTGTACACAATTTTAATCCTGGTATCTATGATTAGTTTATTAACTTTTATCAAACATCTTTTTAAATAAATTGGTTCCATTGAGAGCATGTCCAGGTATTAATAAAACTTCTGAAAACAAGATATTCTTCAAAACTAAGTTTTTCCTGTGAAAGCCTTGTCAGTATAGAAGAGGTCATAATGAAGCTGGTGTGTTACTCTCAAGAACAAAATACGAAACCTTCTTATAAGTTGTATGACACAGAATTAAACTTCACATGGAAATTGGACTTTCCACTTCTCTATACCACTTCTATCATTTTAACAGACAGCTTCAATAATGAGTATAAGAAAATTAAAGGCATCCAGGAAACAAACCTGAAGATATGATAGGTAAAATAAATGCATCAAGATTATAAAGCAAACTGAGTGCTGAAATTTATATTGCGGTTTGCTTTAGACATCTGGTTTGCAGAAACTGGGAGTTGCAATAGGATTAGGACTTTGTATATTAAACAGGAAGAAAAAAATTATGTAAACTCCCAAGTAATTAAATAAAATGGTCAAGCATTAGAAGGTAAATTCAAATGGTAGCTGTATACACTTTTCTATTTACAACTGAACTCCAACAGGGCTTTTTAATTGACTTTTGCAAGAATCTACACACAATTACATATTTTTTAAAAGGTGTTTTAGCATCATCATTACCTAATTCTTTTCACAGTCAATCATTTCAAATCAAAAGTTAAAATAATGAGCAACAATTTGTTGGTGACCAGTCAGAGGTCTTGGTTCACGTAGTGCTTTTCTTTTTTTATACGCCCGTCAAATTTTTGACGGGACGTATTATGGTATACAAATGTCCGGCGTCCGTCCGTCGGTCTGTCCGTCTGTCTGTCCGTCTGTCTGTCCGGCGTAAACATGTCGCACCGTAACTTGAGAATGACTTATCCAAATTTCATGAAACTTAACATAGTTGTTTCTTATGATGGTCAAACGATCTCTATACTTTTTGGTGAAAATAAAATTAAAACTTTTTGAGTTACTGGACTTAGTAACTAAAAACAGGTGTGTGTTTTTTTTTCACATGTCGCGCCGTATCTCAAAAACAATTTATGATTATTGCTTAAAACTTTACACACTTCTTAGTTATATTAATCTTAAGATCTGTACACTTTTTGGTGATGATTCAAAATTTTATTTTAGAGATATTGAGTTTTTTGTTAAAAAAGGGGGAGGGGTTTTTCACATGTCGCGCCGTATCTCAAAAACAGTTTATGATTATTGCTTAAAACTTTACACACTTCTTAGTTATATTAACCTTAAGATCTGTATACTTTTTTGTGATGATTCAAAATTTTATTTTTGAGTTGTTGAGTATTTTGTAAAAAAAGGGGGAGGGGTTTTTCACATGTCGCGCCGTATCTCAAAAACGATTTATGATTATTGCTTAAAATTTTACACACTTCTTAGTTATATTAATCTAAAGATCTGTATACTTTTTGGTTTTGATTCAAAATTTTATTTTTGAGATAATGATTTTTTTTTTTTTAAAAGGGGGGTTTTCACATGTCGCGCCGTATCTCAAAAACAATTTATGATTATTGCTTAAAATTTTACACACTTCTTAGTTATATTAATCTAAAGATCTGTATACTTTTTGGTTTTGATTCAAAATTTTAATTTAGAGATATTGAGTTTTTTGTAAAAAAAAAAAAGGGGGTTTTCGCATGTCACGCCGTATGTCAGAAACTATTTATGCTTATTGCATAAAAATTCACACACAAGACGACGGGCGTATCATGCGCTCATGGCGCAGCTGTTTATTAAAGATAGTTTCTAGAAGGTAGCCATGCAAATACTTTGATAAACATCGTCATTTACTTTAAGGGTCAATTACTCCTAGAATTTATCATCTGAATATTTTGGTCCAAATAAATGGCAGAGGCGGGTTTAGTGGGAGGGGGAGGGGGCAGGTCACCCACTTCCTTATCGAGCTACAAATTGTTTATGTACAAAATATACAGACTTTTTAAAAGTCCACTCGACCTGGATCTGTAGCTGAATGGTATGTAGATCTTGACATTCTGAGCGTTTCTGTGTCTATCTATAACGGTTTTCAAGATAAAAAAATGATAACCTGCATTTCAACTCTATGATTAATTTTAGCTATATATATATATAAAGTCTGTTAGTATAATAGTCCCAGATATAGTAGGCATTTTTTTTGTGACTTGCATGATCCACCAAATTTCAAAGTAAACACCCTAGTCTAGAGATATGATTGTGGCAAATTAATCCAGATTATACTGGTAGTTTCTATCAATTACAACTTTTGATATTATAGCCAAAAACACACATAAATGACAAAATTGTAATAAAAGGGAAATAACGATTTGGGTCATATTTGACTTATTTGTATAATTTGTGTTCGGTTTTTCCTATTTAAATTTTCTCTGCATCTATTCAAGTTTTCGCCATTAAAGAACAATAACTGATGAGAAGTTGACTGAGAGTTTCGAGTAAAAAAGTCGTCATTTAAAAGTAAAAACTCCTAGAATTAGTTTAACTTCTACAAGAAATTTCTATGAAATCACTTGGTCAATTTGAATCAAAACAGCATTGGGTCATCAAGTTTGATACACGTGTCCGATGATCGGCTAACGACGGCAAATCAACTTCACAAATAGATTACATATTTTCAAACAACGATGTTATTAATACTGCCATGGTAATCGTCAAGATCCTATTAACTCATCGTCACATCTGCCGGTCATAGCCAATTTAACAAAAAGATTAAAGACAGAAGTGAAAAAGGAAAGAAAAGCCACACAACTTACAAACTTTTATTGGAAAAAACTGACAAGAAAGAATACAGAAACGTACTCAACCAGATGATAGCAACTTGTAACTGGAACGACTGTGATGTGAACGAAAAAGTAAACCAACTTACCTCCATCCTTCACAAAACAGCAGACAAAGTAGTACCAAAACAACTCATTCAGCTAACTGGATTCAAAAACAAAGCCTCGCCAAAAGTACGACAGCTGATACAACAACCAGCAAACAGAAGCACAGAGAATGGGACATTGCCGGGCGACCAAGAAACAACCATATACTTTTTGTGGAGAAAAAATCAGCAAAAAGGCCGGGCTCTGCGTCGTCAACAACGGAAAGAAGCAGCGATAGAAAGAGAACAATTTTTGCAACGATTAGAAAAGGACCCAAATGATAAGGCTTTTTTCCAACTGATCAAGCGAAATCAATCCAGTGTAAAGAATAATGCTCCCGAAATTCTGATAGATGGCGTTAAAACAGCAAAAAACGCCTTCAAGTCAAAGAGAAACTTTTGCAGACTACTTCAAAAATCTAGCTACTCCACAAGAAAATCCAAATTTCAAATACGAATTACTTACTAGCAGCACAAATGGGTGCAATTTAATTAAAGAGGTCTCCAAAAAATATTACCAAGAAGAAAATACTAGTTACCCAACAAGAAATATTAAATGCTATTCAAAAACTTAAAAATGGAAAGTCGCCTGATGAATATGGTATCACAGCTGAACATATCAAGTATGCAGGGAATGAAATAAACCATATATACCAAAACATTTTCAACCAGATCTTTGAGGAAGGAAAAGTGGCAAGCAGTTTTAAAACGGGTGTAATAACGCCAGTTCCAAAAAAGGGGAAAGATCTAACCCAAGCTACAATTACAGAGGCATAACAGTTACATCTGCTCATGGGAAAGTATATGGGTATGTGCTGATTGAAAAGGCAGCTTTAAAGCCGATATCAATCAATCAAACCTACAATTCGGTTTTACTGAAGGACTCTCACCTAATATGGCGGCGCTGATATTATCAGAAGTATGCTCAAAAATCGAAGGAAAAGATTTATTATTTATAACAACACTAGAAAAAGTGGTCAATCATCAAATCTTGCTAGACAAACTCTACTATCTAGGAGTAGATGTTGAATACTGGGATGTTATTGAGGATATGTACAATGGTGTCACCTCAACTGTGAAATGGCAAGGAGACAAGTCTCTTGTTTAGTATTGATAAGGGAGTAAGACAGGTTGGAATTTTATCTTCACATCTATACAAACAATATATCAATGAGTTACTCTCAGAACTAGAAGCTAATAACATGGGAATATCTATAGGGAATACATATGCAGGGTGTCCTAGCTGTGCCGATGATATTGTACTGCTATCAAATGACCAAAACAAAATGCAAGAAATGCTCAACACGGTGTATGATTACTCTAGCGACCATAGATTCTTAATCAATCCAATAAAAAGCAATACAATAGTTAAAAGTGTCAACAAACGAACTAGTGAAAAAATACAGCAAACAACAGAAAATTTTACTTTAGGCGATAACATTATGGAATTTAAATCAGAAACAACACATCTAGGTCTTAAAAGAACAACATCTGAGGAAACTAAAATTGATATCAATGACAGGATATCACTAGTACGAAGAACACTATACTCCCTGATCAAGACTGGCGTTCATGGTACAAATGGACTCAACCCAAGAACTTCATGCAAGATTTACCAAGTCTACGTCATTCCACGTCTTCTATATGGTCTAGAAACCTTAAATCTCCAAAACAAAGACACAATAGCACTATGCAGTTTTCATCTTAGCACTCTGGAGCATATCCAATCGCTTTCAAATAGAACAGCTACATCAGCAGTCTACTTGCTTCTGGGAGCACTGCCAATAACTGCTGAGCTCCACAAAAGACAGCTGAGTCTTTTACACTCAATAGCAATGAGTCACAATAACTCAATACGAGAGATTGCATGGAGGCAACATACAGCAGGTCGACCAAATAGCTTCTTCAAAAGAATAAATGACATACTGGACATGTATCAACTCCCATCATTCAACGAAATAATGAATCAACATTACAACAAACTAGACTGGAAAAACATCGTTCGAACAGTTATTTCATCTCACTGGATAGTTAAACTCAAAGCAGATTGTGAAGAATAATCAACACTCAAATTGCTATCAAAAAGGAACCTAAATATTGGGCAAACTCACAACGTATGGGATACAATATCAAGCTCCGTCAAAGATGTCAGAAAAGCAACAACAAAAGTACGCATGTTAACTGGAACATACATGCTTCAAACCTTAAAAGTAAAATTCAATCAAGCTGAGATAAATCCTACCTGCCCAATATGTAAACTTGAAGCCGAAGATCTTCAACACCTTCTAACAAGCTGCCCAGCGTATAGACACATTCGAAAATCTCACTTTCAACAGATAAAAGAATATGTTGTTAGTAAAATTGGAAGTAGAGTATGGACAATCAATTTCAATAACAAAGTGGCTATTACGGAACTATTGATAGACTGTCAAAGTTTTGTTGAAAGGAACATTCTCCCAAATGACAAAATGATACTTAGAGCAATAGAAATGAAATCAAGGGACTACTGCCACCTAATCCACATGAAAAGAATGAACATTACTAATGTATAGCTAGTGTGTGGAATGAGGGGGTAAATCTCTGTGTATGGTCAAGTCGGTCTCATATCTTAAATCTTAAAAGTAGTATTCCATATGAACATTATTAAACCAATCAAAATAATACTACTCAAACATCATAGCCATGATTTTAGATTTTATAAATTACATCTAATAAGAACACTTACCTTAAAAAAATAATGATTCCCAAGCTAAACGAACATGCTAATTATATTATCTCTTGGCATTTTAAACTAACGTTAAGCCTATTTAAATAATACTACTAAACATCAAAGTTAGTCATGCTTCTGATTTTAATATTGCATTTATAAAACATTTACTTTTAAAATTATGATTCCCAAGTTTAACGAACATGTGATTTATTTCTGGCTCTTGCCATTTTAACATTACATTACTTTTAAAGTCCCTATATTAATGCTTATATATAAACTCACGACTTGTTGTATATACACTGGATATTATGGTGGAGGATACTGTTCATTCTTATTTTACAGAGGATTTATTGTGTTTTAATGTACAGATACTGTTATAATTTATCGGTCTCATCCGAGTGCTCCTAAACAGAAGGGAATTACGAAAGAAGAAGAAGATCCCGCTTGCAAACCAACTTCTGACAGAGGTAGAAATGTTCAGAATGTTGAGGTCTACTTACTCCCTGTTTACACCAAAACTGTCAGATTACTTCTTATAGGAGTTATAGTACGTTTTTTAACTATTTTTTTCATTATTATAAGAAAGGAGTTGTGGCATGATTGCAAATAAGACAAATATTCCACGGGTAGTAACGTCGTCATATCGAGGAGCGTTTAGCACTGTGATTTTGTCATGATTTTGTCCAGTTGGTCATGGTTTTGTTAGATCAGTCCTCCGAACGGTTGTCTTAGTTCTCTACAAATAAGCATATAAAAAGTAAATAAGATGTTTGATTCAATGTTTTACAACAAACTTTCAATATTTGAATTGTGATTGAAAATTCAGTAATGCACGCATGATATCGAAATTTGACATGGTTTGGTTTAGATATTGACGTGGTTCGGTTAAGTGATTCAAATTTTGTCATGGATTTGACTCACATTTGTCATGGTTTGAATAAAAATTGATACATATCAATTTCACGAAAATATTGATAGTTTGTTCAAATGCATCGTATAAAAAAAACACATTTACACATTGTATCAAATGACTAATTAGATGGCTTTGATCGATGAACCCCACATACAAATCTTATTTATAGTTGGTATCCAAAGATGTCATAGGTATGAGTAATACACAACTTGGAATCGGCCCTGTCCTAAATTCGTCTGTGATTCCATTCAATGGAACTCCTTTTCGCCTAATATAATCTCCGAATGTTGGTTACGAATTATGTCAAGGATGTATAGATGAGTGACGGTAAAGACCGGTAAGTTTTGGGTTCTTTAATCCTGGAATCCTTTGAGAAAATATCCCCACCAAGACCTCGGAATGGTGTGTTGATAAGTGAGTTTTTAAACCACCAAGGTGTACACAAATAGACAGATTTGCCATATCTGATCATTTTTATGTACACACTATACCAACCAATGTGCGACTGGGCGAAGTATTTTTGAAAAATTTCACGGTAAGCAGTAAGTAGTCGTTCATATACATTTCTTGTGGCAATTAAGCCATGTCTTTTGTGTTTCTTTTTGCTGTTTTATAAACCTTTATCTTCTGTTTTGGAAGAGGTGCGTCATTCGAAAAATATCAAATAAATCCTCAAATCAACCCAACTTGGCCGGAGAGAAAAAAAAACCACACACACACACATGCATATACAAAAATAGACCCACAAACTAAACATAACAGACAGTTATTACACAAGATTATTCTTGTGTTGTTTTTCTATAGTGTATTTTCATTTCAAAAATGGTTAAGAACAAACATAGTTACGACTTAGATTACAATTCCCTATAAAAATTACAACTTCACGAACTTCTATAGATTTTCCGAATGTGAATAAAAATGTGAGGCGCTATTAAAGTTAACTACACTGCAACCAAACGACAAAAACAACAGCTATAGATTTAAATCATTTTAATAATTATTTCCTTTTTTATCATTTGTTCATCTATCTCACTAACTGTATTTCATATGACTTTTTGTATGATTTACTTGTATGAATTACATAACTGAACCATGACGAACATGGACCAAACCATGGCATTACTTAACCAAACCATGACACTTAATTTTCATAAATATTAAATTATTTGCTAAAGTGGCTATTCTTTTCAGAATCTTTAAAAAGCAATTGTAAATTATAACAAATAAAGTGCTGTAACACGCAGAAAAAGAACATGTAAAAAACAATAACCCAACTTTAAAAATAGTCGCTATAGATTTAAATCATTTTAATAATTATTTCCTTTTTTATCATTTGTTCATCTATCTCACTAACTGTATTTCATATGACTTTTTGTATGATTTACTTGTATGAATTACATAACTGAACCATGACGAACATGGACCAAACCATGGCATTACTTAACCAAACCATGACACTTAATTTTCATAAATATTAAATTATTTGCTAAAGTGGCTATTCTTTTTAGAATCTTTAAAAAGCAATTGTAAATTATAACAAATAAAGTGCTGTAACACGCAGAAAAAGAACATGTAAAAAACAATAACCCAACTTTAAAAATAGTCGTACGCAAGCATTATATGTCTCATATTATTACATATCAAATAGAAAAAAATGCACCTACAAATATGTATGAATATAATTTTTCCCACAGAAAGGGGACCGGGCCCTGGATCCGCTTATGCTTAAAATCTTCGAATCCCTTAAACCAATTTATAGATTTTCCTTTAAAATGAAATATTGTTGCTACACATAGTATCAACAGAGACATATAGTACAATATGTCTCTGGTATCAAGCACAGTAAAAAGGTTACTATAAAAGAAAAAATAACTAACAAAAAAATTAGAAAAAGGTGGGCCCATTCCCCACCAAGAGCCTGCTGGGACTATGCCATGCCAGGCGCCTGTGGTGATTAATAAACTTTGAAAAATATCTCAGCCCGTCCGGCCGTCTATAATCTGCTATTTTACCAATATTTTGATTTCTCTTGGGAATCAAACTTATTGAGTATACCACTAGAGATATCCTATAGGATAGATATCCTATAGGATTGCCTATCGCCGGTATGGGTATGTAATTATAAGTTGTTCCAAAGAGTTATGTTCCGCTGACTGAAAAGTTCAATTATCCGTAATAGAAGTTGATGACAAATGACTTAATTTCTCTCCTGGTGTGTCATTTTTATGTTTGAAAAGTTTTATTTCACCGTCCTTACATTTTTTACATATTTCTCACCTGTACGATTACAGGTAGAAACGTATATCGAAGGTGAAGGACGTTACTGGAGAAAAGTTGAAGTTCTAAAGCAAAGGATGCAATCATGAAAAAAGTTTACTGGTGGTAGTGCATGAAATAAACGACAAGTCACTGGTGGTCAAGTATTTGTAAATTAACGAAGCTTTGAAAATCTTTAGCTAACAAATATGCGACGAAAAAACAAAAATCGTGAATCGGAGATTGTAAACACTGAGTCAAGGGACACAACTCTATCAAAACTTCTAGGTGTTTATATACTCGTTTGTTTTGTTGTTTCTGCATCTTGGGCCATTGGACATTACCAGTGTTCATTTTTGTGGGTATTTTTGTTGATCAGTGGGTTGTTTGTATTATGGAAGACCAAACTAACGAATATTGTGCAAAACAGAATGTACCAAGAGGAACTAAGAATTCACAGAAAGAGAGCACTGAGACAGAGTGAAACAGCAGAATGGCTCAACTTTATTATAAATAGATGGTAAGGAATATCTAATAGAATATTAAGCTATTTTTTAACGCGTATGGAATCCTAAATTTATACTAGCATACCAGAGACAGTTTGTATTAGTATACTGTAAATTCAGAAATTATTGTGAGGTTTTTATTATTGCGACAAATGCGACAGAGTTGTAAACTCAATAATTTAAACTCGCATTTTGAAATATTTTATATGAACTAAACAGGATTTTTCTCAAAATCATAAAAATTTAAATCGCATTTAATTCTAAAATGACAAAATCGCAATAATAAATGCACGCAATAATTTCTGAATTTACAGTATAATTATGTTCTGCATGCTTTGTCCTGTTTATATACATCTTACCGCTATTTAGTCCTATCCGGAAAAAAACCAGTTGGACAACTTCCCAGGTCAAGTGTCACAAAAAAAAGGTCATTAGTAATGAGCTGAAAGAAGAAAAAGGTTTAGAAAGTGAACACTTAAAAATTTTGATAGATTAAATCCAATTTTTTGAAACACAATTATAATTAAAGTCATAAAAGTGCTTTGTTTGAAGTGTTTTATGGTGGTTTAAACCTGTCTCTTTGACAAGTTTTATGCACAATACATTGTTTAAACAGGGCCCCAGAAAGCTTCAACTGGATTGTGAGGTCATGCAAAAGTTGTGTAATTTCATAACTATCCGAATATTGGAATAAATAGCGATAAGGTGTATTACTCAAATAGAAGATACTTTATTCAAAACTAATGGGCTCACAAGGGGCAACATGAGATTATCATAATAAACAAACAATTAAACAAATACAAAATAACAATACTGAAGGAAAAAATTGCTTGATTGATAAAATATAAAAATGAGAAATGAAAAAAACCGCAGAAACTTCATACATGTATATTATTAATGATGATTAATGTGTCTGGTACATGTACATATACATGAATATGTTTTATATGTACATGTATTTGTTCATTTTGTTACTATTCTATGATTGATTATGTTATGTTTTTTTTTTTTATCTAAATCAGTTAAAAGAGCTTATACATGTATATATAGAAATAATTTTCTATGTTATGCATTATACATTGCATATATAATAGACCTGACTTAAAAAGCTCACATGTAACTTAAAGTTAATGAAAATAATATAAATTTAGAGTAAGGTTTTCTTATACAATTGGCAATAACATCATAAGAACATTAGTTCTTTAACCGACTGATATATAACTACATAACAAAATCAAGCCTAGAATAGCAGCAAATACATATATTATAAAACACATACAAGCAATAAAGGTTAATTATTCCAACGTTTATATGTTTATTCATATTGATATACTAATTAAAGACCTGTGATCACTAGCTAATAGCCTTAATCATTTGATTTGTGTAAAAACATCTGAATGTATATATGCCAAGGGATGTTAAACCGTAAAAGTACTAATGTATGAGAAATATATCATTATTGCACCTACATGTATACTTGACCACCTTGGATCTGCCATTGATATTTGCCTTGTTACTGTGTTCTGCCTGAGGGTTCATTGGATGTTTCACCTTTGCTAGACTGTTTACATGCCCGGTTTTTCCTATGTTTTAAACCCTAATTTCAAGATTTTTAAAGTCCCTTGCCTAACTACCACCCTCCCCATGATGTTGCAGTTCTCTGTTTCTAAATACAAATTTTATCTGTACCGATATATGTCCTTATATCAACAGGTTCTTAAATTATCTAGTTTTATAGATATAAATTTATTTTGCTGCAGTCTTAGAGTTTCATACATGTATTTGAATGTTACATACATGTATATATGATCATTATAAACATTTTACTTTCAGGTGGGTGTTTAATGCTGATACTATTGAAGAAGTAGTGAAGAAGAGACTTGAAGACAGATTATATGCAATAAAACCTTCTTATTTAGGTAGCATCAATTTACTTCATATTATTCTATTATATCTTTGTTATTGAATTATAAAGTTTCTGAATGTTTGTTTGTCATTGTATTTCAAAGTATTAGTATGGTAGTGTTTTTCACTATAAACATGAGTATAGACCAAATTTATTCAATTTTCTCTTTTATAAATATTCTTATTTTCAAGGATTTATATAGTGCTAATAGTACTGTATAAATCCTTGTGTGAGTGAATTAAATATCTGGCAGTCCTTCGAAAAAATAGAACTATTCAATTAAGAGAAAAGTAAATGTAATTGCAATAAATTAAGATTTTAAAATTTAAGTTACTGTATATATCATGTATATAAATGAATGTACCCCGTAATCATTTTTGTCTGTTCAAAACAAAAAAATTTAACAAACATATCAATATCTGTTATTATATTATTACAAAAAAAAAAACATGAATTGTGTAGTGAAATATGAAAACATAATCTTTATCTGCTGGATGTTGAACAATCATTCATACATCCATCTTAATCTTTATTGCTATACAAGGGAGATAATTTTCACCTCACTATTATTTCTAATATTGAGTTTTCTAAATTTTTTAATTATTTTATTTATAGATAAACTTAATTTAGAAGTCTTTACTTTTGGTGACCACACTCCCTCCATAAAATATGTCCGTACCTTTGAGTACATGGATGGAGTGCCAGGAGGCAGAAAACCAGTTTCATGGGTTAATATTAACACACCACCTACAGGACTTGACAGAGTGTCATCATATCAACTTGTATGTGAAGTTGATACTCAAAATCTATTGGACCAGTTCCAGATGGTATTTGCTGCTAGAGTGGGTCAAGGAAGGTAGAAATAGTTTATCTAAATTTTTAAATGAATATTATACTGGAGTTTCATAGTGTACCAATTTTGATAATTGTTAGTTTCTGGGGTTGAATACGAATTATCTAGAAGTTTGTACAATTTCATAATATACAGTTTTTAGATCACCTGGACCAAAGGGCCAGTGTGAGCTGTTTTCATCAGGTGGCATCCTTTGTTAACGTTTACAAAAATCTTCTCGTCTCAGACTACTGGGCAATTTGGAGCAAAAGTCAGTTGCAATCATCCTTAGAGGCTTAGATCATCTAGTTTAAAAAAGATTTTTGATGATCCCACCTACAAACAAACATGGCCACCATGTTTAAAAATAGAACATACAAGTGATCATTTAAAATCTTACAATCTTTATCGATAGAGAAGACATGATGTGACAAAAATGTTCACTATGATAATATCTACCTACTGTCTATTTTTAACTAATGGTGCATAAGACTTTCACATTTTTGTCTATAATCAAGAAAACTACAATAAATAGATTAACTTACAGCTTTTCTATAAAAGCATGCAAAGCAAACCTTTGATCAACTTGCTTGCTATGTTTGTTTGGATGTTTGTAAACAACAGGTAGGTAGTCTATTTCAGTCTGTTTACTATATACTGGAATTTGATTGGACAATAAACATTAACTTCATTTAAATGTTAAGTTTCACATTGTATGTCAATTTTTATTGTCCAATCAAATACCAGTATATATTAAACAGACTGAAACTCTGCCTACCCTTTTGTTTACTAACATCCAAGCAAACATAGCAAGCAAGTCGATCAAAGGTTTGCTTTGCATGCTTTTATAGAAAGGCTGTAAAATGGCAAAAATTATCAGCAAGACAAGATCTACATATAAATTGATAAGGACAAAATCATCAGTCAATGTCTTTCAGGAGTTATTACCCTTTAATGACAGTTTTCACCCATTTTTGCATTTTTGACAAAAACTGTTGACTGCGAAAATAAACAGCTAATAAGATCTACAAAGAAGTCTGAATGTCTGAAATAGTCAGACAGCTATTATTTTGAAACTTTAGATTGTAAAAATAATCAGAATTACATAATTTACTAACAAGACAGTACAGTTTACATCTGCAGTCATTTCCTTATTTTTTCCACTTATTGCATTTATGGCATAAACTTTACTTGATAGAGAGAAATTTTTGACAAACAGCAAATAATGATAAGCAAAAGATAAGATCCACAAATAGATTAAAATTAGGAAGTGGTCAGTAACTCCTTAAAGGAGTTATTGCCCTTAAATGATAATTTTTTTTCAAGTTTTAAGAATTTTTTGAAGGCAAGTCCAAGGATTAGTCATTTTTGGCCATGACGAGTCCAACAGTGAGAATATGAAATTGTATTGCTATATAATGTATTATTTCAATCCACAAAACCAAATAGAACTAGGAAAATGACATTCAATTTAGATTTTTTTAGATTTTAGTTATAAAATGATGACATATGCGCTCAGTTGACTCAACATTTTACAATCTTGATGCATCTTTGGACTCACCAGTTTTGAAAAATGATATGTTCATACAGATTTTCATGAGTCCAGGAGTCACAGACTCTCCTTAGTGAGAACACTGGTAATTTTGTTTGTAGTTGGCTACTATAATTCTCAACTGAATGGGTTATAGTATTTAGAAATATTTGTTTACAGGGCCAGTTTAGGATTTAAAATAGCAGTCGAACAACTGAGAATGTCTGGAATTCTACAGATTGTTTTACACATGTCAAAAGACATTCCATTCCCTCACATATCAAAAGCCAGTTTGTCATTCATTGATAAGTAAGTATAAACATTATTTATTATTGGTAATATGTTTTAGCCACTAGTGTTTTTGTTATATACAGTCAGCGAGAGAACATATTGTATACAATATCAGTGTATTTCTGTTTATCTATCCATCTAAAAATAACTCTAGTTAACTTTAACAGTATTTTCATGATCTAAAGACAGTATCCAGTGCAAAATTTAGAAAATATTTTTCACCCCCAATTTCCTGAATTTTACTGATACATGTAAATGGACTTAATTTTTGTTGAAAGTTAAAATTTAGATACAGTCTGGAGTTAACATTTCTTAGACATCAATAACTTTGTCAATCCTTTTAAGAATCTAAAGAAACTTTGGCTGAGTCTTTTTGTTGAGCCTGCAACATTTATGTCATGAAATCGAGACATAGCGATCCTAGATTCCAGCGTCGGCGGCATCAACATTTAGGTTCAGTCTGTGGTTAAAGTTTTTTTAACGTCAATAACTTGGTCAAACCATCATGGAAATTTATGATTAAAATACAGTATCCAGAGCAAAATTTTGAAAATATTTATTTAAAATATATTTTTTCATTTTCAGTATTTTTCTGATAGATGGACTTAGTTTTTTACAGTTAAAATTTACAGACAGTCTTGGATTACATTTTTTTGACATGATAAATTTGTAAACCTTTATGGATGTTATGAAACTTTGACAGAAGCTAATCTTCAAGACCATGAAATAGTATCTAAAGAAAAAGTTTTTTAAAATTCTGTGTTTACTCATAAATGGACTCACTTTTTAAGTCAACTTTACACTTTTACACTGACAGCAGCAATCACATGTGAGACACAGGGTTCTGCCGAACCCCTTACAAATTTTTTATGATAAAAGTTTGAAGCAAAAAATTTGAAATGTTTTTTATTATTTATATAATGATTGAAGAAAAATTTGACTCAGACTAGAAATATTAATTTGTTTACCAGTTGTGTATTCATTTTGCCATTTATCTTTGTATAGACCTGAGGTACAGTTCAATCTGAATGTTCTGAAAGCAGTGAACCTTACAGAGTTACCATTGTTAAAGAATTGGATATATGATCAGGTGATGGATGGATTGGCTAAAGGTAACACTGCTATCTTCTATTCATGATATACTGTGGATTAAATTAATTTTTTTAGTACAAATTTTTGTGAATTGAGTAAAACTTGCATTTTCTTGGATATTTTCTTGGTTTGCCATCTTCTGCATATAAGACTTGAAAATTCATAAATTGTTGAACATTTAATTTCGTGATTCACCTGTACCCAATGAAATCCATAAAAATTGGTATCACAGGAATAAAAATGAATCCACAGTACGTTAAGTATTGTACAAGTATTTGTAGATTTCATTAAAATATAAAGTTCTTGAAGAATATTTAAAGAAAATATCCCTTTAAGTAATTACTTGTAGAAAAAGGCAAGATTAAACGGGCATTAGCTGTCAAATTTATGTTCATTGATTTGACTCAAATTCTCATATTTGATTTAAAACATACTAAAACGTATATCCAAATTATAAAAATTCTAAAATGAATAATTTACGATGCATGTACTCGATAATATGTATCAGCATTTCAAGAGTATTTTAGTCTAGGAACCATCTAATTAACCATCGTGGTGACCTCCGAAGACTACCGACGGTCATATAATCTGATATAAACATAAATATATATAGATAGTGAACACATGCAATTGGATTTTTCTAGGTCTGTTTGATTTCATATTAAAGGTTAAAACAAATGTTAATCAATGTTTTTACCTGTATAAGAATGAGTTTTTGTGGATCGAATCAGTCAACCAAATAGTTTAGCCTTGTTTCACTTTCAATGTTGACATTCTTTTCCTTTTAATAGCTGAACACGCCTTGTTTATGCGTAACACATCTCCTGCCAAGGGGTTAAATTGAAGGTCACATGAATACGGATTCAATGAGGTCGAATTATTCACTTGCAAGTTAATAATACATCAGCAATGTTTCTTAGCTGATTTTGAAAAAATTGAACCAAACTGGCTGCTAAAAGCCAATTGTTATTTAACTATTTCACTTTCATTAATGATTGAACCAAAAAAAAAATCATATTTTAATTTTTTTTATAATTTGTAGCTAATGCCCCTTTAGCATAACTTATTGTATTCGCTTTGAAGCCTTCAATACCTCTTCTTTTGTTTTAATTATAGCTGTATAAGGACAACTGTTTAAACAATGACAAACAAGTTAATAACCTGATGTTCAGTGGTTGTTGTTTGTTGATGTGGTTCCTTAGTGTTTTTCGTTTCTCGTTTTTTATAAAGATTAGACCGTTGGTTTTTCTGTTTGAATGGTTTTACACTAGTCATTTTTGGGGCCCTTTATAGCTTGCTGTTCGGTGTGAGCCAAGGCTCCGTGTTGAAGGCCGTACTTTGACCTATAATGGTTTACTTTTACAAATTGTGACTTGGATGGAGAGTTGTCTCATTGGCACTCATACCACATCTTCTAATATCTAATTACATTAAATTGTCGTTTCAGCCATGGTAGATCCTGGACAGATAAACATTCCTATATCTAGAGTCGGTGCTGTACAGTTAAAGAAACCAGGGGGAATCAAAGCACAGAAATTAGGTATATGGTCATTTTATAGTTGAAACTTAACAGAAACAAATGAATTGGTTAACCATTCTAATATTACCAACAAAGCTTATATATTTTAGCAATGGTCTTTTGCACCATAATATGTCTACCAAATTGGAGTATGTATTATCTGTGTTATTTTTCTCCAAAATATACATTGCCAGACCAGAGCACTGATTATGGAGAGCAACAAGCAATAATAAGAGAACAAGTCTCTTTTACAAAATTTGTTCACATTTCTTACATGTTTTTTCTTGACAAAGTAAAGGGTGCCCTAATTTATTTTCAAATTCTGTAATTATTTTAATTATTTACCTAATCAATATTATTATGCAATTTTAATGAATATAGGAATTATCGGTATGAATAAAAGGTGATGTTGGGTAAACATCAACAAGACAGCAACCCAAAGTCATCTACAATGAAAGGACATCTGTGTGTCATTTTCAAGATTAATAATTTTTCTGTTAACACTTTTTTTGCATGTGGTCAATTATATTTCAATATTACCTAGAGCTATTTATAAAATTGACATTTTTTGAAATCCAATTTGCTAAAGTGGAACTTAGGTCAATGTAAGATGAAGTCAGCTTAACCAAGTTGTATCATCCGAACATTTAAACAACTAAGAAGAGTCTTCAAAAAGTTTAATTCAAATTAAAAATTGTGAACACACAAACTATTCAGGCTGTACATAATGTTTATCCAATCAATTCAGTATGAAGTAAAATATATGATTTTTGATTTTTTGGCTTACAGCACAAGGAGTTCTGACGATACATATTGTAGGGAATCCAATAAAGAATGGAGGTATTTTAGTATTTATTACGTAATATAAACAACAATTTATAGTGATAAGAATATTAATGTGAAGTTATTGATTTTTAAAATTAATCATTAATGTGTAATATAGTGTATCTAGACAATTTCCATGTGTATTGACAAGGTCTATCACAAATAGATAGATTTAATTGCACTTTGGATTTTTGTCATTTATTTCATAAAAAAAGTAAAATAACAAAAATACTGAACCTCAAGGAAAATTCAAAATTGTAAGTCCTTTATCAAATGGCAAAATCAAAAGCTCAAACACATCAAACGAATGGAAAACAACTATCATATTCCTGACTTGGTACAGGCATTTCCTTATATAGAATGACAGAATCCAGACTTGAACCTTTATTATGGTATTCATAGGTTTAAGTGATCTGTACAGATATGTAATCTGCTCATAGCTTCAAGTGAACACTATTTTTATCATGTAAAAAAAAAAGAGAATAGATTGAGGTCATTTTGTATTTAACTATATATAGGCATTAGACGTAAATGAAATAAGAAACCAAAACTGACCAAGTTTTTTTTTAAATTGTAGATACTGAAGATGTGCGTTACTCTACATTAAGACTTGGAGAACAGAAACGTACAACACATGATGAGTTGGCCATCAATGACTGGGATGATATCTGTTCATTCTTTGTTTATGATCTCAAAAAAGAAAAGGTACGATATAATGTTCCACACAAGGATCCGGAAATTTTTCCACACAATTTCGGTCATTTTGAGATGATTGAAAAGTTGGTGCCCCTTTCCAAATAATTTGTCGATGTCAACTTGAGTCTTGACTAGATTCCTAGCATCAACGAACTTGTATTGCTGTTTCATTGCATTTACTAAGTAAATGTCTTACCATTACCATGAAGAACAGTTTAGGGAAGGCAATAGTTTAAAATTGAAATGATTTTAATGACTCAAAATGGTAAATCTCTCAGACATTGCTTATGTTTCTTTCGATTTGACAAAAGTTAAAACCGGAAGTTTGCGATAAAGTTAAAGTACGAATAATTCCGGATTCATTTCCGGGATTTGTTTTGTTTATCAAATTGACAGGCTTTTTATGTTTTTTTTTATTTTATTACCTTTAATAGTGTTTGAATGTAACAGACAATAGTTGCACTCGTTTAATTTAGCATGAAATCAATTTGCATTTTTCGATTAAATATTAAATTTGCTGAAGACAATTTCACGCATGCGTATTATATAGTAAAATAAGCACATGAAAAAATACTTTTTTCTCCGTAAATTTAGGTTTAATTTTTAAATCAGATTTGATGATTGTCTTTGCTGAAAAGTAATTAAATAATGAATACACTTGTCAGGGAATTTCAATTTTTGTTAAGATATTATTCTTAGCTTGTGATCGCTGTCAGGTGTGAATTAAAACCACATGTAAAAAGTGATTAGCGATCATTAGCCAATGTTTCCCGGAGGCATTGATATAGATATTAGGAGGGCCCTCAAGATTATCAAACTACTGGAGTGGCAGTTTTATTACAGGAAAGGGATTATAAACAAAAACAAGTGATCACAACTTACACAAGACAGTGCAAAATGGCGATTAAGAAATCCGATTTCAAACATTGAGTCAATGAAATGACCGAAATTACTTCTTTAAAAAAATAAAATTTGTCCTAAATCCCAATTACTCGTTTAGGACAAATAGTTTCATCTTAGGACATGACTGGCATATATGACCGTTTCCGGACCCTTGGTTCCACATAAAGATGTCAATGACATCACTATAGTCACAAAAAATATATTGTTATTACTTTTAGGAGTAATAAGCATACATGTATATGTATAGGTTATCTGTATGTGTTTTGATGGACATTTTTGGCCTGGTTGGACATATTTTAATAAAGTAATGAAATTTTCATTTCTCTACTTTGTTAGTCTTTATTGCAATGTAAAAGTTTAAGTATGTATAGAATGTTTTTCCTTTAAAACTGAATGTTTTTTATCCACTGAATATTTATTTATTTTGAAAATGAAAATTTTATTTTTCAGATAACATTAAAAAGTAAATGTCACAGACTGTTGAGTAATGTCACACTACAACAACATGTAATAGAGTTGTCTTCCTTACCATTTAATCTACAACAAAAGTAAGTACATATATTACATCTTAACTTACCAATTTTTTGGCTCCAAAGAGTTAAAAATTAAATCAGAAATGCTGAATGAGAGGAGAAGATGCTTTAGATGTATATGTATTTTACTTTGATTAATTATAACTGGGTCTATACCACTGCTAGTGAAGTCCCTGAAAGGAAACTTTTACCCAGTACTCAACATTGCAGGCATTTGTTATGATTTATTATTTTCCTGTGACTTAAATAGCTAAAGGTACAGCATATTCATTGTAATCAGACAGTGACATTAAATGATTGAAAAACTTGAATAAAGCTTTATATTTCAAAAGTTTGAATATAGATATTTTGTACAGCAGTTTCTGCCTTTATGCCTTTATGCCATCACTGATTGCCATTATGAGTGTAATAATGTATTCTTGCACACACTAGATCACATTGATCATGTGGAAATCTGAATGAGCAAGTTAAGACTTTTTCATTGCCATTTCATTCTTTAGTTATTTCCTGATGAAGTCAAAATATTTTTTTGGGGGGTAGTTTTTGTCGAGCCTGCGACTTTTGTCGCAGAAAGCTCGACATAGGGATAGCGATCAGGCAGTGGCAGCGGCGGCAACGTTAGCTAACTTCTTAAAAGCTTTATATTTTAGAAAGTAGAAGACCTGGATGCTTCATACTTTGTATATAGATGCCTTATGTTATGAAGTTTCCGTCTGTCATATGTCCATTGTCCTTGACCTCATTTTCATGGTTCAATGACTACTTGAAAAAAAGTCAACATTTTTTGTAATGATAATTTCTTTCTTATTATGAGTAATAGGATAACTATATTTATTATGTGCGTACCTTGCAAGGTCCTCATGCCTGTCAGACAATTTTCATTTGACCTTGACCTCATTTAATGGATCAGTGAACAAGGTTAAGTTGTGGGTCAAGTCCATATATCAGATACTATAAGCAGTAGGTCTACTATATTTGGTATATGGAATGATTGTAAGGTGAACTGTCCAACTGGTAGGTGTCATCTGCCCTTGACCTCATTTTCATGGTTCAGTGGTCAAAGTTAAGTTTTTGAGTTTTGGTCTTTTTTTCTAATACTATATGCAATAGGTCAACTATATTTGGTGTATGGAAATATTTTATGATGTACATGTCAGTCTCGCAGGTTTTATTTGACCTTGACCCCATTTTCACAAGTCATTTCTCAGTGTTTAGTTTTTATACGACCGCAAAAAAATTTTTGTGGTCGTATATTGGTATGACGTTGGCGTCGTCCGGCGTCGTCCGAAGACACATTGGTTTTCGCACTCTAACTTTAGTTTAAGTGAATGGATCTCTATGAAATTTTACCACAAGGTTCAATACCTCAAAAGAAAGGTTGGGATTGATTTTGGGGGTTATGGTACCAACAGTAAAGGAATTAGGGGCCAAAAAGGGGCCAAAAATAAGCATTTTTGTAACTTCCAGACATAACTTGTGTGTTAGTGTATGGATCTCTGTGACATTGTACCACAAGGTTCCATATCACAAAAGGAATGCTGGGATTGATTTTGGGGGTAATTGCCTCAAAATTTTAGGAATTAGGGGCCAAAAAAGGGGCAAAAAACAAGCATTTTTCTAGTTTCATGACAATAACTTGTGTGTAAGTGTATGGATCTTTCTGAAATTGTACTACAAGGTTCCATATCACAAAGGGAAAGCTGGAATTGAGTTTGGGGGTAATTGCCTAAACGTTTAGGAATTGGGGGCCAAAAAGGGGCCAAAAAACACATTTTTCTAGTTTCCAGACAATAACTTGTGTTCAAGTGTATGGATCTCTCTGAAATTGTACTGCAAGGTACCATACCACAAAGGGAAGGCTGGGATTGATGATGGGGGTAATTGCCTCAATATTTTAGGAATTAGGGGCCAGAAAGAGGCAAAAAACAAGCATTTTTCTAGTTTCATGACAATAACTTGTGTGTAAGTGTATGATTCTTTCTGAAATTGTACTACAAGGTTCCATATCACAAAGGGAAAGCTGGGTTTGAGTTTGGGGGTAATTGCCCTAAACGTTTAGGAATTTGGGGCCAAAAAGGGACCAAAAAACACATTTTTCTAGTTTCCAGACAATAACTTGTGTTCAAGTTTATGGATCTCTCTGAAATTGTACTGCAAGGTACCATACCACAAAGGGAAGGCTGGGATTGAGTTTGGGGGTGATGAATCATAAGGGGGTTCAAAAAATTTGGGGGGGGGGTTCCTTTTTATACGCCCGTTTATGGGACGTATTATGGTATACCTCTGTCTGTCCGTCCGTCTGTCCGTCCGTCGTCAACATGTCGGACATTAACTCAAAAATGCTTTAACCAATTTGCATAAAACTTTGGTGAATTGTTTATATCTATTGACGTGAGCTCCCTTTCGTTTTTTATAAATTTTAGATTTTATGTTTCAGAGTTATGGGGTTTTATTCATTAAAAAAAGGGGGATTTTCCAATTTTCGGACAATAACTCAAGAATACTTTCACCAACTTGCAAAAAAATTGTGGTGAATTGTTTATATCTATTGACATGAGCTCCCTTTCGATTTTTATAAATTTTAGATTTTACGTTTCCGAGTTGCAGGGTTTTATTAAAAAAAAAGGGGGATTTTCCAGTTTTCGGACAAATACTCAAAAATGCTTTCAGCAGTTTTTATGAAAATTTGGTGAATTGTTTATATCTATTGATGTAAGCTCCCTTTAGAATTTTATAAATTTTACATTTTACATTTCTGAGTTATGGGGTTTTATTCATTAAAAAAGGGGGATTTTCCAGTTTTCTGACAATAACTCAAAAATGCTGTCAGCAATTCCCATGAAACTTTGGTGAATTGTTTATATTTATTGATGTAAGCTCCTTTTGATTTTCATAATTTTCTAATATGACATTGAGAATTAATTGAACTTTATTTGTTTATAGTCTGACAACAGATTTACTAAGTATTGCGCAACAGCACAGTGTATTGCACAACAGCAAGAAATCTTTAATTGAATATAAATTCAATTCATATAACCAATTTCAAGTTCTTTGACTACATTTATTCAGAAACCTGTAATATGTCAAATATTTAATTACAATCCAAATTCAGACCTGTATCAAGTTTGAATATTGTGTCCATTTTTGCCCCAACTGTTCAGGGTTGGACCTCTGCGGGCGTATCCAGCTGCGCTCAGCGAAGCAGTTTATTTTTTCTTTTTTTCCTTTTTTTTTCTTTTAAAATTTTCCATTTTAAGTTGGTTATTTCTGATTTATATTTAAAAGCAAATAATAATGATATGGTAGGAGATACACACCAAACAGGATGTGTAAATTATTATATAATAAGTATTGTGCAATAGCAAGAAATTTTCAATTGCACAGTATTGCACAATAGCAAGAAATCTTCAATTGCACAGTATTGTGCAATAGCAAGAAATCTTCAATTGCACAGTATTGCGCAATAGCAAGAAATATCCAATAGCACAATATTGCGCAATAGCAAGAAATTGTCAATTGTACAGTATTGCGCAATAGCAAGAAATATTTAATTGCACATTATTGTGCAAAAGAAGATACTTCGTATAAATTGCTTATTTCTTGACCAATTTCAATGGGGTTCTTTACTATGCTGAATCTAACCGTGTATTTAGTTTTTGGATTTTGGGCCCCGTTTTTAAATTGGTCCACATTGAGGTCAAAAGGGTCCAAAATTAAACTTTGTTTGATTTCATCAAAAATTGAATTATTGGGGTTCTTTAATATGCCGAATCTAACCGTGAATTTAGATTCTTAATTTTTGGTTCCGTTTTCAAATTGGTCTACATTAAGGTCCAAAGGGTCCAAAATTAAACTTAGTTTGATTTTAACAAAAATTGAATTCTTAGGGTTCTTTGATATGCTGAATCTAAACATGTATTTAGATTTTTGATTATGGGCCCAGTTTTCAAGTTGGTCCAAATCGGGGTCCAAAATTAAACTTTGTTTGATTTCAACAAAAATTGAATATATGGGGTTCCTTGATATGCTGAATCTAACCATGTACTTAGATTTTTGATTTTTGGCCCCGTTATCAACTTTGTTCACATTGAGGTAAAAAGGGTCCAAAATTAAACTTTGTTTGATTTCATCAAAAATTGAATTCTTGGGGTTCTTTGATATGCTGAATCTAACCATGTATTTAGATTTTGGATATTGGACCATAATAGGTGAATGTCCAATTTAAAATTTTTAAGTTCTTAGGTGTAATACCACCATTGATTTTCCCCTATTAGTCTTTGTTAAATTTGCACTTTTCAAAAAATTGTGCAGAATTTATCTTTGTTTCAAATAAAGAAATACTTGGCATGAGTAAAGTTTGATCCTGTCCAGTACTATAGATAAAATTTCACATAACATTTCATTGCATATAAGAAAATAACCATCACTGGAAGTTAACCAATCAAATTTTCCCCCTTTTTTAACCTGTGTACAAGCTTTAGTAACCATGTAACCTCAAGTTTCCAAAATATTCTATAGAAACCCCAAATAAAAAAAAAATGGTACTTTGAAATACCCAAGATATATGTTTATGACCCAGAAATGTTTTACTGCAATGAAATGTAGGATCAATTATCTACAACTGTCAAATTCAAGGGAATATTTTTTTTTCGACCTATTTTCGTATGCAACCGGATGTGACGTACTATGATTTGGTGGTATTACACCTAAAGAAGACTTTTTTGTTAAATTAACTGAATGTGACTTTTTTCCTTTGTAATACTGGTTATTTCAAGCATTCCTGTCAAGTTTTGTCATAATCAGTTCAATAGTTTGAGAAAAATCTAGTATAATGTAAGACGACATCTACAGCGATTCGAGCTAAATTTCTTCGAAAAATCCAAACCAAGCCGCATCATGATAGAATATAGTGTGGACCAATAAATGATCAAATATTTATCTCATCTGCCTACAAACAGTTGAATATGATACAAAAGATGACTTTAGGATGATAAATACTACTAATGGACCTCTTTGTCTTCTTTATAATGTCTCTTTTGGTCCATTTATACCTCTCATTTCCTCAAAATTTCTACTTTATAGGCCAATAAATAAAAATTTTGGGGTAACTTTCACTCATTTATGATAGAAATGTTATAATAAATGATTAATTGAAGTATTCAAGCTAAATGAACAATCCGTATAAAAGTTTACTGTCTCCAAGGAGGTTTCCATAAGTCCTTACGTAAAACTTAAATTTACACCGCATTCCAGAGAGGGACATAAAAAGCTTCTCTTTTGGTGAATAATTTGTTGTTACTGCTTTAAAAATAATTTCCTTTACTTAAAACTATATATTTATTAAAGTATTTCTTAGGAAAAATTTTCTAGTATAGCAGAATATAAGAAAAAAGGAGAAAAAGCTCCCCAAAACTCTAAGTATGGCTTATTCTGTCAACTAATATTCATGGTAAAGTCCTATTTCAAGGACATTTTCTCATAAAATGTGTTTTGGAGACTCAATCCACTCAGAATATTTCATTATTAGTAATATTTCACTTAAATAGCAAGAAATTTTAACACATGAGAGTACTCACAAGGTCAAAGGTGCATGTACAGCTTCCCATTATTAGGTGTAATACCACCATTGATTTTCCCCTATTAGTCTTTGTTAAATTTGCACTTTTCAAAAAATTGTGCAGAATTTATCTTTGTTTCAAATAAAGAAATACTTGGCATGAGTAAAGTTTGATCCTGTCCAGTACTATAGAAAAAATTTCACATAACATTTCATTGCATATAAGAAAATAACCATCACTGGAAGTTAACCAATCAAATTTTCCCCCTTTTTTAACCTGTGTACAAGCTTTAGTAACCATGTAACCTCAAGTTTCCAAAATATTCTATAGAAACCCCAAATAAAAAAAAATGGTGCTTTGAAATACCCAAGATATATGTTTATGACCCAGAAATGTTTTACTGCAATGAAATGTAGGATCAATTATCTACAACTGTCAAATTCAAGGGAATATTTTTTTTCGACCTATTTTCGTATGCAACCGGATGTGACGTACTATGATTTGGTGGTATTACACCTCTTAGACCACATTCATTCTGTGTCAGAAACCTATGCTGTGTCAAATATTTAATCACAATCCAAATGCAAAGCTGTATCAAGCTTGAATGTTGTGTCCATACTTGCCCCAACTGTTCAGGGTTCGACCTCTGCGGTCGTATCAAGCTGCGCCCTGCGGAGCATTTTATTGTGTTTTGGTCTGTTTTTCTTCAACTATAAGCAATAGATTAACTATATTTGTTGTATGGAAGGATTGTAAGGTGTATATGTCTGTCTGGCAGGTATCATCTGACCTTGACCTCATTTTCATGGTTCATTGGTCAATGTTCAGTTTTCATGATTAAGTTTGTTTCTTAGATACTATAAGCAATAGGTCAACTATATTTAATGCATAAATTTATTGTAAGGTGTACATGTCTGTCTGGCATGGTTCATCTGACCTTGACCTCATTTTCATGGTTCATTGGTCAATGTTAAGTTTTCTTGGTTAAGACTGTTTCTTAGAAACTATAAGCAATAGGTCAACTATGTTTGGTTTATTGAATGATTGTAAGGTGAACATGTATTTCTCGTTTTGTTTATCTGACCTTATGTGTTACTTGTAGTAAAGCTTTATATTTAGGACTATCAACATAAAATCAATGGTTAGTAAAGGAGGCGAGACATTTCAGCATGTGCACTCTTGTCTTTCATATTGAAAGTAATTTAATTTGATTGAAAAATCCATAGCTAATGTATTTAAATGGATTGAAATATAGATGCGGTGATCTGCCAAATACCCAGCTTACAGTTATGTGAAATAAAGTGTGAATAGCTTACATGTACATTTAATTTAATGCATAAGACTGGTAAATGAGTAATTCTTTGACAACGAAAACAATTTTAACTAAATGACTCAGTTAATATTATCTTACATTGTAGTAAATAGAAATTGATACACAAATATTTTATTGTTACGATTTCAGTGTAAATACAACCATAGAGAATACTGATGGCAGTACATATGAATTAAAGATGCAGTATACAACACTTCCTCAGATAGATTTAGAAAAACCACCAGATATACAACAATTTGAAAACAGTAAGTTTCTGTGTAATATTACTAACAATTTATCAAGATAAACATTTCATTCATAAAATCAGGAAGAAGATAAATGTTGTAATTACTTTTCAAAATTTATATCTATTTGCTTTTGTACGTAAAAATGTATTATATACTTTAATACTGAATTGATGAATTGAATAAAACAATATGCATGTATTGGGGGAAAACATTGTATAAAAAAAATAATTTTTGAATCATTCATTTTTGTGGAATAAGGAAAAATTTTATTCTCACAGATACTTGATTTTATAGTTATTACAAATTCTGCATACAAGCCAACAGGAAATGTGAAATATGTTGCAGACTTTAATTCATGGTTTACCAATGCCAAAGATATCCACATTAAAAACTACCCTACAAATAATAATGAATCCACAGTATTTGTATAAACTGCTGAAATAGGAAGTAAAGCATTTCTCCTGTTTTGTAATGAGCAAGAATATACTCAAATGACCATCATGCATTATTCTTTATTTGTAAATTTATGTTTTGTTGTTTTTAAAAAATATGACAGATATTTGATCAAGACTGCAAGGAGGACTCCAAGATTATATTTTTCTTTGTAGAAAAATAAGAAATGAACTTTTATAAACTTTTCCATATGAAAAATATGGAACACCATATAAAATATTCTTTCAAGTTTTCTAAGTATGAACAATAACATGCTTTTAAGCTTATATGCTGAATCAATATGCCTTTATTTTAATGTTGTAATTTAACTTTTTTTCAGAATCAGGTGTAATGTATATATGTATCCATGGAGCCAGTAACTTGATAGCTTCAGACAGAAATGGAACCTCTGATCCTTATTGTGTAGCATTCTGTGACAGGAGAAGAGTAAGTTATGGAGAAATATTTATAAGTCTATCTATAACATCCTTTTCTGTTAAGGTACTTAAAAGAGTAGATTCAATAAGGCCCCAATATCTATTTCTAGCTAAAATTGCAAATTAAGATTTGTTGGCCATTATTGCAATGAGTCATAGCTCAAACAATGACTAGATAGGAAATTGGTCTTTTTATTGAAAATTTACATATTAGTTTTCTCTTCATGACACCACGAAAAGCACAAATTTTGGTTTTCCACAAAATTCAATGAAAATAGATCTATTTCTGTTGATTTTTTATGCCTGAAACATATTGCACATAGGTAGACAAAAAAATCTTTTAACATTTGGTTTGTTAAATCAAATTAGCTATCTGACTTGAAATTCTGTTTTGTCTTACCCTACTCTATGTTTCCTAAGCCTGAATGTGGAAGAAATCCAGATGATTTTGACCTATTTGGGGTGTAAATGTCAAAGTTTTATAAGAACAACTCAGCAAAATAGTTCTATTTCCCTTCCTTACATGTCTGTTTATCAACTTAAAATGCTTTTTATCTTGCATTTTTCCATAGACTTTTCTTTACAAAACAATTTTATCAATTTTCTAAATCAATATATATTTATATGTTTTTAAACGTTTTGCTTTATTTTTTGTTGTAGTTACTAACTACACCTTTCGTGAAGAATACATTAACTCCAAGATGGGATTCTAGTGTGGAATTTTTTGTCAAAGATTTTACAAATGTAAGTACAACCCAGTTTACCTTTGTTAAAATCTATGTTTTTAATCAATTAAATCTATATTTCACTGATTTTCTCAAAATACTTTGGAAGAAATGACAGTGGAGTAATTTTTTGTTCAGAGTATTTGATTTCCAAAACTAGTATATATATACCAGTATGTTTGCAATATAAAATTAAGTTAAAGTTCAGTCTTTTCATCATTAACAAGTTTTAAATCATGAAATCTAGGATCCACAGAATCATTTTTTTACAAATAAAAGTACTTCCATGGTGTTGAATGTTAGAACCATATGTTATTTTTATAAGAGATTTTTAATTGTGTGTGTCTTTATTTGTTTAAAGTAACATTGAAAACAACTCAAATACTGCATTGGAGGCACTTTTTTGTCAAACCTTCATTGAGAACTTTTAGGAAAAATTTCTAAAATAAAAATTATCAGAATGAAGTTATGGTTTATTTCAGGTTATGCTGTCCTTTTATGTCTTTGATTGGGATGGAACCAATATTATAGAAGATGACTTCTTAGGATCAGCTTTCTCTACAGTGTCAGAGGTAATTAATATTAAGTCAATGTACAGAAGGACAGCAGGTGTTTATTTGAGGTAACAAATAGTTTTCTACCAAACAAATATTGTGAGTGAAGGTTAGACTGTTTTATAACTGTTTGTACAGTAATAAACAGATCCATATAGAAAATATAAATTAGAAAAAAGTTCTCAGTCTTATAAAAATATAATATATCTGTTATAAATATAATAAATATTTCACTTGTTGTTAAAATATTATAATGGATACACATTTGACCCTACTGGATACTAGCAGTAGGTCAAAAATATGATGTGACGAATGAGGATTAAAATTTTAAACTCATTTGACCCTAGCCAAACCAAAATTGGTGTGCTTGACTTTGATAATATCTATTATATATTTTCATTCTTTTATCAAACAGCTCATTTTCTTTGTACTCAATTTGAAAAGTGAAATTGGACATTTCTTATAATCTGATCATACTAAATAACTTTCATAAACAGAATAATACTAAAACCTAGTTACTAAAATCTGTTGGTATTCAACAAACTCAAATATTTTATATATATGCAGTGTAACTAGTGATTCTTGTGTTAAATGCTGACAAAATGTTTTAGATGAGTTTGTGTTGGAGCAGATGATATTGTCCTTATAACAAATGATTACAACGTCAAGTAGTTGTTTTATAACAAACATGATTAACATGAGATTTTGTCAGAATCAATTTACATTTCAAATCACATAGTGATGTGTAAATTATGCCTTGTCTAGGTTTTGTCAAAATGTGCATGATTTATACACATTTAAAATTGCATAATAATGCTCAATAAAAGTAACAAAACACAATTAGTGATAATGTTTTTTATTTTGTAGTATTAAAGTTGATAAATAAAAACAGTGTATTTATTTGTTGTTTGTTTATTATATTACATGCTCACAATTTACCCATGTCAACATATTCTTTAAACCTATGGCTTTATGATTTACTCCAGAATTATATAAGCATAGTATTTATTATTAATTTACTTATATTGAATGAGGACTTGCTTCTTACAAATTGATTGTGGAAATAAATTTCAAAAATTTTGTAAAAAGTATATGCACTAGAGCTTGTTTCCATATAGGCCAAAATTCACTTAGTTTTATAATGTTGAGAAAAAGTCCAATTAAGTGACAATATGATATTTTTTAAATAACTTGAGGCGATAGCAATAAATTGAATAATTGCAACCATCTGATCTATTTTGGTAAATGTAAAAATTCAATATACCAGCAAACAGTTACATTTTATAGGTTGAACAAATTCAAATAAATTGTTAATAAAAAAAATGTTTTCAATTATTTACCTATAGGAAGAACCTGTAGTAATAAAGAAACAGTTAACGTTGGGATACAACAAATCATCAGAAGGCTATGTAACAGATGCATCGTATGGGAAGATTATTGTCTCACTAGTGTTTAGACCTGTCACTTCAGTTGAGAAATCAGGTATTCAACCTTTTTATTAGTATCTTTCAATATATCTAGTCCAACTATAAAAACAAATATGACTTATAAAACAGGGAATTAAGAAATACTTGAATAATTTTGAAAAATGGAAATTGATTGTTAGTTTCTGGTCCATAAAATAATTAAACTAAACAGGGTTAGCTATGCATGGCTAATTTGTTAGCAAAGAAATACATATGAAACTAATGTCTCCTTAGTCATGTATGCATGGCTAGCTTCTAAGTCAAATTAGTTTCTGAAGTAAATTATTACTAAATATTCCAGATATCAAAGTTTTCTATTTTCAAATAAATCCCTGTTAAAGGTCAATTAAACAACTATTTATGATGTTAAGTAGGAACAATTTTAAACAACTATTTATGATATTAAGTAGGAACAATTTTAAACAACTATTTATGATATTAAGTAGGAACAATTTTAAACAAATAGTTTCAACAAAACAATAAGACAGTCATTTAATTATGCGTCCATATCAATGATATTGCTCCTCTTTTAGTCTGAGAAGTGTTGTACCTTGAAAACATTTATTCCTCATTTTTTTTACAGAGAGATACAGGGTAGCAAGCTTAAGTGACAGTGGGAAGAGAGATTACTTGTATAATGAAGATCTTGTATCTCCTTCATCTGCTGTGAGTAAAATGGAATATAGGCTAGATACTTTGTGGAATATTTAAGTGTTGCCTCTATAGTACTGGTAGTTAGCTTTGTATATTCCTAATTAGCTTAACTTTCTATTTAAAATCTCTCACAAAATACTGATAGCTTACACTTTCATAAAAAAAAGTGTGGTGATGCAACATTAAGCAGTCATTACTCAATCAATCAATCAATCAATCAATCAAAATTTAATTCACACAGAATTGCTGTACATATATATATATTACAGATTCCTTATTTGCATTGCTTTAATTTTTAGTGATCAGTTTATTGAAGCTATAGCTGAAAATTGTACTATGGTATTTGCTATAATATAAGTTATTTAAGGGATTAATTATAAAAAAAATCATTAAAGGACTTAATAAACAACATTAAAGTCTTTTGATTTATCTAAACAAAAACTACCAGTATTGTCAAGTCAACACTAACATGGCTTTTTATTATCTTTAATTTTCAGTTGACTTTATATCTTAGAAATGTTGTTTGTTGTATACACTTCAGGAATTAAAATATTTTTACATTGTTCTCGTAAGTAATTTCAAATAGCATCCTAGTACATGTATAGAGGAAATTTGTAACTTGCATCTTGTTTATGTAATTGATTGCATCTGAATGATAAAACCTGAGAGAAGTTCATTTCATATGGGATTCTGTATTCTTTTTCTATAGTGACTGAATATATTTTTCACTGTTGATTATAAATGTCCACAGGAAGTTTATAACTCAAAATGATGACATTCATTTTTACCAAGAAACAGACATAACTTGTAGCAATTAATGTTCTGTAACTTACTTACTTATTGCCTTTTATGCCGTTGGCGTGTAGGGCAGTAATGAAGGTAGCAATTAATGTTCAGTAAATGTTATGTTAAATAATTGCTAAAAAGCAGGTGATTTAATATACTGCTGATATTTTTTAATAACATGTTAAATTGTTGTGTTTTGTTTTAGCCTAGGAGGTTTTATACAACAAACCTGTAATCACTTGTTACTGCTCTTTCCCAAATTTGTTCCTTAAATCATGAATCTGACTGTAAAATTATAATTTGATATAAGTAGTTACATCCTTTGGTATGAAGGACTCTTTTTGGATGAAAATTGATCAGCCCCACCCTTATTACAATTTTTTTTGGGATATTTCAGCAAACATAATAATATGAATAAAATGACCTTGATTTAATTAATGACATGTAAGGATCTGAGAATCATTTCTTATATATGTCTTAGTATTACATTATTATGTGCATCCACCCTTTACCTCTTTTTCAAGTTTTAATGAATTAGCACGTGTCAAGAAGGACTAGTTATTTTATTTTTGTCTTGACAGTATGATACCTCCAGGTTCTAACTTTTGTTTTACATAATCAGTAGTTAACAAATTGTTTATTTCTTAACCTATTGCATGGTTATTCCCCTTTAATGCATGATTCACTTACTAAATATCTCCCACAAATTACAAAAAAAAACATAATTGAAAGTTCTGTATGATTGTCTCTCATTTGAGAGGTTTGCGGGTCTTTTGATAAAAAAATCTTACAAGAAAAACAATTTTAGTCTGAAGATCCTCTTGTCTTGTTGCATTATGTGTAAATGTTAAAAAGGTGATCACTTAAAGATCTTTAAAAAAAGGTTTTTATTTTTTTGCATGAATAACATTGATAATTTTTTATTCTGATCATATATTTATGCTGCTATATTAATTATTCAGCCTACAACATCAAGATCATCATTTCATCGGATTGACCAGGTATACAGTAATCGCAATATCAATGTTTTCCTACAAAATTTTAAATTAAACTTCAAATTGTTACATGTATCCATCTCTAAAATCTGATTTTAAAATGTGTTTTACATACCTTTTTAATGATATAATCTAACAAGTTTTTTAATGCCTGAAAGTAAAGGCATTTCTTATTATTCAAATACATAAAATGGTAAATTAACAATGGAACTTTTTTAAAACAAAGAATGAAAGCCAGACTTGAAAACATTGGTATATATGGTACATGAAGAAATGAATAAATTCCACTAGTAGATTATAATAATGACATTTAGGTACTATTTATTTAACCATATGTAAAAAATATTGCCTTGCATGTGTATTCAAAATAGCATGGATAATAGTACACTTAAAATATATATATTTTATATGGACATTAAAAAAGTGACATTTACCTATGTACACCATTGCATTGATTTAGCTTGTGTTTTTGTTTATGCTGCTTTTTAGCTTACATATTCCAAAAGAGTCAAATGAGTTTTTACTTGGCTTCATTGTTTATTATAAAACATCTGTTGTAAAAATACAAATTATATGGAACAAGTAAAAGACAAAATAATCAATAGCTTTGCAAAGGATGAATTGCCACCCAAATGTAATGATGTCAGAAAAAAAAAATATGATATTCAATTTAAATTATAGTTAATTACCTCAACAACTGTCAAACAAGGTCTTCACATTTAATGGTGCCCTTAATTTTCTCTGCCAGACTCAAAAATTGCTAAAATTAGTCAGTTGTGGTGAATCCCCTTTGGAATTATTTTAGAAGCTCACTCACAATACTTGCTTTGAAACATTGTGTTCTTATTGAGTCAAGGGTACTTATAAAAGCTATTTAAGTGATACAGCTTCCTTTGAACATTTAGTTTCACCTTATAAATAATTGCAGCCTTGGCCAAACATGTACTAATAGTAGTTTCACTGTATGTAAAATTTTATATAGCTGCTTACTATAAACATGGTTAAATGTCACTGTTTTAAAATGGTTGTGTAAAATCTTTAATCATGAATTAAAAACCTTCATTGCTTTGGTATATCTTTTGAAGCAAATTATATTTTTCCATTGAAGAATTTTATTGGAGTTATTTCCCTTAGCTGCCGTGTTGCAAGGCAAACTGATTGATTTTCTTGTTTGACTAACGAAATTTTAACATGTAAGTTTGATAAAAGATCCTTACTAGATCACAATAATGAGTTAAACAAGACTAAAACAAATGAAAATTATTCAGAAAACAACCTTTTTTTAAAGTCTAGCAGTCAATTTAACAAATTTAATTTTAAGGGAATTTCAGCTTATCGCCCATCAACATGTTGACAAAGGGAAATAACTCAACTTAAGTCAATGAAAAACCGTCTTTTATATTCAAGTTAAATGCATGTAAAATTCATTGCAATTTTTTAATTTATTTGCAAATTCCTCATTTTAAATCTCCATTTTATCACTATCATCAGTTAATATTCACTGTTATTACTCATGTTTGTTTCTCATTCATATCATGTTATCAATATCACAATTTTCCCTTCTAAGGAGGAGATAACTCCCACAGAGGTTCATAAAGAGGTAGGATATTGCATGTTCTAAAAAAAGTGTTTGTTTTAATGTATAACATTGTAGATATCATTGCAGTTAGAAGGATGAACTTATTGGACTGTAAGAAAATGATGTTCAATATAGTTTTAACCTTACTAGAAAGATTGTTGATATGTCAATGGTGTCTTGTATGAATGTTATGTCTGAATTTTGTAGCATATTGCTTTGCATGTTGGGTTAGTTGTAGGCATTTGTTAAAGAATTCAGTAGCACTACTGTATTACCATTTATATTTCCCATGTTCCAATAGGTTTTAAAATAAGTAAGGCTTTTTTCAGGATTTCATAGTACCGGTAGTGTTGAAGGTTTCTTAGTTGTAATGAATTGAATGTATTCATTTTTTATGAAACTGATAGTCATGCACATAGAAATAATATTGTATCAAATCTCTAACACTAGTAAATGTTGTATTTAAAAAAAAGATATGTCAGTTTTCTCTAAAGACAAATGGTTTTCAAAATCTTTTTCATTAAAATGTAATTTCATGAAGAAAATTAAAGCATTGTATTGGGACTTTTAATCATTGAATATTATGAAAAAAGAGAAAATCTGGATGAAGTCAAATCAAAGGTCCATAAAAACAAAACACTTATTTACTAATATTGAATTTAAATTGGGATTGAAGAGCTTTGATTGATTAGCATAAGTTTAGGGAGAGATAATTTAAAATCACTTCAAATTCAGCACACATAGAAGGCTATCTTTAAACATAATTTTATACAGGACAGTTGCAGACAAATGATTTCAGAGGATTTCTCTGAAACATCTAGATAAATTTTGGACAAACCTGTTCCTGATCACATGTGGTGTCTGCTTTATGAGCTCCCTCAATGATAATGCTATCAGCTAACATTCTAACAGTAATTGATATAATAACACCTGTATACACCTGTATAACTTTGTCTTTTCTATAACAAAATATATTTGACTAGATTATCGTAATGGATATGAAAATAAGGAGATGTGTGATACATTAATGAGACAGCAACCCAATGACACAAAAACTTCATTGAAATTATAGGGTATAGGGTTATGGAATCTACCTTTAAAAATATGTCTTGTAATTATACCTATTAAGCACCATGAATACTTTTAAATTGTACATATATACATATTTATGGTTTAACACTTATAGTGATTTGTTTTTTCTGTTTAAAAAAAATTGTTAGGAAGAAATGAAAAAAATGGTTTTCAAAATCTTTTTCATTAAAATGTAATTTCATGAAGAAAATTAAAGCATTGTATTGGGACTTTTAATCATTGAATATTATGAAAAAAGAGAAAATCTGGATGAAGTCAAATCAAAGGTCCATAAAAACAAAACACTTATTTACTAATATTGAATTTAAATTGGGATTGAAGAGCTTTGATTGATTAGCATAAGTTTAGGGAGAGATAATTTAAAATCACTTCAAATTCAGCACACATAGAAGGCTATCTTTAAACATAATTTTATACAGGACAGTTGCAGACAAATGATTTCAGAGGATTTCTCTGAAACATCTAGATAAATTTTGGACAAACCTGTTCCTGATCACATGTGGTGTCTGCTTTATGAGCTCCCTCAATGATAATGCTATCAGCTAACATTCTAACAGTAATTGATATAATAACACCTGTATACACCTGTATAACTTTGTCTTTTCTATAACAAAATATATTTGACTAGATTATCGTAATGGATATGAAAATAAGGAGATGTGTGATACATTAATGAGACAGCAACCCAATGACACAAAAACTTCATTGAAATTATAGGGTATAGGGTTATGGAATCTACCTTTAAAAATATGTCTTGTAATTATACCTATTAAGCACCATGAATACTTTTAAATTGTACATATATACATATTTATGGTTTAACACTTATAGTGATTTGTTTTTTCTGTTTAAAAAAAATTGTTAGGAAGAAATGAAAAAAATGGTTTTAAGAATATTAATGCTTCTTTGAATTGTGTTTGAAGACGGAAAGAGGGGGTTAACAATTTTTAATTTGCTCAAAACAGATAACAGTAAATTTAAAATACTGATAACCAATAATAGCAATTTAAATAATCTTAAATGAGAAAACAATGAATTCAAAAATCAAAAAACAGTTAACAGGGGTAATTTTTTTCACAATAACATTTAACAGCACATATATTTTCAAAATAACAGTAAACAAAAGTTTAATATGCCTAAAACACCTGAATAAAAAAGATCTTGCCCCTCCTCTTTGAATGCCAGCTGAGTGTGTTAGGCCCCTTTGAAGAATATTTGCATTTGCAGTATTTGTGTCGGATCAAAGGTTTTATTGTGTTTGTTTTAATGTTTTGCATGTACTGATTTTACTGTTGTATTTTGTGCTGGTACCCATTTGTTTTAATGTTTTGCATGTATTAATTTTACTGTTGTATTTTGTTTTTGGTACCAGATAATACAATTATATTTTTTCAGGGAGGTGGACCAAATCACCAGACATCTAAGAAAGTTACACTTGCTGAATTATACCCAACAAGTTAGTAAATATTGCTTGATTTTTTTCAACGTTTATTATTCACTGACAGCACAAATAGTGCCAGTAAAAATTATTTCTCTCATTACATTTTCTAGGAAATGGAAGTCTAAAACATTGGATTTAAATGACATTATTACTGAAAAGTAAGTTTTGCTGAATATAGAATCATATTCTTAAAGTTAAAATAAAGGTTAGAAACTTGCTTTGATATAGGTTGACTAATGAGTGAATTATATGTATTAGTTTCTCCTAATTTATTTTCAGCTAAAACTATGGTAGATTTGACAATTCTTCAAGGCAGAGATTTGATTGCAATGGACAGAAATGGTAATGTTTGACTCAGATTTTACAAAGTTGTTGCTATCATTTTATAATCATATTTATGAGGGCAGGAGGACCTTTTTTTTTTTTTTTGGACGTCCGGTTTGGACCTTTATTTTTTGCGGGAAATCAGGATTGGGCCTTTATTTTTGGGAGAATTCAGGATTTACACCTATAGGGAATCGGAATTGAAGATTTATTTTCCATGATCTGGGAAAGAGTGTATTTTTTCAGGAATTCAGGATGACACTCATCCTACCCCCATCTACTTAAAGAATGGATGGTATACTGCATTGACTTTATCTTTCTGTCTGTATGTCTGTCTAACTCACTCAGTCAATCTCTTTGTATGAAATGAAAACTTTCATTGCATATACCTAGACATATGTATTATGTCTTTTCATACCTGTGATACCTATATGCCCATTTTGCCTTGTTTTTCAACATGGGTCAAGTTACTGTGCAGGAACAAGAGTGTACGTAGAAGAAAAGATCTATGACGAATCTGTAGAACGTAGTACAGAAAAAGCAAAGAATAGGACTGTTGGTGATTCTTACTTAGAATAATTGGTCATGAGCTTGGAAATACTGCATTCCCACATTTAAATGATTTTCAGATCTGCTGTGCAGCTACTTTCTGTTTGTTGACACTTTCATATTTTGCTTGACCCACTATACATGACAGTGTTCAAGGTTGTTTATGAGAGGGGATGGTTTAGATATATGATATTTTGTTCTTAAATCTTTAAAAAAGTTTCAGCCATTATTTTTATTCAAACATATATTATGTTCAGGCATATACATGTATAATGCTGGCTTCGGTATCCTATATTCATGTTTCTGGAATAATCTTTGTTAGTGTAATGTTTTAGAGCAATAACTTCTTAAGTTCAAAAGTTTGGGAAGATATGTATGTGCAATGTTTTAGAGCAATAACTTCTTAAGTTCAAAACTTTGCAAAGATAAATATGTGCAATGTTTTAGGGTAATTACATATGTCTTGCACACTTAAATCAGTATCATATACAAACAGAGGAAGAATTTCTGTGTTTCCATATGAAATAATTTTGCTCAATGAATTATTCTTGAATTTAGGATTTAGTGATCCCTTCTGTATAGTAAAAATGGGAGAGAAGAGATTACTGAAGACCTCAGTAAAGAAGAAAACTTTATTCCCTAAGTGGAATGAGAGTACAACATTTGAGTTCAGTAATGAAAACCAAATGATTGAAATTGTAAGTTATTTTGATAGATTCATTTAAAAAAATGAATAACTTTTTTCCTCAAAACAGGCATAAAATTACAAAAAAGTCTTGTCTTAAACTATTACTTGAAGTTTAAAAGAGATGATTTCCAGATAGAACATTGAAATAATAATTAAAGTTAGGGAAATAAATCTATATTAATTATCAATCCATTAAGAAGAAATTGCAGTCCATAAAATAGATTTGTCCATATATAGTAAATAGTATGATTTTACATAAACTACAGTATGAAAATCATATGTTTTTGCCTCATCCCTTATTAGTAAAGGAGACTGGAAACTTCAGTGGAATTAAGGATGTACACCTCTGAGGAGCCAAAAATTTCTAGAATTAAACTTTTTTTCTAAACCTGATTTTTGGGTTTATATGACTGTAAAAAAATAATTGGCGAAGAAAAAATCATATGGTGGTGCACTTCTGTTTTTTGCTACGGCCCTTTGAAAGTACCCAATTTTGATGATTTTCCCATTTTTCATCAGTTTTTGCCCATTTTTGGGCTATTATCGTGAAAAAAATCACAGTTCTACAATTAAACTTTTGTTCATACTTTCAATTAAGATGAAGTGGACCAATCTGAATAAATTTAAGTTAAAAAAACTATAGGTAGGTGTTAATATAAGAAAGTTTTATCATATTTTGATGCTTTTTCGTGTCAAATTTACCATGCTGTCAATTTTGAAAATTTATGATTTTTCTCTGTTTTAAGAACAAAATGCATATTATTTAAACTTCTTTGTTATAAATGATTGAAAAAATACATATCTCAGAAATTTGAATAGAAAAAGTGATATGGGATGTACATGTTTCTGGTAAAATCATTTATTGTACCCCTCACCCATTTTCTCAAAAATATGGCTAAAAGACAAGACTTGATTGGTAATAAAATTTGAAAAATTTATTACTCAAAAACTACTTATTGTAAATACACAATTTTTTCACAGAGTTCAGTTTGATTATGATATTTATTAAATTCATTGCTATTTTCCACTTGTATCACATGTTTTGGAAATAATCCCAGAACGAGATTTCAACGAGACTGAAAAGTCAGAAGAATACATCCTTAAGAATAAAAGGAAATGTGTGGTATATATTAGAGACAGCACCCAAACAACACAAAAATAAACTCAAAATAAATCTAGAGGACAACAAACAGGTTTCTACAGTGGACAACATGTCAAGATCAAAATCTTGTACAATTGTGGATAAATTTAACAAAATCTTGTACAACTGTGGATAAATTAAACAAAATCTGGTACAATTGTGGATAAATTTAACAAAATCTTGTACAACTGTGGATAAATTTAACAAAATCTGGTACAATTGTGGATAAATTTAACAAAATCTTGTACAACTGTGGATAAATTTAACAAAATCTTGTACAACTGTGGATAAATTTAACAAAATCTGGTACAATTGTGGATAAATTTAACAAAATCTTGTACAACTGTGGATAAATTTAACAAAATCTTGTACAACTGTGGATAAATTTAACAAAATCTTGTACAACTGTGGATAAATTTAACAAAATCTGGTACAATTGTGGATAAATTTAACAAAATCTTGTACAACTGTGGATAAATTTAACAAAATTTTGTACAACTGTGGATAAATTTAACAAAATCTTGTACAACTGTGGATAAATTTAACAAAATCTGGTACAATTGTGGATAAATTTAACAAAATCTTGTACAACTGTGGATAAATTTAACAAAATCTTGTACAACTGTGGATAAATTTAACAAAATCTGATACATTTGTGGATATATTTAACAAAGACTATTAAAGATATGCCATCAACACAAAATCCCTAAAGGACAAGGAACATTAAAACATAAAAATGAGAGAAGATATCAAGGGGACACAGACAATACCATTGGGCAAAAGATAACAACTAAAAGACCAACAACAGTCCACAAAATACTACACAGAAAACTAAAGATTGAGCAATATGAACCCCAACAATAAATGGGACTCTTACGGGTAATCAGTTCCTACTTTGCTTGTGGTATCTGTTGTGGTTCTTATGAAATTTGGTTAGAGTCACATTTAGTGATGTATTTATGGATTAAAAGAGGACATGGTTGTGGTCAAAAGACGACTTGCATCAGACACATGTAGATGTAGTGGTTGCAAACTATATTTTGAGATCTCAACACTCCCCCTTTTAATCTCAATTAGTTGAATTACTAAAGGAGTAGACTGAAGATTTCATTTATTTATAGGTTAAGGTTTTCAATAGACACACTAAATATTATGACAAATTGGTGGTAGAAGATCATCTTTCTAGTACATATAAAAATGGGAAGATGTGTGGTATGATTGCCAATGAGACAACTCTACACCAGAGACCAAATGATGTAGAACAACTATAGGTCACTGTACAGCCTTCTACAATGAGCAAGCTATAAAAGGCCCTGAAATTACAAATGTAAAACAAAACTAAAGGCCTAATTTGTTTACAAAATAATAAGCGAAAAAAAAAGGTATGATATACAGCAACAAATGACAATTACTGAATTACAGGCTCCTGACATGGGACATGCACATACAGAATGTTATTGGGTTAATTATAATCAAAGTACTGAAGTACTGAACATCGGATGACCGCAAGTTCTGGTGGATGGTCACAAGCACTTGTCTCAGAAAAAAAAAATCATATCTCTATATCTGAAAGTTGGGTTAAGGTACATAGATATTTTTTTTTTCTGAGACAAGTTCTTGTGTCGATGATGAATAAATGACAGGGAATTCAACCTCACCGTAATAATTATTATCATATTGTAGTGATATAATCATTTGTTATCAGTATATTTTGGTTTGTTGTTATATATTATATTAATATTTGTATAACAGTTATATATATATAATAGCAGATCATCTTAATAACTCTACAGGCAAATTTTCATCCATTTATATATCATTCTATTCTACTGTTCTCATGATAGTGCAGTGCAAGTGCATGGTGGACACTCTTCTGTAATAATTCGTTTTTCCAAATTGGATTTGAGTAGGCATTCATATTTTCCCAGTTTTGTTGCAAACGGTTCTCGAGATATTCTTCCGCATGCGTTAACACAAATTTTCGATATTCATGATTTGTTATTCATATATATATTTCTCACAACAAAACATTTTCATATCATTTATCTATGTTCTTAAAAATTATTTTCATGAATATTTATTGATGAAATTAATATGTAACAAGCGATAAGAAATATTATCATATTCTTGTAGAAAATAATGGTATAATTGTACCTCTTGATAAAACTAATTTGTACATATATTTATTCATTAAATTTGAAGAATTGTCTTAGCCGTGTGATATGACTTTCGTTATCAACTGCTTCCGGTATATATCAACTGCTTCCGGTTTATATCAACTGCTTCCAGTTATTATCGCATGCCTTTCTTTAACGTTATCGCAAAGCATTTCGACGTCATTCTGCAAATTCCGGAAAAATAAACCTCAATGGTACATTTTAGTGAAAAACATAACTAAGTAGAATAAAAGAGTGAATATTAGGAAACAGGAAAATATATAATTAAAAAATGCAAAACAAATAATACAATAAATGAATTTTATAATGTTTTAAAATAGTTTTTATACGACCGCAAAAATTAAAAGGTTGGGATTGATTTTGGGGGTTATGGTACCAACAGGTAAGGAATTAGGGGCCAAAAATAAGCATTTTTGTAACTTCCAGACATAACTTGTGTGTTAGTGTATGGATCTCTCTGACATTGTACCACAAGGTTCCATATCACAAAGGGGATGCTGGGATTGATTTTGGGGGTAATTGCCTCCAAATTTTAGGAGTAGGGGCCAAAAAGGGGCAAAAAACAAGCATTTTTCTAGGTTCTTGATAATAACTTGTGTATAAGTGTATGGATCTTTCTGAAATTGAACTACAAGGTTCCATATCACAAAGGGAAAGCTGGAATTGAGTTTGGGGGTAATTGCCTAAAACGTTTAGGAATAAGGGGCCAAAAAGGGGCCAAAAATAGCATTTTTCTAGTTTCCAGAAAATAACTTGTGTTCAAGTGTATGGATCTCTCTGAAATTGTTCTGCAAGGTACCATACCACAAAGGGAAGGCTGGGATTGATTTTGGGGGTAATTGCCTCAAAATTTTAGGAGTAGGGGCCAAAAAGGGGCAAAAAACAAGCATTTTTCTAGTTTCAGGACAATAACTTGTGTGTAAGTGTATGGATCTTTATGAAATTGTACTACAAGGTTCCATATCTCAAAAGGAAAGCTGGGTTTGAGTTTGGGGGTAAATGCCCAAAACATTTAGGAATTTGGGGCCAAAAAGGGGCCTAAAAACAAGCATTTTTCTAGTTTCCAGACAATAACTTGTGTTCAAGTGTATGGATCTCTCTGAAATTGTACTGCAAGGTACCATACGACAAAGGGAAGGCTTGGATTGATTTTGGGGGTAATTGCCTCAAAAGTTTAGGAATTAGGGGCCAAAAAGGGGCAAAAAACAAGCATTTTTCTAGTTTCAGGACAATAACTTGTGTGTAAGTGTATGGATCTTTTTGAAATTGTACTACAAGGTTCCATATCTCAAAAGAAAAGCTGGGTTTGAGTTTGGGGGTAATTGCCTTAAACGTTTAGGAATTTGGGGCCAAAAAGGGGCCTAAAACAAGCATTTTTCTAGTTTCTAGACAATAACTTGTGTTCAAGTGTATGGATCTCTCTGAAATTGTACTGCAAGGTACCATACTACAAAGGGAAGGCTTGGATTGATTTTGGGGGTAATTGCCTCAAAAGTTTAGGAATTAGGGGCAAAAAAGGGGCACAAAACAAGCATTTTTCTTGTTTCAGGACAATAACTTGTGTGTAAGTGTATGGATCTTTATGAAATTGTACTACAAGGTTCCATATCTCAAAAGGAAAGCTGGGTTTGAGTTTGGGGGTAAATGCCCAAAACATTTAGGAATTTGGGGCCAAAAAGGGGCCTAAAAACAAGCATTTTTCTAGTTTCCAGACAATAACTTGTGTTCAAGTGTATGGATCTCTCTGAAATTGTACTGCAAGGTACCATACCACAAAGGGAAGGCTTGGATTGATTTTGGGGGTAATTGCCTCAAAAGTTTAGGAATTAGGGGCCAAAAAGGGGCAAAAAACAAGCATTTTTCTAGTTTCAGGACAATAACTTGTGTGTAAGTGTATGGATCTTTATGAAATTGTACTACAAGGTTCCATATCTCAAAAGAAAAGCTGGGTTTGAGTTTGGGGGTAATTGCCTTAAACGTTTAGGAATTTGGGGCCAAAAAGGGGCCTAAAACAAGCATTTTTCTAGTTTCTAGACAATAACTTGTGTTCAAGTGTATGGATCTCTCTGAAATTGTACTGCAAGGTACCATACTACAAAGGGAAGGCTTGGATTGATTTTGGGGGTAATTGCCTCAAAAGTTTAGGAATTAGGGGCAAAAAAGGGGCACAAAACAAGCATTTTTCTTGTTTCAGGACAATAACTTGTGTGTAAGTGTATGGATCTTTATGATATTGTACTACAAGGTTCCATATCTCAAAAGGAAAGCTAGGTTTGAGTTTGGGGGTAATTGCCCTAAATGTTTAGGAATTTGGGGCCAAAAAGGGGCCTAAAAACAAGCATTTTTCTAGTTTCCAGACAATAACTTGTGTTCAAGTGTATGGATCTCTCTGAAATTGTACTGCAAGGTACCATACCACAAAGGGAAGGCTGGGATTGAGTTTGGGGGTGCTGAATCATAAGGGGGTTCAAAAAATTTAGGGGAGGTATTTTTTTTTTCTTTAAAATTTTTCATTTTAAATTGGTTATTTCTGATTTATATATAAAAGCAAACAATAATGATATGGGTTGAATAGGTAAATTAAAATTTTTTAAGTTCTTAGACCACATTCATTCTGTGTCAGAAACCTGTGCTGTGTCAAATATTTAATCCAAATTCAGTGCTGTATCAAGCTTGAATGGTGTGTCCATACTTGCCCCAACTGTTCAGGGTTCGACCTCTGCGGTCGTATCAAGCTGCCCCCAGCGGATCATTTTATTCTTGTCTGTATGGCTTCCGCTGAAGTATATGATAAAAAGAACATAACATGTCATTTTTCATATCAGACCCCTTATCAGCCCATGGTCAAAATCATCCCTCGAGCCTGTCGGCTCTCGGGGCTGATATCATGACCTAGGGCTGATAAGGGGTCTGATATGAAAAATGCCATGTTATAATCTATATTTATTTTGCACTCTATGATATCCGCGTAATTATACGAAATACGTTCGTGGTTATCAGTCAAACGGCAAGGAAATTTCTGCGGCAACATAACCGGTATGACCTCTCAAGGTCACATCCGATGTAAAAATCAGTTTAGAAGGGCTTAACTCATCAGATCAATAACAAAACACAAAAAACTAACCAAAACATATCTTACAATTTACATAATATTTGATAATTCTATGAAATTTTCAGCTGCTGTATGATAAAGATTTCATATCAGATGATTTCCTGGGAAAAGCTATGCTATCTCTTGATAAACTGAAAGAAATTTCTTACAAGGTAATTATGCCATTTGATGCAAGCATTAAGTATTTTTTACTTTTGTATACCCTGATTTAAAGTAGAGGAGTATGCTTGCTTACTCCTGTTCATTTTCCGTCTACAAATGTATCAGTATGTTAATGTTTTCATTTTTAATAAAAAGCTCATCAGAACTTTTGTTTATATATTTGATATCATATAAAGTTTCCAATTTTTGTCAATGAATAAAAATGACTTACGAGAGAGACCTGAGGTAACAACCAAACAATACAATAAAACAGATAACATAAAGAGGTCATCATATTGGAAACAAAAATAGACTATTATATATCATGCTTTAAATTGTCAAATGTCTATCTTGCTGTCCTTCCATTGTACATTATAATGATAGATTTCTCAGTACTGTGCATCTCAAAGGGTTCAAATTTGACATTTAGCAGTATATTGTAGTTTTAAATTTCTAGTTTGCGTGGTAATGTATTTTCACATCTTAAGGTCACCTGGTTCATGGATAATAATATTTCAGAATTTGTCATATTGTATTTTTATGAGAGATTTCTCACCAACTAGACATCAAAATTCAGCATGGTATTCGTGAGTTTTTGGGTGTAATAGTTACTGTCATTTGTTTTGTTCACACATTGTTGTCAATTTAATGGCATTTTATGCGACTGTCATACAAGTGAGAGGTTTTGATTTTGCAATTTGATAAGGGACTTTCCGATTTGAATTTTCCTTGGAGTTTGGTATTTTTTGTTATTTTACTTTTTTTTTATCAAGAGTGATATATCAACTGCTGGTAACATATAGAATTTTGAAGCTATAATACGTTCAAGTCTGTATTTTGATATAACCTTCTTACTGATAAAAGGAATATTTACCTGTACTCATCATGTTTCTGCCAAATGCCATTGAATATTTTTTATAATAGATGTCTCAGCAAATATGGCATTGTTGTGAGTTGCATTTCACTCACTTTGTTTCTATAGATTTTAAATATTTATATTTGTTCACTTAATCTACAAGAGCATGCATTTGTAAACTCAGATACAGTTTCTCTATTTGAAGTTGCTAGCACAGATTTAGATGGTAAGTTTCTTATAACATGAGTTCATGTCTAGCTGCTCTTCTCACAGTACTCCTAATGTGTTGTGTCCCTTAATATTACAGAGCACCTCAGAATGGATAAAGTTACAAAGAACCAAGTCTGGTATGATACAGATAAAGTGTACTGTTACAACAAATGGTGTTCCTGTAAGTATTTCACACATACAGTGAATTTTTATTTAAGTATTAATTGCATTAAAACTAACAGGTTAAAAAACAAAAATTTTTTTTAAAGTAAGATATTTGAAAAGGAGATCATGTGTGGTATCTATCAAATTATCAATGTAACATTAACCAAACAAGAAATAAAACAAAAAATGAACATTTTGTGCTAGTACACCTTTATTGGAAATACATACTTTTTTATTTTCAAGCTTCTCTCAGCTTAATCAAAGTATAAAGTGTTCAACATTATCACAGTTTATAATTGATTTTCAGATGTCAGCAAAAAAAAATTAAAATGATTATATTTTGCTGTGGATGAACTAAGCGATGAATACTTGGGACGAAAGTTTCTTAAATATAGGTTATAGTGGATTATGATATTATTACGTGAGTATTTCTGTATTGGCCTTGTTATTGGTCCGAGGCTTGCTGTATTGGCCTGAGGCGAAGCCGACGGCCAATAAAGCTGGCCAAGGACCAATAACAAGGCCAATACAGAAATACACGTAATAGTATCTTTATTAATTAACTACAGTGTTACAATATTTTTTTTATTTCATTTCACAAGAGATAAACATTTTCACCTTGAAGTGGAACTATCCAAATCTCAGTTTCTTTTTATAAGATGCAATATCTAATGATCTGGTGCCGTTTCCAGGTGTCTTCAGCATTTTCTCATCTGATGAATTTTTCTACCCTTTCCAGTCACTATAAAGTGTTACAATTTAAATTTAGACACAACACATAAATAGTAATTGGAAAGTTACTGCCATTGCATGTGTTATGTAGAAACAAATTGAATATATTTAAAAAAAAAAATAATGTAGGAGTTGAAAATGATACAACTATCCATAAGCCAACTGACCAAAGAACGAAGATTTGCACAATTACAGGTCACCCTTCCAGAATGCATATGCCTGGTTCGGGTTTAAAAATAAATGACAGTTTACAAAACATGAGAAGCGAAAGTAAACAGTAAATCGATTTGTACCATCGTGAAATTATGAGGTCGACAAGAAATGAACTTTGTGATAATCTACTCGTTCCCCAAACCTGAAATAATTCCATCGTCTGCTTTCAAAATGCTTTTTAAATGAATGTGACCGTCTTTAGCCTGAAATATATTGCCATACTGAACGTTTCAGCATGTTTATGGTGAGTAAATAAAAACTGCGTCTTCCAAACAACTGTTTACTTTCAGTTTGTGTTTATCGTGACTTTCGATCTAAAAACTAAAGACGTTCCGAAATCCTGTATTGGCCGGATCAGAACTCGGCCAATACAGAAAAAAAATCTATATTGGCCGAGTTATTCTGTATTGGCCGAGTTGACACCTATATATTGCATAGGCAGTTTTCATCATATTAAGTCCAATAACAGTGTAGTTCATTAATAAAACAAATTAAAGCTTAAGCTTTTTTATGGACAGGTGGGTGAAAATATTTTATAAAGCTAAGAGTTAAGTTAAATGGTGCAACTTGCAAAGATAAAGGTAAAATTGTGAAGTTCTTTATGTTTGTTTCTATAATATTTGAAATTATTGTATTGTCTTGTTTACAGATGAAAAGAGAGAATGATACCAATTCAATACCAGAAAATGAGGTCTTTAAATCTGAAACTACTCCAGCATTACAGGTAAGTGCCCCAGTGAGTATCCCAGTCCCCATTTACAAGTGATGAGGATTTAAAAAAAAAGAATTGTATGATGTCCTTCACATTCAGTGAACTGAGTGAAGTTACATAGATATGATATTTTTGACCAGACAATCTGTCAATCTGTCAGTTTCTGTCTCACATGCCAAGGATGAAAGACATATGGATGCTAATCTGACTGTGGCTGCTAGTGTAAATTATTTGTATAAAGCTTTATATTTCATCAGGAAGAAGACCTAGATACCTTACATCCTGTATACAGATGCCTTATGTTTTAAACTTTTCGTCTGGCATATGTCAGTTGTTCTTGACCTCATTTTCATGGTTCAGCAACTGCTTTAAAAAACTATAAATGCTAATAAAGACCGTAGTTTTTTTCATCAAATCTGTTTCTCACTTATTTGTTTAATATTGTATTTTTTTGTAGGCTATGCCTGATAGATCTACAGAAGAACAAAATCACAAAATGAATGGTCAAGTCAGGAAAGATATGAAACCAGACATCTTACCATATGTCGATGAAGTTGATTCAGGACATCACATCAAAGAGGAAATTGTTGTAATGAAACATGATTCTAAATTGTCATCTCAACCACCTCCAAGACAGGAATTGCATGCTAATGGAGCAACACCAGAATCTAAAAAAATAAATACTTCACTACAAAATGGTGACCATGAGAAAAGTGAAAGCCCTCCTAAACAGAGAAAAAGTCAAACTTCTCCACATCAGAAAAGAGTAGAGGGGGAGAATCAGAGGACATCTAAACAACTTGGAAGTCCTGTACCACCTGAACAAAGCAATTCACCAACAGAGAGTAGAGGTAGGGTACAGGGAAGAAGTAGATCCTCCCAACATATTGAATCTCAGGTGGATGGCAGTCCAAATCAGCCAGGTCATCCTCATTACATTCGTCACAGTAGTCCATCACGACGTAGTCATAGGACATCAAAAGAAACGTTGATTGATAATCCACCAGCAGTTTCCTCTGTAGACCCATACAGATCATCACCATCAGGGCAGGGAGGTCGTAGAGGGAGAGATAATTCACAAAAATCACCATTAATGCGTTCCCAGTCAGATATGACAGTAAACAGTAGACCAGGATACACATCATTAATGCTTCCTGAAAGAGATGGAATGAAGCATGGTGACTCGTAAGTTTCTTATTACTAGGAAAATATAAATAATTTTAATAAAGCATATTTTTTTGCAGACAGAATTTATTGATATTTTGTAACTCATTTCATTTTCCTGTCTAAGTGTTTAAATTTTGAAGATTTTTTTTCCATCCTACTTTGTATCTGCTACTTCTTAACCAATTTACAGAATTTTGTGAAACTTTTACAGAATCTTACTCATATGGTATTATTTGCACCTATTATTTAATTTCTTCATCTGATTGATTTTGGGGGTTAACTTTGGCATGACATGGACTTTGCCATATTTGCACACTACATTACACATTGGTATTCTGTAGTGGAAAAGGGGGTATCAAATTATGTAACTCTAGCTATTTCTGGTTAATTCCCCTCCATGAAAGTAGCAGAGGAATAAAGAATTACTCTTGTCCATCTGCTGAAGTTGTACATTTATGTCAAATCTGTGTTTTACCCTCTTGTACAGTACAGAATTGTTCAGCTACATCTTATTCGCTGACTGACCATTGCATACTTGAGATTCTCATATAACTTTTGTTATATATTAGTGATATTCCACAACTACTAGAAAATACAAAACAGGAGAAATAACTAATTTATTAAATAACAGTGAGACAGAAAACAAAAAATTAAAAATCAATGTAAATATATGACAAATTATTTGGAAAAAATCCAGTTGTATCAACCTTCAGATTAATTGCTTTTGAATCAACATTGCATTTAATTTTATTAAGCTAATATTTATCTGTTTTATTAACATACTAAAAATACCCATGGTTTCAGCTTTATACCTGTAGTAATGCAACAATGTTGGATTGGTGTGAAAAAAGTAACAATGTGAAATTGATTTATAAAAATGCTAACATGATTTAATTTCAGAGGGGGTAATAACTTCTTAATTAATAGATGGTAAGCAGATATGTATTGAATCGTCACCTTTGCAAATGTGCATCACGGCATACCGCAAATTGTCTAATTACTAATACCTACTTACATTATAAATACATATATATACCATCCCATGCATGCATATTCAGAGAAAGTCTTCTAAAAAAGTTAACGTAAAATTACTCATTTAAAAAAACTCATGTTCTTCCTTGAAAGTCTCTCAATATCATATAATATTTTGTTTTCTCTAACTATTAATTAAACAACTGTGAATGTTTTCTGTAACTCTTTGGTTGTTGCCAACGACACAAATAACCAAAAGACATCTAGAGGTCACTTACAATCTTCAACGATAGACAGGTGTTTATACAAAATTTTATTTTAGACGATTGAACTGCTAGACAATTATATTTTCTATATGTATGGTTAATAATAAAAATCATTCATCTGATTGAAAGCAATCTAGATGCAGGAAGAAATAGAGAGACAAGTTTATTTTACACTTTTTAACTGTGACATAAAACAATTGCTGCAGTATGGAGTAACTTTGAAATACCTACAGGTAAAAACACTCAATACTAACAATACTTGTATTAACAAAACTTAATTCTTGAATTTAAATAAGAATATCTTTAAAAGGCCTCAGGTCAGTAGAATTACCTTTACATGTATTTAAATATTTGTTTTATGCTTTGATTTTAGATCTAAAATTTCAATGCAAAAAAGATATGAATAATTGAAGATCTAGAAATAGTCTTTGGTCAGTTTACACGTTGTCAACCTATTTAGGTCTTCGTAACATTCTGTGAAAAACCCTTTTAATTTTGTTCAGATACATTTTTGTTGTTTTTCTTCTGCCACTTTTGAAATGCTGTTTTTGTTTTGCAAACTGTTGTTAAGATATTGAACAATTATTGTGCTTTTGAATCTCACTGTTTTGAACCGAACACTTTTCCGCATAGGAGTTATCTCTTTGTAAAGTGTTCTATTTATGCCTTGCTGTAGCGGAGGGGGCATTAAGTTTTTACTCTTGTACGTCTGTATGTACGTCCCAAAGTTGGTTTCCGTTCTCTAACTTTAGTTTGCCTCAACCAAATGTTATGAAACTTATACACAATGCTTATTACCACACAACACAGATCAAATTTTGGTGGTGTCATCTTAACCGTTCTAGAGTTATGCCCCTTTACAAATGGAAAAATTGCTGAATTTTTCGTTTCTGTTCTCTTACTTATGTTAGCCTCAACCAAATGTTATGAAACTTATACACAATGCTTATTACCACAAAACACAGATCAAGTTTGAATATTGGGGGTGTCACTTTAACCATTCTAGAGTTATGCCCTTTTACAAATGGAAAAATTGCTGAATTTTCCGTTTCCGTTCTCTAACTTAAGTTAGCCTCAATCAAATGTTATGAAACTTATACACAATGCTTATTACCACAAAATACAGATCAAGTTTGAACTTTGGGGATGTCACTTTTATTGTCCTAGAGTTATGCCCCATTACAAATAGAAAAATTGCTGAATTTTTCGTTTCAGTCTTTAACTAAAGTTTGCCTCAACCAAATTTTATGAAACTTTTAAACCATTGTGGTGACGTCAGCCTATTCATTTACCGTGGATTCTTTTTCTAGAATCAACGCTTCCTAAATCTGCCGCTGAAATTGACTCACCAAATTATATTCAATTGTTTCCTTTGTGTGCCTAATTTCATTAAGTTTGAATTGGCTAATTTACTGATTTCTGTTCACTATTGGAATTAATTTAAAAACTTACCTTTAGTTTTTGTAATAAAGATAAAAAACAAAAATGGTTAAAATCAATGAGTTAAAGATATGGATTTGTCGGTTTAGGTTCGAATCCCTGTGTTCTCTCTGATGTTCCAATTCTTAAGTTATCCTGTTTTTTTTTCTAATTTTGCATGTTAAAGTGGATATTTTTGTAATAATAGCGAGTTTTACCGGTTGTTTTTTTATTATTATTGGCTATTTCACATGTTTGAAACAAAAATCATTACATTCTATTTGTCAATTTTTGTTTTATAAATATAGTATGATTTCATCTGTTTTACTACATAATTTTACACAGGTTTGTTCGCAAATTCCTATGTGAGAAAATCGTGATGTGCCTAGAGTGCTAGAAAAATTTCGATAACATACTTATTATATATACTTTATATATGCTTTTTGGTCAGTTTGTTGTCTCTTTGACACGTTTCCCATTTCCATTTTCAATTTTATTAGAAATAATTTCGAATATGTCTTATTTTGTATAAACAGATAATATTCATATGCCTGGTAATATAAAGATCTTTAAAGGTAGAAGTGTTATATTTGTATTTTGTTAACCAATTAATTGTGATCTGAGATTTATCAATGCATCGTTTGGACACGATAACATGGTTATTTAAACTCACTTACAATACCTTCTAATTAAGAAAAGGTTTTAATTTTGAAAAGAAATTAACACAATAGTTTAAGTTATAGATACAATGGATAAGCATAGATTCATGAAAAACAAACCATTCGCCCTCCGGGCTCATGGTTTCTTTTTCAAGAATCCACGCTTATCCATTGTATCTATATAACATACACAACACTTATTACCACAAAACTCAGATCAAGTACAAATTTGGGTAGCTTCAATTTTACTGTTCTTCAGTTATGTCCCTTTATAACTTTATATGATATGCAAGCTGGGGCATCATCTGTGTCCCATGGACACAATCCCCATTTATTGTTATCTCTTCTCCTCAGAAACTGTAAAAGATATCTCTTCAATTTTTTCTAAAAATTAGTTTTGGCTTCCTCAGGATGATTTGTTCAACTTGGACTGAAGCTATTCATAAGCATTTTATAAGAGTCATTTCCCTGTTTGTGTTTGATATAAATAGTATGGCTGTACTACTCATAAACTGAGGTAGCAAATTATCTCCCTTACTTAAAGCAAAATTGCAAATAAATCATGTACTTTTGAAATCAGTGTAATGTAAGTTATTATATGAAAGTGACTTTTAAAAGCTAGAAGTAGCAAACTATCTCCCTTTTCAGGTAAAAGATATATAGAAACCTTAAATTTTTGGAATCAGTGTAAAGTTAGTTATCATTTAAATAAAATGGAAGTAGATGGTTATTTCCCTTACTTCAAAGAAATTCAATAACACAACTATATTTGATTTAGTATAAGCTAAGCCTTCTTTCAATGCCATAAGTGACTTTTCAGCCTTTATCCACATTTTTATACGACCGCAAAAAATTTTTTGTGGTCGTATATTGGTATGACGTTGGCGTCGTCGTCGTCCGGCGTCGTCGTCGTCGTCGTCCGGCGTCGTCTGGCGTCGTCCGAAGACACATTGGTTTTCGCACTCTAACTTTAGTTTAAGTGAATGGATCTTTATGAAATTTTACCACAAGGTTCAATACCACAAAAGGAAGGTTGGGATTGATTTTGGGGGTTATGGTAATAACAGTAAAGGAATTAGGGGCCAAAAAGGGGCGAAAAATAAGCATTTTTGTAACTTCCAGACATAACTTGTGTGTTAGTGTATGGATCTCTCTGACATTGTACCACAAGGTTCCATATCACTAAAGGAATGCTGGGATTGATTTTGGGGGTAATTGCCTCCAAATTTTAGGAATTAGGGGCCAAAAAAGGGGCAAAAAACAAGCATTTTTCTAGTTTCATGACAATAACTTGTGTGTAAGTGTATGGATCTTTCTGAAATTGTACTACAAGGTTCCATATCACAAAGGGAAAGCTGGGTTTGAGTTTGGGGGTAATTGCCCTAAACGTTTAGGAATTTGGGGCCAAAAAGGGGCCAAAAAACACATTTTTTTCTAGTTTCCAGACAATAACTTGTGTTCAAGTGTATGGATCTCTCTGAAATTGTACTGCAAGGTACCATACCACAAAGGGAAGGCTGGGATTGAGTTTGGGGGTGATGAATCATAATGGGGGTTCAAAAAATTTTGGGGGGGGATTTATTTTTTCTTCCTTTTTTTTCTTTTTTTCCTTTTTTGTTTCTTTTAAAATTTTCCATTTTAAGTTGGTTATTTCTGATTTATATTTAAAATCAAATAATAATGATATGGTAGGAGATACACACCAAACAGGATGTGTAAATTATTATATAATAAGTATTGTGCAATAGCAAGAAATTTTCAATTGCACAGTATTGCACAATAGCAAGAAATCTTCAATTGCACAGTATTGCGCAATAGCAAGAAATCTTCAATTGCACAGTATTGCGCAATAGCAAGAAATATCCAATAGCACAATATTGCGCAATAGCAAGAAATTGTCAATTGTACAGTATTGCGCAATAGCAAGAAATATTTAATAGCACAGGATCTTGCAAAAGAAGATACTTCCTATAAATTGCTTATTTCTTGACCAATTTCAATGGGGTTTTATTCTTGATTTCATGGGGTTCTTTAATATGCTGAATCTAACCGTGTATTTAGTTTTTGGATTTTGGGCCCCGTTTTTAAATTGGTCCACATTGAGGTCAAAAGGGTCCAAAATTAAACTTTGTTTGATTTCATCAAAAATTGAATTATTGGGGTTCTTTGATATGCCGAATCTAACCGTGTATTTAGATTCTTAATTTTTGGTTCCGTTTTCAAATTGGTCTACATTAAGGTCCAAAGGGTCCAAAATTAAACTTAGTTTGATTTTAACAAAAATTGAATTCTTAGGGTTCTTTGATATGCTGAATCTAAACATGTATTTAGATTTTTGATTATGGGCCCAGTTTTCAAGTTGGTCCAAATCGGGGTCCAAAATTAAACTTTGTTTGATTTCAACAAAAATTGAATATATGGGGTTCTTTGATATGCTGAATCTAACCATGTATTTAGATTTTTGATTTTTGGGCCCAGTTATCAACTTTGTCCACATTGTGGTCAAAAGGGTCCAAAATTAAACTTTGTTTGATTTCATCAAAAATTGAATTCTTGGGGTTCTTTGATATGCTGAATCTAACCATGTATTTAGATTTTGGATATTGGACCATAATAGGTGAATGTCCAATTTAAAATTTTTAAGTTCTTAGACCACATTCAATCTGTGTTAGAAACCTATGCTGTGTCAAATATTTAATCACAATCCAAATCCAAAGCTGTATCAAGCTTGAATGTTGTGTCCATACTTCCCCCAACTGTTCAGGGTTCGACCTCTGCGGTCGTATCAAGCTGCGCCCTGCGGAGCATTTTATTACAACTTTATTCACTTCAGGTCAACTTATGTGATCAATAAGTGTGAATTTGTAGGTGGTTATACCTTAAATTGTTCTCTGATCAATTTGTTTTTAATTTTATATACAATGCTTTAAAACCCAGTATGGTTGCTTTTTTTGGAAACTGTATCTTACTACCTTGCTTTATTGCTTTATGTTCATGTATTTTGGAAAACATTCAATTTTGTTCCTTCTTTTACATCTTCCAATGGTGATCAAGGGAATCGAACTTAGCCTCTCTTTCAGTTTTGATTAGAATTTTGAGTGATGAAAAGGGATAAATGCTGTGCGAAATGTATGTGGCAATTCCCACTCAAATACATTATGGCAGTGCAGTTTTTCTCAAAATGAATAAAAAATTATGTATTGCTAAAAATTTGGGATCAAACATTTGGATTTTTAATTTGATTAACTTTATTGCCTATTGTTGGTTAATATTGTGATGTTTAAAACTGTATCAAATGAATGTTCATTATGCTTAAGTTTATATTAATTGATACATATTTTTTATGTTTAAGGATGAATTCATTTACATATAGAGAAAAGGATGACTCATCTGATGGTATGTTAATCAATTATAATTATTGAATTTATTTTAAGTTAATTTCAGAATTTAAGTACAGTGGACTCATTTATTTTCATGGGTACCAATATTTTAGAAATTGTATTTTCATGGGTACATGATTTAGTGATACTGCATACAACCCTGCAGAAAATATCTATATTGTTGAACACTTAAATTGATGGAATCTTCACCAACGAAAGTTATGAAAAGTAAATGCTCTACGAATGATAATAGATCCACAGTATTTTAATGATTTTTTTATATATATATATCTTTTTTCTTTGCAGTATTTGATATGCATGATTATATTTATCCTGCTTCTGTTGTGAGGGAACGGTTACTTTCAAATTACCATTTGCCTCACGTTTCAATTTGGGGTTCTCTTTAGGCCCTCTGTTAAGTCATTTCAGTTTCTGTCAAACACAACTTTTATGGTGGGAAGTTAAAAAATTATACGTTTCAAGTGTAAATGTTTAAAAGTTGCAGGATAAAAACAATGTGCGTACATTGTAGGAAAATGTACAAAATATTTGAACTGTTTGAAATGGAAGAAAAGCTCATCGATCATCACATTCCTTCCTGTTTCTAAAGCTTGCACAAATAAATTTTACATTTTCCTACAATGTACAAATATTGTACATATATATTGTATATGATATAAATAGATTAGTTTCTGTTGTCTGACCAATATTTGACCAATATTTGACCTTTCTGTGTACCATTCACTGATGATGCTGGAAGTCATGTAATGATTTTCACAATTTAATGTAAGATTTTGACGAGAAAAACACAGAAAGGTTTGGGTTTTTTTTCATTTGAAGGATTATTTGTTCATTGAATGAATGCATGCATAAAGTGTGTTCATTTTTTGAATGAAAGAATTATTACGAGGAAAGATTCAGAATTTGTTTATTTCTATGCTTATAGTTACCTCTAGTCGAGAGCCTTCTATTATAAGTACAGAAAAATCAGGCAAGTAAGCTTTGCTTGTGTATATGTAGTGCTTTCCCAGATTTATAGATGTGATACAGTTTGTACTCCAGAAACTAACCAAAATCATTAGTATTAGCTATTTTTAAATTATTTTTTATTGTATTTACATGATAGAATAGATTTATAAACTTCTTCTACTCTGAGTGACATAAAATATACAGTATGTCACCATTGTATAAGTACAACAGTTAATAGTTGATAAACATATTTATACTGCAACCAGGCTATTTGTGCAGTCACTTTATATTATCTATAACAATGTATGATATACAGAGACATTTTGTATTTGAGATTGATTATAGATTTCTGTCAAATCTTATTAATGTAAGGAAAGTATTGGCAGATCCAGGGGGGGGGGGGGGGGGGGTGTTCCGGGGTTGGAACCCCCCTTTTCAAAATGGATGGATCTGTGCCTGAAAAGAGACTGTTTCTTATATTTTTTATATTGTCCACCCTATGTCCAACATATGAAATATCAGCCAAAATATTTTCTTCTAAATATTTGTGAGCATTACAGTATAAAGAGTTGAAAAAAAGAGGAGGAAGATTCCAAAGGGCTTTTCAAACACATATAAGTCAATGACAAACTGACAATGTCCTGACAAAAAACAAAAAATGACAAACAACAGTATACAAAACACAACATGCTCAACAGACATCAATATTACACCAAAAACTGGGGGCGATCTCAGGTACTCCCAAAGGTTAAGCAGGTCTTGCTCAACATGTGGCACTCATAGTGTTTTTCATGTAAGTACAAACTCAGTGATAAGTCTCAGTGATGTCACATTGGAGGAAAAGAGAATGAGATTGTGGTTTCTGACAATTGGAAACCTAGCCTAATACAAACAAACTAAAATCCCAAGACAAAGTTTGATTCTTGTAACATTTATAATATAGTTGATATTAAATACAAGATATTTGTACAAATGATATATGTAAAAACAACATGGATTAGTTGTATCAGCACCCATAATGTTTATCTGTCTTGGTAACAGTTCAAACCGTCAATTACACCTTGATGTTTTAGCTTACACTGCTATTAGATAGCTACCTATGTCTGAATGAAATGGTGACTGTGCTAATGTGTCTTTAATGATTAATAAAATTTTGCTTAAAAGGTTCAATTAGGAGGGTTAACTTCAGAGCTTTACATAGTAAGAAATTGAATGATGAATTAGAACATGATGGTAACTATTGTGTGTTTTGTTAGTTGTTGCATGTGACTTTAGTCAGCACTGCTTGTCCACTCTGCAAATGACAGACAGCTTTTGAAATACACACAGTTTACACACAACACCTCAAAAGAGAGTTATTTTTTTCAGGTTTTTTTTTTTTTTGGTTATTGGATAATTTGTATTATTATATCTTACATATATTATAAACAATTCTCATTTAATTGCAAGGAAGGACGAATAACCCTATTATTCACCGGTGAATAACCTTTTGAGTTTGTTGAATTGTACACTACTGGACAGAAAATCCCCGATATTTTTTCATTAAAACCCCGAATTCATTATTCGAGAATCAAGTGGAAATAATTACCAAAAAAAACATTTGATAGATGTCGCTGCACAGAAAAAAATCCCTGCGAAGGATGACCTGGTAAGAACTCTTGAATTTTTGAAATTTTAAGAAACCTAACGTATCGAGTGGTTTACATGATAATTATATGTAATAACAATGTATGGTATACAGACACTTTTTGTATTTGTATTCTGCACCCTCAGTGAAATAACCTTTTCATGTTGACAATTTTGGATATTCACCTTTTCTACGGGCCATAATTGTATATTGTTTTTTCTTGGAAACATGCAGTGAGAAAAGTGCACAAAGGATATTTACAGTGTTCTTAAAATGAACAACCTAACACATGATTGACTTATTATGATACATGACATTAAATGATTGAGACTGAGACCAGCTTTCAAATGAATGCAAGTTCTTGTCTGGAATTTAGAATTTTTGAAAATTTTTATAAGGTAGAAATAGATTTTACAACTTCGTCCACTATGGGACAATTTTTCTGCTTTCAAAACAGTTAAATTTTCAAATTTAAAATGCAAGGCTTGCCTAGCATTTTAGAATTTTTATATTGAATTTTAGAGAGTAGAGAAACATTGTCCAACAAGAGAGAAGGTAGTGGAATCTCTAATGAGTTTTAGACAAATGTGTTTGCATATATATATATATATAGAAATCTAAAGATTTGCGCAACGGTACTAATAAGATGGTAATATACAAGGACTAATATTTTTCCTTATATGTGCAGTATTGTCTATTCTAGACGATCCGGTACATATTGAATTTGCTGGTTGGTCCTTTTTATAGACTTCCTTATATATATAATATATGCTAACTTTTTCTTTTTTCTTCAATGATCTGCAAATAGATTGTGTTCTTTCTATGTGGTGTCATTAGGCATGGTCACATTTTTTTGTGATGTCACAAAAGCAAAATCAGAGATCAATCAAACCACATATTGATTATGACACAATAATCAACAGTACAGGGAAAATATGAATATGATAAGAATTAAAGAAAGAAAAGAATACATTTGAAATTTCTTACTAATGACAAATAATTTTGAAAAAAACTGAAAGTACAACACTATTTTGTTTGATTATGACATGCTTTTACTTCAGAAAGTAGTAGTATTGTAGACCATGATAAAATGTACAGTATAAATGGAGAAGTTCTGGAAGTCAGAGGTTTACCAAGATCTGTTAGTAATTTTTACTGTAAAGTTAGACTTCAAAAGTAAGTATTGAAAGAGAAGCTACAAGTGCAAGTAAAAATCACTAAGCATAAAAACATACTGCAAATGTACTTTGTATTGTAAAATTATTTTTATGAAGTAAAAAAGCAAACCCAATATAAATTATTTTTTTTGTTTCTTATGAGAAGTATGAGGAGATAAAACACTTCATCATTGCATACCATCACCAGGAATCTGATAAAAATTAAATCTTTCATGAGAATTAAAAGGTTAAAAGTCGTACAGTTTAGGTTTTTTAGAGATTAAATAGGTAAAATTCTGTCTGAAGTTATATATATAGTTCATAGTGCATTTGCTGATATTCAATGTACACTCTTGATAATATATATAAATAAGAAGATGTGGAATGAGTGCCAATGAGACAACTCTCCATCCAAGTCACAATGTATAAAAAGTTTAACAATTATAGGTCAAAGTACGGCCTATATGCCCATATCCATGTTGTCAACCCTACATGGGGATCTTTCCATGTATTGATTTGGACAACAATTATAATATATTGTTGAACACTTAAACTTGTGGATAAAGCCATTAAAGAAAACGAGATGTATGTTATTGATACAAGTGTTAGCAACACACTAGCTTTTGGAACTAAGGGAATTAAAACACTATACAAATATAAACTAAAGTCATCAGAGAATCAGTATTGAAGAGAAAAATCTTGAAATGATTGTTGTTCAGAGTTGATAATGATCCTCATATGTCTATTATGATTAGAAAATGCATGCAGTTTTGTTATTACCTTTCAGTCCAAATACAAAGTTTAGATTTGGTTCCAACAGTAGAGTGATAGGAAAATCCCATTTAGTCAAAGCTGACAATCCTGCAGTTAATGCTATATTTGAGGTAAGACAAAAAAATAATTAGAATCCAAATCAATTAATTAAATAACTGTAGCTAATGACCTTTGGTTTTTTGCCTGTCTAATAAAAGATCTAAGTGAAAATTATTTTATTAAAAAAAAAACCAACTTTGTGATGTAGGACTTTAATTGCTTTTGGAGGTCAGGTAGGTTGGGTAAATTATCTTTTCTTTAAGAACCATATACAATTTTTAAATTCCTCACAAAGTTAAATTGGTAGACATAATTCTGTTTGTATAATTATTTCTGAATAGTGGAATGAAGACACAGGGCATTTTTTATTATTTGATTCCTACTTTTACAGTTTATGGATATTTAATTGTTCAGTTTGTTTTTATAAGCCCGTTTACGGGACGTATTATGGTATACCGTTGTCCGTCCGTCTGTCAGTCCTTTCGTCCGTCCGTCCGTCCGTCTGTCCATCATCAACATGTCGGACAATAACTCAAAAATGCTTTAACCAATTTGCATGAAACTTTGGTGAATTGTTTATATCTATTGACATGAGCTCCCTTTCATAAATTTTAGATTTTACGTTTCCGAGTTATGGGGTTTTATTCATTAAAAAAGGGGGATTTCCCAGTTTTCGGACAATAACTCAAAAATGCTTTGAGTAGTTTTCATGAAACCTTGGTGAATTGTTTATATCTATTGACGTGAGTTCCCTTTCGATTTTTATAAATTTTAGATTTTATGTTTCTGAGTTTACTTTGGTGACTGGTTTATATCTATTAAAATAACCTTCCTCAAGTTTTTTTATAAATTTCTGAAATGACATTGAGGAGTTATGGAACTTTATTCTTTGAAAAAACAACGGGTGAATCATGTGCTCATGGCGCAGTTCTTTATTATATTGTGCTTTCAAACTTTTCCTATGACAAAACAACTGTAAATGCTTTTTTGTTTGTATAAGATTTATTGGTAGTTTCAGAGTATGAATAAATCAGAAGGAAAATTGATTTAAAGGTCATTTTAAGTTTTGACTTAAAATGTATATCATCTAAGTGTGACTGAAATTTCTACCGATGGAGATTTTTGTCTCGCCTGCGAAGAAAGTCGCAGTATGCGAGACATAGGTATTACTATCCGGCGGCAGCGATGGCGTAAACATTTTGTATAAAGCTTTATTTTTCAGAAGGTAGAAGACCTGGATGCTTCATACCTTGTATGCAAATACCTTATGTTACGAAGTTTCTGTCTGTCATATGTCCATTGTCCTTGACCTCATTTTCATGGTTCAGTGACAGTTTTTTTTGTCATGTGAATTTCTCACTTATTATGAGTAATAGGATAACTATATTTGATATATTGGTTCCTTGCAATGTCTACATGTCCGTCAGACAGGGTTAGTTAACCTGACCTCGACCTCAATTCATGGATCAGTGATCAAGGTTTAATTTACATGATTAGGTCCGTTTCTCAGATACTACAAGCAGCAGGTCAACTATATGTGGTGTATGGAATGATTGTAAGGGGTACATGTCAGACTGGCAGGTTTCATCTGACCTTGACCTCATTTTCATGGTTCATTGGTCATTGTTAATTTTTTGTGTTTTGGTCTGTTTTTCAAGTACTGTAAGCAATAGGTCAACCATATTTGGTGTATGGAATGATTGTAATGTGTACATGTCTGTCTAGCTGGTGTCATCTGACCTTGACCTCATTTTAATGGTTCATTGGTCAATGTTCAGTTTTTGTGTTTTGTTCTGTTTTCAAATACTAATAGCAATAGGTCAACTATAATTGGTGTATGGAATGATTGTTAGGTGTACATGTCTGTCTAGCCAGTATCATCTGACCTTGACCTCATTTCCAAGTTTATGTGATACTTGTAGTAAAACCTTAATCTTTAAGACTTTCAACATAAAATCAATGGTCAGTAAAACAGGTGAGACATTTCAGCATGTGCACTCTTGTTAAAACATTGTTTACCTCAAATAACATGTAAACATTATTTAAGACAATAAAAGTCCTGAAATAATCCTGCATTTAACATAGGTTGTCACCTTTTCTAACTGGTCTGCATAAAAGGCTAGCAATCTGGTTCTTTTACTTATGGCAATCTGAGTTGGGTTTTTTTTTGCATACATTTGCATATGTGTTTATTTTACTGTATACATTGACCAGTGCCATAACAATATGTTGCATAGATATATATAATACACTATATTTGGAAATATTCATGTGATCTTCATGAACAATTTCAATCAAAGAAAACAAATGCAAAAATAGATGTTTTTTTAGATACATGTATCTAATAAATTAGACTGCATTCCTTAAATGAATGTCCATATCACAATTCCTAAATTTCTTACAACAAAAACATTTTTATGATTGAATGATACATGTAATTCTTGTGCATGTTCAATGGTATGCAAGTCAACATTTCTTGAAGTGTCATTTACTAAGATAAGTAAAACAGAATTATTTATATAAAGTCACTTTAAATAATCCTTTATCAATAACTTGCAAAAGAAAGGCTATGTTGGCAAAAAATGTGAAATAGATTTTGTATGTTTTGATGCTTTAATGGATATTTATTTACAGGTTGATAGAGGAGCTGGTACCAGTGTAGATGCTTTAGTCATATTTGATATAAAAGATGGAAAGAAGCAGCATGTGTCACAACATTCCTTCACAATTGGTCTGCTGTTTATGGGTAGGTTAAAATATACAGAGGTCAATTCAACATGTGTCACAGTATTCCTTCATGATTGGTCTGCTGTTTATGGGTAGGTTAAAATGTACAGAGGTCAATTCAACATGTGTCACAATATTCCTTCATGATTGTCTGCTGTTTATGGGTAGGTTAAAATGTACAGAGGTCAATTCAACATGTGTCACAATATTCCTTCATGATTGTCTGCTGTGTATGGGTAGGTTAAAATATACAGAGGTCAATTCAACATGTGTCACAATATTCCTTCATGATTGTCTGCTGTTTATGGGTAGGTTAAAATATACAGAGGTCAATTCAACATGTGTCACAATATTCCTTCATGATTGTCTGCTGTGTATGGGTAGGTTAAAATATACAGAGGTCAATTCAACATGTGTCACTATATTCCTTCATGATTGTCTGCTGTTTATGGGTAGGTTAAAATATACAGAGGTCAATTCAACATGTGTCGCAATATTCCTTCATGATTGTCTGCTGTTTATGGGTAGGTTAAAATATACAGAGGTCAATTCAACATGTGTCACAATATTCCTTCATGATTGTCTGCTGTGTATGGGTAGGTTAAAATATACAGAGGTCAATTCAACATGTGTCAAAATATTCCTTCATGATTGTCTGCTGTTTATGGGTAGGTTAAAATATACAGAGGTCAATTCAACATGTGTCACAATATTCCTTCATGATTGTCTGCTGTTTATGGGTAGGTTAAAATATACAGAGGTCAATTCAACATGTGTCACAATATTCCTTCATGATTGTCTGCTGTGTATGGGTAGGTTAAAATATACAGAGGTCAATTCAACATGTGTCACTATATTCCTTCATGATTGTCTGCTATTTATCTGTTTGTTAAAACATACAGAAGTCATACTAGAATGTGATCATAAAGCCCCATCCCATGTCATGGTCTAGACTCTGAAACTTTTCCATAGTTTACAATGTTAAAGTTTATGATTATGTCAATTCAAGGGGAACCACTAATGGAAAGTCAATGATATAAGGCATCTGTTTTACCATTGGCTGAAGTCATTGCAATGAAGATTATTTGGCCCTGCCCTTCAGTCTTGGTCTTTTGACTTTGAAAGTTTTGCATAGTTTACATGTTTAAGTGTTGCCATTTAAATTTCAAGATTTGCATTACACTATCAAAATTACACACAATCCAGACATATCTCTGTGTCAACAGTCTATTGATATACCATTTTGCTTTAGAACAGGAAAAAAGCAAGACACATTAAATGTTTCTCTCCGGATCCATATAAAATATTAATGAATTTTATAATTATAATACCTCGACTATGGCATACTGTGTGAGAAGTATTCAATTTCTTTGTGGTTCTTCCTCCTCCTTGCTGAAAACATACGTCTTAAAATGTTCTAATCATGTATAAACAATTTGTCACGTTTAGTCAACAACATTGAGCAAAGAACGTTTTATGACAATTTACACAAGTACAAACATTTTTCATATTTCTAATAAAAAATTTCTAATTAAAATTTATGTATACATTGTTAACTGATTTGTTTCATATTTTTAAATAGTATTCTGTTAAATAGATTACCAGGAAGGTGGAATTACCAAATGGTTATCCCTGGGTCGTACAGGTGTAGAAGTATTGGTGAACTTAAAGAAAGGAAATCCAAACCCAAGGTTGATGAGAAAACATCATAGACATAGTATGAGAATGCCAGGGGAGAAAAAATATCAGCAAAATGACGATGATTACAGACAGCATTACCTTTGAGTTACTGAGACATAGTTTATTAGGAGAATTAGATTCTGTATATCTGTTATTTTATCGTTAGATAATACACTTGTTTGCACATTATAAGACTAGTTTACCAATATGTTTGATAGAGTAGGATTTAGTTTAACTATACTGATAAATAGATGGTTGTGTAAGCATAAATGGGAGACAACTGTGCATGTTTATTTGTATTCTGATGATTAACATTGCTGTATGTTTTTTATCCTTTCTGATGACAACAAATAATTAAGGATAAAAAGGCCTACCAGTTACAGCATCTGACTTGTAATTTAGTTTGAAAACTCTACATCAAGTTAAGGGATCCCTTTTTTGTCGATGTATTATAATCTATAGTCATTCCTTTTTAACATTTGTGACTGTATGATGTCAACACCAGTGTAAAAAAATAACTGATGAATAAAAGGGGTCCTATTCTTATATATGTCATAAAAGCAGAGATTTTTGCTTTTGTTTGTTCTGAAATGTTTTTCTCCTCCAGTTATGATATGATGTCCTGTTTGTCATTTTTTTTGGTTATAAGTACATTATCAATTTAGATTGTAATTTCTGAAATACAAGGGATCAACACACAGATGTCACTTGATTGAATTTTTTCTAAAAAAAAATCAATTAATGGTTTAAGTTTGCAATAAATCTATTAAAATTATTGACCAAAGAAATCAAACCATTTTTTTATCAGAAAAAAAAGTTGACCAACTTGTTGTGGACCAAGTTTTAAAAAGCTTTGGCCTAAAGCTATTAACCTTTTGGTTATATTACTTTACATATTTGTCCATCATTGTCTGTATCACCTTTTGCATGACTCTGGGCATTTCTTATGGATATGAATCCTTCATCCTTTGTACTGGGCATTTCTTATGGATATGAATCCTTCATCCTTTGTACTGGGCATTTTAAATGGATATAATTTCTCTGTACTGGATGTTTCAAATGGATATAACTTCTATGTACTGGGCATTTTATATTGATAAAAATCAATAGCTTTGAGTATTTGTGAAGTAGTTAAATACAAAAGTACTCATTGATCATGTCCAAAGCTGTGTGTTTTTACTTTGAATATAAAACTGCCAAAAAATGTTTTCTTACAGAATAAACTGTTACATTTGTTTTACTGTTTACTCACTTGGCATATCTTTCTCCGTCTATAGATTTATATTATCTGTAAAAAAACACAACCAAAGATTGATGATTTTTTTTTTTAATTAAACTTAATTTGTATAGAGTTTTGTATTAATTTCTACAACAGATAAATTTCTGGTGACATTGTGCAATATTACTATTTAGTCACAAATAGCTATATAAAACTTACTCAGGTCTTTTGTAAAAAAGTTACAGAACATTGTGAATAAAGAACTAAGAAAATTGAACAAAAACATTAAAGTTTGATACAGATATAGAATGACCATAAAAGTTAAATAAGATGTCCGTATAATTGTTTATATTGTAAAATATGATAATGAAGGCAAATTTTAGTTATGTATGTACAAAAAAACTACACTGTTAATTATTGATGAAATTATATTATATATATATATATATATTGAATTGTTAAAAGATATTATGCTAAAATATTTATACTTGTATGTGATATTTTTTTTGTGCTCAATTGTTATACAGTGGAACTGCTGAGAATTTATTAAAGATGATTTGAAAATTTAGGACAGGTGCATGCTTCATTGTTGGTTTGATTCAACGATATATAAATTACTATATAAATTCACAAATTTAGTTTTAGTTCTGAAGATGTATGGTAGACTACAAATTAAAATCAATAATATTGAATCAATGAGACCTGTCCATTAAAGATGTTGATGCCCTGTGATAAAAATACCATCCACCTGTTTATTTTTCTATATGTGTCATGATTTTTTCAAATTGTAGTAGTCGAATCTGTTACAAAGTTACAGGTGGGTCTTTGGTATTACTTTTCTAGCATTCAAAGGCAATTGCGCAACTGCATAATATACTTTTATATTGTATGTAATATCTCATTTATGTTAACCAATATTTGAACCAAGGTGGATTGTGTTGAGACTATGTTAGCCAATCATCATCACCTGACCTCATTTTCATTCCTCAGAAGTCTTGTTAAGTTTCGTTATAGCTTTTGAAATGAGGTTTGTTCCTCAGTACGGTAACATCTAGTACATGTAACAGGATTTGGTATGAGGATTGGTTGTGAGGAGTATATTGGGCCTTTTTGTTCTCATTTTACTCTCCACTTGTTAGGTTAAAGTGTTCAAATTAAGTGTGTTTGTCAGAATTTGTATGTGATGATTAACAAGGCTTTGTTTGTGAATTCTTTATAAGTAGAAAATATGTAACCAAGGAATTAAGTTTTATTTTGATTTTCACTTGAAAAAAATAGATGTTAACCAGAAAGGATTGATAATAGTTGCTAATTGTTCTGAACACAGATAATACCATTAGTTTGAAGTAATGATATGGCTGAGTAAAAGTGTTGCACATTTCACGAGTACTAAAAACAATTTAACAGACTTTACTGTAATAGAAAAAAATTTAGTGTATATATCTTTTTTCAACAATACATGTGCAGTGTGTTACTTCAAGCATGCCTATGTGCCAGTTCGTGCATAGTTTTAAGAGATTGAATTACTAAAATGTTGCATAATTGTTAAAAAATGAATAAGAATGGTCCATATTATGTCTTGTTCTTTAAATGATAGGTAACTGTTACTGATAAGCTGGACAATAGTTAGTGAAACTTATTCTAGTAAAAGTCAATAAAAAATAATCCTAAGTAAAACAAGCTATCTATCTCCTTTATATAAAATAGGTATTCAGTACTTTAAATAATTATATGTTAATTATAAAGTGAAAATGAGCTGGGATGTAGAATTGGTTCTAGAATGTATATATATTTATGTTTTTATATCTATTTATTTATGAACTGTTAAGTTTATTTTGCTATTTATTGTGTTTTATGCCATATTTAGCCTCATATTTGCTATGTTCTGTTTCCAAATCTTATACATTTGTATATTTTTTTCCTTCTACATCAAGTTTTCTTTAAGAATTGCATATTCATTTTTAAGATTTCCCCCAAAAAAAACACTGAAGTAAACAGGTTGAATAATATTTTGGAATTTTCTTGTGTTATTTGGATTTACAAAAAGAGGTTCTTATTGTATGATATCAGTTAGGCATTACCATCTCATAATCTGTTGAAATAAAGTCAAATGAAATGAAGTACATGTTTAGTTGTTCTGTCTATTCACTAAAATTAATACTATATGTGTATATCCTTCCATAACTGATAGTTCTGCTTTTTTTTATTTTGTTTGTGCCATAAGAAATAATGTCTCACATATTAGTTTTATTGATATAGAATTATGACCTTTTCATGAATATATTATGTTATAGATAATTTTTGTCCATAGTAAATTTGCTTATAAGTCATTCATATTCCCAGCATTAATGAAAATAAGTTAACATTACATACTGTAAGATTTCTCAAATGAGACTTTCTCACATGTCCTTTTTAATGAAACAAGTTACTAAATCAATTTATAGGATTCTTATATTATACTTCTGTTAATCTGTAATCAGAGAAAGTGAGGTTTTTGTATTAAAGCAGTGGAAAATATTTGCAAGTGATGTAAATTAAGCCTATTTTTATACCCCACACAACGAGTTGCGGAGGGTATAATGTTTTTGACCCGTCTGTTCGTCTGTCAGTCCTGTTTCTTGTCATCGCAACTCCTCTCAAATCACACAACAGAATTTCACGAAACCTTTTTAGATAATAAGGACATACTATGTAGTTGTGCATATCGACAGGAAATTAGATTCAATTCTTTTTCTAGGAGTTACGCCCCTTTGAACTTATTTACTTTAATGTACTACTGCAACCTTTTGTCATCGCAACTCCTCTCAAACCACACAACAGAATTTCATGAAACCTTTTCAGATAATAAGGACATACTACGTAGATGTGCATTTCGACAGGAAATTACGATTCAATTTTTTTTCCAGGAGTAATCCTCTTTGAACTTATTTGCCCAATATACTACTGCAACCTTTTGTCATCGCAACTCCTCTCAAACCACACAACAGAATTTCATGAAACCTTTTCAGATAATTTTTTCTTACACTTATTTAGTTTCTCCAATGATGATGTGGGGAGGTGGGGTATGTGAGCGCGCTCACTAAGGTTCTTTCATCTGAATTTCTTTTATAATACATGTTTATTTTAAGAGATGATCTTGAACACAATGGTAATGATTCCCCTGTAGAGTAATTTTGCTCCAAAATCCTATCTTTGACACAAATTTTTGTACATTTATTTATTTTTTTGTCTTGCCTGTGACGAATGTTGCAGATTGCAAGACGTATTTATGCTAATTTTGCAGTGACAGCTTTAATTAACTATATAAAGCCTAAAATTTCATAACGTATTATGTATAAATGCCTTATGGTCTGAAGATTCTGTTTTGCATGTGACAGCTGACCATGACCTCATTTTCATGATTCAAAGACTTGCTTTAAAATTGTAATATTTTCTTACTTAGGCCAGTTTCTCAGTCACAACTGAGTGATAGATAAAACTATTTATTAGGGATGTCAACGAGTACTCCTAGCACTGAGTATCGAATACCGAAACGATACTCGACTAATTGGTTTCCTGTTAGAATATTGCTGTCTTCTTTATATAAAATTGTTCTTCTTGAGAACCTCTTTCGCATTAATCATACTAGTAAATAAAATACATTGTGTTTCAAATGCTTGTGCTAAATTGTCATTTAAAATACATCCAAAAATATGTGGGCTATACCTAGGCTAACACTTTAAACTAAACTTGTCTTAGCCATTCCGTCACTTCGTACTGTCAGAGCAAATATTTTCGTCTGCAAGACTGTACAAAGTTCCAAAAAAAGATAAATTTGTTGCATCCTCTGGTGACCCTCAGTGAATAGTTAAACTTCTAATCCTTACTTCTTTGTAAACAGTCAATGTGTATTCTTAATGATTACCAAATGCTATTGTTTGATATGGTTTTTCCTTGTTATGATTTTTAAATAGGTGTTCATTAAATTATATTGATTAAATTATTGTTTTTTACTTAATTAGTTCTTGTTGGTAATGAGCTATTAATAATGGTGTGTAATTCCTTGTCCCAGATAATTATGTAGATGGTTTTTTGTCTGTTGAACAACAAACCACATAATATTAATTACGTATTTTAGTGTTTTATGTGTTGTAGATATATTCCAGAGAGAGTATTCCAGTATCACAAGATAAAACCGACAAGTACTCGATTAGTAATTGTTCACAGAGTTGACATCCCTACTATTTATGGTCAAAATTTTGCAAGGTGCACATGTCTGTCTCCAGCTGTCACTTGACCATGACCTCATTTCAGTTTCAGTTATCAAAATAAAGTACATGTATTTGCTAGGTCAGTTTAAATTTTAGTATGAGTAAAAAGTCAACCATATTTAGTCTGTGCAATGGTATAAGATGTATATGTCCATCTGAATTTTTCCATGACCAATGCTTTTTTTATGCTTTAGTAGGTAAATTTCTTAATAATTATGATTAATAGGTCAACTATGATTGGTCTTCATTGTAAGGTGTACATGTCCATCTAACAGAAATCACGGGCAGACAGTGATCAAAGATAATTTAAGTTTTTATCCTTTGGATAGTTTCCATATACTGTCTTTGTTATAGTTATTCGCACAAATGCATTATTTATAGGAATTTTCTAGTTTTTGTAATGAAATAATTGAATTATTTTCTACATGTGCTGGAAGTAGTGAAAAGGTTGCTATTAGATAAACATTTTAAAAGGTGTTAATATAAAATCAACCAACGCATATTTAAACATATCATTTTTTTAAATTTTGTAATTAAAAGATGGAGGTCATGAAGATCCAAGGATTTTTTTCCAGTGATGTAAATATATATACCAGCAAAGATTGTTTGTAACAGAAAACTGGATGTTTGAAGCAATATTTGTACATGTACGAGGTTTTTTTCTATATTGTTACTTTTATATATTTACATTGTGATATTGTTTTATAAACCTTTCCATTTTGTGGTTGTGCCTTTTCATACATTTATATATATTAAAGTGATACCCATTTCAAATTAAAATTATATATATTTATCTAGATAGTTTTCTTCTTATAGCCTAAAGAGTTCATGTGAGCTATCGGTTGGCATCTTTTCATATTTGCAAAAAAAAAACATATCTCGTCCTCTTTATATAAAGTTTTGCCAAAATAATCATGAAGTTGCAATTTTTTTTCAAAGTTTTCTGCCCATGGTCTTTGGGGCAGACTGAGTCCAGTGGTTAGAAGACCTGACCCAGGTAAAAAGGGTTGCTGTTTTTTTTTTCTTCTTAATTTCAGTTTGAATGAATAAAAAAAAGTTATTTTAAGTAACCTCGTTTCAAATATTCAGATGGTAAAAGATTATCATACATATTTAACTAGAGGCTCTCAAGAGCCTGTGTCGCTCACTATATCTACTTTGGTATTGGAAATAATGTAAAAATAGATTAAAATCATAACAGATACCCTAATAATGATTGATGCCAAATTTGGTTTAATATTGGCCCAGTAATTTAATCAAAAGCAGAAGACTTTAGTAAAGTTTACAGAAATTACCAATAAATTCATTGAAATTGTAGAAAATGACTTTATAAGGACAATGACAAATCAGCTACAAAGTAACAACACTTGGTCAGCACCTCAAAAGAAACATTCATACCATACGTGGTATGACGTCTATTTTCGCTGGGATGGTGCACATTTTTAGTGGGGCCGGCTGAGGCCCACCTCCGGGTGTGGGATTTTCTCGCTGCATTGAGGACCCATTGGTGGCCTTCGGCTGTTGTCTGCTCTTTGGTCGGGTTGTTGTCTCTTTGACATATTCCCCATTTCCATTCTGAATTTCATGTTTGGTTTCAACCCATTAAGCCGTTTTCTAGAAGAAGACATTTGTATATATTTCCTATAGGGTCCTTTGTTAAACTAAGTCCCCCATTGGAAGCCATCTTGGATGATGGATTTGCTACAAAGTAACAACACTTGGTCAGCACCTCATAAGGAACATTCATGCCATGTATGGTTTCATTCCATTCAGTGGTTCTTCAAAAGAAGACTTTTGTATGTTTTTCCCATAGGGTCCTTTGTTAAACCATATTCCGGCTGGCAGCCATCTTGGATGATTGATTGGCTACAAAGTAACAACACTTGGTCAGTACTTCATTAGGAACATTCATGCCATGTTGGGTTTCATTCCATTCAGTGGTTCTCTAAAAGAAGACATTTGTATGTATTTCCCATAGGGTCCTATGATAAACTAAGTTCATGCTGGTGGCCATCTTGGATGATTGATCGTCTACAAAGTTACAACACTTGGTCAGCACCTCATAAGTAACATTCATTCCATGTTTTATTTCATTCCATTCAGTGGTTCTCTAAAAGAAGACATTTGTATGTATTTCCCATAGGGTCCTATGTTAAATTAAGTCCCTTTCTGGCGGCCATCTTGGATAATGGATCGGCTTCAAAGTAACAACACTTGGTCAGCACCTCATAAGGAACATTCATGCCATGTTTGTTTTCATTCCATTCACTGGTTCTCTAGCAGAAGTTCAAAATGTAAAAAGTTAATGACGATGACGGACGCCAAGTGATGATAAAAAGCTCACTTGGCCCTTCGGACCAGGTTAGCTAAAATTAGATGACGAAATCCAAGTTCTGAAATGAGAGCCTTTCTATTTAAACAATCTGTTGATTACATACACAAACCCAATTCTGACAATTCGAACACAGATTTTTTTGTCACAAAACCATTTCTTCAATTTCAGAGTGGGTAGAAATCCCATATTTAGGGCCCCACATTGCTAAATGCAGGAGTCTTATAGTTATCACCTTGTCCATCCACAATTTTTGTAAACACAAATACTCAAAAGTAAAAGTAGGACTCAAATGAAATTTTGCATAGTTGTTGTGGATAATATGTAGATGTGCATATTTATTTTGATGAAATGCAGCTTATGAATTTTAAAATCACAAATTTTGAGAAATGTCTTTTGTAAACACAAAAACTCCATAAGGAAAGGTACCCAGTAGGAGGCCAATGATATTTTGCAGTTGTTTTGCAAATACATTTTGGTGAAATTCTGCTCATTACTTTTTGAAAAAAACTTCAGTTTTTGTTTAAAAAAATCACAAATTTGTGAAATGTTTTGTCAACGCAAATACTCAATAAAATACTCCGCTGGGGCCCAGCTTGATACGACCGCAGAGGTCAAACCCTGAACAGTTGGGGCAAGTATGGACACAACATTCAAGCTTGATACAGCTCTGAATTTGGATTGTGATTAAATATTTGACACAGCATAGGTTTCTGTCACAGAATGAATGTGGTCGAAGAAGTAAAAAAATTTAATTTACCTATAATGGTCCAATATCCAAAATCTTAATACATACACGGTTAGATTCAGCATATCAAAAAAACCCAAAAATTCAATTTTTGTTAAAATCAAACTATGTTTAATTTTGGACCCTTTGGACCTTAATGTAGACCAATTTGAAAACGGGACCAAAAATTAAGAATCTAATAAAATGCTCCGCTGGGGCGCAGCTTGATACGACCGCAGAGGTCGAACCCTGAACAGTGGGGGCAAGTATGGACACAACATTCAAGCTTGATACAGCACTGAATTTGGATTGTAATTAAATATTTGACACAGCATAGATTTCTGACACAGAATGAAAGTGGTCTAAGAACTTAAAAAATTTACCTATTCAAACCATATCATTATTATTTGCTTTTATATATAAATTAGAAATAACCAATTTAAAATGGTAAATTTTTAAGAAAAAAAAGGAAAAAAAATCCCCCCCCCCAATTTTTTGAACCCCCTTATGATTCATCACCCCCAAACTCAATCCCAGCCTTCCCTTTGTGGTATGGTACCTTGCAGTACATTTTCAGAGAGATCCATACACTTGAACACAAGTTATTGTCTGGAAACTAGAAAAATGCTTGTTTTTTTGGCCCCTTTTGGCCCCAAATTCCTTAACGTTTAGGGCAATTACCCCCGAACTCAAACCCAGCTTTCCCTTCGTGATATGGAACCTTGCAGTACAATTTCATAAAGATCCATACACTTACACACAAGTTATTGTCCTGAAACTAGAAAAAATGCTTGTTTTTTTGCCCTTTTATGGCCCCTAATTCCTAACATTTTGAGGGAATTACCCCCAAAATCAATCCCAGCCTTCCCTTTGTGGTATGGTACCTTGCAGTACAATTTCAAAGAGATCCATACACTTGAACACAAGTTATTGTCTGGAAACTAGAAAAATGCTTATTTTTGGCCCCTTATTCCTAAACTTTTTGGGCAATTACCCCCAAACTCAATTCCAGCTTTCCCTTTGTGATATGGAACCTTGTAGTACAATTTCATAAAGATCCATACATTTACACACAAGTTATAGTCATGAAACTAGAAAAATGCTTCTTTTTTTCCCCTTTTTGGCCCCTAATTCCTAAAATTTGGAGGCAATTACCCCCAAAATCAATCCCAGCATTCCCTTTGTGATATGGAACCTTGTGATACAATGTCAGAGAGATCCATTCACTTACACACACGTAATTGTCATGAAACTAGAAAAATGCTTGTTTTTTGCCCCTTTTTGGCCCCTAATTCCTAAAATTTGGAGGCAATTACCCCCAAAATCAATCCCAGCATTCCCTTTGTGATATGGAACCTTGTGATACAATGTCAGAGAGATCCATTCACTTACACACACGTAATTGTCATGAAACTAGAAAAATGCTTGTTTTTTGCCCCTTTTTGGCCCCTAATTCCTAAAATTTGGAGGCAATTACCCCAAAAATCAATCCCAGCATTCCCTTTGTGATATGGAACCTTGTGGTACAATGTCAGAGAGATCCATACACTTACACACAAGTTATGTCTGGAAGTTACAAAAATGCTTATTTTTGGCCCCTAATTCTTTAACTGTTGGTACCATAACCCCCAAAATTAATCCCAACCTTCCTTTTGTGGTATTGAACCTTATGGTAAAATTAGAGATCCATTCACTTTAACTAAAGTTATTGTACGAAAACCAATGTGTCTTCGGTCGATGACGACGACGACACCAATGTCATACCAATATACACCCGCAAAATTTTTTTGCGATCGTATAAAAAGTATAGGTAGGAGGTAAATGAAATTTCCCAGTTGTTGTGCAATATATATTTTGGTGAAATTTGGCTCATTTGTTTTGGGAAAAAAAAAACCTTTTTTGCTGAATAAAACTGTTGACACAGAAATATGTCTTGCTGGTCGGCATAAAATTCAGAAAAAAACAATCTGATGGACAGCAACATTGCTTATTAATTCAAAGTTGCTAGACCATGGTCTTTTAGGCAGGGCCTAGAAATGTCGACAAACTTTGATATACAGACAATAATGTAAATTTATAGAAAATATCGTCTATTGTAAGTAATTCCTATCAATCTAACTTAAGCAGAAAACTTAACATTGAAAATTGCTAATTGATTCAAAGTCACTGGACCATGTTCTAGGGGGCAGGGCCTCAAAACTATCGTCAAACTGGTATGTATTGATAGTAATGCGACTTCATACAAAATATTATTGATCGATCACAAGTAGATCCTATCAAACTTACTTATGCAGAAAACTTAACATTGAAAATTGCTTATTAATTGAAAGTCACTGGACCATGACCTGATATGTACTGATAGTAGTGCAACTTTATATTAAATATCAATCATCTATCACAAGTAGTTCCTATCAATCTAACTTAAGCAGAAAACTTAACAATTGTCCAAGGCGAGACAAAAATCACAAATTTTGAGAAATGTCTTCTAATAATAGGATTTAAACAAAAACTGATATATAGGTGTATAAAGTTATTGACAAATTATCAGTGGAAGTCAAAATTAAACATTGCATTGTATAAAGCATTGATTGTAGTTGATTCAACTATAATCATTGACAAAGGAAGATAACTCCAATTTTAAAAATTACTTGATATTTAGAAGAAAATAAAAATTTTTGCAATTTTTCCATTTATAAAGGGGCATAACTCTAGAACGGTTAAACTGATGACACGAAATTGAATCTTGATCTGTGTTTTGTGGTAATAAGCATTGTGTACAAGTTTCATAACATTTGGTTGAGGCAAACTTAAGAAAGAGAACGGAAACTAAACATTTTGCAATTTTTCCATTTATAACTAAGTTAGAGAACGGAAACCAATTTTGGGACGTACGCACAGACGGACAAGGGTAAAACTTAATGCCCCCACCGCTACGCAGGGGCATAATTAGGAAAAAAAGGTTAACAAACTGTTAACACATATTTGTCTCACCTTTTGTTATTCTGATAGTAAAATTCAAATGTTGAAATTAAAATAGCATTACTTTAACATGCAAGTTATGCCAAATATTAAGTCAATGAACCATGACTAAATATAAAGGTACAAGGACAAACAATCTCAATGGAAATGAGATTTGCCAATGCTTATACAACTACATACCAAATATTATTGACCTACCGTTAGTGGTTCCCCATAAACTGACCTAATCACAAACTAATACATGTAAACTAAGCAAAAGTTTCAAAGTCAATAGACAATGACTGAGGGGGCAGGGCCAAATAATCTCCATAGAAATGAGATGTGCCAATGCCAATACAATTGCATACTGAATATCATTGACCTCACACTAATGGTTCCCCATAAACAGGACCTTATTACAAACTGATACATTGTTGACTCCGCCACCCACGCCTATGCAGAAAATAGCATATCTATGTCTCGCTTTTCTACTCCATCAAGTCGAGACAAAAACTTACTTTTGTTAAAAAATTTGTAAGGGTTCCGCGGAACCCAGTGTCTTGCCTACTTTTGCTGTTACTCGCAGGCTCAACAAAAATGGGGAAAAATTATTAAAAATTTTCCTCTAGATACTTTCTTTTGATTGTAAGAAGCTTCTGTCCAAGTTTGGTAAAAATCCATGATTGTTTATGAATCTCATAAAAGTTTTAAAATCTATAACTGCAGACTGTATGTAATGTTAACTGAAGAATAAAATGCTTCGCTGAGGCGCAGCTTGATACGACCGCAGAGGTCGAACCCTGAACAGTTGGGGCAAGTATGGACACAACATTCAAGCTTGGTACAGCTCTGAATTTGGATTGTTATTAAATATTTGAAACAGCATAGGTTTCTGACACAGAAAGAATGTGGTCTAAGAACTTGAATTTTTTTAATTTACCTATTATGGTCCAATGTCAAAAATCAAAATACATGGTTAGATTCAGCATATCAAAGAACCCCATATATTCAATTTTTGTTAAAATCAAACAAAGTTTAATTTTGGACCCCAACTTGGACAAACTTGAAAACTGGGCCCATAATCAAAAATCTAAACACATGTTTAGATTCAGCATATCAAAGAACCCCAAGAATTCAATTTTTGCTAAAATCAAACTAAGTTTAATTTTGGACCCTTTGGACCTTAATGTAGACCAATTTAAAAAACGGGACTTAAAATTAAAAATCTAAATACACGGTTAGATTTGGAATATCAAAGAACCCCAATAATTCAATTTTTGAAGAAATCAAACAAAGTTTAATTTTGGACCCTTTTGACCTCAATATGAACCAATTTGATAGCGGGGCCCACAAATAAAAAATCTAAATTCATGGTTAGATTCAGCATATCAAAGAACCCCATATATTCAATTTTTGTTGAAATCAAAAAAAGTTTAATTTTGGACCCCAACTTGGACCAACTTGAAAACTGGGCCCATAATCAAAAATCTAAACACATGTTTAGATTCAGCATATCAAAGAACCCCAAGAATTCAATTTTTGTTAAAATCAAACTAAGTTTAATTTTGGACCCTTTGGACCTCAATGAAGACCAATTTAAAAAAACGGGACCCAAATTAAACATCTAAAAACATGGTTAGATTTGGCATATCAAAGAACCTAAATAATTCAATTTTTGATGAAATCAAACAAAGTTTAATTTTGGACCCTTTTGACCTCAATATGAACCAATTTGATAGCCGGGCCTACAAATAAAAAATCTAAATACATGGTTAGATTCAGCATATCAAAGAACCTCATATATTCAATTTTTGTTGAAATCAAACAAAGTTTAATTTTGGACCCCAATTTGGACCAACTTGAAAACTGGGCCCATAATCAAAAATCTAAATACATGTTTAGATTCAGCATATCAAAGAACCCCATATATTCAATTTTTGTAGAAATCAAACAAAGTTTAAATACTGGACCCTATCTTGGACCAACTTGAAAACTGGGCCCATAATCAAAAATCTAAACACATGTTTAGATTCAGCATATCAAAGAACCCCAATTTTAAAAATTACTTGATATTTAGAAGAAAATAAAAATTTTTGCAATTTTTCCATTTATAAAGGGGCATAACTCTAGAACGGTTAAACTGATGACACGAAATTGAATCTTGATCTGTGTTTTGTGGTAATAAGCATTGTGTACAAGTTTCATAACATTTGGTTGAGGCAAACTTAAGAAAGAGAACGGAAACTAAACATTTTGCAATTTTTCCATTTATAACTAAGTTAGAGAACGGAAACCAATTTTGGGACGTACGCACAGACGGACAAGGGTAAAACTTAATGCCCCCACCGCTACGCAGGGGCATAATTAGGAAAAAAAGGTTAACAAACTGTTAACACATATTTGTCTCACCTTTTGTTATTCTGATAGTAAAATTCAAATGTTGAAATTAAAATAGCATTACTTTAACATGCAAGTTATGCCAAATATTAAGTCAATGAACCATGACTAAATATAAAGGTACAAGGACAAACAATCTCAATGGAAATGAGATTTGCCAATGCTTATACAACTACATACCAAATATTATTGACCTACCGTTAGTGGTTCCCCATAAACTGACCTAATCACAAACTAATACATGTAAACTAAGCAAAAGTTTCAAAGTCAATAGACAATGACTGAGGGGGCAGGGCCAAATAATCTCCATAGAAATGAGATGTGCCAATGCCAATACAATTGCATACTGAATATCATTGACCTCACACTAATGGTTCCCCATAAACAGGACCTTATTACAAACTGATACATTGTTGACTCCGCCACCCACGCCTATGCAGAAAATAGCATATCTATGTCTCGCTTTTCTACTCCATCAAGTCGAGACAAAAACTTACTTTTGTTAAAAAATTTGTAAGGGTTCCGCGGAACCCAGTGTCTTGCCTACTTTTGCTGTTACTCGCAGGCTCAACAAAAATGGGGAAAAATTATTAAAAATTTTCCTCTAGATACTTTCTTTTGATTGTAAGAAGCTTCTGTCCAAGTTTGGTAAAAATCCATGATTGTTTATGAATCTCATAAAAGTTTTAAAATCTATAACTGCAGACTGTATGTAATGTTAACTGAAGAATAAAATGCTTCGCTGAGGCGCAGCTTGATACGACCGCAGAGGTCGAACCCTGAACAGTTGGGGCAAGTATGGACACAACATTCAAGCTTGGTACAGCTCTGAATTTGGATTGTTATTAAATATTTGAAACAGCATAGGTTTCTGACACAGAAAGAATGTGGTCTAAGAACTTGAATTTTTTTAATTTACCTATTATGGTCCAATGTCAAAAATCAAAATACATGGTTAGATTCAGCATATCAAAGAACCCCATATATTCAATTTTTGTTAAAATCAAACAAAGTTTAATTTTGGACCCCAACTTGGACAAACTTGAAAACTGGGCCCATAATCAAAAATCTAAACACATGTTTAGATTCAGCATATCAAAGAACCCCAAGAATTCAATTTTTGCTAAAATCAAACTAAGTTTAATTTTGGACCCTTTGGACCTTAATGTAGACCAATTTAAAAAACGGGACTTAAAATTAAAAATCTAAATACACGGTTAGATTTGGAATATCAAAGAACCCCAATAATTCAATTTTTGAAGAAATCAAACAAAGTTTAATTTTGGACCCTTTTGACCTCAATATGAACCAATTTGATAGCGGGGCCCACAAATAAAAAATCTAAATTCATGGTTAGATTCAGCATATCAAAGAACCCCATATATTCAATTTTTGTTGAAATCAAAAAAAGTTTAATTTTGGACCCCAACTTGGACCAACTTGAAAACTGGGCCCATAATCAAAAATCTAAACACATGTTTAGATTCAGCATATCAAAGAACCCCAAGAATTCAATTTTTGTTAAAATCAAACTAAGTTTAATTTTGGACCCTTTGGACCTCAATGAAGACCAATTTAAAAAAACGGGACCCAAATTAAACATCTAATAAAATGCTCCGCAGGGCGCAGCTTGATACGACCGCAGAGGTCGAACCCTGAACAGTTGGGGCAAGTATGGACACAACATTCAAGCTTGATACAGCTCTAAATTTGGATTGTGATTAAATATTTGACACAACATAGGTTTCTGACACAGAATGAATGTGGTCTAAGAACTTAAAAGTTTTAAATTGGACATTCACCTATTATGGTCCAATATCCAAAATCTAAATACATGGTTAGATTCAGCATATCAAAGAACCCCAAGAATTCAATTTTTGATGAAATCAAACAAAGTTTAATTTTGGACCCTTTTGACCTCAATGTGGACAAAGTTGATAACGGGGCCAAAAAATCAAAAATCTAAATACATGGTTAGATTCAGCATATCAAAGAACCCCATATATTCAATTTTTGTTGAAATCAAACAAAGTATAATTTTGGACCCCGATTTGGACCAACTTGAAAACTGGGCCCATAATCAAAAATCTAAATACATGTTTAGATTCAGCATATCAAAGAACCCTAAAAATTCAATTTTCGTTAAAATCAAACTAAGTTTAATTTTGGACCCTTTGGACCTTAATGTAGACCAATTTGAAAACGGAACCAAAAATTAAGAATCTAAATACACGGTTAGATTCGGCATATCAAAGAACCCCAATAATTCAATTTTTGATGAAATCAAACAAAGTTAAATTTTGGACCCTTTGGACCTCAATGTGGACCAATTTAAAAACGGGGCCCAAAATCCAAAAACTTAATACACAGTTAGATTCAGCATATTAAAGAACCCCAAGAATTCAAGAATAAAACCCCATTGAAATTGATCAAGAAATAAGCAATTTATACAAAGTATCTTCTTTTGCACAATACTGTGCAATTGAATATTTCTTGCTATTGCGCAATACTGTACAATTGACAATTTCTTGCTATTGCGCAATATTGTGCTATTGGATATTTCTTGCTATTGCGCAATACTGTGCAATTGAAGATTTCTTGCTATTGCGCAATACTGTGCAATTGAAGATTTCTTGCTATTGTGCAATACTGTGCAATTGAAAATTTCTTGCTATTGCACAATACTTATTATATAATAATTTACACATCCTGTTTGGTGTGTATCTCCTACCATATCATTATTATTTGCTTTTAAATATAAATCAGAAATAACCAACTTAAAATGGAAAATTTTAAAAGAAAAAAAAAAGGAAAAAAAGAAAAGAAAAAAAATCCCCCCCCCAAATTTTTTGAACCCCCTTATGATTCATCACCCCCAAACTCAATCCCAGCCTTCCCTTTGTGGTATGGTACCTTGCAGTAAAATTTCAGAGAGATCCATACACTTGAACACAAGTTATTGTCTGGAAACTAGAAAAATGCTTATTTTTGGCCCCTTTTTGGCCCCCAATTCCTAAACATTTCGGGTAATTACCCCCAAACTCAATTCCAGCTTTCCCTTTGTGATATGGAACCTTGTAGTACAATTTCAGAAATATCCAAACACTTACACACAAGTTATTGTCATGAAACTAGAAAAATGCTTGTTTTTTGCCCCTTTTTTGGCCCCTAATTCCTAAAATTTTGAGGCAATTACCCCCAAAATCAATTACAGCCTTCCCTTTGTGATATGGAACCTTGTGGTACAATGTCAGAGAGATCCATACACTTACACACAAGTTATTGTCTGGAAGTTACAAAAATGCTTATTTTTGGCCCCTTTTTGGCCCCTAATTCCTTAACTGTTGGTACCATAACCCCCAAAATCAATCCCAACCTTCCTTTCGTGGTATTGAACCTTAAAATAAAATTTCATGGAGATCCATTCACTTAAACTAAAGTTAGAGTGCGAAAACTAATGTGTCTTCGGACGACGCCGGACGACGACGACGACGACAACGACGACGGCGACGACGACAACGACGACGACGACGACGACGACGCCAACGTCATACCAATATACGACCAAAAAATTTTTAATTTTTGCGGTCGTATAAAAACATGGTTAGATTTGGCATATCAAAGAACCTAAATAATTCAATTTTTGATGAAATCAAACAAAGTTTAATTTTGGACCCTTTTGACCTCAATATGAACCAATTTGATAGCCGGGCCTACAAATAAAAAATCTAAATACATGGTTAGATTCAGCATATCAAAGAACCTCATATATTCAATTTTTGTTGAAATCAAACAAAGTTTAATTTTGGACCCCAATTTGGACCAACTTGAAAACTGGGCCCATAATCAAAAATCTAAATACATGTTTAGATTCAGCATATCAAAGAACCCCATATATTCAATTTTTGTAGAAATCAAACAAAGTTTAAATACTGGACCCTATCTTGGACCAACTTGAAAACTGGGCCCATAATCAAAAATCTAAACACATGTTTAGATTCAGCATATCAAAGAACCCCAAGAATTCAATTTTTGTTAAAATCAAACTAAGTTTAATTTTGGACCCTTTGGACCTTAATGTAGACCAATTTAAAAAACAGGACCCAAAATTAAAAATCTAAATACACGGTAAGATTTGGAATATCAAAGAGCCCCAATAATTCAATTTCAGATGAAATCAAACAAAGTTTAATTTTGGACCCTTTTGACCTCAATATGAACCAATTTGATAACGGGGTCCACAAATAAAAAATCTAAATACATGGTTAGATTCAGCATATCAAAGAACCCCATATATTCAATTTTTGTTGAAATCAAACAAAGTTTAATTTTGGACCCCAATTTGGACCCACTTGAAAACTGGGCCAAAAATCAAAAATTTAAACACATGTTTAGATTCAGCATATCAAAGAACCTCATATATTCAATTTTTGCTAAAATCAAACAAAGTTTAATTTTGGACCCTTTGGACCTTAATGTAGACTATTTTGAAAACTGGACCCAAAATTAAAAATCTAAATACACTGTTAGATTCGGCATAACAAATAAATAAATGTGATTAAAGATTTAACAAATCTAATGCGCCATACTGTGCAATTAAAGATTACTTCTTGAAATTTTTCAATATTTGAAATTTGAAAAAAAAATAATATTTGAAGAATAATTCTTTTTAATTTCTGAAATCTGAAATGAGAAAAAATTGACCCCCCACCATTTCTTTTTATCCCCCCCCCTTTTTTCCCCAAAAAAATTCTTTCCCTCAAGATATGGTGATAATCTCAATTCAAATTTCCAAAGGAGTTGGAAACCATAATTACCCATTTAAATTTACCATAGTGCTAACTTAATCTATTTTATAATAGAATTAAAAATATAGTGTCAAATCTTTCATATGGATTTTTTTGTAAAAAAAAATGATGCAACATTTGCAGATATTTTTACTGGTCTTCCTTTATAAATATGCATTTCTTTAAACATAATTTAAAAGCAGTGTAAGGGAAGTAACCAAAACGTTGTAATTGGATTACCTCCCTTACACTGTTTTAAATTATCTTTATTGTTCATTAACCATTACTTTATACATAATTTAAAAGCAGTGTAAGGGAGATAATTTCAATGATGTATTTGATTTATCTCCCTTACACTGCTTTAAATTATGTTTTGTACTAAAGTATTTGTCCATTAATCAGGACAACCTTGTTTGAGCCATAACCCCCCAAAGCAAATCCTAACCATCCCTTTGTGGTATGGAAACTTGTAGTATAATTTCAGAGAGATCCATACACCGTTCCACAGTTATTGTCTGGAAACTAGAAAATGCTTATTTTTGGCCCCTTTTTGGCCCCTAATTCCTCAACTGTTGGTACCATAACCCCCAAAATCAATCCCAACCTTCCTTTTGTGGTATTTAACCTTATGGTAAAATTTCAAAAAGATCCATTCACTTAAACTAAAGTTAGAGTGCGAAAACCAATGTGTCTTCGGACGATGACGACGACGCCAACGTCATACCAATATACGACCACAAAATTTTTTTGCGGTCGTATAAAAACTAAGTCCATTAACAAGTAATATACGGAAAAAAATAGGAAATAATTTTTTACAAAATTTCATTCTAGATACTAGCTTTTGATCATAAAACGAGCTCCTGTCCAAGTTTGGTACAAATCCAGGATAGTTTAAGAAAGTTATTACAATTTTTAAAACTTTAACAACAGAGTGAATATTTGTGGATGCCTCCGCTGCCGACGGAATGTAGGATCGCTATGTCTCGCAAAAGTCGCAGGCTTGACAAAAATCAAAATTTTGAGAAGCATCTTCTTGTGATAGGATGCATGTCATCAAAAAATGATACATAATATGTGCATTCCAAATTGTTTTCTTTTCTTAAGTCAAAATTATGTTTTAAAAAAATTTACTTTTTTTTACAAAATGATAAATTCTGATAATCATATTTTTGTTATGTCTTAATTAAGTAAGGTATTTGTAATTACGAAATGATTCCCCGAGTCAAAATTATTGGTTGCTTACCAAAATACATAGTCCATTGATTTTAAGAAAACATATTTTAATTGACAACACATCCTGAATTAATTGCTGGTGTCAAAATTTATGAAAATTGACAACCTATGAGCATTTACCTAGTATGCATCAATCTGTTTGCCTCACATTAAAAAATGGGTAAGCTATTCTCAAACTAACCCAAAATGAATAATCATTAAGGAGGATAACAAACTACAATTTGCATTCTGTAAATTCAGAAATTATTGTGTGCATTTATTGCGATTTTTGAAAAAGCTTCATACAGATATATGTATTTGATATCAGAATGCCAGTTCTTATTATTGCGATACTCAAGTAGTTGCATTATTCGCGTTAAAACCTTGCAATAATTTCTGAACTTACAGTACTTCCTATAGGGAAGAGAGTCACATTGATTGACTTGATCTGGAAGACAGAGAAGCGACACACAAAAACAGGTCTCATTTTTTAGCATTATAGATATTTCAAAGGCACATAACTCATTTAAAATTGTTCATCGGATTTCTTCTGAGACATAGCTGTTATAAACCTTTAATATAAATTTCTTAAAATCTTAAAGAATTATTGGGGTGAGAGGGCATACATATTTGATGGCTGGACGCCTTGTATATCTACGTCCCCTGCACCACATTGCAGTGGGGACAATTATTCAATAATTTTGTCATAACCTTAGGATGTAGCAGTTCATAGCTCCAGTGGTCTTCTTTTGTAAACAAAGAGGTGTTGCAAGGTGAGGGTTATTAATTGTGTGGTTTAAATTTAAATCATGCAAAGTGTCATTCCTAATGTTGTTCATGTCTGATATGTTATGCTTCAAATTTATTTGTTACCCAGCTTTAAACATATCATATACCATTTGTCAAAGGATTAAGTTTTGCAATACATGTGCATATATCACTTTGTACTTTTGTAAATTGTAGTTTTCTGCTTCGGTAATTAATTATTGTAGAATGTCTACATTTTCTTCCAATGCTACCTTTAAGACTTTAAATCAAATAAAAAATCCAGATTTTTTTAGAGGATGTGAGATTATTATGATCACTGAAGACATATATCAGTTATATTGTATGGAAACTAATGGCACTGCAGTTATTGATTGAACTGAGATACCTGACTGAACTTTTTGTTTCATTCTGGTCAGTGTATGATAACAATTATAAGGAATTAAGAAGGGGTACTTAGTTTATTCACAAAGCTATTTTAATAAAACATGTAGAGTCATTTTGTTCAAATACAAAATGTCAATGTAAAGTTATTCCATTTCTTTTATTGTTTATTTGATTCTTCTAAGTAAGCATCTGTGTAGTATGTCACCCAACATATAGGGCCACAAACAGCAAACGTTGTAATGGCTCCAGTTATTACTTTCTCCTGAAACAAAACAAAATACACTTTACAGAGCAGTCAAAATCCTGTAATTAAAGGATATTTTCTTCCTATTCTTTTTTTTCATTTTGCTCACCAGATAATAAACAAGATATAAAGTTACAGAACTTTGCTTATCGCCTTGAGTGAATCATTATCAATAATTGTCACCTAATTATTTATTAATTTTCTTTTCCTAGATTGTGATATCACTGTATAAGACTTATTACCCGATTTGTATTTGTACGAGCAACACAACGTGTGCCACATGTGGAGCAGGAACTGCCTACCCTTCCGAGCACCTGACTGACCTGAGATCACCTGAGTTTTGATGGGGTTCTAGTTGCTCAGTCATTAGTTTTCTATGGTGTGTTTTGTAGACTTGTTTTTCATTTCAAGGTTTTTCAAATTTTATTTGTCATGGCACTGTCATATTCTCTTTGACTTGTGAGTTTAGAATGTGACTGTCATATCATTTGTACAAATGTACTGACAATTTGAATTTAAGTTTAAATAAAATGTGTTTTTTTTTAAATTCTTATCAAGAACTGCTTGCACCACTTGTCATAATTTTGTAAAACATTATTAATGTCCAGGATATCATGTCACTTGATTTTTGAGAATCTAACGAATGATTGTAGGCCTTTAAATGAAAATATCTGTCAATCACATATTAATTAACTGATAATCAAATATATATAGAGAGCTAATTTTTATTGTTATTTTTATAAAAGATATCCCTCCTATTAAAAAGAGTAGGTCGTGGAAACAAAACACACTGACCAGGCATGTACCTTTACAATCAAATTATCCATAAGCTGTTTATTACTTTACACATATCAATTTTTATTCAATGAATAGCAAACAATCAGCCATTAACTCCCACTCCTTAACCAAATAGTAAATTGGTCGTCTCAAAAAAATTATTTAATCTATTTCCATTAATATTCAACAGCATTAGTCCTTGGTTCATTTCAAATTATCTTGATTTTAACGATTTTAAAATTTTTTGGTAACTTAATTAGTCATTTCACTGGCAAGATTATGCCCTGCATCAACATCAAAAAGAGATTTTATCAGTATAATTGTTAAGTTGTAAACAAGGCTATTGTTGTTTTTTTGTTTATGTCTTTAAATATAAGATCTCAGAACCTTAAATTTCATTTATTTTTGCTAAGCCATGCCCATGCCTTCTAACTTTTCCAGTAGCATCAGTTTAATTGTACCCGGAATTTTTATTACGTTCAAACACAGTCGTATTTGCTAAAAAGATTAAAATGAACATTAAAAGCAAGCTTGTTTTGTCCTTTCGACCTTGTGGATAACAAATTAACTATTCATAACCCTGCTTACAGCGAAAGAAATTCTATATCTTGGAGGTGCTTCCAACATAGTTCTTTTCTGCAGCATCAGCTGTTTTTGTATTGCTGAACTCCTTAATAAACTGCGACCTACGTTGCCTAACATTTTGAGTTTTTTCCTGATGGCAAACGGAAGTCAAGTAGTGAACCTGTATGGATCGCAGCAAATGAAACAGTATCCTATTAGAAAGTACTGCTTTACTGTTCACATGTGGCAACATCAGAATTGTAATTTTTGGCGTGAATTAAGTGGTTATGAGGTTCTGGATTGGGTTACAGAAAAGTAAGTAAAAAACACCACTAACTGACCTTATCAACGATATTATTTTAGAGGGCCCGAATTATATTGTCTTTCTTCTAAAGTTAATACCAAATATTGCATCTATTTAAGGAATGACTGTAATATTTTTTCTGAAGAAATAACCTAAAAAAATGTGGTGCACACTACGCGGGTTATTTAAAAGTGTGCACCACATTTTTTATGTTATTTCGAATAGACAGAAAAATTATTACAGTCATTCCTCATATTTTGATTCTAAATTCCATTTTTCAGGAGTAAATCATGAAAAAACGTTGACGACGCCACGGTCACATGACAAAATTATGTCTTTGAGCTGATTGACAAAAAACTTTTAATATATTAAAGTATATATATAGGCATTTTGTTTTCCAGAGACAAATTAAGTGCCTGTGCCGGGATGTAAACAACTTCAGGTCACCTTGCATGCGTTTCAACTACGAGCAAAACCCATGCCGTATACGGAAAGCTATATGCTTAAAGGTTATTATTTAGCATTGCAGAATAGAATAGAATAGAATAGAAAATTTTAGTTTTAAGTCCGGTTACATGAACAATACAAACATAAGCTCTGTAGAGCTTTTTGTCGACATTAATAACAATAACAACACATACTATATTAAGACATATAGGACATATAAAACATACACATTAGACATACAAAGTTAGACAGCTATATTGCATAAGCAAACATGTTCATATATAAAAGCAAGCACAAACAAGTAAAGCACTAAACTAGATTATAAGCACATGCAAAGCAGACGAAATAAATAAGCAAAACTAGTTCTAAAAGTTGCATGAAAAACATAAAAAATCAAAAGCTTTAAGATCTGCAGGAGCCACATCTGCATGAGTTGCCATTCCAGTTGTTGATCATACTTTTAAACTGGTTCAGGTTCGACTGCACACGGATCGCATCAGGCAGCTCATTCCAGAGTGTAGCTCCAGCATACCTTAATGAATGAAGTCCAAATTGTGTTGTTCTCACCTGTGGTACTTCAACAGTCTGTTGCTTTCTAAAAGAGTAAGGTACATTTTTAAAATTAACAATATTATGGAGAGAAACCGGTGACTCTTTGTGTAATATTTTAAAAACTTCTATTGCCATCATTCGTAGACGTCTTGTTTTTAAAGAAGGTAAACCAAATTTTAACAAAAGAGTTTCATAGTCACTACTAACATCTTTATAGATGAACCTCAAGGCACGTTCTTGTATTTTTTCCATTTTTTTTAGTGTTACCCTCCCCACAAAAATGCCAAACCACAGGGCAATAGTTGAAATTAGACATAATATATGAGTGATAAATAGTTAACCTTCCCAATTTAGATAGATGTTTCCCACTTCTTTTTTTTATGTTTATTTTATTGAGGAACCATGTTTTTAAAAATTCTCATAAATTCAAATTGTTCAAAGCAAACTCGAGTTATAGTACGAGTTCTACAGGAAAGAATGAAGACCAGTCATAGTGATAACTATAAGTCACTGCCATTCATTTAAGTGCATTTTTTCAATATATGAATACAAAATAAAGTTTTCTATAATTTTATTATTAACGAAAACATATGGTAAAATATTCAACAACTTCAATATAAAATTGAAAACAGGAAAATGTTTAATCAAAGAGACATCTCTCTTAACAGAGAAACCACGCCCCACCGGTTATTAAACTGTAAAAACAGAGAAACCACGCCCCATCGGTCATTAACATGTAAATGTCCGTTAACGACCGGTTTTCTGGTCCGTTTTTTTCTGTTAATGACCGATGGAAATTATTACTGAAGAATAAAGAATGTCATGTGGCCCCTTGATATCCAATAAGAGAAACTAATTCTTAAACGATATGAAATAATAGTTTAATAAATGTATTCAACGCTGTCCAGGTATTGGCACTTACGGTCTTATATCATGTAAACACTTTTATTTCGGAATAGCACAGGGTACAGCCTTTCTCTAGCTGCTTATGAAGTCTTAAAAACTAAATCTGTTTGAGGGCACTGATAGATATTTTAGTCTGGGAGACCTTGGTAAACTAAGTTAGTTGACTTTAAACTAGATTTCAGCAACGGTGAGTACATTAAGATCGGTACTTTGTGTTTTTTTTTTGTAGTTTTGTTGTTTGTTTTTGTGTTTAGTCCAGATCTGCCTGAAGGGTCAAGTCCTTTTCAACTGGTTTTACAGTTAATTCATATGTTGTGTTGCTACACCAAAATCCCAAGTTAGGGTAATGTTAGGCGGCTAAAATATACAAATACAGAGATGTGATATGGTTGTCAATGAGACAACTATCCACTAGTGGCCAAAGGACGAGGATGTAAACTACTTCATATATACGTGTCATACGTCACAAGGTACAAAACCATAACCGTATATATGTTAGCTATAAAAGGCCCCGGTATGACAAAATGTGAAATAGTTCAGAAGAGAAAACTGTTCTGTATTGGTTTTGCTCATATGATTAGCTGAACGAACAGTTGAACAATCGTGCATGGCTCCTGGTCTTATCCGTGTCTTATTGATCACATCTTATTTTTATATGTTTCGGCACTCAGCTTACACGGGAAAAAATTCTTGTAAAAATAATGTTAATCTCAACGTTGTTATTATATATATAGAATCTGTCCCAAACATGTATGACCGGACTATTTGGACTGTGCAGTGTGAAAATAGTTTTAAACAACATTTTATTTATTCAATTGTTTTAATGTATATTTAGGTTTTGCATTTATTTTATTATTCTGAACTTTGTCGTAAATTTAGGCATAAGTGTTTTACACGGATTATGTGTCATAATCTTGGACAAAGGACTTAAATTCATTTACTCTATTCATTTAATTATTTATTCTCTGTAACAGTTTAGACAATAATTTACTTATACGTGTCGGACATTAATTACTCTTCTAATCTATTGTTATTTCTATTTGGCATATGTTAATCTTCTTAATCCTTTAATTGCTTGTGCTTATATATATTGTTATTGTTTGTATGTTACTTTACATTTGGTTTGGAGTTTGTTGTTCGGTCTTGCCGGACTGCTAAAATAAAAGTTTAAGGAGCGAAATATTCCTTCTTGATTTCCATTTAGCCGGAACGCCATTTTACCCGGCTATACATGCTTTAACGGTCATATATCTGAAATATGTTAAAAGGTATCAAGACAGTTAAATATTCTTCAACGATCGAGCTGAAATTAAATAGGCTAGGCAGATTGACAACTTTCAACTCTTGGATTTCCTCAAATATCAACTATTGCCCGGTAATTTGGCACTACTGTGTGCGAATTTGAAATGCCAGACTATAAATTAAAATGTTAAAGGTGTATACATACTTATCTTTCGCGATAAGACTATTCCAATTTTTTGTTGTTGACATATTTGTGATTTACCGATTCTTTATAAGTCAATAAGTAGATCTGTATACAGCAAAAGCAATGCACACTCTATATCCCCATGTCTCTTACATCTAGATAATAGGTAAATACCATTTTTAATCCTTTTAGACTTCTTAAGGTTAAATCTTATATTTTGAAATCATACAAACTCAGTTTTTTGTGATATCCATTTGACGTGACTCTGTACTTATGTATCCCGTCATACTTTGAACGACACAATTATTTTATATCTACCTGTGTGACGTCAAACGCGCGATTCTACGCCATTACGTAAAACCTCCCATCCTTTATGGGTGGATTTTACATAGATAAATAAAATCGTATAATAGAGAAGCAAAATGAGGATGTTAAGTTTGATGTATGCCTTTTTGTACTTCTTTGTTATATTTGTTTGTTTTTATAGTGATTAAGATGATAACACAATGTTGACTCAGTGCTGTACCCCTATTTTTGACATTTTTACCTATTGTGTCTGTTTGTTTTGTTCACGCATCGTTGTCAATATAATGGAATTTGATGCGACTGTCATACAAGTGAGAGGTTTAGCTAGCTATAAAACCAGGTTCAATCCACCATTTTCTACACAAGAAAATGCATGTACCAAGTCAGGAATATGACAGTTGTTATCCATTCGTTTGATGTGTTTGAGCTTTTGATTTGCCATTTGATTAGGGACTTTCCTTTTGAATTTTCCTCGGAGTTCAGTATTTTTGTGATTTTACTTTTTCCTTTAGATTTTCTACTATATATTTTCATATAAAAAACTATCATGGATTGTATTTTGATTAACGTACATTTTATACCAAGCAGGATAGTCTCAGGTTGATTTGTCTTATTCGATTACCGGTATATGTCTCTGTTTTTATTTTTGTTGTAAAGCGTTCTCTTTTTCTAGTGATGTAAGCGCAAGTATTATTTTATAGATACTTTCAATTAGAGACATATATACAAATGATTGCCGAGTTTTTGAGCTTCGGTCCTTGCTTGGAAGTTGACATGAATTGTTCAAATCCAGTCAAAATTTTTTTTCAATGTGTTACTATATGAAATATTATTAGAAAGCAAAAAATTGTAGTAGACGAAAAATTATTGTATAACACGATAGACGAATCCTAATCATAAAATGAACACTTTCATGTCATGAAATAAAAACGGAAAAAAATGTATACATGTATTATCAAAATTTGAAATTAGTGACACAGATAAAGTAAGTTTAATTCTTTATTTGATCTAATTCTGTTCAATTACATGTCTAAAAAGACAATAAACAGAAATATATTTACTGCTGATTAGTTACAGGTTCCAGGGTGAGGCAGTGTCAAGGTAAAATAAGTTTTGGTAGCCAACTGCTGTGATCATTACCAAGGTTATTTATTGTTGAATATCGTGATAAATGCTACTTGTTTTAAGGATATTTGGATAATACCGACGACTGAAAAACTGATAGTGACTATTCTCAACCTTTCAGATCAATACATGACAATATAAAAAGGTAAACATTGTTGAAGGCGTCATCATGATATCATCTGCAGGCATCATCTACAAGATCTTTACACTAAATTGGTATGAGGCAGGTGTTGTCTGAAACTTGTGTTTCTATAGAATATAGAACGATTTTTTGTATATTTCAAATGAATATGAATCACAACTGGCCATGGACATGATGGACCATGGTTCAGTTACAATTACATGTTATTCAGCAGTTTTCAACTTGAACTTGAAGACAGCCTCCACAATCCAGGTAGTTTAGGATGAGTTCTGTAATTACAGTATCGGGTCTGTTCGCCCTAATTACATGTTCACCCAGGGTTCGTTTGCCCTTGATCTGTTTTTCCTATAGATATATTAATATTGTATTTTGGTATACCTATGCCAGGATTTATTAGGTAAATATAAATTATCTTAAAAACATGAAAAAAAAAAACACATCAAAGATACCAGTTTTATGAATTTGTACGCCACAGTTTCAACTAAAGACTCATCAGGGTTGCATTAATTAAAAAAAAATCAAAAGGCCAATTAATTTAGGAAGTTGAAGAGCATTGAAATGTTTTTGAATTAATTGCTTGTTTTTTGAGTAATGATTGTCTTCATTGTAAGATTTGTTTTTAATATTTAGAATTAATATTAAATGGCTGTTGATTGTTAAGATGATTAGGTAAATTTACGATTTCTTTGATCTGAACAGTTGTTGAATAGTCTTTAATGGTTTGAGAAGGAAAATAATTTTTTTTAAACAAACTAGTCTGCTTTGAAAAAGTAAAAACAAATCATGTACAAATTATATAATATACAAGAGAATTTATTTTTGCAGCTTGGCTCTTTTGATCTCAAGTGTGTTTTGTTATATTCATGTATGGAAGTGATTTATTGAATCACTTAATTCTTCCATAAACTATATATTATACTAACAGATAACTTGGTAAAAAGAAAAAAAACAACCAAAACAACAGAAGAGAAAAAAAAACACCAAAAAACCTAGATAATTTGGTCTTCAGTTGTTTTAATCAAAAGAAAATAAATATCAATAGCAGCAGTACAACATACATATTTGACGAAATTTTCAACACACCTTAATATATTCCATTCAAATAATATATTATACGTATACCATTACACAACAAATAAAATAAGAATCAGGGCGAATGGACTCGGGGCAAACAAGTACATGTATTAAGGTGAACAGGTTCTAGGGCGTACAGACCCAGATTCTGTAAATGCAGCATATTGCTGTTTACTCAACTTTAGCATAATTTTAATGGGTGCCACATGTGGAGAAGGATTTGCTTACCCTTCCGGAGTACCTGAGATCACCCCCAGTTTTTAGTGGGGTTCATGTTACTCCGTGTGGTTTTTTATGTTGTTTGTCTGTTTCTTTTTTAGCCATGGTGTTGTCAGTTTATTTTCGACTTATGAGTTTGAAGGTCATTTTGGTATCCTTCGCCTCTCTTTTAGCGGACTAAGTTAACCTCATTATAATGGAATCCCCTGCCAATGGGGCCAGTGATATTGTGCATTACCTGATTCATCATATTTTTGCAGAGTTCAAGATACTTTAAATGTTTCCTTAAGACCAAGGACTGACAAAAATGTGGTAGTCCTTCACGTTTTGAAAATTATGACCTAACTTGTAATATTAGATATTATGGTAGAAAACTTTAGAAAATGAAATTAAAGTATACATAGGTCTGTAGTCAGAATTTAAGTATGCTTTTTCGAAAATCTCGATATTGTTTCAATAAATCATGTATTCACTGAGTCCCGTTAATATTCATGATCACCATATGCAATTTGTCAAAATGCACCTACTCAAACATTAAAAAGTCGGACGAGATTTTGTTGGCAAGGGCCGACAGGTCTGACGGTTTTTATACGCCCGTTTACGGGACGTATTATGGTATACCGTTGACCGTCTGTCCGTCGTCAACATGTCGTACATTAACTCAAAAAAGCTGTAACCAATATGCATGAAACTTTGGTGAATTGTTTATATCTATTGACATGAGCTCCCTTTTGTTTTTTATAAATTTCAGATTTACCGTTTCAGAGTTTTGGGGTTTTATTCATTAAAAAAAGGGGGGATTTTCCAGTTTTCCGACAATAACTCAAGAATGCTTTCACCAACTTGCAAGAAATTTTGATGAATTGTTTATATCTATTGACATGAGCTCCCTTTGGAATTTTTATAAATTTTAGATTTTACGTTTCCGGGTTACAGGGTTTTATTCATAAAAAAAGGGTGATTTTCCAGTTTTCGGACAATAACTAAAAAATGCTTTCAGCAGTTCTCATGAAACTTTAGTGAATTGTTTATATCTGTTGATGTAAGCTCCCTTTAGAATTTTATAAATTTTAGATTTTACATTTCTGAGTTCAATGGAGTTGTGGGGTTTTATTCATTAAAAAAGGGGGGATTTTCCAGTTTTTGGGCAATAACTCAAAAATGCTTTCAGCAGTTCTCATGAAACTTTGGTGAATTATTTATATCTGTTGATGTAAGCTCCCTTTAGAATTTTATAAATTTTAGATTTTACATTTCTGAGTTATGGGGTTTTATTCATTAAAAAAGGGGGGATTTTCTAATTTTTGGACAATAACTCAAAAATGCTTTCAGCAGTTCTCATGAAACTCTGGTGAATTATTTATAGCTATTGTTGTAATCTCCTTATTGATTTTCATCAATTTCAAATATGACATTGAGTAGAAATTTAACTTTATTTGTTTATAGTCAGACAACAGATTTACTAAGTATTAAGCAACAGCACAGTGTATTGCACAACAGCAAGAAATCTTTAATTGAATATAAATTCAATTCATATAATCAATTTCAAGTTCTTTGACTACATTTATTCAGAAACCTTTAATATGTCAAATATTTAATTACAATCCAAATTCAGACCAGTATCAAGCTTGAATATTGTGTCCATTTTTGCCCCAACTGTTCAGGGTTGGACCTCTGCGGGCGTATCCAGCTGCGCTCAGCAAAGCAGTTTATTGTGAAGTATGTTTTCTCAATGTAACATAAATAGAATTGTTCTTGTAATTGTTTTAGTCTTCAGAAGGAACAGAAAAAGTTAAAATTGATAAGTCAAAGCATGAATTTATAATTGTAATCCCATATATATTTAACCATCTTCCATTAAAACTATGATTGTCTTCAGATAAAATTTCAGATATCACTTAAGTAATTTTAGAAGTAGAAATTTAAACACTTATAAGTGATAACATTTTCTTGATTTTTTTCTCTAATGAAGAATGATAATTTTAATTTTAAAATTGAAGTCATTTACACATCTGACTGCTCAACAGATAAATATTAATGAATATCACTACATTTAGGTAACCCAATTAGCTTGACCACTATCATGACTATCCTATCATTTATGACCCCCAACAAATGGCCACTATTTGATGGTGATCATACTAGTTGGTGGACACTTATCACAGGTTGTCTAGTGCTTTCCATGTGATTTCCGAACAAGGGATGAATATTCTTTTATTTTTATTTCTGCCAATCAACCAGCATTACCACCAATAGTTAAAAATAGAACTTAAGGGTAAAATGCAAGTAGTTGTCTATTATTTTGAAAGCCATTATACATGTGCAGGTAACGTGATGTATGGATGCAAGACAACTCAAACTTAAGACAACTCGGACTGTCTACAAAAAAGACAACTCAGACATTCTGCAATGCAAACTCAGAAAAAGTATAAATGGAGAGTTTTGATGCCCTTTTTGACTATATAAATGATTAAATGAGTGTCTACTCTGTAAAAGACAATTCATACTATCTATGAAGAGAAGGTGGATTGTCTATTTAGACCATTCAAGATCACAAGATAGACTGAGGACAATTTCGAGCTTGACTTTTTGTGTAGACATGCATCTGCCTATTGTTGAAGATTGTATGATGCTCCCTAGATTTATTTTTTTTTTCTGTTGTTTGAAAGCTGTATATAAGTTCTTAACGGGTCAACTTGGTCTGAGTTGTCTCTGGGCTGAGTTGTCTCATATTCACATGTACATGATGTTGATAGAGAAAACATGACAAGAAAACAATGCTCAGAATGTAAAGTTCTATCTCAGTCCTTCCTTTCTTTTTCCACCAAAAATTAACAGACTACTTATAAGAGTTATTTGCCATTTTTACTCAATTTTTGTGTTTTTATACGACCGCAAAAAAATTTTGTGGTCGTATATTGGTATGACGTTGGCGTCGTCCGAAGACACATTGGTTTTCGCACTCTAACTTTAGTTTAAGTGAATGGATCTTTTTGAAATTTGACCATAAGGTTAAATACCACAAAAGGAAGGTTGGGATTGATTTAGGGGGTTATGGTACCAACAGTTAAGGAATTAGGGGCCGAAAAGGGGCCAAAAATAAGCATTTTCTAGTTTCCAGACAATAACTGTGGAATGGTGTATGGATCTTTCTGAAATTATACTACAAGTTTCCATACCACAAAGGGATGGTTAGGATTTGCTTTGGGGGGTTATGGCTCAAACCGTTTAGGAATTAGGGGCAAAAAAGGGGGAAAAACAAGGTTGTCCTGGTTAATGGACAAATACTTTAGTACAAAACAATTTAAAGCAGTGTAAGGGAGATAAATCAAATACATCATTGAAATTATCTCCCTTACACTGCTTTTAAATTATGTATAAAGTAATGGTTAATGAACAATAAAGATAATTTAAAACAGTGTAAGGGAGGTAATCCAAATACAACGTTTTGGTTACTTCCCTTACACTGCTTTTAAATTATGTTTAAAGAAATGCATATTTATAAAGGTAGACCAGTAAAAATATCTGCAAATGTTGCATCTTTTTTTTTTACAAAAAAATCCTTATGAAAGATTTGACACTATATTTTTAATTCTATTATAATATAGATTAAGTTAGCACTATGGTAAATTTAAATGGGTAATTATGGTTGCCAACTCCATTGGAAATTTGAATTGAAATTATGACCATATCTTGAGGGAAAGAATTTTTTGGGGGAAAAAAAGGGGGGGGGGGGATAAAAAGAAATTGTGGGGGGTCAATTTTTTCTCATTTCAGATTTCAGAAATTAAAAAGAACTATTCTTCAAATATTATTTTTTTTTCAAATTTCAAATATTGAAAAATTTCAAGAAGTAATCTTTAATTGCACAGTATGGGTCATTAGATTTGTAAAATCTTTGATCACATTTATTTATTTGTTATGCCGAATCTAACAGTGTATTTAGATTTTTAATTTTGGGTCCAGTTTTCAAATTGGTCTACATTAAAGTCCAAAGGGTCCAAAATTAAACTTTGTTTGATTTTAGCAAAAATTGAATATATGAGGTTCTTTGATATGCTGAATCTAAACATGTATTTAGATTTTTGATTTTTGGCCCAGTTTTCAAGTTGGTCCAAATTGGGGTCCAAAATTAAACTTTGTTTGATTTCAACAAAAATTGAATATATGGGGTTCTTTGATATGCTGAATCTAACCATGTATTTAGATTTTTTATTTGTGGACCCCACTATCAAATTGGTTCATATTGAGGTCAAAAGGGTCCAAAATTAAACTTTGTTTGATTTCATCTAAAATTGAATTATTGGGGTTCTTTGATATACCGTATCTAACCGTGTATTTAGATTTTTAATTTTGGGTCTTGTTTTTTAAATTGGTCTACATTAAGGTCCAAAGGGTCCAAAACAAGGGTCCGGAAATGATCATATTTGCCAGTCATGTCCTAAGATGAAACTATTTGTCCTAAACGAGTAATTAGGATTTAGGACAAATTTTATTTTTTTACAGAAGTAATTTCGGTCATTTCATTGACTCAATGTTTGAAATCGGATTTCGTAATCGCCATTTTGCACTTGTGATCACTTGTTTTTGTTTATAATCCCTTTCCTGTAATAAAACTGCCACTAGATAGTTTGATAATCCTGAGGGCCCTCCTAATATCTATACCAATGCCTCCAGGAAACATTGGCTAATGATCACTAATCACTTTTTACCTGTGGTTTTAATTCACACCTGACAGTGATCACAAGCTCAGAATAATATCTTTAAAACATTAAAGTTCCCTGACATGTGTATTCATTATTTATTTACTTTTCATCAAAGACAGTCATCAATTCTGATTTAAAAATTAAATCTAAATTTACGTAGAAAAAAGTATTTTTTCATGAGTAACACATGTGCTTTATTTACTATGGAATACGCATGCGTGAAATTGTCTTCAGCAAATTTAATATTTAATCGTAAAATGCAAATTGATTTCATGCTAAATTAAACGAGTGCAACTATTATCTGTTATATTCAAACACCTTTAAAGGTAATAAAATAAAAAAGCCGGTGTTTTCCTGTTAATTTGATAAACAAAACAAATCCCGGAAATGAATCCGGAATTATTCGTACTTTAAAATATCGCAAACTTCCGGTTTTAACTTTTGTCAAATTGAAAGAAACGTTAGCAATGTCTGAGAAATTAACCATTTTGAGTCATTAAAATCATTTCAATTTTAGACTGTTGCCTTCCCTAAACTGTCCTTCATGGTAATGATAAGACATTTACGTAGTAAATGCGATGAAACAGCAATACAAGTTCGTCATGTTCGTTGATGCTATGAATATAGTCAAGTTGATATCGGCAATTTGAAAAGGGGCACCAACTTTTCAAACATCTCAAAATGACCGAAATTGTCTGGAAAAATTTCCGGATCCTTGGTCCAAAATTAAACTTAGTTTGATTTTAACAAAAATTGAATTCTTGGGGTTCTTTGATATGCTGATTCTAAACATGTGTTTAGATTTTTGATTATGGGCCCAGTTTTCAAGTTGGTCCAAGATAGGGTCCAGTATTTAAACTTTGTTTGATTTCAACAAAAATTGAATATATGGGGTTCTTTGATATGCTGAATCTAAACATGTATTTAGATTTTTGATAATGGGCCCAGTTTTCAAGTTGGTCCAAATTGGGGTCCAAAATTAAACTTTGTTTGATTTCAACAAAAATTGAATATATGAGGTTCTTTGATATGCTGAATCTAACCATGTATTTAGATTTATTATTTGTGGGCCCCGCTATCAAATTGGTTCATATTAAGGTCAAAAGGGTCCTAAATTAAAATTTGTTTGATTTCATCAAAAATTGAATTATTGGGGTTCTTTGATATTCCAAATGTAACCGTGTATTTAGATTTTTAATTTTAAGTCCCGTTTTTTAAATTGGTCTACATTAAGGTCCAAAGGGTCCAAAATTAAACTTAGTTTGATTTTAGCAAAAATTGAATATATGAGGTTCTTTGATATGCTGAATCAAAACATGTATTTAGATTTTTGATTTTTGGCCCAGTTTTCAAGTTGGTCCAAATTGGGGTCCAAAATTAAACTTTGTTTGATTTCAACAAAAATTGAACAAATGGGGTTCTTTGATATGCTGAATCTAACCATGTATTTAGATTTTTTATTTGTGGGCCCCACTATCAAATTGGTTCATATTGAGGTCAAAAGGGTCCAAAATTAAACTTTGTTTGATTTCATCAAAAAATGAATTATTGGGGTTCTTTGATATTCCAAATCTAACCGTGTATTTAGATTTCTAATTTTAAGTCCCGTTTTTATACGACCGCAAAAAAATTTTGTGGTCGTATATTGGTATGACGTTGGCGTCGTCGTCCGGCGTCGTCGTCCGAATACATATTGGTTTTCGCACTCTAACTTTAGTTTAAGTGAATGGATCTTTTTGAAATTTGACCATAAGGTTAAATACCACAAAAGGAAGGTTGGGATTGATTTTGGGGGTTATGGTACCAACAGTTAAGGAATTAGGGGCCAAAAATGAGCATTTTCTAGTTTCCAGACAATAACTGTGGAACGGTGTATGGATCTCTCTGAAATTATACTACAAGTTTCCATACCACAAAGGGATGGTTAGGATTTGCTTTGGGGGGTTATGGCTCAAACCGTTTAGGAATTAGAGGCAAAAAAGGGGGAAAAACATGGTTGTCCTGGTTAATGGACAAATACTTTAGTACAAAACATAATTTTAAGCAGTGTAAGGGAGATAAATCAAATACATCATTGAAATTATCTCCCTTACACTGCTTTTAAATTATGTATAAAGTAATGGTTAATGAACAATAAAGATAATCTAAAACAGTGTAAGGGAGGTAATCCAAATACAACGTTTTGGTTACTTCCCTTACACTGCTTTTAAATTATGTTTAAAGAAATGCATATTTATAAAGGAAGACCAGTAAAAATATCTGCAAATGTTTTCATCTTTTTTTTTTACAAAAAAATCCATATGAAAGATTTGACACTATATTTTTATTAATTCTATTATAAAATAGATTAAGTTAGCACTATGGTAAATTTAAATGGGTAATTATGGTTGCCAACTCCATTGGAAATTTGAATTGAGATTATGACCATATCTTGAGGGAAAGAATTTTTTTGGGGGAAAAAGGGGGGGGGGGATAAAAAGAAATTGTGGGGGGCCAATTTTTTCTCATTTCAGATTTCAGAAATTAAAAAGAATTATTCTTCAAATATTATTTTTTTTTCAAATTTCAAATATTGAAAAATTTCAAGAAGTAATCTTTAATTGCACAGTATGGCGCATTAGATTTGTAAAATCTTTGATCACATTTATTTATTTGTTATGCCGAATCTAACAGTGTATTTAGATTTTTAATTTTGGGTCCAGTTTTCAAATTGGTCTACATTAATGTCCAAAGGGTCCAAAATTAAACTTTGTTTGATTTTAGCAAAAATTGAATATATGAGGTTCTTTGATATGCTGAATCTAAACATGTATTTAGATTTTTGATTTTTGGCCCAGTTTTCAAGTTGGTCCAAATTGGGGTCCAAAATTAAACTTTGTTTGATTTCAACAAAAATTGAATATATGGGGTTCTTTGATATGCTGAATCTAACCATGTATTTAGATTTTTTATTTGTGGACCCCGTTATCTAATTGGTTCATATTGAGGTCAAAAGGGTCCAAAATTAAACTTTGTTTGATTTCATCTAAAATTGAATTATTGGGGTTCTTTGATATTCCAAATCTAACCGTGTATTTAAGTTTTTAATTTTGGGTCCTGTTTTTTAATTTGGTCTACATTGAGGTCCAAAGGGTCCAAAATTAAACTTAGTTTGATTTTGACAAAAATTGAATTCTTGGGGTTCTTTGATTTGCTGAATCTAAACATGTATTTAGATTTTTGATTATGGGCCCAGTTTTCAAGTTGGTCCAAATTGGGGTCCAAAATTAAACTTTGTTTGATTTCAACAAAAATTGAATATATGAGGTTCTTTGATATGCTGAATCTAACCATGTATTTAGATTTTTTATTTGTAGGCCCCGCTATCAAATTGGTTCATATTGAGGTCAAAAGGGTCCAAAATTAAACTTTGTTTGATTTCATCGAAAATTGAATTATTGGGGTTCTTTGATATGCCAAATCTAACCGTGTTTTTAGATTTTTAATTTGGGTCCCGTTTTTTAAATTGGTCTACATTAAGGTCCAAAGGGTCCAAAATTAAACTTAGTTTGATTTTAGCAAAAATTGAATTCTTGGGGTTCTTTGATATGCTGAATCTAAACATGTGTTTAGATTTTTGATTATGGGCCCAGTTTTCAAGTTTGTCCAAGTTAGGGTCCAAAATTAAACTTTGTTTGATTTTAACAAAAATTGAATATATGGGGTTCTTTGATATGCTGAATCTAACCATGTATTTTGATTTTGGACATTGGACCATAATAGGTAAATTAAAAAAATTCAAGTTCTTAGACCACATTCTTTCTGTGTCAGAAACCTATGCTGTGTCAAATATTTAATAACAATCCAAATTCAGAGCTGTATCAAGCTAGAATGTTGTGTCCATACTTGCCCCAACTGTTCAGGGTTCGACCTCTGCGGTCGTATCAAGCTGCGCCCCAGCGAAGCATTTTATTTAAATTGGTCTACATTAAGGTCAAAAGGGTCCAAAATTAAACTTAGTTTGATTTTAGCAAAAATTGAATTCTTGGGGTTCTTTGATATGCTGAATCTAAACATGTGTTTAGATTTTTGATTATAGGCCCAGTTTTCAAGTTTGTCCAAGTTGGGGTCCAAAATTAAACTTTGTTTGATTTTAACAAAAATTGAATATATGGGGTTCTTTGATATGCTGAATCTAACCATGTATTTTGATTTTGGACATTGGACCATAATAGGTAAATTAAAAAAATTCAAGTTCTTAGACCACATTCTTTCTGTGTCAGAAACCTATGCTGTGTCAAATATTTAATAACAATCCAAATTCAGAGCTGTATCAAGCTTGAATGTTGTGTCCATACTTACCCCAACTGTTCAGGGTTCGACCTCTGTGGTCGTATCAAGCTGCGCCCCAGCGAAGCATTTTATTGGCCATTATTTTGAAAGTATAATAGATGGAAAGAAACTATTAAAAGTAAAAATGATAAGCAAATCAAAATTTATCCAACATGTCGGACGACAATTGTCAAGTGACTCCATCATTTGTCCATGCAGAATTTTGACTGCCTACTTGAAAACTATTGAGAGCAGAACTGTGAGCAGTAAAAATGATAAGCAAGATAAAATTTCAAATAAGTCAAATACATATATGTAACCCAAATTGTTCGTCTGATTTGACTGCCCATAAAATCCTTATTCAGCAATGTTTAACTCTACTTTGTGAAAATTGAAATGATTAACCACTATTCATTTCTTACACATGAAGCAGGTAATTATATATATAAGACTTAACATTATCCTTATTTTCCTTTCAGAATCCATTTATAATTATTAAACTTTCACAAATGTATTTGATTTTTATGATTTTCTCCCTTTTTTTATGGAAATGCAAATTGGGTTAAGGTCATTAGGTAAAGAGCATAAAACTAAAAGCAAAAGTCTTTACTATTTTTACAAAATGGATCTACGTATTTACTGTTATAAAGGGTAAGACTTTTCAAAATTTCAATTTATTTTGAAAGGAAAACTTATCTACTCTTCAGTGCTTACCTTGTGTTCATGTGTCATCAAAAAGCTAGATGAAGGAATGATTACAAACATTTCTGCATAAGGACTTACAATATGACCATTTTGAAAACCCTGGTTTGCATATTGCTTTCAACTTTTATTCCCTCTGCTTTGAAGGATGGGGTACTATATACTGGTTTATGTCTGTTTGTCCCATGAAATTTTTGTCAAACTTCTTTTAGGATCTACAATTCAGAAATTTGGTAGCAAGCTTCATGTGAGCATGCTATAACCAGTGATGTGTTTTCACATTCATTGCTTATGAACTTCCTGTTTACTGAACACTTAAGATATATTCTTAAACATACAATTTAGATAGATGTAATGACCATGTATGGTATTTTGTTTCATGTGAGCATGCTTTACTGTGTGATGCATTTTCAGATTTTCATTACTCAACCACTCAATTCAATTCAAAGATTTATTTAAAGTCGATATTCAATAAACTACATAAACACAAGCTCTAGTGAGCTTTTCAAATCAACTGAATAACAACATATATACACACATACATAAGTCATGAAAACAACACAATTTTAAACATACAGTGCATAGTAAGATACCATAGATGACATATAAAAGTTAAAAAGCATAGCATGCAAATTAAAGTATATCTTAAAACATAGCACAATATAAAATGATAAGCACAGCAGATACTAGCAACTAAAAAAGCTAAAAAAATCAAATAGTCACACATAAAATAAAAAAGCACAGGTATAACAACACTATATGCATGCACTGCACTGGCATGAGCTGTTATTTGGATCCCATGTTTGTACCAATTTTTTGAATAGGTTATAAGATGTTTCCATTCGACAATGGTTAGGCAGCTCATTCCAGATTTGTGCAGCATTATAGCGAAACAATCTTAAACCATACCTGGTAGTTCTGACTCTCGTGAATACTGCTGTTTTCTGTGATCTTAAATCATACTTCTGAATTTTGATATCTATTAATTCATGAAGATAGCTTGGACTTTTTTTGTGAATTATTTTGAAAGTTTTTGTTGCAATAGTTTTTATTAACCGGATTTTCGAAGGAAAAATCGGTTATTGATTTGGGGATGTATGGCGGGCGGCTGCCGAACAGTGTCCGTTCATTAACGTGAAAATGCTTTGACGAAATTTTAGATATGTTGTTTCCTGTGACTAAAGGAAGGTCAAGTTCAATTTTCATGATTGTAGCTTTTCTCGTTGTTGAGTTATAGCCCTTTCTCAAGAATTCTATTTTTGATGAATTATTCCATTTCTGTACAAAGGGAAATAACTAATTTTTTAAAAGATTTTTAAAAGACATTGTATTAATGATAAATGACATTTTGGATTTTTTTTTCTTTTCTTTGGTAAATTGTTTGAAGAATTTTGTGGTAGGTTTGTTTGTTATTCTGTATAAACTAATTTTCTGAATGCTATATATATAATTTTTTTTTAGGAAGTGAACTCCTTTAATTAGATAATAATCTATTTTTATTAAAGGATATATTTCATTACATTACATTGTGAAGATAAAGTTGTTGACATTGATAGATAAGTTGCAGATCTGTATTAGTTTGTGACAAATGAAAGAAAAAATATTTGGAACTATTAATTATATTTGATTATAATTTGAAAATAGATATACATTGTGTAACATCATATCTAATTTTAGAGAACTATGTTTTCTTTATTAGTTAAACCATATTTCTGTTCAAAGGGAAATGACTCAAACTCATTCCATGAACCAGTAATGATAAATTAGTATATGGATTCTGTTCAATTAATTTTAATCGTTAGTTGTCAAAATTTCTTTATAACTATTTTCTTAAGTCATGTGTGTAATGAAGGTAGATGTCACAGTTGTTATGTGGTATTTTATTTTTGTTGTGTGTGTTAATGCTTAATTTTTACATGATTCTGTTTGGGGTTCATTTTTGCAAATATCTTTTTCATTATTAATTAGATAATAATCTATTTTAAATATTCAATCACAATCCAAATTCAGAGCTGTTTTAAGCTTAAATGTTGTGTCCATACTTGCTCAACTGTTCAGGGTTCGACCTCTGCAGGAAAATCCAGTTTGCTGTCACTCGACAGCCTCTTGTTCTTATTTTTAAAGAAGGTAATTTTGAATTTTCTAGCAGATTTTCGTATGAACTTTCATAATCTTCATAGATGAATCTAAGAGCTCTTTCTTGAATTTTTTCCATTTTAAAGGAATTTTTTTCACTAGAGTAGTGCCAAATTACTGGACAATAGATAAAATTCGAAAGAATGAATGAGTAGTATGCTGTTAACCTACCTAGCCTGTTTAAATATTTACCCATTCGTTTTAGAATATTTAATTGTCTTGATGCCTTTTTACATATTTCAGATATATGATTGTTAAAGTTTAAGTCTGAAGCTATAGTTATTCCCAGAAGTTTAACATTTTCTTCACAAGAAATTTTGTTTCCATTTAAATTGAATGTCAAAATATGTTTATTTGTTTTTTTCCAATGGCTATAGCCTGGAATTTGTTTTGGATTAGCCTTCATTAAATTTATCGAAAACCAGTTTATTAGATTTAAACTATCAGTTTCTAAACTTTCAACAACTTTATCTATATCATAATCTCTATATGATACAGTGTTATCATCAGCACAATTATAAATGGTGTTATTTTGTACAAAATGAAATATGTCATTTATGAAGACATTGAAAAGAACTGGCATTCATACCACATCTTCTTATATCTATGGACTAAGAATTGACCCTTGTGGTACACCTTTAAACATACAATCCCATTCGCTGTAAGAACTTCCAACTTTGATACGTTGTTTTCTGTTTTCTAAATAACTTTGTAATAATTTTAGAGAATTTTTTGACAGACCATATGATTCCAATTTTAGTAAAAGTAAATTGTGCGGTAAACAATCAAATGCTTTAGATAGATCCATCAGAATTACGGCAATAAATTTGTTGTCGTCCAGAGCATTTTTCCAGTCTTCTATTATTTTAATAAGTGCTGTTTGGCAACCAAAACCTGACCTAAATGTGGAAAGAAGAGGATGAAAATGTTTATTTAAAAATTCCATTAATTGATCATGTATAGCTCTTTCATAAATTTTGGAAATACATGGTAACACACTTACAGGTCTATAGTTTTCTTAATCTAGAGAGTTATTCTTTTTAAAAAGTGGGGATACCTAAGCAGCTTTAAAATTATCTGGAAAAATTGAACTTTCAATTGATGAATTAACTAAAATTTTAATAGGATATGATATTACTGGTTGTGCCATTTTTATAATTTTTGGTGAAATATTGTCATATCAAGTAGCTTTTCTTATATTTAATCTATTTATTTGTTTACTCACAAACTCTTCTGTTGCAGGTTTAAAATTCAACTCATTATAATCAGTTTTATTTTCTTCAATTTTTATTAGACTTGGGTGATTTCTTTTTTAATGTTTTTGCCTCCTATATCTTTAGCTATTTTTATGAAAAATTTATTGAAAATTTCTGATACCTCTTTAGGATCACTGAGAATTTTATCATTTTCATATAAAATTATGTTATTGTTTGATTTAATGCTTATATTAGATAAAAATGCTTTAATAGTGGAATAAAATGTTGTTGATTTTGGACCACCAGCAGTTCTTTCATAAAAATATTTTTTAATTGAGCTCTTTTAATATGACTGCAAAAAAAATTTTGGGATCGTATGATGTCGTCGTCGTCCGAAGACACATTGGTTTCCGGACAATTACTTTAGTTTAAGTGAATGGATCTCTATGAAATTTTTTAAGAAGGTTCAATACCACAAAAGGAAGGTTGGGATTGATTTTGGGGATGATGGTCCCAACCGTTTAGGAATTAGGGGCCCAAAAGGGGCAAAAAACAAGCATTCAGGATAATAACTTGTGTATAAGTATTTCGATTTCTCTGAAATTGTACGACAATGTTTAATACCTCAAGTAGAAGGTTGGGATTTATTTTAGGGGTTATGGGGCCAACAGTTTAGGAATAAAGGGCCAAAAACAAGCATTTTTCTAGTTTCCAGACAATAACTTGTGTTTAAGTGTATGGATCTCTCTGAAATTGTACTACAAGGTTCCATACTACAAAGGAAAGGCTGGGATCGAGTTTTGAGGTTATTGCACCAAGGGGGGTTTCAAAAAGTTGGGGGGGGGGGGGGGGATTTTTTTCCCCCAATTTTTTTTGGGATTCATATTTTTTTTCAAAATTTTTCAAATTTTGAATTTTTGAAAAGTTTCAAGAAGAAATCTTCAATTGCACAGTATTGCGCAATAGATTTGTAAGATCTTTGACCACATTTATTTTGTGTCAGAAATCTATATTATGTCAAAAATTTGATCACAATCCAAATTCAGACAGTATTAAGCTTGAATATTGTGTCCAAATTTGTACCAACTGTTCAGGGTTCGACCACTGCGGTCGTATCAGGCTGCGCTCAGCGAAGCATTTTATTAATTTTTGTAACAATATTTCTCTGTCTTCTGTACAACTCCCAATTAACTGAATTCTTATATATTTTAACACATAGTTGCAATGTGTGAAATTTTAGTTGCATTTTTCTTGGAAACTACAAATGAGAGTGTTCTTAAATTTATGATCCAGTGTAATGTGAGCATGCTGTACCCTGTAATGCATTTTCACATCTATTGCTCATCCACTTTCTGTTAACCAAATACTTGAAAAGGGGGGTTTAATTTGAAACCAATAGCTCAGAGTTCAACTTGTTTTATTACATATCTAAGGACCAGAATGAATATACATTGTAGCTATCTTATACTAATACTGATAAGTACTGTTGACATACAAAGAGCATTGTTTTTAAGCAGTGAAAGATAACCATGATAACAATTTGTTTTTATTGTAAACCTGTGACAACATGGATCATGTGTAGCAAATAAAGCCATATGACTGGAATATTACCAATCAGTGAACATCTCAGTTTCAAAGCTTAGACAACCCATCACTTTTGAATCTTGTTTAGATAAATTTTGAATGAAATTTGATTACCATATGGTTTTAGTCATAAATATCATAAAAAAAATAGCATAAATATCATCCAGATAGCTACTGATGACTTGTCCAATTACCAACATCCAGCATTGATTGTACATGATTTACTCATAGAGGATTTGCTTTATCTTTTTCTTTTTAATTTCAGACTGCTAGAGAGAGATGTTATCAAGACATTAAAGGTTGGTATATTGCAATGTATAATATATTGATGAGCAATTATTTCTAATTAAAAGTATTATTACAGAAGATTTATAGATCCATTTTAATTGTCTTAAATTCTAGAAATATAGCTACACGTCAAGCATGTAGTCAGTGGATTTTTTTGTTTACTCAGTCAGATGCAAAACATTGATACTGCTTATATATATATATATATATATATATTAATTTAGACTTGTATATATATATATATATATATATTTTCAATTTAGACTTGTATGTATATATATATATATATATATATATCATTTAAATCATATACAATTCTTAATGCAAAGAACTGTAGCTAGATAGAGAAACAAGTGCAATCAAGACAAATTGGTGAATGAGCTTGGTCTTTCTTTTACCATGTTTACAGTTTAATAATCCCCTTGAGAAGATTAACAAAAGGAAAATGCCATCAAACAGGATTGTGATCATTTACATTTTGTATTCATGTGAGAAAGTAAAAATTTCAGAAATTCCATGCAGTAAATGATTTCTGTATGATTTTTACATCGCGATGACCTTGAGGTCATTCCGATGTATGTAATGCTATCGCCTAGATTTCCATTATGTAAATTAGTTTTGGGTTTGTAACCGATCTATAAACATGATAAATATGTGCACATAAACTAGTGCAAAATAACATTCCTTATCGTTTGATATAAATACATCTCTTTAATGAATACTGATAAAAATATTTTTGTTTACAACATAAATTAATAATATGAAAATGTTTTGTAGTTAGATATATATATATATAAGTAAAAAATCATTGATAATATCAATGCACACGTACCGAAAAATTGTGATCAAGCATGCGGAAGAATATCTCAAAGAACCTTTTGCGACAATACCGGCAAGGACCGGTAACTCTGTAATTGTTTTTGCGGGAAAATATGAATGCCTGCGTACTCGTATCCAATCTTTAAGAAAAATCGAATTTTTACAGAAAAGTGTCCACCATGCACTTGCATTGCACTATTATTAGAATAGTAGAACAGAATGATATACAAATGGATGGAAATCATATATACATGTAACTGTTATTTTAATATGATATATAACAACAAATCAGTGTATACTGATTTGTATCACTACAATATAATAGTTATTACGGTGAAGTTGAATTTCCTGTCATTTATTCATCATCCCCGCACGAACTTGTCTCAGAAAAAAAAATATCTCTGTACATTAACCTCAGATTCAGGTAAAGAGATATGTGATTTTTTTCTGAGACAAGTGCTTTTGACCATCCACAAGAACTTGTGGTCATCCGATGTTCAGTACTTCAGTACTTTGATTGTCAAAGTTACAAAACAAGTATCTGCTATCGAACATGGCTGGCTCCTTGATTACTAAAGAGAGGCAAAAGATGCCAAAGTTGACATTCAAACTCATTTGTCGAAAATAAACACAACGACATGGCTGAAAAAGAAAAAGACCAACAGCAGTGCGCAAAACACAACATAGAAAACTAAAGACTGAGCAACACGAACCACATCAAAACCTGGGGGTGATATCAGGTTGAAAATAAAAAAAAGAAAAAGCTATTTAAACTTTTCATAGATATTGATTGGATATGTATTGGGTTTAGAATTGTATAATGAGTATCTATATATTACGTATACGCTTTATTTTTTTGTCATTCGTCTCCTTATATGTTATGACCAGTTTTTGTTGAGCCTGCAACATTTATGTCGCAAAAGCGAGACACGATCCTAAATTCCGTTGTTGGCGGCATCAACATTTAGGTTCATTCTGTGGTTAAAGCTTTTTTAGACATCAATAATTTTGTTAAACCGTCATGGAATTTTAGGAAATTGTGACAGAAGTTTGTTTATGACCAAAATACAGTATGCAAAGCAAAATTTTTAAAATGTTTATTTTTCATTTTTCTGTATTTTACTGATTATTGGACTTAGTTTTTTTTACAGTTAACAGGTTAACAAGTAAATCCAGTCTGAGGATAAAGTTTTTCAGTCATGAATAACTTTGTCAAACCTTTATAGAATTTTAGAAATTTTGGACAGACGCTTAGTTATAACCTAAATACAGTATTCAGAGCAAAAGTTTTAAAATACTTATTTTCATTTTCCGCTGATAAATGGGCTCACTTTTTAAGTTAACATTACATTTTTATACGACCGCAAAAAAATTTTGTGGTCGTATATTGGTATGACGTTGGCGTCGTCGTCGTCCGGCGTCGCCGTCCGAAGACACATTGGTTTTCGCACTCTAACTTTAGTTTAAGTGAATGGATCTTTTAGAAATTTGACCATAAGGTTAAATACCACAAAAGGAAGGTTGGGATTGATTTTGGGGGTTATGGTACCAACAGTTAAGGAATAAGGGGCCAAAAAGGGGCCAAAAATAAGCATTTTCTAGTTTCCAGACAATAACTGTGGAACGGTGTATGGATCTCTCTGAAATTATACTACAAGTTTCCATACCACAAAGGGATGGTTAGGATTTGCTTTGGGGGGTTATGGCTCAAACCGTTTAGGAATTAGGGGGAAAAACAAGGTTGTCCTGGTTAATGGACAAATACTTTAGTACAAAACATAATTTAAAGCAGTGTAAGGGAGATAAATCAAATACATCATTGAAATTATCTCCCTTACACTGCTTTTAAATTATGTATAAAGTAATGGTTAATGAACAATAAAGATAATTTAAAACAGTGTAAGGGGGGTAATCCAAATACAACGTTTTGGTTACTTCCCTTACACTGCTTTTAAATTATGTTTAAAGAAATGCATATTTATAAAGGAAGACCAGTAAAAATATCTGCAAATGTTGCATCTTTTTTTTTTACCAAAAAATCCATATGAAAGATTTGACACTATATTTTCAATTCTATTATAAAATAGATTAAGTTAGCACGATGGTAAATTTAAATGGGTAATTATGGTTGCCAACTCCATTGGAAATTTGAATTGAGATTATGACCATATCTTGAGGGAAAGAATTTTTTGGGGGAAAAAAGAGGGGGGGGGGGGGGGTAAAAAGAAATTGTGGGGGGTCCATTTTTTCTCATTTCAGATTTCAGAAATTAAAAAGAATTATTCTTCAAATATTATTTTTTTTTCAAATTTCAAATATTGAAAAATTTCAAGAAGTAATCTTTAATTGCACAGTATGGCGCATTAGATTTGTAAAATCTTTGATCACATTTATTTATTTGTTATGCCGAATCTAACAGTGTATTTAGATTTTTAATTTTGGGTCCAGTTTTCAAATTGGTCTACATTAAGGTCCAAAGGGTCCAAAATTTAACTTTGTTTGATTTTAGCAAAAATTGAATATATGAGGTTCTTTGATATGCTGAATCTAAACATGTATTTAGATTTTTGATTTTTGGCCCAGTTTTCAAGTAGGTCCAAATTGGGGTCCAAAATTAAACTTTGTTTGATTTCAACAAAAATTGAATATATGGGGTTCTTTGATATGCTGAATCTAACCATGTATTTAGATTTTTTATTTGTGGACCCCGTTATCAAATTGGTTCATATTGAGTTCAAAAGGGTCCAAAATTAAACTTTGTTTGATTTCATCTAAAATTGAATTATTGGGTTTCTTTGATATTCCAAATCTAACCGTGTATTTAGATTTTTAATTTTGGGTCCTGTTTTTTAAATTGCTCTACATTAAGGTCCAAAGGGTCCAAAATTAAACTTAGTTTGATTTTAACAAAAATTGAATTCTTGGGGTTCTTTGATATGCTGAATCTAAACATGTGTTTAGATTTTTGATTATGGGCCCAGTTTTCAAGTTGGTCCAAGATAGGGTCCAGTATTTAAACTTTGTTTGATTTCAACAAAAATTGAATATATGGGGTTCTTTGATATGCTGAATCTAAACATGTATTTAGATTTTTGATTATGGGCCCAGTTTTCAAGTTGGTCCAAATTGGGGTCCAAAATTAAACTTTGTTTGATTTCAACAAAAATTGAATATATGAGGTTCTTTGATATGCTGAATCTAAACATGTATTTAGATTTTTTATTTGTAGGCCCCGCTATCAAATTGGTTCATATTGAGGTCAAAAGGGTCCAAAATTAAACTATGTTTGATTTCATCAAAAATTGAATTATTGGGGATCTTTGATATTCCAAATCTAACCGTGTATTTAGATTTTTAATTTTGGGTCCTGTTTTTTAAATTGCTCTACATTAAGGTCCAAAGGGTCCAAAATTAAACTTAGTTTGATTTTAACAAAAATTGAATTCTTGGGGTTCTTTGATATGCTGAATCTAAACATGTGTTTAGATTTTTGATTATGGGCCCAGTTTTCAAGTTGGTCCAAGATAGGGTCCAGTATTTAAACTTTCTTTGATTTCAACAAAAATTGAATATATGGGGTTCTTTGATATGCTGAATCTAAACATGTATTTAGATTTTTGATTATGGGCCCAGTTTTCAAGTTGGTCCAAATTGGGGTCCAAAATTAAACTTTGTTTGATTTCAACAAAAATTGAATATATGAGGTTCTTTGATATGCTGAATCTAAACATGTATTTAGATTTTTTATTTGTAGGCCCCGCTATCAAATTGGTTCATATTGAGGTCAAAAGGGTCCAAAATTAAACTATGTTTGATTTCATCAAAAATTGAATTATTGGGTTTCTTTGATATGCCAAATCTAACCGCGTTTTTAGATTTTTAATTTGGGTCCCGTTTTTTAAATTGGTCTTCATTGAGGTCCAAAGGGTCCAAAATTAAACTTAGTTTGATTTTAACAAAAATTGAATTCTTGGGGTTCTTTGATATGCTGAATCTAAACATGTGTTTAGATTTTTGATTATGGGCCCAGTTTTCAAGTTGGTCCAAGTTGGGGTCCAAAATAAAACTTTTTTTGATTTTAACATAAATTGAATATATGGGGTTCTTTGATATGCTGAATCTAACCATGAATTTAGATTTTTTATTTGTGGGCCCCGCTATCAAATTGGTTCATATTGAGGTCAAAAGGGTCCAAAATTAAACTTTGTTTGATTTCATCAAAAATTGAATTATTGGGGTTCTTTGATATTCCAAATCTAACCGTGTATTTAGATTTTTAATTTTAAGTCCCGTTTTTTAAATTGGTCTACATTAAGGTCCAAAGGGTCCAAAATTAAACTTAGTTAGATTTTAGCAAAAATTGAATTCTTGGGGTTCTTTGATATGCTGAATCTAAACATGTGTTTAGATTTTTGATTATGGGCCCAGTTTTCAAGTTTGTCCAAGTTGGGGGTCCAAAATTAAACTTTGTTTGATTTTAACAAAAATTGAATATATGGGGTTCTTTGATATGCTGAATCTAACCATGTATTTTGATTTTGGACATTGGACCATAATAGGTAAATTAAAAAAATTCAAGTTCTTAGACCACATTCTTTCTGTGTCAGAAACCTATGCTGTGTCAAATATTTAATAACAATCCAAATTCAGAGCTGTATCAAGCTTGAATGTTGTGTCCATACTTGCCCCAACTGTTCAGGGTTCGACCTCTGCGGTCGTATCAAGCTGCGCCCCAGCGAAGCATTTTATTACACTTGACATCAGTAAGGCTAAAAAAAAAATATGTGAGTTTACTGTCACATGCTGAAAAAAAATATTCTTTTTCAGTTGTAGTTTCTTGACACAATTAGCTACATACAGAGAAACAGAAAATACTGTAATGGTGCACATGCTTGTCTATCAGCTAGTTTTCTTCAATGGAGGCCGCCATTGTTGTTTTTATACGGAAAAGGCAGGAATTTCTGGAATTTCAGAAAATTGCCAATAAAAAGAGTTAGGGTTGCAGCGATAAAATGAGGGTTGGTCAGGAACACACATATTTTTTTTTTTGCCTAATCACAGGCGAGAAACAGGGTTCTACGAAACCCCTTACGAATTTTTACCCATTTTTGTGATTATGGCAAAACTATATCTATAATAGAGAGAAGCTTAAAAGAATAAATTATCAGCAATACAAGTTCAACAAAAAAGAGGTTTTTGTCATGAATTGTAATATAATCTTCAATGTTGGAGAACGGCCATTGTAAGATGCATTTACATGTAGATAAAGGGGAGCAACACAGGTTCTTAAGACCCTCTAGTTGTAATCTTTGACATTAGCTTTTGATGTTTGGGCACATTGTTACCACACTTTTTTTCACCACAATATGTATTTGTAATGTCATCACAAGTGCATGAAGGAAACACTGAAATATAATTACATATTGTCAGTGATTACACCAATCATGTTTATGTTTTGATAAGATTGATTTACCAATAGTAATGATCAGTAGTGCCACATTTGTATAGTTATTATGCAAATATTTCACAAGATACACATAAAGCAAGTGTTTAATGTGTTTGTTCAGTGGCGAAATGTTTGTTAAAAGCAATCTGACATTGTCTGAAGCATAGAATTTTTGTAATTTCATGATGAGTTCATTCTTAGAGGAATGTCAGTCGCAACTTAAACTGAGTCAGTATATTTTTTGGACAAAAACTGAATATTTAATCAGTACATCATCTGTTTTATAAATATATGGAGTTGGATAAAATCAGCTTATTTTATTTTTATTAAATGTTTTTTCTACATGATCTAAAGTGGGTTTCCTTCTATATAAATACAATGTGTTTTTATATGAAAAAAGATATGTGTATAGATAAAAATATATACTGGATTACAAATATAGAAACAGTATAATTTTGGCTCATTCTAAAGTAAAAAAATATTCTTCTGAAGTTTAAAATGTAAAAGTATTATGTTTCTAGTTTAATTATGTGATTTGTTCACAAGTCAGTATTAACTTGAGATGTGAAAGATAAATGCCAGGGAGTTACATTACAAGTTTAAAAAGTAAGATCCTGTTTCCTTTGATTAAAGAATTTGACTTGTTAAGGGGAATAATCAGTGTATTAAAGATAACATAGTGTTTAATAGATGGAATACCTAGGCTGGAGATAGCAGACAATACAAGGATATCTTTATTACCTCAAATCTTTATTTGCTTGCAACTACATAATTGTAGCAAACTATGATTTAGATTTTCAAAGTATTCAAGTTTTTCCAAAATTTGTCTAATGAAATAAATACCAAGGCAACCACATTATTTATCTAAACAAATTTGTCCCAATGCAAAAATGATGCATTCAAAAGAAACAGATCAGTTATTTTCATTATATTATTGTTCTCAGTTATGAAATATGTCAACAAAATTTCAATTTTATTTTAAGAAAGTTTCTAATGTTATAAATATACCTACCGGTATGCATATTCTGTAAGCCTTATGGCGGAAGCGTAGGGTATATGTATAAAAATAAGGAGAAGTGGTACGATTGCCAATGAGACAACTATCCACTAAAATCCAAATGAAGTGGATGTAAGCAATTATAGACACCCGTACAGCCTTCAATAATGAGAAAAAACATACTGCATACTCGGCTATAAAAGGCCTTGTCAGGAAATATATGAAACATTTCAATTGAGAAAACTAATGGCCTAATTTATAACAAAACAATTTACAAAAAAAAATAAATTTAACAGACACGAGACAACCACTGAACTACAGGCTCCTGACTTGGGACAGGCACATTGAAGAATGTGGCGGGTTAAACATGTTTGAAGGCACTAACCTCTATACATCTAAAAAAAACAAAGACCAGATGTGGCAGGGAATTTATAGATCCCTTACAACAAAAAAGACACAAAGTACAGATCTTAGAGTACTCACAGTTACTGACAGCTAGTTCAAAGCCAATAACAGTTAATAAAAAGAAATCATATCTAAAACTAAAATATCAATCAGTACACATCCAACATTCAATGGATTTTGCTTAAATAAGTCATTAGTAGTCAGAGAAAAACATGATATTTGTGCAACAATTGTGCTTGTTCTAGATCTTCAAGTTATAACATTCAGGTCCATTGTGTTTTAAAGCATCTCATTAACTGATTATCTCCCATTTGACTAAAGTTACTTCCCATGGTTTGTCAGGTATTATAAAGAGCAGACATGCTGATAGTTGACATTTATTAAATTATGCAAATATTAAAACTTTTTGCATTTCACAAAAACATGTTTATCTATGAAAAGGGGGATTTCGATTGTTTGTTTTCTACTGACCAGAATGGGAGGTAAATCTTACAAATAGTCCAAAACCTCGTGTAGATGATTCTGTATAATGTTGCTGTCACAATGATACATAATGATTTGTGAATTAAAAAAAAACTAACGACATTATTTTTGCAGTTTATACAATAGGAACTGAAAAGTGTTGAAAGATAATTGCTTTTCACTGTCACAGCATAAGTAACTAAGTAACATCCCTACCAGATAAGACATATTATGAATGAATTTTTAATACAGTATACATGTTGTTATCATTCATCTGAATAGTAGGCTACATATAATATTCTTATGGTTAAGTATTTAATCCATGCATCAAAGAAATTATGGAATTCTTAAGTTAATAAGAGTTTGTATTATTGTTGTCTGAGTTCAGTGACATAGGCCAGTGAAATTAACAGTTTGGTATATTTGAAATAAAGACGCAGGATTTAAAGCATGCACTTACTGAAAATGACAAGATATTGGATAAGTTTTAACAAATCTCACATATATTTAGAACAATAGCCAGAAGTTACTATATGATTGAAGGTCATGACAAAATAAACACATAAGACCATATTTAGACCAAGTAAATTTTTATTTACATGTAAGATTATCTGATGATTTATTTTTTTACTAGATTACAAAGGATTTTTTTGTTTTGCCATGTTACTGCATAAAATGTCCTTTTTATTATACGTTTAAAAATGAATAAGAACAACATGTGATGTTAAAAGTAAAATATGATTCATGAAAAGTTCCCTCTCCCCTCTTTTCATCCAAATACCAGAGGTTCCAAAGTTTTTTGGACCTAAGTGGTCTTTTTGTCCAGGAATTGTTCAAGCATCACTGGACCAGTCGGTGTTTTAGCAGTCTTTTGCATTATGAGTATTACAAAATTCTTACATCTACCCTGGTCACTTGGTCCAGTAATTGATGACATTTAACTGGACCAAACCATTTATTACTGGACACATGTCTGACTGACCTTTGCAATTGGAATAACTGAAATACATAATTCATAATTATTGCAAGAAACTGCAGACATTTCTGTATTTAATGAAACAAATAATTTCATTCAATTTGGACAAGAAAAATCTTCGGTAGAAAAAATATGTTTTTACAGATAGATAAATTTTATTTCCAATAGAGGACCCATTATGGGCATAATCAGTACAGTGATTTTTATACGACCCCAAAAATTTTGCGGTCGTATATTGGTATGACGTTGTCGTCGTCGTCCGAAGACACATTGGTTTTCGCACTCTAACTTTAGTTTAAGTAAATGGATCTCTATGAAATTTTACCATAAGGTTCAATACCATAAAAGGAAGGTTGGGATTGATTTTGGGGGTTATGGTACCAACAGTTAAGGAATTAGGGGCCAAAAAGGGGCCAAAAATAAGCATTTTTGTAACTTCCAGACATAACTTGTGTGTTAGTGTATGGATCTCTCTGACATTGTACCACAAGGTTCCATATCACACAAGGCATGCTGGGATTGATTTTGGGGGTAATTGTCTCAAAATGTTAGGAATTAGGGGCAAAAAACAAGCATTTTTCTAGTTTCATGACAATAACTTGTGTGTAAGTGTATGGATCTTTCTGAAATTGTACTACAAGGTTCCATATCACAAAGGGAAAGCTGGAATTGAGTTTGGGGATAATTGCCCAAAACGTTTAGGAATAAGGGGCAAAAAATAAGCATTTTTCTAGTTTCCAGACAATAACTTGTGTTCAAGTGTATGGATCTCTCTCTGAAATTGTACTGCAAGGTACCATACCACAAAGGGAAGGCTGGGATTGATTTTGGGGGTAATTGCTTCAAAATTTTAGGAATTAGGGGCCAAAAAAGGGGCAAAAAACAAGCATTTTTCTAGTTTCAGGACAATAACTTGTGTGTAAGTGTATGGATCTTTCTGAAATTGTACTACAAGGTTCCATATCACAAAGGGAAAGCTGGGTTTGAGTTTGGGGGTAATTACCCTAAACGTTAGGAATTTGGGGCCAAAAAGGGGTAAAAAAACAAGCATTTTTCTAGTTTCCAGACAATAACTTGTGTTCAAGTGTATGGATCTCTCTGAAATTGTACTGCAGGTACCATACCACAAAGTTTAGGCTGGGATTGAGTTTGGGGGTGACGAATCATAAGGGGGTTCAAAAAATTTGGGGGGGGGAGGATTTTTTTTTCTTTAAAATTTTCCATTTTGTATTGGTTATTTCTGATTTATATATAAAAGCAAATAATAATGATATGGTTTAAATTTGAATAGGTAAATTAAAAATTTTAAAGTTCTTAGACCACTTTCATTCTGTGTCAGAAACCTGTGCTGTGTCAAATATTTAATCACAATCCAAATTCAGTGCTGTATCAAGCTTGAATGTTGTGTCCATACTTGCCCCAACTGTACAGGGTTCGACCTCTGCGGTCGTATCAAGCTGCGCCCAGCGGAGCATTTTATTGTTTTTATATTAAACAATTGCAATATAGACAATATACAAGAAAAACAACTCAAACATGAAATATAAATTGAGTTAATAATATGTATGTTTTTATATGAAATATTAGGGGAATTTTTTATAGGTGAAACACTTTTAACCTAAGACTGTTTAGTTTAGGGTCAGGTATGTCTCTTTTACTGACAGAAAAATGTCTCAACTATTACCTTTATAAATCTACCTGACTTTTTTAAGATAAGTAAATAATTTACTGGATCTGCTGTATATTGAGTGATAGTTGAGTAAGCTTAATTATTTTAGTCCTATTATTTATTTTAATTAGGGTATTTGGATTAAATGGATATTGATTTTTGCATTTAAACATGTTTTTAAAGTACATCCATTACAGATAGACTGAATTATCTAATTGAATTACAGAATTATGTTTTTTTTCTGTTGAATGATAACAGTGGGTGTTGTCAGTATTACTTTATTACATCACATACACTTAGTGTATATTACATGCTTAATGGACATTCAATTAATGTAAAACCTTTTACAGTAATTAAGTTATCAACACTAATACTTGCCATGTACATGTATGAAGTTGTTATTAGTGACAAGATTTTCACTCCAAGCAATTTTCTCATTGCTTCACAAGTAGTCATTTGAGTAGGTCAGAGGTCAAATAAGGTGTAAATGAGAAATGTATAACATAAAAATATGACATAAAACTACAGGAAGTAACATAAAAGGGTTGGAGATCCGCTAAAAAGCAGGTAAAGTAAATGGAGATGAGAGTTATGATTATTTTTTAATCTCTTAGTGCATCAGATTTCTAGAAAACCTGCTAATAGATACTATTGTGTCCTTTTTTCAGATTAAACAGTTAAACTCCCCTCCAAATCATCAAATTGACCAGTATTGATTCTAAATCTATATTTTGTTACATAATCATGTTGTCAGATCTATAAAAAAAATTGCATTGTATGTTGTCTGATAACCTGTATGTCAGTGTACATGATGTGAAACCATTGGGTTGTAAGAGGGTAGGAATGCCCTTTACCGTTAGTCGTCAAATGGTCATTTTAGGCTACCGTTAGCATCAAATTGTTTAAAATTTTACTGTAATTTGTCAAAATATCCTTATTGTGATTCGTCAGAGGTCTCAAATGACTATCGTTACCGTTATTTTTGGAAAAAAATTCATGTGATTCGTCAAAATCAGTGGATTTTTTTATCGTCTGAAAGAAAGTGTACATTTTATCGTCATGCACCAAAAATTACCGTAAACGTCATTTGGCAAGAATTTTTACCGTTATTTGTCATGAAGGTACCCCCATTACAACCGTCTTGTAACACTGCTGACTGACAAATTTACCATAAGTTTTAAAAGAAAAAAATCAATAAAGATTCAAAAACAGAATTATTAATAAAGTTTAAATGTAATTATTCTGGGAATCTTATTAAAAAGACAGAAATTTCCTAAAATATGGATTTGTCTCAGAATTAATTTTGAATTATTATAATTAAAATTTCCAATGTGTCAGTTTCCATGAATTTCAAAGGGAAAGAATTGAATTAGCTTAACTATACGGTCTGTAATTTTATTGTGAAAAGTAATAGAATGTTGACTGAATAATTTCAAATGTGACATGTCTATCGAGAATTCAATCACAAATGTTGTCAAACGTTGTTTTTGTTGATTTGTTAAAACTTATATAAAGTGTCGATTAACAAGTCTTATAGGTATTGACAGTCAGTAGTTATAACTTATATTTGATACTTTTTGTAGCCTTTAAAATAAGAATATCAAAATTGACTTGTACAAACTCTGATCCCATCAAATTGAATTTGAAATGATTTTCCCCAATTGTTTTTAACATACTAGTTGTCTCATGATGAATTATACAACTTCCATGTAAACACTAATTTAGATCAAGTGTACTTCTTGTATTTCAATCATAGATCTTTTCGTGGGTTAGTTTTATACAACAACTTTTAAGAAGATAATTGATATAAAGCTGATACTGTGAATTAAATGAAACATAGATGGCGACAAGAAGTTTGTCTCGCTCTCATGCAGTTAAGAATTAAAAAAAGGATGGATCTTTTTTTTGTGAAATTAACAATAATTAATCCTGTCTTCAAGTATCAGAGAAACAGACATTCTTTTCTGTGGTCGTTTTGGAATCAAATCTTCTTTACAACCAGGCGCTTATCAAGATTTAATTTTTTGGCACAAATTTATCTTTTGAAATATGTTAACTTTCTTTCATCATAAATACACAATTTTTTTTCTCCCTCTGTATATATCAGATCTCATTTATTTCATGGCCAACTAACTTCTGTTTGGTAAACATTATTTATTTTTCACATGATAAATTAATTGGAGTTGAGCTAAGATCTTTGTTTCTCTGGTCTTCTGTTTGGCAAGACTTCTTGCGGATATAAGTTTGTTTGGTAAACATTATATATTAGTTTTGGCACCGGAAAATTAATTGTTCTATATAATGATTGGTAAAACTTATTCTGTTTGTGTGGCTCTTTGATGAGGGTAGAAAACAAAAGGTTCTGTATTCTCTTCTATATTCATGTAGCAATAATATTGCTTTATACCAGTATTTAGCATTGCATGTAATTGAAATCTCTTGTTGTTAACTTGTAACATTTATAATTCTGATATAAATTTTAATTTAAAAAAAATGTAATTTAGTTTTATTTAGAATACAAAGTGGTAGAGTCAGTTCCCACTGAATTTATTTCTCACAAGGGATTTAATCATGTTAATCAAAAGTTTTAGAGTTTCTATTGATATTATGACATATTTTTCAAAGTGACAAAACTGTACATGGCTCAAGAAAGCGAAATATTGCAATTTGATAGATTTTCACAATTTATGTGTATTTATCCCAAAACAATAAGAAGGATCATGACCAAACTTTTATGAGAAGTAAAACATGTATTATTTTTGAGATACATAATTATAGTAAATTTGGTTCCAGATGTCCTTCATTGCAAACTTTTACAAACATATGAATATCATGAGATGTATGGAATACGTGTTTGCATTGTTGTATGAAATTGTCTGCAAAAACAATGTAAAGTGATTGATAACATTTTTTTTTATGGATATGTATATATATATATATATATATTTATTGACATTTTTTTTTGGTAGAGACACATATTATTTAGACTTTATGATATTCAAATACCAATAGTTTGATGTAGCTGTTAGGGAAACACATTCAGGGGGGTTGGCCATATCTATTTGTAATTGTTGGTAGAAAGTCTTGGGGAATACATGCTAGTAAAGAAGACGTTGTTTACTTTGTACTTCCTTATTCTTTCACCTCAAATAGTAAGTCCAATGACAAATGTTAATTGTCACTTAATGTATGATATTTTTGTCTCAATTTGACATTTATTACACAAGTAAATAATACCACAGATATTTGCTGAGGTAATTCACTGTAATTGTCTAGGAAAATAGCATCCATATGAATGATATTTCATATAAGGAAAAATAATTTGTTCTGGATGTGGTTAGGAGGTTTGCACATGGCTATAGTGGTAACTTGTACGTGACTTTAATCTGGAAACATGATTATTATGTTTTAGTACAAAAAGATTTGGTACTAAGATATTTGTCATGCTCTTTCTGCATTCGGGATGTAAACTTTTTTGTTTCGCCTTGAGGGAGTCAAAAAGCGAGACATAGGTATGCTGTCAGCGACGGCAGCATCAACAATGTATTAGTTTGTGATTAGGTCAGTTTTGTGGGGAACCACCATCGGTAGGTCAATGATATTTGGTATTCAGTTATATAATCATTGGCACATCTCATTTCCATAGAGATTATTTGGCCCTGCCCCCTCAGTCATGGTCTACTGACTTTGAAACTTATGCTTATATATAAATAAGAAGATGTGGTATGAGTGCCAATGAGACAACTATCCATCCAAGTCACAATGTGTAAAAAGTAATCAATTATAGGTCAAAGTACGTTAGTTTACATGTATTAGTTTGTGATTAGATCAGTTATTGGGGAACCACCAGTGGTAGGTCAATGATATTTGGTATTCAGTTATTTAATCATTGGCACATCTCACTTCCATGGGGATTATTTGGCCCCTTCCCTCAGTCTTGGTCTATTAACTTTGAAACTTTTGCTTAGTTTACATGTATTAGTTTGTGATAAGGTCAGTTTATAGGGAACCACTAGTGGTAGGTCAAGGATATTTTGTATTCAGTTGTATTAGTATCGGCACTTTTCAATTTCATGGAGATTGTTTGGCCCTGCCCCCAAAATCGTTGTCTATTGGCTTTGAAACTTTTGCATAGTTTACATGCATTAGTTTGTGATTAGGTCAGTCATTAGGTAACCACTAATGGTAGTTCAATGATATATGGTATGCATATGTATTAGCATTTGCACATCTCATTTCCATGGAGATTGTTTGGTCCTGTACCTTCAGTCATGGTTCATTGACTTTGAATATTTTGCATAACTTACATGTTAATGTATTGCTATTTAATTTCAACGTTTGCATATTACTTTCAAAATAACAAAAAGGTGAGACATATCTCTGTATTAACAGTTTATTAATTTCATTCCCAGGAAATTAGATTTTGACAATTAAACATAAAGATATTAATTACTATGGATTCTTATATTTTTGTTGGTGCCATTTTGATGCCCCCGCCGAAGTGGAGGGGGCATTAAGTTTTACCCTTGTCCGTCTGTCCGTACGTCCCAAAATTGGTGTCCATTCTCTAACTTAAGTTTGCCGTAACCAAATGTTATGAAACTTATACACATTGCTTATTACCACAAAACACAGATCAAGTTTGAATTTTGGTGGCGTCACTTTTACTGTTCTAGAGTTATGCCCATTTACAAATGGAAAAATTTTGCAATTTTTCATTTTTTTTCTAAAAATATCAATGATGTCATTGTTCAAGTAATTTTAGTACGCCCGTTTACATGACGTATTATGGTATACCGTTGACCGTCTGTCTGTCCGTCCGTCATCAACATGTCAGACATTAACTCAAAAAAGCTTTAACCAATATGCATGAAACTTTGGTGAATTGTTTATATCTATTGACGTGAGCTCCCTTTTGTTTTTTTTATAAATTTCAGATTTACCGTTTCCGAGTTTTGGGGTTTTATTCATTATAAAAGGGGGGATTTTCCAGTTTTCCGACAATAACTCAAGAATGCTTTCACCAACTTGCAAGAAATTTTGGGGAATTGTTTATATTTATTGACATGAGCTCCCTTTTGGATTTTTATAAACTTTAGATTTAAGGTTTCCGAGTTACAGGGTTTTATTCATAAAAAAAGGGTGATTTTCCAGTTTCGGACAAAAACTAAAAAATGCTTTCAGCAGTTCTCATGAAACTTTGGTGAATTGTTTATATCTGTTGATGTAAGCTCCCTTTAGAATTTTTATAAATTTTAGGTTTTACATTTCTGAGTTGTGGGGTTTTATTCATTAAAAAAGGGGGGATTTTCCAGTTTTTGGACAATAACTCAAAAATGCTTTCAGCAGTTCTCATGAAACTTTGGTGAATTATTTATAGCTATTGATGTAATCTCCCTATTGATTTTCATAAATTTCAAATATGACATTGAGAAGAAATTGAACTTTATTTGTTTATAGTCTGACAACAGATTTACTAAGTATTGCGCAACAGCACAGTGTATTGCACAACAGCAAGAAATCTTTAATTGAATATAAATTCAAATCATATAACCAATTTCAAGTCCTTTGACTACATTTATTCAGAAACCTATAATATGTCAAATATTTAATTACAATCCGAATTCAGACCTGTATCAAGCTTTAATATTGTGTCCATTTTTGCCCCAACTGTTCATGGTTGGACCTCTGCAGGCGTATCCAGCTGCGCTCAGCGAAGCAGTTTATTAAAACTGGAGTTATCTTCCTTTGTCCATGATTATAGTTGAATCAACTACAATCAATGCTTTATACAATGCAATGTTTAATTTTGCCTACACTGATAAAACACAGATCAAGTTGAATTTGGGTAGTGTCACTTTAACCATTATTGAGTTATGCCCCTTTATAAATCGAAAAATTGCAAAATTTTTAGTTTCCATTCTGTAACTTAAATTTGCCACAACCAAACATGAAACCTATACACAATACTTATTACCACAAAACTAAGATCAAGTACAAATTTGGATAGCGTCACTTTTATTGTTCTTGAGTTATGTCCCTTTATAATGTTGTATGCAAGCGGGGGCATCATCTGTGTCCATGGGGACATATTCTCCTTTTTTTTCGTGGAACGAGGAAAACTTATAATTTTGTTGCTATTTGATTTAATGGTTTTGCCAAAGTCTGCATACAACAGGGTTGGCAAAGTATTACCCGGGTGAGAAAACCCGGGAATTCCCGGGCTGGGTAATACTCCCTGAAATGGGTAATACTGGGCAATATGAATTTTTTAACCCGGGTTTTTGCCATTGTATGCCATACAATCCTATTGAAAAATTATAATTCTTTTAACATTTTAATTTGTGGTACACCTGTACCAATGAAATCCATGAAAATTGGTATTCCACAAGTAATAATGTATCCACATTATTTAAGTAGATACTAGTAGACAATTTAGGCTGCCAACTTTTGATCATGTAATGGTAATTGAAAAAACATTCCATAAAAAGGACACTTCAAGATTTTGATGCACCTTAAATGAATTCTTTTGGGGGCAATGACTTTTTCCTGGTTTTAACTTGAATCCTAGTCTGGCAAAAACCCATGCATAAATTTTCTTTATTGATGATTACGTCATTGAAGAGTTAATTATTTATTAATGGAAGATAGTATATGATACATCTAGATAATTTATGAAATCATATCATTGAGGACTTTGTTCCTTGTAATCATGAAAATCAACAAATTTAGTGATATCTGGATGATCACTTTGAAAAAGAAATAAGGAGAAATGGTATGATTCCCAATGAGACTATAAAGACCAAAGGAAGGAAGGTGAACAATTTAAAAGTTTGCTTTCATCAAAAGCCTTAATGCCTATGTGATATTTTGAACTGCTGGGGATTAATTGATTTTCGTAGGTACCAATATTTGTAGATTACGGAGGTTATTTCTTGGATACTTGATTTTATGGTTTTGTTGAAGTCTGCATACTAGCCTATATAGATAATTTGTTTTCTGTTGAACATTTAAATCTGTGGTTACCCATAAAATCCATGAAATTTGGTATCCAGAGAATAATACTGATGACTGTGGTTCGTCAACAGCAGTTGGTTACAATTTCTGACCAGTTGAACAGTTTAATTTGATGAAATAAATTGCTATTTGGTCAGAATTTTGAATGATCTACAATAGGTGGACAGTACCACTTACAATCAAATCACAGAAATAAAAATATAGAACTGCAGTTATAATTACATTTGATGCATAAAGTGATGTTCATTTGAACCAAGGATTGATAGAGTTTTACTACATATATAAATCCTTGTTTAAACTAAAGTAAAAGAATAGGAGATAGCGTATGTATATATAACTTTGCTTTTGAGTATAGTATTCTCATAAGTGTAAAATATTTAATTTAAAATTGGATTATGTACCTTAATACCAAAATAAACAATTATCTACTGCAATGTTGAAGATTTCTAAATGAGTTAATGCATATTAAGATGATGTTATAATATTTGTTATGTGGGTTTTAAATTATGATCACAAATATAATCTAAAATGTGTCGCATCAAATTGTCAATGAAACCATAGTAAAAGAATAAGAAAACTCCACCCTTGTAATTGTGTAAAAATATCTGCTCAAAAAGTGGTAACATGATGACTTTTTGTATCAAATACTTAAAGTTTGGCATTAATATAATTGAATGATAAAGGATTTTATGAAATAGATTTAAAAGATATACATGTACGTTGGTCATAGCAGTGACTTTAAAAAAAAATCTTACAACATACAAAATGGAATTTTTCCAGTGCATGGGATGAGTTCATAAAATTAGTCATGAATAATAAATTTATGATTTAATTTTTTTAAAAGTCATTCATAATGTTGTATTGTTAACATTTATGCCCTTCATAATAGTCCTTGAATCATACAGATATAGAACAGAGATTATGTTATAGAGATGTCTTGCAAACTGTGCATTCTGAATTCAAATTTTAAAAAACCACCTGTACCAGAGAAAAAAATAAACACACAGTTTTGAATATTGTACATGTACATCGGGTCATACATCGGGTCATAATCAAACAATAAATAAAACTGAATTTCACAATGAATAAAATGGACAAAGCAAAATGATAAGATGCACAAAGCACCTGATTGCATGGAACCATGTTACAATAAAGAGCAAACAAATTGAACATTATAACAAAATAAGACTTTACCACCTGTATAAAGGTATGATTTTACACCATAAAACCTGAGTGCATCTTTTATTATCTTTGTATACTAGGTATGTAAATTAAGTTATATGATGCAGTTTTAATTTTTTGTGTTTTTAGAATTAACTTGCAGTTACCTATGCAGTGGCTGATTGCTCATTCAACTATGGCATATGATAATGAGCTCTGATAACTTTATAATATTTATAATTTTGCTTTTTTTAGATCAACAAAAAGACTGAAATGTGACAACAGTATATAGATAACCTCCCAGAATGGGGGCAAATTCTTCCTACATGGATTCAAGTGGGTCATCAGGAAAATCCCCACAGTTTCCAAGATTAGGCCATCAGTATACTGTTTCTGATACTGATATAAGTGTGAAAGAGAAAAGGAAAAAAGCTTCAAAGTTTGCAACATTAAGAAAGAAGTTAATACGTTCTAGAAGACATAGTCGTTCCTTGGATTATGGAAGAGTTCTTAGAGAGATGATATCATCATGGTCTTTCAGGGATGTCAACTGTTTAATACAGGAATATGAGGCACTTGCAGCTCTAAAAGAGTTAGCTATAGCAGCAAATTTAGCTAGACCTCCTGCAAACTCCTTCAGACAAGATCTGTCACATTTGTTTGACAGCAAATTATGCACAGATGTTGATTTAGTGTACCGTGGAGCATGTTTTCCAGCTCATAGAGCACTGTTGTCAGCTCGTAGTCCGTACTTTAGGAACTTGTTACGCTACCATCCTTTTGGATCACAGGTTCCTGTCAAGTTAAAAACAGTAGGAGTTGATGTAGCTTTGTTTGCAATTTTATTAAGATATTTGTACACAGATTCAATTAATTTAGAGGAATTACGGAAAGACCATAGAGAAATTTTAAGAAAATTAGCTGACGAATTTGGTTTACCAAATCAACTTGAATTTGATTTAAGGACTTTATTGGAATCTGGAGATTACTGTGATGCTTTACTGGTTTTCTCATGTGACAGTGAGTGCTCAGATTCTTTATCACATGACCAACTACCAGAAGGTGTGTGTAAAGCTAAAAGTTTGGAATTACCATGTCATAAATGTGTTTTAGCAGCTAGATCTCAATTTTTTCGTAATTTATTATTAAGGCGTGCTAGGTCAGGTGAGGAGTTGACAGAACGAACATTGCAGACAACTTCATTGATTGTTTTAGATGAAAGTGTAATCCCTCGTAAATATGCTCGTGTGTTATTAAATGCTGTTTATCAAGACAGTGTAGATTTATCATTAATATTACGAGGAAGTGCTAGTATGTGTAGTTTAAGTGAAGCTCAGGCTATTGTTGCGGGTAAAGGACAGATGACATTAGTGGATGAAGCAATGGAAGTTTACCAGATAGGGCAGTTTCTTGATTTCCCTATATTGTCCCAAGGTCAGTTTTACCAGGCATATATGACTAGTTTTTTTATTCATTTATGAATAGAAATTTCAATGTAAATAATCAAATATATGTCTTGTTTGTCTCATATTCAGTTATAATAGAAGCAAAGATAATGTTAGAAGAATTATACAGGAAGTTGTATTATTCTGCAGTACAAGAATAACTTTATTTTTTTTGTTATAACGATATAATTTCCAAAAAAAAGCAATGGTAGTATTCCTCATACATGTCTTAGTCAATTTAGTATCTTGAAATAAGATTTGAAATATCTGATGTTAAATGTACACACACACGTCTAGCTAAATGTATTATATGTATTTATCCCCTGTTGATTGACAAAGGTTTTTATACGACCGCAAAAAAATTTTGTGGTCGTATATTGGTATGACGTTGGCGTCGTCGTCGTCGTCGTCCGGCGTCGTCGTCCGAATACACATTGGTTTTTGCACTCTAACCTTAGTTTAAGTGAATGGATCTTTTTGAAATTTGACCATAAGGTTAAATACCACAAAAGGAAGGTTGGGATTGATTTTGGGGGTTATGGTACCAACAGTTAAGGAGAAAGGGGCCAAAAATAAGCATTTTCTAGTTTCCAGACAATAACTGTGGAACGGTGTATGGATCTCTCTGAAATTATACTACAAGTTTCCATACCACAAAGGGATGGTTAGGATTTGCTTTGGGGGGTTATGGCTCAAACCGTTTAGGAATTAGGGGCAAAAAAGGTGGAAAAACAAGGTTGTCCTGGTTAATGGACAAATACTTTAGTACAAAACATAATTTAAAGCAGTGTAAGGGAGATAAATCAAATACATCATTGAAATTATCTCCCTTACACTGCTTTTAAATTATGTATAAAGTAATGGTTAATGAACAATAAAAATAATTTAAAACAATGTAAGGGAGGTAATCCAAATATAACGTTTTGGTTACTTCCCTTACACTGCTTTTAAATTATGTTTAAAGAAATGCATATTTATAAAGGAAGACCAGTAAAAATATCTGCAAATGTTGCATCTTTTTTTTTACAAAAAAATCCATATGAAAGATTTGACACTATTTTTAATTCTATTATAAAATAGATTAAGTTAGCACTATGGTAAATTAAAATGGGTAATTATGGTTGCCAACTCCATTGGAAATTTGAATTGAGATTTTGACCATATCTTGAGGGAAAGAATTTTTTGGGGGAAAAAAGGGGGGGGGGAGGATAAAAAGAAATTGTGGGGGGTCAATTTTTTCTCATTTCAGATTTCAGAAATTAAAAAGAATTATTCTTCAAATATTATTTTTTTTTCAAATTTCAAATATTGAAAAATTTCAAGAAGTATAATCTTTAATTGCACAGTATGGCGCATTAGATTTGTAAAATCTTTGATCACATTTATTTATTTGTTATGCCGAATCTAACAGTGTATTTAGATTTTTAATTTTGGGTCCAGTTTTCAAATTGGTCTACATTAAGGTCCAAAGGGTCCAAAATTAAACTTTGTTTGATTTTAGCAAAAATTGAATATATGAGGTTCTTTGATATGCTGAATCTAAACATGTATTTAGATTTTTGATTTTTGGCCCAGTTTTCAAGTTGGTCCAAATTGGGGTCCAAAATTAAACTTTGTTTGATTTCAACAAAAATTGAATATATGGGGTTCTTTGATATGCTGAATCTAACCATGTATTTAGATTTGAGATTTGTGGACCCCGTTATCAAATTGGTTCATATTGAGGTCAAAAGGGTCCAAAATTAAACTTTGTTTGATTTCATCTAAAATTGAATTATTAGGGTTCTTTGATATTCCAAATCTAACAGTGTATTTAGATTTTTAATTTTGGGTCCTGTTTTTTAAATTGGTCTACATTAAGGTCCAAAGGGTCCAAAATTAAACTTAGTTTGATTTTAACAAAAATTGAATTCTTGGGGTTCTTTGATATGCTTAATCTAAACATGTGTTTAGATTTTTGATTATTGGCCCAGTTTTCAAGTTGGTCCAAGATAGGGTCCAGTATTTAAACTTTGTTTGATTTCAACAAAAATTGAATATATGGGGTTCTTTGATATGCTGAATCTAAACATGTATTTAGATTTTTGATTATGGGCCCAGTTTTCAAGTTGGTCCAAATTGGGGTCCAAAATTAAACTTTGTTTGATTTCATCAAAAATTGAATTATTGGGGTTCTTTGATATGCCAAATCTAACCGTGTTTTTAGATTTTTAATTTGGGTCCCGTTTTTTTTAAATTGGTCTTCATTGAGGTCCAAAGGGTCCAAAATTAAACTTAGTTTGATTTTAACAAAAATTGAATTCTTGGGGTTCTTTGATATGCTGAATCTAAACATGTGTTTAGATTTTTGATTATGGGCCCAGTTTTCAAGTTGGTCCAAGTTGGGGTCCAAAATTAAACTTTTTTTGATTTCAACAAAAATTGAATATATGGGGTTCTTTGATATGCTGAATCTAACCATGAATTTTGATTTTGGACATTGGACCATAATAGGTAAATTAAAAAAATTCAAGTTCTTAGACCACATTCTTTCTGTGTCAGAAACCTATGCTGTGTCAAATATTTAATAACAATCCAAATTCAGAGCTGTTGTGGGCCCCGCTATCAAATTGGTTCATAATGAGGTCAAAAGGGTCCAAAATTAAACTTTGTTTGATTTCATCAAAAATTGAATTATTGGGGTTCTTTGATATTCCAAATCTAACCGTGTATTTAGATTTTTAATTTTAAGTCCCGTTTTTTAAATTGGTCTACATTAAGGTCCAAAGGGTCCAAAATTAAACATAGTTTGATTTTAGCAAAAATTGAATTCTTGGGGTTCTTTGATATGCTGAATCTAAACATGTGTTTAGATTTTTGATTATGGGCCCAGTTTTCAAGTTTGTCCAAGTTGGGGTCCAAAATTAAACTTTGTTTGATTTTAACAAAAAATGAATATATGGGGTTCTTTGATATGCTGAATCTAACCATGTATTTTGATTTTGGACATTGGACCATAATAGGTAAATTAAAAAAATTCAAGTTCTTAGACCACATTCTTTCTGTGTCAGAAACCTATGCTGTGTCAAATATTTAATAACAATCCAAATTCAGAGCTGTAAAGCTTGAATGTTGTGTCCATACTTGCCCCAACTGTTCAGGGTTCGACCTCTGCGGTCGTATCAAGCTGCGCCCCAGCGAAGCATTTTATCTACTATATGAACACTTTTGTCAAATTTGATGAATTATAGATTCAATATTTATATTATATAGAGTGATAATTATTTTGTGCAATAATAATATATAATTTATTTGTTCTTTGCACTTAGGTTGTGAAGATATTATTACAGAGCATATATCAGTAGACAATATACTCAGCATACTAAACTGGAGTTCAGAGCCACATGGGTCTCAATGGGTACACAGACAGGCTATACAGTTCATGAGAGAAGAAATTTTGCAGATAATACAATCCCCAATATTTTATGAATTAACTAAAGAACAGTTGATAGATGTATTGTGTTCAGATTTCCTGCAGGTAAAATTTGAGATATATATATACAGTAAAACCTTTTTATCATGACCATTCTTTGTACAATACATGTACATGAATTAAAATTAATGGAAAATAATTTTGACCTCCAGAGCTGTTGAAATCTTAATTTTTCCCAATCTTGCTGATAATATTTTTTTTCAGTTGAGTACATCGTAAAATGCTCCAGATTTCAACAGTCCTCAATCAGCTGGTCAGGTCTGATAAGTCAAAATCTTTCAGTAGTACTTGATTCACAAATGTTATATAGTTAATTAACTGAAAATAATGCAAACATTTCAGTTGAAACTATTACTGTCTTACTGATATTATACACATGATAACATGAATAAAAACATTGATACACAAGGATAAAGTTTATAAATACAACAAGTCGGATTATACTTCAAAAAGACATATGACACCAACTTTTAATAGTCATGATAGTATTGTAGAAAGACGTTTATGTAAGCTACAAGGAGTTTCATTGTGTTGAAATAGTTAATCTGAACTTTTAACAAACAATGGGAGATTTAATTATTCAACCTTTGTATACCTGATGATATGTTCATTGGACTCATGTTTATGAATACGAAAAAAGGAGGTGTAGAATAAACATCAATGAGGCAGCAACCCAACACAAAAATTAGATAAAATAGTTAATAATAACCAGAATATATGGTAAATATTATTGATTTATTCTGTAAGGTGTATGAAATGAGGATTTACATGTATCAAATAACAGCTGCAGTTCATTGTTAATATTTTGTATATATTTTCAGGCAGGAGAGCTGGACATTTTATCAGCAGTGTTAAAATGGGGTGAACATCATCTGGTTAAAAAGATTGAAGAGAGAGGTTAGTATAGCAAATCAATAAAGGAGGTGCAGGAACCTTAAATTGGCTGAAAAACTAAAACTGATGGAAGAACTAAATAGAATTACAATCTAAGGAATTTGATTTTTTAGGTTCTTGTCTCAGAGCAGAGTTTACAACTTTTAATGAGATAAAATGAATTGAAGTAAGTAAAAAGAAGATGTAAGACCAATATTGATAAATCTGTTTGGTTCAAACTGTGTGAGTTGGTCCTCAAATTGACCCTTTTAAAAGTTCGGTGAAGAACCCTCAGCTTTAACCAATATGGTTACTTTTACTATATATGAAAATTCTCAGAATAGAAATACTTCTCATCTTTTTTATTTGATAATTAGTCTGAACAGATCAAATTGATTGTAGTAAGTAAAATGAAGAGGTAAGACCAATATTGACATGATTGATAAAGCTTTTTTGGTTCAAACTGTGTGAGTTGGTCCTCCAATCATGCCAATTGGGCCAAAAATAAATAATTGTTTTTTTCCCTAAACCTGACCCTCTCAAGTCAGGTGTGGGTAGGTAGGTAGGTAAATTATTTTATTTTTTTGGTAAATTTGGTTTTTTTTGTACTTGTAAATAGGAAATTACAAACCATCATTATAGGGCAGTATTTTAAATTCTAGGGTGTATCAAGCTATCAGTTTCCTCATGTCAGATATATTAAATAAAACTCTATGTATAATTTGAAATAATTTATTTAATTGGGTTTCTCTTGGGTGGTAATTTTCCAATAATGACACAGTCTCTGCAAACTGGTAGAACAATACGATATGATTTAATGGCATCTTGGTCCCTTGTTGCCCCCACAGCTACACAGAAGGCACAGATATCGGGCTGTGCCAGGGTAGAGTCATAATACGGATATTCCACATGTGTATTACAGTCTATCTGTAGGTGCACATTCACCACGCCTTCAAGAGCATCACCTGAAATAAAGAACAACAGAGATCTTTAATAAATAAAAAATAATATCCTAGAGTACTTTGTATATATATATATTGGTAATTTTCAATGAATAAAATGTCTAAAATACTGAGCCTTCTGTTTATTATATTAAGCAGTATAATCTGTCAGAAATCTGTCCAAGTTCAATGTCAGAGAGTGTACTACTAGAATGAAGTTTATACCGTTCATTGAAGTATGCAATTTTCCACGGAAAGAAGGATTTAAACATTGAAAGCATATCAAACACTGAATAACTCAATGGAACATGCATATAAAATACAATCAACTGAGAATGTATGAACATTTTATTGTATGTTAAATGTGGAACTTTCATTTAATGTTGGTTCACAAAATCATGCTATGCAAGACCATGTTATTATGTATTAAAAGTGATAAGAAAATCTTTTGGGAATACTATAAAAGCAAACCTTCAGGTGTGATAACAGATCCACAGCAGTAGTCGTACTTGGTTAGCTTGGACATGAAGTGTATGTGTGAAATGACCATGGAAGGAAGCCTGCTTTTTACTAGTCAGACACGCTGAGCCAGATCTTTAACGTGCAATCACACATTGAAGATAACAGTCTGCAGGAAGACGTGTCACCCTACTCGGACACATTATTCTGATTCCGGGCAAACCAGTCTTTGCTCTAACTCTAGTACTGCATGCCTCGCGGAAAAGCAGCAAATACCAATTTTAAAGCCTTTGGTTCAGTGACTCCGTCAGGGATAGAAGCCACCGTACTCGAGGCGAGCACACTACCATTGTGGCAGCCTTCTTTTTAGAGAAGTATGGGCTGTCTGCTTTTACGAGACTAGTGTGGAGTGGTCTGCTTTTATTAGGGACCAAATGATTAATTTAAATCAATTGCTTTCAGGCCTCGGGTCAAATTAGTAAGGGCATAAGGAAATCATTAGGGAATTTAGGTTAAGGGTTTGAAAATTTGCAAGAAAACAAGAAAAAGAATGCAAACAAAGGTGGGGAGACTCTCCTTATCCTAAAAAAATCTACCTTTGCTTGCAAGAAATAGATGTTGGGACGGTCACTTATTATGCATACCTGTAAACTTGTTAATAGCTTCTGCTTTTCGCTTAGGAAGTTTGTTGACAGCTTGACTGGCTCCCATCATTTTGTCAAAGGTATTGACAATATTTGAGGAGGAAGCTTCTTTTCTGTAGAGGTCCGATCAATGTCAATGCAAAATTTCAAAAACTTAAAGTCTTTATTAAAGTCTAGTGCCAGTTTCATGTCATCACCGTAGTGTGGACTAAATATTACTGTAGAACCACTTTTTTTCAGAAATGGATACACGGATGTGTTTTTTGTCAAGAGCATCCTCCTCCTCTTCAGTCAATTCTAAATCGGCTATCACGTCCTCACATATGTCTTCAAATATTTCCTTCTTAGAAAATCTGCGCGACATATTGGTTACCTACCTGTAGTCTTTCTTAAAGTTTCCTGCCGAATAAACGGCAACAGAAACCGACAGAACGGCGTCCATGTTCTGACATTTAAATGTATGAACAATCTAGAGAATATCGTAAAGACCCGAGACCACGTGCAAGAAGAAAGCCAAGTCGCGTCATCAAGGCGTTTTCAACTAGGCTGATTACAAAGGCGCTTTGAAGAACAGCGTCTTCTTCTATTGTCTTATGTATTTGACTCCTCCATTTCATAGGAGCACCGCACCACCACATGAATTTCGATAAAAAAAAATTTCTACACAAAATCGGCAATAAAATTATTCCGTTCGCGGCGATTTTTCAAGGTCAGTCGTGATTGGGGAAACAAACAATATTTTATTTTAGGCCTTGACCCTTTTAAAAGTTAGGTGAAGAGCCATCAGCTTAGCCAATATGGTTACTGTTACTATATACAAAAACTCTCTGGATAAAAATACTTCTTTATTTGATAATTAGTACATAGAGTTGAGGAGAAATTAGTGATAGTTGACTGTTGTCAAATCCTCTTTCATAGGGGTTGACATACTTGAAAACCACTTTGAGAATTTAACAAATAGGCAACTAGTAAATGCTACCTTTTTATTCAAATTTTATTTGAATGCTTCCCGATTTGTTGTTCTAGAATTTAGCACTTCAATGTTTGAGATAAGGGATGGTTGTATCATGTGATCATGTCACAGTTGTTTATTACAATCTAAGGATTGGATATTTTAGGTTCTTAAATTTGCTGTTTTAAATTTGACATACACAGTGTATATATCAATAGGAATTTTATATAATGATAGAAAGACATTTTAAATTTCAATATCTTGCAGCTTAAAATAAGAAAATGAAATTATTTCACAAACACTTGTTTTTTCAAACAATTTACAGTCATTTAATCACTTTTAATTTCAGAGCCAAATATACTCAGCCATACAGCACACAGTATCAGTAAGAAAGGAGTGAAGAAGAGAGATTTAAATGACAATGAATTGCGAGACATTTTATGTGATATAATTTCATTGGTCAGAATAGATCATGTGATACCTTATAATAATGAAACATTAAATAGTGCAATAAAAAGAGGACTTATAAGCTCTCCACCATTACATATGATGGGAGACGAAACTTGTCAAAGTTTACCTGTTTCAACATGGATACGCACCAAATGTCATGGAACGTTTACACGACCCAGACTATTTACTCCATATTTTGAAGAATCAAAGGTATATTATCAATGAACTCTCACCTGCAACAAAAAAAGTTGAACAACAAATAAAGCCCTGAGAAAAAAAGCAGAATTTCCGCCTGGGTTGCACAAAAGTAAAAGATTTACACCTTTACATTTGAAGCGTAGAAAAAAATCTGGAACAAATTCTACAAATTTAATTGTCATTTAAAATTCACTTTTCACATACAATGAAGTATTCAACCTTTTGCCTGCACAGTGTCTCTTTCTAAAAAAAATATATGAAAGTAAGTTAATTAAACTGTTCAGATAAATGTTAACAACACATTCAGGAACTTTGAAGATGAAGAAACCATGAATATATATTATATTTGGTATGTCAATATAGTATTTTCATGAGATTGTTCTCATATACATTCGTTTGCAATGTTTGCTGATAAGGGAGATATAATTGAATTGTTGAAAAGTGTATGTTTTATGGGGGCAAATGATTTCAGAAGGAGTCCAATTTGGCTTTAGAGATACAACAATATTAGGTTGTTATTTTACAGTTTAACAGCTTTGCCTTTATTGAAAAATTGAAGACGTCAAAGTCTTAAGTTGATGTTGTTAATAACAAATTCAGACATACAACATTTACTCAGCAAATACAGATTATCAAAATCTACTGATAATACCATTCTTTATGGTGAAAGCAAAATGTTTTATATAATGACTTTTTTCGTTGATAGGCGGTATTAGAAGAACAGATGTCACAGGATCAGGATCAAGACTCAGGTCGTGTACGGACTATACAAATGTCTTCTATACCAGACACACTGTATATGGTAGAAGACAGACTACAGTCCTATATACCGTTCAGTTCAGGGAGTTCTACTGTTGATATTGTTGCTGGTACTATTCCTGGTAGGTCACCGTGAGAACCCAAGAACACACTCTTCAAGCTAGAATAAGTTATAGTTCTCTTGTTATACTTGTACTCTGAAAGAAGGGGATATACAAGTTTCCCTATCTCAATCAACCACCCTGTCACTTTTTCTTCTGTACATTCTCTGTAACTATGCATCACCATGATTTGAAAATTTAGCATTTTATTCATTATATTGGTGAGATGTAAAGTGTAACACATTTTGATACATTTCACGTCTATCATTCACCAGATTCCTGAATAATAATATCTGTTCAAAAGAACCTCTATATGTCATATTGGAATTTGTTATCACTGCCAAGCAGCTATATATCACAATGATTTAAAACTTATCATATTCGTGAACTTTCATCTGTTGCTCTCCTGGTTCCTGTAATGGAAAGAAAAGTCTATTTATAGCCACACCTATCAATTTTTTTGTTATTTATTTGTTCTTTTATTTTTCAGTCAGTGTACAATTTGATTGGCATAATAATATTTGTTTTAAATGTCACAACTATAGATTGGATATTTTTTTTTATTACAAAATTATTTATTAACTGCATTAATTTAATTAGAAGTTTGGCATTAAGCATGATGTTGTTATGTTGTTAAGAGTGATGTATGTTGTTATTGTGTAACCACATGGTTTCTATTGATTCAAAATATATGTAATTGAGCTAAATCTAAGAATATGGATCATTGTAAGCTCAAATATTCAAATTGGTTGATTTTATAATGTGCATTCAAATGCATTTGCTTAAGTAATAACCTTTAAATGAATTTGTTTCAACGATGAGAGTGGCTTGTTTGTTTGTTGTACCTTGATGACTGATCATTGGGAAAAAATTATGCATGTCATACACATTTTACCTTGGATACTAAAGGAATGAATTAAAACCCAAGAGTATTGATTAAGATGAAAAAACCATTAGAATTTAAATTAATCACTCAAAATTATTGTAAAGGATGCAGACTGAACTAGATAGCAGCTAAAAAAGAAATTCCTACATCTCCTAGGAGTTGTTTCAGTCGCAACCACTTACATAATTTATATTGAGTTGTCTTTCTAAACTTTAATGTACTGTTTTGTCAGTCATACTTATTTATTAAATAATGGATTTTTCAATTTAATGGATGCAGATGCATTGGGTAAAAACATGTTTTTTACATTTAAATATCAGTCTGACAATACAGTATACTATAGAAACAAGAAAACATCCTTGTTCTTTGGTCTCTGGTGTATAGCTGTTTGATTGGCAATCATACCACATCTCCTTAATTTTATATGATGCAATTTTCCAATTTGGTTGACTAAACCTCATATAATCCAAGAGTTTTGCCAGGTTCTTTCGACTTTCCAATTTGACTTGCCAAATTTGCTTGTAATCAAAGTAGATGACATTCATGTTTTTAGTGGTCTACCCTTTTCATTGCATAACTTTCAAATCAAATAGTTTGGACTGATGAATTTTTTTAAATCTTCAAATATAAAGTGTATTCATAACAGATTTTTATACGACCGCATAAAAATTTTTGTGGTCGTATATTGGTATGACGTTGGCGTCGTCGTCGTCGTCCGAAGACACATTGGTTTTCGCACTCTAACTTAAGTTTAAGTGAATGGATCTCTATGAAATTTTACCACAAGGTTCAATACCACAAAAGGAAGGTTGGGATTGATTTTGGGGGTTATGGTACCAACAGTTAAGGAATTAGGGGCCAAAAAGGGGCCAAAAATAAGCATTTTTGTAACTTCCAGACATAACTTGTGTGTTAGTGTATGGATCTCTCTGACATTGTACCACAAGGTTCCAGATCACAAAAGGAATGCTGGGATTGATTTTGGGGGTAATTGCCTCAAAATTTTAGGAATTAGGGGCCAAAAAAGGGGCAAAAAACAAGCATTTTTCTAGTTTCATGACAATAATTTGTGTATTAGTGTATGGATCTTTCTGAAATTGTACTACAAGGTTCCATACCACAAAGGGAAGGCTGGGATTGATGATGGGGGTAATTGCCTCAATATTTTAGGAATAAGGGGCCAAAAAGGGGCCAAAAATAAGCATTTTTCTAGTTTCAGGACAATAACTTGTGTGTAAGTGTATGGATCTTTCTGAAATTGTACTACAAGGTTCCATATCACAAAGGGAAAGCTGGAATTGAGTTTGGGGGTAATTGCCCTAAACATTTAGGAATTTGGGGCCAAAAAGGGGCCAAAAAACACATTTTTCTAGTTTCCAGACAATAACTTGTGTTCAAGTGTATGGATCTCTCTGAAATTGTACTGCAAGGTACCATACCACAAAGGGAAGGCTGGGATTGAATTTGGGGGTGATGAATCATAAGGGGGTTCAAAAAATTTGGGGGGGGATTTTTTTTTTTTACCTTTTTTTTCTTTTTTTCCTTTTTTTTTTCTTTTAAAATTTTCCATTTTAAGTTGGTTATTTCTGATTTATATTTTAAAGCAAATAATAATGATATGGTAGGAGATACACACCAAACAGGATGTGTAAATTATTATATAATAAGTATTGTGCAATAGCAAGAAATTTTCAATTGCACAGTATTGCACAATAGCAAGAAATATTTAATTGCACAGTATTGTGCAAAAGAAGATACTTCGTATAAATTGCTTATTTCATGACCAATTTCAATGGGGTTTTATTCTTGAATTCTTGGGGTTCTTTAATATGCTGAATCTAACCGTGTATTTAGTTTTTGGATTTTGGGCCCCATATTTAAATTGGTCCACATTGAGGTCCAAAGGGTCCAAAATTAAACTTTGTTTGATTTCATCAAAAATTGAATTATTGGGGTTCTTTGATATGCCGAATCTAACCGAGTATTTAGATTCTTAATTTTTGGTTCCGTTTTCAAATTGGTCTACATTAATTCTTAGGGTTCTTTGATATGCTGAATCTAAACATGTATTTAGATTTTTGATTATGGGCCCAGTTTTCAAGTTGGTCCAAATCGGGGTCCAAAATTAAACTTTGTTTGATTTTAACAAAAATTGAATATATGGGGTTCTTTGATATGCTGAATCTAACCATGTATTTAGATTTTTGATTTTTGGGCCCCATTATCAACTTTGTCCACATTGAGGTCAAAAGGGTCCAAAATTAAACTTTGTTTGATTTCATCAAAAATTGAATTCTTGGGGTTCTTTGATATGCTGAATCTAACCATGTATTTAGATTTTGGATATTGGACCATAATAGGTGAATGTCCAATTTAAAATTTTTAAGTTCTTAGACCACATTCATTTTGTGTCAGAAATCTATGCTGTGTCAAATATTTAATCACAATCCAAATGCAAACTGTATCAAGCTTGAATGTTGTGTCCATACTTGCCCCAACTGTTCAGGGTTCGACCTCTGCGGTCGTATCAAGCTGCGCCCTGCGGAGCATTTTATTGACAACTGCTATCTTATTTTACCTTACAGTACATTAATTGGAGGTCAAATAAAAAATGATTATTGTTTAAGATAAGAAAAAACTTTTTACACAGGATCATGAGGATATCATCTAAGATATAAAATTATACAGTAAACAATTTTTCCACAATTATGTTAAGTACCCAGTATTTTATGTATCACATTGAAATCAAACAAAGCAGTGCTAAATATTTTTGGCTTTGAATTACAGTTATAAGTCTTAATTATTTGTTTTCTATCACAGTGCCTGATCAGACAACAATGAAAATGATGATAAAGAGAGAAAAAGAATTCCAAGAGAGTAAATTGACTATAAGAGCATTATCTCTACCTTACTGTGACCGTCGTGTTGTGAATTATCAAATACAGTTACGTATAGTGAGAGAATTTGGACTCCCCGATAGTACTATTGAAATATTACAAAATAGTCATTTTTACCATTCAAACAATGTAAGAAATCATCATCATCCTCAGCCACCAACACCTGTTAGAACTAATCCATTGTTGCCGATAAAAAGGAGACAAAGCCCACCACTGAGCAGAAGGAGTAGACATGGTAGTCCTACAAAACCTATACAGATGGTATCACCTACAAGGTCCCTTAAACAGGTAATGACAGAAAACAGAATTTTATATTTGTTTTTGTCATATAGTTAAGACCAGGGATATTTTCATTTGTGTAGCTTCCATGCATTAATGTCGATATCTTGTTGCATTATTTTAAACTCTTATTCAGCTTTCATTTTTCTATGCAGAATACTTTAATTTGTAGTTTTATTTTGCACAGATAATTTAATGATAGCACAAAATGAAATGAATTGTTAACTGTAACAAAAGCCTTACATAGACAATATAGAAAGCAGAAAGATAATGGCAAAAATAAAGACAAAAAAATGGACACAGAAAATATCTACTGTATGAAAGATAACCATAATCTATAAAGATGTAGGGGTACAGATAATCACAAATGAAATAAAACAACAATATAAAAAACAAAATGATATTCTCAAAGAAAAAATAGCAAGTTAATCTGACAAAGTAATAATATCAATAAAGCCCAAATATCTCACATTGTGACTCGAGGAGGATTCCTTGACCTTCAATATGGGCTAAGGTAGGGCATCATTGCAATAAATATTAAAAGAAATTATGAATTAGATTAACAACCATATGTTTTTTTTTATTTTCAGCCTGATATTAACCCATGTCATGAAAGTGTCTTAAGTGAAACCATGCCTGATATTGCTATGGCAACAGCATCTGTTAGTCAGGTTCACCTTCAGGATGAATTTGAATTGGACATTGGTGATGGAACTAGTCATCCAGGAACCATGTACATCTGACCTATCTGTGTTCATTATATTTTTATTCCTTCTGTCATGATACAAAACCAGGTTAATATAGACTGCTGTGCTTTTTAAATCTTAGGGTTGAACATATACAAATTGATTCTTTTTTAAATGAATTGTATTTTACATAATACAGTACAGTTCTAAAATTTGGATACAGTAGCCCCTATTTCTGAAGGAAATTATCAGCTCCTGACAAGGGGAATGAGGGTTTGCATTATAAACTTCTCTTCAGTAATATTATAATGTCATATTAAGCAGAGTATTTGCACACAAAAGGGGCATTACAAGAGGGGACTACTGTTTCTTAATTTCTAAACTGGAAAAGTAAAATAGCTGTTTCAGGAATCTCAGGTTTAGCTGAATGTACTAAAATTATTGTAAGAATCCTCAAAAAACATATTTATTAACAGTTAGTAAAATATTTGTATCATTTAACGATACAAAGTATATTTATGTTAGAGATATTTTTTTTTCTTGTATGGTGAGTATTTTTGGTGTTTATCTTATATTAAGAGTACGATCAAAAATATTGCAGTGTTCTCTTCAGATTTTGGATAGCATTGTAGTGAAACTTCCTACTGCTTGTTATCACCCTGACATGTTTGTGCTGTGTTGTATAGATGAATTTTGAAATCAAATTGATAAAGTACAGTATCATAGCTAGTTCAAAATAGAGAGGAAGAGGTGAGGTCCCCTCTTCCCTTTTGTTCTCCCCTCTGCCCTATTCATTTTTTGTTTTTCAAAGGAAAATAAATACTTTTCAATGCAAGGGAATCGTTTAAACTGGAAAAAGTGTTTTATAACACACAAATAATTATGAATCCATTAAAAAACTTTTTCAATTATTTCTCTTTTTTTTCTACAAACATGATAAAGGCATTCCTTTTCAAACAAGAATCTGTTCAAAAAATGCACTTCATCTGAAAATGTGGCCCTCAGCCTTTAAATTCTAGTTAGAACATTGAAGTCTAACATAATTTTGTTCCATACCAGTGGTATAATTACATGCATAACAGGTGCAGACCCAGGATTTTTAGAAAGGGGGTCCCATTAGAAAGAAAAAGTTAAAGAGTGGGACTTGTAAAAAGTCTATACATTAACTATATACAAAGCTCAATAAGGGTGGGCTGGGCCACATTATTCTAAGGAATTATATTTATCTTTTTCTGTAAAACTTAATAGTAGAGTCTGCATTCACTTCTGATAGAACTCAGATAGTACACTTTTTTATCAAGGCATATCATTGATCTTTTCATTCAACCTAAAATTCAACCATTATAAGTAAAGTAGGCAAGCCATTTCAGTGTATGCACGTTGTGTTGTACCTAATGCAAATTATTTATTAATGTTATGACTGGGTAATATAAATTACAGGGAAATATCTTAACTGAATCTCTAATGCTGTAGATGAACAAAAGACCACTGAGGTCATCTGGAAAGTACTGTAGTACCACATTGCTTTAAAGGGCTGATGAGAACACTGTAATTTTGGTATGAATGTTGTTAAAGAAAATTGAACCTATATCAGGCTTTAAGTCTTATTCAATGACAGTTATCACATTATTTGATACACCCTAATCATATACTGAAATGTACAATCTATTGGAAGATTTATTGATTATTTATGTAAAATACCAGTTCAGCCAAGGGAGGTAAATATACCATTACACATAGTATTTGCCAATGTTGAAGCATCATTTAAGAAGTTGTCCATTAACTTACATTTTAAGGTTTTCTATCTCATTTTAACTTACATTACTTGGCATTCTTGTGATAACAAATATGACAATCAGTTTTGAAGTACATTTGTTCAGTAATTACTGTGTAAATTGTTAGATATGTTAAGTGATTCTTATGTATCTTTACATATATGTGCAGTCACACTTAATGAATTTTATATGTGTAGTCAAATCTTATAGATTGATGTTGGCAATACTGTACATGAAATCAATAAGTTTTCACTCTTTGGTTTTGAAAAAAGGATACCAGTGATTTTATTCCCTGCAAGTTTGATTTTCCTGTCGGTCAATTTATCTCTTTACATTATGTTTGTAATTAATATGAGGACGAAGCTACATGATTCATAATGTTATCTGGACTTAACTTGGGTATAGAGGCTTAGCTTTTACATTAACATTACTGATACTTTAGAAAGAAAGATTATCACAAAATGTCTGCTTCTTCTAATCCTTTTTACAAAACAGGAATTTGGAGTTGTGAACTTGCTAGTTATCTGTTCCTCCACAAGGTTATATTGATTAGTTAACTGTAGTTGATTTCTTTTATACATTAGTCACATTAAACCATTGATTTCTTTAACTATTATATTAATTGAACAAATAAGTTCCCTATTTCTGCTGTTCACACAGGTATAGTAACTATAAAAATTGGCGACCTGATCTCAATGAAATGACCAAGATTATTTCTGTAAAGAAATAGGACATTGGTCTTTCAGTAAAGGTCATGTCTTGCAAATATGACTGTTTCTGTACCCTTGGTATAGTTAGAAAGCATTTTAATTTGTCTAATAAAATTAGACTTCAATTACTTAGTAAGTTATTATATTTTTGCACATTTAAAACAGCAAGAACAATAATTAAAAATGTCAGAAACCATTTTCTAATTTGCTCAATGTGACATGACTGGAATGATGTATTAGGTATATGTATTATGGTTTGTTGTTTTTCTACTTAACTAATCAAACTTATTGTTAAATTTTGTACATAATTATTTTAGTTTATATATTACATGTCATATTACTAATAGTGCTGATAGATTTATTTTATGTAGATCTTTTATGTCTAAAATACCAATATGTAGAGAATATTCATTCGAAAACATGTTTCTTTTAAGAAACAATGCATATTTGGAAGCATTAAAAAAATGTGCTAATTGGTCTGCCAAAACCAAATCAACTTAAAACAAGATATGCTTATGTCACAAACTTGTTAAAACAGGTATTGATAGAAATTCCCTTTTAAAATCTGTTTCAGACAGCAGTGATCTCCCCAGGCCGTTTTAGCGTCGTGGCCCCGCGATGCTATAATTTTTTACCGTGACGCTATAATAATTTCCGCGACGCTATAATTATTTTGAGGACGCTATTATTTCTTGTCTGCTCTTAAATTGCCGCAATATCGATGTCCTAAATTTCGAACTTTCATCGAATTGCCGCTTGTGATCATAAAAATTATATCACCTTTAATTGTAATCCCTTCAAATCGGACATAAGAGGCAATTAAATTGATTAAATAGGTGTTAATTGTCCTTTGGGTGATAACTGTTTGGATACGAATACCCCAAGCTGACACTTATGACATGACTGATAACACGTGGACCAATTGCAAAATTTTGACATTGAGAAAATCATAAACAATTCGAAATCTACGTTTGAATCAAGGCAAATTCGTCTCCTAAGAGAAGAAAAAAAAAAACGAGCGAACTTAACAGGCTGGTCGTTTGTTATTTCAAACTAACAACTTGTAAAGAAGTGTTTTCTTTCCATTCCGGTACTCATGGTACTCGAGAGCGTACATAAAACATTTCGATTCTGGGCAAAATAAGTTCTATACTTCATTAGAACGTGATGAAAATTGCCTTTAGGTAATGTTTCATCTATTTATTACAGTAAAATCGTGATATATTCATCCAATTCGCTTCCCAAACATTGTTTATTTTCGTAAATTTTTCTTCGACCGCCATTGATATATTTGTACTAATTACGGATCGGAAGCGGACCAGCTATGATAAAAATCCGCATTTTTACGGTAATAAGTTAATAACTACAGACGCAGAAACATCACAGCTGACAGAATAATAATGATCCCAATAGGGAAAGCTACTCATTCCACACGAATATACAGACTATTTGTTAGATCTCCTTGCAAAATGTATTTATTTCTCTGTAAACACATTGTTTCAATTAATTTACTGATTAAAGTAGTTTAACAATGTTAAAAACATATATCTGTTTGAAACAACTGGGACTGATACATTGAGTCCCAGGAAATAATGAATTTCATAAACATGATAAACAGAATAGTTTTTAATTGAAATGGTATGACTATATGATACTTTCTTTTCCTTTTTGATATAAAAGAAGTTCTCTTTTGTACTAGATTTTTAGTTGGTAGTTTCTAACAAGAAAAATATAATTCTGTAACTATAAATGAATATTAAAGAAATAAACTAAAAGAACAGTTATACTTTAATTGTATTCTCAGTTATGAATTGAAAAAAATCAACATAACTTAAAAGAAAGAGAGCATCGCTGCGACGCAACAAATGACATTGAAAAATAAATATAAATTTTTTTTTACGCCAAATGTGATGCTATCCAAAATTCCTGGGGAGAACACTGGACAGTCATTTTTTTTTAGGAAAAGTTATGAGAATATTCTTGCGATTCCTTTATTTTCAAGAAATTTCACTGCTAAGAACAACAAAATTAAAAAACTGAATTATTTTCTACATATAAGTATTTTGTTTTCAGACTTAGCAGCAAGCTGTGATTATTTTTATGGATATAAATTTTATTTTCATTGAATGTAATTAGGTGTTAATGTAAATGGGTTTTTACAAGGTAAATTTTTTTTCTATATTTATTGGAAATTATCCTAATATGAGCCCTTGGATATTACATTGTCCCTAAATGGACTGTATATCTGTTTTGGCATTGTGAACAGAAACGTTTATGAAAGTAACTGCACCAAATTTGTTTAGTGATATTTTCATTTTCTAGCACTGGCTTTTAGTCCCTGAGGGTAGCATCAGCTCATTAGTCAGTGCTTTGTAATTGTTCTGAATAATACTTGAATGATAAAAAAGTTAGCTTTGATCTTTTTCTTTCTCTAGAAAATTACTGATTCAAAGAGTTTTTCCCCTTGTTTTGGTTGTTGTTTTCTAATTTAAATATGATTACACCTTTATGATTCCGTTGATAACATCTTATCTAAAGTTAATTTCTGACAAATATGAAAATGTATTACGGTTGGGCTTCTGTTAGGATGAATGCAGTTGTTGTTTATGCATTTTGGTATTGCTGGTCAAATTGTTATAGTTTTTTTTCTGCTTGTAGATGGTGTTTACTATCATAAAAAAATATATACAAATTGTTGGGGGGTAATTCATAAACCTCTTGATAATAAAAGTGTAAGCATTCAGGTAGTAAGGAATTGTTTTCTATTGAAGCAAAACAGAATCCATGAATTTGAAAAATATGTGACTGATTCTCTTGTACTTTTATATTTCATAAATTCTTGTTTACTGCAAATTTGTTTAATTAAATGGCTTCATGCAATATTTCATAGACATGTACTTGGGTGACAATAATTCATTTTGCAAACTACATCTCATGTTCTTGTTTTGTTGAAATTTTCATTCCTTGATTCATGACAGATTATTATGTATTTTCATATTTTTTGTTGCAGTAACTGCTTTAATCTGTTTGAAACATAAAGAATAAATTATCACTGATATGTTTGTCTTTGCTTAATTTCTGGGATTTTGTTTATCTTGCATTAACCAAGTGAAGCAAGAGAGATTATAGCGTGCTGTTTCCAGCCATGTCTACAATGTATTAGTTTGTGATTAGGTCAGTTTATGGGAAACCACTAATGATAATTGAATGGTATTTGGTGTGCAGTTGTATTAGCATTGGCATTTCTCAATTCCATGCAGGTTATTTGGACCTGCACCTTCAGTCATGATTGACTTTAAATGTTTTTCATAGTTTACATGTTCAAGTTTTGCCATTTTAAATTCAACAATTGCATTATACTATCAAAATTACATAAAGGTGAGACATGTCTGTTTCAACAGTTTATCTTCCTTTGCAGAAGACTATGCAATATGGGCCAGATAAAAACTAATTGAAATCCAAGGAAATAATGAAAGCATGTATTCAGAAATCTAATGTAATTTGTTTAATGATATTGACATAATTATTGGTATATATAGTGAGTAACTAGGTTTTATGATTGTTTGTTTGTTGGTTACATAATTGTGGCCAGTTTTTGTAAGTGGGTGAAGCTGGTGATCCTGGATAGAACCATCAACCTTTCAGCATGACAACTTGCAAATCTTAAGTCAATTAGGATTTGATTATTATAAAACACACTAGGTTTTGTGGAGATGACAAAAAGACTGAAAATATTTAAAAGGTATTTCAAATAGAAAATAGACAGGTAACCAGTAGTTGCAGTTCATTATTACCTGCCATAAATTTTTGGGGGTAAAGATTGCATCAAATACCCTGTTGGTACTGGCTTGATAGATATATCTTCTAAGCCTCATTTCACCCTTTGAGAGTCCAAACAATATAGTGCAGTGAGGTGAACATTCTGTGGATCATATCCATGCCAGTGTCAAAGAATTCATTAATAACATATACTCAGGTATTCAAGTAACAAAATGATGTGTATGTGCAGAAGAAAATTATTAAAAATTACATAAGTTGTGCATGGTGTATGAATCTATCTGTTATTAAAATAGGTTAAAGGTCAACTACAATTATGAACAAAGGAAGATAAGGCTTATTCAAAATATTACCTAAATGTTTTCCATTGGTAAATTCAATTCAATGTTTAATTTTAATTCCACATTGCAGATGAAAGCAATCTTAACCATTTAGTCAAGCACTTTGATTGATACATGTATAATTTTATCTTAAATCAGGTTGTTGGTTTTTAGTCCCCTACTGACGGAGTCGAAGGGGACTTTAGGTTTGCACTCTGTCCGTCTGTCTGTCTGTCCGTCCGTCTGTCAGTCCGGCAAATCAGCTTTCCACACTTTTTTTCTTCGTTCTTGAAGATATTGATTTGATATTTGGTATGTAGTTATATCATGACAAGTTATAGATCAAGTTCGAATTTTGTTCCGGTCTGATGATTTAGTCCAGAGTTATGGACCGTATCTAATGTTAGAGTACTATGTTAAACCATATTTCTGTACAAAGGGAGATAACACATTTTTTAGAAGACATTCTTTGTTAAATTATTTGAAGAATTTTTTGGCAGGTTTGTTTGTTATTTAGTATAAACTAATTTTCTGAATGCTATATATATAAAACAAAATTATGAAGAGAAATCCTTTAATTAGATAATAATCTATTTTTTATTAATGTATATATTTCAATCCATTACAATGTGTAGATAAAAGTTGTTGATATTTTATAGATAAGTTACAAATCTATATTAGTTTGTGACAAATGAAAGAAAAAATATTTGGAACTATTAATTATATTTGATTATAATTTGAAAATAGATATACACTGTATTACATCATATCTAATTTTAGAGAACTATTAATCATATCTAATGTTTTTTTCATCATGCTTATAAGATATTGATTGATAATTGGTATATAGTTTTATCATGACAAGTTACAGATCAAGTTCAAATTTTTGTTTCGGTCTAATAATTTTGTGCAGAGTTATGGTCCTTGGACATGAAAAATTCACTCATGTAATCAGTTTGCCACACTGTTTTTGTCATGCTTGAAGATATTACCATGATATTTACTTTTTGTTTACACCCTGACAAGTTATAGAACAAGTTAGCATTTTGTTCCAGTATAATGAATTTTTAACCGGTAGGTTACTATGTATTGCCATGCAATACTCTCAGAAAGCTTGTCTCTGTTGAATTGCTTCACATTTTGTTACCCCAGGCACATTTATACATTTTTATCTAATCCAGCATGTGGCAGGTGCATTTGACTCCAATCTTAATTGACTAGGTATGTCTTTTTTCCTACTGAAGGTTGGAGGTTCTCTCTGTGCACTCTGGCTTCCTCCACCAATAAAAACTGACCACCAAGAAAAAGTGCAATATTGCTGAAAGTGGCATTAAACACCAATCAATCAATCACATCTTTGTCATGGGTTTTGCTCATTGTTGAAGGCTGTAAAGTGACCTGTAGTTGTTTACATCCTTGTCATTTGATTGTTGTTGGATAGATGCTCACTGGCAATGATACTACATCTTATTTTGAGATAGAATGCATTTTCTCCAACTTCTTTAACAGAATTATTGTTAGTTATGAATTAAGTTGGTATTCCATTAGGTAAACAAGAAAACAAGAAAATATTGTTTTTGTTGAGATTATGAATACATTTAAAGTCATGTCAACAGGAAAATTAGTGAATAAAAGGACATAATTGGTATTTAAATAAATTAGACAACAGCCGAATGACATTGTAAAAACAAACAAAAAACACCAAGAGGTAAATGTTCACACATTAACACATTTAGTAAATAATTAAAAATTAGTCTACCACTGATGAGGTTTCAGACTAGGGACAGGCCCGTGAACATTTGGCAGGTTTAAATTAGCTATTTGCCATCTCACCCCTTTTGATATTCAGATTAGGAGAATAACAAATAGTACATTGAAGACAGTACAGAAAAATTAGTTTAGGAAAAGCACTGACCTCAATAACACAGATATAAAAGACAATAAAAAACAGACACAAACAAAACAACAGCAAATAAAACAGTATCAAAGTTTTAGAACCCTCCTTTTTCTCCTCGGCACCAACGATCTGTCAAAGATGAGATTGTTTGCAGACACTGTCTAGACTGTACCGGAAAGTCTAGAGGACCAATGACTGTAAAAATGGAAGAACAACTGCCTCATGTTATTCAAACCTGACAAGTGCGTATGACTATAACCAACATATGCTACACACAAAACTCATCGACTTCCCTAGCTAAGGTCATAACAGCTTAGTATGTAGGGTTAAACTTTACTTCAGTACATGCCCAAAAAAGATCAAGGAGAATTGCTTCAATACATTAGTAAGACACTTCTTTATACTGTGGAACTCCCATGATGCCAAAGGTCCTTAGGGCATATTATTCTACCAAATATAGATGGTGCAGAAAAGAGTTTTTCGTTTTGTTTATGGAGACGATACATGTAAGACCACTATCAGAGTGAAGTCGATGCTAGAGAATCTCTTATGGGAACCCTTTCATCATCGTAGGCAGCATTTTATAATCACAATGATGTACCCTTACAGAACTGAAATGTTTTCAACACATCTGCAGCAGACCTGCAGGAAGCCTGAACATAATATAAAAATAAGGAGATGTGGTATGATTGCCAATGAGACAACTATCCACCAAAGTTCAAATGAAGTGGATGTAAGCAAATGCCAATTATAGGCAACCGTACGGCCTTCAACAATGAGAAAAACCCACACCGTATAGTCGGCTATAAGTGCTTGCTGATGTTAGAAGATAGCTGCAACCTTCCGGTAAACATTGAAGATTTATGCTGTAAGCATGCGACAAATGGGAACAGTGTGGGAACCCTTTCAACATCGTAGGCAACATTTTAAAATTGCAATGACGTACCCTTACAAAACTGAAATGTTTTCAACACATCTGCAGCAGCCCTGCAGGAAGCCTGAACATAATGCTTGCTGATGTTAGAAGATAGCTGCAACCTTCCAGTGAACAATGCAGATTTATGCTGTAAGCATGCGACAAGTTTGCAGAACCAACTTTGTTCGCAGTAAGGTTTCAGAAGAAATTAGAACATAAGAAATGATGTTTGCAACTATAGATTGCAGCTTGTTATCCAACAAATTGGGTGGGGGCTAGGATGAAAAATTTTGTCCTGAATTTATTTGGTTGTAATCTCTGTCCTACTTTTTTATTTTTCACTCTATTCGGTTCTGCATTTTTTTTTATAAGTTTTTCCTGACTTTTTTTACATAAATTGTCATCCTGCCTTTTTTTTGTGCAAAGTTGCTCATCCTGTCTTTTTTTTACTCAAAAACTCCTGTCCTGTCTTTTTTTTTCAAAATTTCATCATCAAATGGTAGCTCCCTAATACTTGGATTGGTTTAGAAAAGAAAGTGTATTTGAATGTCTGTATGTATATGACCTAAACCTTTTTTTCAGAATTTGGTTTGTAATTTGAATAAGGTGATGTGTAGACACACATTTCGTTGGTATATTGTAATTTCTGTAAGTTTAAAAAAAAAAAACACAGGAGCGAGATTAATTTGCTAACTTGTTTGTCTCAAATCTACAACAAACACTCATTTTCCAGCTGCTGATCCTCATTAAATGGTAAACTTGTTTGCCGCAGACTTAAAGCACACTTGCAGCAAACATGCAGCCGACATGACGACTTTACACAAATCCATTGGATGTTGGATGTGTACGGATTGATAATTTAGTCTTAGATGCATGGTGTTTTTTTATTAGTTGTTAGTGGCTTTGAACTAGCTGTCAGTAACTGCGAGTACTCTCAGATCTGTACTTAGTGTCTTTTTGTTGTTTGGATGTACAAGTACCCGGCCACGTCCACTTGTATTTGTATTATTTGTATTTTTATCCATCTGATGAGTTAAGCCTCTTTCAACTGATTTTTATAGTTCGTTCTTATGTTGTACTGTTACACCACTGTCCCAGGTTAGGGGGAGGGTTGGGATCCCGCTAACATGTTTAACCCCGCCACATTCTGTATGTATGTGCCTGTCCCAATTCAGGAGCCTGTAATTCAGTGGTTGTCGTTTGTTTATGTGTTACATATTTGTTTTTCTTTCATTTTTTGTACATAAATTAGGCCGTTAGTTTTCTCGTTTGAATTGTTTTACATTGTTATTTCGGGGCCTTTTATAGCTGACTGTGCGGTATGGGCTTTGCTCATTGTTGAAGGCCGTACGGTGACCTATAGTTGTTAATTTCTGTGTCAGTTGGTCTCTTGTGGAGAGTTGTCTCATTGGCAATCATACCACATCTTCTTTTTTATATATATTCTATTTTAAATTATTCTTGGACATTTCCTCAAGCTTGCTGCAAGTCTGCAGCCGTTTTGTTGCAACAAATATTTGCAGGAGGCTGATTTTGTCAGTAAGGGTATAGGATTGTCAACGGACTTGTGGCTATACAGTCGTAGTTGTAACAAGAGCGACACCAGCAACAAGAGGACATTGTCTTCGCTATCAGATACATTTTTTATGTTTCATAATTATTTCATTTGAATGTCACCAGCTCTCTTGTCTTCAAGCTTCAGTTAAGTTTGGATTTTTACATTGTTTAAGATTGTTGCCAGGGTTGCCTGAAGTTACTAGTTGGTCTAAATCTACAGAAAACTGCAGTTCCGGATAACATTTCTCTTCGGATCTCAAAAGAAAGAACTGGTAGATTAAATAACTATTATATTACATTAAACTCATCTAGAAGATCTTATAATATGATATAGCTAAAACCCTACCAGAGACATATAATACAATGTATTATATGTCTCTGACCCTACGTATTTGGGAAATAAATTCTAAACTAAAAAAAAATAATCTTGTAAAATTACATTTAAAACAGTACTACAAACAAAAACTGAGGGAATCGCATGATCTCTAAAACGAGAGAGACCAGGTCAGGGGCGGATCCAGGATTTTGGAAAGGGGGGCGTAGTATTTAAAGTTCGCCGAGCGGAGCGAGGCAAAATTTTTTTTAGACCTTTTTTGGGGCTAAAAAACATAAAATAAGTGTAAAATGCACATTTTTAACGGTTCCTGACGTGGGGCATGTATATTTTATAGTTAAAGTGTAAGCTAGGGTTGGACATTTTTGATGCCGCATTCTCCCCATTAATTGTCTATTATAAAATGACTGAATGGATCCAAAGCTATGTACAACTAATATATTTGATGTGGGATTTGTCAGTAAAAAATGGACATGGAAAATTCTCGTTTGTTGTATGGTTAGTTAGCATAACCTCACAGATTTCTTTTTGTAAACATGTATGATGATATGCGGCTATTCAATGAAGTTTATAATACGACCGACACGAACAAAGACAAACAAGCATTTTTTATCCAAATGTTTGGTTGAAATGTTTCACCCAACAAGGGAAGTGAGGGGTCCCAAATCAACCAAAGGCTACGAATGAGTCTGAAAATCAAATGACAACGAAGTTGTGAATGACGGTCGACAAATGGAGACAGGCCACACTCAGCAGGCAGGTTGCAGTTGGGCCTTGAAAAAAGTATTCAGTATATCAGTTCGGCGAAACAGACATTTCGGTCAGATATGGGATTTACATGCAAACCCCCAAAAAAATGTACGCCCGTTTTTTTATTCACCATGTTCATTTAATGCTGAATAATTCTGTTGGATTTTTTTTCTGATAGCAAAAAGGGGACACGAGAATTGTTTTCAATACAGATACGGCCAGAATTTTTGTTTAAGGCAAAAATCAGGGTCAGAATTTTTTCTCTAAAATATCTCAGACTGCCCTATCAAATCAAATGGTCCGTACCTTAGACTTTAAATCTATCTAGAGCTTACTGACTGGGGATCACTATTCAGCAATGTTATTAATTGGCTGGGGCGTCTGGGGTTAAACATATTTTTGTAGGTAAATAATATTGCTGTGGAACTTTTTTTTCATGAGAGTGTAATAGAGTATTACTTTCTGTTGAGTGGAATTGTGAAATAGAAGTCAATACGTGGTTCTTGTTCAATCCTTTGTCGCTTTGAAAGAGTCATGCTTGTCATCCTCCGCCGAAAGCAATGTGTTACTGTAATTTAAATTTCAAAATGACTGAGTGACGTTTTTTTCGACGTACTGATCAACTCCACCGTAGCGAATCACATGACTTTGACATAATCAATAATATATTACAGTAAATACGAGCGAAAAATATCTTTATAAGTAAAGAATTGTCGCATAAAAATTAAATACACGGCCGGGTAATGGCAAAGTTCACGAAGTCTAGTCTGATTAATCATTTTACAAAAAAAAAAAAAAAAAGTTCATGCAAAGGGGGGGCGTACGCCCTCTACGCCCCCCTCTGGATCCGCCACTGCAGGTGTCTCGGCAGGGTACGCTTCTCCTGCAAACTCAGTCAAACTGTCACTCACATTCGGTCAAATTACAGTTAAGACGACTATTCTGGTATCTAAAGATCTTAGACGGCGAAGACATATCGTCAATGAGTTGAGCCACAGACATATCGTATCGTTCAACCAATTCATGATGATGACCGTAAAAACAGAGGATTTGTTACTGCTGAGAAATTCGGAGAGTTGATAACTGGAAAGTTGAACTCATCACGTTTGTGATAGATTATAGTTTGAAGTCGTCCATCTCGGTGTCACTGTCGAGGAAAAGATCAGGATATGAAGCGGAATTCTAGTTTCAGTAGTAGACTTTATTTATTTTAGTAGTTCACTGGGATATAAGAGAGGTGATATATACCAAAGGGATGTTCAAACTCAGAAGTCGAAGATAAACTTACAACACCACGACAAAAAAGAACACTCTAGACAAAGACCGGTCAACAAAAAACGACTGCAAAGTCTACAAAACACGAACCCCACCAAAAACCCGGTTGGGGGTATCAGGTGCTTCGAAAGGGTAGGTAGATTCTGCTCCATATGTGGCAGCAGCCGTGTTGCTCATGCAAGTAAACATTAGGTGATAAGTCTAAATCGGTGATAAGAGGACAAGTTTGTGGTTACGACAACAAGATCATATCCGTCTTCATCTGTGAAACATAAATTCAATAACGGTCAACCAACTCGTGATGGTGTCCGTAAAATTTTCGAATGGATGACCTTAACTTCACCACTTTAAACCCTTCATTGTAAGCAGAAACATTCAACAAGGAAATCATGAAAGGAAACGCAAGCTCTGGAATATCGTAGTCGTATCAACAAGGAGATATATATATTCCATATGCTGGCATGTTGCTACATAGAAATGGAAAGATCATCGTGAATAGGAAAGTTGAAATCAATCATCTCTTTTGTCGTAAAGTGTTGTTATCAACCGACCCTCATTCTAGATGTAGTTCATGATATCAAAGGCATAACTGTAGCTGCTGTTTCCTTTATATCAAGTTCGATGCGATAGATGCGTTCAACACAGTCAACAAACGTTGAACTATTAAGTGAGACTTGGTCATTATCTGTATAGCAGAACGTGATGTTAAAAAATAATGCTAGCCTCTTTTCATTTTTCATAAGAAGCTCCTATAAGAAGTCTGCATCAAATGAATAAGGGATCAAGTAGATAAGAAGAGAAGCACAGTTAGTTCCTATGGGAATGTCGATTGAATTTGTTGGAAAGACGTAACAAATATGTTGTCAATCAATAGATCAAGCATTGATAAGGGACTGGTCATTTTCTTTCGTTTGGAGGATGCGAGGAAATATCTGAATTTCTCTTATTTTTTTCAAGTCCCCACCTTGGGTTCAATACTTCTGTTCTTAAAAATAATAAAAATAAACATACAATTTATATTTTATGTATTATTGTTCAATAGTTCTTCAGTAGTGGAAATAAAGCTTCAAGTGGGGAAGATGTTTGTTACTACAGGGAACTTTATTTAGATATGCCTGTTATGGTCATTGACATTTATCACACATTCATTCTATTTCAGTACAGTTTTCTAAAGAGCTTAGTTAATTAACTTCAGATAAAAATACTTTCCTGGAAAAAACATGTTCAAAATTTGGATTTTTATTTGAACAATCGAGTTTAGCGGAGCGAGGCGAAAAAAAATTTCGTCTTTCCTGCCAATAAAAAAATCATGCTTTTTTTATTGTAAGCAGAAGCGTTGGGTATGGCTGACTCCATAACTCCAAGTCATATAGGAAATTATTCCCGTTAAGACATATTAAAATACCACACTTGACTCCTAGCTATATCGTCTTGAACCATTGAAATATGTGCTCTGTGCATGTACTGATTTTGTGTCATGGATGGATACCCCATATTCTTTGTTTTTCTATTCTATTTAATCATGAGTTTTCCGATTAATTATGTAAGGAAACAGCTATTAGAATTATAAGTGTTTTATATGGAAAACAATGTAATTAGAAAAGCTTCATGAAAACCTGAAAAAACTATACCGTATACTGTCGGCTTTAAAAGGCCCCCACATTAAAAGAACGAAACAATTCAATTGAGAAAACTAAAAAACGGCCTAATTTATAAGAAAACAATTTACGAAAAACAAATATGACCGACATGAACCAACAACAACCACTGAACTACAGGCTCCTGACTTGGACAAACACACAAAGAATGTGTCGGGGTTAAACATGATTGAAGGCGCCAACCCTCCCCTAACCTGGGACAGTGGTGTAAACTAACAGTACGATATAAGAACAAACTATAATCAAAGTACTGAATTACTGAACACCGGATGATTGCAAGTTCTTGTGGATGGTCACAAGCACTTGTCTCAGAAAAAGTCACATCTCTATACCTGATAATGAGGTTAATGTACTGATATATTTTTTTTTTCTTCGACATTGATATGGATATTGATATTGAAGTGATACAAATCAGTATACTCTCAGTGGTTTGTTGTTATCTATTACGTGTATATTAATATTTGTATATTACAGTTACATGTATACATAATTTACATCCATTTGCATATCATTCTATTCTTTATATTAATAATAGGGCAGTGCAAGTGCATGGTGGACACTCTTCTGTAATAATTCGATTGTTCTAATAGATTGGATTTGAGTAGGCATTCATAGTTTCCCGCCAAACTTTCAATCTCCCATGCAGAGTTATCGGTCCTTGAGAGAGAGCGAGGACCGATAACTCTGCATGGGAGATTGCAAACGTCCTTGAGATATTCTTCCGCATGCGTTAACACACATTTTCTGTACTTCTGTACGTGTGCATAGATATTAAAGTTTTTTACTTATATATATATTTCTAACGACAAAACATTTTCATATTATTAATTTATGTTCTAAAAAAAAATATTTTTAGGAGTATCCAATGAAAAAATGAATTTATAACAAGCAATAAGGAATGTTATTTTGCACTCGATAATGTCCACGTATTTATCATGTTTATATATCGGTTACAATCCCAACACGAAAGTTACGTAATGGAAATCTAGGCGACAGCAATACACCGGAATGCCCTCACGGTCTTCCGATGTAAAAATCAGTTGAAAACGGTTTCATGTTCAAAAAACAAACAGAGAAAGGTATTGACATACATGAAACAGGTATAGCAATGACACCTGGATCAAGTGTTATATACTCCTGCTGAATAATCAGTCAATCAGATACTGATTTAGTGTATTAATTAAATCAGCTAATAATGAATTAATGGCTATAGTTTTTGCATGTTTGAAATAAAGGATAGCTCAAATCTGTCTTGTAAAAATGTATAAACATTTCGACGCCTCCATTTGAAGCATTAAAATTGTGGATACCCCTTTCCATTCCTAAATTTTTTTTTAAGGCCCCCTTATTTTTCTCCCACTCCCTCTTCGTGTAACAAATGACCAGTCCCTAATGTCAATTTCAGAGATATTTTTTTCATTGTTACAAAGTAGGATTTATCTCTCCCAAAAACAAGGTCTATGTTGACCATCCGATTTTATGAAACAAAGTTGGACCAATTCTTTTAATCTGTCTTTAAGTTTGAAAGGGGTAATAGTTGTGTAAAGGGTAGAAAAGTGTTTTTTTTTAATATAATTGCAGCAGGAAAGAGACTCTCGTTGTATGTGCTCCAGCATATCTTAGCAAAGATTTTTTTTCAGAATCGACATCTGAGTGAATTATTTATACCTGATAAATCAATTTATCAAGCAGAATATGTTATGTGATTTACACGCAAACACGATATTGTTTTGGGCTTTATCTGCAGGACAATAGCATATTTGTCAAGGAGATAGGACATGTGCTACAGCTTATAGCAACTTTGGGTCTTTAAGATCAATGAAATATGAATATTCGTATACCTATTCAGTTTTTTAGTTAGTAATTTGTAGCAATTACCTCACAGCCTTAACCCATTTTGACAGAGCATCTAAAGAAGACAAACACTCACTGAAATGTCAGCAGGTCTACGGTTATTGAGTGGGTACAGGTATCATAAATCATTAATTATTGATCATCAACCATTAATCATTAATCATTATAAATCATTCATCAATGAAAATATATCATTGATCTGAAAGTGAAATAAAAGAAATTTTCAGGATTTTCTCTTCTTTTGTCTTTGAGTAGATAGTGTATGAAATATGCTTCATATGAATACAAAAACCAGTCGACCAGTATGTAGAGGTGCTCAATTAGTTGGTCCGGCGAAATAACAATCCACCAAACTTTATCAAAAAGTCCAGGACTATGGTGATATAATCATTTTGGTATCACATTTTTAAAAACATTGTCAAAACCTTATTTGAGGCCCAATTTTGATGAAATTTTGAATGTTAAACTCATAAATGTGTACAGTTTGTTATGGTTATTATGAAATATTTTTATGACTTGTCATTACTGAGAAATCATTATTCAGTTTATACAAATATAGAAACTTACTGTATTTTTTTCCGATATAGCCAAATGATTTTTTTTCTTGCAGAAATTCATTTTTTCTTTAAACAGTGATTTCCCTGAAACTATAAATCATAAATATATTACACGAAACTGCAGACATTAATGAAAATAAAATTCATTCCATTTGTCCAAGAAAATCTTCACTGGTAGAATATTTATTAAAAATGTGTTTTATATGAAAAAATAGGCGAATTTACGATAGGTGAAACTCTTCTGACCTAAGACTGTAGATTTGTATGACCTAGACCGGTTTTGTATAGAGTAGTCTCAGCCTAGACCTGGGAACAGTATGTCAATATATATGTTCCTGCCTAGACCAAGAAAATTGTAAGTCTGCCCTCCATACAAAGTTTTGTAATGAGTTGTTTCCCTTTGACTGAACTCTTTGATGTTACTAAGCATGGATGCTGAAAATGTGGAAGAGAAGGAAAAAGACGAGGAAATACTAAACAAACAATCACCAGAGGAGCTTAAAGCAGAAGCAGAAAAACTGAAAGAAGCGGCAAACGAGTTTTTCAAAAGTAAAACAAGTTTCACAGTTATCCTTACGTATATTTGTCAGTTCTATGTGCAGTGTTGATGCAAATTAGCAGATTATGAGTCAAAGAAAAAAGGAATCTCCAGTGCTTGGAGATCCTAATACTGTTATACCACGCTATTTTTACTAATGCTGGTGTAAAATTCTATTCCAGTATTGTACCAGTATTTTTATATCTCTATTTTTATTGCCCTGGTATTACATAATGATCCACCAGGTCAAGACACAAAAGGATGGTGGGGGGTAATTTTGTTTGTCCAGTAAGTCCGTTCATTTAATGGTTATTAAAAAAAATGAATAGATTTACCAGACTATTGGGATTCTATTTAGGAGTTTTGCAAATCTACATATCTAGCTTATATAAGCTTAAGAAGGCTACAAATTATCTCCCTTGGCAAATATTTTAATGAAATTTTTGTCTCTTGCTTATCATTTGGAAGTGCAATATGAAGCTTTGCAGACATAGTAAGGAAGAGATGCAGAATATAATCATGCATCTTTTTTCACTCGTCAAGTAGTGTGAACAAATAATCCCATCCCTCGTTTCAAAATTTTGATACAAATGGGGACCATTATATATAAAGGGACTTGTTTAAGAATATTCGTTAATTTCATTGCTCCACAAAATTGAATGTTAATGACTGTTTCGGAGCATTTCTCTGTTTAACCATTGGTCTTAGTAGTATATATCTAACTCTTACATGTCTTAGGATTGCCTTTTGGTATTAATTAAAAATATGACATTTGAAGAGAAATGATTGTTAAGAGTGGCATAGGGCAATTTTCATAATCTCAATTCCATAATTTCATTTTTTAGTTGTATTCCTGGTGTTCATATATTTAGAGAATCCATCCTTGCAAATCATTCAAATATTTTAATTTCGTAAGGTGAATGAATTCATCATTTGTTGTATTAATTACTTTATATGGTTGAAAAGAGGACGTCTCATAGGGTGGCATAGTTTATTTGTTACGGAATATTTGTTTTATAATTTTCATAAAAATAGTATTGAAAAATGCATTTTTTCTAAGAATTTAAGTTATTGATCTCTTAATGATATGGAGGTTTTTTCATTATTTAAAACACACATTTTTGTACCCAAATATACATGTACAAATATCAAATACTATTATATGAAAATGAAACTGTGAATAAACAAGTTTATTATACAGATTTTGATTGGCTAATACAAGGGAGATGATTTATCGGTAGGTCTTTTCACCGCCAAACACCCCAAAATAATTTAAAACTAAATTACATTATACTTTTCCCATTTTTGAGGATACATGTGCTGCATTTGGCATTACCTGTAGGAATTTTGGTTGGTCAAAAACCTGAATTTGTTTGATTGGCGATTATCACGTTTAATCTTGTTAATCCCCCCTTCCAGACGTTTGTCAGGCTAAAATTGATTTATCATACATTTAGAACACATGTATGTCATCCAAGCTCCCATGTTCTGAAATTGTTAAGTAAAGTAATATTCTGATGAATTGAGTGTCGTTTATGTCCAGAATACAAACTTTCCTTAAATGGCAATTTCTCGAAATATTATTTGGAAAACAGTTTTTGTCGTCCAAGCTCCTGTGTTCTGAAATTGTTCAGTAAATTAATAATCCGATGAAGTGTCGTTTTTGTCCAGAATAAAAAAAAACTTTCCTATATCGACACTTTCTCTAAATATTATTTGAAAAACAGTTTTTGTCGTAAATATATATATTGAACAAAATAAAAAAAGAATTCATCTGCCCAGGACCAAAAAAATACCTTCAATAATTGTATTGAAATAGACAATGAATCTGAAAAAAATTAATAATGACTTCAATATATATGTATTTGATTCACAGAAACAATAACGTAATAAATAGACTCACAAACGCTATGTGTATTCTCCGTTTAATTATTCTTTGAAATTGCGATAAAAAAATCAACAAATTCAACAGTTTTCTGCTTTTATTGAAACACATAAGTGTTTTTTCATAGTTTCAATTCACGTTTGGGGTGGTTGGCGGTGTTCGATGGTGTGCAGTGGTGTTCGGCGGTGAAAAGACCTACCCATAATTTATCCCATGGCTCAGCAGGAGACAATTTTTTGAATGTCAACCGCTCCTGCAGACCAATCAAAAATCGATGAATCAAAAGACAATGAATTAAATTTACATCAATAATTTTAAAGACAATTCGCAAGTTATATTTTTGGCCTCAGAACTTTTTCATTCACTGTCAAAATAGAAAATACATCTTGCTTCACTTTTGTTGTTTTTCTAATAACTGTAATATTGGTATGTACATGACATCATAGTTAAGTACTTTCAATTTAAAATTTAAAAGACAATAACAATAGAACATTCAGTATGATAAATTGAATAACACATAGCTGTTTTATTGCATTTTTATGAGTTTAGACTAGGTAACTTACAAATTTTGCTTATTGTCCCTAGTGAATCAGATCCATGTAGCTTTGATTTAAAAGTAAGATAGACTGTCCTTGCATTCCTTTTTAGCTCACCTGGCCCTTTGAGGGCCATGTGAGTTTATGCCATCACTTGGCGTCCGTTGTCGCCTGTTGTCGTCGTAAACTATTTCAAGAATCTTCTCCTCTGAAACTACTGGGCCAAATACCTTCAAACTTTAACTGAATGTTCCTTAGGGTATCTAGTTTATAAATTGTATCCGAAGTTTTGATCCATAACAAACATGGCCACCATGGCTAAAAATAGAACATAGGGGACAAAAGCAGTTTTTGTCTTATATCTCAAAAACTACAGCAGTTAGAGCAAAAGTGAAATGGAGTTAAAGTAATAAATGGTTCATGATCTATCTGTTATGAAATTTTCAGACAAGTTCGACAACCCATTGTTGGGTTACTGTTGGAAATAGTTTATTTTTACCTGTCAAGTAATCTTCAGACCAATAGGACAACTTATTGTTGGGTTACTGTCCAGAAATGGTTAATTTTTAGGAAATTTTAAAGTTTTGGGTTATTTAATATTATTTAAGAAAGAGAGAAAGTGTAAATGACAAAATTGTTCTGCAAAGTAAGATCTACAAATAAGTCAAATGTCTGAAACTGAAATTACATGTGAGCGATATCAGGCTCTCATGAGCCTCTTGTTTTATACGGATTCTATTTTTTTTTTCTCTAAAAAAACCACATCTAGCTTATTCATAATAATTTATATTTGAGACAGAATAATTGTATGTAGTGTAGATCAAAAGAAAAGAACAAATTTTTTTTAATAGTTGTTATTGGCTTTGAACTACATGTAGCTGTCAGTAACTGCGAGTAGTCTCAGATCTGTTCTTAGTGTCCTTTTTTGTTGTTAGGGATGAGGGATGGATAAATACCCTGCCAAGTCCATTCTGTGTTTATGTTTGATGTTTTTTCTGCTTTGAATCGGTCTGATGAGTTAAGCCTTTTTCAACACGATTTTTATAGTTTTTTCTTATCTTGTGCTGTTACACCACTGTCCCAGGTTAGGGGAGGGTTGAGCGCTCACAAACATGTTAAACCCCGCCTTTCCAAATTAGGAGCCTGTAGTTCAGTGGTTGTCGTTGGTTCATGTCTGTCATATTTGTTTTTTCGTTAACTGTTTTGATATAAATTAGGCCGTTAGTTTTCTCAATTGAATTGTTCATATTATTCATTTTGGGGCCTTTTATAGCCGACTATACAGTATGGGCTTTTCTCATTGTTGAAGGCCAAATGGTTGCATATAAATGCTTACATCTACTTTATTTGAACTTGGTGGATAGTTGTCTCATTGGCAATCATACCTCATCTCCTTATTTTTATATAAGTAGCTCTTGGGCTTGAAAAATCAAGCAATTGTTGATTATTGCTAGAAGTTTAAAGTCCCTTCTTGTATTACATGTAGTTCCAGTAAAACTTAGTTTTTGATAAATTTATTGAGACACATACTGCCCCCTTAAATTGTGATTAAAGTTAAAAAAAATTACACAGAAATATCATAAAGATCATATTTTTTTCACACATATATACCATGTATACAACAAACTTTAATACACATTGTTTATTTGCAGTTTTAGCTAAAATAGCTAAATCGGCTATAAAAATATCTCCCTTGGCAATTTCTGTTTCTCTGTAAATCTTGTTATTCAAACGTGCAATTTGAAACTTTGAAGACATTATAAGGAAGTACTGGTTCATGGTCCTGTAAATGTAATCCATGAAATAATGCTTTTGTATTAACACTTTAACAGGTAATATTATATAAAAATATGTATTGTGTTGATAATAGTTTATATTATATATATTAGATGGAGACTATGTAAAGGCAATAGAATTGTACAGCCAAGCTATTGAAAAATGGCCTCATGTAGCAGCATATTTTGGAAACAGAAGCTTTGCTTACATCAAAACAGAAATGTTTGGTCTTGCTTTAACTGATGCTACTATGGCATTACAGTTGGACAGATCTTACATAAAGGTTTGTTGTTTCAATTTTGAATTTTAAAAATGCCAGTGTCATTTTTATCTTATAGTAGGTACCACCAATTTTTCATTAGCAAAAATTGCATATGATTGTGTTTAGCAAATCTATATTTGTTTATAATGCTTAATTTCAGTGCTTGAGATGAATATGTCAAGACTATGTTTTGACTTTTTACATGTATAAATAATGTCATAATTAGGCATAGATTTCTAAATTCTGGATTAGGGATTAAGGCATTAATACTTGTGCAATTATTTTGATTACCTTTAAAAGATTATACTATGTTTGATTATCAGTCAAATAGCAATTGTAAGCTTATAAGCCATTTCCTATTGTAGACAGGATAAAGATGTTTTATTTTCTTACATAATTAATTCTTTACCTTAAAAGTGTTAATTAATAAAAAGGTATCTAAGGGACTATAGTTTAATTAGTGGAATTAAAAGATACCCCCTCTCCCTTTTTGGAAGTTGTGTATTTTGATTGGTTTGGTAGCTAATAATATAAAATGGATGATTGTTTGAAAAGTGTAGTTTTTTGAGGTTTGAGAAAGATGGATCTGAAAAAGTGTTATTCTACATTGTTATATACAATGAACTCTTTTTATTTGAAGTTTTCATAATTGAGGATTGAATCAAATCATGATGACCTAGAGATGTTTAATTCAAAGATGACATGCAATGTAAATATGTACAATATATCTATTTGTGAATGATTAATATATGAAAATCCAATTTTAAGTTTTATTGACTATTAATTAAAACTGTATTGCCAAAGGAAACTAGACTATGCTCTACCAACATAACCTTTGAGTTAGTTCCCCTGCAAATAATATTACCAGAGCTGGACCACTGAATGATATCTAGTACCCCCATTTATAGACATGCGATGTCCAATCATTATGTTAATAAAACTTTTAAGATGCATTTGACCAGAATTAACTTATTGCTTACAATTGCAGGTCAATATACAGTTTTTAAGCTTTCAAAAACATTATTTGTTAGCTTACCAGTCTAGAGTGAGATGATACTTTCATTTAGTTTCTGTTTGTAGGTCTTAATTTTTTCAAAAATTTCTCCTCTGAAAATAATGGGCCAGTAGGAACTAGATTATCTGTATTCTGTTTCAAAGTTAAATCTAATAATGACAAAAACTGAGGAGATTTGATTGGAATTGACAGTAGGAAATACATGTAATACATCCTGTCAATGGTTGGAAAGTCACGATAATAATTTTATTACATTCTTCTATGTATTTTTCAGGCTTACTACAGAAGGGCATCAGCTAACATGGCCCTGGGGAAATTCAAACTTGCATTGAAAGATTTTGAAGCTGTAAGCATTATATGATTATTTTTACTTTTTAAAAATTTGTTCTTCAATTAACATTACTAATGTAAATTTAGAAATTATTGCGTGCATTTATTATTGCCATTTTGTCATTTTAGACTAAAATGCGATTCTAATTTTTGCGATATTGAGAAAAATCTTGTTTAATTTAGATAAAAATTTCAAAATGCAAGTTTAAATTATTGCGATTATAACCCTGTCGCATTTTTCGCAATAATAAAAACATTACAATAATTTCTGAATTTACAGTATTTCAAGTGAATAAATGATGCTTAGCATGGGCCATGGTACTAGAAGTAGAGGTAAACATGGCCTCTTACAATGGACATGTAGTGATGTACCAGTCTGGCAGCAGGTGGGGTATCAGGTATATATTCCATGGACCAATGCTGTTATTGCAAACTGACCTTATTTTAAGCAAGTCATTTCATGGTCCATGGTACCACAGGTAGAATTAGTCATGGCCTCCACAATGCACTGTACCACAGATATTCTAGACCTGTATGAGTTTTATAGCAGAGGCCAATGTGGAGAATCACTTTATATTAAGGTCAATTCTAAAGTTCTGTTTATCAAGCAGTTTATTGTCATTCCGCGTCGCACTGTGGGAATATTGTAATAGTATCCGTCAGACCTTTGGTTAGTTCAAAACACTTTAGGAACACAACTCCTTTGAGAAGGTTTGACCGAAAACTCTCATATTTAGAAGAATTGTTTGCAATCGTGTAGTTGACCGTATTTTACAACCATTTTGATTTAACAATTTTTTATCTTCCCTTAATGGAGGCTTATGTATGAGGTTGCAATGGGGGTACCTTCATGACAAATAATGGTAAAAAATCTTGCCTAATGACGTCAACGGTAATTTGATGGATGACGATGAAATGTACATTTTCTTAATGATGTTAAAAAAAAAATTGACTGCTTTTGATGAATCACGTTAAATTTTTTCCAAAAATAACAGTAAAAGATAATTATTTGAGACCGTTGATGAATCTCGATAAGAATATTTTGACGAATCACGATAAAATTTTAACCATTTTGATGCTAACGGTAGCCGAAAATGACCGTTTGACGGTAAAGGGCATTCCCCCTCATGTGTGCTGTTTCGCTTTGCGGCGGCATCAATAATTAGTTAAAAGTTTGTGATTAGGTCCCTTTAAGGGGAACCACTCATGACAAGTCAATGCTATTTTGTATGCTGTTGTATTAGCATTGGCATATCTTATTTCCAGGAAAATTATTAGGCCCTATGCCTTCAGTCATGGTTTATTGACTTGGAAACTTTTGCATAGGTAACATGTTAAAGTTTGTGATTAGGTCAGTTTAAAGGGAACCACTTATGATAAGTCAATGAAATTTGGTATGCAGTTGAATAAGTATTGACATATCTTATTTCCAGGGAATTCATTAGACCCTGTACCTTCAGTCTTAGTTCATTGACTTAAATATTTTGCATATTTTACATGTTAAAGTATTGCTATTTTAAGAGGCCAGACATATCTCTGAGTCAATAGCTTATTACTAGAATTATTAGACTTTACCATTTTTTAAAGTATTTTAACAGTGACACCTGTACCCATGTCTTTTTCTGTACACTCTGTTTATAAATGATAACGCTATAATGTAAAAGAGAGGCGAAAGATACTAAAGGGACATTCAAACTCATAAGTCGAAAATAAACTGACAACGACATGGCTAAACAAGAAAAAGACAAACAGACAAACAATAGTACACAAAACACAACATAGAAAACTAAAGACTGAGCAACATGAACCCCACCAAAAACTGGGGGTGATCTCAGGTGCTCGGGAAGGGTAAGCAGACTCTGCTCCACATGTGGCACCCGTCATGTTGCTCATGTTAGTACAAACCCGGTAATAAGTCTAATTCGGTAGGTCACATTCGGGAAAAGGGGACGGGATTGGAGTTACAACATTAAATTAATACCTATATTTTCAGGTTGTGAAAGTGAAGCCAAGTGATAAAGATGCAAGGGCAAAGTTTAATGAATGTGGCAAAATTGTTAAAAGAATAGCCTTTGAGAAGGCTATTGCAGTGGAAGAGAAACCCGTGTCAGAAACTATTGACTTGGAGTCATTGAGTATGTATAATGAAAGCTATTAGGTTTATCATGACCAAACTTTCTGTGGGTAAAATTTTCATACTTTGTCTTCCAATATGTAGATTTTAGTTTTTTCGTCTAAAAAAGACTATTAAAAGAATATGTTCTTGTTCTTAGGTACGGTGTTTATACATATAGAATAATTTTAGAGAACTGTTAGATTTGAAAGCATTGTCTTGCAATGTTTTATGATCTTCTCTAACTTTATATTAACACATGTATTGTTTTGATTTGTAGCAATTGAGGGAGACTACTCAGGACCAGTTTTAGAGAACGGACAGGTTACACTTAAATTTGTACAAGATTTACTTGATACATTTAGAGACCAGAAGAAATTACACAGTAGATTTGCATTCCAGGTAAAAAATGTATTTATCACGTGCACTTTATAAGAAAAATCCGTAAAAGACCCCTGTCCCTTATAGTTTAGGATTTGAATTATAATATTCCACTAAACCAAATTGAAGTAAATTGAACTGCCCCTGTTATTCCATTCAATTATTTTCATTAATAATAGAATAAACAAAAAGGCTTTCCATACATCTAATTGTAATCTTGTATCAGTTTCAAGATTAGCAGATTTGACCTTTTGAAAGTATTCTTTAGCCTGTAACTTGATGTCCCCATTTACCTCCAGACTTTAAAAACTGGTTAAAATCTGTTAGAAAAGTATTTATTTAAGAATTGAATGCTTGTTTTTGTAAATTTGTGACAGAAGTACATTTTGTATGAAGCACGGAAGCGATTCATTCTAAAAATGTGCGCACAGTCATGACAGTCAACGCTTTTACAACCCTATAAAGTTACTAAAAGAAGCATTTAATACTTATAATTGCATTTTTTTGCTAGGATCATGAAAACACGATTTCTATCAAGTTTTTCTTTTATTTACCTGTGCACTTTATTGTGGAAGCTCGTGTCATCATGAATGTTACATTTCATTTTGAAATGAAGGTTGGTTTCAGAATGACGCGAGATTGCTGTTAGCCAATCAAAATAATGTATGATAATGAAACATATATGTAATGTAATTATTACATAGTATATATTCTCTGAAAATGCACTCAGAGTATTCCCCTAAACAGATCATTTCAAATAAGTACAACTATTGATGAGGTTGAATAAAGGTAAGTAATGTTTTGTTATCTGTTAAAAAAACTAGGGTACTAAATAGAACATGCATTTGCTTAATACTTGATTAAAGTATTTAAAAGATGGATATCAGGTAAAGGTAACAAAAATATTATGAAATACATCAAAAATGATATAAAGAACTGTGCGTGTGAACCTTTACTTGATGTTCTTCAATGAGAGCTATCTTACATGCAGGTGGTAATGCTTAGGAATTTACCTTTTAATATAACTTATTTCCATTTACATATGAATTGTCTTTTACTATCATGTGTTTTTCAATGGTATAATATTTTTTGTTCATCACAAAATTCAGTTTTATTTCTAACATACAAATATCACTCACAAGTGCACAAACCTTTTACTGCAACATTTATACATTGTATTCCCTAAAGTATGAACATATGGGTATATTGATGTTGCATTTACTTTATTTATTTAAAGATACAGTTATGTAATTTTATATATTTGTTACTTTTTATCTGTGATTTATTTTCAGATATTATTGCAAATTAAAGAACTGTTTAAAGATCTACCTTCACTTGTTGATATAGATGTGCCAAAGGTAAGATGAACACAATGGACTATTTTCATCTAAAAATTTCATTTGAAGTATCCTGGCTTTGTGATGTTTCAGTAAATCACTTCTTCATGCCAATAATAAAGGAAAATACAGGTATAGGGAAGAAAATACAGGCATAGGGAAGAAAATACAGGCATAGGGAAGAAAATGGCTTGTTTTGATGTATCTGCTTGTTGACACTAATTTCATTGTCTACAATAAAGGTTAATAGCCTATACAAAATTCTGTATTATTGACTTTTGATTCAGATCTCTTAGTTGCCATTCTACCTATATAGATACAACTTAAAATAAATAAACAGTATTTTTATGAATTATTTACTCATAAACTTACAAAAAAAAGCAATTATTTTACTGCAGTTCTCAAAAGAAGTTAACTTTGTGAACACAAATTCACATAATTGATCTAAAGATTTAATTTCTTCTGTATATCTGCGTATCAGTTATTGGACTTAATAAAAACGAAATGTAATCAATGAAATGATTTCTATTTTCAGGGACAGAAGTTTACTATATGTGGGGATATACATGGGCAGTATTATGATCTACTTAATATATTTAAGTTAAATGGTTTACCTTCTGTAGATAATCCTTATGTATCCTTTATAACATCAGCTTACAAAAATTTATGACACTAAGTGGTATTATAGAGTTTGAATGAAATGATTATAAATATCAAAAAGCTGTTTGATCATAGAGGCTGATCAATGATTTTTTAAGGGGGCATAATTGAAGATAACAAAATATATGAAAAAAATTTGGACGATTTTATGCTAAAAATGATATAACTTATATTGAAATGGGTGCTTACGACCTCTACGCCCCCTTAATCCACCACTGGATCATATTGTCCTGTTATGTGTTGTTGGGTTGCTGTTTCGCTGCTATTTAGCTTGTATCTCTATGTAAAGTTAACATACACAAATAGTATCAACATTGTTTTAGAAACAACAATGAAGTGTGTAAGAAAATATAGCATTGAGAATTCAATTCATATTCTGGAAAACATATTACCCTTTTAAAGGTGAAACATCCTTGAAATATGGGCTGTAAAATTATATAAGTAGAAATTCCTTAACCTTTGTTCAGTTATTTAATGGTGATTTTGTAGACCGAGGGTCATTCTCAGTAGAATGTATATTTGTATTATTTAGTTTTAAGCTTTTGTATCCAGATAGTTTTTATATGGCCAGGGGTAAGTTTTCTGATAAAACTGTATAATTCAAATGAATTTAATATTTAGTTATTGCCAGAAGTATTTGGAGGGGGAGGAATGATTTAGGATAGATGTACATGAGACAATAAAACCTGGGAAATAACCATGCATCAGAGGAACAATGTCTTATCTGATATTCAATAAGGAACTAGTCAATGATACAACACCTTATCAAATAAAATCTTCCAAAAAATACAACACACCAAACAAAAAGATACATGATGATGTTGATGATGATGAATAGGTTTTTGACATCCAGTGGCTTATATTACATGCATACCAGGACTAGAAAATGTTAATGTGTTGTGCATATGAACCCTGCTTTGTAAAAGTCTGACACGCTCAGCTGGATTTTTAATGTGGTAGTTCACAAGGTAACAGTCAGCAAGAAGACCAGGACACATTATTATGATTCTAAGCTTACCAGACTGCTCCTAGTCCTTAGTTCCCCATGCTTAGTGGAGAAGAAGCAAAAAAAATTATTTTCAAGTCTATGTTTAACCCTGCATTTGACCTTCTATTCATTTTCATGTCAATTATTTGAAGGTTTTAATTGAGCTTATAACTAACTTTCAGCATGGTTAAGATTGTCCCTTGAGTTAATTTACAACCTCATATTCACCCATAACCCTTGTAAAATTGTTTGTTTGTTGTGGTTCATTCCACTTTCATGGATTTTAACTATATCATAGCGGTTAGTTTTTATACGCCCATTTACGGGTCGTATTATGGTATACCGTTGTCCATCCGTCCATCTGTTTGTTCGTTGTCAACATGTCATACAATAACTCAATAACCCTTTGACCAATTTGCATGAAACTTTGGTGAATTGTTATATCTATTTACGTGAGCTCCCTTTCGATTTTTATAAATTTTTGATTTTATGTTTCTGAGTTTTGGGGTTTTATTCATTAAAAAAGGGGATTTTCCAGTTTTCTGACAATACCGGTAACTCAAAATGCTTTGAGCAGTTTTCATGAAACTTTGGTAACTGGTTTATATCAATTAAAATAAGCTCCCTTTAGTTTTTTTATAAATTTCTGATATGACATTGAGGAGTTATGGAACATTATTCTTTGAAAAAGGAATGGGCATATCATGCGCTCATGGTGCAGCTCTTTATTATTGGTGGAGGTAGCCAGGGTACCTTGAGAGAATCATTGACATCTAGCAAGAAAACTGGCAATACTTTTCAATTAAATTCAGAGTCGAACATACCTCGCCACTTTAGAGTTGATAGGCTATAGCGATCACTGAAGAAGAACTACTTAAACTTATGCCATTGAGGCCCTCTGTCTCCTTTATTAAAGATATTACTAAGATATGCTCAGTAAATTTGGTTTTTGTCGAGCCTGCGACTTTTGTCGCTGAAAGCTCGACATAGGGATAGTGATCTGGCGGCGGCGGCGTTAGCTAACTTCTTAAAAGCTTTATAATTTAGAAGCTAGAAGACCTGGATGCTTCATACTTTGTATATAGATGCCTTATGTTACGAAGTTTCCGTCTGTCATATGTCCATTGTCCTTGACCTCATTTTCATGGTTCAGTGACTACTTGAAAAAAAAGTCAACATTTTTTGTAATGTTAATTTCTTTCTTATTATGGGTAATAGGATAACTATATTTAGTATGTGCGTACCTTGCAAGGTCCTCATGCCCGTCAGACAATTTTCATTTGACCTCGACCTCATTTCATGGATCAGTGAACAAGGTTAAGTTTTCGTGGTCAAGTCCATATATCAGATACTATAAGCAGTAGGTCTACTATATTTGGTATATGGAATGATTGTAGGGTGTACATGTCAAACTGGTAGGTGTCATCTGACCTTGACCTCATTTTCATGGTTCAGTGGTCAAAGTTAAGTTTTAGAGTTTTGGTCTTTTTTTCTAATACTATATGCAATAGGTCAACTATAAATGGTGTATGGAAATATTTAATGATGTACATGTCAGTCTCACAGGTTTTATTTGACCTTGACCTCATTTTCACGGTTCATTTCTCAGTGTTTAGTTTTTGTGTTTTGGTCTGTTTTTCTTCAACTATAAGCAATAGATCAACTATATTTGATGTATGGAAGGATTGTGAGGTGTATATATCTGTCCGGCAGGTATCATCTGACCTTGACCTCATTTTCATGGTTCATTGGTCAATGTTAAGTTTTCATGGTTAGGTTTGTTTCTTAGATACTATAAGCAATAGGTCAACTATATTTAATGCCTAAATTGATTGTAAGGTGTACATGTCTGTCTGGCATGGTTCATCTGACCTTGACCTCATTTTCATGGTTCATCGGTCAATGTTACGTTTTCTTGTTTAAGACTGTTTCTTAGAAACAATAAGCAATAGGTCAACTACCCGTATGTTTGGTTTATTGAATGATTGTAAGGTGTACATGTATTTCTCATTTGGTTTATCTGACCTTGACCTCATTTTCTTGGATCATGTTAAGTTTATGTGTTACTTGTAGTAAAGCTTTGTATTTAGGACTATCAACATAAAATCAATGGTTAGTAAAGAAGGCGAGACATTTCAGCGTGTGCACTCTTGTTATGTATTGTACTGTAATATCTTCTGTTATTTAAAAATTGATCAAATAAAGGAAATGTAGATACACTGCATTGTAAGTAAAACTTCTGTGGAATTATTTTATATTTGTATTTTTAGGGAATCATGAAAGTGCAACAATGAACCAGATGTATGGTTTTGAAGGAGAAGTCAAATCAAAATATGCTTTTATATTATTTACCTTTAGATTTAAAGTTTTCCATCTGTTTGTCTGCCTTGTTTTTCAATTTTGTCATTTTATATTTTTGTCCAATTCTGAGAAACCTATGATAAAAAAGTGAATAACAAATAAAGCTAACTCCAGGATGAATTGAAAAAATCAGTGGAAAATATCAATATACATGTACATCATTACTTTTAAGGAAAAAATCTCTTCACACAATCATTTAATATTAGATCAAATATGCAATTGACTGTCATTTCCACATTATTATGACACTTTGTAATACTAGAATATTGTTTGAGACCTTAAAATGGTTGTAATTTGTAAACCATATAATAGTAATGAATCAACAATACTCTAAGTTATATAATGTGTATTTAGTTAATAAAGATAATCCTTAACACATACCACATACAGCAGTAAAATGGCTGACCTATTTACAGAGATATTCAATTTGCTGCCTTTATGTCACTGTATAAATAATAAAATTTTAGTAAGTAATTACCAAATGTCTGTTTATGGGCACCTTTACTAATAAGTGTTTAAGAGGATGTTTGGGGTTGAAGATCTATTAAGTGAAATCATACCACTTTGGGGAGGGGTTTACCCAATTGCATTGATTCTCTACATAATTTTTGTTTCAATTAAGGTAGGTCAAAATCTCCTTTACTGAACAAAATCTCTCTAATAATCCTTACCACTTGTTAAATTGAAGCTATAATTTTTAGTTGTTTAATATGAAATGTTCATTTTAAGGCTACATTGTATCCTAATATTTACTGCGAAAACTCTTTCTGTTTATATATCAAAACTCACCTAAAGCCAATTTGCTTGTTGTTTTAATTAATAAATGTTTTCAAAGACTAGCTCATTTTACATGTATTAAGTATTGATTACATTTTTTCTTGGTAATTGAAAAAATATTCTTATAGCAAGCTCTAAAAAAATCCTGAAAAGGTCATCTTGCAAAATTTCCTTCAAAGGTTTTGATATTTTGCTAAACATTTCCAAGAGGTAAACAGGCAAAGTTTAGAGGGACTCGACATTCTATCAAAAATGTCAACAGAAGTCTGTGAATCCTATATCATAAACCCTAGGGCAGTTATCAAGGATTTGCTCATGACACAGATACATAATTACACAAAATTGGATAAGAATAAAAGAGGGACGAAAGATACCAGAGGGACAGTCAAACTCATAGATCGAAAACAAACTGACAACGCCATGGCCAAAAATAAAAAGACAAACAGACAAATAATAGTACAGATGACACAACATAGAAAACTAAAGACTAAGCAACACGAACCCCACCAAAAACTGGGGGTGATCTCAGGTGCTCCGAAAGGGTAATAAAAGAAGATGTGGGGTATACATCAAAGAGACAACACAAAGACACAATACATTCCAAACATATCCAACAGTCTGTTAATCTTATGACGTCAACCAAGGATACTTTCATGCCTTGGTGAAATCTATAAATGTCATGACAGTAGAATACTGAAAGTTTGACAGTTGATTCTCATTACCTCTGGTATCATTCATGCTGCCACTTCTTGTAAGAGCTTCCAATTCCATTGAAAGTTTCTAAATAAAACTTTGGATTATTATCAGAAGAATTTAAATCGATTTATGAGGATTGGATGTGGCTTTGTAAAATATCACTATTCATTTGTCTTTGCAACTCATTTCTTCGGCGATTCCCATTTATTGAAATAAAGATTGATATAATCAAAACCATGGATACATATGAATGTTACAAAAATGAATAAAATTTAAACTGTAAAATATTTTCTGAAGGCTGCAACTATTCATATCTGTGGTAGTAGAATGAGAAAAATGTTGAACCAGTTTTGATGTTTTTTATTTTGATTGTATGTGAACTGACTCATTAAGTTTCTCACATTATTTGTGAGAACATATGTAGGGTTAACAATGAATTTTATTTAACATTTTACAACCAATAGCTTGAACACAGTAATTTATGATATTTTTATTACAGTTAATGCATGGAGGATTGTTCAGGGATGAAAATGTAACGTTAGATGATTTACGGAAAGTAGATCGTAACAGACAACCTCCAGAAAGTGGTAGGTGTTGCAGTTTTTATACGACCGCAAAAAATAAAAATTTTTTGGTCGTATATTGGTATGACGTTGGCGATGTCGTCGTCGTCGTCGATGTCCGGCGTCATCCGAAGACACATTGGTTTTCGCACTCTAACTTTAGTTTAAGTGAATGGATCTCCATGAAATTTTACCATAAGGTTTAATACCACGAAAGGAAGGTTGGGATTGATTTTGGGGGTTATGGTACCAACAGTTAAGGAATTAGGGGCCAAAAAGGGGCCAAAAATAAGCATTTTTGTAACTTCCAGACAATAACTTGTGTGTAAGTGTATGGATCTCTCTGACATTGTACCACAAGGTTCCATATCACAAAGGAAAGGCTGTAATTGATTTTGGGGGTAATTGCCTCAAAATTTTAGGAATTAGGGGCCAAAAAAGGGGCAAAAAACAAGCATTTTTCTAGTTTCATGACAATAACTTGTGTGTAAGTGTTTGGATATTTCTGAAATTGTACTACAAGGTTCCATATCTCAAAGGGAAAGCTGGAATTGAGTTTGGGGGTAATTGCCCGAAACATTTAGGAATTGGGGGCCAAAAAGGGGCCAAAAATAAGCATTTTTCTAGTTTCCAGACAATAACTTGTGTTCAAGTGTATGGATCTCTCTGAAATTGTACTGCAAGGTACCATACCACAAAGGGAAGGCTGGGATTGAGTTTGGGGGTGATGAATTATAAGGGGGTTCAAAAAATTTGGGGGGGGATTTTTTTTTTTTCTTTTTTTTTCTTTTTTTCCTTTTTTTTTTCTTTTAAAATTTTCCATTTTAAGTTGGTTATTTCTGATTAATATTTAAAAGCAAATAATAATGATATGGTAGGAGATACACACCAAACAGGATGTGTAAATTATTATCTAATAAGTATTGTGCAATAGCAAGAAATTTTCAATTGCACAGTATTGCACAATAGCAAGAAATCTTCAATTGCACAGTATTGCGCAATAGCAAGAAATCTTCAATTGCACAGTATTGCGCAATAGCAAGAAATATCCAATAGCACAATATTGCGCAATAGCAAGAAATTGTCAATTGTACAGTATTGCGCAATAGCAAGAAATATTCAATTGCACAGTATTGTGCAAAAGAAGATACTTCGTATAAATTGCTTATTTCTTGATCAATTTCAATGGGGTTTTATTCTTGAATTCTTGGGGTTCTTTAATATGTTGAATCTAACCGTGTATTAAGTTTTTTGATTTTGGGCCCCGTTTTTAAATTGGTCCACATTGAGGTCCAAAGGGTCCAAAATTTAACTTTGTTTGATTTCATCAAAAATTGAATTATTGGGGTTCTTTGATATGCTGAATCTAACCGTGTATTTAGATTCTTAATTTTTGGTTCCGTTTTCAAATTGGTCTACATTAAGGTCCAAAGGGTCCAAAATTAAACTTAGTTTGATTTTAACAAAAATTGAATTATAGGGTTCTTTGATATGCTGAATCTAAACATGTATTTAGATTTTTGATTATGGGCCCAGTTTTCAAGTTGGTCCAAATCGGGGTCCAAAATTAAACTTTGTTTGATTTCAACAAAAATTTAATATATGGGGTTCTTTGATATGCTGAATCTAACCATGTATTTAGATTTTTGATTTTTGGGCCCTGTTATCAACTTTGTCCACATTGAGGTCAAAAGGGTCCAAAATTTAACCTTGTTTGATTTCATCAAAAATTGAATTATTGGGGTTCTTTGATATGCCGAATCTAACCGTGTATTTAGATTCTTAATTTTTGGTTCCGTTTTCAAATTGGTCTACATTAAGGTCCAAAGGGTCCAAAATTAAACTTAGTTTGATTTTAACAAAAATTTAATTTTTAGGGTTCTTTGATATGCTGAATCTAAACATGTATTTAGATTTTTGATTATGGGCCCAGTTTTCAAGTTGGTCCAAATCGGGGTCCAAAATTAAACTTTGTTTGATTTCATCAAAAATTGAATTCTTGGGGTTCTTTGATATGCTGAATCTAACCATGTATTTAGATTTTGGATATTGGACCATAATAGGTGAATGTCCAATTTAAAATTTTTAAGTTCTTAGACCACATTCATTCTGTGTCAGAAACCTATGCTGTGTCAAATATTTAATCACAATCCAAATTCAGAGCTGTATCAAGCTTGAATGTTGTGTCCATACTTGCCCCAACTGTTCAGGGTTCGACCTCTGCGGTCGTATCAAGCTGCGCCCTGCGGAGCATTTTATTAAAACAGTGTAATGGGTTTTTTTTATGTTTATTATAAAATTTTAATTAACTGTAACAGGATATAAAGATATTTGTAATTCAAGATGTAAAGAATTAATTTTAATTGATTTGCTAAATTGTGACCGTAGAACACATTAGACTAAAGTAGATGTTGGTTAGCTGTCAGATATAAGCATGTTGAGATTTTAAGCTTAGCATTGCAGTTATTTTGCCAGTAACTTTGTTATTTGAAATATTTCTTGCAATATCAGAAACTAAAACTTGAGTGATTGGTTCTTTTAAGCTGTGTTTCAAGGGGAAAATAATGTATTTTGTCATTGATTCTACAGGATAAATATAATGGAAGATATAAAATGTAATTTTTTGATAAATATTAACAGGAGCAATGTGTGAACTGTTATGGTCTGATCCCCAGATGATGTGTGGGACAAGTGACAGTAAACGAGGGGTAGGGACCATGTTTGGACCAGATGTAACAAAGAAATTTCTTCAGAAAAATAAATTGGACTATATTGTTAGGAGTCATGAAGTGAAACAGGAAGGATATGAAGTGATACATGATGGCAAATGTATAACAGTGTTCTCAGCTCCTAATTACTGGTATGTCATCATATAAAATAACAGTGTAATAAGGTCCTAATCATAAGTTAATGTTCACAACATAGTAATATGATTGCAGTATTTAGGGTTATATCAGAATGATTTAATCTGTCTAAGGCCAGCTGCATGAATGAGAGGAACTTTAAATTTACTCAGCACAGTCATTTAGTACCAGATAAAAGAGTATTTTGAAAATATTTTAAACAAATCTGCTCTGTGTGAGGGGGTAAACTGTTTTTATTTTGTCAGTCTGTCTATCTGTGCTATGAAATTTTCTTCCCATTATCTCGGAAACCTAGATCCTTTTCCATTATAAATAAAATAAATTGTTGTGCACATTAAATGTATTTGATAAAATTCTGATGTATGATATGATGTGTATAACTGTTACCTAAAGAAAAATTATTTCATTTAATACTCATTAGAAGAAAACATTATTCCATATATTTGTTGCTATAATACATTTATAAAGTTCCTCATTAAAACAAAGAGTTTCAGGTTGCATATTTGCATAAACATTCAACTTAAACTGTTAAAATTTAACTTAGTTTCTATATAAAGCATTATTTCCTTTTCAGTGATCAGATGGGAAATAAAGGAGCCTTTATCAATATCACCGGTGATGACCTGACCCCCAAATTCACATCATTTGAAGCAGTGGTAAGTTGGATGTTCTAAAAATTGACCATCAATTAAAACTTCACAACAAATGGTTTGTTATTGCCAGTAATTTATTAAGTAGTCAGTTTTATCAAGATAAGGATAGTATTGCAATGAAAGAGAGGACAGGAATGAATTAACAAACAGCAAACATTATATTTACACGAACAGCAAACATTATATTAACACGAACAGCAAACATTATATTAACACGAACAGCAAACATTATATTAACACGAACAGCAAACATTATATTAACACGAACAGCAAACATTATATTAACACGAACAGCAAACATTAAATTAACACGAACAGCAAACATTATATTAACACAAACAGCAAACATTATATTAACACGAACAGCAAACATTATATTAACAAATTGAACAGGGAAATTAATGACACACAGTTCTTATTTTGACTCCCATTTCAAAATCATGCTTGGACTTCTTAGTTCAGGTTGGCATTTGTCTTTATTTTATAAATTTATGATCCTCTTTTAGAAGAATGGTTTTTGAACCTATCATCCTTCATGGACTGCTGCTGTAACTAAAAAATTGTAAATTTGACAAAAAAGTTAATAAAATAGTTTGGAAAATCATGTAAAGGACTAATTACCTTAAAAAAAGCTTTTGTTAAATACACAATTACAGCTCTTCTATAAAAGTATGCAAAGCAAACCTTTGATCAACTTGCTTGCTATGTTTGTTTGGATGTTTGTAAACAAAAGGTAGGTAGTCTGTTTCAATCTGTTTACTATATACTGGAATTTGATTGGACAATAAACATAAACTTCATTGCATGTCAATTTTTATTGTCTAATCAAATTCCAGTACATACAAAACAGACTGAAACTCCGCCTACCTATTGTTTGCAAACATCCAAGCAAACATAGCAAGCAAGTTGATCAAAGGTTTGCTTTGCATGCTTTTATAGAAAAGCTGTAAAATTCTTTTTACCATAATGAGAGTTAATCCCATTCTTTAAAAAAAAGATGGCCATCACCCTTTTAAAAATAGTAACTTTGATGATAGATAGAAATAATATATTTTGAGAAATCATGTGCTGGACTTATTGCTATCAAACTGTGATTGAAATAGATACTTTATTATTCTATTGAGAATTATAGTTAACAACCCTAACCACCTCAAACAAAGCTAATCTTTTAAGTTATTGGTACCAACATATGTGTTTATTTAAGAATATTCAAACCTTCTATGTATACTATGAACATACCAGTTCATGGCTAAGGACTATGTATACTATGAACATACCAGTTCATGGCTAAGGACTATGTATACTATGAACATACCAGTTCATGGCTAAGGACTATGTATACTATGAACATACCAGTTCATGGCTAAGGACTATGTATACTATGAACATACCAGTTCATGGCTAAGGACTATGTATACTATGAACATACCAGTTCATGGCTAAGGACTATGTATACTATGAACATACCAGTTCATGGCTAAGGACTATGTATACTATGAACATACCAGTTCATGGCTGAGGACTATGTATACTATGAACATACCAGTTCATGGCTACGGACCTGTAGTCTTATGTTTGTTGTCGTATCCCTTTTACATATAAAATGTTAATTGAAATGACCATCAAACACATCCTTAACAAGACTGATATTCATTATATTTATCTGTATACATGACATGAAAATTTCATATTCTTTATGTAAATTCTATCTTTATTAACATGTAGTAAGTATTTTAAATGTTAAATGTATTTAAATATTTTTAACCAATAATTGTAATGTTTATTTCAGCCACATCCCAATGTGAAACCCATGGCCTATGCAAACCCATTATTTGGATTATTTTGACAGAGGGATGACTGTGGCGATTCTCAGGAAACATGGACATTATTTTATCATATCTGTATCAAATACAGAGAAAAATATCACTGTCTCTCTGTTATTTTGTCTAAAGGCCCTTAAATAAATGAATATTTAGAGTATTCCTGTAAGTTAATCAAAACACAGGTATTCTATATTAATTACAGTTTCCAGACTTATTGAAGAAATGTATTTACATTTTGACCCAAAATAGATAGATTAGGTTAGGTTTTAATTCTGCATATATTTTGATAAGTAGAGCTTTCACAAAGAATATGGTTGTATTTCTCAACAGGTGTACACACACTTTCAAAATTGAGTTTATACAGATACCACCTTTGCTAATAAAAGTGAGTTTATACAGATACCACCTTTGCTAATAAAAGTGAGTTTATACAGATACCACCTTTGCTAATAAAAGTGAGTTTATACAGATACCACCTTTGCTAATAAAAGTGAGTTTATACAGATACCACCATTGCTAATAAAAGTGAGTTTATACAGATACCATCTTTGCTAATAAAAGTGAGTTTATACAGATACCACCTTTGCTAATAACTAGTAAAAGTTAAGGAAACTAGAAAAGTCTAACCATTCTTCTGTAATGATGAGTGAAATATCCAAAACTTACTTAGACTCATATTCAGAATAATTTGGTAAAGTGTGTGAAAATCTAACAAAATGAAATTGAGTAAATGCATTGATTTAATAAAATGTCTATTTTGGACTGAATAGTCACATAACTCTGCAGTATCAAAAGATATAGAGACCCAATCTTCATCAGATTAGGATCTATCATGTATACCTATTTGTTACTTTTATTCAGCCATCTTTGTATCATCAGGTATTTTTGATGATTGACTATTTCTGTCATAATGTTATTTCACCAATGCAGTCTCTTATATAGTACATTAGGAGTCTTATGATCCATGCTAGATTGACTTTTTATACGACCGCAAAAAATCGACAGCAGAATATTTTGCGGTTGTTTATTGTTATCACGTCCTCGTCAGCGTCATCCGAAGACATTTGGTTTCCGGACAATAACTTTAGTAAATGTAAATAGAAATCTTTGAAATTTAAACACAAGATTTATAACTACAAAAGGAAGGATGGGATTGATTTTGGGGTTTATAGTCCTAACAGGGGCCAAAAAGGGGCCCAAATAAGCATTTTTCTAGTTTCCAGACAATAACTTGTGGAACGGTGTATGGATCTCTCTGAAACTATACCACAAGTTTCCATACCACAAAGGGATGGTTTGATTGGCTTTGGAGGTTATGGCTCAAATCGTTTAGGAATTAGGGGAAAAAAGTGGGAAAAACAAGGGTTTCCACGCTAATGGACAATTAAAAAAAGTACAATGTTATGTTTGGATTACCTCCCTTATCCTGCTTTTAAATTATGTATAAAGAAATGTTGTATTGTCTTGAGGTGATTAGCTGTCAATTTATTTTGAGAAGTTCTATTAAAAATGCTGATTAAGGAATATTAATTTTAGCAATGATTATGTATGTCATTTTCTATTTTAAGACTTTTATGATGTATTTAAATGGGTAATTATGATTGCAAACTCCATTGGAAATTTGAATTGAGATTATGACCATATCTTGAGGGAAAGAATTTTTTTTTTTAATTTTTTTTTTGGTTCCTGTGATATAAAACACTTTTTATACGACCACAACAAAATTTTGTGGTCATATATTGGTATGACGTTGGTGTCGTCGTCCAGTGTTGTCGTCGTCCGAAGACACATTGGTTTTTCCCACTCTAACTTTAGTTTAAGTGAATGGATCTCTATAAGGTTCAATACCACAAAAGGAAGGTTGGGATTGATTTTGGGGGTTATGGTAACAACAGTTAAGGAATTAGGGGCCAAAAATAAGCATTTTTGTAACTTCCAGACATAACTTGTGTGTTAGTGTATGGATCTCTCTGACATTGTACCACAAGGTTCTATATCTCAAAGGGAATGCTGGGATTGATTTTGGGGGTAATTGCCTCAAAATTTTAGGAATTAGGGGCCAAAAAGCGGCAAAAAACAAGCATTTTTAGCTCACCTGGCCCAAAGGGCCAAGTGAGCTTTTCTCATCACTTGGCGTCCGTCGTCCGTCGTTGTCCGTTGTCTTAAGCTTTTTACACAAATCTTCTCCTCTGAAACCACTGGGCCAGACTTACCCAAACTTGGCCACAATCATCATTAGGGTATGTAGTTTAAAAAATGTGTCCGATGACCCCGCCAACCAACCAAGATGGCCGCCATGGCTTAAAATAGAACATAGGGGTAAAATGTAGATTTTGGCTTATATCTTTGAAACCAAAGCATTTAGAGTAAATCTGACATAGGGTAAAACTGATTATCAGGTCAAGATCTATCTGCCCTGAAATTTTCAGACAAATCTGTCAACCTGTTGTTTGGTTGCTGCCCCTGAATTGGTAATTTTAAGGAAATTTTGCAGTTTTTGGTTATTATCTTGAATATTATTATAGATAGAGATAAACTGTAAACAGCAATAATGTTCAGCAAAGTAAGATCTACAAATAAGTTGTACAAATAAGTTGTCATGACCAAAATTGTCAGTCGACCCCTTTAGGAGTTATTGCCCTTAATAGTCAATTTTTAACAATTTTTCGTAAATTTTTGTAATCTCTTACAAAAATCTTCTTCTCTGAAACTACTGAGACAAATTTAACCATACTTGGCCATAATCATTATTAGGGTATCTAGTTTAAAAAATTTGTCCGATGACCCCGCCTTCCAACCATCATGGCCGACTTGGTTAAAAATAGAACATAGGGGTAAAATGCAGTTTTTGGTTTATATCTCTGAAACTAAAGCATTTAGAGCAAATCTGACAGGTGGCAAAAATGTTCATCAGATTTAGATTTATCTGCCCTGAAATTTTCAGACAAATCCGACAACCTGTTGTTGGGTTGCTGCCCCTGAGTAAGTAATTTTACAAAAATTTTGCAGTTTTTTGTTATTATCTTAGATATCATTATAATATCTAATATCTAATACTATTAATTATGATATTAACCTTATTTTACATGATTTCCAAAGCATCAGTAAATACAGGTGAGCGACACAGGCTCTTGAGAGCCTCTAGTTCTAGTTTCAGGATAAAAACTTGTAAGTGTATGGATCTTTCTGAAATTGTACTACAAGGTTCCATATCACAAAGGGAAAGCTGGAATTGAGTTTGGGGGTAATTGCCTAAAAAGTTTAGGAATAAGGGGCCAAAAATAAGCATTTTTCTAGTTTCCAGACAATAACTTGTGTTCAAGTGTATGGATCTCTCTGAAATTGTACTGCAAGGTACCATACCACAAAGGGAAGGCTGGGATTGATTTTGGGGGTAATTGCCTCAAAATTTAAGAATTAGGGGCCAAAAAGGGGCAAAAAACAAGCATTTTTCTAGTTTCAGGACAATTACTTGTATGTAAGTGTATGGATCTTTATGAAATTGTACCACAAGGTTCCATATCACAAAGGGAAAGCTTGGTTTGAGTTTGGGGGTAATTGCCCTAAACGTTTAGGAATTTGGGGTCAAAAAGGGGCCTAAAAACAAGCATTTTTCTAGTTTCCAGACAATAACTTGTGTTCAAGTGTATGGATCTCTCTGAAATTGTACTGCAAGGTACCATACCACAAAGGGAAGGCCGGGATTGAGTTTGGGGGTGATGAATCATAAAGGGGTTCAAAAAATTTGGGGGAGGGATTTTTTTTCTTTAAAATTTTCCATTTTAAATTGGTTATTTCTGATTTATATATAAAAGCAAATAATAATGATATGGTTTGAATAGGTAAATTAAAAATTTTTAAGTTCTTAGACCACATTCATTCTGTGTCAGAAACCAATGCTGTGTCAAATATTTAATCACAATCCAAATTCAGTGCTGTATCAAGCTTGAATGTTGTGTCCATACTTGCCCAACTGTTCAGGGTTCGACCTCTGCGGTCGTATCAAGCTGCGCCCAGGGAGCATTTTATTACTGTTTTTGTCAAGCCTGCAATTATTTTGTTGCAAAAGCGATACATAGCGATCCTATAGTCTATTAGTGTCTATGTTGTCAACATTTAGATTTAATATATAATTCTGTGCAATACCCACAGGCACTAGTCTCAGAAAAAAAAAATCCTATATACCTTAAGGTATGTAGGAAAAAAAATTTCTGAGACAAGTGCCTGTGGCAATACTAATGCGCATTTTCCCAGACATATACAATTTATGTTGATGCATTCAAAGAGCATAATCTCAATTTCATAAAAAAAAATGAAAGACGGAGGAATTCTACTCCATGCAAGTTTTCTGAAATAGCCTTTGCTGTGATATTTTCCAGATTGAAATAGCTGCGTCTACTCCCTATTTCAAGCTCTAAATCGTTCCAAGTGTTAACAGGTTGTTAATGAAATAAACAGATTAAGTTCCACAAACAACAACTGCTGCAGAAAGTAAAAAGGCAATTGAGAAAGAGATTTCTAACCACTTCTATCGATTGTATAATAAAAGAGAGGTGGAGGATACCACAGGGATATCCAAACTATTAAGTTTACATCCAACTGACACCATGATGATGAAAAACGACCAAACGACAATTCCTACAAAACAGAACAGAAAACTACAGACTTAGCAACACAAACCCCACCAAAAAAGAATAATAAACGATACAGAGAAAAGGCTAATGATGAAAATCAGGCAAGAAAAGTTGATTTGCTCAATAGGACATATATTACAGTAGACAAAACAATCAAGTTTAGTAGATCAGATTGAATAAAAAAAATAATTGATTGATTAAAACTTACATTTGCTTAAAGTCCTACAATTTTGAGCATTTATAAACTAAGTCCTTAGTCAATTAAGAATGGAGTTGAGCCCAACTGCCACGTGCAGGATTCAAACTCACAACCTTAGTGCTGAATTTAAAATTCGATGAAATACTCGAAACTAATAAAAAGATAATGGACAATATTAAACCGATTTTGAAATCCCAAGTTTTGCCTAAAGGGTATAGTACACATGCAACGGGTTGTTCTAGAGAACAGTAAATTTTATATTAACACATTTGATCTTGAAATCTTGGATGTATCGATGAGTGGATGAGCCTCCGCAGAATTAGCAGATCTCAAAATTCATATTATCCTAGAGAACATTTTACAATGCTTTTTAGAAACAAAATGGTAGTTTTGGGACTCCTAGGATAATAGCCGACTAGATTATCCATTCAAGACACATAAAGGAAATTAATGAGATGTTTATAATATAAAATGTATGATGCAAATGAAATTATTAATCAAACAAATAATTCAGAAAGGAAACATTTGGATGACTTTTAAAGAAAAGAGACCAACCATTAGTAATGTAGTCAAAACCCTCTATTCCGGAGATTAAAAAAAATATGAATGAAGCACTGGCAACTTATTTCATAAAACGCTAAATGTTCATAAAAATATTAGAGCTCTTAAAAGGCAAAAACACTTATTATCTTTATAGCATGGATCGATACCGCATCTTTGACTTATTCGAACATACTATGATACTGAGCTTTCAAGACAGGCACATTTAGGTGTCAGACCACCAATTCAAAATGCATATCCGAAATTGTACATTTATCACCTTTCTGCATGCCAATTTTCAACCAATGTTAAAAGTCTTAAAGTGAAACATGACCGTTCAGAAGGAATTGCTACTAAAAATAACCCCTGTTTTTCTCGAAATTTTGAATAAGTATACTATGGAGCACATGAGTCCTCACTTGTTAATACAAATTCATTGACAAGTAAATTTTGGCTCAAAATACTCTAAATATGGGGTGCCTATAAAGTACGAAACAGAAATAGAAAACGAATGGAAAAGAAACGAAAAGAAACAAAACGTAACGAAAAGAAAAGAAATGAAATCAACGAAAGAACAAAACGAAACGAAATGTAATAAATTAATTTGATTCACATTTCATTCATGAGGGTTTATGACACTCATCCCAGTTTGATTAGCTTTTCTGGCCTAAAAGGCCTTCTGAGCTATTACCGTCACTTTCCGTCCGTTTGCCCGTCCGTTCAGGTAAATTTTACACATTTTTCAGATGCATTCTTTGACTCTTATTGACAAATCCCCCTTTGAAACTACACAGCGGATGTAAACCGAATTTTGTAGAAATTGATAAAGCACTTTTATTACACGGCATATTTCTTTGTCAAGAATGAAATACATTTGACCCACATTTCATTAAAGTTGATCTGCAGGAAATACATTTCATTAAAGTTGATCGTTATGCAGATGACGACGGATTTGTTTCAATTGTCTTAACCTCAATTCCGTCCTAGGCCTCTTTCCCTTGAATGTTACATCACCGAATGAGACTTATCACAGAATTTGTACTTGCATGAGGGGTGCCATATTATGTGAGGCAAGATCTGCTTTCCCTTCCAGAGTCCTTGAGATTACCCCTGTTTTTGGTGCATTGGTTCACATCAAGTTCGTGTTGTTCAGTCTTGAGTTATTCTTTTTGTGTTTTGCTCACTTTTGTCTTTCATTTTTTGCCATGGCGTTGTAAGTTTGTCTTCCGTGACTTGTGAGTTTTCATACCCCTTTGGTGTGTTCCGCCTCTATTTAGAAGATAATAAGTTGTCATCAAACAGAATGGTTATAACCGCTTGAGTAGTCTCGTGGTAATGTGCTCGTCTCAATTTGCAGGTCGTCGTTTCGATACCCGGCTTGAGTTCGACCGCACGTGGCAGGTGTGCTCGACTCCAGACTTAATTGATTAGGATTGTCAGTTTCCTCCCGAAGGTTGGTGGTTCTCTCCGGGCATATATTATAATATATTTGATTTTTTTAATTTCATTTGGTTTTATTTCTTTTCGTTTCGTTGCTTTTTGTCATCTTGGGCGGATTGGGGTTTGAATGAAGATCTCCGATAGACTATTCAATGCATTTACTTCTTTTGTGGACTCGGGGCAATATACAGTTTATATATAGCATTGACAACTTTCTTTGGTTGAAACCCGTATGTTAAAGTCTAAATAATTTTTTCATTGTTTTTTGTGTTGTTGGTTGCTGTCTCGTTAACATGCAAACCTCTAATCTTTTATTATAAAGGCTGATTTAATAATATGACAAGACCAGGATTCAAGACGTGCAAATGTCTGTAATTCCATGCTTTACCTGTCTGATTTTTTTGTTTCCTTTGCCCTGAATTGTTTTCGATTTTTTCATATTTATTTTTTTTGTTACTTTTGGCTTTTCGTTCTCTTTTGACTTGTGACTATATTCATTCATCATACACTAATATGCAATTTTGTTTTAGTCAAATAATTTGCAAATTGTATTATGTAACCGTTAAATGTTTAACATTTCTTACCTATATAACATGTTACTTTTATTATTCTTCCCTTAGTTTATTTATTTTGTATTCTAAATTATTTATTTTGTAAAAATATTTCCTTTCTCTATTGGTACTGTACACGTATACCTAACAACAAAATTATTTTCATTTACCTGTGTTTAAAGTTATTGCAAATGGATGGTATATTTGTTCGAGCATATTGTTTTTCTTTAATTGTTTAACATTTCTTACCTATATAATATGTTACTTTTATTATTCTTCCCTTAGTTTATTTATTTTGTATTTACATTGTGTCATAGGTCAAATTTATTTGTTCAGCGTATGTTCAATGGTGTTAATATGTCCTTTGATTGAGTTAAGCTATTTCAGTTGATATTTTATAGTGTGTCTTTCTATGTTGTGATGTTACACTATTGTTTCAGAAAAAGGGTGAAGGTTTGGTACCATTAAAACGTTTAAACCCGCTGCATTTGTTTGCACCTGTCCTAAGTCAGGAATCTGATGTTCAGTAGTTGTCGTTTGTTGATGTGGTTCATAAGTGTTTCTCGTTTCTCGTTTTTTATATAGAGTTAGACCGTTGGTTTTCCCGTTTGAATGGTTTTACACTAGTAATTTTTTGGGGCCCTTTATAGCTTACTGTTCGGTGTGAGCCAAGGCTCCGTGTTGAAGACCGTACTGTGACCTATAATGGTTTACTTTTATAAATTTTGACTTGGATGGAGAGTTGTCTCATTGGCACTCATACCACATCTTCTTATATCTATAAAGCGTATAAAGCACGAGTCAAAAAGGACAAGCTCTTAGCGATAAATAAATACTTGGATTTATATATGTCTTGTATTTGCATACTTGTGTCTGAATTTGTATGACAATCCCGGATCTTGCATGATATTATTAATCCCTTTGTAAGTTATAAATGGTTAAATTTCATATTAAGTTAATCTCCGGATATTATAAATCTTACCCCTCCATATTCAAAATATACTGTTTAAGTAGTAAACATGTAGTAAGATGTCTTTAGGTCAAGAAAAAGGAGCAATTATTGTGATTGACTGAGAAAAGTGGGCAATGCAATTCGATAACACGTCATCACGTCTTGCAGAACTAAATCATGCGCAAGCGTTACGAAACATTCCGATAGTCGTGTACCTTGGATTAGTTGGAATCACAGGATGTATTGGAAATTCTTTAGTGTTTTACATTTATGCATCAATTTATACAAAATTAAATTCCAGAATTTTCTTACTTTTTCTTGCTGCAATAGACTGGAGCACTTGCGTCATAGATATTCCATTGGAAATCATTACTGTACTTAACGAATACAATTTCCAAGATACGTTGCTATGTAAATTTTCAAGAACAGGAAACGCACTAACCACCCTTTACGCTGGTGGGGTATTGCTTGCAATAGCAGTTGACAGATATTTGAAAATATGTCGCCCAGTGGGATTTCAAATTTCAAACAGGACGGCCAAATTACTCTGTATTGTGTTGTTTTTTGTTACACTTCTTCTCGTATGGCCTGAATTTGTTATGAATGGTTCGAAAACTGTTGTGATCAAAGGTGAAGGATTAAATGGAACGGAGTGTTCGATCGAAGATGTTTATCAAAAATCAGCATATCCGACTGTCTTCAAGTTTCTGATTTTTATTCTATTCACCGCAACGTTGTCAATAATGATTGTCATGTATTGTCTGATCGGGAGAAAGGTGAGATTCTTTGCCTACAAAAATGAAAGACGTGGCAGCCAGTCTAAGTCTAATACGTTAGATAGCACCGAAAACTTAGGCGATGTTTCTAATCTAAAGAGGTTACAGCGAACTGAGAACTCTAACGCCGCTGCAATGAACGAGTATGTTCATGTGTCAAAGAGTAATAGTAAAGATATTGTAAACACGACTTATAATAGCAATGACAGTATTGATGATTTTAAATCTATGGATTCACAAACATCCGAGATCGGGACAATTGAGAGAAAGAAACCATTCAAAATCCAACTATCTACTACCCAACTGGATCAGATAAAACGCAGACGAACGTTGGCACGAAATACAACATATCTTATGTTTATTGTAACGTTTTCATTTATCATTGCAGGTCTGCCTTACTTGATTCTTATAATTCTAAACAATGTCATTGACAATTTCGTGTTAAATATGAATCCAGGTGGTCGGGTCGTATATGGTTTCTTCTTGCGGTCATATTTCCTTGGTGCCACTGTGAACCCTATAATATATAGTATATTTGATAGGAGATTTAGACATGCATGTAGAAGAGTAGCGAGAACATTGAAATTAAAGGTCTGCAGAACAGAGGAGCTTGATGTTTAGTAAGCATAATTCATTACGCATTTGACACTCATGACTTGATATGTATTGTACTTCTTTCTTTGTAAGGTGACAATTATGATATTAGAAGGATTGATTAGAATTTTGAAAATAACAACCATATACACATTATTCGAATAGGGCAGTGTTTTATTCTTAACTTAAGTTTTAAATAAATTGTGGGACTTCTTTTCTCCTATTCGAAGATAAGATTTTTTAATGATCAACGATGACGCTAAATGAAACTAAATAAATTATATTAAAACACCAAAACAGACGGAGTTGAACATGAGGAGTAACAGCCTGTAACATTTCTTTTCCTTTTCTACATTTGGATTTTCCATTGACTTTTCCACGAACATTGCTAAAATTTTTCCCTACATTATTATGACATTCTTATGTGAAATCTACACATATGAACACTAACTGATAAATAAAGAGTGTAAGAAGGCCTGAATTATCTTTCAACATATAAAGTACTTTGAACATACCATTAGTATCTTCGAACTTTCTTTAAAGCGGTTATTTCATACAGGAATTTTGTTTTACCCAACAGTGTTTTTTGTGTTTTTAAATGCCTTTATCATTCAGATGAGTGTTTATTCTGAATTAATTTTAATATTATTGACGAAAGTGCATTTTCTGGTTTGTTTTATTTTACCTTTGAACCGTTTCAATTTTTCTTCCACATATTCAGATTAATCGAAGATTTAATGCTCGTAACTAAACTTATTGTCAAAATCAGTCATCTCTTTAGTGGATGTCCCCTCTTATAATAATGACTATTCAAAATTTGGTTGTGTTAGATCTTTAGTCGTGTTGTTAAATTAACTCACGACTTACCTTACTGTGAAAGAAGGCAAACGATGTATTAATTCATGACTGTCACAAAAGAATCCCTATACAAACCCAAACCTATAGACAAACCCAAGTGCATAAAAACAGCGCTTTTATAACCATTCCTGTATAAATAAACTCATCACAGATACCAGGATTAAACATTTGTACGCCAGACGCACGTTTCGTCTTCAATAGAGTAAAGCATTCAACACGGAGCATAATCCAACACTTCACTGGAACTAAACGATGGTCCTTCGTGTCGTTTTGAACGGCATTCTTTGTTTGTGCTGACATTTTTAAAGAATGAGAAGTGGAAAAGTTGAACCTACAAATGTGTAAACATATTCTTGGTGCATGTTACTTTACTTTGTACAAACATAGCAGTCCTTTCAGAACTTATGTGATATCCATAAGATATAGACTTTTTAAAGTAGAACTTAGGTTATACCCATTAAATATAGACTTATCAAAGCAATACTTTGAATTTATCTTGGAGTTCGGTATTTTTGTTCTTCGACTGTTATAGACTGTTTGAGCACGTTTCCAATGTCCTGATTAGTTAAGCTTATAAGCAAAATAAATATGGCAAAAATAAGTAAAAAAATCATGGTACTCAAACATACATTTTTAGATTGAAAACTGGATATTAACATATCTATTTGCAATAGACGGAGAACTGCGATTACTCTTATATTGGTGCTGTGTATCTAATGTTTTTATGTTATTTGTTTGTGTGCTTGGTGTTTTGGCTGAGTGTGGATTCACATTGCGTGTGAAGCATGCATAGCAGGAGACGCTTACCTGTCGACACACCCGGTCTCGATCCTTTCTGTTGAGTTCGTGCGATTCTCTCGGTGTTCGTTTGTTATCTTGATTTGTCTTCTTAATCGATTTATTAGATTTGAACACCGATTGCTCTTATTCAACAACGGAACAGTTTTAACTTCATTTAGGCGGAGTACATAAGCCTGGGTGTAAACACTCGGAGACATGAACGAAAACTAACGAGCCTAGGATAAAACTTGAGTTGCTGTCCAGATAAAAGGCTATGTAAAAACTGTTCCTATACATGTTACTTATCACCGTTGATATAGATTAAGAAATTATTATTTAACTAAGGTTCCAACTCCCTCAGGAAAAGTTGATCTTAGATGAATTTGACTATTCTGTTTATGTCCCTTTTGGACATAAAGCTCACAGCGTTATTACGTATCTATACAGCACTGGTATTCAGTCATTGATGAGTCTTATGTAGACGGAACACCAATCTGAAGTAACAAATTATAAGCCTGATATATTCGATGAGTCTCATGGAGTTCAAGAAAAAAAGAGATAAAATTTATATTTAGAGTTATCCCTTTTTGTACTGGTTGTCTACTCGCCTTTACGTTTGTTTTTAATCATTAAGTATGGGTGTATATGTTTTAACATTATAATAATTTATATGCTCTAAATGGGCCCAATACCGAAATGATTAAAATTTAATTTGCAAGAAATTGCAAAATGTATGCGAATTTAAAGTTTAAATTGAGGCAGTTTACCGATGTTCAAATCTCATAAATCGATACAAATGAAGGTAACACACGAAAACCTAGGAACAGCATGATCTCTAGAAGGACCGACCAGGTGTGATGACAAGGTAAGTGTCCCCAGCTTAGCATGCATCATCCGCCATGCTAATCAACACTCAGTCAAAATGTCACCGATCAGGTATAGAAAAAAATCGGTAAAATTCGTATCAGACAACTATTCTGGTATCTAAAGTTCTGCGACCGCGAAAACATGTCGCCAGTCATCACAAGAACAATGTTTTGATTGCATTTTTTCGAGAATATATTTTAACGCATTTTGGCCGAGTTTATGAATTTCAAAGTCGGGCTGGTGGTGTAGCCAGTCAATTGAGAAATTCGAGTCCCTTTTTGTAATTATAACTTCTATATTTTTCAACAATGATTCCTGATCCTTCACAGAAAGATTGCACACATATTGAAGTAGTTCACCTACTATTAAGAAATTGTTTGAGTGACTGTTTCCAATTTCCAGACTTTAGGAAATTGGTAGTTTCTAAAAAAAAATTATTAAAGACGGTACCAATTTTGTGTAATCAAATGTTCCTACAGATTTCGCACAGATCCTTGAAACTTCACAGAGATATTGCACAATATTATAGTTGCTATGATGAAATTGTTTCAGAAATGTATCCTTTTTTTCCATACTTCGGAACTTATCTTTTTTCAGCAGAAAGACAGTAACAATCAACTCCTCCTGGAGTCTTTAAACAAGACAAAGTGTTTGCACAATAACTGATGTTCATCAACTCTATTCATACATATTTGGTCTCCATTTTCACTCTCTACATTTCCATACAAAAATGTTATTTAAAAGATTATTATAAACATTTCCTTTAGTTGGAGAAACACTATGTGCCACCTGGCCATTTCAGTTTTTAGTTTCATTTAAAAACATAATCAAAGTTTCAATAAAATCATTGTTTAGGTAAAAGGAAAAACGTCATATCTTACTTTGCACCAGTTTTACACCTGACCATATGATGCATAGAAATTCTAGTCGGGTAGTTAATGAAATAAACTGATATTAAGTTCAGAGATCAGCATCAATTGCGAAGTGCACAAAAAATACAACAATTAAAGAGGTTTATAGCCTGTGGTGGGCAAGTATGATGTAACAAATTCAATCGATGCAACAATAAAGAATATAATGAACATGTTCACAACGAAAATCTTGAAAGACCAGTGCTTTACTAAAAAAAACTATACTACTTAATTAACAATCAAGATTGGAAAATAGCCACAGATTGAAATAGGATTGCCGCTAAAAGTATTTAATCTGTTGAAATAAATACATGCTTTTTTTAACATTCTATCGTTGACTGTTATACTTCTAAATAGATTTCATACATGAAAGTCATGAAATAACGTTAACTTTCACTTCATGGATTATTTTAATTATGTTGTAAGGCTTAATTTGTCTTGCTTCCCAATCCGATTGATTTAAGTTGTTTTATTACTACTGAAAATGGGAAATTTTAAGGTTTTTCAGAAACGCCTTTTTTGACAGCCAAAGTTCCTCAAGATGATGTTCAATTAATAAACCTATAGGCGGGCTGAACTAAGTTTGATGTTAATATAAAACTCAGGTTAAGCAAAATGTCATTTAGTCAAAATTTATCATTACTAGAGAATGACATAAACAATATTAATAGTAGCGAAATCCCTGTTCAGAACTATAGGGAAGACAAATATGACTTGTTCAGAATTGTACGGTATATATATAGCTTGGGATAATGCCATTTCTGACAATCGAGATGCAGAGCAAGCCATGTTCTAACCTCTACCGTCCATATAGACGAAAATACATGGGGAAATAAAAAACATATAGTTAATAATAGTCATGTGAAAAGGTTCACTTACAAATTCTAAAATATAAAAACAAAAACAAACAAAGAACAATTTTTCACAAAACACATAAGTATTGGACATGTGGAAGGAAAAACAAATGTAGAGCAAGCCATGTTGACCTCTGTCCAAATATACTAAAATGTACGAAAAAATGTAGAGCCAACCATGTTGACCTCTACTAGTTATTTTAGAATGTTCGACTAAATAGAAACAAATATCTACTACCAAGAGCACAGAATGTTTTTTACTTACACACAAACATTATCAATTCTTATATAATGCTGAAGGGAATTAGACTTCTGTCTACCCATGTTTTGAATCATAGCTAAGGGCACTCCTCTGGTAGCTGCCGAAGGTGCAGCCCCAATTCTAAAACTCTGCAATCCAATTGATTTAAGTTGTTTTATTACTACTGAAAATGGGAAATTATAAGGTTCTTCAGAAACGTCTTTCTGTTGATATAAAAAAACGTCAGTCTGAGAATGACTTTACAAGTAAATTATTTTTAATGAACAGGGATAGCTTTAGTTTTAAAATAGTTTGGTGTTCAAAGCATAAAAAAAGCAGTTATTTCGACAATAACTGTGGGCAACACAAGATTTGATCTAATCTAAAAACTGTGACTTGACTACATTGTATTGTTTGAATGTTACACTTTAAATAGATATTAGTTTAGTGTTTTAGGAAATCATTTCTAAGTCTAATTTATTGTAAAAAAAAAATACTTCCCGTTCTCACTTTATAACTTCCTCTTTGCGAATTGCCAGTGCTCAGCATGACTGACCTAAACGTTGGTCGTCAATGCTTTCTGTTGCAAAACAAATCGGACAGATTTACTACTGAATTATTGTTTCTCAACCAGCATGTGCCATCATGTGTTTTCCTTGCGATATGTTTTGTGATTGGTGTAACTGGGAATGCATTTGTACTCCACGTTTACTATAAACAATTTAAACAATCAAATTACAGATTATATGTGTTATTCCTATCTGGCATAGACATAGTTTTCTGTTTGACAGTGTTACCATTTTACATTTTCAATATTCTTTCCTATTGGAACTCAGTAGATATCGTCTGCAAGTTCGGATGTTTTATGACAATATTTTTGTCATTGGCATCGTTAATTATTTTGGTGATCGTCGCTGTAGACAGATATCTTGTTCTTCGAAAACCTATGCAGAAAAAGATAGGCGAAGTTCACGCATTGAAATGCTGCATTATCGCTTTGCTACTTTCGGGGACACTATCTTGGTACAGCTTCTTAATATATGGAGTTAACAAACAAAGGAACAGCGAGATTCAAATTGTAATATCACAGTGTACATCTGTTCACAATTTATCAAAAATAAACAACTATGTACTTTTAGCGTGCTCATTATTGCTAGCATCGTTTTTCTCTTTGGCATACGGTGGTATATTGTCAAAAATTAAAATCCATGCTCAGAGGTCGTCGATTGGTTCCAGCAAACGTCGAATGACAATCATAATATATATAGCTATTACAGCAGTCTTCTCGATTTCTACTATAATCTCTGTGAGCCTACGCATCGTTAAAGAGACCGTCAATAAATATCAGAATTGTCAAGGTGGATATATAGAAGAATCTGCTTTTATGTTTTTTTCTCTTTCACATTGTATAAATCATGTCTGTAATCCTGTTATATATTACTGGCGTGACATTAGATTCAAGAATGGAGTTAAGAGAACGTTATGTTGTTGGTTTGAAGTTTTGGAAATGTCATCGGGACGGTCAGACACTAATTCTATCAAAAGTACAGCATCTAAAACAGGGGGCAATAGTCAGATAAGAAAATGTGACTATAGTGCTGATTCCATGACAAAGGCTAGCATCGGTGAAGAATCTTTGACAGAAAAGGAAATATTTCATGTGGAACTAACGAATGAAAAAAATAAATTCACTGATGAATTAACATTGTAAATGTCTAGGACAATATTATAACTTTTATATTTGTGTGACAATTCTTTTAAAAAGTTTAAAAAAAAAAGCAATTGCTATCCAGATGTTAATACTTATACTCCTACACCCTGTCGAAACCTTTGGTCATGGTTTTATTATTACGTTTATGAGTTCTTTATACTACATTTGTTGGAGGGGTACTAATTGACATTTTTATCTGCAAGAAAATGGTTTAGATAATTTGTTGAAATTTGGTTTTGAATTAGCTTGCAATATCTGCGAGTACTCTTAGATCGGTTCTTTTTCGGTGGTATAAATTAGACCGTTTGTTTCTGTCTTAAACTGTTTTACATTTTGTCATACTGGTGCCTTTTGTAGAGACAAAACCTATAACGAGAGAACAATAGAAAAGTCACATTTCTATGAAAACTCGACAAACTCAATAGTAAAACAATGCCGATGAAGATAATGATTAACAGTTAGTTTTAAACATCACTCGTACATTTTATAGAAATTATTTGTTAACCGGTGTTATTAGAAATATACATGTAAATACACGATGTTTTATGTTCATTGTCTAGCGAGATGATTGCATACATAAAACGCTTGTGAAACTGAAATTTAAAAGATGTTAATCTTTGCTACATATTGTTAACAAAATTTGATAAAAACATGTACGTACAAACTCAAAGATCTTTCAGGCCATACATTTTCGGAGAGTTCCACATAGTCCTTAGCACGTTACAATTTTCCAAAATATACCTATTTTTCACAACTTATTTTTCCAGTACACCAGTCTGCTCTTGTCAAGTTGTTTCTTTGCAGGATCAAACATTAAAGATAAATATTTTTACATACTAGTAGATAATCCGTTAAACATTGGTACAATTTTAAGACGATGTTGTCTCGATTTTTGTACATGTATTTGTAGTCTTCTCGATATATTCGCATTAAATGTTTACATAGGCATACCTGACTCAAGCTAGCGAACAATTGTAGCGAACAATTAGCTAGCGAACAATTAGCAGGTATAACTAAAAACCACAATATCACATAAGGTTATCACGTTTTTTCGAGCTAGCGAACAATTATGAGAATACATACAATCTTAAACAAATACGAAAAAACTAACTTAAAACAAAAGGGAAACCATACTTCATATATAAAGAATACAAAGCTTTTCTTTCCTAACTAAAAAAAATCAACATAAGGCATTCAATAGACAGCTGGATTACAATGACCATAAGTTAACACATTGACACAATGCATTTTTAGGGAATGGGGGTGCACTTTACGTTGTTTGGTCCGATTAATAGAGATTGTGACAGGTTACGACTATATAGGTGTTCAAGAGGAGATAGTGCCGCATCGTTTAGGAAAATCTCCAAAGTGGTTTATGTTCGAAAATCTTAAATTGTGGTAGAAAAAAACTGAAATTAACAAAATGAAATTAGGGTATAGGACATTTTAAGTTATTTTTTTACCAATTTGAGTAGATTGTTACAGGAAACGACTATATATGTGTTTTGGAGGAGACATTTCCGCATCGTTTAGGAAAATATCCAGACAGGTTTATTTTCGAAAATCTGAAGTTACGGTAAAAAAACTGAAATTGACAAAATGAGATTAGGGGAGTAGGGCACTAAAAGTTAATGTTGAACCAATTTATAGAGATTGTGACGGGCAACGACTATATACTTGTTGTATAGGAGACATTGGCGCATCGTGTAGAAAAAAATCCAGATCACTTTATGTTCGAAAATCTGAAGTTTGGGTTAAACAACTGAAATTTACAAAATGAGATTTGGAGGTTGGGCACTCAAAGTTAATTTTGGACCAATCTATAGAGATTGTGACGGGCAACGACTATATAGGTGTTGTAGAGGAGACATTGGCGAATCGTTTAAGAAAATCTCAAGATCGGTTTATGTTCGAAAATCTGAACTTACGGTTAAAAAACTGAAATCGTGAAATTGAGAGAAATGAAACAGCTAGACGAGAAAATTTAATTCCGGGCAGACCAATTGTATCACTGTGTGGAACGCCCCTACACAATATTGGCACTATATCGATTATTTTCTTGTTCCACTTGTTAAAAAACAATATACATATATAAAAGATACGTCAAGTTTTATTAATTCGATTAAAAATATAAAACCCCAACGAGACTGCTATCTAGTAACATTCGATGCAAAAAATATGTACTCTTGCTTTACATTTAATGAAATACTAGAAGCCACTAACGCGGCACTGACCAATATTGATCCAAGGGAGTATGAAATTAAAGTTCCACCAAAGGACAGTATACTTCGCCTATTAAGGCTTATTCTAGAGAACAATGAATTTATTTTTAACAATAAACTTTACCGTGAAACCTTGGGCTTGGCTATGTGCGGATCGGCATCTGCTGAATTGGCCGACCTTACAATGTTTGTCATTCTTGAAAACGTTTTACAACGCTTTCAGCACAGAAACAAAATGATAATGACTTCCAGATTTAGGGATGACGGCTGGATTATATATTCCGGACCTATAGAGGAAATACACGAACTACTTACAATAGCTAATACTGCACACCCTCACTTGAAGTTCACCTATGAATTTTCCCGTAATGAAACAATATTCTTAGACACTGTCATATACAAAGGAGAAAGATTCTTTAACGAAGGCATACTAGACATTAAATAAAATTGAGAATGGAAATGGGGAATGTGTCAAAGAGACAACAACCCGACCATAGAACAGACAACAGCAGAAGGTCACCAACAGGTCTTCAATGCAGCGAGAAATTTCCGCACCCGGAGGCGTCCTTCAGCTGGCCCCTAAACAAATATTTATACTAGTTCAGTGATAATGAACGCCATACTAAACTCCAAATTGTACACAAGAAACTAAAATTAAAAATAATACAAGACTAACAAAGGCTAGAGGCTCCTGACTTGGGACAGGCGCAAAAATGCGGCGGGGTTAAACATGTTTATGAGATCTCAACCCTCCCCCTATACCTCTAGCCAATGTAGAAAAGTAAACGCATAACAATACGCACATTAAAATTCAGTTCAAGAGAAGTCCGAGTCTGATGTCAGAAGATGTAACCAAAGAAAATAAACAAAATGACAATAATACATAAATAACAACAGACTACTAGCAGTTAACTGACATGCCAGCTCCAGACTTCAATTAAACTGATTGAAAGATTATGTCTTCATCATATGAATATCAGGCACAATCCTTCCCGTTAGGGGTTTAGTATCATACCATCATAACATATATGAGAAGAACATAACCCGTGTCATGCCAACAACTGGTTTTTAAATAAATGTGTTTAGTGCCGATGCAAAGACCCTATAAGTGAATCAATATTAACGCCAAAATATGCAATCTTTAATGACCTGACAACAGTATCGTAACTATATCCCTTCTTAATAAGTCTATTTAAAGGTTTTGTTAGCTTCAGAGGTGAATACTGACATTTTTGTGCTTTATAAAGAATATTTCCATAAAAAATTGGATGTGAAATACCTGAACGTATAAGAAGTCTGCATGTTGAGCTATATTTACGAATGATGTCCTTATACCGATGACAAAATTTAGTAAATGTTTTGACTAGTTTGTGATATCGAAAACCCTGGTGTAATAATTTTTCAGTAATACATAAATTTCTCTCGTTAAAATCTAAAACATTGTTACATACACGAGCGAATCGTACAAGTTGAGATATATAAACCCCGTAAGATGGTGACAAGGGAACGTCACCATCTAAAAATGGATAATTAACGATAGGAAATGAAAAATCATCTCTTTTATCATATATTTTAGTATTAAGCTTTCCATTAATGATATAGATATCAAGATCGAGGAAAGGGCAGTGGTCATTGTTAGTATTAGCTTTATTTAAAGTAAGTTCAACAGGATAAATTTCTTTAGTATACATACTGAAGTCGTCATTATTGAGAGCCAAAATATCATCCAAATATCTAAAAGTATTATTAAATTTGTGTATCAGATGTTGTATCGATGGTTCTTTGCTGATTTTTGTCATAAATTGTAACTCATAGCAATACAAAAAAAGGTCCGCAACAAGTGGTGCACAGTTAGTCCCCATTGGAATTACGATAACCTGACGATATACGGAATCTCCAAAGCGAACAAAAATGTTATCTAGTAAAAATTCAAGGGCATATATAGTATCAAAGCATGTCCAATTGACATAGTTTTTTTGTTTATTGCTACTAAAAAATGACCTAAAAGAGTTTGAACATATATATTCACATTCTGACTTTTTAAATGCCCATTTAATTAGGTGTGTGAATTTTTTCTTAATGAGAATGTGAGGCAATGTGGTATATAGGGTAGAAAAATCAAAACTTTGAACAGATTCAAAATCACCAATATATGCATGTAATTTATCAAGTACTTCCAACGAGTTCTTGACACTCCAAAAGTAATTAATTCCACTATTTTCGAAGGCCTTATTTGAACAATTTATTATCAGGTTTTTGATTGTACCAAGTGTACTGGTAAGAAGAATAGACAATTTAGAAGTGGAACAATGGCTTGAAGACGAAATAAATCTATATTTGTAAGGTGTTTTGTGTAGCTTCAGAAGCCAATACATAGTTGGGACTTTCATTGTATTTGGTTCTGCTTGTAAAGCGGTAGCTAAAAGTTTATGTTTGTTACAGATGTCGTTTTCTGAAAATGGAGTCAGTTGGAATGTTGGTGAATTGGTGATTTCTTTTTTCAGAACCTCAGTCAAACAATAATAATATTATTAGCAGCTTTATCGGCCGGGACAAAAACAAATTCCTTGGCTATTTCTTTTAGTTTATGTTTGATACGAGAAATAGGTTTATTGTGATTATTGTCAAGAGTAAAATGTTCTTTAAAATGTTGAATACGTATATCAACTATGTTCATTACTGAATTAAAAAAAGAGTCCAAAGATTTTTTGTCAGCTTTTTTCCCGTTTTATCCATTTCAAACAGTAAGTATGGAGTGAGTCGTGGATGATATTACGACACTCATTCCAATTAATAATTGACGGGGGACGATATTTAGGTCCTTTACTGAGGAATGATTTTAACTCTCGGTCTTTAACGATGTTAAGATCTCCTGTTATAACATGGGAAATGGGTCCATAAATGTATTCGGAATTACTGCAATTACATGAAGTAGGTGTATTTTCACTGATATTAACATCTTTACACAATTGGCTATAATTAAACACAAATTTCCGGGTAGATTTCTTGTAAATATAACAAATAAGAGGGAGCTCAGTATTATCAAAATATCCCCGGAATTTGTTCTTTAACAGAATGGTCGTTAAAAATACCGGCAATATTTACAAAATCAAAACCTTTATTGACATACTTTATTTTAATAAACTGTTTTTTATGATCTTCAGGGCGATCAATTTTGGGAAACAGTTTAGAATAACAATATGCCATTATAATTTGAACGATTTCATACTTAGGACTGCTATATGAAATTGTGTTGCAATCCTCTAAAATTTTATTTAACTTATTAACCGGTAATGAACAGAGCTTTGTTAACAGATAATGTCTGCCGTTGTTTTTTGAAATAGAAATTAGGTCCGAAATATTAGTATGATTGGTCCGAAATTTTCTTTGATTGCGATTTTTTCTACGACCATGAGAACGGTTTTTACGAACAGTTAACAGAAACCCATATCAAACCAACTGAAACATTTCAATATCTACACAGATACAGCTCACACCCGAAAAGTGTTTTCAAAGGATTTATCAAGGGTGAAGTATTGAGATACATCAGAAACACCAGTAGCAGAACTGAACTTAAAAAACAGTTGGAAGCTTTTAAAACACGTCTCCTCAAACGAGGATATAAAATATCTGAAATCAACGAAATTTTTTATCAAACACGAAATATAGAAAGGGAAAACCTGCTTATACAACGCCCAACGAAACGGGAACAACCACTAGTTATGTTAACAAAATTCAACCCATCTATACAGAAACTAAAAAATATAATTACAAAACACTGGAACCTTATTTCATTAAACCCTGAATGTGTGAACATATTTAATCATCAGCCTATTATAGCTTATAAAAGACATACAAATTTACAAGAACTATTATCAAAGCATTAGCGGGTATAGTCTGCTCGACCTTTCACAACACAATATGATACTGAGCTCACAAAAAAATAAATCATAATCCACTAATATGTTATCCAAAGACAACCGGTGTATGGTCCAATATAATATACGAAATAAAACAAAAAACATAAATAACACGCCAATATACAACTTATTGAGTCGACCACTGATGAAGCCGGACTCAGGGATTTTTCCCCAAACACGGCAGAAACACCGGGCCTAACATTCATGCTCATGGGTGAGCTCGGATGCGCTATTTAAATACATATATCCTAATTATTGGACTCCAAAACTGGTTGTCTTTGGATTGTAACCGACATTTTACCAAATCACTTATTTACATCGTTCATACATAACTTTCTCAGGACACCACCCAAGTTGCTTCAAACTTATCTTAGTAGATGACAGATGACAAACCACAGTTAGCAATCTCTACCGTAAATTTTTACAAAGGAAATTACAACGCTATAAAAGTGCATTTAAACTGTCAAACTACAGAACTGGTACTTCTGTGACATCCTAATCATTGAATGACGTGTCTCATATACAACCTTTTAACCTTAAAATTTCGAAGTTCGCTCACATTACTACTTGGAATTATGTGGCGCTACAATAACAAACTCTCTCTCAACAAAACTAATACAACTACGTACAATAGCCCGTTGCTAAAACTTGAAAAGGAATATAACTTAACAACGACCGAATACGACGGCAACATTTATTTGTGTGAAAAACCTCAAGCAGACAAAGAAACAGCAGTAGCAGTAGAAAATTTGGAAAAATTAAACATGGACCAAACTGACATGAACTTTACATTAGAACATCTAACCCAGAGGGACATGCCTTTGCCAGAATCCCTCAGTATGGATACCACTAAGAATGACAACCCAGTAAACTTTTTCGACATCGACTTGACATCTCCAATTCAAAATGCAACACCAACAGTAGGAGCAACCATCAAAGCGATAAACACCATCCTTGAGAAAAAACATCACATTCTCACACTAGAGTATACAATGAGAAAAGAATCAACTAGAACACCCATATTTTTGAATACAAACATTGACTTTAGACCATTTTATGGATCAAATGAAGCGAAAGACTTCTTCGTGGGAAAATTAAAGGATATACGTCAAGAATCTGACCAGTGTATTATGGAAAAATTAACCGCATCCTGCAAGGAGTTTACTACCAAATGTACCTTCGATGCTGATAAACTTAAACTGAATCTATACAAAGAACTAAACTCGGGTTCTGAAAGTGGTAACAAGGCTATCACCGAGTTCAATGATGAACTACTTAAACTTAAAAACAAGTGGACGGAAGAATACAGAACAAGTGTGAACAGAATGAACTCAACATTGGGAAACACCACCAAGTTTAATAGGGATCGAAACCGCCCTTACTACAACAGGCACGAATCTACCGGCAAACTAAATAGAAGAAGATAAACTGTGCATTTGAATATATTACGCTATTTGTTCCTACTTAGTTTTTGGACTATTATATCACTATACAAATGTAAGTCTACCTCCAGATTAAAACATTAAACTTGTATATGATAGATGTTGGTATTTATTTCTATTTTGAATTTACTACGACTGGCTAGTCAATTTATGAAGAAAATTATATTAATATTGGCCATATCAACTACCACTGTACATATTATAATTAAACCTTATTTATTACTCCTAAAACGAAACGATAACGATATAATATCTCTTAACCCTGCACCCATTAACTATAATGCAGAGTATACCAGTTGAGACAGATAAACACACAACATTTCAGTAACGATTACAACAATCAAATATCTATACACTATACAATGTAACAAAATCAACGATATCAATTGTATTATAATCTATTATTCAGGGATGTGCAGAAAAATGTAAAATTTATAAATTTTTTATATTATGCAAAACCACAAACTACAATTATTTACGCTATGTGCAGATCTTAGGAGGTCAGATATTCCATTCATAACTATTCACCTAATTAACCTTCTGCAAGTCATTCTATTTTTATCACAATTCTGACCCTTACATTATCTGCAGGTGATCGCTATGTAATACGAGAAATGCAGTAGCACTATTTTGCGGGCTGCGGGCTGCAGGTTGCGGGTTGCGGGCTGCAGGCTGCGGGTTGCTCTATTTCATTAAATTACAAAGTTACATAAAAATCTTAATACTAATTTTCCTTTACAGGTCAAAAGTTAATGAAGAGCTGTGCCATGAGCGCATGATAGGCCCGTCGCTTTTTCAATGAATAAAGTTCCATAACTTCTAAATGTCATATCTGAAATTTATAGAAACTAAATGGAGGTTATTTCAATAAATAAAAACCAGTCACCAAAGTTTTATGAAAACTGATCAAAGCATTCTTGAGTATAGTTGTCTGAAAACTGGACCCCCCTTTTAATGAATACATCCATATCACTCGGAAATGTAAAATCTAACTGAATTTATATAAATCGTAAGGGAACTTACGTCAATAGATATAAACAATTCGCCAAACTTTCATGCAAATTGGTTAAAGAAAAAGGGAAAGAAATTTAAAAAACTATCAAATTTTGTTAAAAATGATTGAAAGAATATTAAAAGAAGATGACTTTTGTCCAGATGATGAAAATAAAAAAAATAAAGTATTTCTGTTTTTTGTTAAATTATCACAAATTTGAATAAAAATATACATTATTTTATTTGGTTTTAAACCTTTATTTTTTTCTCCAGTTTATTAAGACATATTGGCTGACCATAAAAATGAAACATCAAAATAGTGAATTTTGAGCTTAAACAAATTGTATCTGACAATATATATATATATAATTGTAAATTTTTTTTTGGTCTAGGAAAATGTTGTTTGTGCTGTATTTAGACCCCTCTAACAATAAATTTGTTTTGCATGCACACGTATAAAAATTGCGGTTTTTATCCAACGCAATTATAGATTTGAACGTTGTTTTCAATTAAGACTTGTTTATATTTTTTCGTTTGGGCTTGTATTATATTTGCCGTCGGGTTTATATGATCCGCTCATCCTATTTTGACTCCTCAAAATTCAAGAGTCTATCCTAAATTGAGGTTCATTGTATGGCTTTCCAAATACCGTTTCGATTGCTAACATCACTGAAGAGACATTAACTGTCGAAATCCGGATATGGTGTACAAAAACCTTTGCACCTTTTGTTTGCGGTATACCATCTTTTCCGCTAGTTTTTTGTTTTCTGTTTAGTATTAAATTTTTAATTAAGATCCATTTATTACATCGGTGATCCGTTTATTTGGCAATCGCCAATGGCAGTCAGCAGGGTTTAAGAACATTTGTTGTTCGACCTGTTAGTCAAATGCGTTTTGTTAAAATATACTTTTTCACTTTTTTGGTCTTTTGGAAAATGTTTGTTGTGCTGTATTTAGACCCCTCTAACAAGAAATTTAATTTGCATGCACACGTATAAAAATTGCGGTTTTTATCCAACGCAATCATAGGTTTGAACGTTGTTTTCAATTTAGACTTGTTTATAATTGTAAAAATATATAACTATTGACTTATGCGATAACTTTTCTTTTCTTTCTTGTAACGACACTTTGTATTCACTTGCTGTATGTTCTATGGATTCTCTTTCATTAAGTTTTGGTTCTTTATAAAATTATTTCATGTTTATTTTAAGGATGATAGGTATTTTTTATATATGTGCAAAGGGATGCTGAATTGCACATAACTGTTACATCTCCTTTACTTTTATTTAATGAGTTTGGACAGAAGGACATAAATCCTTCATTTGAAACAATCAAACTTGTTATATAAAATTGTGTCTGAAGAATCTGTCACTAAAACCAATAAATCCATACTAAAATTAGATGGTTCACACAATAAATTTCTTACCTTAAAAATTTGGTAAATCTGGCTAATTATCTATAGGTTTCAATTAAAATCATGTTTTATCTAAAGAAAAGGAGAAAAAGAAGAAACACAAACAAATAGGAAGAAAAGTGATAATATATCTTTAATATAACAATATATAACAACACAAAGCAATGTGTTATTGCACATAAATAGTTTAAGGTCTGTATGCAAAATGTATGACAAATTTGAGATGATCTAGAATCATAGTAAGACAAATCTTAGCAATCTTTGGACACTTTTAAATTACTTAATTATTAGAAAAATTCTGTTCAAGTATGATCATTATTTTTTATTATCACACTTAATTCAGGGAAATTTTAAGAAAATTATGTAATTTCTTCCTGAAAAGTTACTTTTCGTACACTTTAAATAGTGTCATTGCTTTGTGTGATTTTTTTCTAGAACACTGGCCTAGCTGGTTAACAATTTTTACTTTTTATCAATTCTATAATAAGTGATATTTTTGGTTTTGATATTTTGTATTTATTTTCTGATATATTGGTATAATGAATGACCAGCAATAAATCACTAAAAGTTTGTCAATAATAATACACATTCATACACAATTTTTCGAAGTTTCACAAATAGAACCTTTTACAAGTATATACAGTGTTTTGGTGATTTTTTTCTTCCCTCTTTATTGTTCAACTGACTTATTAGATCGCAACCCGCAACCCACAGCCCGCAACCAGCAACCCGCAACCAGCAAAATATACACACTCCGAGAAATGAGGTTAACATAGCACGTGCACAGAATCAGTTCACTACTTTACAATCAACATGACCAGACGCTTTAAACGCACTATTAAAAACAAAAATGTACGACATAAACTTGTAGAAAACAACAACAATAAAAGGAGTAAATTACATACCAAGTTAGTAAAAAAAGCCAAATTATTTGTGAAAAATTTATCGGGACATAATTTGACGGATCACGAAACCTTATTACTTGCAAAGGTGTAAAGTTCATAATTAACCCTTCGAACAAAAATGCCATAAGAAACGTTATGAAGGACTTTGACGAATTCTCAAGAAAACTTAGATGTCGATATCTCTTTAATGATGGTAGAATTTACAAGAGACACCCTTTTTACATAAATTCGGGATATAAACCGTTGGATTTTTGTCCAGCAATTGAAAATTACATATTCTCAACAAAAATAGAACTTAGTAGAATGAAAATAAACAAACACACCAGAAATATATCTGCCGAGGAATTGTCGGCTATTCGGAATCTAAAGAAAAATTATAACATTATAATACGTAAAGCAGACAAAAACTCAACACTGTGTATTCTTGACAAAGACAACTATTTACGTGAAGGGTTAAGACAATTACATAATATACATTACGAAGAAATTGTTGAATCCAAAGTAAAGGAGTTAGCTGAAACGGCTTTCAGTATTATCAGAGACCTACATAATGATAATTATATTGACAATATAACATTCAAATATTTGAAAGAAAACATCAATACAACTAAAGTAGGAAAATTCTATTTGTTGCCTAAAATACATAAACTATCTCAAAATATACTATCAGAAATGGAGAGAAATGAAACAGCTAGACGAGAAAATTTAATTCCGGGCAGACCAATTGTATCACTGTGTGGAACGCCCCTACACAATATTGGCACTATATCGATTATTTTCTTGTTCCACTTGTTACTATAAGATAAGATAAGTTATGATATTTTCCAATTATGGGCCCCAAAGGGCATAAACATTACAACATCAATAATTTTTTCATAATACAATACAAACAATGAGATAAAAAAAAAAAAAAAGTTAAACGAGAACTATTTAAGTTCTTAAAGAATACGTAGATAAAGAATCTATAGTATGTTGTTTTTTTTAATACTAATGCATTTTATTGCAAGTATATATATAATAAAATATTAATTTTTGCGAACCATTTAGGTCACAGAAATTCCAAAAAATGGCATCAGTAAGAAGAGTTGTACAAATGATGTGAATACACAGAACCCGGATCCAAATTATCTTTTACTAAAAGTATTCATCTTTTTCTGTTTTGTATGTACTAAAATATTATAAAACCTGCAGTTCAATAGGTCACATGCCCCAAATAAACATTCCCCGATTGGTCGAACTACTGTGGCCTCGGTGTAAAGCAACGCAAGCCTCGATGTAAAGATCACGCTTCCAAAAATAGAGGTATGTCCCAACTTAACATTCCCCGATTGGTTGAATTGCTGCTCGATGTAAAGCAACGGAAGCCTTGATGCAATTAAGAAAAGGGGTTGACAGGGTAAACGTAATCGTTATAAATTTTAACTTCATGGTTCTTATGCAAGCAAATTTAATAAACAATGATTTTATACAGTTGTGTTATTGTTTTCACCTTACATAGGGCTTTATTTCTGATCTCATTTCTGTGTACACAATTCTGAATCTACATATTTCACCTATATCAATATTAGGTAATCCGTTTGGACGATTCCATATACTATTATGTTTTAGGGTTTTTTAGCTTCAGTGTCGAGTTGGTGTATAGTATTGAGGGCTATCTGCGAGAAATAAATCCTTTTTTCTGATAGATTAACTAAATTCAAAACCAATATAAAAATAGTTAACACATATATTTTATTTAACTGAGTAAATTGATCGGAATGTGAATGATACATAAACCTAAAATTCGTTTTGGTCTATCCCAGTGATGACATTTGCGCGGGAATTTAGTCCATTGACATCGTAATATAATTTACTTTGGATTATAACTATCTTTAGATGTAATGTTACAGAATTTAATGTGAAATTATTTGTCTCTTCTTTTATAGTACACGAGTTTGACGTCAGGTTTGTACACACGAAGTCTCTAGTCTAAAAAAAGCCAGTGACAGAACGATAAACAGATAAGCAACTGTCTAGGGCCAAGTAAGGGAGGTGAAAAAGCCAGTATTACGCAGAACGATAAACAGTTACATAGACGGATCCAGGGGGTGGGGAAAATTTGGTTGATTTTATAGGGAAGCAGGGGCGGATCCAGCCATTTTATAAAAAGGGGGTTCCCAACTCGGGACAAGGGGTGGGTGGGGGGTGTTCCAACTATGTGTCCCCATTCAAATGCATTGATCGTCCAAAAAAGGGGGGGGGGGGTTCCAACCCTCGGAACCCTCCCCCCGGATCCGCCACTGGGGAAGCATGACGGGAGTGGGCAACCCTTAGGTCAGTCAGCGGCCACCCCCCTTTTATGAAAAGTTGTGGATCCGCCACTGAGATTTATATAAGCAGGTTTTCTTTGTGTAGATACCTTAAAATATCACCAACTGTGACTGAGTACACAATTTGATTCATTTTAGCTCATTAGCTGGGCTCACTCGCTAAAAAGGTTCATTGCGGGCCTGCTCACTGGCTAACATTTTACGATATTCATGACTCGTGTAGGAAAGCCGATAATCTATATGTCATGTGTGTGAGGAGTAGTTATCAAGCTTGCTTTCGTCTGTAAAAACTGTCTTAGGCCAAGTTAGGGAGGTGAAAAAGCCAGTAATAGAACGATAAACAGATGATCAGGTTTTCTTCATATAGATCCCTTAAAATATCCCCCACTGAGGACACAATTTGATTCATTTTAGCTCATTAGCTGCGCTCACTCGCCATAATAGGTTCATTGCGGCTTACTGGCTAAAATGTGAAGAAAAGCTGATAACCTATACATACATGTACATGTATATGGTCAGATCATATGTTTTCGTACGTGATATGAAATTGTACTATGCATGCCTTTTCAATGGAAATTGTGATGACAGTATGCATTCTTAATAGCATGAAAAACGATGAGAAGAGGATACATATGTCAACCAAAATTTTTCAGCAACATCAAAATATGTGAGGACACCCTATCAAGATCTATTAAGCTTGCGTTCATGTTGCGTTAAAACTGTTTTAGGAAGGTGAAAAATACCAACAATATAACAATAAATAGATAATCGGTATTGTAAAATATCAATGTGTTGAAAAGCCAATGATCTACATATATACTTAAATATGTCAACCATAAATAAAACTGATTTAATTTACACCACAACTGTTGAAAAAACCTTTATGTTTATATAACTTATCTCATTCTAGTCCATTCAACTGACAGAATCGGTGTACATTTCATGAACTCTTGAATAACAATAATCATCATGGACTATTCTTTATAGCAATATCTGTTAGCCATTTAGGGGTCTTTTGCATTCAAAGTTTAGTTTTAGTGGGTTTATTTTGCGAAAAAGAACTCAATTTCCAGATCAAAGTTAACATTTTCTATATATTTTGCTGTGTCAAAATGACCTAATGAATATAAAGGACAGTACCCATATAGACCCAAAAATGGTATATCACATTCTACACATGACATTTTAGCAGGAAAGACTGCCATTGGAGTATATAACTTTTAACCTGTGTATATATAATTAAAATATGATAATAAAATTCATATCTTTTTCAGGAATTCTTATCGAACCATGTACATGTAGTATGGCATGTTTTTGAGATATAGTTTTGGTGGATAGGATGTTCATGAAGGACCTGTAGTACAAAGTATATCACTGGATTGAGCTCTTTGTCTAAGTGTATTATTAAAGTGCTTTGCTTTGAGCTCAGTTCATTATTATGCAATTCATTCTTTGTGAAGACAACTCTCATGTACAAGGATTTGTCAGGGTAGTATCCATTCTATGTACAATTTCACTACACTGTAAGTAATAAGGAGATAAAAGCATTTTATTATGATTTGAACCAAACATTTTTTGTCCTTTAACCAAATTTTAAAAAAAGAACAAATTTACCCGACAATGCTACACTCGCTACTAGCAATATGATGCTAGGTTGTTTTAATACATCTGTACTGCCTACTGATGACTCGGTCCTGAGTGTAAATGGTCATTCAGTATGTTAAAAAAAAAAAAATTTATAAGGCCTATCTGGCCTAATTGATTTCTAAAACTATATTTCATTGTACATGTTCAACATTTTTCATTCATTTGTTTATTTCTTAATTTGTGTGAATTAACATTGTTACAGTAAATGTTAATTACTACACTTTCATACCACAACAAATACTGTATTGGTATCACTTATATTTGTATCCATATAACAAAAAAAATTGAAAAGAGAATAATTTTGCAATACCTTTTTCATATTGAATACTATAACTTTTTTGATATTTAGACATATTAAGTAGATTTTCATAATACCCACTTGACATGCCTGAAATTCTATCAGATTACTTTTGGAGCAGTTATGAGTCTTTGAAGCATGCTCACAAAGGTTTTTTTGTTGATATCGTTTTCATATTGGTCAAAACTTTTTTTTGCTTCGGCCAGCTTTGGAGGAGATGTTATCAAAGAATTGATAAAAAAACAACACAGAAGTTTACTTTCTAGCTCATCTTGCCCCAAGCATCATGTCAGGCATTTTCATTACTAAAAACCAATAAATGTCTTCTAATCTGAGAAACAATTTCGACATTTTAACAAAATATTTTACTAATGATACTGACAATCCACCACAAAGTAATATAAATAGAACCATACAAATAGTGAGCAAATACATATAAAAAAGATATGGTATGATTGCCAATGAGACAATTCTCCACAACAGACCAAAATGACACAGAAATTAACAACTACGGGTCACCGTACAGCCTTCAAACAATGAGCAAAGCCCGTAACGCATAGTCATTTATGTTATTTATGTACACACAATAAACGAAAAACAAATATTATGTAACACATTAGACAAACGACAACCACTGAATTACAGCCTCCTGATATCATGTTCTCAGATATCATCTCCTATTTAAAAAAAAATCACATGAAAAAATGAACCTATTATGTGTTGCTCTCCTAGCTACATAATGTACCCAAAATCAAAGATGTGGAAAATATTCTATCATAATCATTTGGTCATTAATGCAGTTAGTATCTCTTCCATGCCCTCTTGAACATAAAATCTAAATATTAAATAAACAACACTCCTCATGCTCCGGTTGGTTGTCATCGTGCAACACAGTTAATAACACCATATAGGAAAAACATAGAACTCCTTTTGTCATATAAAACACTGTCAAACATCCAAACATACTATCCACATTCATCTGTGTCCACACTTGTTAAAAAACAATATACATATATAAAAGATACGTCAAGTTTTATTAATTCGATTGAAAATATAAAACCCCAACGAGACTGCTATCTAGTAACATTCGATGCAAAAAATATGTACACTTGCTTTACATTTAATGAAATACTAGAAGCCACTAACGCGGCACTGACCAATATTGATCCAAGGGAGTATGAAATTAAAGTTCCATCAAAGGACAGTATACCTCGCCTATTAAGGCTTATTCTAGAGAACAATGAATTTATTTTTAACAATAAACTTTACCGTGAAACCTTGGGCGTGCCTATGTGCGGATCGGCATCTGCTGAATTGGCCGACCTTACAATGTTTGTCATTCTTGAAAACGTTTTACAACGCTTTCAGCACAGAAACAAAATGATAATGACTTCCAGATTTAGGGATGACGGCTGGATTATATATTCCGGACCTATAGAGGAAATACACGAACTATTTACAATAGCTAATACTGCACACCCTCACTTGAAGTTCACCTATGAATTTTCCCGTAATGAAACAATATTCTTAGACACTGTCATATACAAAGGAGAAAGATTCTTTAACGAAGGCATACTAGACATTAAAACCCATATCAAACCAACTGAAACATTTCAATATCTACACAGATACAGCTCACACCCGAAAAGTGTTTTCAAAGGATTTATCAAGGGTGAAGTATTGAGATACATCAGAAACACCAGTAGCAGAACTGAACTTAAAAAACAGTTGGAAGCTTTTAAAACACGTCTCCTCAAACGAGGATATAAAATATCTGAAATCAACGAAATTTTTTATCAAACACAAAATATAGAAAGGGAAAACCTGCTTATACAACGCCCAACGAAACGGGAACAACCACTAGTTATGTTAACAAAATTCAACCCATCTATACAGAAACTAAAAAATATAATTACAAAACACTGGAACCTTATTTCATTAAACCCTGATTGTGTGAACATATTTAATCATCAGCCTATTATAGCTTATAAAAGACATACAAATTTACAAGAACTATTATCAAAGCATTAGCGGGTATAGTCTGCTCGACCTTTCACAACACAATATGATACTGAGCTCACAAAAAAATAAATCATAATCCACTAATATGTTATCCAAAGACAACCGGTGTATGGTCCAATATAATATACGAAATAAAACAAAAAACATAAATAACACGCCAATATACAACTTATTGAGTCGACCACTGATGAAGCCGGACTCAGGGATTTTTCCCCAAACACGGCAGAAACACCGGGCCTAACATTCATGCTCATGGGTGAGCTCGGATGCGCTATTTAAATACCGTCACAATCTCTATAAATGGGTCAAAAACCAACTTAATGTATGCCCCCTCCTCCCTTTTCGTTTTTACAATTTCAGTTTTTTAAACTTAACTTCAGATTTTTAAACATAAACCATTACAGTCGTTGCCTGTCACAATCTCTATAAATTGGTCAAAATCTTTATGGTATCCCTTTTGTTTTAATTTTTTTTATTCGTTTTTGTTTAATATTTTGAATATTCTCATAATTGTCCGCTAGGTCTCTGTAATTGTTCGCTAGCTCGAAAAAAACGTGATTGTCTGATGTGAAATTGTGGTTTTTAGTTATACATCCTAATTGTTCGCTGGCTAATTGTTCGCTACAATTGTTCGCTAGCTTGAGTCAAGTCATAGGCATAAGGTCCGTCTGAATTTGCTGCGTAACTTAATTTTAAAAGTGTTTTAATTGCTGCATATCAATCAATTATTTTGGTATTTTGTTCCTGAACTTCTCTGATCTACATGCATACATATACGGATAATTGACACGTTTCAAAGATGTATAAAGCCAATAGAAAATAAATTGAAGTTGGTAGTACCGTACTCCAGGAATGTATTCGCATAGCAACATTTTAAACCAATTTCACACAAATCTCATATATAGCCTGCGTCGTTTGCTGTTTTAGGATTACATTATATGGAAATATTTTTATTTCAATTTATTTTCATGGTTACTATTTACCAGAACGCTTTCTTGTGAATTTATAATTAAAAGCGTCCTTGCTAAAACGGGACAAACAGTGAAAAGATCAAGTTTTCATTGTTTGCAAGGGGTGTAATATTTTGACACTAGATTTCCTACTACACCGGTTCCCATTGCACAGTAACTTTTAAAATACAAATATCTGCATGAATATTATATTTCAAAATTACAATTATACAAGAAACATATATCAACAGAAATAAATCAACAAAAATTAATATCCGTCAAAACAATAATCTGTATGTTGAACAAATATCAAATAAGATCATCAATGTTATTGCACATTATTATAGTTTATTGAGTCAGGTTGCCATATATGTATATATATTCATAATTACTCTAAATATCAGCACAACAATGTTAAATCTGCTAAATTTGCGGAAGCAAATTTTGTTCTTCCCTCGCCGGGATTTGAACTCATGCTATTGGAACAGTCTGGGTGGCCGAGTGGTCTAGAGCGCTGAACACAGTGCAGACGGTGTTGTCACGATATCCCAATAGCATGAGTTCAAATCCCGGCGAGGGAAGAAGAACAACTTGCTTCCGTAAATTTGCAGATTTAACATTTAGAGTAATTATATATATATATATATATATAAGTGCCTAAGAATGTAACTTTAACACACTAATGAGTGTTATAAAATTAGTTGTTATATTTTATATTATTCACGCAATATTTCGCTAAACAAATTAGCTTCATCAGGCGTGTGCATCTCTCAAGGTATTTTATAACACTCATTAGTGTGTTAAAGTTACATTCTTAGGCACTTATATAAGTGTATTGTTTTCTGTTTGGTATTAGATTAATCATTTTTAAAGATCCGTTTTGTTACATCTTGTGATCAGTTTATTATATATATATAATAGTCTATAAAAATGACCAGCCAGCAAATTTAATATGTACCGGATCGTCTAGAATAGACGATACTGCGCAGATAATAAAAAAAATATATAAGTCTAAAAATTTGCACAACGGTACTAATACAAGATGGTAATATACAAAGATGATGTTATAAAATCGTGTTGACAAATATTTCGGCTTAACAAATAGCCTTAGTCAGTGTCAATAATTTAACAATACTTTATACAGTTACCATAAATATTTTTTTAATTTGTCCTATCTACACTAAGGTATACAAGGTGTTCAGAAAATAAAAACAAATTTCATATATAACGAGTTCCCATGATGGTAACAAACAAGGACAAAATATTTATATTTTGTATAATTTCTTGATTTTTCTTGTATTACGTCAACTTTTAAGTATATAATATATTGGAAAAGTATGTGCGCAAATTCCTGGAGTACCAACTTCAATTAATTTTTTAACTAGCTGTATACATGTACAAAAACCGAGACGATCTTTTCTTAGAATTGTATAAAAAGATAGTAAAAAAGATACCTACTTTATACAAGAATTATCTTTGATTTTTGAACCCACACAGACAGACTTTTAAATTGTTATATTCACGAAAAGACAACATTTCTATATTAGATGTTCACGTGATAAGAGCAGACCGATGTACTCCAAAACTTAGATGTGAAAAATAAGTATATTTTGGGAAATTGTAACATGCTAAGGACTATGTGGAACACTTAACAAATCGATGACATGAAAAATCTTTAGATTTTGTATGAACATGATTTTTTCCATGTTTTTTTATCAGTATGCAGCAAAGATTATAATTTTTTAGATTTCAGTCACAAGCTTCGAATGCAATTATCTCGATTTATACTAAACATAAAACATCGTGTATTTGCATGCATAATTCTAATAAAACAGTTTATCAAATATTTTCATTAAAATGTACGATTTTTGTTTAAAAATAACTTTTGATCAGTATAGTTATCGGCATTATTTTATTATTGATTTTCTCTACTTTTTCATAAGAAGAAGGAGTTTTCTATTGTTCTCGGTCATTAGATTTCCCACTGGTTATGATAAAGCCTCTCTTAGATTATTTTGTTGTTTCTTGTCTGAGCACGATGTTTCCACAGAGGAAATAAAGGTGGAAAACTGCATAAACTCTGCAGCTTTCTTTGTTTTTTACGAAAATGGTGCATATCATTACGTTATTGTGTCGTCATAACATCAACAATTTTATGCGATTCATTTATGTTTCTTGATGCTATATGCATTTCCAAACATTATGTGCAAATTTGAAATAGTTCTCAAAAACTTTGTTTTTATTTTAACATGAAGACTTTACACTTTTATAACAGTTGTTCATCTGATCGCATATCGGTAGAGTTTATCAGTATTTCTGGTCTAGATTCGAAAATGTACACAAAGGGTGTTTTTGTGACACCAGTAAAACATTTGGAAAGCATTAATTCATATATAAACACAATCGCTGTCTTAACCAGATGTGTCCTCGTTTGTTATATTTACTATTTACATGATGTAAGCATATAGGTACTCAGGTTAAAATATTGTTTTGAAATTCCATCATAATTATTTATCACTTAAAAGAGTTCTTGTGGAGAACGTTTACAAAATTGAAGATTTTTTTAGAAGGACAATATATTTTTTATTATTACGAATGTATGTAATCGAGTGGTTTGATGGCGTTTATTTTTTTACTTGTTTATTATTTTTTGTTGGTTGATTTTTGTAACATGCGTATCGATTTTGACTTGTACCCTTATTCAACCACCTTTACCTATATGTACTGGTTATATTATGTCCTTATAACTGTACAAACAGTTCCATGCTACAGTTCGGACGATAAAACAACTTGTATTGAATAGTCTTACACAATCAGCTCTTGACAATACATGTTTTATATATACGTATACTAGTGCAGGAATTTGACCCTTTATACAGTTAACTTCACCGGATCTGGTTTCATAATAACAATCCATTTGTCAGTTATAAGTGGATAAATTTTATAAGTAAACTCCGGATATTACAAATCTTAACACGTATATCATATTGTAAAGTATAATTATTAAGACGTCAGGAAGTACAGAAAAATGTCTTTAGGTTAATTGAAAGAAACAAATATTTACAGAGCGCACGAGGACACGGAGCAATGGAATTTGATAACACATCATCACGTCTCGCCGAACTTAACCATGCCGAGTCGTTGCGACATATTCCAATAGCCGTGTATCTTGGCTTAGTGGGAGTCACGGGATGTATTGGAAACTCTATAGTGTGTTATATTTATGGTTCTGTCTATACAGAATCAAATTCCAGAATTTTCTTGCTTTGCTTAGCTGTAATAGACTTGTGCACTTGCGTAATAGATATTCCATTGGAAATCATCACAGTACTTAACCAATACAATTTCCAAGAGTCGTTGCTATGCAAATTTTCAAGAACAGGAAATTCACTTACCACTCTTTATGGCAGTGGAGTATTACTTGCAATTGGAGTCGACAGATATCTGAAAATATGTCGACCAATAGGATTTCAGATTTCGAACAGGACGGCCAAATTACTCTGCATTGCTTTGTTTTTTGGCACACTTCTTCTCGTATGGCCTGCATTTTTTATGTACGGTTTGAAAACCACCGTTATCCAGGGTGAAGGACTGAATGGAACGGAGTGTTCGATATCAGATTTTTATCAAAAATCCGTTTATCCGACAGTTTTTCAGATTTTAATTTTTATTTTGTTCTCTGCGGCGTTGTGCATCATGATTGTTATGTATTCTCTGATAGGGAGAAAAGTAAGATTCTTTGCCTACAAAAATGAACGACGACGTAGTCAGTCTAATACGTTAGATAGCGACGATAACTTAGACGATGTTCCTAATCTAAAGAGGTTACAGCGAGTTGATAACTCTAACGCTGCAGAAAAGAACGAGTATGTTCATATGTCACAAAGTAACAGTAAAGACACCGTATTCAAAGAGATCTGCAGTAATGACAATACGGATGCTTTGAAATCTATGGATTCACAGACATCTGTAATCGGGACAATTGAGAGAAAGAAACCATTTAGACATCAACCATCAACTACCCAACTGGATCAGATAAAACGTAAACGAAAGTTGGCTCGAAATACAACATATCTTATGTTTATTGTAACGTTTTCATTTATCATTGCAGGTCTGCCTCATTTGATTCTTATAATTCTGAACACAATCATTGACAACTTTGTGTTAAATATGAATGCAGGTGGTAAGGTCGTTTATAGGTTTTTCTTGCGATCATATTTTCTCGGTGCAACCGTTAACCCTATTATATATAGTATATTTGATAGAAGATTTAGAAACGCGTGTAGAAGTGTAGCTAGGAAATTGAAATTAAAAGTGTGCAGAACAGAGGAGCATGATGTCTAATATGCATATTTACGTACTGCTCAACGTTCGTGATTTGCACTCTATATCTATTGTGCATTTAACTTTCAATACTTGTGAAATAACTGGTCTACATTACCAAGATACAATTTGTTCTACACCTTTTATGACGTTTCTTTATGAAGTATATGGTATATAATAAAGTGTATGAAGGCCTGATTTCATTACCGACACATACAGTATTTGAAACTCATTTTCAGTGGCAAAGAAAATTCTTTAAAGTGGTGCCATATAGGATTGTCTTAAATTTTGGTCTGTATGCGCATTTATCAATGAAATTAACAACAGGTTGACTAAACTCATTATAGATATCAGGCTTAAGATTTTGTACGCCATACGCGCGTTTCGTCTCCAGATTACTCATCAGTGACACTCGTTTTAAAAAAGCTAAAAGGCCAAATAAAGTCCAAAATTGAAGAGCATTAAGCTTGAATTATTTTACTTTTTTCCCCATTTCAGAGGCCAAATAATGGCACGTATTCCACCTACTCCTTTGGGTGGTTGTATTCAAATAGCTACAACTTTATTAATATAAAAGATATAAGGACAAATGATGTACAATATCAACGGAGAGATTTCAAACAACCATTTTCAAAATATAAATAAAATTTATAAATCTCGTGCGTCCGAAACGCCTTTCTGGATTGACCTTCCACCATATCATTTGAACGCCAGCGGCTCTTTTCACAAAAAAATCTTAAGAGTAAAAATAATCGTAAGTCATACACTTTTCAGTATAACTTACGATCAATTGTAATCGTAAGATTTTTTGTGAAAAGAGTCGCTGGGATGTAAAGTACGTCGAAACGTGAGAAACTATATGACCGAAACAGGTCTCTTTGACACATTCCCCATTTCCATTCTCAATTTTATTTTTACAGAGTTAGTCTTTAGTGCCATGTGGAGACAGTAGAGTGCCTCCCCGTGCTTCAGGTTTATGCTCTTATAGTATACAAGATAATGGAGTGTGTCCGAGCGAGAACTTCTCTATGTTCATTACTTAAGGAATATTTATCTAAGACCCCGTTCACACTAGGACATCTAGGTCGATTTAAACTAGATCGGTTCACTTTAAGATCGATGAAAGGGCCAATGTGGTCGCTTTGAATCGATTTTAATCGGTCTAAACTAAAACACCAAAAGAGGTAGTTTAGTTTGTATCGATCTAAAGTGAACCGATCTAACTTTAGATGTGAACGCAAAAGATCGGTTTAAACTAGTACGATTGAATCGAAAATAATTTATGCACATGTATAGCGGCAAAACTATACGTGTCCCTGTATATATCGATGATTCGTTGTTTAACTCATATGTCTCTGTAAACAGACCTTTGTGTACATGCAAGTAAAAACAAATGGAAAAAAGTTGTCTTCGCCGTAGCATAAATTTGCGAAATCTGTGTCTTCTTTTTTTCTGTTGACTTTTTCTTTTCAGGAACGGTCACCGCAACATTTCTTCATGTTGTAACTTCCTTGCTACAGTTTTTTGTTTCAAAATTAATAAAAACTGCAAAAACATCAATATGAAAATTTGAAATTGTGATTCAAGAGAAACAACAACTTCATCCACTTTTTGTTTCAAGTGTGTGTTTCAGTGTATCAACACATACATTTGATTAATTATTTCTATTTATACACAATGTTTACAGTTTTACGGGTAGTTAGGTCAGATCGAATGCATTTTTACTTGTAGTGTAAACGCAGTGGTTCAGATTAGACCGATAGAGATCATTATGATTAAAGATAATGTGAACGCTAACTGGTTTTATCTAGATCGATTCAAATTTAGATCGATTAAAAACATGCTAGTGTGAACGGGGTCTAAACTCATATTTCACTTTTCAGCCCCATTCTACTATTTAGTCAGACGTCACGGCGCTACCCTGATATACCCTCTCTTTTGTTTTTGTCCTCTGGTTTTGTAGTTTACGTATTTTGTCGGGTACTTGATGACGGATAACATTTGACGTCTTTAGTCGTACAGTTTTATCTTTTTACTTTATTCAATTCCTGTGTGCTGGTTCATATTCTGGACGCCAGTCTTTGCTCCATTCAATTGGAAATACGGATAACAAAAAAACAAAAAATGAAACTCAGAAATGGAAAAATACTAAATATCAAACTCGTTCAAAGGGTATCTACACGTCTAAATCTTCGAAATAGCTTATCTAAAAATACTACAATCGCTAACATTTTTAATAATAAAAATTGTGGTTACCCTTCTATCGATAAGTGTCATGCCAAAAAACGATTTACATGTCCCCCGTCTTTCCACCAACAATAAGGTAAGGTCAACGTTTAACGGTCGCACATTTTACTTAAATTTTGAAACTGATATAAATTGAAAAACTAACAGTATTATCTATTTTATACTCACATGAAACAAACCGGGATGCGGTAGTCAGTACGTAAAGATGTTAATATCAGTGACAATACACCTACGTCATGAAATTGCAGTAATTCCGTAAACATTTATGTTCCAATGTTATAACAGGAGACCTTAACATCTTTCAAGACCGAGAGTTGAAATCATTCCTCAGTAAAGGACCTAAATATTGTCCCCCGTCAATTATTAATTGGAATGAGTGTCGTAACATCATCCACGACTCACTCCGTACTTACTGCTCGAAATGGATAATACGAGAAAAAGCTGACAAAAAATCCTTAGATTCTTTTTTTAAATCAGTAATGAACATAGCTGATATTCGTATTAAACATTTTAAAGAACATTTTACTCCTAACAACAACCATAACAGCCCCTTTTCTCGTATCAAACGAGCTAAAAGAACTCGACAATGAATTTGTTTTGTCCCGGCTGATAAGGCTGCTAATAATATCATTATTGTTTGAGTAAATTTTACATTGAGGTTCTGCAATAGGAAATCACGAATTCGCCAACATTCAAACTGACTCCATTTTCGGAAAATGACATCTGTAACAAATATAAACTTTTAGCTATCTCTTTACAAGCAGAACCAAATACAATGAAAGGTCCAACTATGTACTGGCATCCGAAGCTGCACAAAAATCTTACAAATATAGATTTATTTCGTCTTCAAGCCATTGTTCCACTACTAAACTGTCTCTACTACTTACTAGTACACTTGGTACAATCAAAAACCTGGTAATAAATTGTTCAAAGTAAGGCCTTTGAAAATAGTGGAATTAATTACTTTTGGAGTGTTAAAAATTCGTTTGAAGTACTTGATAAATTGCATTCTTATATTGGTGATTTCGAATCTGTTAAAAGTTTTGATTTTTCTACCCTATATACCACTTCGCCTCATAATCTTATTAAAAAAATTCACACACCTAATTAAATGGGCATTTAAAAAGTCAGAATGCGAATATATATGTTCTAACTCTTTTAGGTCATTTTTTGGTCACAACAGACAAAAGAACTATGTCAATTGGAATTGCTTTGATACGATAACTGCGCTTGAATTTTTACTAGATAACATTTTTGTTCGCTTTGGAGATTCCGTATATCGTCAAGTTATCGGAATTCCAATGGGGACTAACTGTGCACCACTTATTGCGGACCTGTTTCTGTATTGTTATGAGTTACAATTTATGACTAAGATCAGCAAAGATCCATCGAAACAACATCTGATACAAAAATTTAATAACACTTTTAGATATTTGGATGATATATTGGGTCTTAATAATGACGACTTCAGTATGTACACTAAAGAGATTTATTCTGCTGAACTGACTTTAAATAAAGCTAATACTAATAATAATCACTGCCCTTTCCTGGATCTTGATATCTATATCTTTAACGGGAAGCTTAATACCCAAATTTATGATAAAGAGATGATTTTTCATTTCCTTTTGTTAATTATCCAGTTTTAGATGGTGACGTTCCCTTGTCAATCAGTTTAATTGAGGTCTGGAGCTGTCATGTCAGTAACTGCTAGTAGTCCTTTGTTAATTTATGTATGATTGTCATTTTGCTTAGTTTCTTTTGTTACCTATTCTGAAATCGGACTCGGACTTCTTTTAAACTGAGTTTTACTGTGCATATTGCTGTGTGTTTGTTTATTCTACATTGGCTAGAGGTATAGGGGGAGGGTTGAGATCTCGCAATATATGTTTAATCCCGCCGCATTTTTGCGCCTGTCCCAAGTCAGGAGCCTCTGGCCTTTGTTAGTCTTGTATGTTTTTATAATTTTAGTTCATTTATATGTTTTGGAGTTTAGTGTGACGTCCATTTTCATTGAACTAGTACACATTTTTGTTTAGAGGCCAGCTGAAGCCCGCCTCCGGGTGCGGGATTTTCTCGCTGTGTTGAAGACCCATTGGTGGGCTTCGGCAGTTTTCTGCTCTTTGGTCGGGTTGTTGTCTCTTTGACACATTCCCCATTTCCATTATCAATTTTAAACATATCCTTGTCTACGTGTTTGAGCATGGAACAACCTTGCTGACTTGTTATTGTATAATGTGTTTGGACATTACTTGTGTCTATTCCAACATTTTATTTGAGAATGCACCACATTTATAGAGTGGTATCACCATACTGACCTGTAACAAAAATTTATTTAAAATAAAAAATGAAAATAAAGGAGGACACTGACTTACCTCTAGACTATGATCATAGAAAATTTTTGTTTGTTTGTTTGTTTGTTTTTGCCTTTTTTTTTAATGTTTGTCACTTTCAGGAGGGAACCCTTCCCCCCGTCTTCCCACACTTTCAGTATACTCCTGAGCTATTACTGAACATTTAACAACAGATGTTGCGTGGGCTCATAATCATACTGACCTGGAATAGTACATCCATGTAAAGAGGACTTCTATGTGAAGTCTATGACACAAAATATGTTCTGTTCCTCCAGTGTTTCAGGATAAACTTTCTCATGTGGGAGAATATATTTGTATGCACAACTGTTGTTGACAGTTTAAAGTCGTTTGAGCAATAATTGTATGTACATGTAATTCTCTAGTTCTCTGTCGAAAAATAAAAAAATGTAGTTCCATGTACATTGTAATCCCATACCGCAGATGATCGATCTCCGTATAGTACTAATTGAATCGAGACCAGGAAAGTTACAATCAAGAAAGGCTATATATTAGAACTTAAACTTGTATTGTCAATCTGTCAATTAGAAGATGAAGATATCATACGTTTTCTCTTCAATGTCCAGTTCTAGAAGGAATATGCAAAGATTCATTCTTGATTGTAACTTTCCTGATTTCGCCTTTGTTAATTAGTATGCTGTCGGAGATAATATAAACTTTACAAGTATCTCTAATGGAGACACAGGGAAACTTCAATGTTGACTTGTCATTGGCGTCTCATTGAAACGTGGCATTCCATTGCTAATGGAAGGTTATAATATATAATAAATTTGCCTGTTTTTTTTTAGTTCATGGGTTTGTCCTTCTACAGCCTTTTTCATGTTGTCATTCTTCACTTGAACATTGCTATAAAATAAATTAAATATTAGTGTATGTCATATTTAGTAAATGGCAATACTTCTGGACTGCAAAACAACCTGGTTAGAACATGACTCCGCATATCATATATGCTGTTTGATGGTTTAATCTTTTTGTTCCGTATAACAAGTGTGGACACAGAATTGTGTTGTGTGATGGGCGAATTTTGATAACGATTTCTGGTGGGTGCCACTCTAAAATCTAACATTCTGTTGTGTTGTCTGGTGGGTCAATGTGGACACTGTTTTACATTTAAATAGTAATGCAGATACTTCAGGAAGTCACAAATACTAACAATGAAGGACATTTCACTCACAGGACAAACACTTGAAAATTAAAATTGAGAATGAAACTTGATGTGGTTCTGCTGATATGTTGCATATTGGCTTTTTCATTGCAAGACCCCCAAAACAAACTGAAATTTAAAAGATTTAATAAAAAAAAAATAATTTGATTGAATCTTTGTTATATGAATGTAATGAAAGATAAAATCAATACGTCAAAATAGCAGTGAACAATTTTTATGATAATGAAATAAAACGAATAGGTTTAGCTTCTGTTTGGATATGAATTTTAACCCATTTATACTGTTTAGAATGTGATTATTTGCAATGGAACCAATTAGTAGGCTTTGCATCTGGAAATTGGTATTTCCGTATAACCAAACATTCATTACGAGAGTACTATGTCCTTCTGGCTAGACACATTTGGGGATAGGCGTCATCTTATCTTGATCATTAATTGTTCTAATAATCTAAAGATGTGTACTTTGATTGGCTACTAGGATTGTTTTATCATTGAAGTTAAATCTTTCTTGGTTCTAGGTAGCTATACTTATTGATTGTAACACTTTTTGTGGGTTATTTATTTTTTACTTGTGTTTATTATATCATCTTTTTGATATGCAAAACATTGTCTGTAACTTTTCTCAGTTGATGATAATAAAAGTATATTGTCTCCACAGTTCAGGCCAATGTCTGGACACCTCCTATTTTCTACTTATTCTTTAACCAAGTTGTTTAAGTATAGCTTATATAGGTGAGTAGAGATTATTTATCGCTGGAGAACACCTTGCTGTACAGGTAAGCTGTCACTAAGTTATTTTATCATTTATCCATAGACGTAAGGTGTTACATACTGCATGTCTTTAAGATAATTCTCATTATATCAGAGTTAGTATTTTAGTCAAATGAATTTGCTTATAGAATATCATGATGAACGATTCATAGGTTTTCGATTCTTTGATATCAGTTCTGATTCAGAACAAGATGTGCAGTCATTGCCAGTGAAAGGCCATTAGTAAGACTAAATTTGTAATCCGACTACAATGGCCCTGACTTTTCACAATAGCAATCAGTCAAGGCTTTTCTAAGCTGCAGTTTGGAATCATCTCTTCAATCTTGTTGAAAGTTTTATCCATTTTGTGCTAAATTGAAGCAAGTGAGGTGTAATAAAGATGTTCTTACCAACTGGTTCTATTGATTAACTTTCTATTTTTACTATGTGGAATGATTTAACACCATGGTCATTACATGTATTGGCAACACGTTTCTTATTTGTTTAACAAAGCTTAATCAGATGATCAAGGGTTAGATTCTTCTTCCCTATAGAGGCATATTGTTCTGCGAAATTTTTGTACCAATGTTTTTTTTTGTCAGCTAAGTTTTTTCCATGCAGGTTACCTTTTATATCAATAAGATCGTATTCTGACTCTTTACTTTTTCACTTTTCCATTTGCATTCCCCCTTTTTGTCCATTGAGCTTTCATTGCAGAGGCATTATAATTGGAAGATTTATTTGAATACTGGTCAACTGTTTACTTGAAAAAGTTTCATTGAAGAAGATATATAATATCAGTCTTTAAAGATTTGGAATGTTTGGAATGTTACAATAAGATTTATTATGAGTAGGAAACGAGCGACTTGTGTGATAATCTTACATTTGTCTTTCTCGAATGATTCAATTCTCCAAGATATGTGTACACAGAAATAGTAATTTGTGACTGCAAGCCCTTGTATTCTAAAAAAATGTCAAACTTATTACTGTTACTATTTGTGCTGATCGTATCACCTTTTATCCAAAACTGTTAACTGTCCTTTTCCTCTGGCATTCTGGCAAAAGTCACTATTCACCATTAAAAAATTGGATTCAAACTGACTTTTTCTTGTTTAGGCTTTTATCTTATAAATAAAATGAAATAGTTTTTTTTTTTGTTTTTTAATGAAAAAAAGCAATGTAATCTTTTGTCCTGAGATGAAGTTTTTTTTCTGTGACTACCTGTCAAAATTTATTCCATAATATATATTGCATAGTATTAAAAATCTGATGCATTAAATGTTAGACCCTTAAATAATACTGAAGTTTAAGCTCTGCTGAATTTTACCATAGGTGAACACAATTTGAATACTGCTTGAAAATTGTTTGCATGTAATCAACCAACAATAGCCCAGCCCAATTGATATAAAAAACCAAGATTAGTTCAATTTATTCTTCGCAATCTATTTATATAACCTCCTTAAAATATATTCTTTTTATCGCATATCATTTATTTTTTTTACGTCATACTTAATTGTGTCATTTCTATTTTAAGTTATGGTTTTATTTAAATAATGAAAAAGTTGTGAAAAATTCGGATAATTTTAAACATTTTTGACATTTTACTACGTTTTACAATTTGTATTTGTTAAATAGTTATATATTTGTATATATAGTGTCGCATAAGCCTATCTAGGCTGGGTATTTGTCTTATTTTATTATTGTGCAATGTATTTTATATAATCTGTATAAAAATCTGTAGACAAGTATGTGACACTTTAATAAAATAAATTATTATCATTATTTATTTATAAAAACCCTTACTTAAAATATGTTGACTCATTATTTTCTTTAGGTATCCATCCTTCTATTCATAGCCATAACTAACAAAATGCTATATGAAAATAAATTTATTGACAAGATTGTTACATCACATTAGTAAAACATTGCACATTGTACACTATAAATGAAAGAGATTCAAAGCGTATAGAGATTATTATACAAAATGTTGACAAAGTATACTTAATACTTAAAATTAATCATTTAGCACTTAAACTTGTGTATATGATTAATACTTTATAAAAAAGGTCATGGGTTTTATTCATTTTACATTACCACTTCATTCAAGTATTGTGACAACTGAAAAGATGTCAGTCTTCAGAGGCAGGTTTAAGGGGGGGGGGGGGGGGGCTTTTGTGGGAACAATATGGTTGGTTATTTAGGGAATCACTGAAGCATGATTGGAGCGGGCCCCCTCTTAGGCAGTCAGTGGGCCCCCACCCTTTTGAAAGTTTCTGGATCCGCCACTGGTCTTTTTTAAAGAATTAAAATCTGATAAAAACAGTGAAGATCTCTTAATAACCCTGAAGCATGCAATGGGTATCTAAATGAAGATTAAGAAGTTCTAAGATTGCATTATCATTTACATCACTATATAAAATGTTAGTTTTTTTGAAGACTGACCATGATGAGCCAAATTCAAATAAAATGTGAGTATGAAATCAAATGATCAAACATATGTAAAATATAATTCTTGCTTCATTCTCTTTCTACAAATCCAAATTGAGTATCGAGTCAACTACTGTAATATCATATTCATCTGTAATTCTTCCTTTCACTGACAAGAATTCAACCAAATATAAACATATCTCCTCAATATTTGAAAAATAATAAATGATAATATATGTAAGAAATCTTCTGATATGCAGACAAAATCCCTAATTTGAAAAAAAACAAAGAAACTAGTTTAAAAAATTATGCAAGTGTAAAATTTTGATAAATATGCATAAAAATTGCATAGATTGTGTAATAAAAAGAACACATAAATAAATAATTACATACATATTGGTAAATAACAATACAAATATAACAAAAACATATCTAACCGAAATTTGTCTAAAACATTAGTCATGAATCTAAAAAAGGCAACCAGAAAATAGTTTATTTTAGGTTCATTAAAAAAAGGTTAAATGTTGAAAAATATAACAATAAAGACGGAAACTTTAATTAAATTATTTAAAGTATTTCCTAATTGTTAATTATTTGCTAATTCCACACTTCCTTAAACAATTTTACTGTGAAGTGCAAACTATTTTTGGTTAAAAAAAAAAGACAAAAATCCTCCATTGTAAAAAATAATCAGATTTTGTATGAATGACAATGAGACAATTATCCAACAGAGATGTAAACAACTTATGTATGGCCTTCAACAATGAGCAAAACCAATACTGTATAGTAAGCTGTAAAAAAAGGCTCTGGACTGACAAAATGTGAAACAATTCAGAAGAGAAAACCAATTGCCTGATATATGCTTAAATCATTAAACAAAAAACAAATATGACTGACAGCTACAAACTACCACCATTGAATCACAATCTCCCTACTTGGGATCCTCTTTTGAATTAAAGATTCAAAAACTTCCATCATTTGTTGATTCATGTTATTTCCAAGATAATTCTATTATTTCTATTAATGGAAAAATTTATTTTTCAATTATGTAATAATTAGAATAAATTCCAAATAGTAATGGATTCAGATAATGTTGTATTTTTTTTAAGGAAATGATATCAAATCAACCTATGCCTTTATCCACCAAAATCCCACTATGCTAATACAAATTCAATTTGGCGACTGATTTTGAAAATTTTTATCGCTGGAGAACACCTTGCTGTACAGGTAAGCTGTCACTAAGTTATTTTATCATTTATCCATAGACGTAAGGTGTTACATACTGCATGTCTTTAAGATAATTCTCATTATATCAGAGTTAGTATTTTAGTCAAATGAATTTGCTTATAGAATATCATGATGAACGATTCATAGGTTTTCGATTCTTTGATATCAGTTCTGATTCAGAACAAGATGTGCAGTCATTGCCAGTGAAAGGCCATTAGTAAGACTAAATTTGTAATCCGACTACAATGGCCCTGACTTTTCACAATAGCAATCAGTCAAGGCTTTTCTAAGCTGCAGTTTGGAATCATCTCTTCAATCTTGTTGAAAGTTTTATCCATTTTGTGCTAAATTGAAGCAAGTGAGGTGTAATAAAGATGTTCTTACCAACTGGTTCTATTGATTAACTTTCTATTTTTACTATGTGGAATGATTTAACACCATGGTCATTACATGTATTGGCAACACGTTTCTTATTTGTTTAACAAAGCTTAATCAGATGATCAAGGGTTAGATTCTTCTTCCCTATAGAGGCATATTGTTCTGCGAAATTTTTGTACCAATGTTTTTTTTTGTCAGCTAAGTTTTTTCCATGCAGGTTACCTTTTATATCAATAAGATCGTATTCTGACTCTTTACTTTTTCACTTTTCCATTTGCATTCCCCCTTTTTGTCCATTGAGCTTTCATTGCAGAGGCATTATAATTGGAAGATTTATTTGAATACTGGTCAACTGTTTACTTGAAAAGGTTTCATTGAAGAAGATATATAATATCAGTCTTTAAAGATTTGGAATGTTTGGAATGTTACAATAAGATTTATTATGAGTAGGAAACGAGCGACTTGTGTGATAATCTTACATTTGTCTTTCTCGAATGATTCAATTCTCCAAGATATGTGTACACAGAAATAGTAATTTGTGACTGCAAGCCCTTGTATTCTAAAAAATGTCAAACTTATTACTGTTACTATTTGTGCTGATCGTATCACCTTTTATCCAAAACTGTTAACTGTCCTTTTCCTCTGGCATTCTGGCAAAAGTCACTATTCACCATTAAAAAATTGGATTCAAACTGACTTTTTCTTGTTTAGGCTTTTATCTTATAAATAAAATGAAATAGTTTTTTTTTTTGTTTTTTAATGAAAAAAAGCAATGTAATCTTTTGTCCTGAGATGAAGTTTTTTTTCTGTGACTACCTGTCAAAATTTATTCCATAATATATATTGCATAGTATTAAAAATCTGATGCATTAAATGTTAGACCCTTAAATAATACTGAAGTTTAAGCTCTGCTGAATTTTACCATAGGTGAACACAATTTGAATACTGCTTGAAAATTGTTTGCATGTAATCAACCAACAATAGCCCAGCCCAATTGATATAAAAAACCAAGATTAGTTCAATTTATTCTTCGCAATCTATTTATATAACCTCCTTAAAATATATTCTTTTTATCGCATATCATTTATTTTTTTTACGTCATACTTAATTGTGTCATTTCTATTTTAAGTTATGGTTTTATTTAAATAATGAAAAAGTTGTGAAAAATTCGGATAATTTTAAACATTTTTGACATTTTACTACGTTTTACAATTTGTATTTGTTAAATAGTTATATATTTGTATATATAGTGTCGCATAAGCCTATCTAGGCTGGGTATTTGTCTTATTTTATTATTGTGCAATGTATTTTATATAATCTGTATAAAAATCTGTAGACAAGTATGTGACACTTTAATAAAATAAATTATTATCATTATTTATTTATAAAAACCCTTACTTAAAATATGTTGACTCATTATTTTCTTTAGGTATCCATCCTTCTATTCATAGCCATAACTAACAAAATGCTATATGAAAATAAATTTATTGACAAGATTGTTACATCACATTAGTAAAACATTGCACATTGTACACTATAAATGAAAGAGATTCAAAGCGTATAGAGATTATTATACAAAATGTTGACAAAGTATACTTAATACTTAAAATTAATCATTTAGCACTTAAACTTGTGTATATGATTAATACTTTATAAAAAAGGTCATGGGTTTTATTCATTTTACATTACCACTTCATTCAAGTATTGTGACAACTGAAAAGATGTCAGTCTTCAGAGGCAGGTTTAAGGGGGGGGGGGGGGGGGGCTTTTGTGGGAACAATATGGTTGGTTATTTAGGGAATCACTGAAGCATGATTGGAGCGGGCCCCCTCTTAGGCAGTCAGTGGGCCCCCACCCTTTTGAAAGTTTCTGGATCCGCCACTGGTCTTTTTTAAAGAATTAAAATCTGATAAAAACAGTGAAGATCTCTTAATAACCCTGAAGCATGCAATGGGTATCTAAATGAAGATTAAGAAGTTCTAAGATTGCATTATCATTTACATCACTATATAAAATGTTAGTTTTTTTGAAGACTGACCATGATGAGCCAAATTCAAATAAAATGTGAGTATGAAATCAAATGATCAAACATATGTAAAATATAATTCTTGCTTCATTCTCTTTCTACAAATCCAAATTGAGTATCGAGTCAACTACTGTAATATCATATTCATCTGTAATTCTTCCTTTCACTGACAAGAATTCAACCAAATATAAACATATCTCCTCAATATTTGAAAAATAATAAATGATAATATATGTAAGAAATCTTCTGATATGCAGACAAAATCCCTAATTTGAAAAAAAACAAAGAAACTAGTTTAAAAAATTATGCAAGTGTAAAATTTTGATAAATATGCATAAAAATTGCATAGATTGTGTAATAAAAAGAACACATAAATAAATAATTACATACATATTGGTAAATAACAATACAAATATAACAAAAACATATCTAACCGAAATTTGTCTAAAACATTAGTCATGAATCTAAAAAAGGCAACCAGAAAATAGTTTATTTTAGGTTCATTAAAAAAAGGTTAAATGTTGAAAAATATAACAATAAAGACGGAAACTTTAATTAAATTATTTAAAGTATTTCCTAATTGTTAATTATTTGCTAATTCCACACTTCCTTAAACAATTTTACTGTGAAGTGCAAACTATTTTTGGTTAAAAAAAAAAGACAAAAATCCTCCATTGTAAAAAATAATCAGATTTTGTATGAATGACAATGAGACAATTATCCAACAGAGATGTAAACAACTTATGTATGGCCTTCAACAATGAGCAAAACCAATACTGTATAGTAAGCTGTAAAAAAAGGCTCTGGACTGACAAAATGTGAAACAATTCAGAAGAGAAAACCAATTGCCTGATATATGCTTAAATCATTAAACAAAAAACAAATATGACTGACAGCTACAAACTACCACCATTGAATCACAATCTCCCTACTTGGGATCCTCTTTTGAATTAAAGATTCAAAAACTTCCATCATTTGTTGATTCATGTTATTTCCAAGATAATTCTATTATTTCTATTAATGGAAAAATTTATTTTTCAATTATGTAATAATTAGAATAAATTCCAAATAGTAATGGATTCAGATAATGTTGTATTTTTTTTAAGGAAATGATATCAAATCAACCTATGCCTTTATCCACCAAAATCCCACTATGCTAATACAAATTCAATTTGGCGACTGATTTTGAAAATTTTGAGAAATGATCCCTCTGAAAATCTGAAATATTTAAACATTAGAGTACAAAAATTTGTTTCATACACATAAATAAATACACTTAGCATCAGACTGTTACCAGGAAATAAATACATCACCATATAAAGAGAAGATAACTTACTTGACAATAGATGTGGAATAATTTTGTACAAAAATAAATAGTTAACCTGTGTAGACTAGATATTAGTTCAAAATAAATATACAAGTATGAAATATATAGTTTTTAAACCTGTTTTTGTTATTTTTTCTCCTTTTAAGAGAAGTCTTCACCTTGCCACAGCACGACTTAATGGAACTCAATTCTAACACCTTTTACAGGTCACATGCAACATTTTTTTATAATCTACTTAAAACTGGTAAGTAAAAAACAAACTTAAATAAATATCAATGGAATATAAATTGTGCATCTCCATATTAGTTTTTAACTTGTTTGAAAATTTCCTAACAAATATGTCTGCAATAAAATTTTATCACTCGTCTCCCCATCACTGTGTTAATTAAGGTCAGATATGACCCTCCTGGAATTTGTTGATGTAAAGTAGCACAATCAGCTGACTTCAGGTTTGATCTGTTCCATTTAGGGAAAACATTTTGCCTCGAGTGGTGAAGGGTAAAAGGCCAGTTGAAAAGAAAGAGTTTCCATGATCAAATTATCTACATGTTCAGTCCTGAAAGATGGAATCAGTTGGAAATTTGAATCCATGCAGTGATTTAGAACCAAGCACAGTCAAACAAAAAAGGTGAATTGTATGGTATACACTACTACTGTAAACACATTGTTTCAAGTCCCTTACATGTGCATGTATACCCGTCTAACTGTATGGCATAATGTGTGATGGTGCTGTATGATAAAACAACTCATGTCATTATAACCATGCTTGCTTAAATCTCATTCAAAATAAAAAATGAGGAAACCCGTTATTTCAATTCCGTGTTGTCAACACACGGCACATATGACATCATACAGAAGAGTAATTACAGGGAACTTACGAAGTTCATTTTCACTGTTTCCTCAATAATTTTTCTTATTATTCCTAGAACTTGAAAATTTTTGGTTGAACATATATCTTATATATAATCCTTTAAAAAGTGCATTAGGAAATCAAACAGCTCTAACAGTCGAAATTTTATTGCATATGACCTTGAAACACCAGAATATGGGGGTTTAATTAAGTTCCATTTGTCAGCAGGAGATGAATAAATGTTAATCACGTTAGGAAAAACTGATTCAAAAGTAAAAATTCAAATCTTTTTTCAGTGCATTAGTAAATTCTTGAAGATTATAATAGATCCACCAATATAAACAATAATTAATAACCTAAAATGACACTTTTGTCCAGCAAAGGAAAAATCAGAAAATTTCTACGCCCAACAAATGTCTTATTTTATTTCCATACTTAATGATCAAATTTGTGTTGATTTTGTTCTTAAAATACTTCATCAAAGTAATCACAAAAATGATCAGTGACTTGCAATAAATGTATTTACACTTTTGGTATAAAGCTATATTTTGCCTCCAAATGACCTTGGATCTACTCCGAATCACCTTTTGACGTCAGGCAACAATCACTTTTTAATTGTGACATCGAATGTTTTGAATTATGATGGCAAAGTTTATGGGAACCTGTGTGATTTTACGTAATGGCGGACAAATTTGCATACAAGTGTAAATACGTCTATAGGCTGATACAATCATATACAATAAAATGATATCAAATCACCAATTCAATACAATTTTCGTGACTGATTTAAAAAAAAAAAAACAGTATAAAAAGGTTATCAGTCTCCTACAAAAATGTTATCTAAACTCCATGCCTGAAAATACTGTTTTTAGTTTTCATTTGCACATGCAGAAATTCTAATATAAAAACTAAAGAATTTCTTGGTAGTTAAACGGATAGACTTATTCAGTGACCAGTCACATTTAATGATGTCACAATCATGGAAAAAAAAGAAAGATTTTGGTTACAAGTGGAACAGATCTGTAGTAATCTGCAACTATGATCATTCCATGATGGTCAATCAAAACAAGATGGCATCAATAAAACTTTCAAAGGAGGGACTTAAACCTAACCAATTGGAATCTTTGGTTAAATAGTTAGTTTGTTAGCAGCAACCTTCTATCAAGGAAATTATGATAGAAAATGCAAGCCCTTGAATATCAACTGGGAGATATTAAATCAATTTACAAGCACTGCTGAAATTTTGTTGAACAGAAATGGAACATTCACAATGGGAAAATTGAAATCACCTCTTTTGTAAGTTCTCAGCTGATCCCTCATTGTAAGTTCTCAGCTGATCCCTCATTGTAAGTTTTAGATGTAAGTTGAGATAGGAAGCAGGCTAAACTTAATCTGTGGACACAAGTATGATTTTTTTACCTTTAAGAAATAAAAAATCTTATCATAAGCAGCTGATTGCAATGAAAATGATGCTTTGGTCTTGTTTCATAGAAAATATGAAGTTTGAATCTTTAGCAATCTGTGGAAAAAAACAGCTAGAAAAGAAAGGGAGGTGAAGAAAGCAAAAATCATCATTTCCGTTCAAAATTTTAGGAATTCTGCCTATTGTTCAAAATGAAGTATATGGTATATAAAAAAACAAAAACAATAGTGTTGTATAAAAAAGGAAAAGGAAAATATACCTGAATGATATCTATGAAAGCTTTAGTCAATTCTAAGCAAATACCCATTAATCTATTAAATACTTTATAGCATGAATTTAGAAGGCACTAAGAATACTTTTCTCCAATATACACAACAGCTGAAAAATATATCATTTCTTTTTTGTATTAAAATGGTATACTACATGCTTTCTTTTTTAGCAATAAGATGTAGAATGTTCCTTTCTTCTTCTCTTAATTCAAATAAAGTATTTATTTAATATTACACCAATATGACAATTAATGACATCAAAATGTAACTTTAATTATTTCAATATATCTCAATCTTAGTTTAAACAGATTTCACTGTATAGAAAACAAAAGTCATCACAAATTTTCATTAGAAATGACTTAGAAAGTAAAATATTGCACTTTGTTTATAGTCTAGAGTATTTCTTTTACAAAACTAGACAAATAGTTTAACATAATTTATACATTTGATCAATAAACTCAAATAAATATCTTGGTATAAAACCATATTACTCCCTATTTATTTCAGTAAGGGTCCTCGTACAATTTTCAGACTGGTCAATATATTAACTTTTTTTCTCCTACTATAATTTATTAGCAATTTTTGAAAAAACTATGCCTTTTAAAATTCAAAGCTTGGAAGCCAAAATACACTTGATATTTGATTACAAAAGCTGATCTGCCATTATGATTAAATACTGCTGCTTTTACTAATCTTGTATATTAAGGTTGTATATATCTATATAAAGTATTACACAAGTGTTTGTAATGTTTCAAATGTATGGTCATCAATGTAAACAGAAGACACACGATTACTTTGGTATAGACTTTCTGGTCGAGCCCGTGGTATAACACATCTAGCTTGTAATTCATCTATGTAGTCTTTGATTAGATGTGCTATCTCATAAGCCTAAAATTATAAAACATCAATGTATGTTATTGATCTATATAGTCTTTGATTAGATCTCATAAGCCTAAAATTATAAAACATCAATGTATGTTATTGATCTATATAGTCTTTGATTAGATCTCATAAGCCTAAAATTATAAAACATCAATGTATGTTATTGATCTATATAGTCTTTGATTAGATCTCATAAGCCTAAAATTATAAAACAAGAATGTATGTTATTGATCTATATAGTCTTTGATTAGATCTCATAAGCCTAAAATTATAAAACATCAATGTATGTTATTGATCTATATAGTCTTTGATTAGATCTCATAAGCCTAAAATTATAAAACAAATCTGAATGTTTACAAATTTTACTCTATGAAAATAGTATGAAGTCATTGTTTTCTATAATGATGTACATAATTACTCTAAAGTTCAATCATTAATGAATGGTTTCAGTACTCATAAATTCCTGTTTCTGGATGGAGGCAATTATCTACATTATTTCATTTCTTCTCTTTACTTAGTAATCATGTGCAGCATCGACCATAACATTTTAGCAATTTACAAAATTGCTTTGATTAAATAAAAGCTTGTACACTCATGTATCATTTTGTTTTCAAACTCGAGTAGGGGATCTCATTCTAAGAAAATTCCTTAATTTGTGTTTTTTTCTGTATATATTATATATATTGTTTTATCATGCAATTTAACCCTGGCAATTTTTGTTAATTTTCCTGAATTCCAAAAATGTTGTCTTTGGTTTTTATAGATATCTACATGGCTAAACATGGACCTTGGAGAGTATCCCACAATGAACTGTTACAAAAACAGCAATTTTAACATTACTGATTACATGTTGAATAGTTTTACCTCCTCACTTACTCTATTGCGTTCACAATGAATCTATACTGATAAATCTTGAATTGTATTTATCTGATTCTAAAATTCACAGAAAAATTAACCACAGAATAAAAAATCAATATTTCTTATTCATGCATAAACATTTGACATATCTTTTGTCTCATACCCACAAGAAATAGCTCATGCAAGCAGAGACAGCAATTATCAAAGTGTTGTTGTTTATGCATAAAAAAAACAACATTAAATTTATGTATCTGTTCTAGCTATTTCACTTATATAAGTGGTGCTTGTAGAATGAATGAACTCCACTATGTGTAACATATGTCCAGATGTCATTTAAGGAGTAAGGGAATGTAATGACAAATAAATGTGTTAGTTTGTTATGTGATTTATATGATTACCTTGTGATTACTAACCTGATTTGAATTAAACATGTACTTTGATCCTGTTGCCATGTGACCTACTACAATCATAATACTTTTTATAGCTGGACTGGAATGGACGACTGCAGTGAAATCGTGGGCGTCTAATATTTCCTGAAAAGATCAAAGATTGTTTGTAATTGAATGACACTCTAGAAAAAGTTATTGTGGTACATTGTAATTAATTATTTAACACTTTTAATTCTGTGGGAAAATAACATAGACTATGAGAATCAGGTTTTATTTTCATAAAAAATGCACATTCTCATGATACTGTTTAAGTTAATATTTAAATTCAACATAAAATTATTGCATGATGTTCTTTAACCTTGATTATCTTTAAGTTCAAATAACACTTCCCTCCATATTTTATTTATAGATCCCCTACATTGCAATACTGTTTTTCATAATTTAATATAATTTTTTATAGCTGGACTGGAATGGACAACTTCAGTGAAATCATGGTAAAATTTCTTTTCAAACTTTTAAAGTTATTACTGTAATTTTCCTCCTTAAACTTACGAATGTTTTCAACTCCAGTAACGACACACCTTTCTGGTTGATTGCTAGGAACAGTAACTTTGGTAGTGATGTTGTATAAGATTGCTGAAAAAAAGATGATAAATGAACATAATTCATCTGTGGGTCCAAATTTTTCCTGAAATTTGTACTTTTTCGTTCATATTTTTCCTTAAAAATTTATATTGAATGTGAGAAAATGCTTATAAAAACCCAGGCAACATCAAATCAAATCAACATAAAAATTTAAGAGTTTATTGAAAATGTGTTATTTTGAGATTTCCCACTGCTTATTAGCAAACATCAGGTGGATGTGCTAGCTATAACAGAATAATTTACAAACTGCATCTGCCGAAATGGACTTCACCTGTCATTGTAATGCAATGTGAACATAATCATTGCAATGCCACTGTTGATTTAACAACATGGTTGATGGTGAGAGTTATAAGCAACAATGTTGCATAACCACAGTCAAGGTCAAGGGTATATTTTGAATGTTTTAATTTGAATATATATGAGTATAAAGTTAGAAAAGGAATAGAAGTACTGTAAATGAAGAGTTGCCATTAAACCTGCATTGGCAACAGTTAAATGGCGCAACTCTTCAACAGTACTTTAAATATCAAATATTAACACAACAAAACTAATAATTTTGCAATTCAATAACAGTATTCATTAAGACTTTTCTTTTAGCTTTAAAATCTCAATAAATATTTTCTAACATTTGAGACACCTTACAGTAAGGGACTTGTATTTCATCAGATGAATATACAAATCATGTGGCTTTACAATACTTCAATGCATTGGCTGTAAAAAATCCTTTACTATGATTGACTAGGATCCTGAAATTTCAGTTCTATTCAATGTTGTTTGAGGTTGTCGGGAGTGATTGAACACCTCATTATAATTAACCGAATTCCCTGTCTACTTGCCTTAATTATAATGAGGGCAGAATTTTTCAGACCCAAATTATCACGAACCTATTTCTAGACTTTAAAATACTCACTGAAACTTCAAATAATGTTGATCCAAACAATGGCCATGATTTGAGCATTTCTATAAAGGTGAGGATTGCCTGGTTTGGTGTCATATCTAGAAGATTTTGGTGAGCTGCAACTATATCTTCTACTTTTATATTGGCCCTCATGCTACGGGGTAAAATTCTTACTACAGAACTGAAATAAAATGTTTAAAATGTCCAGTACAATATTAGTTTATTGTATCAGAAGGTTGCTATATAACTGTTTTTTTTTAATATTTTGAAATTTCCATTCAACAGCATCTTTAACAGCTGATAAACATTCAGCTTTCATAGGTATTTAGTGAGACAAAAAAAATATCACAAACATTTTGTATTTTAAGTGTATAGGAATGACAATATATTCTCGTGATGATGAAAGCACAATGCTGTTCTATTACTGACTACAGTGAATTTATATTCATTATATATCTGCAATACACATTCTCCTACATCTGCTATAAAGTGTTTAATTTTTGGAGGTTAAATTTCACGATTTCTATCACCAAACCTGTTGCAAGGTTCCATTTTGCATTTTTCTTGTCCTAGAATCTGATCATGCTTAAGGGTCATACATATCTAAATGATCACAAAATTAGCATAATAAACCTCTTGCTAATATCCCTCACTCTATAGTTTAACCTCAGATCCCTGGAAATTCCTTATCAAGAATAATCCTAAGGTATGAATTCATTTTTTAATGCACAAAGACAGCATTTTTTTATTATAACTGGATAATGGTGATGCATATTTTCAGGAAAAAAAAACCAAACTATAATTAAACTCCTATATTCAGAGCCGCATCAAATAAAACTAAACTTTGTGAAAACAATCACCTAATTCTGCAAGTATGCAGCATCAGTCAAAGAAATTACTAGTTATTATCCAAAAGTATTTAGTCTGCAGTAAAGTATGACAGATTGTATAACCATTGATGGAAGGCTTAAAAGCTGAACTATCTGGTATGCATATCATATATTACCTGTAGTCTATATCTGCCGTCTTCAGTTCGTCCATCTCAGATTGAATCTTTAAGGCACACAGATGAACCTAAATTTTAATGAAAAAAAATTTTTGAAGTATATAAAAATCATTCTATATAACATTTTTTTCATTGGTTAAAATTTACCATCAAATCCACAGTTGACAAGTCCTAACTGAGGAGAGAGCCGCCATATTGAATTGCTTAGATCAACAAATGTTTGATTACTACAATATAATCCAAAATACAACAACACCTACCCTAAAACCACTGTTTTGATGTGATTTCATCCAAAATAGAATCGTAGAAGTAACGTAAAAACATTCAGTTTGAACGTTGTCATTTGTATGACATCACCTTTAGCCATGACGTTTATGATTTTGATTTTGATTTTTGGTGTTTTAACGCCACTTTTAAGCACCGCTTTTGGGCTATTTCGTGGCGGCCAGTTTTTATTGGTGGAGGAAGCCGGAGTGCCTGGAGAAAACCACCGACCTTCGATAGGAAAACTGACAATCCTAGTCAATTAAGATTGGAGTCGAGTGCACCCTCACGAGCGGGGTTCGAACTCACAACCTCAGTGTTGACTGGCTAGTGATTACAGTAGTAACTACTTAAACCCCTCGGCCATCGAGGCCCCTCCATGACGTTTATGTGCCAAAATCATTAATGAATTTTTTGTGGTATTTTATTTTATTTCAAATTGAAAGAATCGGAATAACAGTGCTGTAGTTGAAGAGTTGCCATAGTCAATTGGGATTTGATGGTCACAAAAAATTGATGACAGCTACAGTACTGTTATTCCTTACATGTTTTTGAGGGCTATTCCTTTGAAATATATGTTGGAGGGTAGGAAGGGTAGATTTAGGTTGTAGGTCATTAATGCTATTTTGTCCATTTGATGTAGGCAAAATTATCAAAAGTATGTTGGTCCCTAGGGATTAAGGAAGTCCCTGACTACCCTCCCACATCAATTTCAATGGAATAGTCCAGACTACATTTTTTCTAAATGTGTGAATCAATCAAATTTGTAAATTGGTGCCATATATCAAGACACTATAATGTATAGTTCCTGAGAAAATTGTGAAGAAAATTTGATATATGTATGATTTTAGCAAACAAGTAGAAGAAGTTTGATGGAACTGAAAAGGTGTCAAAACTAATGGCATTACCAGATGAAGCTTATTGCAATAGACATGTATTTATTGAGAAAAAAGGGACAGAAACATTTTATGGACAGATGTTAACAGGTATACCCTCCCCTTTCAAATGTGTATTAATTGAACAAACTGTTAAAGACATGACTTACAGCATCCTCTACAGTAAGTGGTACTCTCTGTTCAAACATATCTTCTATAAGTTGATGGAAGACAAGATCACATTCCACTGGGTCTAGTGGATTTATGTAGGGAGAAATAAACAATCGTTTCTGAAAATATAAAATAATGAAACATCACAATCTACTCAATATTGTGGCTTTATGTACAGGAAATAGTCAAATTTGAAAGAGTGATATGTTGAAATTTTATATTCTAAAGGATTTGCTGGATTTTCTATTTAGAAATTTAATCTTAAATACTAATCGATCATCTCAGACAGTACTGAATTTTGAACACTAATCTATTACTGGTATTATAATTTAAAAATGAGTACTAATCTATTATCTCAGAAAAAACAAAAGACTTTTCTTTTGTATCTTACCGTTAAAACTAATGGATTATATTATATCAGAAAATATGAAAGACTTTCCTTTTGTAACTTACCTTGAAAATTAATCTATTATCCCTAACAGCACCTCTGGAAAGTCTTTCCCATTTACTTAGGGTATCTGATAATTTCTCATCCAAATTCATACACCGTTCTGAAACAAATTTGGCATTTAGTGAAAATATCACTTGAAGTTGTAAGATTTTACATTTTTTATGTTGAATTAAAGAGACATGGAGAGAGAGAGGGAAAATAATATAAAGTTGAAGTTGATTGAATAAAAGTATTCGTTATTTTAACTAATGTTAACATGGAAATTCTTTTTTTAAATGTTTCTTTTGTCAACACAAACCCAAAATGAAACATTCATTTTTCTAGATCTGAACAGGTCTAAATTGTTAAGTTATTTCCCGTGTATTAATTCAAAAGTCTGTGATTAAATGAACATTGGGTGAATAATTATTATATTTGTTTATAGTCATATATATAGACATATATATATATATATATATAAACATTGCAGATTACAACTGAAATGCAAAAAGTTTAAAATTTGAATACTTTTGAAAAATAAGAAGATGTGGTATAATTGCCAATGAGACAACTCTCCTCCAGAGACCAAATGACATAAAAGTTGACATCTATAGGTCACCATATGGCCTCCAACAATGAGCAAAACCAATACCACAAAGTCAGCTATATAAGGCCCCGAAATGACAAATGTAAAGCAATTCAAACTAGAAAACTAATGACCTGATTTATGTACAAAACAATGAATGAAAAACAAATATGATATACAGCAACAAATGACAACCACTGAATTACAGGCTCCTGACAAGTTTGGGACAGGCACATACAGAACGTGGCCAGGATATACTGTTTGAAGGTGCCAAACCCTCCCCATAACCTGGGACAGTGGTGTAACAGTACAATATAAGAACAAATAATAAAAATCAGTTGAAAAGGGCTCAACTCATCAGATCGATACAAAGCAAAAAGACATCTAACAAAAACACAGACCAAACATGGCAGGGTATTATTAATACATCCCCACAACAAAACAAGACAAAGTACAGATCTGAGAGTACTTGCAGTTACTGACAGCTAGTTCAAAGCCCATAACAACTTATAAAAATCATGCATCTAAGACTAAGATATCAATCAGTTCACATCCAATATCCAATGGATTTAGTGTCAAGACATCATTGAGTCAGAGAAAAACATGACCTTGTGCAATGCAAAGATACAGGTACATAGATTACGTTCATTGAAATCTGAAACGTCACAACATACATGGGCAAAGCGAACAAGTTGTGATATATAAACACCGTAAGATGGTGCCAAAGGAACATCACATATATATTATGCATCTATTTCTGAAACCACTGTTCTAGATTACAGAAAGAGTGGGTTTGATCCATTTGCTGGGTCAAACTAAAACATGAAAATTGGTATTTGCTGCTTCTCCATTAAACATGCACCATTTAGAAGTAAGAGCTTAAGAGCTTATACTAGACAGCCAAGAGTCGAAGTAAAGAGTCTGGGTAGGGTCAAATGTCTTCAAGGGGACTGTTATCTTGTAAACTCGCACATTTAAAATTCCTCCCAGCCTGTCATTCTAGTACAAGGCAGGGTTCCTATTCATTTCACATTAACATGTTCTCATCCTGATTATGCATTTATCTTTCCACTGAATGTTCATCAGCATCTTTTTCTGAATGTGCTCAATAAAACATATAGATATGAGATATACTTTTATCAAATTTACAATTGATCATCGGAAAAGGTGTGAAGTAACCAAAGGTCCCTTTTTGTAGCTGGTCTGCTGTAGAATTACAATCATTATCCCAACTGACTTCTGTAATTTTTTTCAACAAATTTTCCAAATGAATATGTATAAATCTGTGTTCTTAAATAACTGCCCAGGACCACTTTTCTAAGCAAGAATAAAAAGATAGTCAAGTTGTGTCCCTCATTTATACTATACATGCATAAAACCTTTATTATAAGTAAATACAATTTATCGCTATTTTCTCAAATTTTCCTTTGATCTTTCTGTGATAATTTTCCATATCATGATATTGGATTTTCTGTCCAGTGGAAAGAGAATGTATAACATCATAAGCCTAGGAAAATAGCGATAAAAAAGATTATCAATGGTCTTTCAAATTCAAGGATTTTTCTTATCTACATCTTATCTCAGGGCTATCGCCCTTTGATGAGATAGTAGCCCAGAAATACCCTCTAGTTTGAGGAATCATCGATTATCTATAAATATATATGGTAGGGAATCCTCATACCTTTGATATCATACAAGTCTGTAAAACAAAAACGTTTGAGGTGTTCTCAATACTGAATAGAATAGATACTCATTATCGTCATCTAAACCTGAATTGCATAATGGGTTTTTGGAATTTTGACTAGCTCGATATGGAAGTATTCTGGTCCTCTAAACCAAAATGAATCTTGCATAATAAGTGTTTGCCATTCAACTGGCTTTATATGGCAGTACACAAACTATCTGATTTAATGATTTTCAATCCCTTTGATTTTATTTTAAAAAAAAATACAAAAAGTATAGGGTTAAAATCTTGAATATGTAAGCCAGATATGTTTAAAATGAACAGACTTCATTTTTTTTTAATCATGACTGTCCTATCCTAACTTTTATTTATACCATTTATTCCATGTTGGTATTATTTTAGTAGGGTTTTCCATAGGAATAGGATTTTGAATAAAACAGCAAATTCACCAGAAGAAAAGTGATATCAACGTCGCTAAACTTCACCTGCTTTTACCTATATAATAACGGTAAAATAAGTGATGTACAATTGGTTTTGGTAAATAAATGTCATTTAATAATTCTTTTCTGTCATATGGAATAAAACAATTACTGTCTATTGATTCGGTAAATATGTGGTTTAATTGACTTTTAAAAAAGTGATATTCACTTCTGCCATTTTCTTAAAAATAAACTCACCAGACCCACCAATCTGTTCATAGAGAGCAAAACAATCTGCATCAGACCTCATTCCAATCTTAGCTTTTACTGTTTTTATAACCTACAATTAAAATAAAAGAATTGCACATTCATGAACCATCAAGTCATTATATGATGAAATATTCATCCTCAAACATTTTTATTTTAGAAGTAGATAAATTTCAACTACCATACTTTCATTTTTTTTAAAGTAGTTATCAAACTGAATAATAAAGTATAAGGTATTCATAGTAAACATTTTTGTTTATGGGCCAGCTGGAGCCCGCCTCCGGGTGCGGGATTTTCTCGCTGTGTTGAAGACCCATTGGTGGCCTTTGACTGTTTTCTGCTCTTTGGTCGGGTTGTTGTCTCTTTGACACATTCCCCATTTCCATTCTCAATTTTATTTTTATTGACATATAAATGTATATTAAGAAGTATTATCTTATCCAAAGAACGAGAGCCTGTAAGTCTTACTTCACAAAAATGAAATAATTTAATTGAAAATTGTGTGCTGTAGATATTCCATTGAAAAACAATCTTTAAATAAATAACAAACAAGTATGTGTGTCCATAAGACACCATGCCTGCTCTGCTCAGACTATCACATTTCCATCTTCATTTGTTTTTTCAAGTACCATTGTTATATGAAATATTTTAGATCATATATTTTCCATTAAAGAAAACTAGAATAGAATTGTTTTTTGCAATATAAAATTATCGAGAATAATCAAGAACAACAGCATATTAGATTAAACAAGATTAACTGTGAGCTATTGCTTGCTAATTATACCCTTGCTCAATGCTGTTGACTAAATGTGACAAAAATTTCCTATATGTCTATTTTAAAGATTAAGGTTTTTCGGCAAACAGGAAAAACATGGAAGGAGCTGAAAATGTGTCTCGCATAATGGTATAATCAGATGAAGCATGGTGCCATATATAAATAAGCCACGACTTGTTCTCCTGAGAAAAATGTGACAGAAATGTGCAACTGACAGACAAAGGTAAATCAGTATAGCCCTGCCTTTTGAGTATGTGTATAATCAAGTTAATAAACTTCATATATTGTCCTAACTTACTGATGTAGGGAAAGTTTCCAAAATGCAAATATGAAGAAAGTCAACATTTTTCATTCCTTTTACAAACTGATAGCTTGAGAGTATTCTTGTTATAGCATCCTCTCATTATTGATATGAATCCTTTTCAAGATTGTTTTTATTTACACTTTTAGCAACTTTAGACTTTATAACATATCATTAAAGGAATATCTTTATGCCCTTTTTTGTTGTTTTATGTTTTACCTCTTCACAAGTAGCAGCAGAATCAAATTCTATACTCCTGTTCTCACCATTCATAAAATATACTCTGTCATATATCTGTCGCCTGTAAATATGAAATATATACTGTCATTCATTTTTCACTTGTAAACATATAATATTCACTATCATATGTATAGGATTTTTGTAAACTTATACTTTACTTAGTGATATAACAGTTGTATAACAAATGCTGCTAAAATTTTCATCTGAAAAAATCTTCAAAATGAAACATTTTGTGGAACACATCTTCAATGTATATACAAACTTACTAGGAATTTTGAAGGCTCTTTTGGTTTGTGTTATTAACCATAATTCTTAAAGGGAATCACAAATATATCATTTCTGCAAAATCTGTAAGCAATTTGACCCCTTTACAGATTTTCATATGAAATTTGATGAAATTATTCCCATGATTAATTTTTTTTCCTAACAACTGCAGTCATGTTATTTTAACAATTTGGTTCTCATACATAACCTCGTCAGTATGATGCGGTGTTCAAGGCAGTCATTGGATGCTCTCTGTTTTATGTGAATTGAATGGAACTTACCTGTGACCTGGTTAATAAGGCTCTTATTTATGTAGATCTTATTTCATATCAGAATTTTCAGATAATTTACCCCTATGTTCTATCTTACACCCCTAAAAATCATACAGGAGAAATTTTGTCCCAATAAATCCCTTAGTTTCAGAGGAAAAAATATTTGAAAGAAGTTTATGATGAGCAATGAAGGCCAAGTTATGACAAGGTTTGTCCTAATTAGCCTTCTTGCTATAGAGGAGTTATGACAAGGTTTGTCCTAATTAGCCTTCTTGCTTTAGAGGAGAAGGTCTTTGAAAAAGTTTATAAGGGACAATGAAAGCAAGTGATGACAAAAGTTCAAATCAGCCTTTTATGCCAGGTGAGCAAAAAATCTAACCTTTTATGCTGTCATTGAACCATGAAAATGAGGTTAATGATGACAGACATATGCTAGTAGAAATATCTGATCATGGAACATCTATATACAAATAAACACAAATTGACAAACCTATCTATAAGACATTTAATTTCCTTCCTAGATGGTGGGAACTTTCTCTTCCTATGTTCCAATGTTCTGTTGAAGCACTGAAAATGTAACAAAAGTTTTGTATAGTATGCAATTAAGTATTTAATATATCCTATTTCTGAAAAGTATTTCCCCCCATCCTTTTATCAAATTCAAGCCATTCAAAATTTATTTCTGTTCCATCTATGGGATATCAAAGAAAATAACAAAAGTTAAAAAAACATTTTTTAGTAAATGATTCTAAAATACTTGAAGAGTTAAAAGTAGCCATTTATTTTCCTGAAATGTAGAATTCAATGGAACATGTAAAATTTGTATGACAAAGGTGATCAAACTTATTGAAGATTTGAGTCCATGGCTCTAATAAAATGCTCCGCTGGGGCGCAGCTTGATACGACCGCAGAGGTCGAACCCTGAACAGTTGGGGCAAGTATGGACACAACATTCAAGATTGATACAGCACTGAATTTGGATTGTAATTAAATATTTGACACAGCATAGGTTTCTGACACAGAATGAAAGTGGTCTAAGAACTTAGTTTACCTATTCAAACCATATCATTATTATTTGCTTTTATTTATAAATCAGAAATAACCAATTTAAAATGGTAAATTTTAAAGAAAATAAAAAAGGAAAAAAAAATCCCCCCCCCAATTTTTTGAACCCCCTTATGATTCATCACCCCCAAACTCAATCCCAGCCTTCCCTTTGTGGTATGGTACCTTGCAGTACAATTTCAGAGAGATCCATACACTAGAACACAAGTTATTGTCTGGAAACTAGAAAAATGCTTGTTTTTTGGCCCCTTTTTGGCCCCAAATTCCTAAACGTTTGGGCAATTACCCCCAAACTCAAACCCAGCTTTCCCTTTGTGATATGGAACCTTGCAGTACAATTTCATAAAGATCCATACACTTACACACAAGTTATTGTCCTGAAACTAGAAAAATGTTTGTTTTTTTGCCCTTTTATGGCCCCTAATTCCTAAAATTTTGAGGGAATTACCCCCAAAATCAATCCCAGCCTTCCCTTTGTGGTATGGTACCTTGCAGTACAATTTCAGAGAGATCCATACACTTGAACACAAGTTATTGTCTGGAAACTAGAAAAATGCTTATTTTTATCCCCTTTTTGGCCCCTTATTCCTAAACATTTTTAAGCAACTACCCCCAAACTCAATTCCAGCTTTCCCTTTGTGATATGGAACCTTGTAGTACAATTTCATAAAGATCCATACACTTACACCCTAGTTATTGTCATGAAACTAGAAAAATGCTTGTTTTTTGCCCCTTTTTGGCCCCCAATTCCTAAAATATGCAGGCAATTATCCCCAAAATCAATCCCAGCATTCCCTTTGTGATATGGAACCTTGTGATACAATATCAGAGAGATCCATACACTTACACACAAGTTATTGTCATGAAACTAGAAAAATGCTTGTTTTTTGCCCCTTTTTGGCCCCTAATTCCTAAAATTTGGATGCAATTACCCCCAAAATCAATCCCAGCATTCCCTTTGTGATATGGATCCTTGTGGTACAATGTCAGAGAGATTCATACACTTACACACAAGTTATGTCTGGCAGTTACAAAAATGCTTGTTTTTGGCCCCTAATTCCTTAACTGTTGGTACCATAACCCCCAAAATCAATCCCCACCTTCCTTTTGTGGTATTAAACCTTATGGTAAAATTTCATTGAGATCCATTCACTGAGACTAAAGTTAGAGTGCGAAAACTAATGTGTCTTCGGACGACGACGACGCCAACGTCATACCAATATACGACCACAAAATTTTTTTTGCGGTCGTATAAAAATCAAAATCTCCAAATCGAAGAGATTCCTTTCCCATTCAAAATATTGAGTATAAATATGGGATAAAAAATCATAAAAGAATGGCACAAAGGATGGACAAGATGATACTCACTCACCTCAAGTTGGAGGGGCTAATTAATCATATAAAATGGCAAACATGAAACATTGTATTGACAATTAAAACTATTCTGTAGAAACTTTCATCTAGTCATCCTTTATCTGATTAAAAAAATGCTTGTAAGACAGAATTCACTGTATACTTTACCTTGTGACAAAACCTTGCGTATCGTCCTTCCTCACTAGCAGCATCTAAAGAACATTTCCTTAGATGACACTGTATATACTTTTGTACACGTGTATTGGAAGGGAAAGTACAACTTGTGGTTACTGCCATTAACTGCCAGTTCCTCTTGTTAACTTGACTGTTAGGATCTGAACAATAAAATCATGTTAAAATATAGCAAAAACTTTTGAAAGCAAAGATTAAGTAAAGAAGAAATGGTGTTACCCATATTAATATGTGTGTCCTCATACTAGTCTACAAGTATTAATTTCAAAAATATACTGTGTGTAGATTCCAATATATTTGCCTGTATAAATCAGTTATGTTTGGGAAAAAGATACCTCTTTCATGCATAGAGCTTTCTAGTGTTGGTCTGTTTTAGGTGTTTGTTTCTCAGATGGCCTTTGATTATTAAACTGTGGTCATTCATAACACTTCTTTTAAACTGAATGAAAAAAACAATGTTATACAAAATGAACTATCAAATAATAATTAATATTCACATTAATTTAAGAAGATTTAGCATTATCTAAAATGCTGACTTATGGCTGTTCCATAATTTAACACATGTTTTTGTGCATGTGTGGATGAATCATGAGGCACTTTATTCAGGATTTGATGCATGTTTAATATTTTTTTTACAACAGTTTTAAGAATCACATAGAACTAGATATAAAAAAAAATGTGCCATCTGACATTCACCCCTCTCACCATACACATTTATAATTACAAAAACAATCCTTATCTGAGATACCTACCAGGATGGTCTGTGGTCTGTTTGGCTAGCTGTAGATAGAATTCATTACACAGCTGATCATTGTCCAGACATGTGTTCATTAAATTCTGTACTAAGCTCATCAAGTCTGGCTTCTCATCACCTTTACCTAGAAATAAATTGTCAAGAACTTTAACAAGAACTATCAAAGATCTGACATCAACACCACAATTAAGGAAAACAACATTTACAAAGTATTACTAACCAAAACCATTAGTGAGATCCCTGACTTGTGACCAGGCATATAAACATCACTTAAAATACTTTTTTCCTTTATTTTTTGCTGACATATTTCGAAGGTTACAAGTGTACGCATCTGTAACTCATGTCCCAACCTCAAAATCAATTTAGAAACAGTTCTGTAAATCATACTTTTAAGTAGAACTTACTACAAAGTAATTCAAGAGTGAAATATAGGTCACAGTGACTCAATTATAATTGTGACTGGTTTCTGAGAAATGGACCTAAAACACCTATGAAAAGAGGTTACTGATCTTTATTTGATATATGGTTGAGTAAATATTTAGCCTTTATTTGACCAAGTAGTTTTCATGAATATCCACTAAAATTTTGAACAATATTTTCTATGGTTAAATAAGAACACAAGTTAGAGAATAGCGTACCCTGCTTCTCATAAACTCCATAACATATCATTATAGTGTGAAACATTATGACTGCCATTATGAAAACTTTCATAATTTTAGGAGGACAGCTTGTTTCCACTGTTCACCTTCTTAATATATAATTACATGATGGAACTTTATAATAGATGTCTATGTGGATAAATTACTTGGCTTCTATTTCACAACTTGCGATATCATTACAGGACCTAACATCATAATAGATTTTTCTAGGGGTAGCTTACTTGGCTTCTCTTTCATTTCTAAATATATAATCAAATTATGAAACATTTTCACAGATGACTCTAAAGATACATTACTTGGCTTCATTATGGATCACTTTAATAGATTCCTCTATATATAGGTAACTTAAGTGGCTTCAATATGAAACATACTTATATATTCTTCTATAGAAAGCTTATTTGGGTTCTCTTTCTCTCCATAATATATTACAGATTGGAATACAGTTTTACCAGTAGATCTTTTTTCAGTTCATAATAAATCATAATTGATTAGAGCATTATTCAAACTTTTTAATTGGATAACCTACCTGCCTTCTCTACCCCACAATACATTAGTATACAATGGAACATTCTGATATTTTAACTGCCTCCTCTACCCCAAAATACATAAGTATACAATGGAACATTCTGATATTTTACCTGCCTCCTCTACCCCACAATACATTATTATACAATGGAACATTCTGATATTTTACCTGCCTCCTCTACCCCACAATACATTATTATACAATGGAACATTCTGATATTTTACCTGCCTCCTCTACCCCACAATACATTATTATACAATGGAACATTCTGTTATTTTACCTGCCTCCTCTACCCCACAATACATTAGTATACAATGGAACATTCTGATAGCTTACCTGCCTCCTCTACCCCACAATACATTAGTATACAATGGAACATTCTGATATTTTACCTGCCACCTCTACCCCACAATACATTAGTATACAATGGAACATTCTGATAGCTTACCTGCCTCCTCTACCCCACAATACATTAGTATACAATGGAACATTCTGATAGCTTTCTCTTCCATCTGTGGATCAGTCAAAGAAACAGTCAGTGGATGTTTTATACAAGATTTACTGTAAGACCAGTAACTATCATCAAAGTTCCCACTCCCACCTCCAATAGTTGATTTCCTAATTCTCTCCATCTTAGATTTTGTAAGTCTGAAAAAGATAAATGAGCACTTATTAAATAAACACAATCAACAAGTAATTTTCAAAGTGCTGATCTTTGATATAAGTGCAAATAGCATTCCACAAAGTGTCAGATTATAAATAGTGTACCTCATATAATTTTAGTCAGTACCAAGATACAAAATTTCACTTCTCCCTGGTTATTTAAAGAACTATTGCTTCAATGGAGTACTAAACTTTGTCTTTTATTTTTGTATCTATAGTAACCTTTGATCTGTTTCGGCCATATTGGTCTCCTTTAGTTGACATTGTTTATTTACAGTCTACTTTAGTAATTTTGTCACACATCACATTTACAAATGTTGACATTTGGTAATAATGGTAGATAAAGAAGAAAGAGACTGAATGATATCAACTGAAGAAAATAACTGAGGCTGAATCTACTTAAAAAAGACATGTGTTTAAGGTAAACAATACTTGACTCAGTAAAAACCATACAAAACAATTTTGAGGGACCATATTGAGAGTAACATGTGTCTTCAATAACTTATGGTAACCATAGACAATAGTACAATCAATATAACTTTTAAACCTGTTGGGGGGGGGGCTTAGGTTTGGTGTAAGACATTTGAGTACTCATAATACATGTCAATATTAAACTTCCTATAAATGTTTTTGAAGAATAACGATTTTGCTAGAAATTTAGAAAACAAATTTTAAGTTAGAATATCTTATTATAGAGATATATATTCTTTTTTTCCTTTAAGTCCAAATAATTCATTTGTTTGTTGTTTTTCTTAAAATAATTTTTTTTTATTAAAAATGGTTATTCAACAAGTAAGAGCCTTATAACACATCCAATTAGTCTATTAAGTGGTCATCCATAAAGGCATTTTGTTCAATCTATTAATGTGTCCTACATCACATCAAATTTATATTCAACGACTTCAAATTCATAGTTATGGGAAAATGTAAAGTAAAATCACACCAAATAAAACCTCCACAAACAGAGAAATAATTCCTTTGACTATAAGCAATCATTATGTACCAGTTAATTCATAAAATTTATTGCCAGCTTTAAATCTAATTAAAAGCAAATATACATAAATGTTTACAATTGATTTTCTCTGTTTCATGGCTAAATATAAGCAGACTTGACAAAGTTTTATATGAAAGCTCTGTTGGAGTGTTAGTATTAATACAATGACACACACCACTCATACCTAAATATACCAGCCATACAATTCAACCTGTTCCAAATAAAGTAATATCATGCACGTTAATCAATAGTGATTGGTATCACAGTATAAATGTGATAGGGAGGGACTCAATAATTAATAAAACTAAGCTGCAAGACATTCACATCTTCTTTTTAAATTCACAGTTAAAATGTGACAGAGAAGAACTCAAATAGAAATATAACTTAACAACACGATCATATTGCCTACCCCCCCCTCCCCCCCCTTTTTTTTTTAGACCTTTCAAGTACAGGCCTATCTTTTTTTATTTCAAATTCTAAAAATATACCTCTTTGGATTCTGTTTAAATTAACCAATAGAACCCCTTACAACAGGTGTAGTAAGTTTTTCTATTATTTGTGAACAAATTTTATACCTTCAGATTCCTGGGATTGAATTGAAAGGAATTCAAATTACAGTGCATTTTGCCACTTAAATAAAATTTGATTGCCATTATCAAGTGGAAGTCAAAATTTACTGCTAAAAGCATGCTTAATTATGAAAAAAAAAAAAAAAAAAAACTCAAAATATGTTTGGTCAAAACTGCATTTTTCACAAATATCACTATTTGGAAACTTCTAAATGATTGAATGGTTCATTCATTAGTCTCAATATAATTCATGCACAAACAGCATAGTCCATTTGTCTTCTATAAATCTTTTTAAAAATAATTCATCAAAAATTCAACATTTTTCTATTGATTATACAAACTTGGACAATTATTTTTATGAATATTGCTCCAATAATTGGCTTATTAGGTCTCTATAGTAAAACAGATATGTCTTCAGTGGGATTAAGTAATATAATTGATTAAATGAAAAAAAAGGATCATCAATGAATACATGTCATTTTCAGTGTACCATTGGAGTTTTTATAAAGAACATTAGTTGATATTCAAATGAAGAAGCATTCTGAGGGTTTTGCATATGCAATACAATGACCACTACCATCAATAATGTATAACCAGAATTAAATTGTTACTATGCAGTTTGGAATTACTTAATTATAATTTATTGAGTAAGAATATCAATTTTGAAATGCTGATAATGTCAACATTGGACACTACTTGGCATAATAAATCACAAAGACATCAAGGTTTTAATTTCTCTAGATATTTAAAAGCAATTTCTACTTCCTGGGGTAACCACTTTTACGAAAATTGCACAACTAAAAGGAAATTTGAACTTAATCTGTAACTTTTTATAATAAAACCATGATAACTGTATACCAAACAGGACAGACAGATGCAAAGACCAAGGAATAGTATGCCCTTTTACAATATTAGACGGGGCATAAAAAGTGTAGAAACCTTCTAGAAGACAGAAGGGGACTAATAACTCATATTATTTATCAAAACTGACATCTTTTACATGTTTCAAAGTTTATTTTAGCATAGAACTTTTTTTTAACTTACTCCCAATGTAGAACATCACTTAACTGTAATTACTATAGATAACACAGTCACCTAAATAAATCAGCAAAAATTCTTTTAAAAATTATAACAACACAAAAATGTTGCATAATAAAAGAAAAATCATCTTTAAAAATGAATTTTAAATTAATTTTTTTTAAGGATTAATAGAAGTCGAACTCTTGTCTTTAAATATATGCAATAATACAGCTCAGTTGAAATTTCTAAACATCTTTGTGTCCTCATTTTCTATACATTCAGTGTACATACTGGGATGAATCATACAGACAGGTTAGTAAGGACTTCCTGTATAACAAACATGTTAGTATGGTGTAGGGCCCTTTGCTACATGTCATGCCTTGGTTTTACTACACTTACTTATCTTTAACAATACTGTAAAATATAAGGGTTACAACATTTCACAACATTTAACTGTGTTGAGCTAAAATAGGCTCAAATGTCTCTGTAACTGTTCAAGACTAATCAAAAGTTATCAAAAGTCCATCAGAGGAGAAGGTATGATAAGGCAACTTTTTTAGTCTTTTAAATTTGAAAAAAAAAAAAAAAATAAATATCAAATAACATCCCTTCGATGGTAACAAGACAATAGTTTTGCAAGATGTCTTAGTTATACATTTACAAAGATACTAATTTTGATAAACTTTTGGATAGGGCCTAAGCTCATATTTAATTTAGCAAAAAAGATTTTCAAAATTACCCATTTCATGTCAAATATGTTAATTGGTCTCATAATGACACTGACATTTTTGTACAGATTATACCATCTGGTTCATTTATCAATAAAAGTAACAAAATGTTTAAAAGGATTGAAGAAATGCACTATTTTTGTAATTCTACAGACTAGAAAATGACTCTCTTCATATCTCCTCCTTTGGTGTTTTTCAATATACCCACAGGGAAGGATCAATTCTTGAAATGAATACTCACAACCCAATTAGTATTTTGGAGGAGAATAATTACCCCCTTAGGCTTAGGTAAGGTTTAGTGATGAAAGAGAATGCCTACCACATCAGGTAAGGAGTAGGGTAGTCATGGATGGAAATGCCTACCACATCAGGTTAGAAGTAGTGGGTATATTGTCATGCTTATCAAATAAGGTAAGAAATAGTAATGGGAGGAATGTTTATTACATCAGGAAAGGAACAGTTTTATAAGGGAACAACAACCACAAAATATGACATAAGGTCAGAAATTATTGTAAATAAGATGCTTATATCTCAGGTGAGAAGTTTTTGAATGGAATGCTCAGCCTCAAAAGTACATAATGCTTGGTTTATAATATATTGAGTGGATGAGGATGACAATGTTTAACCCTTCCTATAATGAATAGTTGTGGATGGGAATACTTATCCTAACCCAAGTTCAGGTAAGGAGTAGTTGAAGATTGGAAAAGTACAATATTCAAAACAATGAACTATTATACCTGAATACTAAAATTCTGCATAAAAATCAAATACATAAAAAAACTACCTTCTATTTCTTACTGAGATAAGTAACTATGGCAAAGACTTCCTTGCAAAATGTTATGCCATTTAATACAAATAATTAACTAAATATAAATCGTATCTGAAAAACCTGCTCAATTCTTAATTATTGCTCGAAACTTCACTTCATTCCCTACCACTAGTAAGATGAACATTTTGTCTCAACAGTGTGATAGGTGATAGTAAAAGTTGAGAGAAAAATTACTTCATTCACATTATAATATTACTTTTATCTAAATTAATAGCAAATACCCTCAATTTTTTATGGTTAAGTAAAAGAAGCATTCGTTTGACCTAGAGTGATAATTTGAGGTTTATAAATTTCAGTACCAAAAACATTATGATAACATACCTGAATTAATCTAAACTTAATTTTATAGTTTATATAATAATCTTGCTTGCATATCAACATTTTTACAAATAAAAAGTATTTCAGGTTTTAGACCATCTGCTTGTTCTGTATAAAGTAAGCACCAACATGATTTTCTTTGCAGTAATCATAGAATACCTGAATAAGCAACAGGTTAAGTTGCACCCACTTTTTTCATAAGGCAAACAAAACTAGTAAAGGAATTTAAAAAAAAAAGCACTAACCTTCTAATAGACTGTCTAAGGAAGCCAGGATTTCCATGACCAGATGGTTTCTGTAGTAAACGACTATCAGATAAAGCTCTTCTACACCGAACTATTTCCTCATACAGTTTTAGTTTTTCTTCATCTGTCATCTTAGACTGAATGAATGAAAATAAGAAATATCCAACATAACAAATCAATAAAGAGTATTTATTTTCATCACTTTTATAGTTGGTAGGCATAAACTTTCAAAGACAAAAAAAAAATTGCTTTAATTCACTGATTTTGTCTGTTTTTCTAGCCCCACTCCCCCAAAAAAAACATTGGAAAAAACTGATGTTTTTAGCATAAAAATAAAAATGTGTGTATCACTACAGAATGCAATGAATCTAAAAATGAATGAATGAGTTCAATACAATCCTATTTCCACTTGAATGCTTCATGATGTTCTGTATAAATACAATACTTTTTGGAAAAAGGAAAGTGTGCTGTACCTGTTTTGATTTTCTTGCTAAATAAGGAAAAAGGTAATAAACAACACAATTTATTTTAATACAAAAATCATTTGATTTATCTCCCTTAAAAACGATCTTTTAAACCAGGTGAGCAAAAAAAAAAACTAAAAGGTTTAAGATTGATATGATTGTGTTTGGAGATTTCCAAATCTTGCATCACTACTAAAATCAAACAATATAAACATATAAATTAAATGCCTATATATTTTCTAAGAACCTACCTTCTTCTTCAGACTTTCATATTCTGGATTGAGCCATGAGGCATGATTTGGAGAATAACTAGCAATGAGAGAACCTATATCTTCTTTACATTCTGTCTCAAACATAAAACATCTCTGTTGACAGTTAACTTCAGCCGTGTTCTTCAATTCTAATGTCACATAATTATCATTAGGGTCAATTGTTATAGACTCTATTTCAGTATAATTAAACTGATTTATCACATTTTTGTCTCTAGCTTTAATAAACTTAATTCCATCCATATTGATAGCAATTAAAGCATCTCCTGTATGTGACCACAATCCTTTATGAACAATGGGGAACAAAGTACATCCATACAATGGAAACTGTCTCACTGCTGTTAAATACCAAACTTGTGCTTCTAGTTCAGTCTTTCCTTTACCATAATGCTGCAAAAATAAAAAGTAGGATATGTCCTTTCATAATGTACTGAATATATCACAGTGTCAAAAATGGACATCTTTGCTAGCCAAGAGTTACGAAGCTCTCTAATGATAACCATTGGCTAGCAAAGATGAGGATGGAATGCTGTAACTCTTACTGTATTTGATAAAAATGTTACTTTATATCCCTGTATTTGATATGATTTATGGACCATCTATTTGAATACTACACTATAGTAAGGAAAGGTGATATCCACCAATTTCTACAAGTTAGCAAAACCATGGTACACTTAAGGGTCATGGAAGATATACCTGTAAGCTAAAGCAGACAAAAATACCCCAAATGTATACACAAAGTGAGGTGCACATTTCCAATGCATACACACATATTCTAGAAAGTTTAATGGGAATTCATTGAACAAGATGGCTCTACCAAGAATGCAGTAATATCTATCAGGGTTCACTGTGTTTAAAGGGAGATGATCATGGTTTTCACTATCTATTTTTTAAACCGACTCTATGTAATACTTACACTATGAGATGCAGCAACTTCTTCATTCCAGTCACGTCCAGGCATAGCTAATATCCTCTTACTTAAAAACTGCTCTGCTTCTTTGTATCTATGGTAAAATATAAGTAATGGATTATTTTCCAACAAGTCTATAAGAATTTTTATATATTACTATCTTTGATAAAACAATAATCATAAACAACAACAAAACACCTGAATACATGTACCACTTATTTTGCTGATATGTTTTTGAAGATGAATTTATTGCAATCCCTAGTGTGTAAACATGCAGTTTTTGCAGACTTTACATAAAATGCAAATATATCAGACATAAAGTCTATTTTTCAAAAACTTACCTAAAATCTTTGCATTCCTCGTACTGTCCAAAGGTCACCCTAGCTTGTAAACCAGCTAACTGTAATGCTACCTTATCTGATACTGGAAATTCATCCTGCAAAGATCATCAGTTATCATTATTAAGCACATTTTATAAAGTTTCACATAGTAATTTAACAACTCCATTTTAGGTTTTCAAAATTGAATTTTATATACTATAATACATAATGCTGTTGATAAGAATATAAATTATTGAAAATTCCCATATGATGTAAACTTGTCTTACACTATGAAAATAAAGCTATCAGAATTTTGTGAACAATTGACACACAATAATTTTGAAGTGATCAATGTCAAGTCAATTACCTTAACCACTTTAGCCACACATTCAGCATACAGTAGCTGATATTCAACTGGATCATTTGGAATGTCTTTAATATGTTTATACACACGCTTCCTGAATATTAGTCTGGCATCTGATCCTCCTAGAGCCATCTTTGGTCCCTTCTTAGATACAGTGTCATACTTAGATAACTGAGCAGATTTTCTTTCTTGTCTGAATAAAGTGTAAAATAATTTTTTTAATTTGAAAATAGATATTATACTGATAAAACAAAAGCAGTGATAAGTGCTGTATTTTCACTTGTACTAAATAAATACCATACAATCAGCAAATAGTGCAGTTTCATTTTATATGTAATTAAGGAGTCAAAAATAATTGGTTAGTGCCTTACAATTGTAAAGCATACAAAACTTGATTTCTTGCTTTATTTAGAATTTAAATCTATGTCTTTTAACTTTTTGTTTTGTTGCGTTGCTGTTTCATATATATTTATCCAATATTTCCTTTATTCATTCACATTAAAATCTACAAATAAATTATAGGACTTACAATTCCCATTGTGTCAAAACATCAGCAATATATTCATAACCTCTGATATATCTCTCATAGTCTGATGTCATCTCAAACAGAGCCCATCCTTCTACCGATCGTAAACCTATCTTCCTTGCCACGCTATCTAGTACCTCTGCTGCTGTATCTATAGGCATCATACTGATAGCCTTGGTCTTACCATCCATAAAATATACCTTACATATCAATGGGCTAAGCATCTGCATACTCTGTAAATAATAAATACACTACATTTTACAACTTGTATTCATTTTCAAAATGTTTTAAGTTCTGCGAAAATCTGAAAATTTCCAATGGCACTGAACATACATCATAAAATGTAGCCAAGTTAACTATAACCAGTGGTGAAAATATCTACCCACTTTAATTATATACAAGGTTCTTATTTTTTGTTAATGAAAATTAAATGTAAAATAGACATTGCATTTTATATTCTAATTTTATAGGAAAAATAATGAAAAGTCAGTCTTTCCAACATTGCTTTCTTGAAGTTTCAAGAGCCTTTTATGTTAAACAAGAATGTGTCCATAGTACATGGATGCCCCACTCGCACTATCATTTTCTATGTTCAGTGGACTGTGAAATTGGGGTCAAAACTCTAATTTGGCATTAAAATTAGAAAGATCATATCATAGGGAACATGTGTACAAAGTTTCAAGTTGATTGGACTTCTACTTCATCAAAAACTACCTTGACCAAAAACTTTAACCTGAAGCGGGACAGACGGACGGAGGCACAGACCGAAAAACATAATGCCCCTAGGTGGGGCAATAAAATCTCAAATCAACTTGTGTTAAGTCTCTTTTGAATTTATTCAGACCTATTCTGGACTGGACGTTATATAAAGCTTGACATATCGAATAAACATTATTCTATTGTTAAAGACCCTGTGTTGACCTTTACGTGTCTTGATTTTTTTGTGTTGTTGGGTTGCAGTCTATTCTTCATACCTATCTAAATTTCTGAGAAAAAATAGTTTATCATAAAAGAAATAGTCAAACTAAATTTTTTAATTTGAGGTGGCACTGGGATTTATTAATAGGCACACCTAGACACAGTTATTAAAAAGTGAGTAAAATGCTGCTAATCTGCAACTGACTTTAATTGTAAACAGTTGGAACTTAAAGGACACCTAAAGAAACTATTTTTTAAGAAGACTTACCATAATTTCAGCTGTAGATGGTGGCAGATTTCTGGCTTTAGCTCTTGGCATTGTCAGATGTTTATGACATTGTAGAGAATACTTCCCTATTATACTATCACTGCAATTCTTCTTCACAAACGACAGCAAGTACTGAAAAATAACATGTATTTTACACACACATATGTATATATATGTAGATAGATGTATTCATTTTTCAAGTACTACGAGATGCTTATAATGCTTTTTCTCTGTTTAGAAAATAGAGACTTTTAAATCAATAATTTATGCTTTAATTGTTTTGTTCCTTACAATCAAATTCACTACCAACTGGTTAACACAGATAATTCACTACCAGCTGGTTAATACACACATTTCACTACCAACTGGTTAACACATATAATTCACTACCAACAGGTTAACATACATAATTCAGATATTTCATATAAAAAAAATAGGGAAAAGCATTTGATGGTTTTCCTTAAAACTTATATGAAATCTTACCTTGTGCAAATTTTTACTTGGCGAGAATGAGGCTGTAATCAAACACATTAGTGACCAAGCTTGGACTTGATAATTTTGTTCAGGGCAGTCCGTACACTGCCTAATCATCTGACAATAAATCTCATCTCGTAACTCTACATGTTGTATTCCAGCACCAACATAGTTTTGAACTACTTTCAAAACATCGTCTTTAGACTCATCCTTTATATATTTAGTTATATCCTGCAAACAATTATAATATGAATAAATTTTAAATGCCTTGAGTAATGCAAATATCTACAATTCATATTTACAACATTTCTATTTCTCATTAATATATTTTATCATAAATAAATGTTATTTATTTCAAGTTATGAATACAACCAGACTTTTCAGTCCTAAAATTTTGTTAAAAAATAGTCACTACCTTATTAAGCAATGACTTCTGTAATCTTTTACTATGGAAAAAAAATTGCACAATTTGAAAAATTTAATCCTCACATTAGAAATCTGTTTTCAATTTGTACCTTAAATGAAGTACAGGCTAAATGTACACTCTCTAAGTCATGGATATGTACATGTGATGTTGGTATATTTCCATTCTTACAAAACTTCAGCATTTCCTCCTTGGTTAAATAGCCCTTCTGCAATATAAATATATAAATTTTATCTTAATTCCTGACAATATTTACTGCATCATGAAAGATATTATGTTTTTCTAAAATTTATTTTGAATTCTAATATGATGCTATAGATTGCATGTATTGCTTTGAAATCAAAGTCATATTCTAATCCCAATAAAACATAGAGTAAATATGATTGACGTCAGTTATATTTTTAACAATGCCCAAGATCAAACTGGACATTTTAATAAACCATTTTAAAAGTAAGTCTCCATGTATCTGTACATTTCTTAATTGTGAAATGGCTGGTGTCATAGAAGATGTTTTGCTTCATCAAATCGAACCTTATAGGTCAGCAATGAAGTACAAAAGTTGTGAATTTGTTGTGTAACTCCCCCAATTTGTATGTAGTTTATTACTCCTGTGTATGTTCCTTTGATAACATCCATTGCCCTTATCAATAGATATCAAAGAACACTGTTGCAGCCTAAACAGCTTGTTGTCAGGTGCTAGGTTTTTAGCTTTCAGCAAATGTCATGATGATGAACAGTAATAATAGCATAGTTCCCTTAATATATATAGATTCCACCACTGCATCAAGTGTGTTATGATATTTCTCCACTCGAGGCTTGCCAAGCTTTTTAAATAATTAAAATGTAACTATTGAGAGTTGAGAAATATCGTAATACATACAAGAGTTGTAGCAGTGGAATCTGTTTCTCTAATGATTTTTAGAACAACGTTTATCCTTTTTTTTTCAAATATTTACAGAAAATTGTGTTCTTTATATGTGATGTCATCAGACATGGTCGCCTTTTGTCATGACGTCACAAAAGGAAATTTAGAAGAAACCAATAAAATTGGAGGTCATAATCAAATTTCTACCAATCATTTGCTGAGAACAAAGTTTTCTCTTGTCTAGATGAGAAATATTTTTTTCACACCGATCGAGAAATGTGAAAAAAGCATGAAAATTAATGAAACTGGGTTACATATTTGTATTTTGTATTTTATTCAGTTTTTTTTTGTCCCTTGTACATCCATTATATATATCAATTGTTTACTATGAAACAATAACATTTATGTGTTTTCATCAAAATATGATACTGTGAAGAATTAATCTTTATTTTCTATATGTACTTTACATATAAACTTATCGATTTTCAGTTACATAAAGGGACTGGTAATCATTAACATATTTCTATCTAAACAATTTAGGTTCTGACATAAACATTTCTATATATCAAAGTAAGCACTTCACAATACACAATTTTTTATATCTAGTAAGCAAGCATTTCACAATACAAAAACATATAATATATCTATAATAATATGATCAATACCTCTCCAGATCCAGGCCTTTTTCTCAAACTTTTCATGATAGTCCCACCCACTTCCTTAGGATGATCATTGAAGTACTTCTCAGCATACTCTAGCATATCATAATAAACATGTTCATCCTCTCCCAAATCTTTAACTGGTACTGCATGACCATTCATCTCTGGTTGTGATTCCATATCAAAGTTCATTAAGTTGTGTAAGTTTTTCTCTATGGTTGGTGACAGAGATTCAATGGCAGTTGGAGTTTTTGATTCTTGGTTGATATGATCTGGAAGTGGAGGAGCTGGGATTGTTGGCGGAGGTGGAAGTACTGGTGGAACAGCCACTGAGGTTGGTCTTGGTGGTAGTGGGCGATTTACATTTCCAGCCCCTGGGGGTGGAGGAGGTGGTGGTACTCCCCCAGGACCTGGTGGAGGAGGAGGTGGTGGAGGTATTCCTGCCCCACCAGGAGGAGGAGGTGGTGGTGGGACTCCTGTATTTGATCCCATCAGTTCATCTGCTGCAGTCTCAAACTGGTCTAAGAAATCCTCTATGCCTGCAATTTCTGCCATGTTTTCATCATAAGAATCTGAGTTAGGAGGATGAGCTGGCTTCAGAGAAGCTGATGGTGGTCTTGGTGGTGATGACTTATCCACACTGCCTGGAGGTGGTGGGGGTGGTAATGGTACATTTTCATCCAAACCTTCACTAGATGCATTCATCATTGGTGGTGGAGGTAATGGGTCTTCTCCTTCCTCAATTGATCTGTCAAGGTCATTGAGTACATCTTCAGTTTCCTGGAAAAAGTTCACAATAGAAACTCATCAATCAAAACAATAACAACAACAATAATAAATTCAAGTTTAAAAGTTAAAAAAATTCGTAAGGGTTCCGCGGAACCCAGTGTCTCGCCTACTTTTTCTGTTAATCGCAGGCTCAACAAAAATGAGGAAGTAAATCAATAAAAATATTCCTCTTGATACTATCTTTTGATTGTAAGAAGCTTCTGTCCAAGTTTGGTAAAAATCCAGGATAGTTTATGAATCTAATAAATGTTTAAAAACTTTAACTGCAGACTGAATGTAATGTTAACTGGAAGAAAACAAAATTTCCTTCTAGATACTAGCATTTGATCATAAACAAGCTTCTGTCCAAGTTTGGTACAAATCCAAAATAGTATAAGAAAGTTATTAAAATTTTAAAAACTTTAACCACAGAGTGAATGTGTTGTTTCCTGGCAGAAAATCTAAGTCCATTTAAAAGTAAAATACTGAAAAAATGGATTTATTTTTTTACAAAATTTTCTTCTAGATACTAGCTTTTGATCATAAACAAGCTTCTGTCCAAGTTTGGTACAAATCCAAAATAGTATAAGAAAGTTATTAAAATTTTAAAAACTTTAACTACAGAGTGAATGTGTTGTTTCCTGGCAGAAAAACTAAGTCCATTTATAAGTAAAATACAGAAAAAATGGAATTTTATTTTTACAAAATTTACTTCTGGATACTATCTTATGATCATAAACAAGCTTCTGTCCAAGTTTGGTAGAAATCCAGGATAGTTTAAGAAAGTTTTACTTCTGGATACTATCTTATGATCATAAACAAGCTTCTGTCCAAGTTCGGTAGAAATCCAGGATAGTTTAAGAAAGTTATTAAAATTTCAAAAACTTTAACCACAGAGTGAATATTTGTGGACGCCGCCGACGACAATGACGCCGACGGAATGTAGGATCGCTATGTCTCGCTTTTTCGACTAAAGTCGAAGGCTCGACAAAAATGTAAGTGTTCATGTGACCCTGTGCCTTGTCTGCAATTGCTGCTGTCAGTGTAAAAGTGTAATATTGACTGCTAAAAATCAAGTCCAATTATACCAAAAATAAAGGTAAATGACATAAATTCATTTTCTTTAGATGCTATTTCTGGATCATGAAAAAGACTCCAAGTTTATAACATTCCATGAAGGTTTGAATAAGTTATTCATGTCTGAAAAAACCTTTAACTTCAAACTGTATTTCAACATTTAACCTAAGACAATGTCAAAAATAACTGCAAAAATACTAAGTCCATCTATCAATGAAATAAATATTTTCAAAATAAAGCTTCAGATGCTGGTCATGAAGAAGCTTCTGTCCAGGTTTCATTTAATTACATTACAGTTGACAAAGTTATCAATGTCTTGAAAAAACTTATTTGTAAATTGTTTACAAAGCAGATAGAATGCAGGATCCTTTCATCACAGGCAAAACAAAAATGATACATTTGTAATATATGGTATTAATTTGATTAGATAATATACATCTGTAACATTTTCCTTCAACAAAACTAAAATGAACATAAAAGTTTACAGGAAAGGATCATTGAAAATATATTTTACTCATCTATGTGTTTTCATATATTTATGGTTAACCATAGTGTCGGTTAAGGTTAAAAGTGATTTCAATTAATTGAGACTAATGCACTAATCTCAGCTTATCAAATAAACCAAACATAAAAAATGTCTGCTGTCCTCACATGTTTTTAATAATTAACAAGCAGTGGCCTTATCCTATCATATATAAACTGACCTAAGAGAAGTGACAAATGTTTTTGTCTTGGGTTAATGATGAGTGAAGTATATACTGGATCTAGAATGTTTGTGTACAGATAATGGCCATAATAAGATTTCTGAATAGTTATTGGATGTAACTTGACTTTTCATATATCATAATTGAAATAAGTCAAGATAAAAGCTTTTATAATGACAACACTTCCTTGAAATATTACTAAGATTAGGCTAGCAGCAAAAAGAAATGTCCTGGACATAATTTTGTGCTTATATAGCATTCAAGATCAAAATTATACATATAGCATGACTTTATTCAAGGGCAACTAATACATGAAGTATAACATTTTTCCATGAAGACAGTACAAGAATACAGTCCAAATAGTCTTTTTAATCATCCCCTTTAAGATATGACCTTGATTTACACAGCCTTCTATAAACCCCTATTTTATAAGTAAATCTATGCTTCAGCATTGCATTGAATATTTGCTATATAATACCTATGCTCAATTGCAGTTCAACTTGCAAACCACTCCATTGCTTCAAGGTTATCAATAAAAAAAAAATGAAACAAAAAAATTGATTTTTGTACTCCTTTCATCTTCAAATTAAATCATTATATTTATAAAGGTTAAAAACTAAAGTCAAGATCTATGACTTTTAAAACTTTACAAGGTTAAGCAAAATCAATGAACAAAAGTGTTCACTGTAATGTGTATATGGATTCTGCAATAGTTTGGATATGAAAACTATAACAGTAACACAAATTAACAAAATAGAGAAACTAGAGGCTCTCAAGAGCCTGTGTCGCTCACCTGTATTTACTGATGCTTTGGAAATCATGTAAAATAAGGTTAAAATCATAATTAATAGTATTAGATATTAGATATTATAATGATACCTAAGATAATAACAAAAAACTGCAAAATTTTTGTAAAATTACTAACTTAGGGGCAGCAACCCAACAACAGGTTGTCGGATTCGTCTGAAAATTTCAGGGCAGATAAATCTAAATCTGATGAACATTTTTGCCACCTGTCAGATTTGCTCTAAATGCTTTAGTTTCAGAGATATAAACCAAAAACTGCATTTTACCCCTATGTTCTATTTTTAACCAAGTCGGCCATGATGGTTGGAAGGCGGGGTCATTGGACAATTTTTTTAAACTAGATACCCTAATAATGATTATGGCCAAGTATGGTTAAATTTGTCTCAGTAGTTTCAGAGAAGAAGATTTTTGTAAAAGATTACAAAAATTTACAAAAAATTGACTATTAAGGGCAATAACTCCTAAAGGGGTCGACTGACAATTTTGGTCATGACAACTTATTTGTTGATCTTACTTTGCTAAACATTATTGCTGTTTACTTATCTCTATCTATAATAATATTCAAGATAATAACCAAAAACGGCAAAATTTCCTTAAAATTACCAATTCAGGGGCAGCAACCCAACAACAGGTTGTCAGATTTGTCTGAAAATTTCAGGGCAGATAGATCTTGACCTGATAATCAGTTTTATCCTATGTCAGATTTACTCTAAATGCTTTGGTTTCAGAGATATACGCCAAAATCTACATTTTACCCCTATGTTCTATGTTTAGCCATGGTGGCCATCTTGGTTGATTGGCGGGGTCATCGGACACATTTTTTAAACTAGATACCCTAATGATGATTGTGGCCAAGTTTGGTTAAATTTGGCCCAGTGGTTTCAGAGGAGAAGATTTTTGTAAAAAGCTAACGACGACGGACGACGACGACGGACGCCAAGTGATGAGAAAAGCTCACTTGGCCCTTCGGGCCAGGTGAGCTAAAAAAGGGAAGGGCCAGCATTGTTAATGAGGTGTATACTCAAAGTCAGTGAATGATTTTCTATTAATTTCCCCCCTATCTATTAAAAGGATCCTAAAAGGGGGGTATATATCATGATGAACCCAAAATAAAATTTTGCTAAGCTCATTGCTTTTTCACCAATTTGCAAGAAACACAGTGAATAACTGTAAAAGAAGATGTTGGGTACATATTAATGAGACAGCAAATCAACAATCTTATAACCAAAAGGCATTTAGAAGTCAATAATCTCTAAATAGTTTAGAGACTATAAGATTTATGAATAAATCAATCAGAAACTATCAAAGACCTGCAATCAACACCAGATTCTCTTAATACAAAACAAATATTATAAGATATAACAAGGGACATATTTTGGTAGACCTGTTGGGTTGCTTTGATACTGAATACCTCAACTTATAAGCAATTATATGCAACTGTATGGCCTTTAACAATGAGAAAAACCAATACCCTATAGTCGGCTATAAGATATGAACCAACGACAACCACTGAACTACAGGCTCCTGACTTGGGACAGGGATATAAAGAATGTGGCAGGGTTAAACATGTTTGCTGGCACCAAACCCTCTTCTTACCTGGGACAGAGGTGTAACAGTAGAATATTAAGTTATGTGTTAAATTTTGTCATCTTCATGGGGGTAATGGTCTTATTGACAACCAAATCAGGGATTGCAAATAGCAGTAGCCTGATTGGTCATTTTTGCATAGTATGAAATGTTCTGTGATAAATAAAGTAACTAATCAAAATCATCTTATTCAACTGCTAAATAAATCTATTTTTGGAACTAATCCATTATCTTGTTTTTGGGGATAACTGTATAGATCAATTGAAAATATCCTGCCTATATGTGGGATCAGCATTGTCAAACAACATGCATAACAAGTAAGCAAAATTTGTCACTATTTACCACTGCATACTTATCTTCTGAGTGTTTTCAGATAAAGATTGATTGATTGGTTGTAGCTTACTTAATGTCCAGTGGCATATAAAGACTGATTAAACATGATTTCCTTCACTTCATTTGTTGTCTATCAAGCTATAAGGTTGTGCATCAGTAAATAATGTCTTAAACTTTGAGTCGCACAAGACATGGGTTAGTGAAGTTTGTCAGAGAATTTCAACACCTGCTCATCCTATCTACTTTTTTAAACACAGGAACACTTATTATTTATTACCATATCTTCCTCTAGTTTGTCTCCTAAATCCTCAAACTGTTTGTAAATATCGTCTAGTACTTGATTTGATGATTTGGCTGAGTTCAAGTTGTTTTCTTCCTGTACAAGAAAACTAAACATATCATCAAGATCGAGGTTAGTTGGAGAGGCATGTGGCTTGTACTGTGTCCACATAGAACCAATAAGGTTGGTCAAGGAATCTAACTCTGCCTGAGATGATCTGAAAGTAAACAAATAGAAAATTCATTATATTTTCAATTATAGGCTGTCAAATTTGCAAAGATTTTACAAAAATTACTAAGATGTCTAAAAAGGAAACAAACAAAAAACTGACTAAAACAAATCCTTTGAACACAAATGAATATTCCATAGCATCCCTTTGGGACTCATACTCAAGTCTGTTACCTACAAGGTTTAGTAATTTCTGAATTTTCATATTACTTATTTAAAAAATCTGTAAAATATACAGGATGATGACATCAAATTCTTGACAGATTTTCATATTATTTCAGAAATACACTTACTGAAGCCTCAACATAAATATCCTCTTCATATTTTACTTTTCTTAAAACTTTTTTATATAAACATGTTCGAAGAGTTGACCATAGAATTAGGTTAAGGCTAACCCAGATTTAAAAAAAACTTGTTAAGAATGCAAACTTTTTAACAGCTCTATTTTCTGTTGACGGCAAACTGACTGATGTTACAGTACAAAAACAACTCTGAATATAAAGAAAAACAAATTTTATAAAAAAAATCAATACATCTATATATATGGAAGACAATGTATACCTGCTGTGCATTTTATTGAATTTAAACAAAATTTTCAATAATAAGATACAACAATAGTTAGACTGTTTGCTTTTTAGGTTAAAGTTTAAATTGTCTTTCTTACTTTATTGGTGTGCAAGAACTTCAGGGTAACAGTACCAAAATACCTCTCCCCCAGACCCCTAAAAAAAACCCAAAAAAACCAAACAAATGAATATAAAAACAAAACAAAAACTAAACCAAAAAATAAACCCCAAAAAATCATTGAAAGAAAAAGTAATAAATAACAGCTTCAATTGAATTTTCACCCCATTTAACTAAGAATTCTTTCCTAAAAAGTCACGATAAGGACCAGCAATAAAAAACAGATTACAACAGTTTTGAGTTTAACTGTGTTTACAATAAAAATAATTAAAATATTCATATAATAAGTAAATTGTAAGAAATTTCACTAGAAGTTTGATTTGAGATTACTGGTAAGTTAAGAATCCAGTAACAATAGATACTGTTGATTCCAACAAGGAAGTAAAAATGTCTGACAAGACAATAGGTACTGTCAAAGGTAATGGAAATAAATGTTAAATCATCCTATACAGTAGAAAATCAATGTTAACTTGTCAGGCTAATATGTTTTGTTAGTTCAAAGGGTTGTCTACTTTCTTATATACATCAGTGAACTGCTCAGGCTCCTTACTGTTATAATGTAGTGTACATCAACAAAAGGTTAATAAATTAAGGAACTTTCAAAACTTTGATTGAGCTTAACAGGCTAATCTGAAAATTAATTTTTACATTAATCTTTATTTTGAGAAAAAATTAGTCTCTTGTATATATCATTTTGAATTTTGGCTAAGCTAATTCTATTTTATTAAAGAATTATTTAAATATAAAAGATCTGTCAACACAGATATATGCTTTGCCTGCTTGCAGGTTCTTTCATACAAATAATAAACTGTTGACACAGAGATATGCTTTACCTGCTTGCAGGTTTCTTTCATACAAATAATAAACTGTTGACACAGAGATATGTTTTGCTTGCTTGCAAGTTTCTTTCATACAAATAATAAACTGTTGACACAGAGATATGCTTTGCCTACTTGCAGGTTTTTATCATATAAATAATAAACTGTTGACACAGAGATATGCTTTGCCTACTTGCAGGTTTTTATCATATAAATAATAAACTGTTGACACAGAGATATGCTTTGCCTACTTGCAGGTTTTTATCATACAAATAATAAACTGTTGACACAGAGATATGCTTTGCCTACTTGCAGGTTTTTATCATACAAATAATAAACTGTTGACACAGAGATATGCTTTGCCTACGTGCAGGTTTTTATCATACAAATAATAAACTGTTGACACAGAGATATGCTTTGCCTACTTGCAGGTTTTTATCATACAAATAATAAACTGTTGACACAGAGATATGCTTTGCCTACTTGCAGGTTTTTATCATATAAATAAATCTGTATGTGTATTATTTTCACTCAAGTAACTGAAGAGAAGGTATAAAAGACAGACAGACCCTTTTGCCACATACCATTCACTGTTGTTTATTTCATACACTGTAGGTGAAAACTCTGAAATCTGTTCAAATCAAAACTGCTTAGACAGAGCAATGAAACATACATATTTTTTACCTAAGTTTTACCCCTTAAAAAAGACTGAAAAACTATAAGTGCATAAACCTTCTTAATACGAAGCCTGACAATGAATAATTATGAAGTAAATTTTTGAAAGAAATATATAAAGTATTGCAAGTGATGTTGGAATCCAATTATCGTAAAGCTATATCATTTAATACCAAGCAGCGCTCAACTTCAATTTCACCAACTGACAATTTACTATGATTGAATACCCATCTCTAGCAAAGTAGTGTAAAGACAATATTCTGTAATTGCAATTTATTTCTCGGTCCTGTAATCTGAAATCAATTGTCATATTTGGAGAGAAACAGATTTTTGATATACATTAAACCTAAAGCCTTGCCGATAGTTGTACATATTATGGCACTTAAATCTTGTTTTTAGACAATACAGAACATGACTGGAATATAATTTCTGGTATAATCATCTGACAACCTATGTAAATTCAAATCATTCTCTCATAGCACACTATAATTAAGTTTTGTCTTCTATTCTATCCATAATATTGCTTTAAGCCGTGATTTTAACAAAGGATTTCTTTAACGCTTACTCAATCCAAAACAAATAACAACAAATAAATAAATAGTATGTCAGAAACAAAAAATAAATATTTAAAAAAATCATCATGACAAAAACTGAATGCTTGGTAATCAAATTTAGACAGCCACAATTCTTTTTCATATTGATTTTAAGTACAAAATTATATGACATTAAACAAGTGTTAAATGACTTGAGCACAACTTAACCACTTGGGAATACTGGCTGAAAGGACAAACCATTGTCAACCAAATACATTTTTTTATTTCATTATCATGAAGGTGGACATTTTGTCTGATCAGATTAAATACAATAAACACTCATGAACTTTCTATTTTCTATTCCAATATAAATTATGTCATATAGTTTTATTTTATTATTTGGAGAATTTGGCGTTGTTGCAGATCTTTGATTGTTTTTGTTTAATTTATTCACAACTTTTATAGACATGGGATGATTTAGAGATTGACATATTGTATTGATTGATTGAATGCTGTTTGCTTTACGTCCAGTGGCAAGACATATATTGTATAGGCACCTGTCTTTTGCTTTACGTCCAGTGGCAAGACATATATTGTATAGGCACCTGTCTTTTGCTTTACGTCCAGTGACAAGACATATATTGTATAGGCACCTGTCTTTTGCTTTACGTCCAGTGGCAAGACATATATTGTATAGGCACCTGTCTTTTGCTTTACGTCCAGTGACAAGACATATTTTGTATAGGCACCTGTCTTGCTTTACGTCCAGTGACAAGACATATATTGTATAGGCACCTGCTTTTTGCTGAAGACTGTATGCTGCCCCACTAGATCTATTTTAGTTATTTTTGTCATTAGGTAACTGTCTCATTGACATTCATCTCACGTCTCAATTTATTTATAAGGATAAGGTTCTGCAACATAATAATATTCTCCCTTTAAACAAAGCAATTTACCATGGAAATTTTATTCTGGAACTTTTCTTACTTTCATATGGATGCTACCAACACAGATGTTTTGGCCTGATTAAACTTCTTGAGTTAAAACATATCAATGCCCCTTTTTCTGCTAATTCCGCAACACTTTAATCCATTGGAAATTTGATTGCTTACACTATATAAAAAGAATTAGACAAGAAATCAGGCATCCCAAAAGATTCATCAGACTAAAAATCTTCTTAGTTTCTCCTCTAAGCACGCAGCATTAAGGAGTAAAAGACTTGTCGGCTCGAAGTCAGAATAATGTGTCCAGGTAAGGTGATATGTCTTCCTGCGGACTGTTACCTTGTGAACTAGCACGTTAAAAATCCGACTCAGCGTGTCAGTCTAGTGCAAAGCAGGGTTAATATTCATATTACATTAACATGTTCTCGTCTTGAATATACATATTAATTTGCCGCTGGACGTTAAGCAGCCATCCATCATCATCATCTTCTTAGTTATCTGTCTGAGAATTTTGGTTCTTTCACTTTTTTCATTGTTATTTTTAAACTCTTGTCAAGCATGACATAAATCTGAGGAGTGTGCATCTTTGTTCCATCTGATTATCATACTAAGGCATCCGATTATCATACTAAGGCTTGTTGTGTGCCACTGATAAAAAATCACATTTTAGCATTAAGTCTGACTAAATGTCAATTGTTAATATTTTTTACTTTGTTTCAGATGATGTTCACTCTACATACATACATATTTACATATCAGGATCGAACAATACATTAAGTTTCATATAGAAATAATAAACTACCTAAGAGGAGTTGCAACGACAACGTAGGAGATGGACAGGGCGAACATTTTCAAAGCCTAAAGAGGCATGTCTGTGGGAAAACTCAATGGACTGGTGTATACTACCCATATGCACATCTTTATATTAGGATGTAACAATCTACCAAGTTTTGTTCAAATATGATATGCAGGAAGAGGTGCAATGATCAGACAGCCAAATTGATTCCTATATACTCCCCTACCCCCTCTTTTTTGCAGAGGGTATAATAAAAACTTAAGACAGCTCTGACAGTTTTAAGTATCCTTTAATGAGTTTATTTAATATTTTTTCAAGGAATTTGGTGTTGAGATCTACTGTCTTTCCTCTTTAGTCCATTCATAACTTTTCTAGGAATGGAATGATTAGTGGCTTGTAACAATGTGACAGCAAGTGTGCAATTTAGGAAATAAAAAATAAAATAAAAATTAGGTGAAAACAGTAAAACCTAGAGAAAAGTGTTTGCCACAAAGTTGTTGAAATTTAACTGCCAAACAGGAAAACTGAAAAAAGCTGGTGTAGGTTGAATATATGGTGACATCCTGTTTCTCCCACTTTTAATTACATGCCTATATAAACATTTGGGTATTTGTTGTTACAGTTTTAGTAATTAAAGTTTGTTTCTAAATTGTTCTTGTGGTGTAATTCACCTGTAAACTTTGAAAAAATGTCTATATGTCTTTCTGTTCAAATTTGTTTAGCAAAAAAATAGAAGTTATTAAATACATGTGCTTAAATTTTCTTGTTAATTACATTTGTGAAATGTTTTAATAATAAAATAAGGATTCTGTTATATTTATTTTCTTGTGCAATAATACCAAAAAAAATTGCTAGGACTTTTGGCTTAATGGTCTTTATGGCTATGTTATAATAGTACAAATTTTTTTTAGAAAAAAAAAATAGAAGTTATCAAATACATGTGCTTAAATTATTAGTAAAATACATTTGTGAAATGTTCAATATCAAAAAAAAGGATTCTGTAATACTTATTTTCTTGTTGAATAATTAAAAAAAAAAATATAACCAAAAAATAAGATTTAAGATTAATTAAGAATAACAAGTGACATGAAGTGAGCTCAAATCTGCATCCAAGCCAAAAAATTTATAGATAATTATAAAAAGCTGCCCTTAAGAAACTCATCTTTTAATATCGTAAATGATAAGTAAGCCAAGCTCTACATGTGTAATTGCATTATAATTTCCTGATTTGAAATCTGCTTGCATTTTTAAAAATTTAAATATAAATAATGTCAACCAACCAAAGATAAACGCAAAAAAGATACTGCAAGTGATGAAACAACATGCCAGAGACGAAATCACACCAATACCAACTATTTATGAGTTTAATTTAAAGAATATCATATATATTGTTAGCCTTGTTGTTATTCAAACAAAGAACAAGAAGCGGAAAATAAGTACACAAGAGAGCACACCCTGAAATGTCTAGCCTACTTTATTGACCATTAATTTTATGTTGATAGTCCTTAATATAAAGCTTTACTACTCACATAAATTTAACATGATCCAAGAAAATGAGGTCAAGGTCAGATAAACCAAACCGAAAATACATGTACACCTTACAATTATTCCATACACCAAATATAGTAGCCCTATTGCTTATAGTATCTGATATATTGACTTGACCACGAAAACTTAACCTTGTTCACTGATCCATGAAATGAGGTCGAGGTCAGATGAAAACTGTCTGACAGGCATGAGGACCTTGCAAGGTACGCACATACTAAATATAGTTATCCTATTACTAATAAAAGAGAAATCAACATTACAAAAAATCTTAACTTAATGAAAATGAGGTCAAGGACAAAGGACATATGACAGACATACATAAGGCATCTATATACAAAGTATGAAGCGTCCAGGTCTTCCAGCTTCTAACATAGTCCTAAATATAAAGCCGCTGCCAGATCACTATCACTATGTCGAGCTTTCTGTGACAGAAGTCGCAGGCTCGACAAAAAAATATAAAAAAAAAACACATCAAATTGCCCAGTACCATGAAAAAAGAAAAATCAAATAAGACAGTAGTTGACTTTTCATATTATAAGAAACACAATAAAATACATTTTCTTTCCACGAAAAAACCCAAATAAACATTAATGTTTTCTCATGTAGATTGCATAAATTTTATTCATTTATACACCTATATGTTGAAATATATTTGGAACAGACTATATTATTTTATGGTCAGTAAGTCCATTTTTGTTTATTTAACTGTTTGATAATTATGGTAATTAAAAGTGGGAGAAACAGTACCAAACCAAATATATATATGTCTCGACATCAATACATCCTCTCTTATTCTATTGAAGGAGAGATGATGATCAGAACTGTCGTCTGTAAGCTTTTTAGCAGAAAGGAAAATGTTCAATCATTTTTTTCAAATCCTATTATAAAGTGTGCATCTACTATAAACTTTGAGGATGGGAATAAAAATATTTCAAATGTTCTGGTGAGGGATGAGATTTCACACAACAATTTTCTCCATCACACACATTTTTTAAAATCAAAATATGATATTTGATCAGGAGTCTAGATCATAAACTTTTTAAAAGGATATCTTTTGGTTATATATGTTTAGGGATTGCTGACATATACCAATATCTCCTTTTATTCACATTAAAAAATCTATACAAAACTACAATTGAAATTTAAAAACTTTTAAATTGAATAAAAAATACTACAGAAATCCATGTTTTTATTTGAGAAATTGCACACTTGGTTTCTACAAGGATTTGTATGGTTTCTATCTTTGAATAATGGGCTTGTGATATTAGGGAACTGTCTTCTGTCTCATTGACATTTTTTAAAACATTTCTTTTTATTTGTGTGTACTTGGAACTTGACAGCCTCTGGTTAAAAAAGTGGCTAACATGTAAAAGGTGTAGTTCTCACCAAAAAAATTGAACCATCTTTGATATAACTCTTCAGCTAGGGTTACTAAAAAGTTATTGGTCCAGACTTACTCAAAATCAAATGTCATATTTGAATTGTTCCATGGGCAATCATATTACATCACCTTATTTTAATATTGATCTGAAAAATTATCTTTATATAAACATATGTATCAAAAATCTGCAAGCAATACAAAAAAGTCTGGAATACTACAATTTTCAAGAAATTTTCTATGTTAAAGGGCTGTGTCTATTCTTCAAAAAGTCAGTATACCAGAACCAAACACAAACTCGATCCGATAGTCATCATTATACAAGGGCCATAATTCTGCAAAGTAGGTCAACTAGAACAAAATGCAAATGTACCAAAAATCCTATCAATACCTATACTAGCAGGCATAACCAGTCTGAGTAACTGTTGTGATTTCAGAATGTCTGAAAAATTGAAAGACAAAAAGACAGTAATGCTTAAAAATTTAATATCAGTGGGGGCATTAAAAATGTGAATTGTTAAAAGTTATTCCATACTTACCATTTTACATTAGATTCCAAAGCAATATATGTAATTTTCCTGCTATTTTTTAGAATTAAAACAAAGTTTTATTCACATCTAATATCCATAATAGACGGTGATTCTGCAAAAGCCTGAAACCTCATAAAATTAAATATGAATGTCACTGAATACTTCATGACAGAAGTATATCCTAAATATGTCTGCGGTGCCACTATAATTTTTACCATCAACTGAAATCCCTGTGGAAAATCACAACTTATTTAATTTTACTGGAAAAATCTTCTTTATGACATCAAGCTCATTTTCTCTCTATCATTTAGATCATTCTATTAATTGTACCATCATCTTAAAACATTTTTCTCATCAGCACTGTGAAATGGAAACATTTTATCAATAAATTTTAATTTGTATTTCCAGAAGGGATCATGTATCTATTTTTCAAATGATGCTTGAAAAAATATCCTTCTCAAAGATTTCAGCAAAACACAATGAGGAATGGATTTAATAAATCCTACTTAAAGGTTCCAATAACAAATACAAGACAAACAATTTCTACATGGGAAAAACTAATGGTCATATATACAACTTCTCAAAGGGAAATTTTTTATTCAATAATTATGAGTAAATAAATAAAATTTCAAACAATCTATTAACAATTTTAAAATATGATTTTGTACCTATTTTGAGAAGTATTGACACTTTTCAATATAAAAGTGAAAAACCTCCCAGAATATGGATTGAGGCAGAATTTGATCTATTATTTAACCTATTGATTTTTAGGCTTGATATAAGTCTATGAAGAATGCATCTTCCATTGTTTCAAAATCTACTTCACACTTTCCTTTCTACAGCTTAATAATACTACAGTATTCACTGTACTGTAACATGATACTTGAACAGAAACTAAAGCATCAGTTTCATAACTGTTTATGTAGGGTATTGTAGCATTTGAATTGCAGAATGAGAGACTCTTTTCATACTTTCATTTGGTTCGTTAATAATAAATGACTGCTATTTTAGTACTGAGAATACAGGTAACAATCAAACTGATAATCCTCGTCTGTTAGTCTATTTGAAGAATATGTACTATGAGCTTCCGATCACTGATTATACCCTGTACTTGCTTTTGAGTAGAAGGAAATACATAAACCAAACAAGACAGAGTGGATAAGTACAATTTTTTTTAAATAGTTCACATTATAATTTCAAGTTGATGCGACTACAATTTCATGAATACCTATCTTAAACCAAAACTTTAACCTAATACAGGAGGGATGCACAGACCCTACCACCTACTGTCATGAGGTAAACAAACAAATGGAGGTTTTAATTCAAATTTGATCCGGTTTGATTTTTTACATTAATTTTTGAATTTTCAGTATTCTTTCATTATAGATGATTGATAAAATATCTTAATTTACAAAAAAGTTATGTCGTTTCAAAAAAAATATTTCTTAGAATAAAAGAAGAATGTGTCTGAAGACATGAACGCCCCAACTCTAGAACGGTAAATGACTCACTCCCCAAATTCAAACTCTGTCTGCTAGTTTTGAATCTTGGCATTGTGTATGAGTTTCATAAAATTTGCAAGAGGCAAACTTAAGTTAGAGTGAGGAAATGAAAATGGGACAGACAGAAGGATAGAAAGATGGATGTAAAGATGAACAGAAAGACAGACGGAAGGAATTGAAGGACTGTACTATATTATTCAATATGATTACATTTTTATTGTACTTACTTTATTCCTGGATGGATTTTAGTTGCTATAATTTGGACCTTAACACAAAACTAAGCTTGGATAAACAAATGAACAAACCAAATGTTGCCAAAAATCTTTTGAAGATAGGGATAATAAATATCACATAAAAAATACTATTTTTTCTGTAAAAGTCAAATCTACCAGGCTTAGGGTAACCAAATAAGATAAGATACAAAAGCTGTGATTCCAACAACTTGTTAACATTTAGTGCAAAGATTTTATCGTTCTTACTGTAGCAAGTTAAACTGATATGATGGAATGAAATGTAATTATAGGGTACTTGATAGACAATCTATTTCCATTATCTGATCCAGGATAATCATTCTGTTGGAGGTACAGATCCATTACTTAATCAATGCCACAAATTACAGCGCAAAATTGGTTTTAAAAAATAACACTCATCAGTCTATCTGTGTAATGTAGGAAAGCATTCAAATTTTAAAAAGCGAAAATTCTACAATTCCCAAACTGATCAGCGTGACACTTTATGAAGAAGGATCTTTAAGTTTGCCCTAAGTTAATCATAATTTCACGCTTAATGATCAATTTACAGAGAAACTGACCTAAAATATTTGTTATTTAAACAAGGCAACAAAATCAAAGTTATACCAACTACTTCACAAATATCAAACGTCTAAATACTTTAAAAGTTTGGTCATTTTATTTGAATGCAACCAAATTCAAAATGAATGCAACAAAAGTAGATATTTTTAGGAATTTACTGATTTCCCCTTATTTTAGGTGTTTTAACCCTGTTATAATTTAATCAAGCTGACCAAAAATTTAGAAAATTTGGATTTTTTTTTTATCTTGGTTGCTCTAAAAATAATGCAACTGAAAAATAATGCTCAGGTTGATTTTTTTTCTACCAAAATTTGGAGCAGAAAACATATGTGTCCTGAACTTTCTATAAAAAGTTAATTCCCATTCATTGCTTTTTCTTTTTTTACATTTTCCATCCTTTTATTCATCAATTCTAGAATTTTAAAATTAATAAGTAGTTGCTCACAATGCCTTTTGCCAAAACAGATCCTTCAAATAAATGAAATGACTTGTGCCATGAAAGCAAATAAGCATGTATAATTTAGATTTTCCCCCTAAATACAAGCCTTATCTTTCAATATCAAATTGTTTGCTTTAATGTCAAGGGGGAAACTTACAATTTATACCTCATAATGTGATTGCAAAATGCAAATTAACCTGTAAAACTTCTTGCAGCAGCAATATCTAAATGTTTTTTGGCATGTACAATATAACTAATCAATCAACGGGTCATGTTCAGTATTCACCACTGAGAGGAATAAGTACTTTTAATATATTCATTAGCAGAAACAGAACAAATAGGTTTTTTCTAAATCTTAAAATCTATTGTAATATACATAAACATTTTCAAGGAACATATTTGTTTAAACACATTTGTAATAACTGGAATCTGAAATCTACATTATATCAAATTTCAGTAGATTTAGATGAGATATACTTAATCTAATTAAAGCAAATGTAAAATTGTTCACACATATATACAGATGAGGGCAAAATCTAAAGCCCAGAGGCCACTACAGTTCTCAAACCTCCTGTCTTACAACTCAAATAGAAAAAAAAACCCTTTTAATCATCAAAATACTTAAACCTGTATTTAGTCATTTTGCTTAAATTGCTAGACAACTAGCTTGGTAAATAAATTTTTTTTGACAAATAGTTAAAAAGTGACTCAAGTACAACATAAGTGATCATTTTCACTACTGAACCCAGAGGTAACACCTATTCATCATGTCACCATATGTCACACAGTTAAAAGTCATAAGTAACACATATTCATCATGTTATTTGATGTTATAAGAAATCATGCCTTTCACGTCAATATTGATTGTCTAAACAATTTTGTATCAGATTTTGTATTGTTGAAATAAGCCAAAAATAACCACAGTGTAAAATTTCCACATGTACATACATTCACCATAACCATAACACCATAAGTTCAGCAATGTAGATACAATGAAAGAACTATTTGTTAACCTTTCGCTTCAGAAACAAAAATGAAAAATCAGTCAATTCCAACTTAAGCATGTTAAGTGAGCAACCAAACCATAAGCCAATGGGCAGATAGTACCACAACTAAAGGAAAAATCTGAAAATACCAAAAAAGTGCAAAAAATACCACACAAAAATCTGAAAATAATGCAACACAACCCCCATAAAAAACTTCGGGTCAACTGAGGTATTCCATAAGGAAAAGTATTATGTCTTCTTAAGTAATGGCACTTGCAGAGTTCCTCTTGTTATCATTGAACTCTCATTACATCATATCAGACTTTGGATAAAACATACTCCAGTTACAACACTACATTTGTTAATGTGGTAGAACCATTGAGGGTAAAATTTATAGCAAAGGTTACCAGAGGCATTTGAATTATAGCTGACTGTAAAAGAAAACCTATTTTCATGTTGATTTTAGAAATAGCAGCTTCATAGTATGTTAGATCAGGGTAAGCTGAATAGAAAATTTTTGCCTTAATCATAAATCAAATCAACCTTTAATTCATATAAATTTGTCCATTGTGATGGCATTTGTTTAATATTCACAATAATGAATCTTTATCAAAATATGTCATCAAACAATTTATATATTAATTTGTATATAATCAATAAGACTAATTGTAAATACACAGTAGAATTTTGTGAGTAAACAAATATTTCATTATAGTAAATGTGATCATTAACCAGAACCAAACATTAAATCCCAATATAATCATCGATGTAGAATGTTTGTAATGGAAAATTATTAAATACATCATTCTAATATGGCATAAACTCATTTTTTCAATATTCCTAGGAAATAAATAACTTGTAATTTTCAAAGAAATAAATGAGAAATGCCATGTAAGGATAATTTGCAATCTGACAGAAATATATCTTGGTAGTTTATACTCAGATGCATTGGTTAGTATGTAAAGATGTACAGGAACAGTAATTTTCGGAAAGTAACCTAAAATTTTGGACAACTGACCATCATTAAACAATTCTTTTTAAAAATATGAGTATGGAAGGCAGTAGGTTATGTACATCTGACAGGTCTCATTTGACTTGGACCTCATTTTCAGAGTTCATTGGCCATTTGAATAATTATTTTACTCCAGCAAGTAAAACAGTAAAGTATGTAAGCTCTAAATTTACAATCTTGACATTAACATTGAAAATCATCTGCTTTTATTAAAAAATATTTGGTCGTTCATTGCCTTATTCGAAGCAGACAATATGACAGACATATACATCACTGTATACAAGAAGTTTGACTGTTTATAATTGTTCAGATTCATTTCTACTTCAATTGCTCCACTGACTGCAGAGTGATTTTTAATATTCAGAGAAACTGTGGTTCCAGAAACAATTATTTTTATGTTGTTATTATAAGTGGTCCAAGTCATTTATCAAAATTTCAATATCAATTTCTCCGCAATTTTCAACAGTGTGCTCCGTTTATTTTCAAGAAACCACAAAATTATGATTTTTTTCAAGTACATTAATTCTGGAATGGTCAAAGTGAAAATGACAAAAAATCAAGCTTATCATCCTAAAACCACAAAATTTGGAATTTTTCCAACAATCAATAACTCGGGGATGAAATGAAAATGATGAAATCAAACTGAATCTGTGTTTAGCAGACCAAAAATTCCATAAAAATTTTGATCAATTTCTTAAAATGGCTCTCCATTTTTTATATAGAGACCACAAAATTAATTTTTTTTTCCAACAGTCAAGTACCATAACTCTGAAACGATAAGAGTGAAATAGAGGAAAATCAAAACTTAACATGTCTGTAGCGGTCTAAAACATTCCATTAAATTTTCAATTAATTTCCAAAAGCCTTTCTTTTTCTTTCATCTGGAATCCGTAAGTGTGACAGACTTGAGGATTTCTATATACCCCCCTCCTTCCAACTGACCCTGTTGACCAGGAGTATAAACTAGAGGCTCTCAAGAGCCTGTGTCTATATGCATATTCAACAGGGGACACTCTCCAACATTGTAGACGAGAATAGAATTAATGACAAAAATCTCTGGGTTTTTTAGTATCTTATATTGCTGATCATTGAAGTCTGTTTAGTTTCTCTCTATCTTCATGATCTTTTTTAGCCTTTGCTCTAAACACAAAAGAGGGTAAAAAAACTCCTATAAAGAGTAACAGTCTACTTATTATATCAGCAAAATTTGATTTGTTAGTAGGTCTTGTCTTGCTTATCATTTTTGATTATTTAAGTTTCTATCTATCTATTATAATTAATATCATACAAGGAAAAACGCCAAAAAAATGGTAAAAATCATAATTAAAGGGCAATAACTCCAATAAGGAGTCGTTGGACAATTTCTGCCATTTGTCTTAATTGTAGATTTTGTCTTGCTGATCATTTTTGTATATTTAAGTTTCTTTCTATCTATTATAAGTTATAAGATATAAGACAAAAATGCCCAAAAATTTGTACAAATCGGCTTCAAAGGGAAATAACTCTAATAAGGAGTCAACTGATGATTTCAACCATAAGACTTTTTTGAAGAACTTGTCCTTCTGATCATTTTTGCAATTTAAATTTTCTCTCTATCTTTTATAGTTTTCAAGATATGATAATAGGCAAAAATCGAAAAAAAGTGGTAAAATTTGTCATTTAAGGGCAATAACTCCTACAGGAAATTGTCTTACAGTTTTGATGTATATGGATAATTGGTAGAGCTCAACATTCTGAACAATTTTACCCGCTTCAGATTTCCTCTTTTTATAACGGTTATCAGAATAATAGACAAAACTTGCATTTTACCCCATATGTTCTATTTTTTGCCATGTCGGCCATCTTTGTTGGCAGGCAGGGTCATCAGACACATTTTTTAAACTGAATACCCTAATGATGATTGTGGCTAAGTTTGATTCTATTTGGACCAGTAGTTAATAGGAGAAGATTTTTTTAAAAGATTACAAAAAATTACGAAAAATGGTTAAAAATTGACTATAAAGGGCAATAACTCCTTAAGGGGTTTACAGTTTATCTCTATCTATAATAATATTCAAGATAATAACCAAAAAAGGCAAAATTTCCTTAAAATTAACAATTCAGGGGCAGCAACCCAACAACGGGTTGTCCGATTCATCTGAAAATTTCAGGGTAGATAGATCTTGACCTGATAAACAATTTTACCCCCATGTCAGATTTGCTCTAAATGCTTTTGTTTCAGAGATATAAGCCAAAATCTACATTTTACCCCTATGTTCTATTTTTAGCCATGGTGGCCATCTTGGTTGGTTGGCCGGGTCACCGGACACTTTTTTTAAACTAGATACCCCAATGATGATTATGGCCAAGTTTGGTTAAATTTGGCCTAGTAGTTTCAGAGGAGAAGATTTTTGTAAAAGTTTAACGGATGACGGACGCCAAGTGATGAGAAAAGCTCACTTGGCCCTTTGGGCCAGGTGAGCTAAAAAATACAGATTCTCTCCAAAACAGGAAAGGTACATGACACAACAGTCCATAAACTTATAGATTAGCTAAGGTTCTAAAAACATGAGGGAAAATCTCTGCTACAATCTCATCAAGGGCAAAAGAGATATGAAATGCATCAGAGAAATTTTCTCCAGTTTGAAAGACCATAGATAACCTGGTTAACATCAATGACTTAAGCTTTTGACTGCATCGCATTCTTACTCTACTTAGCTGAAAAACAACGATCTCAGTAAAGTAGCTTGTGATGGAAAATTCTCAAACAGAAAGATCAAAGGAAAATTTATAAAAAATAATGATAAACATGTAGTAACACAAAGTTTACAAGAAAAGCAAGCAGCACTATAATATTAACATAATTAGCCTTTTTTGTCCCTTCATTTTTGCAGTCATTCCATTAATGAGAATTTTCCAATATACTGTTTCTGAACTGAATTATTGATACATAAGTATCATCAACATTTGTTTTAGTATGATTCTAAAGAATGATTATTGTTAAAACCAGTAATGACAGAAGGATGCAACAGACAAGTTATTAAAAATCAGTCCAGTGGAGAGTTAAAAAAGTCTGTATCTTCTAAGTCCATTAAATAATATTTTTGTTGTATACAATATATTCCCGTAAGAACACATAATGAGGCTTGCAGTTCTATGTGTTCAAATATCAATCAAGATACTTTTATATTTTATTTCAAATACATGTTTTGTGTTACAATGTTTATCACAAGTCAACACTATAATAGAATTACACAATACAACCAGAAATAAAGGTGTAATACCACCATTGATTTTCCCCTATTTGTCTTTGTTAAATTTGCACTTTTCAAAAAATTGTGCAGAATTTATCTTTGTTTCAAATAAAGAAATACTTGGCATGAGTAAAGTTTTATCCTGTACAGTATTATAGACAAAATTTCACATAACATTTTATTGCATATAAGAAAATAACCAATCAAATTTTCACCTTTTTATTACCTGTGTACAAGCTTTAGTAACCATGTAACCTCAAGTTTCCAAAATATTCTATAGAAACACCAAATAAAAAAATAATGTTGCTTTGAAACGCCCAAGATATATGTTTATGACCCAGAATTTTTTTACTGCAATGAAATGTAGGATTACTTTCCTACAACTGTCAAATTCAAGGGAATATTTTTTTCGACCCTTTTTCGTATGCAACCGGATGTGACGTACTATGATTTGGTGGTATTACACCTAAACATCTGATTGAATACACATTTCTCGGGATTATTCTTTGTTGAATTCTTAAATTTGTGGTTTGCTGTGACCCACGAAACCCACGAAAATTGGTATACAACGAATAAAAATAAATCCACAGTATATTTAAAATAATATTTCTTGCTTCCATAGCTGCCTTCAGTCACAAACAATTTCATAAAGTAGTGGCATAATTTCAATATGTGTGCAATCTTTCATGCAGTTTCAGGGATCTGGGTTGAAAACTGTAGGAGGAGTTGATTATACAAAATAGATATACATCCCACAAAAAAGAAAATAAATGGTAACGTGCCTGTCAATAATCAGAAATCTCATCAGTTTTTGTCTAGATTATATTACAAGTAGTGTTTTTTTTATACTCTTCAGAATTTAGTGTTGATGGCAGGTCTTGTGAAGGGGTGGGGGATTGATTAAAGCTTGACATATAGAATAGACATTATTGTTGGAAGATTTTTGTTCACACAAGATGGTTTTTTTGGGTTGTTGGGTTGCTTATCTTATTGATGTTATACCCACACATTTTATTCATTTTCTTTTAAATACTTGATTTTACCTTACACCAAAAATATTTTAATTCCAAAGCTGCTGACTTGAACACAAGTAAATACAATATATGATAAATAAAATGCATAAATCTATTTTCATACTACTTTTACATATGAAATTACGTGAAGTGTTTATGTAATCATTTATGCATATGAATATTTTCTGAATCATGATTATGATTATGTTAATAGTGATATGATAGTGAAAGTGATAAGGAAAAAATGAAATCTGTAATGACCATAAAATCTTTCAAAGAAATGAAATTTTAGAATAAAAAATATTCGTGCAAAGGATATCTATGAAATAATCTTTTACATGATTTTTAATATATCTGAACAAACCACAATACCTTGGATTCCTGAAAACAGAATTGAATTGATAAATTATGATTTTTGGTAAGATTAGGAATTGACCATGAGTCTCATCTTGTTGAATGGCCCACTGATAAGTATATAAAATTTGTAGATTACTTATGCAAGATAACATCCATTACAATTAAGCTAAATATATAGTATACTAAACACAGTGACAATATTTTCCTAAAACAGGTTCCAATACATATGATAAGAAAATTAAGGATATTTCTTAGTAGTCAATACTGTGAAGGTGAATGGATATGAAAGCTGTAAATTCTTGTTCTGTTTTCTTTAATTTTAGTATTAATGTGTAATGGAAGATAACTGAAGCAAGACAGCAAAAAAATGTCACTTAAAGACAAAATGTAACAACAAAAAGAAACTAAATACAACTATACGTGTATCAAATAGGTCAAGTTCTAAATTCAGCATTTTTTTGTGTGTTTTGTGTAAATATTGACTTCAATACAAACAAAACATTTTTTTTTTCATTATGAAAAGAAAGCTTTATTTGCAAATTAATGTCTAAAAGCTTTATAACTTAAGGAACCTTCTTCCATTGAACCTTACACAACTATGCCATCAAATTTTGTTAACCAGGCATTTTACATGACGAGCAAGAATGAAAAAATTAAGGGAACAAATCTTTTTTTCATTTTTTTAAATGATATACAGTAAACAAAAAGAAACATATATTAGACACACAACATCACACGAAAACACAACACATTTTTAACATACTTTAGTTGTCTGATTAATTCTGATCTGGTCAAATTACTGAAACTATATAATGATTTATATCAAAATAAACTCTACTTTCTTTAATTTTGTGTATATATGTAGCATTTTCAAAATATGTAAAATCTAAATTACATTAAAAAAAATTGAAATCTATATCATTTGAATCAACACCTTGGTACTTATTATAGAAACTAGTTGAATTGAAATTTAAATGAGTACTTTAATGTGAAATGAATAAGCTGATAAAAGCATGGAATGATCTCAATGACAAATCAAATAAAAGATGATGCAATACTAACTTGATCATATTTTCAATAGCTTCATTATCTGCAGCTTCTTTCTCCCTATCTCGTTTTTCTCTTTCCATTTCTTCTTTTCGTTTTCGTTCTTCTTCTTTCCTCTTCTGTTCTTTCAAACGAGCAGCCAACTTTCTTGCAAGGAATCCTCTTACATGACGCTTAAGAAAAGAAAAGGCAATATATGTTTACTTTAAGAAAAATGTGATATAGGTATTCATTCATCTGTAAAAGGACTAAAAAAAAATATGGAATATCCATCCGTGTGTAATTAGCATAATAAGTTTAATAATTTCTTTAATTTATCTTATCCAACAAATTAACATTCAAATTCACTCTAGAACTTACAAGTTAATACAGAAATTAAAACCTCAGAGATTTTGCCTTAAACACATACCTGTATAACAACAGCAGATCTTCTCTGTCTCTTAAACAGTAACCTAGATCTGCAGGCTCTGAAGTATGCTTGTAATATCATTACTGCTTCTCTCATTCTTAGGAATTCTGCAATTATTATCAGTCAAGAAAGTAAGTTATCACTTGCATAAGTCTTGGTTTAAAACAAATAAAATTAATTCAAAAATTAAACATAGAAAGATAATCCCATATAAATCAATATGGATTCAAAATAAAAATGGTTTGCTTTTACACTAAAATTCACCTCTTGAAGAATCAAAGTGTGATACTTACTATGTCTACAAGCAAATCCCTTCCATCTCCTCTGGATAAGGATAGCTTTTTGTGTCACGAAAACAAATCTTCTCTCTTCCAGTGGTTCAAATACTGAGTTCCTCATGAAAATCTGAAAATCATCATTTATGTATGATAGCACATTTAGGTTTAATAAAAAATAACTTTTTGTTTCCTGCAAACATCAAGATTCCATTTAAATATTGTCTTAACAGATGACAGAAAATCGAAGTTTTCCTTCTGTATTTTCTTCTTTCAACTGGCCGTCTATATGTGATCATATGATATAACTATAAAACAAAGGCTACTTAAAACCTAAGGTTAACCTGGCTATATGTATTGTGGCATATTGTTACAAAGAACTTTTTTATTGAAATATTGAGACCTCTGTTCTCTCCGTAGTTTAATTTTTTTAATTTTGGTATTTTTTGTTTTTGTCTTTTCAATTTGGTGGTTGTACCTTTGATCTATACTTTATTTCTGTGTGAAATATTAGATACCCTGTATTTATAGATTATTGATGGTTTTCAAAACAAGAGGGTGTTTCTCAGCTACAATCTCATGGAAGGGCAACAGCCTCGAGTTTGAAAGACCATTGATAATCTGTTTATCGCTATTTTGCCTATGACATCATTGATGTTTACATTGACAACGTCACGTGTGCCCTTAGTTTCTAACAATAATTTTCTATCTCAAGCGAGTAGCATGATATGAAAAATTATCCCAAAAAAAGACCAGAGGAAAAATACACAAAATAGCAATAAATCACAATTATTTACAGTTAATCATGTCTGATATAAGAACTTAAATCCTTATATCAAGATAAATATTATTTTCAGGCCAGGTTTTTTAATCTGTTGGTTTTTACATTTTTAATCTAAAAAGTTTGTATTGGGAGTGCAATTATGTATAACTTTACTTTGTATTCCAACTTTATTACATGTATTAGTGATTTCTGTACATACAATTTTTTTATTGGAAAAAGACAATAATAAGATTCAATCAAAACGTAAATTTGTATTAATTTATTTCTATTTACCCAGTGTTTAGTTTATTATACCATAGGAAACAGTAAAAAAAATCAAACAATGTGGTAAAATGTCATTTGTAAATATCCCTAAAACAAACAAAAAAAGCTTATAGTAATGGACTATTTACAAAGGTTTTGCTCCATCAAATTATTTGCATAAACTATCCTGATCACCTGCTAGATTTTTAAAATTTTAGAACACATAGATATAAGAAGATTTGGTATGAGTGCCAATGAGACAACTCTACATCAAAGTCAAAATTTATAAAAGTAAACCATTATAGGTCAAAGTACGGTCTTCAACATGGAGCCTTGGCTCACACCGAACAGCAAGCTATAAAAGGCCCCAAAATTACTAGTGTAAAACCATTCAAATGGGTAAACCAACAGTCTAATCTATATAAAAAACGAGAAACGAGAAACACTTATGAACCACATCAACAAACGACAACTACTGAACATCAGATTCCTGACTTAGGACAGGTGCAAACAATTGCAGCGGGTTTAAACGTTTTAATGGTACCAAACCTTCACCCTTATCTGAAACAATAGTGTAACTTCACAACATAGAAAGACACACTATAAAATATCAATTGAAATGGCTTAACTCAATCAAAAGACATATTTACACCAATGAACATACACTGAACAAATAAAATTGATCTATGATACAATGTAAATACAAAATAAATAAACTAAGGGAAGAATAAGGGAAGAATAATAAAAGTAACATAAAAGTAACATATCTATTAGTTAATGTGTTATCTTTTCTGGTTTTGTCTAAAACAACATTTAATTTAAAGGAAAACACTACTATGCAGATAATTTTTTTTTACATTTCAGAGATGAGGTCAGTGGGAATAAAAAAGAATCTCCCACTCAACTTAACTGCTGATTGGAAAATAGCAGAATACAAAGTGCTCTAATAAAAGTTATGAAATGCATAACTTATTTTTTGTAAAAGATTGTGTGAATGGTTCATTTCTGTTAAGTGGTTGTTGAGCTGCTGGAAAGAAGAAATATGCCCTTCAGTTCCCATTATATTATCCATATTGACTCCATATTTTGACATCAGATTCAAAAATGGAATAGAAACTGTACAACTTAAGTTTCTTCAAAAGAACATTTTAAATGTTTATGTTGTTTGTACAGTGATACAGGTGGAATTGTGGATAAGAGATGTGGGTCCACGTAACTGAATGAAAATTTATGATTGGCTGTACGTGCTGTATGAAACATCAGAAATCAGTATAAACCCAAAAATAAGCCATTCATAAAATATTCTACTGCACTGGCTGTAGAAGAGTCTGAGTTTTATCAGGAATGTTAATACCAAATGTATGATGTTCATAGATGGAACTTAAACGATGTATAATGATACTTATGTAGCACAAATGACACAACAACATCTATTTATATATCTATCAAATATAGCATTTCTCTTTACAAAGATCTTGTACATTCAGATTATTCTTACCTTATTTTTTCCAACTTGCCATTCTGTTTTTGGAAGATCTAATAAGCTTAATATTTTTTTTGAGAGAGTTTTTGGTTCATCTCCAGGATTCAAGTTTGGTGTTAAACACTTGTATTTCTCTAGGAAGTTTTCATGAGGCACATGGATAGGATATCCCTAAAATGAAAATATACAATCAGAAAAAAATCAAGGTTAGGTAAGAGTCTTTCAATTTATCTTTATATTATTAATCTATGGAATGTTTATGATCTTAGGGTTCAGATTTTCATCATGAATTGCAAGGAAAAAAAGTTAAGATTTGCATCTTGTCATAAATATGGTAAATTGGGCAATTATAATTTTGTACAATATACTGTGGATTCATTTGTGTTCAAGGGAACAATATATATAGTTTAAGGGGGGAAAATTAATTTGATGTTAGATTTGAGAATTTGTACCTTTAATAAGAAATTATAAAAAATGTTTTGTAATTTTAGGGTAAAATACTGATAATAAAAGAACAGAGTTCCAATGTCCCCTGCGTTGCACATATTTTATCTATCCAAGGTACAAGGGCAATAACTAAAAAAAAACTTTTTATAAATATCTTAGAAAAAAAATTCCTAAGGGTTCCGCCGAACCCAGTGTCTCGCCGATTTTTGCTGTTAATCGTAGGCTCAACAAAAATGAGGGAAAAAAAAAATTAAAATATTCCTCTCGATACTATCTTTTGATTGTAAGAAGCTTCTGTCCAAGTTTAGTAAAAATCCAGGATAGTTTATGAATCTAATAAATGTTTTAAAAACTTTAACTGCAAACTGTATGTAATGTTAACTGGAAGATAAACTAAGTCCATTTATAAGTAAAATACGGAAAAACGGGAACAAAATTTCCTTCTAGATACTAGCTTTTGATCATATGCAAGCTTCTGTCCTAGTTTGGTAGAAATCCAGGATAGTTTAAGAAAGTTATTAAAATTTTAAAAACTTTAACCACAGAGTGAATGTAATGTTTCCTGGCAGAAAAACTAAGTCCATATAGAGGTAAATTACGAAAAAAATGGAATTTTTTTTTACAAAATTTACTTCTGGATACTATCTTATGATCATAAACAAGCTTCTGTCAAAGTTTGGTAGAAATCCTGGATAGTTTAAGAAAGTTATTAAAATTTCAAAAACTTTGACCACAGAGTGAATATTTGTGGACGCCGCTGCCGACGACACTGACGGAATGTAGGATCGCTATGTCTCGCTTTTTGACAAAAGTCGAAGGCTCGACAATGAAGGCTTCAGAGCAAATTCAATGCAATTTCTGTTCAAATTAATATTTCCAAGGGACATAACTGTTTTAAAAATAATTGATTGGCACTGACTTTCGAATTTGACCGAGACATTGATGATATAAGCCTATAATATAAATTTCATAAAAATCTGGCAACAATTGTACACATTAGAGCCCTCACACAGCAATTTTTCATATAATCAATATTTCCAAGGGGCATAAATCTTTTAAAAATAATTAATCAGCACTGATTTTCGAACTCGTCCAAGACATTGCTGATATTAACCTATGCTATAAGTTTAATAAAAATCTGGCAATTTTCCATATGATCAATATTTCCAAATGCATAAATAACTCTCTTAGAAATAATTGATCGGCACTGGTTTCTTGAATTTGTCCGACACATTGATGATATAAACCTATAATATAAATTTCATAAAATTGTCAAGAATTGTACACATGAGAGCACTAACAATGCAATTTTCAATATAATCAATATTTCCAAGAGGCATAACTCTTTTAAAAATAATTAATCTGCACTGATTTTTGAAGTTGTCAAAAGTCAAAAAACATTGTTGATATAAACCTATAATATAAATTCCATAAAAATCTGGCAAGAGTTGTACACATTAAGAGCGCTCACACAGCAATTTTCCATATAATCAATATTTCCAAGGGGCATAACTTTTTTATAAATTATTAATCGGCACTGATTTGCACAACTCGTCCAAGACATTGCTGGTATTAACCTATGATATAAGTTTAATAAAAATCTGGCGAGAATTGTACATGTGAGAGCGCTAATAAGACTGGACGGACGGACAGTATTTCTATGTCCCCTGCTTGAAGCATATCATTTTGTTGTCCCCTGCAACGTGTGCTTCAAGCAAGATCTATTTTTCTTTCCTGTATATTCAGAAATTTTTAATATGCATTTATTATTGTGATTGTTGAGATCACCCCAGGCTTTAAATGGGGTTCCTGTTGCTCAGTCTGTAGTTTTCTGTTGTTTTCCTTTTGGCTTTTTTTGCCGAGGCGTTGTCATTTAGTTCTTCAACTTTTGAGTGTGATTATCCCTTTGATATCTTCTGCCACTCTTGAACAATGTGCTAGGCTATTATTGTAATTTCAGGAAATTTGCTGCTATCAAAAGTTAAAATGCAAGTTTTTGTTTTTGCGACTATTCAGTTGCAATTTTTGCAGTTATGAAAACACTACACAAATTTCTGAATTTACAGTATTTATGTGTATTTTGATCATGCTATATAACAAATATAATGTTCTCTATATTGAACAGAAATACCGTTGAGTGGTGAGAGATAACAGATGTTATGCACACAAGAGTTTGTTTATTTGAAATATACTGAATATCAAAGTTACCTCTCTTTTGATCCTTATAATATCCAACATTCCAGAATAGCTCAGCTGAGTAAGGACCTCTTTGTCATTATATACATTGGCTTTTTTGTCTGTGTTAGATTTAAGGCACCTCACATACCTAATAAAACAAAATAGATTTCTTTCATTCAAAATATTTTTTAATGTACAATTTCAATATCAAATGAACATATGTTGCATTTTATAATTAAAACGATTGCTGTCAGAGAGTTTTGCTCAGTTTACAGATTTTCTTAACTTTCATTTTTCCCCGTGAGAAGTTTAGCAAATGGAAAGTTCTGGGCGGAAAGAACTAACTAGCCGATAAGTTCCGGAGGAACTTATTAACTAGTTACTTTGTTCTTCCTTTGGTTTAAAAGTTCCACCGGAACATACCAACTAGTTAGAAAGTTCCTTTTTGCCAAATTAGTCAAAACCGGAACTAACAAACTAGTCCAAAAGTTCCAACTGAACTTATCAACCAGCCAGAAAGTTCCATTTGGAGAATTGATGCAAAGTAAAAGCGCAACATATTATATTTGAACCTTTCAAAGGGCAACCAAGATACTGATTACAAAAGTCAAATGGAACTTATCAACTAGCCACACAGTTCCTCTTTGGCAAATAAGTCAAAACCGGAACTAACAAACTAGCCCGAAAGTTCCAACGGAACTTATCAACCAGTCACAAAGTTCCACTTGGCATATTTGTCCCCAAAGAAACCCCTTTCAGTGCGTTGGGTATTCTTGTAAATTAATGATTTGCTCTTATATATACTGATACTCATTCTTCCCCCTCTTTCTACAAAAAGGACGAAATATGGTATATTCGGAACGATGTAACTAGTTGTTCTGTTCCGCCAGAACTATTCAACTAGCTACATTGTTCGGGGACTTTTCTACTAGCTACTTTTTTCCAGAACTTTTCGACTGCACTCGGGAATAAAACAACTAGTTGGAAAGTTCCATCGGAACGAAATAACTAGTTGAAAAGTTCCACCGGAACAAAGTAACTGACGGAACATAGTGGCTGTTACATGATCACATGACCCACTTAGTTCACGTAGAATATTAAAGTTTATTTGCAATTAATTGCAATCTATTCTATTTAATAAATAAAATGTATGACTGTACCTTCAAACTGGATATCTATATCCACAATTAATGAATAACAGAAGTAATCTTGCAAATTTTATCCATAAGCACATGTTAAATCTATTTATATCTACTTCCTGTCATTTAGGCGGGAAAAATAGGGAGACTTTGTTGTAGACATTGAATATGGTTACTTATAGACCTAAGATAAATTTATAGATTTAGGAATTCTTTTTAAATGGATCATGACAAATAAAAATTTAGATTTTAGTGCAGTATTAAGTCTGTATCAATGTTTGATTATCACCAAAGACAAGAAAGGTTAATATTTACATAAAATCTATGGCAAAATGTTTTTAAATTTATGAAAAATTTCTTTTTTTTTAAATTTAAGATAGAAACTGGTTGAAACAATAAATCAATATTTGTTCTTGTTATTTCATATCTCCTTATGACAAGAATCCTTTCACATACAACAACTTTCTTTCTAGAAACTATAAAGTTTTTTTTAAATTGAACATTTTTGGTCTCCTTTCAATGATATTTTTTTTTTATTGATCATGGATTTTATAAAAGATTTGATTACTTTAGATTTAGATGAATATTTTGTAATGAATCATGTTTTATTTATTTAAAAAAAATATTAAAGTATACAAACTGTTTATTGATTTACTTCTTTTTTTACCAATAATTTTCTGACTCAATGTCTACATAACACAGTACCACAGTGTTAAAGCAAAACAAGAGACATACTGCAGTAACTAGAAAAATAGCTAAGCAGATCGACGCGACACAACTGGTTGTATGAATCATTTCACCAAGCTGTCCACACACGTTACCCTGGTGCTATCCAAAAATCCTGGGGAGAACACTGACAATGAACCATGAAAATGAGATCAAGGTCAGATGAACCCTGGCAGACAGAACACTGTACAATCATTCCATACACCAAATATAGATGACCTTTTGCTGATAGTATATGATAATCAGACAAAACAACGAAAATTTATCATTGACCAATGAACCATGAAAATGAGGTCAAGGTCATATGAAACTGCCAGTCTGACATGTACATCTTACAATCATTCCATACACCAAATAAAGATGCCCTATTGCTTATTGTATCTGAGAAAAAGACCAAACCACAAAGACTAAACATTGTCCAATGAACCATGAAATTGAGGTCAAGGTCAGATGAAACCTGCCAATTGGACATGTTTACCTTACAATCATTCCATATAAATATCATCTTAAGCTGATCTATTGCTTATAGTATCTGAGATACAGACTTGACCACGAAAACATAGCATTGATCACTGATCCCTAAAATGAGGTCAAGGTCAGGTTAACCCTGTCTGACTGACATGTAGACCTTGCAAGGAATTCATATAACCATTATATTTATCCTATTACTCATAATAAATGAGTATTTCACATGACTAAAAAAAACTTATTCACTGAATCATGAAAATGGGGTAAAGGACAATGGACATATGACAGACGGAAACTTTGTAACATATGGTATCTGCATACAAGGAATGAAGCATCCAGGTCTTCTACCTTCTAAAAATATTAAGCTTTATACAAATAGTTTACCCATCCGCCACATTGTTATCCCAGTTTAGCATTCTATGACAAAATTCTGAGACTTTCGTCGTAGGCGAGTTAAAAAACCTAAATATGCATTTAAGTCCCAAATCTTGTAATTTGATTGTTTAATATCAATGTCAAACATGGAACATCGATGGCAAAATACTAACCAAGGATTTGTAGTGGTCAGAATATCAACAAGAGCATTCAACTGATGTTTAAATGTATCACCAACAGTTGGTTTTTTACTGGTTGTCCTAGAAATAGTTTGTCTTCCTCCCATATCTTCTAATTTAACTCCAAGTAAATCCTATAAAAGTAGACAAAAATACTTCACTTTCTGATAAAAACATCTACTTCTATAATCTTAATTTAACCTATTTTTATAGTTGTATATGTTTTAGTACTCTTTGGAAACTTGTATACCTTTGTAAATAGTAACTGTCAATAATTCAAAACAAACAAAAAAATTTCATTTGCACCACAAATCATATTTCATTTGCCCCAAAAATAAAACTTTTCATTTGCCCCAATAATACAGGTAAATACAGGTAAATAAATTAAAAATAGATTTATTCAAAAGAAACTTTTAATAATAACTTTAATAACTTTATAACACAGTTTTTGTTTGCATAATAAAACATATTCCTCAGAAATAAGTGATTTCAAAACCATAACGAATGCACTATACCCCGAAAAGTTCCACTGATTACCATGGTTGTGTTCGTTCAAAGTTTTTATTTTTTTTGTTGTTGTCCATATGTGTTGTTTTTCTGGCTTTGCAAGTTTTTTTGTACATCTAAACAACTTGTCTCCATTTTTCAGAACATTAGATAACCTATATATGTGGTCATAAAACAAATACTGTAACAGACTACTTTCCTGTATTTTTCTCCGAAATACTGTTTGAATTTTTTGGTGCAAATGAAATATAACCTTGTGGCGCAAATGAAAGATTGAATTATGTAAAAATTGGCACAAATGCAATGGGCCCAAAAATATTTCACTACTAGATGCCAAGAATTAATTGTCCCATTCAACTGTATTATATTGATCTTTCGTTTTTCTGCACATTGGCCTTAATTGATTTTTTTTGTTTATTAACTAAGTATTGTTGAAAAATTCAGATTTCAAATACTAACATATTTTCATACATATAAAACAAGGGAGAAAAAATAAATTAAAATAAATGGGGAATGTGTCCATGGGACACAGATGATGCCCCCGCTTGCATATAACATTATAAAGGGTATAACTCAAGAACTGTAAAAGTGACCCTACCCAAATTTGTACTTGATCTGAGTTTTGTGGTAATAAGCATTGTGCTTAAGTTTCATAACATTTGGTTGAGGCAAACCAAAGTTAGAGAACAGAAACAAATATTTCAGGAATTTTTCCATTTTTAAAGGGGCATAACTCTAGAACGGTAAAAGTGACCCTACCCAAATTTGTACTTGATCTGAGTTTTGTGGTAATAAGCATTGTGTATAAGTTTCATAACATTTAGTTGAGGCAAACTAAAGTTAGAGAATGGAAACAAAAATTCAGCAATTTTTCCATTTGTAAAGGGCATAACTCTAGAATGGTATAAGTGACGCAACCAAAATTAAAACTTGATCTGTGTTTTGTGGTAACAAGCATTGTGTATAAGTTTCATAACATTTGGTTGAGGCAAACTAAAGTTAGAGAACGGACACGAAAAATTCAGCAAGTTTTCCATTTTTAAAGGGGCATTACTCTAGAACGGTGAAAGTGACGCCACCAAAATTCAAACTTGACCAGTGTTTTGTGGTAATGATTATTGTGTATAAGTTTCAAAACATTTGGTTGAGGCAAACTAAAGAAAGAGAACGGAAACGAAAAATTCAGCAATTCCATTTGTAAAGGGGCATAACTCTAGAACGGTAAAAGTGACGCCACCAAAATTCAAACTTGATCTGTGTTATCTGGTAATAAGCATTGTGTATAAGTTTCATAACATTTGGTTTAGGCAAACTAAGTTAAAGAACGGAAACCAATTTTGGGATGTACGGAAGGACGTACGTACGTACAGACGGACAAGAGTAAAACTTAATGCCCCCTCCGCTACGGCAATGTACGAATGTACGATTAATTTTATACAGACGATTTAATTTATAGGCGTTCTTACTTTAATCTTTCCATAAAGAAACTTGCATGACAACACTATATGTATCTAAACTTAAAATGTATCAAAAGATAAATATCATACCTGAAATCTGGTTAAATCTTGAACAAAAACATTAACAGAATTATGCATCATTTCAAACAGCATGTCTTGTTGTGTGTCTTTGTTTTTATCAAGGAAGCCCTGGACTTTATATGTAACAGCACCAGCATAATGTTGTATACCAAACTCTACTTCCCACATCCTCCTGTCTCCTTTTATATAGCAAGGATGGCTCTCAAAAGCTTCATGTTGCTTTGTTATATAGGATTTGTCAGTACCCTAAAAAGAAAATATAGTCCCATATCATAAATCTTTTTTCAAAGAATGTAATTAATAGCACCTATCTAATGAGTCAAGCCCTTTAAAACCGAGTTTTAGTTTGTTCTAAAGTTGTGCAGTTTTTCACTATATCAGATTAGGGAAGGATTCTGTGCCACAAACATGTTTAGTCTAGTCACATTCTTTAGTGCCTGTCCCAAGAAAGAGCCATCAATACAATGGTTGTTGTTGGTCACTGTCTACAATAAGTGTTTTTCACATGTTATAGAATAGACTAGGTTGTTGGTTTTCTTTTCAATCATCTAACACTTTGCCATCCCAAGATAATAACAGTTTACTGTAAGGTATTGGTCTCACTCATTTTTGAAAGGCTACAGTAGTACACATCTTTGTGTTTCTGGTCTTTGGAGGATAGCTGTCTCTTTAGCAGTCTTAACATGTCTCTTTCTTATTATATATTACAATTTGCTATAAAATTAGTTTCAATGGTTTATTCTAATTAATATTTAGTATGTTTTTAAAATATGTTAGTAAACCCAGTTTTTCAAACAGCAACTGAAATGAATAACAAAACCTCTGTAAATGAAAACTAAAAAAATCTATAGCTTATTTTCAAAGTGAGTAAATACAAAAACTATTTAGCTTACATTCAAGCAGGCATTAAAGCAGCTCTTCCATACAAGGAATGGTTAGATCAAGAAAATAGTACAATATATTCAATGACAAACAGTAATTTTTCTTATGCAAAAACCTGGAAATTTCAACTGTGAATGCTCATTCTACCTCTTTAACAAATCATGGGGTTTCTGTGGTGTCCCAATTGCTCTCATTATGGCTAGTTAAGTTTTAGACATTCAATGTTAGTTTCTTTCCTGGGCTAATACTTTTCATAGATATTATGATTAAATATTTTAAATTCCAATAAATATTTGTTGGGAATAACTTAATTAAGTTTCTTATATTTATGTCTGGAGGCAATTCACATAAATGAAATCTTTTTCTTTGTCAAAGTCAAATTTCAGAATAAATTATCAATATTTTGCTTTGAATATTTCTCTTGAAAAAAAAAAAACCAAAGTAACATATATGTGGATGGGCAAAAGACATATCAAAATAAAACAAATTGCACTTAAATCCATCACATTAAAAAAACAAAAAATTGTCTACATCTAATGCTCTTACCTGAGGAAATCTACATTCTTCATCTACACTTTTTAAGATACATCTTGGGGACTGAAAAATAAAAAATAAAACTGTTTAATTTGTAATATATGATGCATACATAAAAATCACACAATTCAGTATAATCTTCATCCTTAAAACTAGTATTGTATTGTCCTACAAAGGCTGGCAGGTCGATAATGTTTTCATTGTTATTTGCCTGCAATAGTATAACTTGCAAGTTGAAAATGCTTTAGGGATTTTTATGTCTAATTGTATCCAGATTATTCAATAGGACTTAACATTACCTTATTATACCAAGCATTGATGAAGATTGGCTGTAAAACTCTTGTTGTGCAGAAGGAATATCTTACAAAAGATAGTTTCAAACTAAGTAACATGTCAAACCTATAAATTATAAGTACAGTGTATGTTTTGAAGCAACTCCAGGTTTATTTGTCCTTTAGTTCATATTGTTTTCCTTTCACAAGTATGTTGTTAATACTAAAATACTTTCACAAGTATGTTGTTAATACTAAAATAAAGCTCTTTGTTCTTGGTTTCCATGTAAGGTACAACAAAACAGTAAGCATCATAATCCCATTTATATATATATATATATATATATATATATATATATATATATATATATATAAACAAAAAGTGTGCTTTACTTTAAAATATGTCTATTTTTATGCCAAATTAGATTTTCTTCATTTTATTTTATTCTATTGTCAATTTCAAGGGTATTTTGGTATAACAAAAGGAATGTGTACATATCCCATACATAATTGAAATAAGAATAAAACATTCTACTTTAATTTAGAACTGTTTAAAAATCAATTAATTCTGAAAAAATGTTAAATTGTATACAATAAAAACAAACCTTTTCGATGAGCTCTAAACATGGTGAATTATCAGTGAATGTGATGTGTGCAAACTCTATTTCTTCTTCTTTATACTGAAAGGGAAACAGTAAACATTTAAGAAAATAAAAAGAAAGCTAAAATGGAGGCTTTAAAAAGTCTTTGTCACTCATCTTGATCTATGTGCATCTTCAACAATAGCCATTCTCCAACATAGTAGACTAAAATATAATTCATGACTAAAATATCTTTTTTGTTGATCGTGTATATTTTCAACAAATGACACAAAAATTGGGTAAAAAATCATAATTCAAGAGCAATAACTCCTATTTCAGCTACATTGTATTTGACTTATTTGTACAACTACATGTAATTTCGTTATTTACAACTTTACTCCATCTTATATAATTTCTGCACAAAACACAAAAATTGTCAATTAAGGACAACAACTCCAATAAGAATTTGTCTGACAAGTTTGGTAAAAATAGACCGTAGGTAGATCTTCTAGCATTTTATATCTATATTTTAATTTTTAGTTTTGGTAGCCATGTTGGTTGGCAGACAGGATCATCAGACACATTAGCAAGACACACCAAGGATGATTGTGGCCAAGTTTGGTTTTAATTTGCCAGGTTGTTTTAAAGGAGATTTTTGTAAAATTTAATTTACAATGACAACAATCATGACAATGGACCATGACGGAGGATAGATGACACATAATGGCAAAAGCTGACAGTGGGTCACATCATTTAAAACAACTTCTATGGTAACAAGAAATGATTGTAACAGGATGCTGTTACGAAGTCTCCCAAACGAAGCTCCCATAATTCGTAATTCCCAGGGTCGCCTGACATTCGGCAAAGTCCAGTGAAAATTAGTTTGGTCCAGTAAAGTTATATGCATTAGTGATGCCTGGGGACTAACCCTTTATATATCATTCAAATCATCTTGGCATGACAAACCAGAATATATATGGTTTAGGGGTGGGGATCTCGACCATTTACAAGATATTAGAACTTTTTCAAATGGCAGGGGGTCAGGATGACCCCTGGGGACTAACCCTGTATATCATTCAAACCATCTTAGCATGACAAACGAGAATATATATGGTTTAGGGGTGGGGATCTTGACCACTTACAAGATATGAGAACTTTCTTAAATGGCATGGGGTGGGGGTGACCCCTGGGGACTAACCCTGTATTTCATTTGATTTGCTTTATCATGACAAACCAGAATATATATGGTTTAGGGGTGGGGATCTCGACCATTTACAAGATATTAGAACTTTCTCAAATGGCAGGGGGTCGGGATGACCCCTGGGGACTAACCCTGTATATTATTCAAACCATCTTAGCATGACAAACGAGAATATATATGGTTTAGGGGTGGGGATCTTGACCACTTACAAGATATTAGAACTTTCTCAAATGGCATGGGGTGGGGGTGACCCCTGGGGACTTACCCTGTATTTCATTTCATGTGCTTTATCATGACAAACCAGAATATATATGGTTTAGGGGTTGGGATCTCGACCATTTACAAGATATTAGACCTTTCTCAAATGGCAGAGGGTCGGGATGACCCCTGGGGACTAACCCTGTATATTATTCAAACCATCTTAGCATGACAAACGAGAATATATATGGTTTAGGGGTGGGGATCTTGACCACTTACAAGATATTAGAACTTTCTCAAATGGCAGGGGGTCGGGATGACCCCTGGGGACTAACCCTGTATATCATTCAAACCATCTTAGCATGACAAACCAGAATATATATAGTTTAGGGGTGGGGATCTCGACCATTTACAAGATATTAGAACTTTCTCAAATGGCAGGGGGTCGGGATGACCCCTGGGGACTAACCCTGTATATCATTCAAACCATCTTAGCATGATAAACCAGAATATATATGGTTTAGGGGTGGGGATCTCGACCATTTACAAGATATTAGAACTTTCTCAAATGGCAGGGGGTCGGGATGACCCCTGGGGACTAACCCTGTATATCATTCAAACCATCTTAGCATGACAAACCAGAATATATATGTTTTAGGGGTGGGGATCTTGACCACTTACAAGGTATTAGAACTTTCTTAAATGGCAGGGGGTGGGGATGACCCTTGGGGACTAACCCTGTATTTCATTTAATGGGTTTTATCATTTAGAACATTTTCAATTAAAAAGATTGTGTCTATTACAAACGGTTTTCAATTTATAATCATTTGAAAATTTAAAAAAATAAAATCCCATAGGGTTCTATAGTAAAACCCTCTTTTCTTTTTGCCCCTCAAAGTACCCCTTAATAAACCCCATTGCACAAACAAAACCCTGATTGCACCACTAGACATGTTAGTCTAACATATTGTGAAACCCCAAGTTCATCTGACAAGCGGTTTTGGAGAACGGGTGCGGACAAGTTCAAATTTAAAAGCGGCGGAAGAGAAAGAGGAAGAGGAAGAGGAAGAAGAATAATAATAATAATAAGAACTGAGCAAAAACAATAAGTCTTCCCAAACTTCGTTTGGGAGACTTAACTAGAGGATAGCGTTGGGAGCCAAGTAAATTGAGATGCAAATAAGAACTCTTCTCAAAAGTAGTGAATGTTATTTAATATAAACATAGCTTAAACCCACTGAGGGCAAATTTTCTGATGCACCACTAATTCCTCACCAAACCCCAAGGGATTTTAAGGAAGTGATGAAACAATTTTTGTACATATGCACAGGGTTGGCTCAGTTGAATTAGGTTTTTTACCATGGCTTTTATTATAGGATTTTCTTCCTTGTACCTTACACACCTTTTAGTAGTGGTAAATAATCATGCATAGTTTCATTACCCAACTCAAAGGGGTTTGAAAGTTAGAGTGGAACTGGTTTTTGAACATACATGTCTATACAAGGGTGACTAAGTTGAACTAATTTTTACCATGACTTTCACTGTATGGTTTTTCTTCCTTATTTGCAACACACCTTCTAGTAGTTGTGAATAATCATGCCAGGTTTTATTACCCTACTTCAAGGGGTTTGAAAATAAGAGACCTAACATGATTTGTTGTGGATGGATGTAATTATGCATGCTTACTATCCAACTGATATAAGTATTCTTTTTTTATAATAATTTACTCATTTAATATGCTTTACCTCATTTGACCTTGTCATGAAAACAAATCATATTTTTTTTATCTATTACTTTAAAAATAATATATTTGGAAGTCTATTATTCCTTGTAATGGCAGGCAAATTTACATTAATTACAGAAAATATTCTAGAATTTTCACATTTGAGAACAAATATAATGAATGCGATTATTGAACAGCTTCTTAGGTTCAACAGTTATACAAAGGAGAAGGTAAAATTTTAAGGCTTATTTGGTCATGCATTCTGATAATTCACCAGATAGTAAAAAAATGATTGTTTTTCAGAAAATGAAAGTACATGTCATAAGGAAGAAGTGACAGTTTTAAGCAGAAAATTCACAATTTCACTGAATTCAATCTCATTTGCACATGTTGAAGGCTATATAACCCATTAGAAGGAAACTATTTCAAACAATACTTCAATGTTTTATTAAGTACAAAGATTCAAAGTTTCATTTTGCAAATTTGAAAAAAAAAAAAACATTTATTTTTTAGGCTCAATTTTACCACCCATATTATACCCAATCAACTGAGAGACTGTATTTAAATAATACAGACAGTTTTGGTGAGAGGTTATATAAGAAAGAAATTGTTGTTATAATGAACAAAGAAGTTGATATTTTACAGTGACTTAAGATATGATAACTATATAAATGTGTATAATTCAAAGAGGAATAACTCTACTGTACCTAAGTTTTTGAACTTTTCACCTTTTCAATTAAACATTTTTAGAAAGCTAAAAATCAATATTTTTGTCATGAATATTTCATGCATTTGTTTTTCTGTTTTTTTTTTACTTATCAATAGTTTGTAAGTAATGGTTGAAGTCTAAAAAAACTTTTTCAACACAGGTGTGCCAAAAAATAACCTACTATATTTTTGTTGTTATTGATAATAAATTTTTGTCTATTTTGAATTAAGGTATATTTGGGAATATACATTTACATCATAAAACCACAGCCCTGTATAACCTGTGGTTTTTATTTGACAGTACATATTTTAAATTACCACCAGATCAAAGAAACACCTTATCTTTTCACTTACTATTTCCTGTTCTATAGCAAATACATAATGATTGAAGAATCTGTGCAACTTTTCGTTGGTATAGTTAATGCAGAGCTGTTCAAAACTGTTTATCTGAAATGAGATAAAAGCTACATCTGCTTAATCACTGCTATATAATATAAGGAAGCTAAAGTATTCGCCAGAGCTTTACTCTTGTTGCTAATCACCATATCAATAACCTATAAATTATATTAATATTCAATATACAACTAATATTGATAAAAAATATTTATTAAAAAAACAAACATAATGGGTTACTGTTGAACAGTTATTTGAAATGGGGGTTATAAGTTCTGGGTAAAAAAAGGTATAGTTTTGCGCTAATTTTTTTTTAATAAAAAGTGAAATAAAATCTTCATAATCTTTAACGAGGATAATATATGACCATATACATGCAATTTAGACATTAAAAATACTTTATGGATAATTTTTAATTTGTAAAGTGAAATATAGTACTCTAATGTTACACAGTCACTTGACATATTTGGAAATTTTGTCAAACTGTAAAAGTGACTTTTGTAACCAGGTTGAGGGCAATACGAAATAACTGATCATACTTTGTCTTTAGAAGATAAATTTTGCTATGAAATAACTCATAATAAATACTGTAAATCTGTCCTAGGACTAAAAAAACACTTGTAATATTTCAGCCTAAACAGAACTGGGCAGACTTTCTATGGCTTCATTTCTTAAACCACAAGTTATGTTATAGTTCTGTAGATTTCATACCCATGATATTAATCCTCTGTTTAAAGAAGCCTATGAATTAAAAAACTTCCTGCATAATGATGGTATTCATAGTTGGTATAGTTTAGCTCTAAATATATTTAGTAAGGCCGGATTAGATGATGCAGATTTTTACACTTCTGATAAACTATATATATAGCAAAATTAAATATTCCTTAAAGACGATGTTTAAACAGATATCACATGATGTCTTAAATAAACTTTCTTCTATAATGGACAGTTCAAAATTATTTCTTTACAGCCAAATAAAATGTGAGATAAAAATAGAGGACTACTTATCAAATAAATCAAAGGAGTAGGGGGAATAAGGCCCTTATTTGGCCCAAATATTACTGCAAATTTAAAAGTTATCATACATATTCTTAAATTTGTCATAACTAGACTAAGGTACCAGCAGGAACATATATATTGACTATATATTAGATATACTGTTCCCAGGGTACCAGGTATTCAGAAAATAAAAACAAATTTCACGTTTAACGAGTTACCATGACAACAAATCATGACGAAACTTGTATATTTGGTAAAATTTCTTGATTTTCCTTGTTTGTAATCAACTTTTAAGTATATTTTAGATTGGCAAAGTATGTGCACACACAAGAACAACTTTATATTTGGTGAGATTATGTCAACAGTTATAATAAAGCTTCTCTTGAATTATTTTGATGTTTCTTTGCTGCGCACGATGTTTCCACAATGGAATTAAAGGTGGAAAACTGCATAAATTCTGTATTTTTCATCTCTTTCATGAAACGGTACATATTATGACGTAATTGTGACGTCATCAGATAAAAAATCTTATGTTTTTCATTTATATTTCCTGACTCTATGCATTTCCAAACAGTATGTGCCTTAATGCCCCTACTCCTTTAAAACCAGACAATGAATATCAAAATTTCAGGTAAGAGACCATAACCTAGAAGTTAAAATGGGAAGATATAATAATATACCCAGAGACTAAAGGTTATCATATGTAAATTTTGTAATAAACTTGATGATGAATATCATTTTTTTTTTTCTAGATAGTAAACTGAACTCAACTATAAGAGGTCCTCAGTGCCCAGTGGTCTAAGTGGTTGAACTACTGTATTACAAGCCTGTCAACACTGAGGTAGTAAGTCTTAATTGACTAGGATTGTCAGTTTTCCTACCGAAGGTCAGTGGTTCTCTCTTGGCACTTCTGCTTCCTCCACCAATAAAAACTGACCGCCACAAAATAGCACAATAGTGCTGAAAGTGGCATTAAACACCAATCAATCAATCAATCAATTTTTAGACATCAGTTATTCTTTATTAACCTGGTTTTACAAATTCTCAACCACTGTTCAAGCTAAAACAGCTTTTAAATCCTGAATCTGAACTTTTGTCACCAGTTGGTGCCTTTAAAAAGCAATCTTTGCGAAAATGAAGTCCATGTCCATCAAAAGTTACATTAACATTACCACTTTTTGGGTTTATGTTTAAACTTGTAATTCTTGACTGTTGTGTTATATTTTGTGTATTTTTGATTGACCCTTATAGGTGTAATTTGCAGATAAAATTACTTACAACCACCATTGAAAGTTATATAGAAATATCAAGCTAATTATTGTATTATATGTTTATCTGACCACAGATGAATTACAGACATTATTTACATTCTGATATTCTATGTTTTGTTTATAGCAAAAAAAAAAAAGGACAGCAAATTAAAGAAAAATAGAAAATAACAAAAATGTACATGTCAACCATCATCCCCTCCAGATATGATTTACGTTAACAATGGTAAACTTCCAACTTACTAAAACTTAAACATTATTAAAACAAATTTTTATTTTTATATTTCACATGTAATCTGTCAGCTACTTAATTATATGGGTAAGATATATGTACCTGTAAAGTGAAGTCAGAAACAAACATGCTTTGGGGCTAAAGTATGAGCTAAATATCTGATATTAAACCCTGGTGCAAATTCTTTTCATTTTCAAGATTACTTCTGATGAGTGATAACTTAAACACATTTTCCAAAGGAGATCTGCTTACATAATTTTTGCAAATAGTAATTATTTAAATAAATAATGTAATAAAATTATTATATATAAACCTTTACACAGTGAACACCCCACAAACCACTGCCCAATTTCTTACTGTGAATAAATATTTTGTTCAGATACCTATCATGGATTAATATGTTTCTTTGCAGGTTTATCAATCATCAGATAAATCAGATATACATTTTAACTTATCAGACTAGAACATTCTATTGGTATCATGCTGTGTAACATTCTTGTACTAAGTTAAGTACATTAGAGTTCTGTTCTGAATGAATCTGTTCTTTCCTGTAACTGCATCCTCTGATATTTTTGTAGACAATATCCAAAGAAAAGCGACAGGCAGAAACCTGTGTCACAAAGTTAAGGAAAATTGAAATATTGCCTGCCCCCTCCCTTATGGAGCTTCATTTATGGTTAATCTAGATTTGTTCCACTACAAATTTTGTCTAGTTTGGGGGCCCATGCCACCCCCCCCCCCCCCCCCCCCCTTTAAAAATTCTGGATCCGCACCTGAATGAGACGTTATAACTGACGTTATTTCTATTAACAGAGTGACTTGACAAGAGGCTTCAAGAAGCCTTTGCTGGGTTCTAGCTGCACTGATGCTGCGTAAAGCAAACATCAATCAATCAAGGAGCCTGAACAGCTCACATGATAATCACTCAAATCATGTTTACATATAAATTTCAAAGCAATGATAAATGCCAAACTTTTACTGAAAAGCTTTTTCTTTGAGAGAACTTCATCAATTCAAACCCAAAAGATCCAAATATACCATTGAAACAAATTAATCTTTAACAATGATTATGGCCAAGTTTTGTTCCAATTTAACCCTATGGTCTTCAAGTTATTTTTTTAAAAGAATAAAGTGATGCCAGAAGCTCACACTTGCCAATCAGGCCATGTAAGTTAATTATCACTAAGTATTTTCAGGGACATTTTCCTATAATGTTATACAACATACTTGAAATGTGTAACCTTAAAATAAAGATGTCATACTTGACAATTTATGACCTAATTAATAACCTCTGATTGATGTGTTCACAACAAGTTATGCCTTACTTCAGTTATAATGCACCAAATGCTACTCATTCTGTACTTAAAAAGTTGTAAGACTACCACCAGTGTAAAGCCTTATGATCAGTATCTTGTCATGATAGGGTCCAAGGAAACAATACCCATCTTTTTATGAAAATGAGTAATTCAACATGGTTATTTAACAACTTTTGTAAGATGTATAATTTGACATAGATTTTGGATACTGATTAGCATGGAAAATTTACTTCTACATAGACTAAACTTAAAATCAAAGAAAGATATCAAATAAAAGCTAAATTGTACATGAAATGTTTATGTCTATTACTTATTTCTATAATCTGAGAAAAAAGTTACAATAAACATGATAAATATACCTCAAAGTTCTCAAATCCAAATATATCCAAAACTCCTAAAAATCTTGATTCATGTTGCCCTGGATTCGTACATTTATTGATAGCATCTACAAGCCATGCAAATGATCTGGAGTATAAGGCTTTGGCCATGGCATGTCGATTTTCACTTGCCTAAAACGAAAAAAAGACATTTGCAAACTATGAATAATAACTTTTCAAGCATGGGATTCCATATCTATACCATTAGGTTGTTCCTGTGAGAAATGTAGAAACTTATTTACTTTTATAAAGGGATTCATTTAAAAGAATCAGCGTCACAAGTCTGTAGGCTTTGTTCAGGGAGAAAATTAAATGGAATGATAGATAACAAAGTGCCTGAATCCTCCTTCTTGAGGTACATTTTTACAACTAAGATAATAATAATAAGTCTTACTTTTATTCTAAGAGGGAGAAAAGTAAGAAATTCAAAATTCAACAAGAGTACACACTGTTTAAACATGTTAAATGAAATTCTTTGAGTACTACATGTATGTCTACAGTTATCACACAAAGGCTAAGCTATAATCAATGATCGATCTATGAAATAATGAAAATGAGGTCAAGGTTAGATGAACCCTGCTAGACAAACATATACACATTACATTCTTCCTATATATCATGTAAACTTAACTAATTACCTACAATATCTGACAGAGTAACTGACTCATAAAAACTTATTGTTTACACCATATATGTTTCGATTCCTAACATCACTGAAGAGACATTAATTTTTGAAATCCGGATATGGTGTACTAATTTTTGCACCTATTGTTTGTGGTATACCATCTTTTCATTAAGTTTATTGTTTTTTATGTTTGGTTTTAAATTAATAGCTAAGATCCATTTTGTTACATCTGGTGATCCGTTTATTTGGCAATCGCCAATGGCAGTCAGCAGGGTTTAAGAACATCCGTTGTTCGACCTGCTAGTCAAATGTGTTTTGTTAAAATATACTTTCTCACTTTTTTGGTCTTTTGGAAAATGTTGCTTGTGCTGTATTTAATTAGACCCCTCTACCAAGAAATTTGTTTTGCATGCACACATATAAAAATTGCGGTTTTTATCAAACGCAATCTTAGGTTTGAACGTTGTTCTCAATTTAGACTTGTTTATATATATATATATATATAATTACTCTTAATATCAACTCAACAATGTTAAATCTGCAAATTTGCAGAAGCAAATTTTTGTTCTTCCCTCGCCGGGATTTGAACTCGTGCTATTAGGATATCGAGACAACACCGCCTGCACTGTGTCCAGCGCTCTAGACCACTTGGCCACCTAGACTGAACAAAAATTCAGCTTTCGGTGGCCTAGTATGTAGTAGATCTGTTTTAAATATCTACAATATCTGAGAAACTGGCCTACATTACCTTGTCATGAAAACTTAATGTTCACTACAGAACCATGAAAATGAGGTCAAGGTCAAATGATCCTTGTCAGAATGACATGCATTTTATTCACCATATATATATATATAGTTGATCTATTACCTCAAGATATTTGCCACTGGACATAAAGCAAACAATCAATCAATATAACATGTACCTACAATATCTGAGAGACTCACCTACTCATAAAAGCATTAAAATGATTAATTGATTGTTGGTGTTTAACACCACTGTCAGCACTGTTTTTCTTACAGGAAGAAAGCCTGCTTGTCAAGAGAAAACCACAGACTTTAAGCAGGAAAGCTGGCAATCCTAGTCAACAAAGATAAGGTTGAACTGCCACATGTGGGTTCGAATTCACAACCTCAATGTAGATCAACTACTTAGATCATTTGGCTACTGAAGCCCCCCATTGAAATGAGGTCAAGGTAAGAAGAACTCTGTCAGACGGACTAGTACACATTACCATCATTTTATACGCCATATATATATTTGATCTATTACCTGGAACATTTGAGAAACTAACCTAATCATGAAATCTTAGTGTTGACTAGGGAATCTTCAACAATGAAAATGATGTGAATGTCAGATGAATTCTGTCAGAAGGACATGTGCACCTTAAAATCATTCTATGTACATATTAAGTTGGAATAGAAAAGAAAAGATGTAGTGTATCAATTCTAGATACAAAATCACTAGGCACACATGAAAAAACTAAAAGCAAAGGAATAGTGCCGTTATCGCTGTTCTCATCGAAGTCACTGGGGCCTTCCACTTGGAGAAAAATCTCTCATCCCACTGCAAGTTCAAGACGCCTGTAGCACTGGTCTTGACCTATTTCCTACAATATCCTAGAAACTGACCTAAACAAGGAAACTTAACCTTGACTAGTGAATCATGCAAATGAGATCAAGGTTGGATGAACCCTGTACAGAACAGACATGTACATCTTATATAGTTGAACTATTACCAACAATATCTCAGAAACTGACCAAATCACAAAAACTGAACACTGATTAAAGTATTATCAATTTCAGGTCAAGCTCAGGGAAACCCTGTAGGACAGACATGTACATCATTCAATCATTTTGTACACCAAACAAGTGATATCCAGTAGTTTTAATACATACCTCTTGCACTTTAAATGGAATGCTTGTGACTGTTCCCCGAACCTGAATTTGTCTATATAAAAGAGAATCTGTTAATGGTTCTGCTTCAAATCCTAATAACATACAAATCATGTCTAATATCTCCTTATCCTTTGATGTCAAATCACTTTTTTCTCCTTCTACATCTTCAAACGTCAAATTACCTAAATGCAATATTGCGGAAATCACAGAAAATATTCCATCCACCATCTGATCTGGAATTTTTAACACATTCATAGCTAATCGTAATCTATCAAACATTTTTGTATCATTAACGCCATTTAAAGTTGTACATCCACTCTGGTTTAAATAAAAATAAGTATTTATAGGCTGAACAAAAAACTGTTCCCTGAATTCAGCACTTGCATCAGCACCAGCAATAAACTGATAAAAGACATGGTAGTTGCGTTCATTTTTGGATTGGAATGTAATCCTGGACTGTTCCAGTAAGTAGTCTTGTACAATACATCCTTTAATTTGTGAAGAATCATCAAAACACACTTGCATAAATTTTCCAAAACGACTAGAGTTGTCATTTCTTACTGTTTTGGCATTACCTGTAAAGATAAAAAAATAACAGATGACTTTTTTTTAATCATGAACACAGACAATGAAATATTTTGTTGCTTCTACTAGCCTTAAAACTTGGTACATTTAATTGCTTACTCTAGTTTGGTAGTAAACTAAACCTCAGAAAAATAGATGGTCAAAATAACAGGAGTTAACCTACAGTATCTGATCCACATTATTTGGAAGTTTAAGATGCATAAAAGGCGATGTAAGAGAAACATCAATGAAATGCAACCCAACAACAAAAATATCCAAAAGCCATATAGAGGTCAACAACAGACAAGAGTCTATACAATACTTAGGTTGTTCTGTTAAGTTGTAATGGAAGAGTTGTGGATTTTAGATGTGTGTCTGTCAATGAACAACAATAAAACTCCCTACAGAAAACTATAGAAATCAATCATTCAAAATTGAAACAAAAAGTGTGTATCTTCAGGTCAAGTGTTAATAAGACATTGATTTTCTTATTGAATCTTATAATAATATTTAAAGAAGGGTGTCCTTAACATTTCTAGAAGAATATATGATGTTCATCACTTCCACAAATATCTAACAGTAATAGAAAAGAAACTTTTCTGCAAAAAAAACAAAACAAAATGCAATAGCAAAAGCATTGTTTCTATCGCTACAAAACAATCAGTCCAACTAAAAATGGCAAAATTATCAGCATTTACCTAAGAACATCTGATTGGATGTATAGGATTTATTAACCCACAGATAAATCTACCAAAGACATCTGATTGGATGTATAGGATTTATTAACCCACAGATAAACCTACCAAAAACATCTGATTGGATGTATAGGATTTATTAACCCACAGATAAATCTACCAAAGACATCTGATTGGATGTATAGGATTTATTAACCCATGGATAAATCTACCAAAGACATCTGATTGGATGTATAGGATTTATTGACCCAATGAAATATATACTAAGGACTTTTAATTGGCTTGGTTACAAGCATTTATTGATCTAAGGACATTTTTACCAAAAACTTTTGATTTGGTTGATACTTGGAGTTGTTAATCCAAAAAATTATAATGGTCCATTCAATATGTTAATAAGGTGTATACAAAGATTTTCCCACCATATTCTTTATTCATATTTACCAAGGACTTTCAATTAGATATATTCAAGCTTATTTTTCTCAACCAAATGTTATATCTACCAAGGCCTTTAAATTGGATAATTACCACCATTCATCAAACCTAGGATATGCATCACCAATAAATTATTAGGAATTTAACAAGGATTTATCTATCAAGAGATATGTTTATCAAGGTCTATTAATTGAGTGGGTTATATTGAGACAAACAAAATTCTATAAGTAAAACTGTATTTCATTCTTTGAGTCTTATTTCAAATTTTTTCATACTTTATTGATGATCAATTTATCATTTTGAAGTGTTAAACAGCATCTTTGTATGATTGACTACTGGGGGAATGAAGGTGGACTATTTTTAAACCAATGGTCAATGAGGACATTTCATTATATATTACAAACAATCATCTTTCAAATGATACAAATAGAATGTGAATGAATGTTAAGCTGAACTCTCACAACACTTCAGAAAGGCTTAAATGATCTTTTTTTATTAAAAAATATCTCTTTTTAAGGAAAATATAAATTCACTGTCCTTATAGATGGATCTCGTAAAACCGAGTTCCCAGTTTATGAACTTGATCTAATTAATAATATCCTGATGCATAAAAATATACAGGATGCTCTATTTTCAATATATATCACATAATTCTTTCCTGTATGACAATGATATCATAGGAAAAAGGAAATCATCTGATTTAATACACTTCATGGAATCATTAGTTCTTCTTAGTTATAAATATTTGTGTTGGGTATTAAATTTTTTTTCAGTAAAGTTCTGGTGCATTTAAGAAGTTAGCCTTTTTTGGTTTGTTCTTGTCACACTGACCATCTGAAATATCTAAAATTCCAAGTTTCACCTATTCCAAATTCCCCCATTATTTCAAAAACAAGTTTTTCCAAAGCATTGTCAAAAACTAATTTGAGATTCCATTTTGATGAAATTTCTAAACTCATAAATGTGTACAGTTTTTTTTACGGTTACTGAGAAATCATTATTTGTATACAAATATTGAAATAAAGGGTCATTTTTCCTACATAGCCATATGAATTTTTCGTGCAGAAATTCATGTTTTTCTTTAAACAGTGAAATTCCTAAAAATATGAATCATAAATATTTTTCATAATTATTGCAGTAGATATTTCTGTACCAAATGAACAAAAATTCATTCAATTTAGACAAAAAATATTTTCAGTAGAATTTTTATTTAAAATGTTTTTAAAGGGGCATTAGCTACGAGATATGCAAAAAATTAGAATATGATTTTGTTTTGTTCAATCATTGACAAAAGTGAAATAATGAAATAATAATTCGCTTTTAGCAGCCAATTTGGTTCAAATTTGTCAAAATAAGCAAAGAAACATCGCTGATGAATTATTCACTTGCAAGTGAATAATTCGAACTCATTGAATCCGTATTCATGTGACCTATAATTCAATCCATTAGCTACAGATTGGTTACACATGTATTAGTCGTGTTCAGCCATTAAAAGGTTGGTTGTTGGTTGCTTAATGTCCAGTGGCTCCATTAAAAGGAAAAGAATGTCAACATTAAAAGTGAAACAAAGGTAAATCATTTCGTTGACTGAATTCACAAAAAATCATTCTTATACAGGTAAAAATGATGATGAAATTAATTTTTTAACCTATAACATGAAATCAAACAGACCTAGAAAAGTCCAATTGCACAAGGTCACTATCTATTTATATCCTTGTTTATGTTTATATTGGGTTATGTGACCATCGGCAGTCTTCGGAGGTCATCTCGATAATTTATTAGATGGTGGCTAGACTAAAATACACACAAAATGCTGATATATATTATTGAGTACATGCATTGTTAACTGTTTATTTCAGACTTATTGTAATTTGGATATACGTTTTAGTATGTTATAAATCAAATATTAGAATTTGAGTCAAATCGGTGAACATGAATTTGATAGCTAATGCCCCTTTAAATGAAATTATAGGGAAATTTCTGATAGGTGAAACACTTTTGACACAAGACTGTAGTTTAAAAAAACAAACACAGACATAAAAGTTGAAAATTTGGATGCTGATAATATAGACATTATCCTTTGAAAAATCCAAAGGCATGTACTGTCTAAAAGTCTTGTCACGAGTTAATAGGATATCAGTAAAAAAAAGGATGAATAAGATTTTTGCCAATTAAGATCAGAAACCACACAAACTGAATCAGCTTGTTTGATAAAATGTAAGCAAGTATTTTCAAAAGGACTTCACTAAAAAATAGTAACATCAAAATAAGAGTAAAATTCCTATGATTGAAATTTAGGGTGTTTATCCAAAACTGGTTCCTAATATTTCTGAAATCAGAAAGTCTTAATAAACCAAACATATATATGACAAACAAAGTAGGCTCTTTATAAAGAATTCAGGGGAAAACTGCATCAAAATTTGATGAAAACTAAATGCTACAAATCAAAATTAATGAAAACACCCCCTTTTTTTTTATCTTATGGCACTTCTTTTGCTGAGACAAATAATGGCCAAATAAATATCTTTCATTCAAATGTGCTAAAGGAGATTTCCCTTTAAAAGATTGATTGATTGTTGGTTACATTATGCCCAATGGCAAATATTTCATGCATGTTCAAGACGAGAACAAAATTAACAATAAATACAACAGGAAGGTCCTGTTATAGAGACTAGGCATGAATTAAGGTCAGGGAAATTTGGAAAATAAGGGTACATTGGCTAGGGATAGAGTCCATCTACAGAACCCTCAAAGAGTTGTTGCAAATGTTCTTCACGTGCAGAGAGCTTCTCACTCTCTTTACACGAGGCATCAGATTTTAACATCCACATTCTGACTAGACTTGGTTGTCTTCTTGAACATCCTGCACAGCCAAACAGACTCCCCACTATGGCAAAGGTTTTACTGTGGAATTGAAGAACCTAAAAGTGACCATTATTCTATTCCCTGGTCACCCTTGAATATGTCAATTTGTTGCTATGACAATTTAAATGATGTTTCTGACAACATACAATATACAAGGGGAAGACGTGCTAAGAGTCATTTTCAGACTGCAAATATGAAGAACATTGAACTACAAAACTAGGTTATTTTAATTTTAGCTTAAAAATAATAATTAAATATGACAAAGGTTAAAGTGTAAAATCATTATAATATCATGAATATTTACAGGCATTTTATAGTCTAAAGATTGCAAAATTCAAACTTCTTTTTAAAAATTCCTCAAACAATTCCAAAATAGCAGGTGCACAATTTCAACATATGAGAAATCCTCCTGTGATAGTTCAGGGATTTGGGTAGAAAACTGTAGGAGGATTTGATAACATAAAACTTGTACCCCCTTTTATTATCATAAATTTTGTTGAAAAATGACCAAGTTCCCAAGTCTGGAAAAATGAGAAAAAAATCCTTTAATAATTCCATAATAGCAGGTGCACACTTCAACATATGTGCAATCCTCCTGTGAAGTTTCCAGGATCTGTGTTGAAAACTGTAGGAGGAGTTGCAATTAGGTACACACTTTTCCCCACACGCCCAAAATCCGCCCGACATCACCATATATACCACAAGTCAGTTTTAGACTTCATAGTTCATATTTCAGTAAAAAGTTATCGCACCCTGATCTTCAAACAAGATTCCAAATGATAATAAACCATGATCAATTACTAACAATGAAAGTCAATAAGAGAAGGGTTGTTCTGTTAATGAGTAAATGTGTTGAAGTGTGGACTTGTTAATATTTCCTGGGAGAATAACTTCCTTCTTCATTCCTACAAGTGAAACATCCGGTCAGACAATATAAACATACAATTTTTAATAATGTCAACATTATGCTGTACATACTCCCAAAACAACACTGGTCTACACTATTATCAGTTATTATACCTAAACTAGATTAAAATCAAAAGAATAGAAAATCGGACAAATGTTGAGTAATATATCTGTTTGCTTCAATCTCTATCTTTATATTCTCTTTGTATATTATAGTGAAGAGTGGAGTACTCACAAAACTTTTCACCATGCCTATATTAGAGTGCCTTTCAAAACTTGGGAATCTATGCAGTTGTTGCCATTACTTTTCTTATTTTTTTGTTATTAATAATTCATTTCAGAATTTGATTTTTATGTCAGTTGAAATCACAGACAACTTATCTGGACTTGGGCTCATTTAAAAATGACATATATGTATGGATTTTGTGAATCATTGAGGACCATTTGCTGACCTTTAGATGTCCTTTTTTTTTCTTAAACTGTGTTGCATGATTTTTCTTTCCTTTAAAATAAAATTTCCTTTATTCACATTTTCCATTCACTTATATGGAATCCTTAAATTTTGCCAAATAAACATTAATTTCCATGGTCTGGGCAAGGATTGCTGTTTAAAAGGTAATAAACCTAATGATCTTTGTGTTTGAAACTGTTTGATTACGTCACTTTTTTCGCCCATTGAATTCAATAACATCCTTCATATGTTCACAAGACATTAGTCAGAATTCCAGTATATTTTTTTTGAATTTTCCCCTGCATATTTACTTTATCGGTTCAAACTTCCCTTGTTTAATCATATTGCTAGATTGCAAAAACTGTCAAAAGATTAATTTTGATATCTTGTCATTATCATTTAGATATAACCACAGTATACAAAATATTATGGTACAAGATGTCTTTTTTTTCAAATTTCAACAAAAACTATTTTTAGGTCTAGTAATATGTAAATTTCCATATCTTTACGGCAGCAAAGTGACAACAACACTGACATTTATTCACTTTAGGGTCAATTTTAGATCTTTCTTTTCATTTATAAATAGAATTTACATATATTTCAAAGATATAATAATAATTTACTATTTTTGCAATTAAAAGGGAACATACCACAACCTTGTATTTTGTTGAACATTGAACTTTACCCTTTCAGCCTTGAAAAAAAAATGTAAATCAGAACCCCATAAACAATACAGATCTACAGTAAGTTACTTGCTAGGAAGCAAGAAAAATATACTATAAGTTATAGACTAGTAAAAGTAAACTTAAAAGAGGTTTACAGTCTGAGGATGTTGTGGCGGAAATTGTTATTATGTAAAGTTAAGTAGAATATTGTGTTACAACTAACTGATATTTGATTTAAAGACAACTTACTATGTTGTAACATGTAAACTTGTATTTAATTTCAAACTAGATGTTAAGCATAAAACATTCAATCAATCCTGTAACATACCATACTAATTTATTCTGTTATTGGGTTTCTGTCTCATTGGATTATACCACACATCTCCCTTTATTCATTTTGTCTACTTGTAAACCTATTGGAAGTGTTAAGAAGATAATCTCTCCTTAATATTACTACTTTTTTTTTGCAAGAAAACCCTTACAGATAGTTTTTTATGTTACTTTTCAACATCATATTCGGCAGAAATGTATAAACCCAGTGTCTCGCCTACTTTTTCTGTTAATCGCAGGCTCTACAAAAATGAGGAAGTAAATCAATAAAAATATTCCACTTGATACTATCTTTTGATTGTAAGAAGCTTCAGTCCAAGTTTGGTAAAAATCCAGGATAGTTTATGAATCTAATAAATGTTTAAAAACTTTAACTGCAGACTGAATGTAATTTTATCTGGAAGAAAACAAAATTTCCTTCTAGATACTAGCATTTGATCATAAACAAGCTTCTGTCCAAGTTTGATACAAATCCAAAATAGTATGAGAAAGTTATTAAAATTTTAAAAACTTTAACCACAGAGTGAATGTGTTGTTTCCTGGCAGAAGATCTAAGTCCATTTAAAAGTAAAATACGGAAAAAATAGATTTATTTTTTTACAAAATTTCCTTCTAGATACTAGCTTTTGATTATAAACAAGCTTCTGTCCAAGTTTGGTACAAATCCAAAATAGTATAAGAAAGTTATTAAAATTTTAAAAACTTTAACCACAGAGTGAATGTGTTGTTTCCTGGCAGAAAATCTAAGTCCATTTAAAAGTAAAATAAGGAAAAAATGGATTTATTTTTTTTACAAAATTTACTTCTGAATAATATCTTATGATCATAAACAAGCTTCTGTCCAAGTTTGGTACAAACCCAGGATAGTTTAAGAAAGTTATTAAAATTTTAAAAACTTTAACCACAGAGTGAATGTAATATTTCCCAGCAGAAAAACTAAGTCCATTTATAAGTAAAATACGGAAAAAATGGAATTTTATTTTTACAATATTTACTTCTGGATACTATCTTATGATCATAAACAAGCTTCTGTCCAAGTTTGGTAGAAATCCAGGATAGCTTAAGAAAGTTATTAAAATTTCAAAAACTTTAACCACAGAGTGAATATTTGTGGACGCCGCCGACGACAACGCCGACGGAATGTAGGATCGCTATGTCTCGCTTTTTCGACTAAAGTCGAAGGCTCGACAAAAATGAAAAATTGAGTAATTCTACTAAACATTTAATTGCTTCAACAAAATGTTGATTGTCTTAAGGTGACTGCTGTTTTGAAAGTGTAAAGTTGTAAAAATTAATATTTGATTTGCACTTGTGAAAAACGTCAATATGCAAGTGGCTTTTTTCATTTCCTTCCTGAACTCTTAACTGAAATAAATGACTTTTATTATTTGTATTGGACCAAACCCAAACAGTGTCATGTTTTTACTGGGTCTTACTACTTCTGTAATATTTATCAATGTGTGTTGCTAACCTGGCATATATGTCAAAACACAAAACTGTCTATGTTCAACCTCATAATACTTGGAGTTTCAAATAATAAAAAAACCCAGTTCATTATCATTATCTCCTCTTTGTAGTGGTGGCAATGTTTGACTGTGACATGAGGTTGTTAGTCATTATTAAAGAATGTCACACTTCAAGGTTAAGAAATCTTTACAGGAATATGGCATCCAAGCTTATTCAGGAGGAACTATCTGGTAATGCACAACTAAGAGCTATTAAAAATATTGTTATTTGAGTGAGTACCAAAATGCATTTCAGGAGGGTTAAACTATGGTACATGGCACCACCAAAACAAGAAACTCCATTATGTGATAAATGATTTATCCATTTCAGAACATTTCACCTATATTTTTATTTTTTGTGGGTTTTTTTCTGTAAAATAAAGGTCAGAGATCAAAGGTCAAGATCAGCAGATAGCATTACAACCAAAACTTATAGGCACCAGAGTCAGCCTCTTACATTGAATTGTCATCAAAATTGTTTTGGCCTCTTACATTGAATTGTCATCAAAATTGTTTTAATTTTTTCCCATGAGAATAAGTTGAATCCTATTCAATACAAAGTTTAAAGGTCAAAATCTCCTAATAGCACTATCAAAAAATCTTCTTAGTACTACAGAATGTCTAGTCGTCTATAAACTTGGAGCAAACTTTTCGTGTGAATAGAATAAACACTTTTTTATAATAAGGTTATAGATCAATGTCATCTGATGTCAACGTAAAAGGAACAGACATTCAAACTGTGTAGGACTCAGTGCCTAAGTGGCAACTAGGATTGCCAGTTTTCCTGCCCCAGGTGGTGGTTCTCCCTGGCTACTTCTGCTTCAACCAGTAATAAAAACTGACCATCATCATGTAGTGGAGTTAAACACCAACAATCAATCAATCAATGTGAATTTAGATGGAAGCTCAACCATGATAATAGTAGTGATGGGTACAATCTAAAATTTGTAGTAACACAACAGTTGCATAGGAGTCTAAATTTCAATTACTTGTGGATGATGTTTGATTGAAATATCCATCATTATTCTTAAAATAATTGATTAAACATTTTGTTGATTTTATTTGAAGTTCTTTTCAAAGCAACAGAGGATGATGTTGGTTGTCTGGTTTTCTTTTCAATATAGATTCCCTAAGCATTATTTAGTCTCAAGTATGGAGTTTCAGCAAACAAAAAGAAAACTGTTCACAAAACAAAACAAACTCACTGGCAATTTGACCAAGGTGAGCTAAAATTGTTTTTGCTTTCGCTTAATTTCATTGTGTTTACTTATTTTTAAATATGGTGTAGTTTCATTGATTTTGATATTATCTTTTCATGTTTTGTTACTTCTCAAGTGTTACTTAGAAACTGATGAATTAAACAAAAGAACATTCAGGATATAACTCCAATAAAATAAAAGGCATTATAGATTCCTATCAATATGCAGAAGTCATTACAACTCTAGACTGCTCTACTCCATAGGGATTTATTAATACACAGGAATTCAACAGTTTTATTGTATTGCTAATCTAGTTGCATTCATAAAAAATTGCAACAACAAAAAAGCAATGGAGACATAAATTCTATGAGTATATAATAAAACCCTGATTAGGATGGGTGACGAGTGACATTAGAAATTTTACTGCTCAGTACTCATTGTAATATATAATCAAAGTACTGAAGTACTGAACATCGGATGACCACAAGTTCTTGAGGATGGTCAAAAGCACTTGTCACAGAAAAAAACAACATATCTCTTTACCTGAAACTGAGGTTAATGTACAGAGATATATTTTTTTCTGAGACAAGTTCGTGCGTGGATGATGAATAAATGACAGGAAATTCAACTTCACCATAATAACTATTATATTGTAGTGATACAAATCAGTATACATGGTGGACACTTTTCTGTAAAAATTCGATTTTTCTAAGATTGGATACGAGTAGGCATTCATATTTTCCCGCAAAAACAATTACAGAGTTACCGGTCCTCGCAAAAAGTTCTCTGAGATATTCTTCCGCATGCTTTAACACAATTTTTCGGTACGTCTGCATTGATATTATCAATGATTTTTTACTTATATATATATATCGAACTACAAAACATTTTCATATTATTAATTTATGTTGTAAACAAAAATATTTTTATCAGTATTCATTGAAGAGATGTATTTATATCAAACGATAAGGAATGTTATTTTGCATTCGTTTATGTGCGCATATTTATCATGTTTATAGATCGGTTACAAACCCAAAACTAATTTACATAATGGAAATCTAGGCGATAGCAATACATCTGAATGACCCCAAGGTCATCGCGATGTAAAAATAATTCTGTTTGTTTATTTCCATTCAATAATCATGCTTTTTATGTACATCAACTTATACAATTCTTATTTTATAAACAAGGATTGTTTAATAGTCACAACTATACTTGAATTTGAATTTAATGTGTTTATATGACCATGAACAGAAAATTTAGATCTCATATAAAAAAATACACAGACAAGCTTGCTTTCCAAATCTAAAGATTTATCATTCAACTGAATATTACCAAAAGCTTCTAGAACTGTATTGGCTTCAAGAATTTGCTGCTCCACCCAGAACGATGTATGGTTTGTTACAGAACATAGATACTGTAGTATAAACTTTGTGGTCTCTGTCTGTAAAAAAAAAAAACTGTTAAAAAATAAAACAATTATGTTGCTAAAGTATGTTGGCAGACAGCATATGCTAAAATATACATTTGTTCATATACATCTTTTAAATTATCCATAGCATGGCTTACTTTTTTAGAGTAATTTATCTTAATTTTATCAAGTACATCATTAGGTTTAATAATTAGTTTTAAGTTCTATGCTATTAAATGTAAAGACCATGCATGACAGCAACAGTGTGGTTTGGGGAATTTTCGTAATCTGAAAAACTGACAATAAACATTAATATTTTAAAATTTTTTGCAAAAACATATATTTAATTTACATGTATAACATATGCATGACCTTGATACAACTTGAGCTCTTTTTCAATGTTTAACTTTTCATCTTTTGCCTAATCTTAATATCTTCCCATAAGAATAACATCTTTAACGGCTGACAAAATCACAGACTGAGAGAAATTTTATAGTTACATAAGGAATCATATAATATAATGATGATAAAAACAAATGGTCATACATATTTGATAAGATAATAGTTCCCTGAAGGATGAGTAACTCTGGACAAATTACTCCATGAGTATTGATCCTCTATATATAACCATCTGTCTCACTATTTTAATGCATTCAATTATTCTGGATATAAATATTGTTACTCTACTGCAAGAGTTGGCTAAATATTTGTATGGAATTCAATGAATTACATTTGTACTACATTTTAGTCAATAACTATTTCTTTAATAAAAATTTCCTTATTGGAGATGTCACTTTCATTTAGTTCAATGACTCTATAGTGAACATACTTTTCCTTGTCTTTGATGTTAATTTTTATTCATCCTTGTTTAGCCACAACATTTTGAATATCGTGTCCTTTATCAAATGATATCATACTACAAAAGGCAGAAATCCACTAAAGTTTAAAAAAAATCTAATATGCTTAGAAAATATCATGTTATGGATAGGGCATGACATAATCATATTTGTAAAATTAAATTTAAAATGAAATGTATGATTTCATTTATTAATTTAAGCCTACTAAGAAATTAGTGGAATGACAACCTTCAGTTTCACACCAGACAGCAATCTTCTACAGGATGTGCTGTTTAAATTCAGATTTCCTCTAATTCTCACGAAGATTTTACTACCTTGAATTGCAATGTATAATTACTATCAAAGGAAATAATTAAGATATATAATCAATTAAAAAAAAATAAAAAACACATTCACATACAAGTTACTTCCTTAGCAAATTGTTACAACTAATTTGAAGTGTAAAGTTTTATTTAGCACTGAAATTAAATTTGAATTTACCAAATACTTAAAGGTTATAAGGTTGATGGCAAATTTCAATGGAAACATCAATTAACTTTGTAAATTCAGCTGTTCATGTGTATGCAAACTCACCAAATTTGTCAAGTAACTTTAATAGTATAGTAAACTTATAAAAATCCTTCATCTCATATATTTTAATAGATCCTGCATGCTCATTATTGCTGAATTCAATTTCTTGATGTATCTTAGCCAGGATTTAGTTGGCTAGACTTATACTGGGTTCACTTAGACCCTGTTTACACTTGTAAAAAAGATCGATCTTTCCTGAGATCGATCTAAAAAAGACCGATCTTAAGTCTAATGTAAACGGGAAAGATCCAGAGGTGGTTTTAAAAAAATAGATGTTATTTGAAGTGATCTTTTCAAGTGTAAACACTTAGATCGATCGCGATCAATCTTTCTTCAAGTGAATGTTATATTAAGTTATTAAAATAAATCTGCGCATGTTCAGCGACAAAAATGCAAGTGTTCAAAAACGAAGGATGGGACAAGAACAGTAATATCATAGATTGCGCCGTTTTTGGATCATTCTTCTGAATCGGTAAATTCTATTTCTTTGCTGCAAATTCTCATCTTCAAATTAATGCATTGACCTTTCATTTTTAAGTGATAGTCTTCTCACATTTCTTTGTTAAAATTATTAATAACTGAATACCAAATTCCAAAGATCCACAAGTTACCGTATTATTCTATTTTTACAATTATTTGTTTACAAAATGTAAAGTAATCAGGTCAGAGCAGTTCTTTTTATGTTGCAGAGTAAACGCACTAGACTAAATAAGATCAATCTTGCTTGTGCAAGTGTAAACGCGAACTGGTCCTTTTAAGATCGATTCAAATAAAGATCGGTTCATTTTCGTACAAGTGTAAACAGGGTCTTATTTAGCCATATGTGCATCTCTTAATATAACAGAGTTATTGCATGAATATTGGTGAATATATACACAAGTTCATGCAATATATATTCTACAAGGGATAATATTCACAGATATTCATGCAATAATCATTTTAGTGTATAGCAAAGCTTGATAATCTCTTTGAAACTATAATCTTTGTCACTGAGAACATTACTAAATTGAAGCTTTATACACACTGTCACAATATGATATATTGTTGCTATACAGTAACAAAATTTCTTTCATGGTCTTAAGTAACTTTAAATAATTATTGGAGCAGCTTACTTTTCCAGCTCCACTTTCACCACTTATGATACATGACTGGTTCACACCAGAGTTCTTCAAGTTCTGGAAGGCTTCTTCACTAACAGCAAATACATGTGGTTCCACTTGGCTTATTTTCTTTCCACTATATTCTTCTATGTCTTTCTATAAAATTAACATAAGATCAGAAAGTGTCATGGAATATATGGGTTGATGTAAAGAAAAATAAATATAATTAACAATATATACCTGTAAATATTAGACCAGTGTAATAATGATTACTGGTATTGTAATACAGTTATTATTGCATGAATATTGGTGAATATTGTCCAGAATAGATTTTTATATTGCACGAACATGCGAGTACAATAAAATTACTAGGGATGATATTCATTAATATTCATGCAGTAACCCTTGTATTGCATAGCAGAAGTTGAAACAAGAGTACACACGCTGAAATGTCTCGCCTGTTTTACTGACCATTGATTTCATGTTGAAAGTCTTAAAGATAAAGGTTTTACTACAAGTATCACATAAACTTAAGATTTTTAAAGATCCATGACAATGAGGTCAAGGTCAGATAAAAACTGTCACACAGACATGTACACCTAACAATTATTCCATACATCAAAAATCAAAAAAAGTTGACCAAGTGCTTATGGTAATTGAAAAACAGACCAAAACACATAAACTTAATGTTAAAAGCAATAGGTCAACTATAATTGGTGTATAAAAACCAAAAAAGACCAAAACACAAAAACTTAACATTGACCAATGAACCATTAAAATGAAGTCAAGGTCAGATGACACCAGATAGACAGACATGTACACCTCACAAACATTCCATAAACCAAATATAGTTGACCTATTGCTTACAGTACTTGAAAAACAGACCAACACACAATTAAATTAACAATGACCAATGAACCATGAAAATGAGGTCAAGGTCAGATGAAACCTGCCAGTCTGACATGTACCCCTTACAATCATTCCATTCACCACATAAAGTTGTCCTGCTGCTTGTAGTATCTGAGAAACAGACCTAATCATGTAACTTTAACCTTGATCCCTGATCCATGAATCGAGGTCGAGGTCAGGTTAACCCTGTCTTACAGACAAGTAGACATTGCAAGGAACCCACATACCAAATATAGTTATCCTATTACTCATAATAAGTGAGAAATTCACATGACAAAAAAGCTGTAATTTTTTTTCAAGCAGTCACTGAACCATGAAAATGAGGTCAAGGACAATGGGCATATGACAGACGGAAACTTCGTAATATAAGGTATCTGCATACAAGATATGAAGCATCCAGGTCTTCTAGCTTCTGAAATGTAAAGCTTTATACAAATAGTTTACGCCGCCGCCGTATAGTAATACCCATGTCTCGCATTCTGTGACTTTCGTCGCAAGCGAGACAAAAACTGTTTTAAACATATTTTTGTCACCGATGATGCAGTTGATATGAAGCCATATTATCATAGAATATTGCCAGCAACATTCAGTTACATTCTGTGGGAAATATTGCATTGCTATACAATAAATCAACTTATTTTCACATTTAGCCCTTTTCGGTCAATTTCATGCTGCTTTGTTATTGCAGTTTCTTACTTATAGAGAAGAATAAATTTGATTTATTTGTGATGCTTTACAATCCCAATAAACTGTTGACACATAGATAAGTCTCACTTGTTGGCAGAAAATTCAGAAAAAGATAATCTGATAACATTCAGGTGCGAATCCAGGATTTTGAGAAAGGGGAGTCCCCTGGCAAGCCAACGTTTGGAGTGATACTTGTAAATAGTCTATGCATTTATCAGATATGAAGCTCCATATGGGGAGTTCCTGTGGTGACAGTTATGCAACTTTATCGAAAATACATTTGATCTATGACAAGTACTTCCTATCAAACTAACTTGAGCAGAAAACTTAACAATTGTTGACGCCTTCGATGCTGTCGCCAGAATAGTAACACCTATGTCTCGCCTTTCGCAACGAAAAAAGTAAGACAATAAAGCTAATACTTTAATAGCAAATATAAATCTGATTGTATATGCCTTTAGATTGTTCTCATCGAAAAAAGGAAATACACACATGGTCTCCTAACTACAAATGTATATCTCAAAAGACAAAGACAGTATTGTAACTTAGGTCTCTTGACTTATTTCTAAACAAGAGGGTTGTACTCATGGTATCATGATTGTTTCCTTTCACAATTATGGTCTATACAACATCTCTGTTGTAAACAAAAAGGAAAGGAAAATTTTTTAACTACATCTAACTAGGCTAAAGCTTTACAAAAAAATATTAATTTTCAACTATTTACTTTAACATATTATTAATATAGACACCCCCCCCCCCCCCCCCCCCCCCACACACACACACACCCGTGTAGTGGGTTATAAAAACTGCAACTATGCAAAATACTCCCAACTTTGTATTAGATTAACAATAAAGTGTTATCATTTCTAATACATGTTCTGTCCATGATATCATAAATATCATGTAAAGTACAGAGTTTTGTAATACTGAGGAATTCTGAATCCCGTTATTATATTTTATGAACATACTGACATTATGAATGAAATGTTATCTCTCTCCCATTTACTCTATATTGCATTTCTCTATTACTGCATTGGCAAATCAATTTCCCTACAGACAATCTACATCAATACCATAACAGCTAAATGTTTGCATACTTAATACTTAAAGATTCTGATAACAATTACATGCATTGAACTATGTGAAGCATTGAGTTTTCATTTCAAAAATTATCTGAGGTCCTTACAGAACATCAAACAGTACTGGACATCTGAGAGATATACATTTTTCACTCCTTGTCTTTTGCAGTATCTCAAGGTTCTTTATGAGTAAAAATTGTGTAAGTCAGAAACATTTCAGTACCCCATCAATTTTAATCATAAAATTTCTTGTAAATAGAGTAGCTTGTCCTATGGCCTTCCATATCTGGACCACTTTGTTATTCACTTTCAGTATCAACAGTTATTTCAAATAATAATTTAATGGGTTAACAACGAGTTAGAATTGGATATCGCTTGATTTTCATTTGATTTATTTAATTTCAATACATGCCTTTAGGGAGTTTATTATTATTATTGTAATTAAATAACGAATGTTGATATCAAGCGATATCAAATTCTCACGAGTTGCTTTACCCGTTTCTCTTATGGTAAAATTAGATGTGTCCTGGTGAAATACTTTCTATTTTTTAAGCTTTCACTTCAAATATGAGTCCCCTTTCACTATTGAGAACATTGTGTCTGGAACCAAGACTTCAGTTAACATCAGATGTTTTTCAAGCATTTTGTATGATTCAAAATTGAAACATATGAGTATTTTGTATTATATTGAGGATGCATTTTTCGTATCAATTATTCATATATCCCACTCCATTCAGTATGATATGCGAAATCTCTTCATGCAAGAAATGGATAATAGGCCATAACCATAAGGGAATATATTGTAGTGAATCATCATCAAATCTGTACCTCAAAATATTTGCATGGGTCAGTTGGTCGAGTAAAGTATGTAAAGATATGAGAATATGCATTATAGGAATATTCCTTGTTTATACTTCATTAAGAATAAGAATAAGAATAAGAATATTTATTATTCCAATCAAGGGCCCTTGGTGGGCAACATAACATGTACACATAAAACAATACATCATGATTTGTAACAGAAAAACATTTTTATATATTAAAATGAAACATTGAAAAGTTCAGACAGATGTTATTATCTTCATTCTATAAAAAATCACATACATTTAATTCCAGGCAGGATCAGAACTATAAAATCATTACAATTATCATTGTTATTACATACATTAATTAACATTTCGTCTAACATCTAGACATGTAATAATATAGCTCCCTAAATATTTAAGTATAGACAAATTTTCATTAGTAAATAACCAAACAAATTTTGCCTCATTTGAAAGATATATAAAATTGGGACAGATACAGTTTATCTCCTTGAAAAATATCTCCCTATCATTATTGTATGCTGGACAACTAGTAATAAAATGTTGTTCATCTTCAACCAGATTTAGAGTACATTTCTTACAAAGCCTTTGGTCTCTTTCTATATATAAAGTTTTATACCTGTCTCTTTCTATTTTGAGATCATGTGCACTGATTCTGATTTTACATATGGCACTTCTCAATTGAAAATTGTTTAAAGATAGATACATTTCTTTCGAAAAACAAGTTTTAAGTTTGAAATAAGTATCTAATTTACTACTCTTTGTATCTCTTCTTTTTGTGTTCCAAAATTTTACAAAACTATTACAAAGTTTTTGCAATATCTTCTGATTTGTTTAAATGGTGATATTTCCTCCAAGGGGTTTAAATAAAGCCCTTACTTGATTCTAAATTGTACAAAGTTACACATCCTATCGCTATTCCTTTAAATATTACTATTGAACTGATCGTTATTATCTAAAACATACAATTCAAAGTGGTCTTATTCAGATGAAAGACATCTGTCATTTATAATTCGTCAACTGATATGTTTAACATAAGCCTTGTCATATTTCATGTTAATCATTTGATCCTTAGTTTGATGACTGTTATCCTAGCTATAAAATCCTATGAAATCATATTATTTCTTGTCAGTTTCAGAGGTCTTTTTCGGATTAACTTGACAGAAACAAATGTCAAATTTTACATTCTATTCCATCAACCTGGGTTAATTGAACAGCATTATTTGCCTTATATGTAAATTTCTTGGAACATAAGACTAGAACAGAATGACTAACTTGCTGTGTAGCTCTGATATTGCAAACTATATAATTTATTCTTTGTAAGATGTAGCTATCATTGTACCAAATACATGTTTCAGTGGTTGGCATTTGTTTACCTCTGTCATACTTGTTGTTTGTAAATTGTTTTGAATTAGGTCATTAGTTTTCTCAAGTGAATTGTTTCACATTTTTATATCTTGTCTTTTATAGTGGACTATTTGGCATGGGGTTTTCTCATTGTTAAAAGGCCAATTGCTTACATCCACTTCATTTGAACTTTGGTGGATAGTAAGTTGTCTCATTGGCGTTCATCCCATATCTCCTTATTTTCAGTTTTTTTTTTTAATTTTGATTCACATGCTATAAATTGTAATATCAATATTTGTGTATAACTTAATTAATAATTGCATCATCAATATCCTGAAGTAATCAATGTGAGACCAGACCAAGATAAGAAATCAATGTGACCATACCGGTGGAGACATGAAAACTCTTGTCAACAAAGATGGAGACATGTGACAAATAAATAATACATCATTAATGTGATTAGTTCTAACCAATGATTCAATACAACGGAATTACAAATTGACTAAATTAATAATTGATTTACTATTGTTTTTTTTTTATTTTGTGCTTATTAATATTTTCTTCTGAAAGACCATTCAGTTCATTATGATTAATTTAATTTCCTTTTTAGTATTTTGATTGTGAAAGGACACCTTTATTTATTTCCTGTTTACACAATATAATTTTGTAATTTTACACTTGATAACAATTATTCAATTCAATTGAAATTTATATTAAAGTCCAGAAGTACTTGTAGTTTTAAGCAGAAAAAAGCAAACAACAAACAGTCAATTGATTTTTAATATTGAAATATGAGATTAATCTGAATGAGAATGACATAATTGTAACAACCTTAGAGATATACAGACAGGATATGTATATATTGTTACAAGTACCATACTAACTTTTGTATACATAACCTATGTTTGACATAATGCACTTTGATTTTTGTAAATTACTTTTTAACTAGACACTCCAAAAAGAACACTTTTTTAGTGAAACTGTAAACATGTACTTTCCAATATATTGGTCTGTTAAGAAACAGCTACCCTTGATTTGCTTTTACGCCAAAATCCAGAACATCATAAAATCATATGTGCAAAAAATAGTTGCAAAAAAACTGCCAAGAAGCTTCCTAACTGTTATTCCTGTAGCATGACAGCACAACTATAATAGCAGTAATAGCAGGATCTGCTTACCCTTCCAGAGCACCTGAGATCACCCGCCGTTTTTGGTGGGGTTCGTGTTGCTTAGTCTTTAGTTTTCTATGTTGTGTTTTGTGTACTATTGTTTGTCTGTTTGTCTTTTTCTTTTTTAGCCATGGAATTGTCAGTTTATTTTCGATTTATGAGTTAAAATGTCCCTCTGGTATCTTTCGCTCCTCTTCTTTACTTACTCTAAAAGGTCTTGTTCTTGCAGCGCAAATAGACCAATAATTGTATTTTGACCTTATGTGTATGTTACTATGTATGTTCAATGAACAGAGAAGGCTGCCATTTCATTTGACAATTTAAAAACAAAATACATAAATGATTCTATATAAAGACCAAGTCAAGAACAAATATCTTTAAAGGTTCATTGCCATTACATGTTAAAGGGGCATTAGCTGTCAAATTCATGTTCACGGATTTGACTCAAATTCTCATATTTTATTTATAACATACTAAAATGTATATACGAATTCTAAAAAGTCTAAAATAAACAATTTACGATGCATGGACTCGATAATATGTATCTTCATTTTGTGTTTATTTTAGTCTAGAAGCCATTAACCATCGAGGTGACCTTGAAAGAACACTGTCGGTCATATAACCCGATATAAACATAAATAGATTGAGACCATGTGCAATTGGATTTTTCTAGGTCTGTTTGATTTTATATTATAGGTTATACAAATATGTTAATCATGGTTTTTACCGTTATAAGAATGAGTTTTTGTGGATAAAATCAGTCAACCAAATGGTTTATCCTTGTTTCACTTTCAATGTTGACATTCTTTTCCCTTTAATAGCTGAACAAGCCTAGTTTATGCATAACCCATCTCTAGCTAAGGGGTTGAATAAAAGGCCACATGAATACGGCTTCATTGAGGGGCAAGTGAATAATTCATTAGCGATGTTTATTAGCTTATTTTGACAAAATTGAATTACACTGGCTGCTAAAATCAAATTATTGTTTCACTGTTTTTGCATTCATTGATGATTGAACAAAAAAAAAATCACATATTTTTTTTTATATCTCGTAGCAAATGACCCTTAAAGATTTAACGATTTCAACCACAAATCATTCAATCATTTTTAACAATACCCTTATTACTAGTAAATTTTTGGGGCCCTTTATAGCTTGCTGTTCGGTGTGAGCCAATGCTCCGTGTTGAAGGCCGTACCTTGACCTATAATGGTTTACTTTTATAAATTGTAACTTGGATGGAGAGTTGTCTCATTGGCACTCATACCACATCTTCCTATATCTACTTATGAGGTAAATTAGACCAAGTTAGGTTCCAATGGCCTAAATACTCAGGTTTAGGAGAAGGTGACAGATGACCATACATGGAATTGTTAAAGTCATGTCCATTTATTGGTTTATTTCTATATAGACGAGGTACATACACTGTCTCTATAAAGGACACAATATACACAAGTTCTTGGTGCTCATAAATAACAAGACTTCTCTAATTGACATAAATATGACATATGTATAAAAATTATTCTTTATATGTGTCTCCTCACCTGTTCATATATTAACAACTGTTTATATGGGTTAACTGCTACCAATATAGACCCTGTAAAAGTCTTGTACCAGGTTAAGGAATATATCAAAAGTACAAATAAACAAGTTAAAAGAATAAAATAGTCTGGAATTGACAATAAAAAATGCTAATTCATATTTGATCATAATGTGTCAACATTTAACATTCTCTCACACAAAAACAACCATACTGATATCTCATACTGATAAACATTTGGAAGACATAGTAGGCAGGGATGTCTTTTTTTTCATAAACTTATCTATTAAAGTTTAAAATAATTATTTGTTTAATTTATAGATATAAATTTTTATTTTATCTCAATAAAACTATTTCTAATAGATGAATCACTGATTTAATAGTGGTCAAAACAACCTCAGATAGTGAAAATCTATTTTGGCTGCTGACTTTTTGAGTATCAACAGCATACACAAGAAGATTTCCATTATTTGGACCTTGAACTTCAGAAATCTGTGACAAAAACATATCATGCTGCAAATTACAATGTACTTTTTTGCACATTTCAAATGGACTAAATAAACTGAAAGGTCTTATATAATTTTGCATATTAAAGTAGACTGCCAATGGAATAATCCAATAGCTTATTCAAAACCAAAAAAGCTGTACATTTTATCTGCCATCTGGTATCATGAAAAGACTGCTGAGATGATTTACAAATAAATGGGCAGCTCAGCTGTATGACATTGATTTACCTGGTCAGGTAACAACACATGAGTCATAATGCCAATTTCCTGATAACCTAATTATTGATATTTTTGCAAAAGATTTAGTTTCTACCCTTTAGAAAAAGTTAAGTGACAAATAATTAAACTTCCACTTTGCAGGTGCTGTGTTTCAGATTTATTTCAAGGCTATAAACCATATTTACATGTTTTCTTTAAGCATTCTCATAAAATGACTGACAGCAATAATTACTGAAAGGAAATACATGCACAAGAAAAGGCTGAACCTCAAGAGTAACAAACATCAGGAAATGGATATTTCTATGATAAAACAAAATTATTCCATTTATATTCTTCGTCAATGGGCTCTAATGAAGCAAATGAAAATATCTAAGGAACATTGTTATGGATATAAATTCTAATGTCAATTTAAACATCATTATTTAATCCTTATGATAAATATAACCTTTGGGTCTAAAATGCTGATATCTAACTTAACACAAGCCATATCAAAACATTATATCTAGAAAGGATAGCATCCTCTGTCATGTCTGTTGTCCGACATGAACAAATGTAAATTTTGTGTTTTATTTTAAATTATATAGAAACACCCCACTTTTAAGGCTTTAAAAAAATTGTTATTGCATGTCCCTAAGCACTTCTTGTGTTCATTTGCATGGCATTGACTGTTACTATCTTTGCTGATTTTAAGGTCACCTTTTCTAAATAAAAACTAAACAGGGGGCCTACTTACGTACATACTGTACATACTTCAACAATGCACAGGGTGTTCCTTAGATCAGATTTATCAATTTTATGAAGTAGTGCACTAACAGTACCTGAGCTTGAAAAAGCTTGAAAAAGTCAAAAATAGAAAGAAAAAAAAACATTGTTGAAGGTAAAATTGTGCTGCTTTTCTAATTTACATTATATTGGTATTGTATACTCCTATTTAAGTATTCAAATGATTAAGCTATTGTACCTGTTGTTACATAGTAATTGCTGTAATGTCATAATGCAACCCTTGTTTTACTTGTATATGGTGTTAATCAATAATATCAGTACTAACAAGCAAAGGACAAAATTGTTTTTATTTTAGTATGAATAGTGTTGAAATGGAGCCATTGCTTAGATTTATATTATTAATGTATGCACATTTATACTTGTTGTCTCTCTGACAACTTTACCATATCTTTTAATCTTTATTGCAAATTATGTAATGGAACAGTTTATTCAGAGGGTAATTAAACACACTCCAGTTACAAATGTAGCTCAAAACGGGTGCTATCTAAGACCAAAAGGAGCTTTCTTACTGAGTTAATTACAGCAGATTCCATTGAGTGTGTAGCCAAAGGTAATATCTTTGGTTAGCTTGCTTGTTAGCTGAACCGTGAAGTCATTATTAGGTCAGGTATACTACCCTCTTTTCGAAGTAGCATAGTCCAACAGACAGATCGATTGGTTTTCTGTCGGACTAGTCTATTCTTAAAGTAGGGTAGTTTACCTAACCTAACAATGACTTCACGGTTCAGCTAACAAGCAAGCTAACCAAAGATATTACCTTTGGCTACACACTCAATGGAATCTGCTGTAAATAACTCCACCAATAGGAAAAATATGTCAGTTTTACCTTTTTAAAGACATTATTTTACATCCTGATATAAATAAAAGTTTTACTGTAAAAGGATAATAAAAAAATGTTTATTTCCTTAAACAGGTCATGAGATTAGAACTTTAGATAACAACACATTTTTAAGTGTTTAATTCCCATATATGTATATGTATAAATTTTAAATAACATTTACAGTAATTTTTCTTGATATTTTTTTTTAATTGAGAAAAGGAGAGACAGAGGCTATAATTAGGACGAAAACATATGACTTCCAAAATCCAGTCATTTATATAAGTAAAATATAGAAATGAATTTTCAGCTAAATAAATGTATTGTGAAAAAATGAACACTGTAGAAAACAGATAGGTGTGATCAAATACATATATATACAAATCAATTAAGGCTAAGATTACTGTATAACAATGGACAAAGCACAATGCTTATGGCCCAAATAAAATCATTGCAGCAAATAGTCCAAGAAATGTTTTCAAAGAATGAAACTTGTATCAAACTTTGAACAGAATTTGGGCTAGGAGTCTAGTTATCTCAATAAGAGTTTGGTCTACTGAGTCTAGTGGTCTCAAAAGATTTGTTCCTGCTTCTGGTGATCTCTGACAACAGTGTTTTAACTGTTTGAACTCAGGAGTCAAGACATCTTGACAATTTTTTGGTTCAGGATAAACAAAATAACTATGATTTCAGGATTTAATTATTTTCATACAATTCATCTGTATCACATGTAAAATCTGTATTAAGTATTAAAAAGATATAATCCGATTTACATTATCTATTTAAATGGTGATGTACATCAACGATTATCTAGTATTTAGTACAAAACATTGTGTTTACTGTTCGACTTGTTACTTAAGTCCTATACTGGCAGTGTTAAAAATTTAGGGAGTCTTGAGAAAAACAAATGTTCTTGGTTTGAGTTTGTGTACACCTAATATAAAGCTATGTTCTTTTAAACAAGCAAATTTTCGTCTTAAGATATGAAATATAACAAAGAACTCTTCTATGAAAAATGTTAGCTCCAGATCATATTTTTAAATTGAAAATGTAAACTGTATACAATGTACCTGTAAAAATATTTTGTTGTTCGTTGAAGTTCAATTGTTGCTATTCATTTAATTTTTTTTTACAATATTTTATGAATTTTGGTGTTTCTGTACTAATTACTCATTTGAACACATCAGTCTGACATACAGACCTATATATGCTACATACTTATTTAAGGTCAAACAAATTCAACTTGACATATTTAAGGGTCTTATAACAAATTATTGCCTCTCAATTACAAAATTCTTACAACTAATTACAATGTGCCTGTCAAATAAGTACTCAGGTATTTATTGTGGGTCACACAGACACATCAAGAAATTAAAAGTTACACAAATGTACTATTAGGAATTTAGTATAATTTTAAAGTAATTCTATTACATATAAGTCCATTCTTAACTTTTAAATGGACAATTTATTGTGTATGAAATATACACTACAATGTGTTTAGCCTATTGTGAATACTCTCACTGTGATGACTATAGCCAATACTTAGGATATTTTTATGAATCAAGCAGGTGCTTTCCTGCTGACTTTATCAATCTTCATCAAGGAGGATGTTAATTCTTTATGTTAGTGAACTTTACCATTGTAAACAACCTAGTAACATTTATATATACAAATGTTCATCTTCATTTATTCAATCAGAAATGTTATAAACAAATTAATATTTGGAAGATATATTACCATTATGAATTTATATTTAGAGAGATCAGAATAATCTGACAGCTATTATAATAATTAAACCCAGGGTATGTCCCCCTCCCCCTCTTTGATAGGGTTTACAATTATGGAGATGGATATGGGTTACAGGTAGAGGAGAAAGCATCATCTGAAATGAAGGAAAATATGCTGATTCACTGCAAGAATCTCAACAGTAAGATTTTTTTCAAATTTCCTATCAAAAATCAAGGTATCTTCAAAATTCACTACTTATGACAGAGTGACCTAGTTTTATTTGGAGCTGCATGAAAAACTTACATTCACCTAGCTAGGTAACTTAGCTATTTCAGAACTGAAATTGGACCTATATTGACTTATATCTAATACTGGAAATTCAGAAATTTATGCATGCATTTATCATTGCAAATCCTTGACCCCTGGCAAAAATGGAAAATCTAATTTATGCGATTGCAAACTTATTATAAAGGAAAATCACTACTGAAATTATGAATATGAGTTTTTATTATTGGGAACTTGATGTTCTTGCAATTTGTAAATTATATCGCAATAATTCCTAAATTCACAGTATCTAACCATTATGCAAAGTGGAGCATGAGATGTGGGTCAAAAACATTTGACTTTCATCTTATGATATGCAATATGCAACTGCATTCCAAAAAGTATTACTCAATGTCAATCAGTATCTACATGATTGTGGTACATGTAGCTCATGGCCAGAAAGGGTATCATACAATAGTTCCTGTTTACTTTGTTGAGATGAGCTTACATTAAAAAAGATGAAGTACAATGTATTAAGATTTGAAAAGGATACATATATTTTATCTTCTTTGTATCTTGTCTTTAAATTGATATTAATCCCATTTTCATCAATATCACTAATAATAATCATATCACGTACACCATCCTCAGGCCTGGCCCCTGAAAGTAAACAAGAATATTACATAATGCATGGTAAAATGCAGGAAACCGGCTTGATACTTGTAGTTGAATCATTTTGAAATCTATAACCCACACTATGTTTTTGTTTTGTTTAAAAAAAAATTTCAAAAAGGGTAAAGGTTCTAACACATCTAGACAATCTTATAAAATACTATTTTATGTTCTAGATATAAGATCTGATGTGTGAAGTTTTGCCAATGAAACAGTTAACCCCAAAACGCTAAGTAAGATGAACATTTAAAGGAAACTTTCAACATGTGAACCAATGTTCTATTCATATACACTTTGTATATGTGCGAAGTTCTTACATGTAAATGTCCCTTAATCATTACAGAAATATGAAACAATCAAATCAAGAAAAAAATTCAGCACAACCAAAGGATTGAATGATTAAAGCTGCTTTTCAAAAATCTGCTGGTACATATATAACACTACAAATGTACATGTACACTGTATACAATGTAATACAGGGTTGTAAATAACTTTTTAATGGGTTACTTGCATTCCAACTTGCCAACTTTGCAAGTGATTTGCCTTTAGTCAGGGGTCTGTGGCCCCCATTACTCTATTAATTTAAATGGTGCAAAATTCTGAATTGTAGATTCTCCTGACACATAACTTAATGAATAAAAAAGGACTGTGAGTTACTAAAAATACTACCCTCTTTAATTAATATGTTCCCTAAGGAAGCATAAATGGTATAAGTGTCCTATTAGGTCACAACAGAGGTACTATTAAAAAAAATAGTTTCAACAACCTGGCTACAATGAACCCCTAGTCACATGACTGGTGTGAGAGAGCTTTTGTTCTTTCAGGATTGTTCCTGAAACATGATAAATGAGTATAGGATTTCCTGCCAATTTGCATCTGGGGAGCATACGATTTCCTGCAAATTTGTGTAACTCATTTACTGAAAAATATGATGAACATGCAGCAACAACCTTCAGGAGCTCATTAGGTAACACCTGCCTCTTATTACAATGTAGGTATATGTACATGTATGGCAAGCTCTCTTTTTTATTATGGGAAATCCCCAAAAATCAATCAGAAAAATAATAAATAAACATAAAACAGGTGCTTTTTATTTTTGCTATTTGCAGATTCTATTAAGTGGGTAAAATTGTCTTTCAAGGGCAATAACTCATAAAAAGAGTAGACTAATGATTTTGGTAAAGTTAACTAATTTGTATATCTTATTTTGGTGATCATTTATGCTTCATGTATTTACAGTTTCTCTCTATCTATCCCTTAAATTTCCACAAAAAATGTGTAAAAAAAATCATTCAATGACAACAACACCTTTTGCCATGTTAATTCATTTGTATATCTCAATTTGCTGATAATTTTTGTTTTTTCAGTTTCTCTCTACCATGTGTACCGTTTACTATAGTTTCCGAAAAACACAAAAATGTTAGAAAATCATCATTAGGACATTAACACTAATAAGGAGTTGACAGATAATTTCACATGAATTTACTTAATATTGTCGGTATTACAACAAAAAAGCATTTTGCTGTCAGATCATTTTAATTTTTATATTTTTAGTTTCTCTCCAAAGCTCTATCTACTAATCAGGTATAAAATAAATGGTTCATTTAAGTAATTTTAAAATTAATATACTGTCTCACTTAACCTTTTAATTATATATATAAGGTAATCATCTTTTTATTAAAAAAAATGCACATTCCCATCTTACATGTCTTACAGATGTATATTGACATTATTGTACAACTCATAAATTGTAAAGAAACAATCCTGATAAATTATTAAATGTCACAATTTAAATTTACTCACAGAAAGCAAAATTAAATTTTAATCAAAATGATATGTATTGTAAATAAGAAAAACCAAAACTCGGAAACATGTGCAGTGTTTAAAAAAAATCATTTGGTTGTAATCCTAGCTTCATCAAATATTTTTTTTATTAATTTCAAATGGAAAATAACTTCAACAATAATTGGCAATTCTTACCACGGTGGGACATTCCAGGGCCACCTAAAGCCGAGGACATTGCAGGAATTCAATTAACAACGACTGTAACTACTATCACTATTTACATCCTTTATTGAACAGCATCAATACACAATACTGACTCAGACAATGAGTCTACTGCTTTTGACTTCACCGCCACTCCCAGAAGGCCACATTTTCCTCGACCATTTGATGATTGTTGTCAATGAAAAGATAGCTTTTATTATTGTTGATTATCTATAGCACACCACAATTAAAAAAACATGTGATGCGAAGCATTAACAGAAATTTTGCTAGGCTATTCATTAATATGTATAATAACAATGAAAGTTTACGACATTGCAGTTTACGATACACGCATGCGCTCTAACAAAATATATTTAGGTGCGAGTTACTCTCCACTGCAAGCAAATTCTGATGTTAAAATGGTATTTATGGGAAAAGGAAGAGGTCGAGGAGGAAGTCAATTTAGCAGCAAAGGTGGAGGCATATCTGCAACAACTCGCAAAGAGAAAAGACAACCAGATGATTATGATCGAGATCGTTCCCGCTCCCCTGTATCGAAGAGGCCTGTGTTGGAACGTCTTGGACCCCAGGTTATAAGCATATATATGCTCTTTCAAAAGCCAATTTTCTCTCTCTCAGCTGAGTATTTAAGTTGTCCTCAATAAATTTGAATAAGAAATGAATGTTACGCGTGGAACAAATTGAGTTTTACCTCAAATCAGTCATACTCATAATAATTTGAACAGGTTGGGGGAAGATCCTCATAAATGGATACTTTCCGCATTTTAGGCATTTATGGCTAATATGAGGTAGGTGTTACCTGTAAAAAGGGACGAAGTTAATATAAATCATTTTTTGAATTCAAGCATCATTTTAACTTCAGAATCTGTTGAAACAGAAAGGGAAATACTGAAACGTTTCCGATGTTGATCAGGTAACGTTTTTTTTCATATCTATATATAAAATTGTTATTGTACTCCTTCCTATACTTTGTAGACTAATAAATATGTATTTTACTCAAAGTCTCGTGAAAAACGAGACTGGAAGAAAGAAAAAGATTTCTGTGCAAATGCCGTAAAATAAAAAGGTTAGAAATATAAAGTTAACGATTTTAAGTTCATTAGTAGATTTTTTTTATTGATTTTTCTACCGTAATTGGGGACTTTGCAGTGTTCTCCCCAGGATTTTTTTAAGGCGCAAAATTCAAGGGGGCGTAACTCTTTTTTTAGAGTGAACGTTTGTGATCTGAAGCAATAAGTCATAAATCATGACATGCAATATGAATTATAATGCTTTGTGTTATGTGTTTAATAATGCAGAGTATTAATGAATTACAAGAATATATATATGAAATAAATTGATTTTAAACACAAAAGTTATTTGTATTCAGTCAATTAAAGAAGTCAAAATATAAATATTCATCTCTACTCTCTGCTCCTTCTAGGGATATTGTTTCAAGATAGTGTTATTTTGTTGGACAGTCTGTTCCTCAACTTTGTCTTTATCCTCTTCAGGGTTAAAAATTAAACCCCCACTCACAATAACTTTTGATTATACCCCCTTTAACATTTCTAAGCCATGAAAACTCAGTCAGCCACTTGTCATTGAAACCAGAAACATGGTGCTTGCTTTTATCAATTGCTAAAACTTGAGCTTGGTTGGGATTAGGAAAAGCAATGAAATCTGCTTATACTGACAGTGTAGATGGAGTTGTATTCCCCTTTTCATTAGATGTCATTGGTGTGAAAAAAACTTCTACTTCCATCATCTACCTTTTGCTTATAATTCACCCCTTTTTTATTTGCAGAGAACATGTTCATTCAGAATTAATAAAATCGAATATGGTTAATATATTTGGTATACAACTTTTTAAAACAATTTTTTTTTATAAATGAACAGCTGACCAGTTTCCGTAGTTTCACATTACGCTTCCGTGCGTATTATTGTTTAATCCTATCTTTGGCGGATATATATAAACGAAACTTTACAAATTCGTCAAAGTTAAAACCATTGAAATTATTTACCCAGTGACATTATACAGAAGCTGCTGCGATTCTGTACCCGTGTTGATTATCACATATTACCAGACGCACGGATTCACGATCGATGTTCAATGATCATTTTATTTCTAAAAATATGACAGTTTCAGACGAATTTACCTTGCAAGCAACACTTTTTCACTTTCTATTAAAGTAAATCACTCCTCGTTATCTTTAATCAAACTTTATTTTAATTGTTTCAACTACTAATACTTTCATTCATAGTTTTCATAGTAAATATCTTTAGCAATGTGTATTCAAATTTATCATGTGTATTCAACACATTCATTGGTCGTGTTTAAATAGATTCTTCTTCTCGACCAATGAAAAAAATCGTTATATAAATGGTCAAGTGATCACACACACGATGCGTAAATACAATGTATTTGCGATCTATTTCTTCAATTTCTGCACTAAAGTTTTAAATTTTTTTAATTTTCTTCACCGCACCGCAGCGTCATATCGGCCTGGGGAGAACACTGCTTTGTCCCCATATATACCCAAAATCAGGTATCAATTAACAGTGCTAAAAAAATGAAATTTTGTATTTATCATGATAGCTGTCATGGTGCAAATATTCATCTAAATGGCAACATCTGTATCTGTATTGAGTACGTTGTGGATACCAATAATGGCTTTAATACAATAGTAGAGAGAGCGCTGTCGATTTATTGACGGTTTGAGAGAGCAGCTTTGAAGCTCTCAATGCTCGGTGAGTGCACCAGAGTTCACGAAAACTTATTTTGACCTGTCGGTCATGGGACCGACAAAGCATGATTATTTGTCAGTCCTACAAAATTTTAGCCAGTCCTACAAAATCTGTCAATTTTATCCTGAAATAAAATTAATAACATATTTTATCGAAAAATAACTTTATTAATATTAGTTTTATTCTTCGCACCCACAGGCAAATTAACAATAAAGGACCAGTTCAGGTCTTCTGATTGTTCTTATTTAAAGTCATCTTCACTATCCATTTCATCATCTGAATAACTTTCTCGGCTGTTACAGTATTTATTTGCTCCATTGTAGGGTTCAATCGCTGATTGTTTGCCAGGGATGGCTCTATGAACAAATTTAGTAGGCCACGTGTAGATCGCCGCTTTGGTTTGTTTATAATAAATCCATAAACCAGTACCGGAAATTGGCAGTGGGTACATCTGATAACCGATGTAAACACTTATTGGAAACAGTTGCTCTACATCTAATAACCGATGTAAAAAAGTGCCGAAATATGCACTACAATGGCCATTTTTATATCGGTCATCGGGACCGGCACTAGCCTTCAAAATACTGGTCCGAGCCTCATTTTGACCGACAGGACCGACCATTTTCTCGAACTCTGGTGCACTACAGTGTCTTTAAGGTGGTTCCACTCTATCACTATGATCACTGTTTTCACGAAAAATGAGTTTGAATATTGTGGTGTTTTGCTCGTTTGAATCTCGATCACTTTGTGTTGTTCTTAACTTGTTTTTTCCACAATATTTATGGTAGATGTCCTGTACCAAGTCAGGAATATGGCAGTTGTTATCAAATAGTTCGTTTCTATGTATGTTGCATTGGCATTTGTTTTTGTTGCACTTCAGTGTTTCTGATGTTCCGTTGTTTTCCTCTTATAGTTGATGTGTTTCCCTCGGTTTTAGTTTGTAACCTGGATTTGTTTTCTCTCAATCGATTTATGACTTTTGAACAGCGGTATACTACTGATTTTATTTGGCAGTAATTGTTCTTTTTGGACGTGCTTTTTTAAAATATTCAACTGGTTTTAAAGCAGGAACCAGCCCCTCAACCCCTTTGTACAGAAATATTAGCTTCTGGCTTGAGCGTCATGTCTGTAGATCTTGTAGTCCAGTTTAGCGAGCATATTTGAGATGCAACCATCTTCTCTGGATTTGTAGTCTCCTGTTATAAATCTTGCAGCTTGTCGCTGAATTCTTTCAAGCTTATTGATGTTTGTAGATGTGTAGGGGTCCAATTATATTGCTCCATACTCCATTGTTGACCTGACCAGCCAAATATATGCTGTTTTCTTGCATTCTGGTGGGAAAAACCTCAAATTCCTTCTCAGGAAGCCTTGTGTTGAGTTTGACTTTTTCACTACATTGGAGTATAGGTAGTCCATTTTAGGTCCTATGAAATTTGTAGGCCCAAGTATGGTTTATGTTGGACTTCTTGTAGAATATGTTTGTTTAAACTGTAGAATTTTTGGCTCTTTCATTTTACGCTTAGAATGTAGCATTTGTTTGTGTTGAACCTCATTCTCCAGTTATTTGCCCATGCATCTAGATTCTTGAGATCTTCTTGGAGGATGTCATGGTCTTTCTGTGTCTTTATTGATCTGTAGAGTAGGCAGTCATCTGCGAATAGTCGAAATAAAGAAATTTTTAAGGCCATAGTTCAAATGAGAACTGAATACAAAGATAATGGCCTCCATAAATCCTACTTTTTGAAGGCTGTTATCTTTTGTCATGAGGATATTTCAGTCGCGGTGTCTATAGGCAAAATGTTGTCCTTTACCCAAATGTTTGCGCCATGACAGAAAATATAGATCTGTAAATGCAAAGTTTATATTTTTATCACTGAAATTTGATACCTGTTTTGGGGTATAATACCTATAAATAAGGATAGAACCCATTTACATGTATGAGGATCCATCCCAACCTGTTGAACAGATTGGGCACAACCCACCAAAATAGTTAACAGGTTTGGGATTAGTCCAAATAATTCTGACATCCTGCAGGTCTTGAAAGACTATTTTAATTTTTTGCTGTGACGCCTTCCTATGATGTCAAAAGGCAGAAATAATTTTTTTTTCTGCTGGACTTTGAGAGAGCATTTTCCTATCAACTTTGGGACCCAATTTTGCCATGATGATGAAATCTTCGATTAAATTTTTGCATATACACAACTTTATTATTTTTTGTGTACTTGTTGGTGCAGAATATTTCCAAAAATAATGATAAAATAAGTTACAACTCCAATTAGATGACCTAGTGGTTAACCTGATTTCCCAAGATCCTTCACTTTGGAGAGTATGAAATAAATATTCATTCTGAAGTACGTAAAATTTGACAGACCTGAATGTCTGGTAAATCAAACGTTCCAGAGATTCGGTCCATCAAATTTTACCGAAGTTCAGTATGAAAATTTATTTTATACTCAAGATCAAGAAGTAGCAAAAAATTTTGACTCTTTTTATCCATATTTTACTTATACAGTTGTAGTTGTAACGTAAATGGAATAAGTGTTTGGCTGTCAACATTAACTACTGGGGAATCCTTTATGATTTATTTATATTTGGATGTCAGTGTTTTCTCCCAAAATTATATCACCTCATTTATATGACATTTTATTGTAAAATCTATTCAGATAGCATAATGGTTTCATTATAGCACTATGGGAAAGATAGACCCATCGTACTATGGCCACAGGTGCTATAATTCTCCAAGTAGAAAACTGGACGTCTTAGGGTGGAATTAATTTTTTTTTCCACAAATAGAATAACTATTATTCATTTAACTGTCAGATGCATGTAAAATGTGAATTGGAAACTCCCTTTGTTGATAAACCGGACACATAATTGAGTTAAATAATTTATACCAAGATGTATCATACAGTCTGTGCCAATTGTGTTGGCTGGACGGTCCAGACAGACATACTATATCAGACATACATGTACATGACTTATTTGGTATAATTGTCTGACAGAAGCTGAGAGTGTTAGGCATCAACTGATCATACATATATTTATTTTGATTGACACCATACAAACTTGCCTTTATTGCTAAATAAATGCTTTTAATTCATTGACTTCCTGTTATAAATATTTTTTGGTACCGGTATACTATTATCTTCCTTCCCCTAATATGTATATTGTAGTTACACCTCTTGTTATATTTATAATCTAATACATATATTCATTTAATACAAAGCAAGTTTTTGATTAAAGATTTTAATTGTACATAATATAAGCTATCAGTAACATATAATTCAAGTAAAAATTTTAAATAAACATCATCAATATAAGCTCGGTTTTCTTTTATTATACCATAACTGAATGACCTTATCAGATTATATATGCTTAAACCATAAAATACAACAGACAATTTCTTGTAAAAGAGTGTGGCCTTAATGTTAAAGATAAGGGGTTTTTCACTCAGTTCATTTTGAATGAAACCAATATAAATGCTTGAGAATCTGTCAGTTAATGGAACCAACATTACCCAGAGTTCTCGAAATCTTTTTTCCCCTGGTGTGGTCCTTGAAGAAAATCTGCTGGTACTCGCTACTATTTCTAATGCAAAATACCAAATTGTGTCTGTCCGAAGCAAAATCTTGGTGGTCAAATTTTTTGGGCTGCCACTTTTCAAGAACTCTGATAACCCACATAAAATATGTAGTAATCAATTACATGTATAATATATTGTGATTCCATTCCTTGACCTGAATCCCCTTAGTGGTTATCTTGATTGGCACAAATGAGTTACAAAAACAAAAAAGACTGAATCAGGTGGGCGGATGTCCAGCTGGCTTAACTTTTTGGGGAAATCCTGGGTTACAGATAGAGAATTGAAATTTGGGCAAAAATGATTTGACAAAAAATATCAGCAGCCTTTACATTCTTCATTATACTTGACACAAAGACTGTTTCTTCTATAACAAAAAAATAAAGATTGCAACTAAAGCTATCCTTATCTGCACCATCGTCTTAAAATGTCTCAACAAAATTTATCTTTTGTATGAGAAGAGCATTATTGTTGCGGAGTCCTGTATAAGTGTTAACATTTATCTTTGTGTTAGGGTACTCAAGATCTTGCAAACAGATATATCAACTTCTACATTTACAAAAGAAAATATCAGTTAACCTGAGTATGCTTTGATTGATTTACTTGAAACTTAATCTTATTATAGTTGGGATTGGTAATAGTCAGCACCCTTTTTATTTTTGAAAATATTCCAATTTATATTTTCCAGAGATATTGGACTACCATCTTTTGGTGTCTATAAAATGTATTGATGCATAACACAGCACATTTATGGCTATTGAAACTGGAGAAAAAAGTGTTTCTTCCTACGTAAAATACGTACAGATATTTCTTTGTCAACTTTTGTTTGAGAAAATGGTAGAATATACTTCAAATTCATATAGAGACCAGGTAAAAAGCAAGAAACAATAGTACATGTAGGTTCATTATAGCTTAAGCAAGATGATTATATTCATTTTTAATGAACTTGGGCATTTGATAAGCTGAAAATCTTGTTTTGTTTTCAGCGAGATGAGATGTCACCTTCACATGAGTCTCTAAGGATTACTGTTGGAAATGAAATATACAAAGAAGGGAAATCCAAAAGTCCACTCTCAAGTAGGCTTGGACCACCAGTTAAAAGACATGAGTCATATGATGACATGAAGCATCATTCAGATGAAAGATATGATGAGTTGTATGGTGGTGGATCTGGTGATGAACGTGCCAAAAGACAAACTAGGAGAGATAGGTATGAAAGTCCCCGCTCACCTCATAGAGGTTCTCATGATCATGGTCAATCTGATTCATATGACCGTGATTGGAAGCCCAGTTCTTATGATCGTGACCGAGATAGACGATCATCATCACGTGACCGAGATAGAAAAGATCGTGATCGTGGAAGACATGACTCACATGATCGCTACAGTGAAAGACGAGAATATAGTAGTGAGAGAGACAGGCGAGATCATGGAAGTAGAGATAAGGTGGATCGATATGATGACCATTCACGAAGAAGTGATTCATATGATCATCAAAGACGACATGAACATGAAAGAGATAAATCATCCTATGTCAGAGATGAATATTCACAGGACACACATTCTCAAAGTGAATCTGTGAGTAGATACAGAATTCCAGATTCTCATTCTTCACATGCATATTCAGGAGCTTACTCATCCCCAAATCCATACAGTTCTGTGCAATCACAACAGACTGCACCAGGATCTGGTGATACTAAACCATTAAAATCTATTTTGAAGAAGAGTGCTCCTGATCCACCTGCATTCACTTCAGACAAAAATGCACCATTCCCATCAACTCCATATGGAACTCCTAAGCAAATAGATTCGATAGGGCAAGCAGCCAGTGGTAAAAAAGGACACCAAAAAATATCACCAAAATCGTTATCTAGTCTACCAGGAATGTCCTCATATATGGATATTGAAGATGAGGAGAGATTTCTCTATGGTGATGATAGTGAGGACAAAGCTAAAAAAGAATCTAAACTTAAAAACTACTATGACAGAAGAGAACCTAATGAACATACTCACTATTCAAAGGAGGAAAGACCCTCTGAAGCAGGGTTTAGATCAGATGATAGATACCCTCCACGATTTGATCAACAAAAGTCTGATTATCCCTCAGAAAGAGATTACAGAGGACATGTTACTCCACAGCAGTTGCCTCCAAAAGAATCGGATCTCCTGAGTATTTTTACAAGTCAAAGAGGACAGACAAATCCTACAACTAGTGCATCTTTTTCAGGTCATCAGTCACAAAGCACATCCCCAACAGAAAAAAAAGCCAAATATGATCCCACTATAGAAAACATACTGAAATCTATTGGTTTTGATTTTGAAATGTCAAAGCGAATGCAGGAAAAGGCACACCCAACCCCGATAAAACCAAAAGAAGAAATTCATCAGTATGGCATTGATCAAGCATCAACATTTCTTGGAGGAGAACTGTCTGATGATATTAAAAAAGAATTTTTCCCCATGAAAAATAGATTTGAAAAAGAATCCATGGTTGATGTCTTGTTAAGAGAGGCAAAAATGACATCACCTACAAGTGACAAACTTAAATTAAGAATAGATACTGTATCTTCTAGGGAAAGAAGGGATTCTATACCTTCAGGTGACAGGAGTTACACAAGGGAGTCTTACAGTGATGATAGAAGTAGACCTGCACCTTTAAGAGAGTCTTATAGTGATGATAGAAGTAGACCTGCAGTTGTACCAGCCTCTCAGCCACCATCACCACCTTATGCAGTCCCAGTTAGCTCATATCCACCAGCTGCTACATATGCTGTGTCTACAGTGTCCAGTTCATATCCAGCAACAAGTACTGCAGTCTCAACAACACCATATGCAGTATCTGGGTTTTCCTCTTTTGCTCCCCAACCTGCAGCTTACACAGGGCCACCGCCATATGGAATGCCTCCCCCTGGTCATCCTGGTATGTGGGGACCACCACCTGGTCAACCAACCTATGGAACTAGATTTATTCCTCCTTATAGTGCTCCACCTCCAGGCTATCCTCCAGGATATCCACCTGGATATTCTCCATATAGAGTTCCTCCACCTACGTCAGGATCATATAAGGATTCGTTCAAATCAGTAGAAACATCCAAAGGGAAAGACACTTTTACAACAACCGCAAAAGTACTACCAAAGAAACAATCTAATTTGAAGACTGTAGAACTGAAGAAAATGGATGACCCCCCTAAGAGAAGTGAAACAAAGACTGTAACAGTCATTAGAAAAGTTAAAAAAGGAGAAAAGGGGAAATCAAAAGAGAATATAGTCAGTTCTACAACGACAAGTTCAAATAGAACTGTGTTGCCACCCAAAACAAAAACTCTAATGAAAAAGCCTATAACTGAGAAATCAAGTCCAAAGTCTAGTAGTGAGAAACTGAAAATAGTTATCACTAAAGTAATCCTTACACCAAAAGAGAAAGAGAAATTGGTCAGAGAGAAGGAGCAGGTTCAACAGAGACTGAAAATTTTAGAACAAGAGTTAGCTTCCTTACGTAAACAACAGAATGAACTAATGAGGAAGAGAAGAAGACAAAAGGATGGACATAAAGATCCAATACTAATGCAAAACAGCATTCTACAGGATGAAATCGCTAAACAAATTACCAAACTGAAACAGGAAGTAGAAGAGAAAGCAAAACTTTTAAGTGACGCTTCAGTTGAAGACACACCTTCAACCCCTAAAAGATCACGTGAATCATCAGCTACCAGGCAATCTCCATTGGCAACTGAATCATCTGCTAAAAAACCAAGAACAGACAAAAGATATAATGATCGCATCAGAGAAAAACAGAAGTTAGATACAGCAAAAAGAAAAGATGACATTGGTTCAAAAGAAAAACTTAAACAAGATGAACGTCGATCTTCATCTGTAACTAAATCATCTATAGAAAAAAAGGAGACACCAAAGGTAGAGCAACAAAAACCTAAGACTGTTGTACCTGAATCAACTCCAACAAAGGTAAGTAGTTGTGTTACAAATATTCATTAATATTCCTTAGAGTCAGCCCAGCAGTTCCAATTATAAATTACAATGAATACATTTGTGTTATATGATTATAAAAGGAGAGGTATTAAAAGACAATTATTTACATGATAATATGGTTTTAAAAAGTTGGTCTTGTATTTTATTTCACAAATAAAGCTTTTTGTAGTGGATTTCAAATTTTAGTCAAAACCAGATCTGTAATATGTACTACTATTGTACTATATTTTTTAAACACTTGTTAAATTCAAGTAAATCTGCCATAGAAGAAAATAATTTAATTATTGACATGCATTAACTCACTTATGACATGTTTCAGCTTGTATTTTTGTTTGATCAGATAAACTAAATGTGAATATAAATACATTTTTGCACTTTTCCCTCCTAATTAATGTCATGGTCATGACATCAGATGTTAAATATAAGAATAATAGCTTTTTTTGTAGTTAAAACAATGTATTTCCATTGAAAACCCTCTACTCTGATAACATTTTACAAATTTATACTTGAATTCAAATCCTTGAACTTTATTCCAAATACTTGAAACAATCTGAAAAAAAAAATTCATGGATAATTGGGGGACTACTAGATACTATGGATTTTGTGGAAAATGTATAAGGAAAAGCTAGACACAAGTTTAGAGAACTCATTCACCTAGGACATTATATTAATATCTGATTTAAATATAGAGTAAGCTTTGGGATTCCTCTTAAGTTACTGCGACACTTTTCACAAAAAATCTTAACGATTAAAATTGATCGTAAGTTATACTGAAATGTGTATGACTTACAAGTATTTTTACTCAAGATTTTTTGTGAAAGGGCCGCTGAAATGTCTTAATTATGCCCCAGTTTTCAAAACACATTTAACACACGCATCCTTTTTATAAGACCGCAAAAATTAAAAATTTTTTGGTCGTATATTGGTATGACGTTGGCGTCATCGTCGTCGTCTGGCGTCGTCCGGCGTCGTCCGAAGACACATTGGTTTTCGCACTCTAACTTTAGTCTAAGTGAATGGATCTCCATGAAATTTTACCATAAGGTTCAATACCACGAAAGGAAGGTTGGGATTGATTTTGGGGGTTATGGTACCAACAGTTAAGGAATTAGGGGCCAAAAAGGGGCCAAAAATAAGCATTTTTGTAACTTCCTGACAATAACTTGTGTGTAAGTGTATGGATCTCTCTGACATTGTACCACAAGGTTCCATATCACAAAGGAAAGGCTGTAATTGATTTTGGGGGTAATTGCCTCAAAATTTTAGGAATTAGGGGCCAAAAAAGGGGAAAAAAACAAGCATTTTTCTAGTTTCATGACAATAACTTGTGTGTAAGTGTATGGATATTTCTGAAATTGTACTACAAGGTTCCATATCACAAAGGGAAAGCTGGAATTGAGTTTGGGGGTAATTGCCCGAAACGTTTAGGAATTGGGGGCCAAAAAGGGGCCAAAAATAAGCATTTTTCTAGTTTCCAGACAATAACTTGTGTTCAAGTGTATGGATCTCTCTGAAATTGTACTGCAAGGTACCATACCACAAAGGGAAGGCTGGGATTGAGTTTGGGGGTGATGAATCATAAGGGGGTTCAAAAAATTTTGGGGGGGGATTTTTTTTTTTCTTTTTTTCCTTTTTTTTTTCTTTTAAAATTTTCCATTTTAAGTTGGTTATTTCTGATTAACATTTAAAAGCAAATAATAATGATATGGTAGGAGATACACACCAAACAGGATGTGTAAATTATTATCTAATAAGTATTGTGCAATAGCAAGAAATTTTCAATTGCACAGTATTGCACAATAGCAAGAAATCTTCAATTGCACAGTATTGCGCAATAGCAAGAAATCTTCAATTGCACAGTATTGCGCAATAGCAAGAAATATCCAATAGCACAATATTGCGCAATAGCAAGAAATTGTCAATTGTACAGTATTGCGCAATAGCAAGAAATATTCAATTGCACAGTATTGTGCAAAAGAAGATACTTCGTATAAATTGCTTATTTCTTGATCAATTTCAATGGGGTTTTATTCTTGAATTCTTGGGGTTCTTTAATATGCTGAATCTAACCGTGTATTAAGTTTTTGGATTTTGGGCCCCGTTTTTAAATTGGTCCACATTGAGGTCCAAAGGGTCCAAAATTTAACTTTGTTTGATTTCATCAAAAATTGAATTATTGGGGTTCTTTGATATGCTGAATCTAACCGTGTATTTAGATTCTTAATTTTTGGTTCCGTTTTCAAATTGGTCTACATTAAGGTCCAAAGGGTCCAAAATTAAACTTAGTATGATTTTAACAAAAATTGAATTTTTAGGGTTCTTTGATATGCTGAATCTAAACATGTATTTAGATTTTTGATTATGGGCCCAGTTTTCAAGTTAGTCCAAATCGGGGTCCAAAATTAAACTTTGTTTGATTTCAACAAAAATTGAATATATGGGGTTCTTTGATATGCTGAATCTAACCATGTATTTAGATTTTTGATTTTTGGGCCCCGTTATCAACTTTGTCCACATTGAGGTCAAAAGGGTCCAAAATTTAACTTTGTTTGATTTCATCAAAAATTGAATTATTGGGGTTCTTTGATAAGCCGAATCTAACAGTGTATTTAGATTCTTAATTTTTGGTTCCGTTTTCAAATTGGTCTACATTAAGGTCCAAAGGGTCCAAAATTAAACTTAGTTTGATTTTAACAAAAATTGATTTTTTAGGGTTCTTTGATATGCTGAATCTAAACATGTATTTAGATTTTTGATTATGGGCCCAGTTTTCAAGTTGGTCCAAATCGGGGTCCAAAATTAAACTTTGTTTTATTTCATCAAAAATTGAATTCTTGGGGTTCTTTGATATGCTGAATCTAACCATGTATTTAGATTTTGGATATTGCACCATAATAGGTGAATGTCCAATTTAAAATTTTTAAGTTCTTAGGCCACATTCATTCTGTGTCAGAAACCTATGCTGTGTCAAATATTTAATCACAATCCAAATTCAGAGCTGTATCAAGCTTGAATGTTGTGTCCATACTTGCCCCAACTGTTCAGGGTTCGACCTCTGCGGTCGTATCAAGCTGCGCCCTGCGGAGCATTTTATTCTATATTTGCGTGACAAAATTTTGCTGCTTATGCTCTGATTCCTCAAGAGCAATTTGACTGAACATCTTATTTCCACAAATTGGATCAGAAATTTCTAGTTTATGATTTCACATTTACTGTGGATTCCTTTATTTTTATGCCCCACCTACGATAGTAGAGAGGCATTATGTTTTTTCGGTCTGTGCGTTCCTTCATTTGTTCGTCCGTACTTCCGTCTGTCCCGCTTCAGGTTAAAGTTTTTGGTCAAGGTAGTTTTTGATGAAGTTGAAGTCCAACCAACTTGAAACTTAGTACACATGTTCCCTATGATATGATCTTTCTAATTTTAATGCCAAATTAGAGTTTTGACCCCAATTTCAGGTCCACTGAACATAGAAAATGATAGTGCAAGTGGGGCATTCTTGTTGATACTCATTTACAAGTAGATTGTAGAGCATAGATGCTGTAGAATTTAAATGTGTTCCAAGTTAGGTTTTCTGAATCAATTTTTGTAAATCTGATTATAAACTAAAGAAGTTACTTCAATACACCATTGTAATGGATATTTAGTATAATATTGCTCTGACATTTATAGGTGTTAGCAGAATATGCGGGCTAACATTTAAAGTAAGGGATATCAATCCACATAGACAGAGAAATATACATTTTGGGAAGATGGTGAGACAGACATACCGAGGATTTTGCTATTTCAACAATTTTATTTAATACATAGTAACACAGTTATGATAGAATATTAACATTTAATCTTTTGTAACAATCTGAATTTAGATGGAATATTGAATGCAGAAGTATCAAATCCACATGCATAAATGTATAAATTTTTTTTGAAGTCTTACCAATATCTTTTTAGGATACATACAAACCTATAAAACCAGTAAAGAAGATAAAGTATGAGTTCTTTGATCCAGGAAATCATTGGTGTCGTACCTGTAATGTTGTATGTTCTAGTTTGACATCTATGTTGCAACATCTTCATGGAAAAAAACATCAAAATGTAAGTTTCTTTTTTTTTCAGATATTATGATTTATCCTTTAAAAGTAATACATTTATGTAGATTTGTAATAGCATGTAGACATTTTCATAAAAAGAATTAAAGCAGATAGAATATAAATGAATATGTAATTTTATTTTTCATTTGTTAAAAATAAATAACTGTCATTATTAACTTTAAATGATAGCTGATTTGTATTATTTTCCAGTTGGTTAACAAGTATGACAGGCCATGGCTGCCAGAAGAATTGAGGACCCAAAAACCAATCAATGAGAAAACTGACAACAAGGAAGATATCAAAGTAGAAGTAACTCCAATAAAAGGTCTCGCAGAATCTACAGATATATTGTACAACCTTTGTACTGTCACCTACATAGTCAATGGTTGTGTGTGTGTCAGTATCACAGGGTTACATATTTGTGTAAACATTTGTCCCTTTTTAATGGACAGCAGAGAGGGCACAGACAGGTTGACAGTTTTAGACACCAGAGACTTCTCAAATCAGACATTCTAACAACTAAGTATTAAGAAATTAGACTGAATTAGACTAAATACATTATTTTTTTTGTTATTAAGTAGTTAAATAGTACAAAAGGCAGCATACCTCAAATCTGAAACATAATTTGCCATTCAGTCAGACAATGACGAGGTTTTTTTTAACAACCTTGATTACCCATGAGGTAATTCTCAGTCAGACAGCAGAGAAAACTGTACAGGAAGACAGTACATGCATTAGATACACCTATGAGGGCGTTAGCCCAATTGGCTGCATCTAATTTACACCTAGATATTATTTTAATTTTTCATAATTTTGGAAAGGGGGTCTTTCAGCGATTTGACCATATGTTATTGAAAAGCATGATAAATGCAGGGTGTCCAATTTCATTCAAAGACATCTTGGTGTAAGTATATATGTAGAGTAAAGATATTAAGCTCTCGTTAGGATCATTTGTGTCTTTCCCTTATCTTCAAATTTTTCTCCTCCATTTAACACCAGGGTTACAAGCAGTAAGATCTGACATTGTTTTAGTGATGAAGTAAAATTGGAGAAAATTCAAATACTTAATTTTCAAGGCAATGAAAATTAATCCATAATTTGATTTTAACATATATGGACTGACACAGTGACATACATTGACCATATCAAGATTTAAATGGACAGTGCAGGTCTGTGCCTTGACCAAGTTGTATCAGAATTATTTTTTTTTATGTTGAAACTTTGCACATTGATAAAAAAAGTACATGTTTATATTGTTGATCAATGTTTTGTATTGGTAAATGAAAACAAAACTTACTTCTTAAGGCTTTTTATTTATAGTATTTGGTGTTTGTGGTATTTTGGGAAGAGTTTAAATAGATTAAAACTCTTTATATGGTTGCGTACGGAAACACTCCTGCTCAGTTTTATTCATTTGTTCTGATTAATAGCAGTTGATTTATTTTTAAAATATTTTATTCAAATTTTCAGAAAACTGGTACAGTGTAATAGCAACCTGGCCATTGGAAGTCAATGCTCAGTGAACAAAAATGTGACACATCCATTTCATGCATATTAATATAAACATACAATTTCTTAAATGAAATTTACCCTCAATATGTTACTCATTATTTATTTAATTACATTATTGATGGTTTGCATTTTTAACACTAACATTTAAATCAGTTAAAACTGCTATTCTGAGATATTGTCTATTTCCAATCATAAACAATGAGATGTGACTGTGTCAACAGGAACTTAGATGTTAACAGCTTGTTACATATTCGACTATATTTACATCTAATACTTCCCTTTTGTTGGCTTGAATGTTTTTTTTATCTGACTATGTCCATTTTGCAGGTGGAATTGTTCCATCAAATGTGTTTGTCTGTAGGTTAATTGTAATGGCATTATATGATTTTTTCTACACTTTATTCTAACATTTGTGCTAAATATTTGAAGAGACAATACCAGTTATGTCTGGGAAAAGATTAAGATATGTTAAATATGGAACAGTCAACATTTTATCTGAAAACAAAATTGATTTTGGCCAAATAATTCTTTTGATTACTTGATACTGGAAACCAGCTGAGATTAGTAAGAACAGAGAACTAATAAATTAAATTTCAATTTGTGTAATATATATATATATATGTATATAAATTCTAGAGATAATGGTCCACAAAGATATTATTAAGTAACTTAATTGGTCTAAATGACGATGTTCCTTACAAGTTTCTTTAAGTATCTCTTAGACCTATTAATCAGTATCATTTACCATTACAAAAATTATATTAGTCTGCAAGAAATGCACATGCAAATGAGTTGGAATCACATATAGGGTTGCCAGTGTCTGTCTGTTTTTTATTTGACATTGATCTAATTTTTGGAACTTTAGTATATAAAAATGGCTTACTGACAAAGTTTGCATTTTGTCCCAGTGGACCTTCTTTTGGCTGATTTACAGTCCTTGAAACTGTACTCATCCAGATTTTTTTTGTAATGCCTGAAGATGAGATTTGAGGCTTATATTTGGTACATTAGTTTTTAATGATGACTTGGGTGTCAAGTTACATTTTGTTTCTGGCAATATGGATGTCCAAGCAAGTATCAAAAGTTTAATCAGACAGTTCAATAAAGTGTTTCATTTAAGTCCATTTTATTATTTTTGCCCACTTAGGATAGTTGGGATAATTGAGTTTTCTTGTCTGTGCCTATGTATGTTCACCCTCCATCCAATCTTTCTGTAACAGGTTATTAAAACTTTTGTTCAAAGTAGTTTAATATGAAGTTAGGTCATATCAACTAGAAACTAAAGTGTTCTTTTATGATGTGCACTTTTGAAATATATGCCAAATTAGGGGGTTTTACCCAGATTTCGAGATTTACTGATTTACAGAAAATGTTATAGTTGGAGGCGGGAGGCATAGTGTCCTGGACACATATTTGTTATATTTGAAATTTGAACTTACAATGGTCACTACACAGTGTACATTTTGTTCTTGTTGGATTTAACCAAATTAAGTTTGTTATTCTAATTGTGAATGGTCTCTTAGACTCTTACATGTCAAAGGATTTTATTTGTGGATAGGTTCGGCTTAGTAGAGAAATTCAACAAGCTACATACTCATTTGCATATTTACAATATCACAAAGATGTCATTTCCCATGGTATAAATGAATCTTTTTGTTTTCAGCAAGATTCATAGTAATTATTGTATCATTTGCTGTTGATTTAATGTTAAAAGAATGAGAACATAAAGACAGAAGCCATCCAAATGGTATTACATTTTCCTGAATCAATCACAAGAGTCATTCAAAGGGTCTTACAGAATGCCATAATTAACAACTACAGGCATTCAATGGTCATACAAATACATGAATCAATCATTACAATCATTCAAATGGTCCTTTATAAATTATAATACATGTACCTGAAACAATCAATACAGTATTTCAAATGGTCCCTTAGAATACCCGATTCAACCATTACATCCATTTAAATAATCCTTTCTCTTTTACAATACCTGAACCAGTCATTACATTTATTTAAATAGTCCTTTTCAATACCTGAATCAATCATTAGTCATTTAAATGGTCCTTTACAATACCTGAATCAATCATTAGTCATTTAAATGGTTCTTTACAATGCCTGAATCAATCATTAGTCATTTAAATGGTCTTGCAGAGTACCTGCAGCAGTGGTGAAATTTGGTTTTCTATGATTTCTATTTATTTACATCAAAGCATCCCTTTTTCATCCATAGAAATATTATATTGTATCAAAAGTTTAAATCACTGTGTTTTTAACTGCAGGACAAGAATTCTTCATGGCTACCAAAGGTTATTATTGTACTTTGTGTAAAGAACATGCTGGAGATGATATCAGTGCTGAACATCACATTAAAACTGAAAACCATTATCTTAAGTATCAGGTAAGGCTGAATATGCTGTTTAACTTCAGTTGCTTGATTACCATTACATGCTTACCACCTGGTTTCTTTCATTATTGCAATTAATGTTACTACACATGTAGCTCCTATTGTCTTTGATGATACCAATGATGTTTGATGAAATTATGTTTGAGCAACTGAAGTTAAGTGTATGTACAGTTATTTATCAAAGGTAAGTTTAACATTTCTATAGTGATTTTACTTGTTTATGATTTAAGAAGATAAGCAAAAAATGTATGTCATCTTTCGAGTTATACTTATAGTTTAAATTAAGATGAAACTATATATTATGCATCTGTCTTTCTAAAAATGTTAACCAATGAGCCCAATTTTTTTCACTGATCCCCAGGTAAAATGATAGGATATGACCTCAGATGTAAATATTCTTTGTATAAGGTTGATGGTTGAATACATTGATGAAAGGTTTTATTTTCTATGTTTTTCATGTTTCACTGGAGAAGCAACAGTGATATTAAGGTTTATAGCACTGTATGCCTACATTTCTAGTCAATCAATTTTGTAATCCAAATCTAAATGTTTTTAAGACAACTTTATCATGAAAGAAGAATGAATTGAAACAGAGCAATTGGGGTGGGGGAAGTGTGATCAATTTATCTGTGAAAAATAATGAGTTGTTTTGACTGGTCTTGTGACACTCCAGGCATTCTGTTATATTGCTATTTAGACTGTGAAACCAAAAAGGTATAAACAGTAATGTCTTTAATCTAAAATTGTTAAATTTGTTGGTGTCAAATGTTAGTGATTTATTATGGTCATGACCATCTATCAGAGGCTTGATTCATCCCAAACAGTTACAGTTGACCAACTTTATTTAGAATTCTCTCTCAATTTGTGAGGAATCGTCCTTGGGTTGTCCCTAGTCTTAAATGCCTGTCATATGTGTGTTGTCTACTTTTGAGACTAGTGTATCTTAAAGTTAATAAATGGTTGGTGACAGTCTCCTAGGTAACAATCTTCGTTTTATATGTTAAGAATAAGTAGAATTGAGATAAAGAAAAAAAAAATCTCTTCTGGTTAACTATGTTTTTGGTTTTCCTTCTCATTGCTACTATAACCATCATTTTCATTTATTATATTTTAATTCAATATTTTGCAAATTGTAAGAAATCAAAACTGAACAAAAAGAAAAACCTGAAATAATAAGATAATTATATCATTGATTAAATTATTATCTATGTTTCTATCTTTAGGATTACCTGAAAGAAAACCCATTTTATGAACAGAGATTAAATCTTGATAAGGCTGCTGGAATGTCACTAATGAAAGAAGAGGAGAAAAAAGTACAAAAAACTTTACCAAAGAAAGAGGAAGTGAAAAAACAGGATGTGGCAAAAAAAGTTGAAGAACCCAAGGAAAGGGATCCTGCTGCAGAGGCTAGAAAACTTGAGCAAAAGAAGAAAATGCAAGCCATATGGGACAAACACATTAATAGTAAACAACAAGAGAAAACTACACAAAACAAAAATGGCCAAAATGAAGATGAAAAGGAGAAAGAGAAAGGAAAAATACAAATAAATATTCTCAATAAAACTGGAATTAAACCGAAACAAGCCACCCCTCCGCCAAAGAAAAATCCTGTTTTACCACCATGGAACCCTGTTTCCAAAGAACAAAAAAAACAAGCAGCAAAAGTTGAATCAGTAAGAAAAGTTTCAGTAGAAAATGATGAACCACCTTCTCTTGATGACTTTATTACTGTTGGTGAAAACCAAAAAATACCAGTTGTTTCAGAAAAACGGAAAATGATTCTTGCACAGAGTTTAATTGATAAAGTGCAAGCAAAGAAACAAGAAACACTAGATAAGGTTGAAAAAGAGGCTGAGGAAAAGAATGAAAACGAGACAGAGGAAAATAAAAATGTTAAAATAGATGAAAAGAAAGAAATAGAGAATGAAGAAAATAAAAACATTATCAACGAGGAAAAGAAAGATTTAGACATGTTGGCAATTACCAATGATGAGTCAGAACCTATTGTTGAGATCAAACCTCCACCTCCTCCATCTCAAAATTTATCTTTACCAACTGAAAATAATGAGAAAATGGCTACAATCACTTCTGAGGAAATGTGTACATTGTTTTTCTCAGATGATAAACAAATTATTGTAGCAACTGATGAAAAGCAGATTGTGCAAACTAAAGCTGCTGACCTGGTTGAAATTGATGCACAAGCCAATGTCACATATATGTCTGATGAGGAAGATAGCAATAATAAGAATATAATAAAGATAGAGGAGAAAGAACCAGTTCCACTGGAACTGGCAAAGGATTCTGATGTTGTTGTCATTTCAATTGACTCTCAGTCTGATGAGAGTTGTGATGAGGACACTACAAAGACAAGAAATAAGATAGAAAGGGCAGATGAACAGACAGAAATGTCTGAAACAAAGGAAGAAAATGTTACTGGAGAGAGAGTTGTTGTAGAAACTGAACTTGGAACTGATCATATGGATGTGGAAGCAAATGATGAATCAGCAGAAATACAACATTTATCTGTTGTGGTAGATGGAAAATCAACATGTGAAAACTTGGACTCCACTTGTGTTGATGATACAGTTCAAGCATCTAAAATTGAAGTCCTATCCGTTAGTCAAAATGTTTCAAATAAAGGTCGTAGGAGACCTAAAAAGGCTGATGCAAAAAATATGACTGAAGTAACAATAATTGATGAAAATGAAGGAAACACGATTGAAGTAGTGTTAGGTGTAAAAGACACTACTGAGAAAAAAGCTGACAATGTAATAGAAGTAGTTCAGACACATAGAACATCTCAGATACCAGCACCAAAAGCAGCACTGAGAACAAGGGAGTTAAGTAATTTACATGATGTTAATCCAGAACAAATTGAAGAAATAAAAAATACATCCAAAATTGAGACTAAAAGTAATAAAAAAAAATTAAAACCAGAAAATCGTACACTTATTAAGAAAACTAGATCAGCTAGAAGAAAGTCCATGGAAAGTAAACAGGCTGAAAGAACTAAGTATGTCCCAAAAAGACACTTACAAGTTGATATTGTCTCTATTTCAGACGATGAAGAACGAAATGGAAAATATGAAAATGTAGATAGTGCATCAGATTTTTCTGATCCTGAATTAGAAAATATTTCAAGTTCATCTGAGAAATTTGTATCTGACATTCAGGAACATTTAGAAAATGTCTCCAGTGAGTCTGAAATAGATAATAATGATGATGATCTAGAAAATATATCCAGCGATGAAATGGAAAGTAATTTAATGATGGTTGATGAAGTTGGTGAAGTTGACGATTTTGCTGATTTTGACTTTAATGATGATGCAAATGTTGTTGACCAAGTTGGTGATTCTGACGAGGAAATGGAAGTGGGAGGTGGCAATGGGAATAACAGAATGCAGAAAATGGAACTAGAAATTATTTCTGATACGGAAGATGGTGATTTTAACAAAGATGATGATGATAAGAAAGATGGACAAAATATCATTGACAAAACTAATGAAGGTGAAAAAAGCATTGACAAAACTATAAAAGAGCAAGTTGATTCAAAACTGAGCTCAGAGAATGTTGAAAATGTGGCTACGGGTAGTAAGAGGATCGGAGAAAAAGAAAAAAGTAACAACCTTGTAGAAGCCTCAGGTTTAAATGTAGATGCAGAAAATGGGAAATACTGTGAACAAGATAGTAATGAGATTGAAAAGCAAACAAAACTGCAGGAAATTGGTAATGACAGCAAGTCAAAAGTAATTATTGAAGCTACTAAGGCTGGTGATAATTTGTCTGTTAAAAACGATGAAGTTGTAGAAGAAATCCAGGAAGATTCTGAAACTAAATTCAAAGAAAATAAAAATTCCACATCAGAATACGAAATCCTATCTGAACCTAAGAATGAAGTTGAAAGAATTACAATGGATACAATACACAAGGTTGAAGATAGTACTGACACATCAGAAGAAATTTCTAAAACTGACATTTCATCAATGGAGGATTCATTGCAAGAGGAGGATATTCCAGCTAAATCTACAAGAGGGCGTAAAAGGGGCAGAGGGCGTGGAAGAGGTGGATCAAGGAGAAGTGCCAGGAGAGGAAGATCAGGTGCAAAAAAACAAAATGAAATAGAGGAGAATATTTACACTGAGCAAGTAGAAGCTGAAGAAAACCAGGAAGCTGTTGATGTTTCAAGTAATATTCAAAATATGGAAGAATTAATTGACGATAAGGATCAGAATCAAACTGATGAAAAAACAGAAGAAACAGATCCAGATACTTTAAAAAGAACACCAAGAAGAGGACGGTCAGCTGCTAAAATGCATACTGAAAAACAAGAAGATGAGGAAACAACAGTATTAGCTATTCCTGTAAATGCTTCAGAAATGCTGATAGATAATATTTTCATTTCACATACTGAAAACCAAAATAAAAATGTAGAGGTGATTATTGATCCAAATGAGAAATCAGGTACTGAAAAACAAACTGGTAACAATGAGGAAGAAGAAGCAAATAAAGTAGATGTAGTGCTAAATGAAGAAGAGAGTGCTCAAAGTGTTATCCAACAAAATAGAGAAGAAACAACTTCTTTTACTACTCCGACAAAAAATGACACAAAATCACCAAACATGGAACAATCAAGCATGGTATTACAAACAGAAACATTGGCTAGTGAGGAAGATATGGTTGAAACTATCGAAACAAAAATGAATATATCTGCAGATAATACAAGTGGAATTGAAAGTGTTCAAAAAGAAATTGACAGCTGTGATGAGAAAAAAAATGTTACTGAGCCAGAAATCATTGATTTAGATAGTGAGGATGAGACTGAAAATGAAAAAAATAGCCTCTCTGGATCCTTGCATACAGACGAAATTGACAGCATGTCTGGTAGAAATAATAAGACACTGAGTAAAGAAACAAAACCTGAACTACTATCACCTGAACATCAGACAACATCAGAAATAGTTGAAACTGTGCATGTGGTTAATGCAAAAAAGGACCAGCTTATCTCAGGATTTGAAGTGTTACAAGACAATGATAATGACCAGAATGCAATTATTGTTTCAGCAAATGAAGAACAAACATCAACAGAAATATCAACAGAAATAGCAATGGAAACTATCACAGAATCTAATATTGATGATAGTGACATTATACCTATAGAAATGGATGAGCTAGTTCCTCTAGAAAGTTTAAGTGAATCACTGGAAGAACATAATGATGAAGTAGACCGTAACAAATCATTGGACTCTGGCAATGAAGAAGTGCAAGAAAATTTTGGTATTCAACTTGCAGACAAGAAAATAGAATTAGAGAAAACCTCTGACATTAATCAACCTGATAAGAACATTGCAGAAGGGCAGATGGTTTCATTATCTGATAACTCTGACTTGACAAGTGAAAACAATCAGTCAAAGACACCAGTTTGTGTTGAATTAAACATTGACAATTTAGAAACATTCAATTTAAATATGAAATCTGATTTATCTGTATCAATTGACTCATTTGAAAGCAATAAAAATAGCAGTGTTTCTGATTTAGTTCATTTAGAATTAGACAATATTGATCATTTACCAATCTTGCAAGAGGATCATACTAGGGACTCAGACAATGGAAGCTCTACTAGTGAAATCAAAATAGATGTTGTGCTTGAGGCAATTGACAGTCTGTCACGCATTGAATCGCCAGAAAAAGCTGTTCATTCCATGCTTAAAAAATGTGACGAAACTAAAACTAAACAGGATGATGCAGAAATGGTGACTGAAAAAATAGAAGTGAAGGGTGATATTGGATCAAGCAGCCATGTTAATGTTGAAAAAGATGACCAACCGAGCAGCAAGGAAATTGTTGAAAAAGATGACCAACTGAGCAGCCAGGAAATTGTTGAAAAAGATGACCAACCGAGCAGCAAGGAAATTGTTGAAAGAGATGACCAACTGAGCAGCCAGGAAATTGTTGAAAAAGATGACCAACCAAGCAGCCAGGAAATTGTTGAAAAAGATGACCTTGGAAAGGATGTTGATGTAAAGGATAGTAGTGAAAGTATTGATATCAGTTTAACTGTACACACTAGTGAAAGTAGCTTAAATCAAGATTTGGCTGTAATGCCAACATTGGATGGAAATGAGACTGATAATGAAGAATTACATGATTTAGAACATGAGGGTGAGTATATATATGTCTATGTTTTTTTTAATTAATCTGGTTCATTTGAAAAATGGAAGAATCAATCAAATCCATGTGTTGGCCTACCCCAAAATGGAATAAAAGTAAATATATGTAGGGTAAAAATATTTCAATTTACAATGGCATGATAATTGCTCACATCTTTGTCCTTTAGTCTATGTATAGTTTGTCTCCATGGCAATCATACCAAATTCATATTTCTACATTTTTTTCATTTCATTATATCATGTAAATTGCTCCTTTTAAGGCCCTGACATAACAAAGTAAATATTTTCAATAAGAGCTTTTCCTTTCCTAAGTTTTCACAGTTTCAATATGTCTGCTCTATTTTGTAAATATATCAAATGTTTTTGTATGCTAAAAAAGAAATGGTTGGTCCATAGATCAGTGTTTATTATGTTTTAGATTGGTAATGAGATTCTGTACATTTTTTTATAAAATGACAGACAGCTGTCATGTGAAAATACAAAACTCCAGTTTATTGAAGAACCAAACTGTGATTTTACTCATTTTGTGAAAGTTTTGAAAGTGTTTTTAAAAGTATTCAGAGATAAATAGCAAGGACAATAAAGATTATATAAAAGTATGTGTTGCCCTGGGCGATTGCCTGTTTAGATTTAAAAATTTGTACTCTTCAAAAAATTATTTCAGATGCTGCCAGTGTAGGAAGTGGTATAAGCATGGATATGGGAAGTGATTTTGAAGTTTTAGATGAATGTGAGTCAGACTAAAAATTTCTGGAAATTAAGTGATTCATATAGAAAAGTGAATTCAGATTTCATCAAAGTGGATTATTATTTCTCATCAACTAAAAGATTCTTAGTGTAATTAAAAGTGGAAAAATTCAATTTTATTAAAACAGTGCTATGTTCTTTCTGTTATGGATTAAAGACCTTACAGACTTATCTGGACGTTCTCTGCATGTTCCTGATTCTCTCTGGAAAAATTTTGAATAAATCATAGATATATACAGAAATAAGTTGACTTTATAATATTCACTGTACATTAAAATTTAAAGAATTTCTTTAAATGTCTTTAACAGGATATCAGAGAAATTTTTACTTTGTTGTAAATATTAACATTAGCTTGTAATATTGTTCAGATAATATACATATTACAGTACCCATTGCTTTATAAAAAATCCTGTAAAATATTGAAAACCATAGTATATTTTTTCATTTATAGAGTTCCCATACCACTCTCAAAATACTTTTTTCCTCACTATTATTAGCAAGTACTATACTTGGACAAAAAAAAATCATGTGTGAACATATATATCATTTTAGTTATATTTCTAGAATAAATTCACATATAAGTTATAATTGCTTACAAAAGAATTTTCTTTTTTCATATAAGTGATGAGTTACTAGCAGATGATAAAGTGAGGAATGTAATGTGTAGAAAAGTGGGTTACCAAATATAATTCTATTGCTTATGATAAAAATAATTCCTTAAAGCAATGGGTATATACAAGTTTACTTGAAATATGTTGTTAGTTGTTAAAGATTCTTGTTATTGTATGGAATTCCATGTAAAATGTTTGTAAACAAGTTGAATCTATATAGTGTTCACATTGCAGTTTACAAGATTTTTAAAATTATGTTTACCAAGTAAAATCATTCTTATTGTATACTTGAATTGTGTTCTACATGTTTATTTAATCGAAAAACCCTTTCAGATTTATCATATCTCTTTAACATATATAAATACTCTAAAAGCAGAAGTTTTTCATGGGTTTTTATGCCCCCGACGTAGCGAAGGGGGCATTAAGTTTTACCCTTGTCCGTCCGTCCGTACGTCCGTCCCAAAGTTGGTTTCCGATCTCTAACTTTAGTTTGACTCAACCAAATGTTATGAAACTTATACATAATGCTTATTACCACAAAATACATATCAAGTTTAAATTTTTGTGGTGTCACTTTAACCGTTCTAGAGTTATGCCTGTTTACAAATGGAAAAAATTGCTGAATTCTTCGTTTCCATTCTCTAACTTTAGTTTGCCTCAACCAAATATTATGAAACTTATACACAATACTTATTACCACAAAACTCAGATCAAGTAAAAATTTGGGTAGCATCACTTTTACCCTTCTTCAGTGATGTCCCTTTATAACTTTATATGATATGCAAGCAGGGGCATCATCTGTGTCCCATGGACACATTCCCCATTTATTTCGTTATTTTATAGATAGATATTATCCAACATAAAACCTGAACGAAAAGTTTTCTTTAAGAAACTACTTTTTACCTACTAGAAACCACAATAATTAATACCATGAAATCATATTAGAGACAAAACCATGATATTTTAACTCCTCCAAAATAAAAGTTCTTACAATAATACAACAGATAGGATATGGTGCATAGATATTCATGACATGAAATCCCTACACTGACCTGACATAACCAAAGTCAAAGGAACAGAACTTTTACTCATGTTATTCATCTAAAAGTCATGTAGAGACCTTCAAAACAGAGAAAAAGTGCACATCATTGCATGATGCTCCCGAGCACCAGTTTGAGCAAAAAATTCTTTGCTATAAATTTAGAATGTTATTTTGGATTTTTACATTTCAATGAAACCCAATTTCTATTAACAAAAAATTACAGATATGCAACACTCTGTCCCTATGGTAAAAGCATCTGCAGAAATTTTACACATTAAAGTTTGGTTAATTGCTAGAAGATTAGTTTTTCTGGGTAATAAAAATGTATTGCCTTATACAAGCTTTGACAAGAAAATTGATTTTATGCTTTCTCACATTTACTTATGCATCTGTTATCATGCAGCAATAAGTACGGTAAATCCTGCACATTATATATCAATAAATACTAGTTCATGATATGGAAAGTGCTATTTTAGTCAAAGATATCTACCAGGGTTATACGTTGTAAGGCCATGTTGCCATGTTAATTATAAATTGATGGTGGACTTTAAAAAAACTTCAGTGCAATTCATTGGTACTTTAAGGAATACAAAAAACTACAACGCTTTCATCAATTTCATCCATCATACAAAAGGAAAAGTGTGAACTATTACTATCCCTTGGCATCTGTTATCAATTGTCTTAAGTTGGTCTATAAAACTTTTTATTCTTTTCTTAAAGCACAAGTTTTGGGAAAAAAAAACTCAAATGTTATCTAAATGGAGTTGTCATAAGCACCATGCTTTTGGTAAAAGTTTAAAGATAATTATTCAATATTATGCATTGTTTAATAGGTGAATGTGATAGGCTCTTTGATGCCTCTAGTATGGACTAACTCTAAGCTAGTAGAAAATATCCAATTTGTATGCATGTCTCAAAAATGCTGAACATTGAATGATTTGTGTAGACGATTATTGTTCATCTCAAGGAATTGCACAAGTCTTTGTTGTGCATGTTTACTTTAATAAAATCATTCTGCGCTGAACTGAATCATGGATTATTACACTAATACAATGTCTAAAGACCATTATTGTTCTTATCAAGCTTAAGGAATTTCATTAAAGACTTGGTAACAGGTGTTTACTTTAAAAAATAATATTGCGATGAATAATAACGATCATGCAAATTAATCTTCTTGTGCAATAAGTCAATGTTAAATATATGTATATAGATTATCATTCATTTACTTCAAATAACCTTAAGGGCTTATATCAGAAATGATTGAAAAAACATATTTTAAAAATGCCTTAATTCATATGCAAGGTAAATCTGCTTTTATGTTCCACCATGAAACTTCTTACTGTGATTCAAATAATACATGTAAATGTTACTGAGTAATGGATGTTTAGACCATACAGTTTACCTAGAGCTAGGATAAGTATTGGCACCATGCCTGTAATTCCAATCCATCTGGTTTATCAATAAAATGTTTCAAATTGAAAGCTTTATTTTTGTATGTGGATAATTATTATACATGTATTATCATTCCTTTATAGCCACCTTTCAGTATTGTGTACTTAAAGAGTAATTCAGAGACATAGATACTTATAGGGGTCCCTTTTCATGGAAGAAAGTATCAAAGATTCATTCATTTCCTCATTAAAATTAACTCATTGTACTTTGCATTAACATGCCTTAGAAATGATTGTATTTGCTAGTTAACAACAGCCATCAATTTGTCATTTACCAAAACTTTCATTGATAAGACATTTGACCAAGTTGAATTGTATTGACAGTTGTAATTTTGGTCATTTCATTTATATACAAATACAATATTGCACATGGCACAAAGTACATATTGCACATGGCACAAAGTACAATTGATCCCCTTTCATGCCTATAGTCACTGATTAGTTATCTATACTTCAGTCATTTTATCTACTGGTGTTTTGTGTTCGTGCAACATATTTACAGTTAGGTAGACATTGTTTAAACCCTTTTCATCCACAGGCACTTCGTCTCTGAAAAAAAAAAATCCTACATAGGATTATTTTTTTCAGAGACAAGTGCCTGTGTTTTTATCCCGTGTCGACGCAATTTATTTTTTGTTTACGCGTGGTTCATGCGTCATCCGTCTTCCTAAACTTAAAAAAAAATCAACATTTTGTTTATCCATTTGTATGTCTTTCTTTGTAATTGTTTAGCTGGTAATGCAGTTGTGCAATGTGAGTATTCCCATGCATACATTACTTAGTGAGTTCTCTCCCAGTTGGGCTATGTTTGGACCTACTTTTAGAAATCCTTACCCCCCAATTGGAATTACATAGAAAATTCATTGAAGTGATCGGGGTTTTTTTACGATATATTTACCATCTTAGCAGTAATTGTGTTGATATTGTAACAATATTATTCCAGACAGTCTATCTGACTTGACTTCGGCAATATAATGCATCATTCATGTACTGTCAATATGGAGAAAAGCAATAATTAGCATTGGTCCTTTGGTTTGTTATTTCCTAGAGTTTCATGGGACCTTTTGTCTAGACTCCACCATATTTCCAAGTTGTTACCATGTGCCGTTAAAATGCAGTAAAGCGTGTCCCGTGGTTGAAGTGTGTACTCCATATCATTTCTAGTTGTCTTCATAGCTGCGGATAACTCTCATAGTTATGCTACGTCATCAGATCTCATTTAAGACACGTAAAAAAAATTGCAGTCCACCTCTTTCTGTGAACATGTTTTGTCTCGCCTGCAAAGGCAAAACAGCGATCCCATTATGTTGGCATATTCCGTTTGCGGCGACGTAAACATCGTCTGTAGTTAAATTTAAGACAATAATTTCTTTGTTCAAAACGACTTACGTTTTTAACGGACTTTTTTGTCGGGCAAAATTTTGAAAACCTATAGTATATTTTCCCTTTCCGCATTTTTATACGACCGCAAAAAAATTTGCGGTCGTATATTGGTATCACGTTGTCGTCGTCGTCCGAAGTCATTTGGTTTCCGGACAATAACTTTAGTATTAGTAAATAGAAATCTATGAAATTTAAACATAAGGTTTATAACCACATAAGGAAGGTTGGGATCGATTTTGGGGGTTATGGTCCCAACAGTTTAGGAATTAGGGGCCAAAAAGGGGCCCAAATAAGCATGTTTCTAGTTTCATGACAATAACTTGTGGAACAGTGTATGGATCTCTCTGAAATTATACCACAAGTTTCCATACCACAAAGGGATGGTTAGGATTGGCTTTGGGGGGTTATGGCTCAAACCGTTTAGGAATTAGGGGCAAAAAAAGTGAGAAAAAACAAGGGTGTCCTGGTTAATGGACAATTACTTGAGTACAAATTACAGTGTAAGGGAGGTAATTCAAACACAACTTTGAATTACCTCCCTGACACTGCTTTTAAATTATGTATTTAAAGAAATGTTGCAACAGCATAGTGTATTGCACAAAAGCAAAAAAATGAGTATAAATTCAAACCATATAACCAATTCTAAGTTCTTTGACTACAGTTATTCTGTGTCAGAAACCTATTATGTGTCAAATATTGGATTACAATCCAAATTCAGACCTATATCAAGCGCGAATATTGTGTCCATTTGCCCCAACTGTTCATGGTTGGACCTCTGCGGTTGTATCCAGCTGCGCTCGGCGAAGCAATTTATTACTGATAGATTGACTTTTTGGAATTAATATTTAGGTACGGTCTAAGGTTAAACATCAATAAAATTCTCCAAACCTTCGTGGAATTTTAGGAAGACTTTTAGAGAAGCTTCTACAATACCATCTAGAGTAAAAATTCGAAAGTTCCCCATATAGGTACAATCTGTGGTTAAGATGTTAAAAGTTTGAAATGTTTTGTCAAATCTTCATGGAATTTATCAAACTTGATCACAAGCAAAAGAAAAGTTTGAATTTTTCTTTATTATTTTTTTTTATTACAGGGTTTGGTTTTTTTTTGGCAGCCAACATTACACGAACAGCAGTAGTCTCTGGCGAAACACAAGTTTACGATTTTTTTCTTAAATTTTGTTTAGTTTTCCTGCAATGGTCCTTAATAAGATTTTTCCATGGTAATCGTGATTTAATTTCGGGGAAGATTTTCAATTTAAGGTAGTTGTTCAAGATTTAAAATTATAAAAACCGAATTTATGCAGTTATGAACATCCCAGACTACTATAATGTGTTCTATTCTAATATGACGTCCTTCTTTCGCTTTGGAAACAAAGCCATGTTCTAATTACAACAAAACATGGGCTGCACGTGATTGACGTCACAATTGAAATTGCAACGTCAGTTGTATTTTGAACAACGCCGGAGGTCGAAATGGATAGTTTTGTCGGTGTTGCTCGCTAGGAAATAGGGATCATTCGTAATATTTCTTCCTGTAGACGTCGCTGGTGTTCCATAAGTGGTTATCGGAAACGTTTTAATCACTTGGACGCTTGAATCGCATTACGTTGCACATGTTTACATTAGTAACCACAATCGACACTCGCTAATTTCACCAAACTAAGCTTCAAAATTGTTGTGTCCCCGGCTGCAATTATTCTGAAGGGGGACCACAGATTCCCAAAAGACCATGAAATTCTTTTGAAATGGAGAGAAGGCATCAAGAGAGTTGATCCACCCATCAAAAATATATAGCCTTCTAGGGAAACCCGGCAGAAAAGTCGACCAAGTTTGCCATAACCAGCTGATAACCATGTCATGCCAGGAGATTATATAACAACAGGATTAGGTTATTATGAATTTATATTTTTCTTATATTTAGTACATTATTAAACCTCTTTGTTTTATTTTTTCTCGATTAAACAGTCCAATAATTTGACAGGTTATTATTTATTAAAATAGGGGGATGACACAGGGATGTATTATATTCTTCAAATATACCCTCACACTTTGTAAGTTTTTTCCTAGTCTTCACACTTTGAAAGTTTTTTCCTAGTCTTCACACTTTGTAAGTTTTTTCCTAGTTCTCACACTTTGTAAGTTTTTTCCTAGTCCTCACACTTTGTAAGTTTTTTCCTAGTTCTCACACTTTGTAAGTTTTTTCCTAGTCCTCCCACTTTGTAAGTTTTTTCCTAGTCCTCACACTTTGTAAGTTTTTTCCTAGTCTTCACATTTTTTCACCCTTTTACCTTTGTTTGCATTGTAAATAAGAAATAATAATTATGTTGTGCACTTAATTATAGCAAGTGAAATATATTTCCCTGACAAAACAATGCATGAAAGGAAGAGAACTACATATATTGGGAAATATGACAATCCCTATATTGCATTCTAAAAAAAACCATGGTACACATGAGCATAATTTTTTTATTTGTTTGTCGCAATAAAGTCTGAATTTTCTAAGGACTTTACATTAAACTTATGGCAAAAGCTGTGTGAACAATTTTTTTTAATTCTTCAAAGTTGGAAATCAAGAGTATTTTTGTGAGAAAATAAACATCACACACATCCCCGCATTAAACGCTTGTCCTTTATGAATGATAAGAAAAATTTCTGAACCTGCAGTTTATTAAATAACATGATGCTTTGTGGTTTCCTGTTTTAATATTTCAGAAGCCATCATGGATAACAGACTTTTTACCCAACCATGAAGTGATGGATGGGATACATGTTTATGTTTGAAATGAATTCATGGTTAAAATCCAAGTGGCTGCAAGTGCGAGGATCAATACTTCTGTCAGAACCAGATGTAAAAAAAAATTTGACAAAGGTGACAACAAATGGCAAATAGTGGAATTATGGAACAGGATTTATTTACTAGCCAAGACAGTTCCTTATATTAACACACAAACTTTTCTGAAATGGAAATTCCAACTAGATCAGAAGAAAGTAGTTTGTGAAAGAAAAGTGTCGTCCAACCGAATTCACATTGAAAGAGTCCTTGTATTGTCTAAAAGTTACACAAGGGTAAAACTTAATGCCTCTCCTTCGCTGTGGCAGGGGAATAAAAATCTGAAACATATAATTCCACGTGGAAACTTCTAATTCAACTTGGTTCCAGAATTATCTGTTTGCTGTGTTCTTTCTAATCTCATAAAAATACATTGTAAATAAATATGCATAAAAGATGAAATGGATTGACATGCAATTGATTTTATTATTTGTTCTAATGTGGTGCTGTTTCGCCACTGCTTGCCCAGTTAGCACCAAAAAAAAATAGAAAATGTTGAAAAAATATTGTAGAAAAATATCAAACTCATGCAAAAATGTATGGCGTTAAAAATATTTTCAAAACATTTTCATTTAACTTTTAAACATCATTAAAATGTTACTGAATTTTGACGACAATGTTTGTAAAATGTCTTATGAATGATTTGAATGTGTTTGTTAATCAAATATCCCTGAAACATTTTAAAAACATATAAAAGTTCATTTCTGCAGGATAAAATGTTTTGAAAAAGTTCAAAAAATATTTTTTAACAAAATGTTTTAATCATCTTCATATTCTCAAAAAATCGTTAAAAAAATTCATTTAAATGTTATACGAAATATCATTATAAAAATGTTTTCTATCATAATCTTTCAAGTCCTTTTATAAAATATTCAGAATATAATTGAGAATGGAAATGGGGAATGTGTCAAAGAGACAACAACCCGACCATAGAGCAGACAACAGCCGAAGGCCACCAATGGGTCTTCAATGCAGCGAGAAACTCCCGCACCCGGAGGCGTCCTTCAGCTTGCCCCTAAACAAATATGTATATTAGTTCAATGATAATGGACGTCATACTAAACTCCAAATTATACACAAGAAACTAAAGTTAAAAATGATACAAGACTAACAAAGGCCAGAGGCTCCTGACTTGGGACAGGCGCAAAAATGCGGCGGGGTTAAACATGTTTTTTGAGATCTCAACCCTCCCCCTATACCTCTAGCCAATGTAGAAAAAACAAACGTACAACAGTACGCATAAACAATGTTTAATATCAGAGACAGATTTAGGAGTGGGGTGCCTTTATGGCCCTTATGGAGCTACATTTATGGTTAATCCAGATTTTTTTATTACTTTCAAAACTTTGTCTAGTTTGGGGTATGATGACCCCCTTTTATGCCCCCGCAACTGAAAGTTGGGGGGAGGGGGCATATTATTTTACTCCTGTCTGTCCGTCAGTCCCATTATGGGTATATAGTTATTCAGCATAACTCCTCCTACAGTTAGAATCCTAGGAAGTTTTCACTTTGCTGTCTGTTTGTACATATATTGAAGATATGCATGTGGTCAGGGTTCTGATTTTTATTAATATTTGCTCTTTTGGGAGATACAATGTAGTTGAACTTTGTCATTTTTGGGGTATAAGCGGTTAAATGTTATAGTTATTTTAAAATAACACTTTGCATCTACGGGGGCATCAATTGTGTCTCCCAGACACATTAATATCTCAAAGAAAGTCCTACATTGACTTTGTTTTAATACAGTTACTTCAGAGTGGAGTGGGGGGATCACTTTATCTAGATTCAAAATCCTGGATCCACATTTCAGAAAACAACTGCCGTCATACTGATCTTTACCCCACATCTCCTTTTACATTTGTCTGCATGCTGTTGATGCCGGCTTAATCTACATATATTTTGGCTATTTTTGTCGGGTTGATGTCTCATTGACAAACCCCAATATTTCCTGTCTTAGATATCAATTTTATTGAAAAGTCCATTTTTTTGTATTTTGCACTGAACACATATGAAAAAGAAGATGTGGTATGATTGCCAATGAGACAACTCTCCACAAGAGACCAAATGACACAGAAATAATTACAACTATAGGTCACCGTACAGCCTTCAACAATGAGCAAAGCCCATACCGCATAATTTGTTTCACTTACATAGAGGTATTATTTTTTTCAGATTATAAATATCCTCATGCATTTCATTTGGTCCAGCATTGAACAAATTTTTTTCTTAGAAGTGTTTTTTTATCTTTTGTTTGATCATGTGTAGCATCTGTCATTTTCTGTCTGAACAGCTTTTCGATGGTTTTCTTTGCTGTCTTGGTCAACAATACACAAGACAACAACAATAAGAAATGCAAAAATTTTATTTAATTTTGTCATTTCACTGTTCTTTTTCAATTTTTCTTTTGTTCCATTATTTTTATTCCTCTTGACTTCTGCTGGCTTCTGTAAAGAAAATGTTAACAAATTAGTCCTGTTGTTTAGTGAGTAAACTAGTGGAGATAATTTAAATTTCACCAAATTACACAAGAAAATTTTATTTAAATCCAGTCTGGTTTCATAAAAATTTGTATTGAAAAGCGACATCTAATCAGTGTGGCTGGATTCGGAAGGAATATTCATAGCTATTAGATATGCACGTACATCTGTGGAGTTTCAGGTGTGTATTATTATCATACGAATCTGTAACGGTAGAGTTCACCAGTTCTAAAATAAAACTGTACAGTACCATTTTCCCAACTGAGATTAGGTCCTGTAACCTTTACTTGGTCTTAACACAAATACATTTTTGTGATATAGATTGAGGCTATAAAAGGATAAATACCTTCACACAATCTGCTCCTCCAGAATGTTTTGAACCTAAGCTTATACATTTTGGCTCTTATAATTGATTCTACAAAAGATAAAAAAAAGACAAAATATCAAATAAAATACAGTCAAGAAAAAATCACATTGTACTAGTCAGCTACAAAGGTCACAACATTCAAAAATGAAAGAAAATTCAAACAAGAAAACTAATGGCTTGATTTTAAATTATAAAATAAGACAATAAAAAACAAATATATATGTATATATATCAGAAATTAACCAACTATAACTACTAGATTAAAGGCTCCTGACTAGGATTGACACATTAACAATTATCTATACTTACAAAATTATCTGGACTGGCCTAAAGGGCTAGCGATTAATCACAGGCACTTGTCTCAGAAAAAAATTTCCTATATGCCTTAATATAACACGTGTTATATTAAGGTATATAGGAAATTTTTTTCTGAGACAAGTGCCTGTGCGATTAATCATGAAAACTGTATAATGAATATATTGTCTTTCATGGTTACAAATATCTACCAGTAGAAAGTGTCTGCAATATTTCACTATTTTATATTACTTTACTAACTAATACATTGTTGATGACGCTGAAAACAGCATACCTAATATATGCTATGTCTTGCTTTTGGACTCTGTCAAGGCAAGACAAAAAGGAAAGAAATCAATGATTCAAGTTCAATTATATTGATGAATTGTTGGAATCTTAATGTCCAGTGACAAATATTTAATGCATGTTCCAGCCAAAGTTTAATTAAACAAGCTAAGGAATGGTTTGAATTTTTTTAAAACATGTAGGTAAAAAAAAATTTAAGTACTATTACATAGATTAAAATGTTAGGATTACAAAGGAGGTTTCTGCTTGCCATGAAATATTTGAAAAACAAGATCAAGTGGATTTAATGGTATAACTAATAAAATTTTGAAAAATTCTTGTATGCTGAATGTTGGGCATGATATGTATATAAAATTAATAAAATTTTCTCTCTAACAAGAAGTTCTTATTGGAGAGAAAATTTATTTAACCCATATTCAAAGGAAGATGTTTCAATAGCCCTTCAAACAACAGAGGTATAACCCTTTTTACTAGTTTAGGAACATTTTTTTCTAGAGTATAATAGCTTAGAAAACTATTTAGAATCTTATAAGATTATCTGCCAAGAACAGATAGGATTCAAAAAAGGACGTAGAACTATAGGGACCACAGTTTAAAAAATATTTAGTTGGGTTAGTTTTCATAATTATTTTCTTATCAATATTTCAGAATTTGAAACTATTCCATATTTAAATATATAATTCCTTGTTTGAACTTGAATTACAAATAAAACTTCATTATAGATGTACATATCTTTTAAAATTTCCAAAAATGGCCCCATCATGTTATATGTCAAAAGTTTGCAGAGAAGGGCCTTTATGTTTTTTTACAGTGTCTTTTTTTTTAAGTTGATGAAGCTGAGACATATTAAAAGATTTAAAGCTTAAAAATGTAGAATCATGTCTTGTTTAAAAGTGGTATTGGGAGGATTTTATACTTTCATGACTATTTATAAGTTCAGTGTGTTTTTTGTTGTTGTTTTTTTTCTAACTTGGGGTACATGTATTTGTCACTTGGTATTTCACACTAAATATTTCATATAAAATTGCATTTCAAAAGATTATTTTAATAGGGGACATTTCTGATTTGATTTTATGCAACTTGGTACCAACAGCAGAATAATTATTTGTTTATTTTCATTTTCTTCTGAGATAAACATAAATATTTTTGTCTATTATAAACAATCTTGCTATATATTTATATTTCAACCAAATTGAATTGTAAAAAATAGTACATGTGTTCACATCAGGAGAAAATAAAAACAACTGATGACAGAGCTATGACAAAACAAACAAATACTCTTTATATACAATTCAGCGTTTTTCAACACATTATTTGTAAAAATACAACCATAAATGCCTCCAAAAAACGTGTTTTTATATGAAATATATAGCCCAAACATGTAGGTGACGAAATCTTTTTGGCCATGTACTGTAGCGGCGTTTCCGCTTTATATAATAGAAGAAATCTCAATATTTTTTAAATACATCGTTAACCTTTCTATAAGATCTATAGTTCTCTCTCTTGTGACAGCTCCACGTAACGTTAGTTCTGGAACAGACCAGGTGATGTAATCATCGGATGCCATTGTTTACGTTGTAAATACAGATGCAAGCGTTTTACGTGATTGAAGCGTTCAAGTAACCACTTATGGAACCGCAGCGCCGCCACGCGTGAAAAGTCGTGAATGATTCCTATTAAATAAAATCATTCTAAAAGTAAGTTTACGTTTATATATTAATTTTTTGATCGTTCAACTGTTGATTTTCTATAACGTTTTTGGTTCATCAAATCTAAATGGCTCCCTTTTGGATGTGTATTATAGGTCCGCTTCGAAGTACAAAAGTTCTAAATATTCCTATCAGAATCGAAATAATTCTATCATGCCATGCTTTATGCTCATTTTAACATGGGTAGGCATTATATTTGTCAATATTTTACACCTCGCTAACGCTCGGTATAAAGATATTTACAAATATAATGCCTACTCATGTTAAAATGAGCATAAAGCATGGCATGAAAGAATTATTTCTTAAGTAAATTATAAAAAAAAAATATATTTTTCAATCAAAAGGAATCCGCCACTAGATACCATTCTTTAACTTAAGGAAAGACATATGTCGGATTTTGTTTGATATTGATTGATCAATCCATAGTCTCAGTATTTAGATGAAATGAAATTTAAATGCAGCGGTAGAAGGACTTTCGAGACTTAACAAGATTTCAACGATTTTTCAATCCGCTTGCCAACCAAAACCTGGGAATAATATACTAACAATATATTTTGTCATAGCCAAAATTAACGACAAACAATTATATAAAATAAAGTCCCAGTATTTTGCCTTTCATCAGATGCAAAAAAAAAATTATAATGCAACGGATAAACATTGGGATGCTTTTGATAACCTAACAATGCAAATTCTTCCTGAGACAATGGGCCTAATTAACCGGATTTTCGAAAGAAAAATCGGTTATTGATTTGGGGATGTACAGCGGGCGGGCGGGCGGCTGCCAAACAGTGTCCGTTCATTAACATGGAAACGCTTTGACGAAATCTTTTCAAATAAACTCATCATAGATATCAGGATTGGAATTTTGTATTTGCGCCAGACGCGCGTTTCGTCTACAAAAGACTCATCAGTGACGCCCGAATCAAAAAAAGTTAAAAAGGCCAAATAAAGTACGAAGTTGAAGAGCATTGAGGACCAAAAATTCCTTAAAAGTTTTGCCAAATACAGCTAAGGTAATCTATTCCTGAGGTAGAAAAGCCTTAGTATTTCAAAATTGTAAAGTTTTGTAAAAAGTTAATTTATAATTATGACCATATCAATGATAATTCATGTCAACACAGAAGTGTTGACAAATTTAGATATGTTGTTTCCTGTGACTAAATGATGGTCAAGTTCAATTTTCACGATTTTAGCTGTTCTCGTTGTTGAGTTGTAGACCTTTCAGTAGCAAAAGTGATTCTTATTATATGATTATATGATTTGGAGTTATTTCCCTTTGAACAGAAATGGTGTAATTAATAAGTAATTTCTATGTCATTTGGTCTCTTGTTTTTATTTTGAGTTATTTCCCTTTGAACAGAAGTGGTGTAAATTATAAGTCTATCAATGATTGTACCTGTTCAATTGATTTTAGTCAGGAGTTGTCAAAAATTTCTTTATAAATATTTTTATACGCCCGTTTACGGGACGTATTATGGTATACCGTTGTCCGTCTGTCCGTCCCTCGTCAACATGTCGGACAATAACTCAAAAATGCTTTAACCAATTTGCATGAAACTTTGGTGAATTGTTTATATCTATTGACGTGCGCTCCCTTTCGTTTTTTATAAATTTTAGATTTTACGTTTCCGAGTTGTGGGGTTTTATTCATTAAAAAGGGGGATTTTCCAGTTTTCGGACACTAATTCAAAAACACTTTCACCAATTTGCATGAAACTTTGGTGAATTGTTTATATCTATTGGCATTAGCTCCCTTTCGATTTTTATAAATTTCAGATTTTCCGAGTTCTGGGATTTTATTCATAAAAAAGGGGTGATTTTCCAGTTTTCGGACAATATCTTTAAAGTGTTTTGGGCAGTTTTCATGAAACTTTGGTGACTGGGATAACCTCCCTTTAGTTTTTCATAAATTTCTGATATGACATTGAGGAGTTATTGAACTTGATTCTTTGAAAAAGCGACGGGCGTATCATGCGCTCATGGCGCAACTTTTTATTTTAAAAGTTGTGTGTTTTGAAGGTAGATGTCACAGTTGTTATGTGGCATTTTCTTTTTGTTGTGTGTGTTAATGTTTAATTTTTACTTGATCCTGTTTGGGGGTCCAGATTTGCAAATATCATTTTCATTTGATAATAATCTAGTTTTATTCTTCCTAAAAAAATACACACAATTTGTATAATAGATTTTTACAATTAACTAAACATACACATTTGTAACATGATGTATTTGGATTAGGACAATGTATAATGTATTTACTATTAATTTATTCATGCAATAATATCTACCTTTTATCAAGATAACAACAATGTGGTAATTATCAACTAACAAAATTACAATTGTAATGACAGATTTATTTTTGATTTTAGGCCCAATATTCAAGTTGGTCCAAATCGGGGTCCAAAATTAAACTTTGTTTGATTTCAACAAAAATTTAATTTATGGGGTTCTTTCAAATGCTGAATCTAACCATGTATTAAGCGATTTTGGATTTTTTATCTCCTTTATCAAATTGGTCCACATTGAGGTCCAAAGGGTCCTCAATTAAACTTGTGTTTAATTTCATCAAAAATTGAATTCTTCTGGTTGTTTGATATGCTGATTCTAACAATGTACTTAGATTTTGGATATTGGACCATAATAGGTAAATGTCCAATTTCAAATTTTTCAGTTCTTTGACCACATTCATTTTGTTTCACAAACCTATGCTGTGTCAAATATTCAATCATAATCCAAATTCAGAGCTGTTTTAAGCTTAAATGTTGTGTCCATACTTGCTCAACTGTTCAGGGTTCGACCTCTGCAGGAAAATCCGATTTGCTGACAGCCTCTTGTTTTCAACTTGGATTACGCATTAGATGCGTTTTTTTTTTTTATTCCAGTGGCATTAAATCATCGTATTTTTAATTTATTGTTTAGTAAAGAATGTGTAAAATATGACTCATAATCATGTAAAAACGTTTGACTAATTTCCCCTGTATGCTGAAAAGAATTTGAGCTTGCAAACAATTTCCCTCAAATTCTTAAGGAACATGTATAAACAATTTTTTACATATATTACAATTTATCTATTGTTTCCATTTGACAAATTTGTAATTAAACAAAAACGTATCCCGGTAACAAAAACCAAAGGCTTCAAGGATAGCTCACCTGGTAACAGGTACATACATGGATGATCTCATGGAAAAAATTATAAGTTTTATACATTATGAGATCTAGCAAATAAAATATCTGGAAAACATTAGTACAAATGTATAGCTATAGAATACACGTAAATATCGTCAAAAAGTACAGTAATTTTGACTTTAAATTAATATTTCTCGAAATCCTGTCCTACGAAATTTCTTTGATAATGATATGGTATTGCCATTGAAATTTCCATTTTATTGATATAAAATTTACAGGGGGTCACCGAATTCGGTTTTTGATTATGAATAGTTGACTCTTCTGTACAACGTGGAAGAAGCAAAAATAATCGTGACGTGGTGGCTAGAAATCTTTTTTTTGCTTAACGTTTTTAGATATTACAGAGACCTTTGCATGATTTATACAGCTCAAACAAATTCGGTAGCCCCCTAATACTTTCATATCAATAAAACAAAAATGTTAGTGGCAATAACATATTAATTTTAAAGAAAATGCGCAAGACATGATTTTGAGAAAAGCCAATTTAAAGTCAATTTTTCAATATTTTTTTCGGTATGTGCATGCATCCTATACATTTGTACTTTTTCTACAGAATATTCAATTTGCTTTAAATCCGAAAGTGCTTGCAAAATTTCAAAAACCTTAAGTTTTATTTCCAGTTGTGGCCTTTTGGTTGACGGACAGGATCATGAAATATCAATTATCAAAGAGGAAACTCAAAAGAGATTTGTCCAGATTTGCATAGTAGTTTCAGACAATAAAATTGGAAAGTAATGTTTTGCTAAATTTTTAATTTTTAGTAACTGGGAATTTTGAGAAAAACATCATTACTGGAATGCTGAAATAACCAAATGACAACACGCACCGACAGTGCTTGCCATTTGAATTCTAATTACATGTATATGTCACTACCTTTTTTTTGCATCAGTTCTATTAGATGTTGCTAGGTGGGATAATCAGATTTAATTCTGAAAAGGACCACACACAATGACTATTCCACCAAATTTTGGTTCAAATCGGTCGTGTTGTTTCGGAGATTTTAAAACTGCTTTTTTTTGGCCATATTTTCTTCTTTTTTTTTTTAGGTAATGGTAGTCATTATTGAGAAAATATTACTGGAATGCTAAATTACAAAAGGACAATACCTCTCAACAGTACTTACAATTTCAAGCCGATTTATATGTCACAACCATATGTTTGTATCAGTTCTAATTTTAGTAACTTGGTTGGTGTGTGTGCTCATCGGTCATAACTCTGAAAGGGGATATTCAAGGATTGTTCCACCGAAGTTTGTTTCCTATTGGATCAGTTGCAGAGAAGATTTTTTGTAAAGATAAACATAATTTGCATATCGGTAAAATCGCTAATATATATTTTTCTAGAAATCTTGGAATATATGTGTATAATAAACTACTCTTTCCCGTGATAAACAGTTCAAATTTGAGTCCACTTTTGCTGAAAAATAGTGGTTTAGCCATTTAGAAAAGCCCTATTCTTAGTAACGGTTCTCATTTGGAAGGAGGGTGTGGTATTATTTTGAATGGGGACTATCCAGTGATCATCCATGTCAAGTTTGGTTTCACCTGTCCCATTGGCAATGTTTAGGGGATAAAATGAAATGTAAAAAGTTAGGGTCTTATGTTAAAGTATGTAACGTAGTGGCGGCTATCTTGATTTTTTATCGGCACCAAAAACAAAACAAAAATCGGTAAGGACCATGATCTGATCATTCAGGTATGATATCTTTTCAATTCGTCATACAGTTCCTGGGCAGAAGCTGTTTTTTATTTCGTTAAGGTCCTATTTTCAACTTTGTCTCGTGGTGGCATTCATATTGGATTTTGGATCTGCACCAAAAATACCAACTTCGTTATGTACCATAATCTGATCATACAGGCACAGTATCAGTTTAATCTGTCATACAGTGAACTGAGAGTAGTTTATCTGTACTTTCCATAAGAACTTATGTTAACTATGTACATTGGTGGCAGCCATCTTACTTTCCGAACAAGTCAACATAAAAATTACAAAATTTGGAAGAAGACCACAATATGACCATTCAGAGAAGTTAAGACATTTAATCCGTCAAAACGTTTCTAAGAAGATGTTTGTATGTTTTCTTCCATTGGGTCTTTTGTTAGCTATGTCCTGCAGTGGTAGCCATCTTGTATTTGCAATCGGCATCATAATTGTTAACCGTTGGTACAGGAGTGTCATTCAATCATTCAGGCATATTATCAATCTGTGAAATTAACGATTTCGAAGAAGAATTTGTATGTATTTCCCATAAGGTCCTATGTTCACTATTTGGCAAACGGTGGCGGCCATTTTGGATTTCCAATAGGCACCAAATACAAATTCGGTAGATACCATCTAAGGAAAATTCCTGAAACGGCGGCGTTAACCATTTAAAAGCTTTATATTTAAGAAGGTGGAACACCTGGCTGCTTCATACTTTGTATATAGATGCCTTATGTTATGAAGTTTCCGTCTGTCATATGACCATTGTCCTTGACCTCATTTTCATGGTTCAGTGACTACTTGGAAAAAAGTTAAGATTTTTTGTAATGTTAATTTCTCTTTTATTATGATTAGTAGGATAACTATATTTAGTATGTGCGTACAGTGCAAGGTCCTCATGCCTGTCAGACCTTTTTCATCTGACCTAGACCTCATTTCATGGATCAGTGAACAAGGTAAGTTTTCGTGGTCAAGTCCATATGTCAAGATACTATAAGCAGTAGGTCTACTATATTTGGTGTATGGAATGAGTGCAAGGTGTATACGTCTGTCTGGCAGGTATCATCTGACCTCGAACCCATTTTCATGGTTCATTGGTCAATGTTAAGTTTTCATGGTTAAGTTTGTTTCTTAGATACTATAGGCAATAGGTCAACTATATTTGGTGTATGGAATGATAGTAAGGTGTGTATGTCTGTCTGGTAGGTATCACCAGACCTTGACCTCATTTTCATGGTTTATTGGTCAATGCTCAGTTTTCATTTACAGACAGTCTGGGATTAAATTTTGTTGACATGATAAATTTGTAAACCTTCATGGATTGTTATGAAACTTGGACAGAAGCTTATCTTCAAGACAAAGAAATAACATCGATAGAAAAAGTTTGATTTTTTTTTATATTCTGTATTTTACTGATAAATGAACTCACTTTTTAAGTCAACACTACACTTTTATACTGATAGCAGCAACCGTAGGCGAGACGCAGGGTTCCGCGTAACCCCTTACAAATTTTATACAAGATTTTTGTTATGAAATACCAGCTAAATAGATCACAATATTGAGCCTGGCGGCCATGTTGAATTAGATCGCAATTACAAATTATGTAACATTGCTGCCAACTTTAGTTCCATTTAGTTCAGAGGAGAAGACTAAAAAATAAAAAGTTAACAGACGGATGACATCAGGACACCTTGACATTTAGCTGGGTGAGCTAAAAAAGCTGATTGAAAAGGGAAGCGTTAATACGCCAAACTCAAATACTGTGGATATTGGTAACTTTTTGTTGACAATTCTAAATAGAAATAGATCCCTGTAACTGTGTAAAGATACATGTTTTTAAAGACACGTTACTCTGTCCAGTGCCAAATATTTTAATATTGCACACGAAAGGCATTTTGCCTTCGAAGCTTTTTAAAAATCCTTCATAAATAAGAATTTACACGAAAACGAAAGGAAATATTTTGTATGAAAAGGTTCTAATGACAGCAGTCCACATGCGCTTCGGGCATTGGTCCCCTTTTTTCTTTTCCTCTTTTGTGTTTAATATTTATAAGTAAATTTTATATTTCAACTTATTTTCACTTATTTACTGGGTCTATCTTTTTATGTTATTACAATAAAAGTCGTTTACATATATAACCTTCTGCTGTTGTAATATCGTACGGATAAGAACAAGAACATATTCAATAAGTTAAAATATTAAGTTCACTAAAAAAATTATTAAAATTAAACGCACAAAAAGGGGGGATTAGGGGTCCCTACCGTAAGTGCATGTCCTCAAATCGGATTGAAAAATTTTAAGTATCGACACCAGGAAATTTTCTTATCATTTAGCATTAGATAAATAAGACAAGAGCCACACACCCTGTACCGGTATCGTCCATCTGGTGAAAAAAATCGGCTGTTTGCTATTTAGTACTTTTTTATGCACATACCATAGTTACTCATTGTATTTCTGATCATTTTACCAATTTATATAGCTCCTATAGGTTTTATAGTTAACGACCAAAACATCGTCGGTGCTGTTTTAAGCTAGGGGTCATCCGACTCTTTTACAAATCTCATTTGCAATAATTTTTTTATACAAGCTCCTGTAACACATTTAGAGACAACCATCACAACTCTGACTAAACAAATTGTATTCAATTGTGCAAAAAAAGAGATTTTCTCAATATTGACTGATATTTCAATTTTTCAAGAGAAGGACACTGATTTTTTATTTTTTTATTTAAATAATTTTGGCATTTTTTTTTTCATTATTGAAATTTAACTTAATAATTTCCGGAAAGGTGCATTGAAAATGCATGTTTTCAAAAACAAAATTTAATAATTTTTTTTTTTTAATTCAAATTGGTGTTCTTTCTTCATTAAAATCAAAGCATCGTCGGTGCTGTGATCCGGCCATTTTTTGGCTACAGGTAATTGGACATTTTTTTCATCTCTTTTTCAATATTTTTCTTGCTACAAGTTTCTGCGATATTTATATAGAGACAACCATCACAACTTTTGATAAGTGATTTGAGCCCAAAATGTTTACTTGTGTTTAAACAGAGAAGAAACTAAGAGACTGAAAAAATAACAGACAACACAAGGATTGAAGCATAGAACGTCATAATTTTCATAATTATTTCACCAACACATTACCAATGTTATTTTTCCTTTTAAAAATCACCCCTTTCAGCTCATGAAATTCTCAGAAAAAAGGTGTACGTCTTCTAACTTGAAGGCATATCTACTAATCAAAGTAATCGAAATTACTGATGGAAAGACTGGACGAGCTGTTTCAGTTTTTTTCAGTTCGATAAAACAAGCTTGTCTCCCTAAATCTACTTGTAAATGGTTGCTTTTGGGAGTGTTTCTATGTTTTAACATAGAGTAATGCATATTTGTTTAATGTTTCTAGCAAATTAGTTATAATTGTAATTTAAAATAACATTATTGACTAATATCAGATGATTATAACACTGATTTTACAAGTAAAATAGACCCTGCTTTCGTTTTTATACATATTTTAATTTTGTCTCTTCTTTGCAAAAAAAATGCATCTTTTTAATCCGTAATCATTTATCTTTGATACATTACTTACAGATTATTTTATATCTATATATATAGCATAGATCAAAAGTTATTATAGGTATACAATTGACATCAATAATTGACAATACATTGTGTATTAAAAGATATAAATAGAGCTTTATACTGTCTATTTAATTATGTAATACAATAGATATTAATTGAGATCAATTAAGATTTGCATTGATGTGGAGGCGATTCTATTTACTACCCCCACCCAGAGACATATAATACATGTATTATATGTCTCTGCCCCACCTTTGAGTGGAATTGTTTGTAAATAATGACAGTTAGTTGTCCATCATACTGCATTGAATCGGTACTCTTACTTGCCCAAGGAAAGAATTGGAATAACAGCATTTCAAAAAGATGTGGGAATCAACTTTGATATCAATATACATCTTGTACCAAATTTTATTAAATAGCTTACACAAGCATAACATACTGATAAGAAACTTTCATTATTAACTGATTAAATTTGATATATTAATTTTTCACATTAATTAATAAATAGAACTTTCTTATAAATTTAGATTTACAAAGGAACTATATGCAAGTGTATATTTAAAATAAAGTAGCTGTTCGACGAATACTTTCTTAATTTGAGGGCAAATAACATGTCAACAGTTGACAGGAGTTGATTAAAACGGCGTATAAAGTTTTTGCAAGTCATCAAAACGCATAATTAGTTTCATGATATGTCTTCAATTTAAAATTCTGACCATCTCAAAATCTGGAGTGATCACATAGATCCAGCAAGGGTGAATTAAAATTCAACATCAGAGAAGGTCGATCTGGTCGTGTTGACCATTTTTGCAGTTTAAACTTTAAACGTAGCTCCTATATTTTTCACAACAGCCGAAAACAGCAAAAATGTATATTTATGGGACAATAACTTCGACGGACTTTTCGCCAATTTTCAAGGTAGATAATCTTGTGCGGATCCTTTTTACATTTTACACTTTTAAACTAGCTCCTATAATTTTCACAATAACTGCTAAAAATCGGGGAGGAGGGTCCGATATTTCAGGAGCAATAACTCCAAAAAAGAGTTGGGGTTTTCTCTAATTTTTAGGGTGAATACATCTTGTCATGCTGATCATTTTAGCAATTTACACTTTTGAGGTAGCTCCTATAGCTTTTGAAACAAAAAAAATAATCAATTTTTCAGGGGCAATAACTCCAAAACAGGAGGGCTGATTTTTTTCAACATTTTCAGAGTAGATATAACTTATGTTGACCATTTTTGCCCTCGTCTGTTTTTCTCTTATTGCTATAGTTAAATGTTAGCCAAATCTGTAGTTTGAATATTAGGTCTATTTTGAAACGGCGACCATGTAGTTGGCATCATATAGATGAATATATATTACGAGCATTAAGTCGCTTTTAATTTTAAAACGGTTAGTCTTTTTTCCTCAAACTTCTCGTGATTCAGAACAAATCAAGTAGGATATTATAGAGTTTTTTATAAGCTTAGTCAGACAAGAAATATTAGTTTCAATTGGATTAATCACTTAAGGTCTATTTTAAAAATACTGGATATAGATGAATGGATTCAGCAAATCTAGATCAGTTAAAACTTAAAAGTAACTGCATGTGTAAGGTAAGACACAAATATGATTTTGTCCAAAGCATGGTATGATCAAAAAGAAAATTCATGAAGAGGAGAATGTTATGGTCAATCAAATCCAAGAAGCGAGTCATTAACAAAACTAACGTGTTGTAATAAGAAAATACTCACAAAAACGGGAAGATTGACAAACTTCCCAAAAGAAGAAAGAATTCGCCACTTATATGTATAATTAGTCATTATAATATTGGTACTGAGTATCATTATCTTTTTGAGTGTCAGTTTCTAGGCGTAGGTCGTAGATGTTATCATTTAAAAAAATGATATATAGGTTTATAAAAGTTCTATAATGTCCATCATACTAAATTGTATATTGTTAATATATATGCCATTATGACATTCCCCTTGCAATACAAGTATGATGTGTCTAAGTTACCCATTAAGTTCTTTCAAGACCTGAAAGCTATTATATTTTTATTTTCAACCAATGACTGAAAAGAACATTTTATCACCTTTATTTGATTATCATATAACACGTACAGCATTAAAAGATATGTTCATTTAAATTAAAAAGGTTATAAACTGCAAAAAAGCTTAACACGTAAATATATCCGTAACAATAATATTTGCAGACATCTAAAATTGGTACATGCTATGGTAAAGCCACATTTGTAACAACAGCTGTATATGATTTAAACATTTAAATATATTAGAAAAAACATGGAGTTTGACAGATGCCCCTGTTCTTAAAGTTTTCTTCTGAAAAAAAAATCTGTTAAACTTTAACCTTCCATATATATTATTAAGTCACAAGATGGAAGTATTAAATATAATACTTCCATGGTCACAACATATCTCTTTAGTAGTATTTATCATCATATGAAGGAAAATATATGTGTATTGTTCCCTAGGCTCCCTTTTTTAATATTAAAAACAATTATTTATTTCTTCACTAACGACGACCAGCTTAAATGTGAATTGTGAAAGTTCCGATATAAAAAATAGAAATTTGCTATTACGATCGATACCAGACCTGTCTATCATTCATTGGTCCCAGTTATGCAAGTGTATAATACAGTGATACTACAAATGTATTGAGGCTAAAAACACTCAAACGAGAATTCGACTTCTCTTGGATAAGAATGTGCAATAATCTAATAGAACAAAACGGCAAAGTAACCAGTGTGAGCGCTTCTTATCATTTGGTATATTTGCCAACTGATCTAAACGTGGCAAAAACGATCCCTACGTAGTTAATCAAATTTCAAAAAGTTGTTAACCAACCAACATGGTCACTGTTTCTAGATATAAAAAAATACAGACAAAATGGTAGTTTTTAATGGCTATCTCTGTGAATATGATATCTGATTTTAGTATGTATCGATGGATTATAGATATTTTACTTGGTTAGGGCCAAATTTGAGTTTGAATCTGTTAATTTTTAGACATAAACGACCCTTAAAAATCCCGAAAAGGAGATTTTTTTATTTACGAGGTCTGTATTGAACCGATACTTGGTGTATAATTGAACAATTTGGCTTATTTTGTCCTGGATGTAATACTTATGACTTAATAAATCCACTGGACTAAAAAGAAAATTATAAATTTTCTGAGTTATATCCATCCTGATTTTTAGCGCACTATTTCGTATTCAGTTGTTTAATGAGCACTTTTATTATTGTAAGATCATGCCATCATTTGACATACAAAACTGGTATCTTTTTGACGATTTGAGCTTTTTGTAATTTGAGCAGTTTATGGCTTATTCCATCGAGACTACGTTCATTGAACACGGGTAACTCTTGTAAAAATTGTTTATTAAAATGCAAGTGTTTATTAATGGTCTGACTATATATTCATTTAAATGTTTGCTTAATTCTGCCTAATACATTGGATGAATGCAAATCCTAATTCGTCCAACTGAACATGGAAATGATTTGACCTTGTTTTCCCAATCTCAGAGGTTCAAACAAAGCTTTCAATTGTAGTTGGAAGTGACATGTACCAGACGAGCTGTACGGTACATCACCTTGGAACATAAAGTTAATGCATCCGAGTAACTAACAAGGTTAAATTTTATGCAGTATGCGATCGATCGCATTATGTCGACAGGATATTCCTCCGAGTTGTGTTTCTTTTGTACAAATTTTTAAAATGCAAAAGGTCTCAGTCGTCAATTTACATATATAATGTAATTACTGGGATAACAAAGGAGCGAAGAAAGACCTTGGAAATGTACATTGTACAAATAGATAACCAATACTTATGAGAATCATGTAAAAATTGAAGTTTCTTTTCATATATACTGCATGTTTCATAAGTTTTATACCCATGCATACCTACATATACTAACGCGTCTAAAATATGTTTGTGACTAGTCTACTCAGTGTCCAATTCCCCAAATAAAATGAAAGTTTTGATTGATGTCGGTAGGTTGAGCTTGTCTACTATTTTTGGAAGATTGGTCTGCCTTCCCAAACAGATTCGTATACGATTTCGGCAGTATTCCGTCAATGGACGCGGAACTGCAGCAAGGTTTCTAGTATAATCGACCATGTCCGGTTCTAGCGCAGTCATTTTCTCCACAACTGGCAGGTGATTTCTCAAAATATTTAAAGTTTCTTCACAATAAGCAGCGACTAAATAACGAAGAACCTGCCTTTTCTTTTTGTGGACGGCATGTTCAATAGGATTGCATGGTCCACAGTAGCTACTTAATGTCGACTGTACATTGTACCTACAGTTAGCATTCAACAACAATTTAACAGATTCAATACTAAAGCCGTCAACAGCAAACCATAGCGGCAATGTTCCGGCATCATCTTCAATGTCTGGATCAGCACCACGTTCAAGAAGCAAGGCAACAAGCTGTGGACAGTTATAAAAAACAGCTTCATTGAGTGCTGTCATACCATGTAAACCTTTAAAATTTGTATCTGAACCAGCATCAAGCAAAAATCGAGCCGCCTTTATCTGCTTACCGTTCACGGCTGATATCAATGGCGTTATGCCATCTCGATTTTGAGCATTAACATCAAATCCAGAATCAATTAGCTCCTGGCAGCATTCCATGCTACCTCCAGAAGCTGCGAAATGAAGAAGAGAATTTCCGTTTTTCGGTCGGACAACCAAATCAGCACCATTTGATATGAAGAAGCGGACGATACTTGCCTGGCCTTTAATAGCAGCATTGTAGATCGGTGTACAGCCTAGTGAGTCTTGGGCATCGATGTTTGCCCCGGCCTTCAGTAATACTTTACAACACTGAAGGTTTCCCCTTTCTGCTGCTAAATGGAGAGCTGTTCTCTTGTTGTAGGCAGCCATATTTACATTACATTTTCGATTAACCAAGAGATTAATTATTTCGTCGTGACCATTCAGGGATGCCATCATCAATGGTGTAAATTTACGTATATCTTGAGCATCTATTTCTGCTCCTCCGTCTAGTAAAAGACTACAGACCTCAACGTCTCCATGTTGTGCTGCAAAATGTAGGGCAGTGGCAGCACTATGACTCATTCGATTTACATCGCAATTGTGACGAAGAAGCAGCCTTAAAACTTCAACAAACCCCTTTTCAGCAGCACATATTAAAGGTGTGTTCCCGAATGTATCTTCCTCCTCGAGATCAGCATTTGCATTTATAAGAAGGCGGCAAACTTCTAAGTGACCGTTTTCAGTTGCACAATGAAGTGCAGTTCTTTCATGGTAACCTCTACGCCTAACAGACGCGTTTTTCTCAAGCAAGTACTCAACGATTCCCAAATGACCATTTGTAGAGCCTAAAATTAGCGGTGTATCTGCACGTGAGTTACATATATTTATGTCACACTTTGAATCTATTAGAAGACGGCATATTTCCAAATAACCATCATTTGAAGCATAATGTAACGGACTGTTTCCTATGGAACCACCTGCAAGATTGACATCAGCATTCCATCTAATGAGGAGATCGACAGTTGCACTGTGTCCGCCTCTGGATGCTAGAGTTAAAGGTGTATATTCCTCGTTGTTGTGGACATTAGGTGATATCCCAGTCTCTAAAACAGCAACAGCGCAGTCAATGTTACCACTACCACAAGCGAAAAATAAACCATCTTTTAAATCTGCTTGGCTGTATTGATGTTCAAGAAGAATTGATCTCAGTAACTGTACATTGTTTCCGGTAATGGCATCAAGGAGGCTAAAAAGTAAACATCAAAATTGATCAAAAAGTCAAATGAAGAAGTTCGGCAAATTATTTCTTATAACAATAGAGGATTGTTTATTGTGTACTTTAATACATGCAAATAGCATCATACAAATAATGACTCCAATCTAAATACTAAACTTACTCATGAAGAACTACGTTCATCGAAAGCTCATATAATCGAAAGAAATTTTAAACAAAACATTATTTTCGATTGATCGCTTTCTGTTTGATTAATGTCCAGTAGCAATACAAATTTTTGCAAGTTTTGTTTTAAATTAACCCCATTGTTTCACACTTAAGATTTTTGTCCGCTTACCGACCAGTTTGCTGTAGGTAAGACCATTTTTGTCCCTTATTGCCCCTACTCCTTTGTACATAATTCTGTGGAAGCAATATTGCATACCTGGTAAAAAAATGTTTGGAGCTATTCCAACCAAAACTTCTTCAAATACTGAACAGGTCTAATAAAATAAACAATTTAATCAGTACTTTTTGTGTAATATTTATTCTTCTCATTGTTGAATAATAGGGATAACCACAGTTTTGTAAGACCCGTGCTATATAGAACTCAAATCGAGGAATGATACTTTTTTTAAAAGGCACGTGAAGTACAGGACACTTTGGGAACTTTAGAACAATTCTTTAACTTTCAATAATGGTCAACTGGCTCGGTGGTCTCGTGGTAGCGTTCTCGTAGACCCAGTTCGGTTGTCCAGGTCACACAAGACGGTCGAATCGGAGTCACAATAATGTGTCCCGAGTAGGGCGATTATCTTCCTATGGGCGTTTTACCTTGTGAACTAGCAAGTTGAAAATCTAGCTCAGCGTGTCAAACTAGTTTGAACTTCTTGAAATAAGTTGGATATTTTACCTAAACAGTTAGTCACCCTCAAGGTAATACCGTCTGTAGACGATATTTGACAAAATTACTCGGCTTAAAAATTAAAACAAGAGTGCACACGCTGAAATTCTCGCCTGCTTTACTGACCATTGATTTTATATGCTGAAAGTCTTAAAGATATAGATGTAATTAAGTATCACACAAACTTAACATTTTTAAAGATCCATAACAATGAGGTCAGATAAATCATGTACACATTACAATTAATTCATACACCAAATATAGTTGACCTATTGATTACGGTAACTGAAAATAGACTAAAACACAAAAAAGTAACATTGACCAATGAACAATGATAATGGGATCAAGGTCGGATGATACCTGCAAGACAAACATGTACACCTAACAATCATTCCATACACCATATATAGTTGACCTATTGCTTATAGTACTTGAAAAACAGACCATAACACAAAAAATTTAACATTGACCAATGAACTGTGAACTATGAAAATGAGGTCAATGTCAGATGAAACCTGCCAGACAGACATGTACCCCTCACAATCATTCCATACACCACATATAGTTGACCTACTGCTTATAGTATCTGAGAAACGGACCTTATGTAACTTAAACCTTATTACTGATACATGAAATGATGTCGAGGTCAGGTGAACCCTGACTGACGGACATACGGTTGAAGGCCGTACGGTGACCTATAGTTGTTAATTTCTGTGTCATTTGGTCTCTTGTGGAGAGTTGTCTCATTGGCAATCATACCACATCTTCTTTTTTATATGTAGACGTTGCAAGGAACCAATTTTACAAATATGGTTATCCTATTGCTCATAATAAGTGAGAAATTCACATGACAAAAAAAAAAAAAAATAAATTTAAGCAGTCGTTGAATCATGAAATGAGGTCCAGGACACTGGGCATATGACAGACGGGAACTTCGTAACATTAGGTATACAAATGCATACAAGGTATGAAGTATCCAGGTCTTTAACCTTCTGAAACATAAAGCTTTATACAAATATTTTACACCGCCGCCTCCGGATAGTAATCCCTAGGTCTCGCATACAGTTATTTTCGTCGCAGGCGAGACAAAAAACTGGCCTTAACTTTATAAGTTCGAAATATCTTTCAGTTTTGACTAAAATAAAAAAAACTAAAGGCTCTAAAAAGCCTGTGTTGTACACCTAAGTCTATGTGTATCTTCAACAATGGATACTCTCTAACATTGTGGACTTGAATAGAAGAATAGAACTCATGACAAAAATCTCTCTTTTGTTCATCTTGTATTGCTATTTTTTCTGTTTACAGTTTCTCTTATCTTCTTAAGTCCTCCTCCCCCACCCTCCAAAAAAAAAGGGTGTAAACAATCGCAATTTAAAGGCAATCACTCCTATACAGAGTCTACTCACAATATCAGCAAAATTTTACTTATTTGTAGATATTGTCTTGTTGATCATTTTTGCTTTTAACGTGTCTGTATCTTTAATAATTTTCAACATAGTAGGCAAAATGGCAAAACAATGTAAAACTTATCATTAAAGAGCAAAACTCCAATAAGGAGTCGACTGAAAATTTAGGAAAATTTACTTATTTGTAGATCCTGCTTGTTGATCATTTTTGCTTATTCAAGTTTTTATCTATCGATTATAGTTTTCAAGATATTAGACAAAAACGCAAAAATTGGTAAAAATCGTCATTAAAGGGCAATAACTCCAATAAGGAGTTGTCAGACGATTTCGGCCATTCTGACTTACAAGTAGATATTGTCTTGCTCATCTTTTTTGCTCTTTAAAAATGTCAATCTATACGAATTCAATGACATCGAATTATTCACTTGCAAGTGAATAATTCATTAGCAATGTTTCATAGCATATTTTGACAAAATTGAACCAAACTGGCTGCTTACATGTACAGCGAATTATTATTTCACTATTTCAATTTCATTAATGATTAAACAACAAAAAACAACATATTTTATTTTTTTCATAACTCGTAGCTAATGCCCCTATAAAGAGCAATAACTCCAATAAGGAGATATCAGACATTTATGGTCTTTAAATTTATTTGTACATCTTATCTTGCTGATCATTTATGCTATTTAAAGTTTCTCGTTATCTATTACTAGTATTATGTTCAAGATAATAGGCAAAAATTGGTAAAATTCGTCATTAAGGGCAACAACTAAAATAAGAAGTCGACTAACAGTTTTGATGAAAATTTACAATAGGTAGATATCAACATTCTAAACATTTTTGCCACTGTCAGATTTTTTCTTTTAAAAGCGATTTTTGCAATTTATTTCACAGTTAGGGGTCATTTTCAAAATGAAAAAAAAAAACAGGGACATAGTGTTTAATTATAACAAAAACCTTATACACATACTTGATCTTACCCAAGGTGATATTCCACAAAGCCTCCGAGGAGCATATATGGTAGAACGGTCGATTTGGGTCTATTCTACTATGTTATTGAAACCCTTCAACAACATGGCGGTAATACAACTCTTTACATTGTTTGTTCTTTTCGAGATTTTCCCGTAAATGTGCATCTAGGGAGAATAGTTACGATGATTCCCGCAAATTTGTATATGAGGAGCATACGCTTTCCCGCAAATTTTTATCTAAAACACCAAAAGAGGGCAATCGATTTCCTGCAAATTTGTTTATCAGATTGCCGAAAAGTATGATGGCATATATAAATATATATATATCAAAACAATAAAATAAATTTCGTAATCAATTTAACCTCTGACAGCTCATTGGGTAGCACCTGTCTCATGATAGATAAATAAAAAGTATTTATTGAAACAAACAGATGCGGGGTATAAATATCAACAGAATACGTGCCATGTCGGACAAAGAAATTTAACAAATACTGTTATAATTTGCCTTACAACCTTATTTTTAATTATGGAAACAGTACAAACATTAAGACAACCACGAGGTACATAAAAATACCTTGGCAGTAAATAAATTTATAATGTATAAGTACAGAAAATAATCCGGGACTGCATGAGTCCTCAGTATAACAGCTTCGGTGTGTACCTTGTGATTTTGACAACATTGTGACATACTTTTTTTATTTGTAACAAAATAATAAAAATAAAGTTTTAACCTTAAAACTAGCTATTAGCAAAATTTATTTGTTCAAAACAATTAAAAGAATGGACATAACATTGTTCAAACCAAACCCCAAATATATATCGGAAGTATAAAGCATGTATTTCATATTACATACGGCATACCAGTACATTTTCGTTCTCCATATCCTTCGATTCAAAATTAGACAAAAAATTAAAATGCGTAGCGATGAATCATACTTCGATTTCTAGGATAAATGTAAAAATATTGAAATTTCTGTAAAGAATATAATTTGGATTATTTAATATTCAAATTCCACTAGGTTGCATTAACTTTCCGATTTTCGATCTCGGGAAACAAAGATCAGGGATATTCCATAGCTTTTTAATACCTGTTCCCCCGAAAACACATATCCATGATATGCACATAATGCTGACTTACTGCTATAAACTACATTTTTGTGTATGTGTTCGTCAATTGAAAGTCCCGTTACGATAAATATGGGACCTGTAACATGGATGATTATGGACATACAAATTAATGAATAAAAACTAGTAATTGTAACATGGACGATGACCGGTCTATAATTAGAACAACCTCTAATGAATCTTGTTTTGCGATCTCAATATTATATGTTTATATCATTCTTGATTAAGGAATATTGAATCATTCGGGGAAGGGCATATTACCTCTTCTCTATCCCATTTTTAATTTCATAAGTTTTAAATATTAAAAAAGTAATTGTGTCTAATCTTATTTTACATAATATTGTATTACACGTATAAGCAAGACAAAGATTACACAAACATTCTTAATGTTATCTAGGTTGTGTGATTAACTAGTGTTACATTATCCAATTGCTTTTTTAAATGTAACTCAAACCCGAATATTAATTCCACGTAGACCGTCGATGTTCAAATCAAAGTAGAATATAAGAATGAAATCTTTTAAAATGTGCCACCATTTCGTACCATGTCGAAGATTACATTTGTACATGTACGTATGTCTGTGTAAGCATTAAAGTCACTTGCACTGCAGATCGGTAATCTCTTTTAACATTAAAAGTATATATATGAGAGATGAGATATATGTCAAGTGCAACGAGACAGCAACCAAACATAACAATACAAGCAGAAAATACACCATTAACATGATCGTATTTACTGCATAACTACTAGAATTTATATATCATTATACATCATTGGAAAATGAAATGTGTCGTTTCTATGTGTTCACATGCATATGATGTATTTGATTATTTTGGTAAGATGCCAAGTCTATTTTCAACAATATAGTACGTCTATTTCCATGTTGTAACATATTGTAATATAAACTTAAACTACAATCATCTTAAGTATGATCAATTGTATATGTATTTATAATACGAACACGGCGAAAGTCGATAACCATCAAATAACCATCATACTTGAAGGCAAGCAGGCGTTCTAACATTTAAAAAAAAAAAAAGTTCTTTTTTGAGAAAAATGCTGACTAAGAGAATTTATACGAATAAAGATACATAAGCCCCGATGTTCAAATATCATTATATGTTTGCATCTTACTTTCACTTTCAATTTACTCGAAATCAATGACGATGTTGAATCAAAGCAAATGAATCTTTGAAATGTGTCATCGTGTTGTACTATGTTGAAGATTAATATTACATGCATGTTGTAGGAGGAAAAGAAAAACAAAAACTATGTATGCCATGTTCACAAAGATAATTTTAAGCCTGAAAGTTAAGGATTAATAGCTGCGATTAATACAAACTCTTTTGACGGTAAAGCATGAAAGTTTATCGAGGTTCCTGATATTATAATGAGCTATGATATTAGCGTAATGCAGAATGAACAATTTCAGTGTATTCCTATGAATTTAAAAGAAACAAAATGCTTACCCGGACATTATCAGTCTGTGAACTGAAGCAAATACTCATTCTACAACACTGTCAAAGCATAAATCGTAGTTCATCAGTCACAAATTCAACCTGTTTACAACAGAACATATTTACTTCCGGTTGGCAAGGGGAATAATTATTGTTCGCGCCAGAATTCATAAATTATACAAATACAGATCGTTGCATTACAGATCATTACATTCTGTTAATACTGCTGCCGCTGGTCTAAAGAAGTCGTGGAAACTAAATGGACTGGAAAGCGGGGACACTTTTTTTTGGTAGATGGGATTTATATAAACTAGTTCTTATATGTCTATATTGATTGTTCCGTGTATACTTTAATCAAGTTAACCTATAAACTTTTAAGGACTAGCAAATTTTTGAATGCCACATCCAATTATCATTAAAATGAGACGAGCGTTACATGTGAAAGGAGATGAAGTACAAACTGTATGACTTAGAGGACTACGGGTTCTTCTACACATTCAATTAAAAAAAACAAAGGTCGCCTTAAACAATGAATCGTGAGAATGACTACATGGACCATTGAATGCAGAAGTTGTGTTAACTGTTATTAATCAGTGGAATAATTCGATGATAGTTTAGTTTTGATCGCACCAAATGTTCATATCGGAGGATGATAAAAAGGAATAAACGTAAAATAAGAATTTGATTTCAAAATGAACGAAAAGTATTTGTAACTCGTGAACAGTATAGAGTAATGGTTTACATTATTCACATCATTCACGTTGAATAATGATCTTTCAGCACCAACACACTTGGAATAAAAAGTTAATAAAAAGGTTGCGGAAAAACACACTCACATGAATATTTTTTTCTGGTTCTCTACTGATTGGGGTGATCATGAGTGTTGGATAATCACAAAACTATAACTTCAGCCAACAATGTATTTATGCGCATGTCCTCGAACGAGGATCTTCGAATTCAGGTGTCAGATGCTGATCCAGGATTTTTAAAAAGGGGAGGGGAAACTAGGCAACGTTAGGAGTCCGACATGTAAAAGGTCTATGCATTAACATTATATATAGTTCCATAAGCCCCCCCCCTCAAAAGATTGGTTTTGAGATTTGGCCAACGTATTACACACGGTATATCACATCCTCATGTTTACTGTATTATAAGAAGATGTGATATGATAATCAATGAGCCAACTCTCCACCAAGACCTAATGACGTAGAAGTTATCAACTGAAGGTCACCGTATGACCTTCAACAATGGGCAAAGCCCATACCGCATAGTAAGCCATAAAAGGCCCCGAAATGACAAATGTAAAACAATTCAAATAAATGGAGAATGTGTCCATGGGACACAGATGAAGCTCCCGCTTGCATTTAACGTTATAACGGGACATAACTAGAGAAATGTAAAAGTGACGCCACCAAAATTGGAACTTGATCTGTGTTTTATGGTAATAAGCATTGTGTGTATGTTTCATAACATTTGGTTGAGGAAACGAAAAATTCAGCAATTTTCAATTTATAAAGGGGCATAACTCAGGAACGGTAAAAGTGACGCAACCCAAATTCGAACTTGATCTGTGTTTTGTGGTAATAAGCTTTACAGTTTTAACATGGCATTTGGTCAAGGGAAACTTAAGTTAGAGAACGGAAACCAATTTAGGGACGTACGGACGTACATACGGACAGGAGTAAACCTTAATGCTCCCTCCGCTACGGCGGGGGCATAAAAATTTAAAAAATATTGTGTTTTTCACGCTCTATATAAATTTTAGTATAAAATCGTCCTAAAAAAATTGTTTCCTCCGCTCGGCGGTATATATTTAATTATTGGGAATTACGCCCCTCTGGATCCGCTCCTGATATAGTTAATATCTGAAAAGTTTTATTTAAGTATTATTATGTGGTTTAGAAGGAGAACGGATACAGATGTGTACTATAGTGTGAATATGTGACATTCAGACAAGGTCCATGTCAACCTAACATTTCCCTTTGGTTTATGTACAAAATGGCACATCACTTTTATTCTGTATTTTTACTGTTTTGATATTGTAGCACTTAGAAAATTTCGTAATACACAGGCCTACAGAAGGGGTCATAAACCTTAAACACTGACCTAAAAAAACATTCATTTGTTTTTTAAAGTCAGGAGTGGGTATATTTTTCTTTTAAATATATACAATATTCCAATCTATGAGAGCATTTGATATTTAGTGTTGAATTAGAACAGGATTAAAAAGATTACTCTGGATAAATATAATGAGATTAAATTGTCAAATACTACTACGTACCATACTTAATCGTGTTACACATTCTTAATCAGATCTACAAAATGGCTGCAGTGTCAGATCACTGGACAAAATTTTAATAAACGAAAACAAGATGGAAAATATTTAGTGGAACAATGATTGGAATTCCTCCCAAGCATTTATATGAGGTATCTATAGCAACATAGTATATGGGGTAGTGAACTAAACTTTCAAAATTGCTTCAAAGCTCTTATACTGTTCGTGAAGCTTCACATTTTTTTACGAGTCACTGAAAGAGTTGGCAAACAGTTTCACATGTCAGTTTTTCAAATGCTTACACTACAGAATATAAACTAGAAGGGGCCTCGGTGGTCGAGTGGTCTAAGTAAGTATCACTAGCATGTTAACACTGAGGTTGTGAATTCGATTCCCGCACGTGGCAGGTGCGCTCGACTTCAATCTTAATTGACAAAGATTGTAAGTTTTCCTACCGTAGGTCGGTGGCTCTGTCTCCGGGCACTCCGGCTTCTGTCACCAATAAAAACCGACCGCCACGAAATATCACAATAGTGTTGAAAGTGGCGTTAAAGGTTCATGTGGACCCTATGGCTAAAATGACTGCGTTTTCACCTCAAAATTTACTCTGAGTACAGACAAACCTGTGTATCTGGAAAAGTTTTAAGGCATAGCATTCAAATGCATTTTATGTTATAGAAAATTAAAAACTTAAGGAAGCTCCCATTTGATTTTTATGGGGGGTGGGGGCTAGGATGAAATTTGAAAAAAAGGCAGGACAGGAGTTTTGAGTAAAAAAAAGGCAAAATGAGCAACTTGGCCAAAAAAAAGTCAGGATGACAATTTATGTAAAAAAAGTCAGGATAAACTAATAAAAAAAAGGCAGGACCGAATAGAGTGAAAAATAAAAAGGCAGGACAGAACAGAGATTACAACTAAAAAAAACACAGGACAAAATTTTTCATCCTAGCCCCTATAAAAATCAAATGGTAGCTCCCTAACTGGATGATGCATTGCACTTTCTTTCGTTCCTACCAAAGGTGCCAAATAAACAAAGTTGGGAAAGAGGTTTGAGAACTTCCCCACAGGTAATAATTGAAGTGAACTGTATTGATTGACATGGACAATTGAGGGACAATAGATACCGGACAATAATTGTAAACTGTGTCACTGACTGGACCATATCAAGTGACACTCAACTGTTTGTTAATGTTATCATCTTCTGCAAGAACAAAAAGAAGTGCACAGCAAAATCCAGTTAAGTTTTTAATTTTCTAAATTATTAAATGCATTTGAATTCTAGTTACCTAGAGCATGCTATGCCTTAAAACTTTTCCAAATACACAGGTTTGTCTGTACTCAGAGTAAATTTTGAGGTGAAAACGCAGTCGTTTCATCCAAAGGGTTCACATGAAACTTAAACTCAAACCAATCAATAAACTAGTGCATATATTCTGTGTTATTTTGTGAGTGTGTTGATTTGTCTGTTATAATAATAACAAGCAATCTCCAAGTACTAGTAGATGTACTGTTTGCAGTTTACGCTACCTTGTGTGTGGTGTGATGGACTTCATTGTTTTTTTTTCTGCATTTGAGAATAAAAACTTCAAAGATTTATTCACGTTGAAACATGCAACATTTAAACAAAATAAATAACAGAAATAACCGAAAATATATTGGATACTAATGAGAACTAATGTGTAGTCAATCTATAGACCACGGCACAGGGGCTTTGGGCATATACCCCATTTTTTCTTATTCCTTTAATTTGTGTTTAATTTTTTTATGGTAAATATTCTTTAATATTTTTACATATATATATTACTTAAGTGTTTTGGTTCTTATTCAAATGATATTACAGTAACTGTTAGTTTATACATTTTTCTCCCCTTTTTTATTGTTGAAAAATATTTACTAAAAAAAATAAACATTAAATGAAAAAGGAAAAGAAACAAGGAGGCCATTCCCAAAGCGCCAGATGGCCATTAACAATTGAGAATTTTAAAGTTAAACTGGACATGTAAATACGTTCGATTCCTCATTAACGCCTTTGCAATACGCACTAACATGTTTAAAAACATCTATTTCATCATTGTTTTTTTCAATTTACTATATTGTAGCTTTGTCTGTTGAAGATGATCTATTAAAAAGTGTAAACCATGGGGGACACTCAAAATTTACCGACTCTTCAAGACAAGAGACTTACATATATGTCAAAGATAACTCGTAGAACAAGAAAAATTACTCAGATTGAAAATGACATGTTGTCCCGAAAGAATGATGTTTATTCCAAATGTCTAAATAAAGAAAAACAAAGTTTGAACTATAGGACTTGGCAACGTGCCAAACCATTCCGAGAATCACTTCTTCATGCTCGTAGTATACAGAAATGTATGAAAAAACACAAAATATGTGACTGTTTCATAAATACACCAGAATTTAATTATGGGATGTATGGCGGACTCCGTCTGCGGTCGTTGAGACACGAAATCGAGCAAACAATTAAAGAAGCACATCCAAGAGTTCGGCGTCAGCGTGACGTGAAAAAATTACTTGCTGACGGAAAGGAAGACGGAAGACTGGTTGATTATGATAAAGTTCAGAAGACTCTTGACAACATCATAAATAGACAATATGAAACAAACCTTTTTGGTTTGACATGGAGCCCAACTGGATATGATTTTAAGGGAAATAACACCGGTCTACGTTTACCACCACTTACAATGTCAAGAGAAAAATCCAGAGAATTTCGCAGACCGAAGTCTGGAGGAGTTCAAAATCGACATAAAACGTTCATGATAGAACCATCAACTACAAGGTTTTAGTTACCTTTGTTGATGCATGACACATTAACAAACCGAACCATGCACGCAAAGAGTCATAGTTGGAATTACTTCATGCATTAAACATTCTTAATTTGTGAAGTGCAATTTAATTTATCAAACTTTCTCTGAATTAAAGTAAACACATATTTACAGTCGTTCCGATTATATCAAGTATAAAAATTTACTGGTCTTTTTGGCATGTAATGCATTCATATTGACTCTTATATTAGCTCATAGTAGTTATCCAAATCACATGCACGAGTTAAGACATGTGCCTTAATTCAACAGATACATATTTGAAGCCAACACCAAATTTGAAAAAAGAGGAGTAGGGTATATGCCAATAAGATTGTAACCCAATAACACATGTTACCCAAAATAGTCATGAAAAACTCACCATATATATATGCAACTTTCATCAACTTTTAAGCATCACCAACTTAATGCAAATTCCAATTAAGCCCGAGTTAAAACAAGACAATAAATTCAGCAGAGATTCTTAAATATCTAAAGTCAAATTTTCGCTGGTTAAAATAGGAAGGAGAGTGACATCTACAAACAAGATTCTGTATTTTGGCCATGAAGGGAACATGTTATATTCATTAAAAAGCGAGTTATGTTTTACATGGGCACATATTTTGCTGATTCAAAAGACACAAATCATAATAGAGATGTAGAGTTTCAATATGCCTAAGGTAAGCAAACGTTAACACCAAAAGTGTACTGTGCATAACAGTTTTGATCACTAAAATTGTTTAGGTATTTGTTTCTTCTAAATAACGTTATGCGAATAATCAAATCTGATATTTATTAACATTTACCGTTTTCATAGGATAAAACTAAACGGCTTGAAACAGTCGAAATGAAATTGTTATTAATAATTTATAAACAATAGAATAGTTAAACCCACTTATGAGTAGAGAACCGATTTTAATTGTCCATGTATAGTATAGTCAACTGCAGTAATTTCTATTCACCATATTCATCTTATTTGAATTGACCTAGCAATATCGTTTTTTGAAATCGAAAAAGGTAAGTATTGCGATTTTCAATTAAAAATTGTTGTTAAGGGTGTAAATGTTATCTAAAACTATCATACTTCTGATTTGGTGAGACTTGATATGCAAATTTAAATATGACAGTGTGTGCTATTTCAATTTTGTGAAAACATTAGATAATTAAACCGAGAGAAAAAATGTGTTATGTGTGTATTTTAGTCTAGATGACATCTAATTAACCATCGAGGTGACCTCCGAAGACTGTCGACGATCATATAACCCGATATAAACATAAATATAGATATAAATCGACAGCGAACACGTGCAATTGGATTAATTTTTCTAGGTCTGTTTGATTTCATATTACAGGTTTTAAAAAAAATGTGTTAATCATCGTGTTTACCTGTATAAGAATGAGTGTTTGTGGATCGAATCAGTCAACCAAATGGTTTACCCTTGTTTCACTTTCAATGTTGACATTCTTTTCCTTTTATTAGCTGAACACGCCTTGTTTGCGCGTAACCCATCTCCAGCTAATGGGTTAAATTGAAGGTCACATGAATACGAATTCAATCAGGTCGAATTATTCACTTGCAAGAGAAAAAAAATCATTAGCGATGATTCAGTCAGTGGCGGATCCAGAAATTTTCATAGGGGGCACCAACTGCTAAAGAGGGGCCCGCTCCAGTCATGCTTCAGTGATTTCCTATATAATCAACAAATTTTTTCCCACAAAAAGGGGTGGGGGGGCTGGCACCCTCCCTCCCCCTAAATCCGTCTCGGATTCTTAGCTTATTTTGACATAATTGAACAAAAACTGGCTGCTAAAAGCGAATTATTAATTCACTATTTCACTTTCATTAATGATTGAACAAAAAAAAATGTTTAAATCTCGTAGCTAATGCCCCTTAAATATGAAATATTCGTCTCTTTACGCTGGGAACAGTATATCAATATATATGTTCCTGCTTTACGTCATATAAAATATGGAATTACATTTTTGTACTTTTATAAACAGTTGTTTGCTAAAACAGCATTTTTGCTAGATTGATTTTATATTTATTGAAAACATTGTATATAAAAGCTATTAATTACCGAGTAATTCAACAAAAAAATTTGATAATATAATTCATACTTTTGAGATTATCCCTTATATACTCTAGACTCTCGACATTGTAAACATTTATCACACATATGTAATGTACACAGGTTATAATTTAAATATCAGATTGTAATTATTGACAGTGATACTAGATAATCACAGGTACACAAAACAACTAGATTCTCCACACATACATAGTAAAATATTTGTATCGGTAAGTCGTCTTAATATAACATGATAATAGTATCGTTTATGATAGCTCCCAGATAGACACGGTTCTGAAGATAATTGAGTATTTCTGTCTCTGTCCAGTGTCATAGAACAGAGGTAGGGAAAGCGAAAGCACCTCGCAATCACGCCTTCCAAATGCACGATGGCTAAATATTTTGTTTTTGCAAAAGCTTATGGAACTGTTTAGTCTGTTAATAGATGTATGTTTCATGATACATCTGTGGTATGTTAGTACATTGACAAGATTAAGATCAGTCTCAATCCCGTAATGCCTCTTCAACTAGAAAGGTCATAGCATGGTAACTACACATGATGCTTACAATCCTAGTAAGTATGAAAAGTTGTTGGGCTAAATTAAGGTCTCGGGTGTCATGCTACAATAGGCAAACAGTCCCATAAATCCCACATGAACAGTCATATCAAAATAGCAGTATGGTCAACTACACACGATGACAAACATTAAGATATGAAAGATAATAAACTGGCACCAGGTGCCATAATTCTACAGTTGACTCAAAATGATTAAATTTTCCCGTAAAATTTATCCAATCAATATGGCGATATAGTATTGTATTAGTATAGAATACAAGCACAATGAAAAAATCCCCCTAAGTATGAAATCTTACAACGAATGGTCACAGTGAAGTAGCGTTCAGAAGGTGTCATTATACTTTAAAAAGGCAAAAACTGGTTCTAATTCCACTTAGTCCGAAATTGCTCTGACGTCTGACGACCTTTTAAGACTTGTTGGGGCCGTACTGAAAAGGCCATCATGCAGACTTCAGAACAATCTCGGATTACATCCCACTACTCCCACTTTAACAGTAAAAAATTGTGATATAGTATGGTCACTTATGTACGATACAAATCAATCTAGTATACACGCTTTCGAACAAATAGTATCTGCGAAGACATTTAACGTTCACATTTAATTTGTTAAGAACGGATGAAAATTGCAGATCCTTGCCATTTTCAAAATTTGTTAACGAATGCCAAAATGTGAACTTTTCAATCAAATTTTGAAGCAAAAAGTTTGATACCTAAAATGATATGGTTTTCGATTTCATTTAAATGAATATGTTGTCGATCTTTTTAGGGGTTGGGAGGATATTAGTAACAATAAATAAGTCGAGAAAATTAAATTGATTATATAAGAAGGTCCCATTGCAATTTTATGGAGTTTTAACGAAGAAGTCAACGGAGGCTGTGTGGTTATGTCACCTCAATTTTTAAACTTATTTTGAAGCAAGAAATCATATATCTGAACTGAAATTTAAAACATTTTTTATTGTAAAAATGAAAATACTGTAAAATGCGGGGTTGTGAGGTAAAATACACAATGTAACAAAAAAGTTATGACCGTTTAATCTATGTACCCCGTTCATTTTCATTGATAATCAATCTGCCAATAATGATATACAACTGAAGTGTAAAAGTCACGTGATGACCGCGAAAGAATTGTTAAACGTGCTGTTTTCAATTTTTTTTGGATATGCGGAGAAACAAGAATTTGCACGCGCTTGTCGCGTTTAAGGATACTCCCAAAGTATCGGAAACTTGAACAGAACAGGAAGTATGTGATGGACTAATCCAGAAAGCTCTGACATGTTTCAAGTCATCACCCACTATCTTCAGTAGTGCTGGATAAATGCGCAATGCAAATATAAAGTTCTTTAACAATATTTAAAACAAAGTATTGGCAAACATGACGTAAAAGGTGTCCGCATGCTTGATCCTTAAAGTGGCCACAACTCATAACAGTTAGGCTGCTGACCAAATATGACATCATTCTGTTCGATTTTTTTTTAGTAAAGTGAGATGAACAACAGACAAGGTGATTACAACTCTGCTTGTAAAATAAATCGGTGATAAAATAGAATTATCTGTCTTATACGGAAGCCGGTAAGTGTCAGGGTGTAGTTTTATTTTTAAACCGTTATAACGACTTCGCTAACTTGTTATAACGACTTTTAACAAAATAAAACGACACCCTGACACTAACCGGCTTCCATAGAAATCCATAAACCGTACAGTATATAATACTCTTTTTACATACGAAATTATAAATACAAAATATAAAATTTATATTTAGATTCGTGACCGAAATTGATTATATTATATAATTGTTTCTAACTCTGTTATTATTTTCAATATTTCTAACAAGAACCATGTCACCCTTCACTGCGATGAACCAGCACAGAATTTGAAAAATCTAAATGACGGTTGTTAAACGGTTAAATATTCTCTTGTTGAACCGGATGGACAAACGATAATTTCTGTTTCAGAGTAGTCGATCACAGTTATGACAGAACACGTTATACCTGATTATATAGCTGGAGCAATTGGAGGTATGTACAAACATTGTTGTAAAGAGACATGTATTTGTTTCACTCACAGAGAGGTATGTACAAACATTGTTGTAAAGAGACATGTATTTGTTTCACTCACAGAGAGGTATGTACAAACATTGTTGTAAAGAGACATGTATTTGTTTCACTCGCAGAATCAAAATGTGAAATTTGTTAAAACCTTCTGATATTCAAATATCAAAGTGTTTTTAAAATCCATCATAAAGTTATGCACATTTGGGATCAAATGTCGTTTACTTGAGAAATCAAAGGGCAATGTAACCCGACCACTGGTTTTCAGTGAGTTGCAGGGATAAAAATAGAAAAGTGATATAGAATTGTCTTCTATCGAAATCTGTTAAAATCATTCCATTTGATTAATCCGACCTTGAAAAATAAAAGTTAAATGTCTCTTAGGAAAATATAGTCCGAGATTGCTCTGATGTCTGACTCCCTTGTTTGAACACTTATGTATTATAAAAGAAGGATACGAACTGAAATTCACCTGTTATTAAATACATATATAGTATAAATTGTAAAGACAATACTGAAGTGTATTTTGAAATATAAATACTATACCTAAAAGTTGTGACGTGTTTTATCAGAGTACGGATTAAAGACATGTTTGAGCGAGGAAAATAATCAGTCCTGTTTTAATAGGGGTAGAAATTGGACAGCGATAAGCGAAGGGAGCACATTTGAGAGTTTGTCTTGAAGCTTTTTTAGAATGGTAATAAACTAGGAAGCAGTACATGAAATGTATACTGTAGCACGGCTACTTGTGAACTTTTTGTGATGGGAGTATTATAATATGTGCCCTTTAGTTCCAACGCTACAAAAAGTAAGATAAACTAGTACCTTACAAGCAGAAAATTGAACTTCGATGAAATATAAAGCTCAATCCAATTTTTACAAAGCACAAGATATATGTCATTATTAACTCGGACCTAACATTTAAGAGAACAGTAGATTAGTAAACTTAACCTCAGTAACATTTTGGACAGAAAACCAACGAATTTTAAAGCGATTATTGACTTATTTGTCAATCTTTTTTCCATGTTCTTTTATATCTTACAACGCGGAAAACGATTATGTACGCATTCGCAGTAGATTGAATTTTTTTAATGTAAAAAAGTTGAAAAGGTCAGAAAGCTCAGAACCCTTTAGAACTGATCATTTAAACTGACGATAAACCTTGAGAATTTCTTAAGTTTGAATGCTAAAATACCCTTCATACATATGTGTAAAGGATTACAGGGGTATTTGTCAGTGAGCCAGCACCTCAGAGTACAAAACAGACAATAGTTTACAGGTTTTTATACGGTTTGCAACAATTGACGTGACTATACATTTTGACAATCTCTAAATCGGCAAAAATGAAGATATAACAACGGTATAAAAGTTAAAAAAAAGACAATTAACAGCAAAAAAGGAAAGAAATCAATAGCATACCACCGAATACTCTCAGTTGCTGAAAGCAAGCTTATAATTCCTAACCATAACGTCCAATGAAGAGAAACGTGTAATTTGATATAGATATGAACCTAGCTGCTTTGTACTAGACGTTTATTTTCTATTTAGAGATTGCTTTATCAATATAATACATGATACATATTTATTATAAGGTTAAATCCTAACTACTCTTCTGCCTGTCGATACTTTTATTTTTGGCATTACACAAGTCATGTCTTCTTTGACTATCCATGGCGTTAACACACTAAATCCCTGGGATGTGTTTTAATTGATTTTAGTCTCTGGTGCATGATTTTTTATTATTAATTGTTTTTGGCTTTTAACTAGCTTTCAGTAACTGCGAGTACTCTCAAATCGTACTTTCTTGTTTATTTGACCTGTTGACACAATTTTAATGCAATTCTGTTATTCAATATTTACTTATTTTGTGTTATATCTCGATTCACTATTTTTATTATGTACCACCTTTGATAAGTATTTAGTATGACGATAAATTTTCACTTCTGTACTCGTACTGTGGACAACAAATTTATTTATTTGGTAAAAAATGTTTCCGTACTCCTGACAACAAATTATTATATTTAAATTTACCTGTGTACGTTATTTTATTTAACGCCAATTTGTCACAGGTTAGAGTCGTCTTTTTGACATTGTTCCTACATCTTTTTTTTTATTTATATTGTATCTATAATGTGTCATAGATCAAACTTATTCGTTCAGTGTATGTTTACTTGTTTTTGTTAATATGTCTTTTTGATCGAGTTAAGCCATTTCAATTGATATTTCATAGTGTTTCTTTTTATGCTGTAATGTTACACTACTGTTTCAGTTTGGGTGAAGGTTGGCGCCTGTTAAAACGTTTAAACCCGCTACATTTGAATGCACCTGTCCTAAGTCAGGAGCCTGTTGTTCAGTGGGTGTCGTTTGTTGTTGTGGTTCATAAGAGTTTCTCGTTTCTCGTTTTTTTATATACTAGTAAATTAAACCGTTGGTTTGCTGTTTGAATTGTTTTACACTAATCATTTTGGGGCCCTTTATAGCTTGCTGTTCGGTGTGAGCCAAGGCTCCGTGTTGAAGGCCGTACTTTGACCTATAATTGTTTACTTTTTATACATTGTGACTTGGATGGAGAGTTACCTCATTGGCACTCATACCACATCTTCTTATTGATATTGACACAACGAGCCGATTTTCATAACGTGTTTATTCATAAGGAAACAGTCCACACGATGTCAAATTATTATTCCGGGACATATTCCGGCCACTCAGAGCCGACCAGTCTTTATTTTTAGTGTTAAATGTTTCGGTTTTGCAGAGAAGCAATGACATTAATTGTCAAGACTGGTTAACATGACCAGCATTTGAGTCGGGCATGCTTCTAGAGACCATCGAGGCGGTTTTGTGGTATACAGTGTATCAGTTTATAAGACTTTTTTATGTTATAATTCGCTTCTTTCTTTCTTTTTTTATTAGCTTAACGAGGCTTTTTGTCATTTCTTAAATTCCTGTTATTGTTGGCCTTAATCTTTGGAGTGATAATTATTAATTTCCCATTACCCGAGCTTTGCCACAGTGTAATCAGAACCACCTATGTCTAGTGTCAGATATAATGTTAAATTATTTTCCAGGAGCTTCCGGGCTTGTACTTGGACATCCATTTGACACAACAAAGGTATATGTAACTATACTTCTAATATTGAAGTAGCAATATAATGCAACTGTCACTATCTGGAGCAATGTCAAACAGATACATAGAGTGCATTTATTTCTAACCAAAATTTTGTAAACGTTGTGTGGCGTTTGTTGTTGTTTTCTAAACGCTACAAAAGTAGAAACAAATACATTGTTCAATCAGTGTTAACTGACCTGTTTGAACTTCCAATAATGCATGCACATGTTGTTGGTAAACAGATTTTTTGCAAACGTAGAAACAAATACATCGTTAAATCAGGTTGAAGTTAGAAACTAATGTAGCGTTTGTACTAACAAACGATGAACGACAAACTGTAGACGCATTTTTAGCGAGTGCATAGTTTGTCAAAGTTTATGTAAACTTTGCAAACGTATGTTAGAAACAAATGATAAAAAAATGTGCGCGCTTAGCCGTTTGCATCGTTTGTGTTAGAAAGAAATGCACTTATAGATCAGAAGTCGCACCTCCTTTTACTCACTATTATACATATATATTAAGCAACAGTTCAAAGTTTGTTATTTTTTCATTAAACTGTTTAAAAGCATGACTAATTTGCTTAATCACATCACAGTACTAGTATTAATAGGTAATATTTCTAATATTTAGACTTAATCCAGCCTATTTTGAAATTGATTTTATTTCACTATTGTTTAATTTTTACCTATTATTAACGATTTTACTTTAGGTACAATTACAGACGCAACATCATGGCAGTCAATACAAAGGACTTGTGGATGCTGTAAAAAATATAAGTCATCAAAGTTTGGTAGGTCTTAATTCTAATCCAATGATTGTATTAAAAAAAAATATTTATATTTGTCCTAAAATAAATTTTCTTCTGTCAAACTAAAATTTATCTTTATCTACAAAGTATCCCTTTTATTTGGATCTTCTATTCAATATACTAGTATGTGAAAGTCGTCTCTGCTTTAATGTAAAATGGGATACCGAAAACAGTGGACAAGGGATCAAAGCTACCAAAAAACTTGCAACTTGGTTAAAATTTACACACGCATTTCAAGCTCCTTAGGGTCAAAAGATACCAAATCAACTAAAAAAAAACCTGGTTCAGTGCATTCATCATCCAACTTGATGACCAAGGTTGAATGTTTTAGAACAAAGGTCTACCGAAAAGGTGCATAGCAGCACCTTCCATTGGATCGTTATTGACGATGTTTTAATTCATTCCAGGTGCGGTTTGGGGTGGGTCGCATCCGGCGTGCGTCTCCCTTTTATCGGGAATTATTTTTAAACATTGAATGTTCGGCCAAATTCCAGATCTGCTGAATATAATTACCATGCAAAAAGTACAAATACCATACCTGTTGATGTTCAATAAGCGGTCAAAGGTCACATATAGGTTAAAAGTTCAAATTAAAATTCATTATCGGAAGCCAGACCACGCAATGAATCAACATGGAAAAATAGTAAATATAAATACGTTAAATTTCCCCAAAAGACCCTCAATAGTAATGCATTTTTATAGAAAGCTATAACTTTAAATTCAAAAGCTTAATATTTACACTTTTCATTTTCCCAGTCTAAAACATCGTTAAGGACGAAGAATTTAAAATTTTAATTTTCGTTAAATAAGGGTCAAATTTTGAAAAGCTAATAAACAAAATGAAAATTTTTGTTTGTTACAAAATAAAGTAACTATAACACGAGAGAAAATGGGTACGATAAAGACCAATTTGCGTAAAAGTTTGTAATAAATGTGAGAAAGCAATGTCTTAACTTTTAATCATAAGATTGTCATTTGTAATTGTTTTAGTATAATTGATATTATTTCACACAAAAGAGCAAAATATTTCTTCTGGAAAAGATTTTGGCTCTCCAATGATAATGTTGACCTCATTTTAAACTGCATTGGCGTGATGGAATCTGGACCGATTAAATCTGTACAGTTGCAGAGATAAATTAAGTTATTTCATATCGGAAAAGAATTAGCTTCTCTTATTGGATAACAAGGGGCCACATGACATTCTTTATTTTTCAGTAATAAATTCCATCGGTCTTTAACAGAAAAAAAAAACGGACCAGAAAACTGACCGGTCGTTAACGGACTTTTACATGTTAATGACCAGTGGGACGTGGTTTCTCTGTTTAGAGTGATGTCCCTTTAATAAAACGCAATCGCGATTCGTTAATTATAGAATTATAGAAAACTTTATTTTGTATTCATATACTGAAAAATTGCACTTAAATGAATGGCAGTGACTTATAGTAATCACTATGACTGGTCTTCACTCTTTCCTATAGAAATCGTAAATTTATGAGAATTTTTAAAAACATGGTTCCTCAATGAAATAAACATAATAGTTATTGAAGAACTGGTCATTATCGTGATTCATGGACTGCCTTTAGGACAGTTCATATATCACGATAATGACCAGTTTTCAATAACTATTATGTAAATAATACTTCAATTGATTTCGTTTTCATTTAATCTGGATCTTTTGTATTATTACTTTAACGACCTTTTAGATTGAAATCATTGGCCGTCATTTAGCTTTAATTGTTTTGTGTTTGTACCTTTAATATTTAATGATTGTACCTTCAACTAGTTCTTAATTTTTGTAAATATACGGTTTTTTTTCCAGAATAAAGGATTTTTCCGTGGAATGTCTTATCCTTTATTTTCCTATGGTATAGTGAATTCCATATTTTTTGGTGTTTATGGTAATTCCCTAAAGTGGTTAGACAGACATGAATCTAACAAGAAATCGTCTTACCTCAACATATACTTGGCTGGTTGTATAGGTGGTGCAGCACAACTTGTAGCTCTCGTTCCTGTAGATTTAGTTAAAGTTGTATTGCAATCCCAGATCCCTCACGACACATCAGGTATGTAGAAAGGGATATGAGATAAGTATTTCGAACATGTTGATATAATATAAACGATAGTCTATCTATTTTTCATTTACTATTGTTAATTATTCATTTTTAGATGGTGACGTTCCCTTGTCACCATCTTATGGTGTTTATACATCTCAACTTATTCGATTCGCTCGTGTATGTAATAACGTATTTGATTTTAACGAAAGAAATCTCGGTTTTTCTGAAAAATTATTACACCAGGGTTTTCGATATCACAAACTAGTCAAAACATTTACTAAATTTTATCATCGGTACAAGGACATCATTCGTAAATATAAATTAACATGCAGACATCTTATACATTCAGGTATTTCACATCCAATCTTTTATGATAATATTCTTTACAAAGCACAAAAATGTCGGCATTCACCCCAAAAGCTAACCAAACCTTTAAACAGACTTATTCGGAAGGGATATAGTTACGATACTGTTGTCAAGTCATTAAGGATTGCATATTTTGGTATTAATATTGATTCACTCATAGGGTCTTTGCATCGGAAATAAACACATTTATTCTAAAACCAGTTGTTGGCATGATACGGGTTATGTTCTTCTCATATATTGTATGATGGTATGATACTAAACCCCTAACGGGAGGGATTGTACTTGATTGTCATATGATGAAGACATAATCTTTCAATCAGTTTAATTGAGGTCTGGAGTTAGCATGTCAGTAGCTGCTAGTAGTCCTTTGTTAATTTATGTATCATTGTCATTTTGCTTAGTTTCTTTTGTTACCTATTCTGACATCGGACTCGGACTTCTTTTAAACTGAGTTTTAGTGTGCGTATCGCTGTGTGTTTCTTTATTCTACATTGGCTAGAGGTATAGGGGAGGGTTAAGATCTCACAAAACATGTTTAACCCCGCCGCATTTTTGCGCCTGTCCCAAGTCAGGAGCCTCTGGCCTTTGTTAGTCTTGTATGTTTTTTAATTTTAGTTCATTTATATGTTTTGGAGTTTAGTATGACGTCCATTTTCACTGAACTAGTACGCATTTTTATTTAGGGGCCAGCTGAGTACCACCTCCGGGTGCGGGATTTTCTCGCTGCGTTGAAGACCCATTGGTGGCCTTCGGCTGTTATCTGCTCTTTGGCCGGGTTGTTGTCTCTTTGAAATATTCCCCATTTCCATTCTCAATTTTATCACAGTACAGTAGCTTAATAACATTTAACAAATATGTGAAAGAAAAGACACGAAAACACATATCACAGCGCTTGAATATGTAATTTTAGTGAAAGTTTTGCAATAAGAATAATTGTCTTATAGAAATATCGATCGCTTTATATCCCCACCCCTACATACTGGTTTACCCCTTTCTGTTCTTCTGTACAGAATACAGATTACTTACCCTAGCTACATATGGTATGATGACGTGAAGAGGAAATAGTAAATAGCTCCAGTACATGTAGATCCAATATATCGCATATATCCCATGTTTATATTTTTTTGCTCCATATAAATGAAACTATAAGAAAATTAAAATACCAACGCATTACTTAACAAATGGTAAATATCTTAAAAAGTTGATGTAATTGAGGGACAAGACAAAAAGGTTGCAACTCATACAATGGACAACAGTCAATCATATAGAATTCAAAAACCCGTCCGTCATTTCTTGGAAGGTCGGTGGTTCTTTTCGGGTATTCCGAATTCCTCAACCAACTCAAACTGGCCGCCAGGATATAGCCAAGAGTGCTGTTTCAAAAGCGACGTTAAACGCCAACAAGCAATCAATCAATCATTTCTTTGCTTGCAATTTCTGTACATTTATCGACTTTTTATTACAAATTTAAATCAGTGAACAATAAATCAATCAGAAAATTTTATTTCCGTGAAAATCAGTGTGTAGAATAATATGTTAGAGTATAAAACTTTTTTTCAGGAAACAAAGTAGACAACGCAAAATATTTTAAAGGGCCAACTGAATGTGCAATACATATATATAAAACCTCTGGTATCTTTGGCTTTTATAAAGGCTTAATACCAAATGCATGGAGAGATATACCAAGTTATGGACTATATTCTCTCTCTTATGAGTCTTTACGTCAGACCATGATACAGTATGGATGGACAGATTCTAAAGGAATTATAGCAGAGTTAATTGCTGGTGGGTGTGCTGGAACAGTGACTTGGTTTTCTATCATGCCTTTTGATGTTATTAAAAGCAGATACCAGGCGGACTTAAAAAGGGAATACAAAGGGATATTGGACTGTGTATACAAGAGTTACAAACAGGAGGGAATAACAGTATTTTATAGAGGATGTTTAGTTACATGCCTAAGGGCTTTTCCTGTAAATGCTGTAATTTTTCTTGTCTATTCTAAAACTTTAAACTATTTGGAAACAAATTTTTAGAATTAAATTGATGAGTATATTCATATACAGTATCTGAGAAACGAATAATATCACGAAATGGACCATGAAATTGAGGTCAATTTGGGATAAACCTTGCAAGACGGACATGTGAACACATTTCAAGAATTTTATTCACCAAATATAGTTATCCTATTGCTTATAATCTCTGAGAAACGAACTTGACCCAAAAAATTACAAATAATTTCGTGAGAAATTTACGTATTTAAGCAGTCACTTAACCATGACAATGAGGTCAAAGACAACGGACATATGACAGACAAAATATCAGAACATTAGCCAGCTGTTAACAAGATATGAAGTATTCTCACTAAAATCCTTATATAAACGATATATAGCCAGGTCGTCAAGATGTCAACTAAACATCTTTCAAAAGTTGTAACAACCATTCTTTTAACAGTAAAAGACAGGCTTCATAAATATTTGGATGATGTATTAGTTCAGTGGTTGTCGTTGGTTCATGTCTGTCATATTTGTTTTTCGTAAATTGTTTTGTTATAAATTAGGCCGTTAGTTTTCTCTATTGCATTGTTTCATATTTTTCATTTCGTGGCATTTTATAGCCGACTATACGGTATGGGTTTTTCTCATTGTTGAAGGCCGTACGGTTGCCTAAAATTGCTAACATCCACTTCATTTGAACTTTGGTGGTTAGTTGTCTCATTGGCAATCATAGCACATCTCCTTTTTTTTTTTAGATATTCAACCAACAATTTCAATCAGATGTGGATTCTAAAAAAACAAAAATTTAAAGGTCTCTAAAACCTTCTATCACAATCTTTACAATTTTGATTTTTGTTCTACCCTTTCCACTACTATTCCCCATGCTCACTTGAACGATGGATTACATCGTCTCATTAAACAGAGCTTTTTCTTAAAAAAAAGGGGATTTTATATGCAAATTCCTTTATTTAAGTCATGAATGATCTTACTTTGCGAAGAACCAACAAATACACCGAAGGTGATATCATTAAAATGAATTTTATTTATCGACAAGATTTTGTTGAGTTTGGTGGATTTTTGTCGAGCCTTCGACTTTAGTCGAAAAAGCGAGACATAGCGATCCTACATTCCTTCGGCGTCGTCGTCGTCGGCGGCGTCCACAAATATTCACTCTGTGGTTAAAGTTTTTGAAATTTTAATAACTTTCTTAAACTATCCTGGATTTCTACCAAACTTGGACAGAAGCTTGTTTATGATCATAAGATAGTACCCAGAAGTTAATATTGTAAAAATAAAATTCCATTTTTTCCGTATTTTACTTATAAATGGACTTAGTTTTTCTGCCGGGAAATATTACATTCACTCTGTGGTTAAAGTTTTTAAAATTTTAATAACTTTCTTAAACTATCCTGGGTTTGTACCAAACTTGGACAGAAGCTTGTTTATGATCATAAGATATTATTCAGAAGTAAATTTTGTAAAAAATAAATCCATTTTTTCCTTATTTTACTTTTAAATGGACTTAGATTTTCTGCCAGGAAACAACACATTCACTCTGTGGTTAAAGTTTTTAAAATTTTAATAACTTTCTTATACTATTTTGGATTTGTATCAAACTTGGACAAAAGCTTGTTCATGATCAAATGCTAGTATCTAGAAGGAAATTTTGTTTTCTTCCAGATAAAATTACATTCAGTCTGCAGTTAAAGTTTTTAAACATTTATTAGATTCATAAACTATCCTGGATTTTTACCAAACTTGGACTGAAGCTTCTTACAATCAAAAGATAGTATTAAGTGGAATATTTTTATTGATTTACTTCCTCATTTTTGTAGAGCCTACGATTAACAGAAAAAGTAGGCGAGACACTGGGTTCCGCGGAACCCTTACGAATTTTTATTTCAACAGACCGTCGGTATTTCAATGTGTACTAAGTGTGCATCCCTACTGGGCAAATTAATTTTTGTACTCATATAAAGTAGAACTTAAACAGAACTTACTTAAAGACAAAAAGAAAACAGCATCTTGCAAAATTCTTTAATTTCACTTTCAGATATATTGATGATGTCCAGTCACTTAATAACCCAAATTTCAGAGAATGCTGGAATCTCATATATCCCAGTGATCTTGAGATTAATGATACTAACGAAACTATGCCTGCTCCATATCTACCTAGATGGATTACTGCAAACTACAACTTATGGCAAACGTGATGATTTCAACTTTCCAATTGTCAACCAAGATTTTTTAGCAGTAAAATGAAAATAATGATTTGCTTCCGACGCCCTTTTCTGAATTGACCTTCACCAGGAGCGCTCATAATAAAAAAAAATCAAAGCCATAATGAATTACTACCTAGAAACGTGAAGAACTATATGAAAAAATTCGTAAGGGTTCCGCGGAACCCAGTGTCTCGCCTACTTTTCTGTTAATCGCAGGCTCAACAAAAATGAGGTCGCAAATCAATAAAAATATTCCTCTTGATACTATCTTCTGATTGTAAGAAGCTTCTGTCCAAGTTTGGTGAAAATCCAGGAGAGTTTATGAATCTAATAATGTTTAAAAACTTTAACTGCAGACTGAATGTAATGTTAACTGGAAGAAAACAAAATTTCCTTCTAGATACTAGCATTTGATCATTAACAAGCTTCTGTAAAAGTTAGGTTCAAATCCAAAATAGTATAAGAAAGTTATTAAAATTTTAAAAACTTTAACCACAGAGTGAATATGTTGTTTCCTGGCAGAAAATCTAAGTCCATTTAAAAGTAAAATATGGAAAAAATGGATTTATTTTTTTACAAAATTTCCTTCTAGATACTAGCTTTTGATCATAAGCAAGCTTCTGTCCAAGTTTGGTACAAATCCAAAATAGTATAAGAAAGTTATTAAAATTTTAAAAACTTTAACCACAGAGTAAATATGTTGTTTCCTGGCAGAAAATCTAAGTCCATTTAAAAGTAAAATAAGGAAAAAATGGATTTATTTTTTTACAAAATTTACTTCTAGATACTATCTTATGATCATAAACAAGCTTCTGTCCAAGTTTGGTACAAACCCAGGATAGTTTAAGAAAGCTATTAAAATTTTAAAAACTTTAACCACAGAGTGAATGTAAATTCCCAGCAGAAAAACTAAGTCCATTTATAAGTAAAATATGGAAAAAATGGAATTTTATTTTTACAAAATTTACTTCTGGATACTATCTTATGATCATAAACAAGCTTCTGTCCAAGTTTGGTAAAAATCCAGGATAGTTTAAGAAAGTTATTAAAATTTCAAAAACTTTAACCACAGAGTGAATATTTGTGGACGCCGCCGACGACAACGACGACGACGACGACGACGACGCCGACGGAATGTAGGATCGCTATGTCTCGCTTTTTCGACTAAAGTCGAAGGCTCGACAAAAATGAGCATAAAAGAATAACCAAATCCATATAAGGTCAACATTGCCTGAGGGAGTTCATCTTCGCTAGCCAAGGGTTACGATCCACTTCCCTCCTCTCCGCCCTTGGCGGATTGAGATAGAATTTCTGAGACACAAGGTAATGATTTTCATTGGTTGCAGTCGAAACTCGCTGCATCCAATCAAAAAACGCCTATAACATGATCACGTGTAAATGTAGAAAGTGTATGTAAACAATGGCCACGTGCTTATTGTGCAACAAGTCTTTACATTCCTAAACATACGACTATATTTAGTGACAATTTGAATGTTATTAATCAATTAATAGAAGTTCCTGTGTATGTTTCTTGCACAAATGCGTGAATGTCGACGTATATTTTCGTCATGTTTTACCAAGTGTGTAGAATCTAGACGCTACCGTGTTTTTACCTCCAAATCGAAGAGTTCAAGTGCTACCATTGGTCAAGAATAATGTATTCGGAATGGGCGTGACTTTAATCTACCGATAGATGGCGCAACATTGTTATCACAAATGTTGGCTTAATCTGCCAAGGGTGGAGAGGAGGGAAGTGGATCGTAACCCTTGGCTAGCGAAGATGGAGGGAGTTGAAACCTTAGTTTTTTTGATAATTTCTCAACTTATCAATGGAGAATTTAATTGCAAAAATATGGTATTTATATGTCAGCACCAACCACTAAGCTGGTGATACCATCGGGAACTAACAGTCCATTCTCAGTGATATCGACCTAGTGCTAGAAAAAATGATAATATTTGGTTTTTTTTTATATAAACGCGTGGCGTCTGGACCGCTTTTCTTATTTTTCTTCCATTAGGAACGCTCATAATCAGTAATACAAGCTCGTGCATGTTCATACTATACAAACTTCATTAACAGGGTTGTGCTGTTTACACAAACACTGCTCCAACAAAATTATTAGGAAGAACGACTGAAATGGAAACTACTCAAGTTTTACAGTCACCATCACACATTGGTTGACCAATACAATGTGTATGTGTCTCAAATCACTAGCGACACATTTTTCGATTGTCTCCTATTCCAAATTGTAACATTTTGACTGAGTGTGGATTTTTTATTGCGGGTGATCGATGCATAGCAGGAGACGCTTACCCTGTCGACACATCTGGTCATGCTCCTTTTCGAGTTCATTCATCTCCTCAGTTTTTGTTTACCTTGATTTGTATCTTCTAAATCGATTTATGAGATTTGAACAGCGGAAAAGTACTGTTGCCTAAATATTCTTCCTTCTGAAACATTTTAGTCTCCGGCGAGACAAAAATCAAAGATGTCTAAAACATATGACGAGCTACATAACAGACACATGTTCAATGTCATACATCAAAAACTGAAATGCTATGTACCCAAAAGTTGAGAAGATAATAATATAAGAAAATTTCGAAAAGGTTTATGCCCAGAGAATTACAGACACAAATACTTCCAGATGAAATGATATACAAATTCTGCACTTTGATAGCCATACCAAAACACAGACATTTATCAGATTTTATCATAATAAGCCAATTTAACCCTATATTCCCAGTATCATTATCATTCATACACAGCAAATATTATGTAAGTAATTATTGTACACTGGCATGACATTCTGGTCAAACAAAAACTGAAATCACAACATAACACTTCTGTTGATTAAACAAGTACTAGTACTGCCACTTACAAGCATGTGCAGGTATACATAAAGTAAGAAAACTATGGTTTTTTTCAACCAATAGGCTCGTGTATCTATTCATACTAACATAATATGACAAAATCTGCTAGGGAATTTCCAGAACTTGTAAAAAAAATGATATCTTGGTAGACTGAAAGAATATGAGAGGCTTATAAAATAAACTAAATGCAAGAAGTGCTACATATTTAAACCTATTATCTAGATTACGTTAAAGCCATTCTACAAGTAAAAGTAGAATAAGGGTCAATACCTTATATTTAAAAGGGCATTAACTGTCAAGTTCATGTTCACCGAACTGACCCAATTTTCGTAATTGATTTAATGCATACTAAAACGTATATCCAAATTACAAAAAGTCCATAAGAAACAAATAACGAAGCATGGACTCACTATAATATATCAGCATTTAGTGCGTATTTTAGATTAGAAACCATCTTATCATCCATCTAGATGACCTCCGGAGACTGCCGACGGTATAACCTGGTATAAACATAAATGTAAATATAAATAGACAGACAGGCACGTTAACTCCTACAATAATGATTTTTCTAGGTCTGTTTGATTTCTTGCTAAAGATTAAAAATATATGTAAATCATCCTTTTACCTGTATAAGAATGATTTTTGTGGACCGGATCAAACAACGAAAGTGTCATTCCTTGTTGCTTCTTTGTTTCACTTTGTATGTTGACTTTCTTTTCTTTATTATGAATGAACATGCTGACCACATGATGTCCGAACACATGCGCAACCCATCTCTACAAAAGGTCAAATAAAGGTTGCATGCATACGAATTCAAATGAGTTGAATTATTGACTTGCAAGCGATGTTTTTTTTTAATCTTATTTTGACGAAATTGAACCAAACTAATTGTTAATATCAGAATACTATTTCTTTATTCCGCTTATACAAATGTTGTAAACAAAACAACATCATATTTTAATTTTTTGTCTAATTCGTTAATAATGCCCCTTTAAAGGCTCAAATGCATTTGTACAAGAGATATATATTTACGGCCCTGTAATTGATCATAGGTGTTGCATGATAGAACTATGATCCCATGCATTCTTTCATATGGTAAAAATCTCAATTTGTGAACAATTATTAGGCACAGGTCATCTTTGATTTCTAAGTTTGCATCATTCTGCACAACGGAGTTAAATGCTTTAATGTCAGAAAGCATTGACTTGAGGTAATAGTGACCTTAATGCTGCGCTACACCCCAAGATACATCTCTGCATCAGTTTAGATGCTTATCTCACATAATAGTACTAAAATATGACTTAAACAAGGTCAATAAAGCATGAAATTGAAGCCACAGTGACACAATTATGCCCTAATTCTAACCTAAAATACATCTCTGTACAGGTTTAGATGATACTATTACATTAAAGTTAAAGAGATTAACCTAGACATAAAACTCAAATTAAGTCAATGAAGCAATGAAGCATGATTTGTAGGTCACAAGAATAGAGCACATTACTTATCTGTTTCCAAGATAGGATTTTGAAATAAACTAAAACATCATCTAGGATGTAAAACTTATTCAAAGTCATTGAACCAAGAAAAATCGCAACATAAAAGACAATTAGATGTACCTACAAAGAAAGTCATAACATTTTTAGCCTCCTAGTTACAGGTTGTTGACAAAGAGGCAGACTCGGAAGTGCACACACACAAACACCCCCCCCCCCACACACACACATACATACGATTTAAATATATGATGCGTACTGATTGATATTTTAGGCTTAGATGCATGATGTTTTTATTAGTTGTTATTGGCTTTGAACTAGCTGTCAGTAACTGCGAGTACTCTAAGATCTGTACTTAGTGTATTTTTGTTGTGGGGATGTATAAGTACCCCTCCACGTCCGGTCTGTGTTTTAATTAGATGTATGTCTGCTTTGTATCTATCTGATGAGTTAAGCCCTTTTCAACTGATTTTTATAGTTTGTTCTTATATTGTACCGTTACACCATGTCCCAGTTGGGGTAGGGTTGGTGCCTTCAAACTAATTTAACTCCGCCACATTCTGTAAGTACCCATCCCAAGTCAGGAGCCTGTAAATCAGTGGTTGTCGTTTATTGATGTATATCATATTTGTATTTCGTTCATCATTTTGTACATATATCAGACCGTTAGTTTTCTCGTTTGAATTGTTTTACATTTGTTATTTCGGGGCCTTTTATAGCGTGACTATGCGGTATGGGTTTTACTCATTGTTGAATGCCATACGGTGACCTATAGTTGTTAATTTCGGTGTCATTTGGTCTTTTGTGGAGAGTTGTCTCATTGAAATTATACCACATCTTATTATTTTTATATTAATTAATCTATAAAATCAATACCAAAATGTCTATTCAGAGTATTTAATTCTATGGACTTCCAATATTTTTATTGTAATTCTTATTATTATTGTCACAAATTACATTGTTATTTAACAAATTTGTATATTGTTTATATTTTCAATACATTGTTTACCTAAATAGTCGATTTGTCTTTAAATATAATGTCAGTATAATGCACAACTTTGTTTAGGACAATTCTTGGCAGGACAGTGCGTTTTAGTAAACTGATATGAAATATACCTTCGATGTAAAGTCTGAATGAATAATTTTTGGCACCTACATTATATATATCAAAATGCATAACACAGTAGAACATCATTTAGAAACAATGACATACAATATAAGGGTTCAGAAACCTTAGGAATGCTCATAATGTTAAAAAACCTCTTGTTCATATTGTAGGCTCATGAACTGTTGATTTAAATAAGTATCTTGCATGCACATAACACCATAGAAATATAAATACTACCATTGCATTGAGTAAGATACTTTATTTTCTTATACAGTTAAAAATCCATGTAGTTGGTACCGCAAGAATAAAAGTATTTCCTCATTATAGTAACAAAATAGCATCTGTTAGAATTTCCTGCAGCTTTCAAAAAGTGCAGGAAAGTGTTTACTCAGAGAGGACTCAGCGTGATTGACAACATTTTTACGGCTCCCTTAGTTTGGAGGACTACACTTTAAGGGCACTCTTACTTCCTTACTTAATAAAGATATATGTTTTGAATAGGCATTTAAACAAAACATACCATTATTGACTCATATTTAATATTTGAAAATATATTAGATTACTAATGTCATATCTTTTTGTAATAGAATGAGTTGGCCCAAGGGCCTCCGCTCCATTATATCCCAGGAATTGACAGTTATTTGGACTTTATCTATAACAGAACATAGGCTTGTTTTTAAGTTGCACAATTGTATCAGTGTCAAAAACTTTTTGGGTCTTTAATGTTTACCAATCAAAGCTACTTGTACATTGGCTTATAACTTTGCAAAATTTATTAGGTCAGTAATTTTGTTCCAGTTAATTTTGTGTTTTTGATTGAAACTGTGTGTGTTGTTGATACAAGTAAACTAATGAGTTAACCTATAAATAGCTAAATATCTTTCCGACGATCTGACAGCTGATTAAGCGTTGCAATTAAACTATCTGTCAGCGGTTCAATACCTTTAATCAAAACTTATATAAGAACAGAAAGAAAGCCGTCGTCAGATCTCACCCAATCCCTCGATCAACCAAATAGAAAAATAGTTAAATGTAAATAAAAGGAAACAGCAGGGAACCAAACATTTCTACAAAGAAACATTGTGTCATGAAAATTGGTCAGGACGCTGTGCCCTCCCATTTCCTCCAGAATGAAACGCTAATCTGTAGACGATCCAATCATATCACACGTTTTCGTGTTTCTCTTACAGAGATTGGGTTGTTATAAGAAGAAAAATTAGTTTATGCAGAGCATAAGGAAATATAAACTTTTAACAAAAAACAAAATTTCAAGTGTGGAGACACCTAAGTGAGGGGACACTTCTAACAACAGTTTTTTATGATCATGGTTTGTTTCAGTGACTGCATGGCTTTGCCAAATCTACATAATGTAATTGAGAGATTAAAGATATCGAAAATTAGAAAAAAATAGTTGACTAAAAAATTGTTGCACGGAATCAAAAACAGTTAAAGAATATCTGCAATTGACTGATCTATTACATAAAATAGCATACAATAATCATTAAATGTCATGATCTTACACATTACTTTGTGTAAATATATTATCTGTGATGGGTTGTAATGTCCAACCACCTTTGCCATCTAAGTGTAATTCTATATGATGGAATTGTCTTAGACTTTCTCTGTGGCCCACACTAATAAGCGTTATTCCTAATTCTTTACATTTTAGATACATCTTCTTTTCAGCTTCTAAACCTATTTGACTGGTTGATTCATCTAAAGCTGAAAAATAAAATCATCTTGTTAGATAACCCTTTACAGTTTTGGTTTGTATAATACCATTGGCAGCAGTTTCATTATGCAAAGAAAACCTGTTTTAATATTGTATTAAATAACACTAATACCAAAACATTCTGGTTTTCATTTCCAAAGTTCCTGATTGATTAAAACGTGCAAATTAAATTGCGTATATTATATTATTGTAATTACTTATTATCTCTATAACTATGACACGAGTTTATCAAATTATGAGCTTAAGATAATTTTTTCACAAGTTTTTATCATTTATTGATGGTAATACTTGTCAAAAACTATGATTTTCAATTTATACTAAAAAAGTTTGACAACTCACAGTATTTTTACATAAACCCAATCAAGCTAACATTTAATCTAGCTCTGCATGCTATCTTGACTAAGATGCTACAATAAGCCTTTTCCCCTTTCATACCTTTATCCGATTTCTCGGTTTAAATATAGTTAAACATATTTAACATTCGTAATTGATTATACAAATTACAACTGACAGAACAAGGTTATTCATATATACCCCAAATTTCAAGCTAATATTTGTGTTTTTTTTTGGGGGGGATTGAGTTATGATAAAACTAATAATTTGACTTGCTAAATTTCTCTATAGCTATTTGGCTTTAGTTTTTTGATTAAAGTCAATTCAATGTTCAAGGTATCAAGGTAAGTTTAATGCAGTATATTTAACATTGTTACCTGCTACTTTTGGTTGGTGATAGAATAATCGAACAAAAGATAACCTCTTCATTTCTCCTGGAGACAATTCATCATACCTACACACAAAAAATATTGAAAAAAGTTAAATAATAACATATTTATTTTCATACTGTTTAATCAATTTTTTGGGGGGGATGTTAAATATTCTTGGCTGTCTACTTTTTTGAACGAATAAATATGAGGTTATGAAGATGTAGGGTATTTGTCAATAAGTAACCAAATGTAACAATTTAAGACATTAACGATGACAAAAGTAGACCCTAAGATGATGCGTTTTGACCAAAAGTTTGTTTTGTTTTTTCATCCTCACCAATTCCAGTCTGTTTCTATATCCATGCCAACCCTATCCAAAATGTTAGTTAGTCCTACAAACTCTAGATATTGGTGAATCCTATCATCATATATAGAAACTAAAAAACAAAGATAATACAATTCAAAGAAATCTAGATTAATTCTTATCGTTGCTGGGCTTCCAAAATGTCGTATATGACTTTTTTTGCTAAATCTACTATTTCACACAGACCGGCTTGGCGAGAGTAAATCTCTGATATTCCAAAATGTCACACATTTAGGCCAATCAAATCATTTGAAATGATACATGTGACAAAATTGACAATCTCAATTTGTTTTTAAAGTTTGCTTTCCATAATGTTGTATGCAAACTTGAAAATTGTTGTATAATGGCTTTGGGAATCAAACACTTTTACATTTCTTTATTTCTGTGAAAATAAGGTAGATTTTGTGTTATCCAGAGATGTCCAAGTTTTTTTCACAGCTATTCACATATGACGTTTGGACGCAAACATTTCAACCAAATTTTCGAAGCCTGTTTGTGAGAATTTTTTGTTGTTGAAAAATTAGTAATTTCTTCACTTTGGCAGCCCAGCGACGTTATCTTATGTAAACATTTTAACTAGACGTATAAATCGGGCAAATAAATGTTTTGTAAATATTCAAATCCATAAGAAAAATGTTTTCTCAACAAAGCTTTTTTGCCATAATGATAAGAAATTTATAGTTCAAATGGACCACAAATAAATAACATCCAGTAATAGTATATAGCTACCAACAGAAGGTTCTTTATCTTCTACTGGAAACATTATCTGAAAAGTACACATGAATTATTTTTAGCATTCTATAGGTTGCAATTCTGTAAATATAGACAATGCAATTTCCCATAGGAACTCCCTTTGCAGCTAAAACTGTGACACTTTTACTATGAGGTTTCGTGAAAAATAATATCCTAGAACGGAAAGTTTATATGCACTACTATTTTATTCAAAGGTCAAAATATAGGGCTGTGCGGCATATTTTCAACATTTATATGCCCTGAACTTCTAAGAGTTTAAACTTATACTAAAATTCTATACTACCCTTACCTACATTATTGGACCTCCTAAGAATTAAAATTTAGGCGCTACCATGTTTTTCTATACTGGTTACATTCCCAAGTGATGTCTCTATGAAATGAAACACAGAGATCATAAATGGGAACCAGTACGTTAACAAATTAACATATCTATGAATATTATATATCTCCCCAAAAGAGGCGTGGTTTGAAAAACAGCTGTATTTACAAAGTGCAACCTATACAAACATTTATTCAAATAGAAAACACTCTAAAAACACTTTTTCTCGCAACAATACTTATTTATCAGAATTATAGCCTTAAAGAAATCACTGCATATACTCTAAGTTTCCCTTTACAGTACATTTTATACCCCTACCCCTGTTTCAATTTTTTAAAGAATTTGAAAACAAGACTTTAATTATTGCCAGCTTACCCTATGTGCATGTTTTCTGACATAAACTGTCTAAAACCTGTTTGAAAATATTCTGATAACAAATTGAAAGCATTTCAAAATACTATAAATGTAATGTTTACTAGTTAATCATTCCAACATTCAAGATTATACAAAGTATCCAATCCTGCCTGTGTCTCCAGTCCACATCTTACTGTATGCCTATTTGTCAATGAAAGTTCACAATTTCTGCCTCAAATGGTCAGTTTAGAATTCATGTTACAACAGTATCATCCCTAACCATATATCTAACATAAGTTAGTTAATATATGAACTAGAAGTGTTTAAACAAAGACATATTTGCAAAAGGTGTATTTATGAAGATATCAGTCTGGTGCATAAATTCACTAAAAGTTTGATAGAAATGACTGCTTACATCTGATTTTTGCATAACTTCCTAGCACAGTTATTGTTTTCTTTACAAAAGACCTTTAAAATAATAAAATCATAGCATTTAGAAGTTAAATTATCTGTTTTATGACCCAGGGGGAGGCATTTTTCTCTGTTTTTTGCCCCTGGGGCCTCACATTTGCTTAATTTTTTCCCTGTTTCTAGCAATGTGGAATATTTGGTACATATTTAGGATAGAACACACTATTTAAGTTTTATTGAGGTCTTTTTGTAATTCTAGCTTGTACTTTTTATGCCGCAGTCACAAAAAAGTACATTTAGGTGTTACGGCTTACTTTTGGTTTATCGACAGGACAAAAGTACCCCACCAAAAATATTTAAGAAGGATCAATGAGTTGCAATGACTGCGAAGAGTAAATATAAGCACTTCTAAACAATTTAAATTACAAATAGGCATATATTATGAATTTATTTTTAATTCAGGGCTTTAAGTAAACAATGCATACTGTAAACTGTGAATTTATGCTGACTCATCATAGTTTAGACCCAGGATTTTCTCAATCTTCATGAAATATTTATAAAACTTCATATTTGAGTTAAATTCTTCAAAATCTCTGAGATAAACAAGATTTTGTGAAATTCTGTATGTTCTAATTTTTAACCCTATATAGGTTGCAATTCTGTAAATATAGACAATGCAATTTCCCATAGGAACTCCCTTTGCGGCTAAAACTGTGACACTTTTACTATGAAGTTTCGTGAAAAATAATATCCTAGAACGGAAAGTTTATATGCACTACTATTTTATTCAAAGGTCAAAATATAGGGCTGTGCGGCATATTTTCAACATTTATATGCCCTGAACTTCTAAGAGTTTAAACTTATACTAAAATTCTATACTACCCTTACCTCCATTTTTGGACCTCCTAAGAATTAAAATTTAGGCGCTACCATGTTTTTCTATACTGGTTACATTCCCAAGTGATGTCTCTATGAAATGAAACACAGAGATCATAAATGGGAACCAGTACGTTAACAAATTAACATATCTATGAATATTATATATCTCCCCAAAAGAGGCGTGGTTTGAAAAACAGCTGTATTTACAAAGTGCAACCTATAGTAAGATTTATAAGAGTTTTCATGTATGGTTGATTTTGTTATATTAACTTCGTTTTTTTAGGAGGGGGGGAGTTATGTTTTTCTTGACGACAGCAAAAAGTTGCATGCAAGTACACCCCAAAGAATCATCACCATTGATAAAAATAATCCTTGCTCAGTTACATAATGAAACACAAAATATCATAAAACAGATCTGAATTGCACTTACACGATACAAACATCAATATTAAAGTTCAATTAAATAATTTTTTAGTAGTCAGTACTTCGGTACTGACATGATTAATAACAAACCTTTCTAAATTTGCCTGTTTATAAATTTTGAAATTATAAAGAAACTAAGGTTTCAATACCCCCAGCCAAAGTTGGCCTTAGAAGGATTTGGCTATTATTTAAGGTCATTTTTTATTATATAGCTCTTAAACTGTTTCGGTTTTCTACATCCTTGGCTTTCAAATATTCGGCTTTGAACGATCCTGATGAAGGTAAATCCATTAAATTTATAACGTGTTGTCTTCATTTTTTAGTACAAACGAATAGTAATATATAATGAAAATAATAGACGGAGGGATTAAAGAATGAACAGACAGATAAGGTCAACGTCATTGCAGAATACTATCCATTCCTTAGTTTGGGATATAATAATATCATTAAAGAATCATGAATTGTCTGAATGAAAAGGTTGTTTAGAGAAACTTATAATCAAGATCCAATTGAAGTCTAGTTTTCACTGGCTTGACATGAAATGTTAATGTTATTAAGGGGCAGGTGTTTGAGGTTTGCAGACTAAAAAGCATGATCATATAATGAAAGCTCTATTTTTTTTTTAAATATGAAGCTATTTCTTCAATTATTCAGACTTCAGTAAGAATGATAGGGAAAATACAAGATATTTAAGAAATATATGGGGTTCAGTTTGTTTGTATAACATATATTTGTTAGATCCAGATCACTGGAAATGCTTCTTTGACTAAACATGATGTACAAACACACATGCTCATTAGCATAGGTAATTAAACTATATGTATAAAATATGCAATAACATCATAAGAGGGCAATGTCAAAAAACAGTAGTATCTAAAACGAGCAAAATAAAATACATTTCAAAAGTAAAGATAATTATTATTTCACTTCGACTATAAAACTGCAATATGAATTACCCAAACTGTAGAAATGAATTGAAATCATTACAAAGGGCTCTAGCAAACATTCTGTTTTTTTGCAATTGAAAATAGTATTCAATAGACAATTTTAAGGCAATCGTTATGTAACAACTTTTTCACTGGCTAAAATTTACCGTCAAATCCACAATTGACATGTCTTGGGACGCCATTTTGAATTACTGGAACTCACAACTGTTTGATTAATACCATAATTATATAATCGAAAGTAAAAAATAACCTACCTCAAAAAAATTCAATAAGATTTTTATCCAAGTCTAAATTGTACAAGTTATGAAATAAGCTTCGGGTTGAAAGTTTTCATTTTGTATGACCTCATATTTTGCCATGATGTTTATGCATTAAAATCATTCATGAAGTTACATGGAATTTTACACTATCATAAATTTATTCGTTTTTACAAGTTTAAATGTACAATATCTTTTTGTCATGCATTAAAATGTGAATAAAAGTAGTCGCCACCGTCAATTGAAATTCAAATCACCAATTGACGGCGGCAACTCTTTCACTACAATACTATTATTCCTTAATTAACATTTTCATATGAAGTAAACAATGAAGTAAAGGGAAATGAATCAATAAGACAACAGAAATAAAAAAAAGACATCTGGAGATCACATGCAGAAGCACTCGACGCTCCCCCTGAATCAGCTATTGCAAAAGTTAATGGCCTGGATCAACTTGTGCATCTTAACATACAATATTTAGTCTTCAAATAAATATGATATTTCGACCTAAATAAATACATATACATATTAATTGAAAAACACTGATTGATAGTAATAATAAACTGTTGACACAAGAGATTATGTCTCCACTATATCTAATTTTGATAATACAATACAGATGTTGAAATTTAAATGGAAGTACTTTGACATGTAAACTATGCAAAAAATTGAAAATCAATGAACCATAACTGAATGTGCAGGGCCAAATAATATCAGTTCAGTGGAAATGAGCACTGTCATGCTTATACAACTACTGCCACATACCATTGACTTATCATAAGTGTTTCCCTTTAAAATGGCCTTAACACAAACAGGTAAACTATGCAAAGGTTTCAAAGTCAATGAATCATGCCAGAGGGATGGGCCATATATTCTAAATTTAAAAGACACGTGTAAATGCATACCAAATATTATTGACTTACCAATCGTGAATCATCTTAAACTGACATAAGCAAAACCTTTAACATGTAAAACTAACAAATGCTTCACGACAATTGACCATGACCAATTACATTCTATGGAAATGAAATGTTCCATTAAAAATACAACTACATAGCAAATATCATTGCCTTAACATTAATAGATTAATAATAAACTAACATAATTACAAACATTAACAAGCTTCTGGACACAGCAGGTCTAAGAAGAAGTCTTCGCAACTTCGTCGAGTCTAGACGACAAATGATACAAGTGTCCACTTAAAATTCCATTTAGTTATAAGACAGAGATGAGTGAGGAGGTATTTTGTCAGAAATGCATTTATAGATATGAAAATATAAATTGGCTAATAATTAGATAGTAATTTAAATTGTATTGCTCATTGTTCATATAACTACTGAAAACATATTTTCATATCTTTCAAGCTAATATTACCTGTTGCCTAAGTGATCCATCAGTAAAATATGGTTTTTGAGGCAAGAATAAAATATGACGTGGTATCTCTGGTGTATGGTACTTCACTTTACCTGCAATCATAACATCAAATCTCTAATTTAATAATAAACCTGACTATATTTAATTTAATATATTATAATTTTTTGTGCTAACAATTCAAGGAGAAAAAGAACACATGTTTGTCGAAAATATCCAGATGACTCAATCTTTTCAACAGTTGACGAACGATTTTTTATTTATAAACAATGAAAAAAAAATCTGCCTAAAACTGACACGAAAAATTATTGTTTTGGGTATTAGCCTAATTTTTACTTCACGTACAACGTCACAGCAAGGCAAAATATCTCTATGCAGTAAAATATGAACAAATAGACTAAACGGGCCCCCTACAAAAAGAGAAATTTCCTGAAAATCATGAAAAATCTAAAACAAAACATACATACCGACAGAAAATATGAAGATTAACACAAATGGGAAGTTATACAAACATGAATATTTAATAAATGTAAAATATGACAGCAAACATCTCAAATACAGGGAAACTTTCCACCGTTTCCACAAAGCACACGAGATGATGTTGATGGATGGCTGATTTACATACAGTGGCACATTAAATACAAATTAAGGAAAATAATATGTTATTGAGATGTGAATAGGAACCCTGCTTTGTACTGCATCGACACATTGCGCTGGACTTGTAACATGCTAGTTCACATAATAACTGTCTGCAGGAAAACATGGCATGCTAACCGAACACATTACTCTGACTTTTGGCAAACCAGTCTTTGCTTAACTCTTGAATGCAGCATGCTTAGAGGAGAAGCAGCAAATCCAAATTTTCAAGTCTTTGGTTTGACTCGGACATGGATTTAACCCACTACCTCTCCCACTCGAGACATGAACACTACCATATGACCACTGAGGCTGTCAACACAAGACAGGCTGTTTTCTATCTTAATATAATTAAGGTAGTCCAGATTAGTTTTGTTCTATCTATGCAGTATCATCCGTGTTAAAATACATTATCTGAAATTACAAAAGAGCTCTATACTAGATTCCAAAATATAATTTCCAATAACAAACAACACTAATATCGGTCTTGACCTGCGACGCTGTGTATTTGATTGAAATTTCAATCTATCGGTGAACATGTAAAAAGTGTACACCATATCTAAAAATAACTCACGCGCTTCAATTAAAAAAATATCAAGATCTTTCGAAAGGTGGATAACGGATGGAATCGAGCGGTTACTAGTCCTGCTTTCCCCGTTTGTGACTTACATAAAAAAAACCTTTTAAATAACTTCAACAAACCTGTAACTGATGGCTATAAGTTTGCAAGAACTCTTAAAAGAGAACTTTTACCACAACCACTGTTTCCAGTTATAAGTATGTTGGTATTCAATTCTACATTAAACTTCAAATCTGAAAAAAACCCATCAAGGATTCTATTTTACTTTGAATTTAAACATACAAGACATTTGGAGCTTTATTCCATAAAGCCATAGGATTTAAGTGTTTTTTCTGAACTGTTTTAACTGTAAAGTTCTTCCATTTACCTTTAGTTACTAGTATTCCATTCATCAAAATTTACAGAAAAGAGTTGAGTGCTGAAAAATCTTGTTTAACCCCATGGTGTGTTAGAAACCTCATCAGTTTTTGTCTTGCATCTTATTTTTTGTTGTTATTTTAAATACTTGGTGTTGGAAGTCAGATATTTGACACTTTCTGCTTAATTAAAACAACTTTTAAGACTTGGAAAATGCATGGAAGACTTCTTTGCTGTACTAAAAATTAGCTTAAAAATCATGATCATTTATATGGCTTTCCAGTAAGTACATAAACTGGACCATTTGAGTCTTGAACCCTTTTTTATGTTAGGGGAAATATATTCTGCTAATGGCCTACCATTAATATACTTACTCCAGAGAATATCTCTACATTGTTAGGTTATTTAGTATCTACCTTACTATTAAATTGACAGATACTCACTCTTACAAAGATATCTCTACATTGTTGGGATCCATAAGTTATGTTACCTGCTTACTACCTTACAATTATGTTGACAAATACTTACTCCTACATTGAATATCTTTACACTGTGGGGGTCCATAAGTTAGGTTATCTACAGTGACAGCTATCTTCCCTCTTGTCTCATTGACAGCATTCTGATGATCACTGTAATTGTCTTCGCTATAACAAGAAGAAATGTATTGTCCCAGTTTGAGTGAAAAACAGATTATACTAGGGAGTGAAAAAAACATGCAACGACGCCTGATTAACTGATTTTTATAAAAAGGTAAAAAAGATGCAAAGCTCTGGCATACAGTATGGTATATAAGAATGAAGTGCCAGGTACTAAAAAGATATTCATGATGTGTCCTAACTATTCTTTTACAGAGAGGATTTTTTTTTAAATATATCCTTTTTATAGAAAAGTTGTTGCCAAACAACGGGCTTTCTGACTTTAAGTTTGAATCACCCTATGTAGCAAAATTTCAAATAATTGCTAAAAATTATCATTTGACCAGAGCATTAATGGTACATTTTGCTATTGCTATTGCTATTGCTTCTCAAATTAACTATAGTATACATCGTAATTTTGTCAAAAACTCTAATATGGCGCTCTTCTTTCGCTTTGTAAACAAATCTGTCTTGTAATTTCAATAAAACATGGGGTGCACGTGCTTGACATCACAATTAAAATTACGTCAGTTGTATTTGAATGACGCCTTAGATCAAAATGGACATCATCATTCTAAAATTGTGTCTACATGTATCTGTACATTTTAAAATCGAAAATCTGTTGGTTGTCTTGAACATTTTGCTTCAGTTAATAAAAATCTGCCTTATGTGCATATAGTAAGACCTGAAAAAGTTATTTCAGTTCTAGAAGGAAAATTCACCAATTATTCGTTTCTGAATCTGAATTTGTAACAGAATGCATGCCACATTGAAGTCTACAAAATTGCACTGTGTTTTTTTTTAAAAGGAGAATACAGTTTTATTCCGAAATTTATATACGTAATGCAATACTTTCATCTATAAATCAATATTCTTTAGCAAGATTGAGATTTGTATTATAGAGAAAGTTTGTCCTTTAAGGTATCAGTGTCAAGGGCATATCTTTTAAATTGCTTCACAAAATATCTCGACTTTGGATAAATTAGAGCTTGAAATATAGTATACGTCTGTCGAGTATCATCAATTAAATTGGCCTCTAGAAGTCTTCTCTAGTTTTGTTTTAAGGTTTTTGTATTTGTACAAGCCACATCTATTCATATTAATACAACATAAGGCTTTGGATGAGGACGTTTAGTTTCGTCAATGAATACAGGGAGGATGTTCAGTTGTTGCATGCTTATCTTCCAACAACGTTTAAAAAAAGAAAGCTAGACATTTTCCCTGAATAAATTCAAACAAAACTGTCCTTATAAATCACAAAAAACATTTATCTGCGGGTTACATCAATATGTCCTTTTTAGTTGGTGTTTACTTCATTTAAATTGATCTGCTAAGCAACTTCAAAAATATGACACATTTTTGTTAGAGTTCATTAAATCCTCAGACTAAAATTTTATTTCATTACAGGACATGATGATGCATTTAATAAACTGAAAGATCTAAAGAAATCTGGTTTATAATTTGCTTGTAATATCAATATAAAACACAAACATTCATGTTATTTTTTATCTTTTATACACATGTAGTAGTAAACAGTTGGGGCAGATTAAAATATACAACCTTAATTTCCGATGACTTTATTTGAACGCCCTACCTTATAGTGGAAATGAATAATGCGCTGTAAAACCTGGTAAAAACCACCAATTAGCCATTTATTCCATTATTTGATACAAGTAAGTAATGGTGATACACCCATTTTTGATAGTATTTTGGCTTTGAAATTGGATAACACCCCGCAGTTAACTACGTGTTTATATTCTATTTTTTTTCTAATAAATCTGGAAATTGTCTGATATGAATTATAGCATCTGGCTTTCCCTTTAAGAAAGAATATATTTGTTTGAATATTATTAAACGTTTGTTCTGATAACAATTATACTGAAGTTTTTGCATGAAATTGAAAACTCATTTGACCAACATGGATGTGTTTTTATAATTTACATGTCATATGTTCATATGTTTCATAAGGTTACTTTTGCATAAAATACCTGTATGAAAAATGTCTGTAAATTTAAAACAGGTCAAAAAATAATGTGCTGGGAAGGAAATGTTGAGGTTAGTATTGTACCTGTTGGTGACCTTCTGCTGTTGTCTGTTCTATGGTCGGGTTGTTGTCTCTTTGACACATTCCCCATTTCCATTCTCAATTTTATTATTAGGTACTGTACCAAAAAATTATGCCATCAAATAGGAAATATCCTAAAATATAGTATAGATATAATTAATACATTTTTCATATAATATAAAAAAAAAAGATAACAACTACAGGCTTCATATATATGTCCTAATATATAACACTGACATAATAAATAGCATCACATAGCATAACAAGCAAAACGTGTTATGATGTTATTTATAATGAAGCTATGAAATATTGTACTCAGCGAGCTTAAAGCATAATTCAGTATGTAGGATAAGTAGATTTAAGTTAATTTGATTTACTTGTTAAATTTTATAAATCTGAACTGTTCATTTCAGGATTATTTCATTGTTTTCTTTCTTTTATATAAAAAGAAATGCTAGAATTATTTAAATATGTAAAGCGTTAAAACTTATTTTATAACTATAGATTCGTTCTCTATGAAATGATGAGTTGCTTCTTTTTCTTTTTGAATTTTTCCAAGTTCTTCCATAACTTCACCTATTCTAAAATCAAATTAATAATTATGCTGAAACTATACATCTCTATTAGGGTAAATAATCAAATATTTTTTAAATTAATTGAGTGTTAAAACCACCAGAATCACGTAATTTCAAAAATATCTTTGATCAGTCATAAATTTATAGAAATCTTGTTGGATATCATGTTGGAAATTATACAAAACTGCTTTTAACAGAATTTTCATTTTGAATGATACACAAAGAAAAGAAGAAGTTTTACATATCGTCAATAACAGCAATACAATCTTGACAACTAGAACTTGAATGTATAACTATAAGTAAATATTTTATAGATAAAAAAAACAAATTTAGTTTTTAATGATTAATCTTATGATGTCATATCTATTGCTGATATAATTAGTAGCTTACTTTAATCTAGTTCGTTGATTTGATTTAACTCAGTTTTTGACTTTTTAAGACTGACTGCATATTCTGACATAACTTTTCAATTGAACCAGATGATTTAGTAACAGGACTGTTGAACTGGTAAATGACAGGATAAAAGTCTGCAGTACTGAAGAATATTCCAGGTGACCAATATAATATGATATTTCTCAATAATAAATTACTTTTGATTGAAGAATGGATATTCTGTATTTACCTGTGTGCATTTCCAGCCATTCTAGCTACTTTCACAGCTAAAAGTATCAGATTGGTAAAACATGTGCTTAAGTACACGATTACAAAGGATGTCTGAAAGTAAACATTAATAAGATAATAGAAAAATGATATGTAAATACTATTCAGGTGGAGTTTTTGCCATATTACATCACCTATGAAAGAGAGGCGAAAGATACCAAAGGGATGTTCAAATTAATAAGTCGCAAATAAACTGACAATGCCAAGTAAAAAACAAAAAAACGAAGAAACGACAAACAGCAATACACAAAACACAACATAGAAAACTATAGACTGAACAAAACGAACCCCACCTATGGCACTTAAAACATGGGGTGATCTCAGGCGAGAAGGTAAAAATAGTAGCCTAATTGTACCATATGATTTAACACTGTAAGTAGATACTCGATGTATCAAACAAGCAGAAAAAAATTGATAAATCTAAAATTGGTATGTCCACAATGCTATTGAATGTCCCTACACACACATACACATATATATTGTTTATATTATAACATATATATATATAAACAATTTTTTTTTTTTGTTATATTTGAGAGCAATAATAAAAGCTACATCCAACACCAAACCATATATAATTATAAATCACGCAAGAAGTAATTTTGTTTTGTTCAATGATAAGGAGTTTCCAAGAAAACCACTTTATTTTTTTGCCTAAGTGGATCACATTGTAGGCCATTTCAGGTATGCACTTGCATTCTTTTCACAGAAAATTGATAATAAATTTATTTGAAATAACATATGTAAAAAAAAACAACATGTAGTCTTCACGCTTGGCCACAGCTCCACAAGCTCAGGCATGTAAAATTTTATGGGCCCTGTTAAAATTTCTACTACAGGCCAATAGTATCTATTTAAAAATTTTCTGCAAAAAAGAGCACCAGGCCTGCACTGAAAAAGTTTATTGTAAATACTTCAACATAAAGTTGTAACAGGATTTAACAAGTTTGTTAACTATTTAAATATTTAAAGAAAACAAACCAACTGAAATCTAAGATAAGAAAGAAGAACCTTCTACTCCCCCTTCTGATCTTAGCTGACAAATCAACTGATGACATGCTATCATATAATCCACCAAATATTGGAATGGCAAAGAGGAGGTAACTCAGTATTCTTCCAAAGTAATCAGACAAGTTAATAAAGACTGAAAACAAGACAATTTGGCAGATGAATATGCAATAAAATGTATAAATCAAACACTATGGTAGTAAACATAAAAAATGCTATCTAGTTATATAAAATGTTTTACAGATTTTGCCAAAAGCTGTATCTTTTGTTTAACAAGGGAACCATTCAAAACATTTAACTGTCAATCGTGGCATTATCATATCACATGAGATACAATTGTGGAATCAGTTTCTCTAATGACCATAAGTTGATATGTATGTAAATTTAAATGTTCTTTTTAATGATATGCCAAAAAAAACTGCGTTCTAATAGTGAGACGTCATCATGCACGGTTCCTTTTGATATCGTAATACCAAAATCGTATGCATCATAATCTAATTCTAACAAATGAAGAAATAAGAACAAGCACACCATACTTAGAATATGAAAACAAATAACAACATGTAGGAGTGAGTTACAATTGGATAATAATTAAAGGTTATTGGATCAAATAAATAAACTAACAATTAAGAGGATATTCCCTGAGAACAAGTTTCTGTGTAATCTTGAGTAAACTGAGTAGTTGATTATTAGTTTTATTCTTTTCTATATCTCCTGATTTATAAAATGCTGCCGATTCTGAATACATCCTGATTTGCATATGTTTAAATCTGAAATGAAGTATGTGCAGTAAATTAGGATACAATCATTTGAGAATGTAGGAACATGCCAATCACTTTCATAAATAATTCAAAGAAGCTGAAATCAAATGAAAAGATGAACCACGCAAATCAAATAAAATTTCTAAGTAAAAGAACTTTTAAAACATGCACCGTGGTCTATAAACAATATTTGTAAAACATATGTACAACTCTCTACTTTCTATTTATCAAATAGAGAATTAAGAGAATGAAAAATAATGAATGAATTGGTTTGTGTATTGTGTGCTTAATTTCCAGTGGCAGTTATTTCATGAATATTCAGGATAAGAAATATCAAAATATTTGCTGTAATTTCTTTTATTTGAAAAAAACAGGACCAGAAATAACATCCACGAGGAAGTTCTTAATAAGACAATATCATTATAGAATTTGTTATAGAATATTGTTATAATTCTCTGTTTACAAAGGAATGAAGTAACTTATCATGTTGTTGCTGGTCCTTTATTTTAACTTAAAGTAAAAAAACTGTTCAAAATTGTACAAAACCACTGAAATCACAACAGATATTTCAATTTCAGTAGTTTAGACCATTTTCTTTATTTGAATTTGGCTTTATCTACAAAACATAATGTAACTTTGCATTTCAGAAGAAATATCAAGAAGAAAATTATGTGCAAAAGATCCTTTATTTTTTTCATATGACTAATGAATGAAAAGTACATTTATATACATTTATCAAAAGTCATAGGATTTAGTAAAGATATTTTCAGAAAAACTAATAGTTCTGCAACTAATCAAAATTTTGGGTCATCTCTTTGGTTCAATGATCAATACCCTTTGCCTATATGAATGTTGAACATGCCTAAATGAATGATGAACATGTTTTTTTTCAATTCTGAGATAACTCATACAAAATAAAAGATAAAAAAATAAAACACAACATTTTACACATTTAACTTAATAGTTCTGACTCACGGAAACATGACTTGTTTAACTGATAAGTTCCTACTTTACCTAAAGTTTCCTTCCATTTGTTTATTCTTGAAGACAAGGTTTACAACTGGAGACATGAGTATTTTATTAATTATAGTGGATACGATGAAGAAAGAAATTACTCCTCCTGGTCCTAAATAAGTTGTACTGAAAATGAAAATAAAACAAACGAGAAAACTAAATAGTAATGATAACATGAAATGGGATATACAAACTAAAATGTTGGAATATTAGGCTATTGACTTTCTCTATTAAATTGTTTGACATGTTATTACCTTGGGGACATTTATAGCTCACTATACGGTTTGGGTTTAAGTGAAACTGTAATTGTTTACATGCCTATTCTTTGATATTTGAATAACAGTTGTTATATTATCAATCATACCACATCACTTGTAAAATATGTTTATGTTCTATGTTCCTTCATCATTTGAGCTAATTTAAATTAATCAATTTGAAGGTAAATGATTTATTGTATATTATAAAATGGACTAATTCAGAAATGTGTTGCTCTATAGGAACGTTGCTATTTTTATGCTCTGATTGGTCCAAATACGAAAAAAGTAAAATTGCAAAAAATACCGATCTCCAAGGAAAATTCAAAACGGAAAGTCCTTTATCAAATGGCAAAATCAAAAGTTCAAACACCTCAAACAAATGGAAAACAATTGTCATATTCCTGGATTGGTATAGGCATTTCCTCATGTAAAAAATGGTGGATTAAACCTGGTTTTATAGCTAGCTAAACCTCTCAGTTGTATGACAGTCGCTTAAAATTCCATTATATTGACAAAAAAGTGTGAGCAAAACAAACAGACATAATAAGTTAAATTGTAAAAAAAAATGGATACAGCAGTCAACATTGTGTTATAATCTTAATCGCTTTGAAAACAAATAACTATTTCAACAAAGAAAAACAAAATGGCATATAGACACTTTATATACAAAGTACATACGCAAATTTTAAAGACAACAATACAAAAAAAAACCAACCATAGCACAATAACACAATGGCGGGATGTATAAATACCGAGTCACTCCAAAGTAGATTACCAAAAATGGACTAAACAGTAAAAATAAACAAAGACAAGTAAAACACTATTTATACAAAGTACATACGCAAATTTTAAAGACAACAATACAAAAAAAACCATAGCACAATAACACAATGGCGGGATGTATAAATACCGAGTCACTCCAAAGTAGATTACCAAAAAAGACTAAACAGTAAAAATAAACAAAAAAAAATATAACACTATAACACGTACTCAAGATGATAAACAACGTCAGTACCTAGAATCTATACGTCAAGACCGTCATGTATTATTTGTGAAGTTGACACGGAATATTTATCAAAAAGGTCTTGTTATCTTCCAATGAAATTTTTTTTAGAAAAAAGACGAGACGTTCTTTGACATAACGTTGATTCATCAACTTTCTGCTCAGACACTGATGACGTTTTATAAAGTCTGAGTAGCAGCTGCAAGCACTTGCATACCGAATGAGTGGGAAATGTATATCCTATATGCAAGTTAAGTTTGTATATTGCTGCTAAGGGAGGGGAAATTTATAATTTCAAAACTAAAATCGTCTTGTTTGTCATAGATTCTGGAACTAAGATGACCACTTATGTAAAATTCGAGGTATAAGTCTAAAGATGAGGCGGGGGAAGCCGTATCTGTTGTTTCTTTAATTTCTAGTTCTGAATGATATATTAACGGAACCCAATCAGAAAAGTTTGCATTGTTAAAGGAAACAACATCATCAATATATCTGAATTTGAAATTAAATGATCTGGCTTCTTTGATCTCCTTGTTTTTGACAAGTGTCTGAAGGAACTCCTACTCATATGAAAATGAGAAGTGGTCGCCAAGGAGAGGCGCACAGTTGCTCTATTGGAACGTTGCTATTTTTTATGCTCTGATTGTCCAAATACGAATTTAGAGGACATAGAGACTGTTCAATGTAATATACAAGGATAATATTTCAACTATTAAATTAGTTCTTTAAGTTGTTTATGCAATTTCAATCGGCAAGTTTGGTTTTTGAAATGAATACCTAAATGCAAAACAATTTTCAACACCACTCTACTCTTACATACATGATATATAATTTATATACCTTAATTGCAATAAATTGAATACCCTGAAAGCTGCTTCTTTTTTTAATCAATTATTAAGAATGCACCAAGGTCTAATGTTTACATGTTGATATGGTCATAATCATAAATTAACGAAACTTAGAATTCTTCGAAATACTAAGAATTTTCTATCCCAGGAAAACACTACCTATGATTTATTTGGCAAAACCGTACGGAATTTTGGGTCTTCTATGCTCTAGAACTTGGTACTTTATTTGGGGTTTGAACTTTTTTGATTGGAGCGTCACACATGAGTCTTTTGTAGACGAAACGTGCGTCTGGCGTATAAAATTTTAACCCTGGTATCTATGATGTGTTTATTTACAACCATTGGGTCGATGCCTCTGATGGTGGGGGTTTCCTTTCCGAGGGTATCACCAGCCCAGTATTCAGCACTTATGTGTTAACAGGAAATATATTTGATATGGTCATAATTATACACTTTCTGTTTACACCACTTTGAATTTTTCTGATGGTGGGGATTTCCTTTCCGAGGGTATCACAAGCCCAGTATTCAGCACTTATGTGTTAACAGGAAATATATTTGATATGGTCCTAATTATACACTTTCTGTTTACAACACTTTGAAGGACTTTCAACCCCAGGAAAAGACTACCTTAAATTTATTTGGCAAAACATCTCGGAATTTTTGGACTTTTATGCACTTCAACTTTGTACTTCATTTGGCCTTTTTAAACTTCTTTGATTCTAGCGTCACTGATAAGTCTTTTGACAAAATTTTAATCCGGATACTATGATTTCTCATATGATTTGCATATCGACAAATACTTGAATTGGATTGGTCCATTAGATCTTTTTCCCTTGGTTTACACTTCGATAAACCATGTTGCCGAAACTACTTTTACTTTGATCTATTCATGCGCTATAAACATGCATGTGATCCAGGGCCCGGGTACTAGGCAAAAGTTGAGATCGAAAAACAAATTACATAGTTTGTTTATGCATAGAAAAAAGAAATAATGCATTCAAGCTTGATAAATGTCTGAAATTTGAATAAAATAAAATTCCGCGAAATATCATGAATGATCTTATTGCGTTAACGTAATATCAAATATGACGTCATACGAATGAAAACTCTCAATCTGAAGATTATTCCGTAACTTGTACGCTACAAATTCGGATAATATCTCAATAAAAGAACGTATTTGAGGTATTTGACATTTTATTTTAGATCCTGTACCATAAATCGCATATTTGTGGATTTCAGAAAGTCAATATGGCGGCTAACTTCTTAGTTACGACATGTTTATTGTGCATTTCTATACTACTAAAGGAAGAAACCGATTTCATTGAGCCGCAACTCCTCTGAAACCATACAAAGTCGGAAATATTTGTGATATGACGTATAAATGTAGTGTTTTGTACTTCCTAAATTTTTCTTTGAAACAATCTTTTTTCCTCAGAAAACGCCAATTTTTGAGAAAATATCCAAATTCGGAGACCGTTATCGATCCGTGTCTTTTACGCTTTCGTGCATGCTCAGTCGACGTACTCGATTTTTTTTATCGATCATGCATGCCGATGAGAGCGGACGTGTAAACTTTTGCAAAGAGAATCCTTCAACATCATTGAAATTGTTTTGTCAAATTGGTTTCATGGATAAAATATTATTATCCTTACATCGTATATTTTGTATTTTGGATTATATTTTTTTTTGAGGAAAATTTCTGAAGATATTTTCAGGTTTGTTTGAGACATGTGGTCAGATGAGATCCATTAGTAGTTTCCATGTGGGAAACTATCAGACCAATCTATTTTAGCTGTTTCCCTAATGGGTCGGCAGTTTCTTTCCGAGATCCTTTATCGTAGGATTTTCGGCTTTCCTCTACCAGGAAAACAGCTGGGCATTTAGCGGTATAGGTTTGGAATCCAAGTATGTCCTTACCGGTTTCCCGTTCGTTGCCTTGGCATTTGTGCGGCATCCGGGGTGACCTTATCCTTTATTTTGTATATAATTGTTTTTATATTTTGCATTTTTTATATTTTTGAGAATGAGCGAATCAGGTGAGTGGGTGTCTTCGTATGTTTTATTGCATTGTACTTATTGTTTTTGGGGAAGGTTAACTTTCTGGTAGTATGACTCGTCACGGCCTGGCTGGGAAACTGGGTAGGCAAATGCTCCCATTAAATCTGTACCGATACAGTGTGTTAAATGTCCTCCTTCACACCATAACCCATGGTGGTGCTCCTACTAAAGGAGGAAGATACAGAACATACATACTGCCCGCGAAATCCAAGTGAAAATAAGAAGGAAGGATAGAAAATAGGACAGTTAGGCCTATAAGGATCCTGTATTGTATTGTAAGTGCATCATTTTGCTGAATTAAACATCCACCCTTTTTACTCAGGTGCAGAACTTTCCAAAAATGAAATGGGCGTTGAACGTGTCGAAGTGATCCTCCCCCTTTTATGTGTAAACACAGGCACCCTTGACACTCTTTGTTTCAACACTTGCCCAATTGCACCGCGATTTCGCGGGCATCTCAAGTGATGGTAAATTGAAGCTAATGAATAAAAAAAAAAGTTAATTAATAATTGCGAATGTTCTGCTAAGAATTATAAGGATTAAACACATTTTTTCTAGAGGTTATTGATGTGTAAACTGGGGCGATTAACTCACAAACTGAACAAGAGTCCGAAGGACTTTCATGTAAAGTTTGTGAGTAAGCGACCCAGTTTACTGGGTAATAGTACGTATCATTAGTCTCTTCGGAAGGTAATTAATTTTGTGTTCGTAAAACAGCCAGTATCGTTTCCCTCTGATGAATAATATTCCAATCAGATGGCAAAATGATATACATATTCTTTATGTGATTGATATAGAGAAATTAAATAATGAGCATTATTACCTTTGAACACTTTTATAAAGATAGTATCCTATAGTAAATGGTGCTATGATCATTGGAGCAAATACGGTACTTAGGATATTACAAACTCTCTCTACATCTTGTGTGATTCTTTGATTTCTATAAAAATTAAAAATACATTGATTTATCACCTTGACAATGACTGCAACAAATTCTTTCTTAAACCAAAGTCTGTTTATCACACTAATGTTTCCATAAACAAATATTTTCTAAAAAGAAGCACTACTATTCATTTACCCAAGTTTAACGTTACTTTTGGATGTAAATATGAAATAACAAATGGTTCATTTACATTTTAGTCAGTTGAAATATCTCCTGGTCAGTACCTGAACCATTTCTTTAGTATTTTAGTGCAGTCACAATCAAATCAATAAATTCAGATCGTTTCAACAAATATCTTAAAAATTTATACATAGATATAAGAAGATGTGGTATGAGTGCCAATGAGACAACTCTCCATCCGAGGCACAGTTTGTAAAAGTAATCCATTATAGGTCAAAGTAAGGCCTTCAACACGGAGCCTTGGCTCACACCGAACAGCAAGCTATAAAGGGCCCCAAAAACGCCTAGTGTAAAACCCTTCAAACAGGAAAACCAACGGTCTAATCTATATAAAAAACGAGAAACGAGAAACACTTATGAACCACATCAACAAACGACAACCACTGAACAACAGGTTCCTGACTTAGGACAGGTGCAAACAAATGCAGCGGGTTTAAACGTTTAAACAGGCGCCAACCTTCACCCTAACATGAAACAGTGGTATAATATTACAACATAAAAAGACACACAATAAAATATGTTAAAAATTTCAATTCATATTGACGGATTGTCTACCTCTCCAAATCAGTTGATGTTGTAATACACTGCATCTTTAAAATACAACCGATGCAGAGAATATGTGATATTTGCTCTTTATATAATCTGTAATAATGATGTTATATATAAAGCAGTACTTTTTATCTGAAATAAAGTAAAACCAAAGTTATTTTTGATAAAACATAATATGAAATTTAAGACTGTATCAAATGACAGATGATCTCAAATGAAAAAAAAGAAAAGAAAATATATACTAACTTGATGATTTAAAAAAGTGATAATAACATGAATAATGTTACAACAAATTCATTAATAATTGCTCTGACAAAACTTTCTAACTGCCTTTGAAATAAAATTTGAAAAAGTATTAAAATTCACCAAAAATGTATACATTCAAAATGTTACACACAATGTTGCGACAGTCATACCTTTTTCATATTTCAAAGTAATGGAAAACCAAAAAGTAAAGACTGAATGATCTGAAAAACGCTCATACACCACTATCAAGCTGCACACTTCACTTTAAAGGTGTGCACATCACTATAAAGATGCACATCTCACTATAAAGCTGCATACATCACTATCAAGCTGCACTCTTCACTATAAAGGTGTATTCATCACTATCAAGCTGCACACTTCACTATATACACCACTATCAAGCTGCACACCCCACTATAAAGCTGCATACATCACTATCAAGCTGCACCCATCTATCAAGCAGCACACATCACTATCAAGCTGTACACATCACTATCAAGCTGTACACATCACTATCAAGATGTCACATTACTATCAAGCTCACATATCACTATCAAGCTGCACACATCACTATCAATCTGTACACATCACTATCAAGCGCTGGACACATCACTATCAAAATCACACGTCACTATAAAGCTGCACACATTACCAACAAGTTGCAGACCAGATATGCATTCATTCTGCCCAGTAGTACTTGATTAATGTGCGATGAAAATATTAATTTCATTGAACATATTGAAGAGGTCAAAATATCTGCAAACAAAAAGTATGTGTCTGACAGATGAAAAAAGCTCACAAATAACAATTCATTACTGTCAATCTGCTGACCAAATATAAAGTCATTATGTACAATAATATCAGCGAAGAGTGTGATGGAAGTATTTGTTGGACAAACGGTTGGATGAACATACAGAAATTGTGATTGCAATAAAGCCACCTATCGGAGTCCAAGTTAGTGGTATGATTACAAGTATTTAGAAGTTTTACCTATGTAAGTTAATGAACATCTATATCCCATGTATTCGATCTGTCTCCAATGACACTGCTTCTAAAAATGTCCAATAAATGATATAATTTCAATTTGTATGCTTGTTCTTATTTGTTTTGGGAGCTTCATGGAAGCCAAAAACGTATATGCATGTATAAACCCATTGGATGATGTCACAAGTATTAATCCCTACACAGGCAAAATAGTTATTCAAGTGTTGATAAAAAATCTATGTGGACATAATTCATTATTCGGACTACCAAGATTAATTAATGTTTGCTCTAATAGTTTCTTATCAATGCTGCATTCTTAGTGTACATAATGTAGAAGCCGCAAAAACCAATTTTCACGTCTTAGGGGCATACTGTACATCTACAGGGAGGTTTTGACGTTGCTAAAGTAACATTTTATTTTTCGAGACGTCAGACTGTGACATATCCGGAAAAGATGCATTTTACGACTGATTTTAAGCATTAGCTAGAAGACTAGTACATTCACGCCTCTTTTTAAAAATGACATTTGTCTTTATTATGTATGAAGACTATGTATACAAATTTATATGAACAATTTTTTTTTTAAATTAGATAAATATACCGCAAAAAATGCCGGTTAGTTTTCTAAAATCATGACAATTTAATGAAAATGAATTATACCTGAATGATTGTTACAGAAATTTAGAGCATTCTTATGTAAAGAAAATAATCCCATTTTTTTTTAACAAAAATCCGCTTGTGTTTCTCTTTTCAAACAAAAAAGTTATGTCTGTCCAAAGGATAGAAGTTTCCAAGAAACCGAATGCCTTAAATTTTGATCCCATTTTAAAAGTAATATATGGAGGTATATTTTTTGTTAGATATATGAACTGACTTGGTGAAAAATAGCTTGTATTCAAATTTTCGTCAAACATTTACCGTGGGATAAAATCTGTATCGTTTGCCCTTAAGTGTGTCCAGGCTCAGTAAAGAACTTAACCTTATGCACTCTAAAGTAGCTTGTGAGAGCTAATTGCCACCACATGACCACTTGAGCTGAAGATATTTTATAAAGAGAGCACACATGTATAACCTGTTCATAACGAATCCTATAAGTATATTTGAAAATATTGCAAAGACTAAAGGTGCAATGTTTAAAAAAAAATATATTACAGTTAATATATATATAGTTTGGAGCCTGTTAAAACGTTTAAACCCGCTGCATTTGTTTGTACCTGTCCTAAGTCAGGAACCTGTTGTTCAGTGGTTGTCGTTTGTTGATGTGGTTTATAAGTGTTTCTCGTTTCTCGTTTTTTATATAGATTAGAGCGTTGGTTTTCCTTTTTGAATTGTTTTACACTAGTCATTTTGGGGTCCTTTATAGCTTGCTATTCGGTGTGAGCCAAGGATCCGTGTTGAAGGCCGTACTTTGACCTATAATTGTTTGCTTTTTACAAATTGTGACTTGGATGGAGAGTTGTCTTATTGGCACTCATACCACATCTTCTTATTTCTATTTATTAAATATTGTGAGATACCACTTACAAATGATATAGACAGAATGATTATTGCTGCCATAAATGTCACTTCTTTAAAACCATTACTATCTTTTGTTCCAAATACTTTGTAATACTTGGATGGAATATATCCTATATTGAATATCACAACTTCTTCTAAAAAATAGTCATAATAATCAGTGCATAGATTTAATTTCAACTTCACAATTTACAGAACAGATACTTTCTTTTGAGAATATCGCACTGCCAAATTACTTCAAAGAATTGAAATAATTGCTTGAAATACTGCCAGTCATCACACTTATTATAGATATTTATCTGTTCCCTGTTACAATGAAAGAAAGTGGAAAATGATACACACAGATTATAGACATGTTATGACAAGATAAGCTGTACTTGATATGGATATCCAGATCAATTTACTGTAACGAAATAAGCAGACATTTTATTGATACCAGCCAAACTTTCCACTAACAGAACTCGAAACATTTGTATAAAGGACCAGGCATGATGAAGTATGTTTATTTCAGGTAATTTCACATTGGACATGTGTTTTTCAAAAATAAATATATGCTTTAACTAACATCAAAAATGATGATTTAAAATGAGAATATGACAAAAAACACATTAGACAATATCAGAAGAGTTGCAATAAAAATCTGAAATAAGTTTACAAAAAACAGAAGAAATTATCTGGAGATTTGTGAGGAAAACATAAGTCATGACTTTGGCCTATTGTTACCATTAGCTAAATATAAATAACAGTAGCTCCTTTACAATAAAAATCAGACTATTTATTAACATTAACTTTAATATTAAAAAGATTTATAATCTGCTAAATTTGTCATTTAATCTGTAGTCGATACATGCCATTAACATAAAAAATAATAATTAACCAAAACATATACCTATGTATTTAACATAAGAATAGGTTAGAAATCTTTCTTGGACAATGTTTCCTCAAATCAATCTTTGATAGAATCTCCTAAAACAAAGAGATGTAGAATTAAATGGCCTTTCTTGTGCAGAATGCATGAAAACAATTTTCTGTACACAATAAATCTTATTATGAAAAGTTGATGAAAAATTGTAAATTGTCAGCTGAAAGCTCCTGTCATCTTACCTAGGAGTCCAAGACAAAGTAGAGAAATACAAAGTTAAACATTTCCACTGTACAATTTGGGGAACATAACTGTTGCTAACTTCAAAAATCTTTTGAAGAACACGAAGTCAAATTCTAACATACAATATACAAACAAGGTGTCTAAGAGGAATTTATTCACAACTTATTATAACTCAGGTTTGTAGATGTTGATGTTTTACTACTTTAATGTTACGAAATTGTCTCATAGTAAAACAGTTCACTTTTTGAGGTTGAACTAATTGTATACAATTCAAGCTGAAGAATGTTGTCTGTTTATTTCGTTTGTGGTTTGAATTCTGTATTTTCGGTACATTTCACATATGTCTTATTTAATTGTCAGTATAGTCGAGTTACTCGTGGTTCGTCTTCAGGGTTTTTGTTTTATGTTGTTTGTTTTTATGTGTGTTTACTGTTTGGTCTTACATGATCTTGCCTCATATTACAATTATTTTATTTTTATTTTCTATGTGTATGTAAAAGTTAAGATAAAAAATCAGCTACTTCATTTTTATTAATTATAGTTTAAAGCAACTATATTCACAGAATTTTTCTTCTATGGTTAGAAAATACAAATAATAACACCATTACAAACCAATTCCATTTTAATATTCTTGTCATGATTAGAAAATACATAAAATAACACCATTACAAACTCAATCCCAATTTAATATTCTTGTACGTGTCGATAGATAACACAAATCTATTTTATCTAAAGGAATTTACCGGTGATAATATAAACGTCACAAAAAAAACGTCACTTTTTTGTGACGTTGATCCATTCATGTGACGCGCAGTTTATATTTCGTTTGTGGTGTCCTGGTGTGCTGTCGTAAATTCATGGGAGGTGACCGTTGTTATTTCGCGGTTTACATGTTGTAATGTACTATTTTATTATTTATTTATGTTTTTCTCTGTGCTGAGTATTCTTGCGTTTGTTTGCACTGTATTCCTGTCACGTAGTGTTGTCATTTTAGCGGTATGTTTAACATTGCCATATAAGCGGGAGGTTTGGCTAGCCATAAAGCCAGGTTCAACCCACCATTTTTCTTAAAATGTCTTGTACCAAGTCAGGAATATGGCAGTGGTTATCAGACAGTCCGTTTCTATGTATGTTGGCGTTTGCTTTTGTTGCAGTTCAGTGTTTCTGTTGTTCCATTGTTTTCCTCTTGTAGTTGATGTGTTTCCCTCGGTTTTAGTTTGTTACCCGGATTTGTTTTTGCTTAATCCAATTATGGCTATTAAAAAATATCTGGACAATCATTGAGCATATTGAAATAAGGACTAACACATGTATGTTAGCAGAAAATGCATTAATAAATCATAAAAATAATGTCAAAGTATTGTAACTCATGTGTAGATCCTATCAACCAATTAAATTTAGTTGACCAATGGTTAGCAACTGAGAGACTGGCCTCTACACGAAAACCTAACCTTCATTTTTGAAACATGAACACAATGTTATGATCAGGTGATCCTTGCTCTTCAACTTCGTACTTTAAACGCGCGATGGTATCTATGATGAGTTTATTCATATGGGCAACAAAGTGATTATATAAACTAAATATAATTAAGTATATTATGGTAAGCCATAAAGCTACAAGATTATAACATGTTAAAACAAGAGTGCACACGCTGAAATGTCTCGCCTTTTTAACTAACCTTTGATTTTATGTTGATAGTCCTAAATATAAAGCTTTACTACAAGTAACACATAAACTTAACACGATCCAAGAAAACGAGGTCAAGGTCAGATAAACCAAACAAGAAATACATGTACACCTTACAATCATTCAATAAACCAAACATAGTTGACCTATTGCTTATAGTTTCTAAGAAACAGTCTTAACCAAGAAAACTTAACATTGACCAATGAACCATGAAAATGAGGTCAAGGTCAGATGAACCATGCCAGACAGACATGTACATCTTACATCAATGTATGCATTAAATATAGTTGACCTATTGCTTATAGTTTCTAAGAAACAAACTTAACCATGAAAACTTAACATTGACCAATGAACCATGAAAATGAGGTCAAGGTCAGATGATACCTGCCAGACAGACATATACCCCTTACAGTTCTTCCATACAACAAATATAGTTGATCTATTGCTTATAGTTGAAGAAAAACAGACCAGAATACAAAAACTTAACACTGAGAAAAGAACCGTGAAAATGAGGTCAAGGTCAAATAAAACCTGCGCGACTGACATGTACATCATAAAATATTTCCATACACCAAATATAGTTGACCTATTGCATATAATATTAGAAAAAAATACCAAAACTCAAAAACTTAACTTTGACCACTGAACCATGAAAATGAGGACATATGTACACCTTACAATCATTCCATATACCAACTATAGTAGCCCTATTGCTTATAGTATCTGATATATGGACTTGACCACGAAAACTTAACCTTGTTCACTTATCCATGAAATGAGGTCGAGGTCAAATGAAAATTGTCAGACGGGCATGAGGACCTTGCAAGGTACGCACATACTAAATATAGTTATCCTATTACTCATAATAAGAAAGAAATTAACATTACAAAAAATGTTGACTTTTTTTTTCAAGTTGTCACTGAACCATGAAACGAGGTCAAGGACAATGGACATATGACGGACGGAAACTTCGTAACATAAGGCATCTATATACAAAGTATGAAGCATCCAGGTCTTCTAGCTTCTAGAATATAAAGCTTTGAAGTTAGCTAACGCCGCCGCCGCCGCCGCCGCCGGATCACTATCCCTATGTCGAGCTTTCTGCGACAAAAGTCGCAGGCTCGACAAAAAACCGAATCATCCCTTAATTAATATAGCCCTTGACGTTGGTTTCTGGCAAATACCAATTGAAATCATAGGATAACATTAGGGTCAATAGAAAAACTAACATGTTAAAATTATTTTCCAGGTTTATCCCTTGATTTCTGAGCCTTATATTTGAATCCTTAAATAAGATTAGGGTCGACAGGAAATATAACATGTTAAAATCATTATTTTCCAGGTTCTACACAAAACGTCAATGGGGGCTATAGAAATTGTAGAGAACACAGCTTGAGAATATTTGAGTATAGTTTTGGCTTAATTAAATTCTTTATTTAATTATGTTTAGAGGCAAAAATTTAGTTCTCTTTTAAAAAATCGTTATTTGGATACATCAGTTCTTGTCATCTGATCAGAAGACTGTACTAATATAATAAGTTTTCGAAGCTTTTATTTGGTTTTGTTCTTGTGTCTAAATGTGCTCATTTCTGGTGATATATATGTTATATCAAATGTTTGACTCGTTCACAAGGTCATGCCTGTTTGTTCTACAACAAAATACCGGAAAGGGATAAATAACTTTGAATTATCTACCCTTGGGTAAAGTAGTAAGCTATGTTGTGCATGATTTCCTGAACTACTAAGGGTGCATTTGTTACCTCTAAACTGGTTCTGGGTTTTGATAGGTTTATAAATCTACTTTTTATTTTAAACTGATAGAACATAGTTTTACATTTATTTTTGAAAACCAAACCGGTTTCTTAAACTTATCAAGATCAATTCCCTCGTTTACTTTGAACAGTTTTAATAACAAACCATTATGATTCCAAACTTATAGACCAAAACCGGTTCTAAACAAACCCATAAAAAAAACGAAACCGTAAACTAAAACTATTTTGACTGCAACAAAAACGCCCAAAGTAATGCAAGTGAATATCTGTCATACATAAAATTAGTAAGATGTGTTTATTAAGCAAAGACATGCTTATAGGTCATTAGCTGTGAAATTCATGTTCACCGATTTGACCTAAATTCTCAAATTTGATTTATGACATACTAAACGTATATACAAATTACAAAAAGTCCAAAAGAAACAATGAACTATGCATGGACACGTTATTATGTGTATTTTACTGAAGAGACATTAATTGTCGAAATACGCATCTGGTGCATAAAAATTGGTACCGTTTATGTTTTTAGACCGGACGCCATCTTCTTATACATCGAGATGACCTCTGAAGACTGTCGATGGTCATATAATCCGATTAAAGAGTACACATGATTTTTTTTATATGTAATAATATTTGATGCATATTCGTTAATTTACTTATTACTATTATTTTTATTTATTATTTTCATTAAAAAAAAACCAACTTTCTGGCGAATGATTTAATCAACCTTCAAATGTACTGACATTGGAAATTGTTCAATTCGTTGGAAAAGGTATATCATGTTAGTTTCCTATAATATCTCTGTTTATTGTAACACATATACAACTATTTTACCTGCAAAATCTATTAGTTTTATTTAACAAATTCTGTAGATTTACAGATGACAGTAAATTTCGAAGCTGAGTTTCGAACTAGCAACGGCAATTTTAAAGTTCGATGGAAAAGGTACATTATGTGAATTATCAATATTGTCTCGGTATATTGTAGCAAATATGCAACTATTTTACCTGTAATAAAATGCTTCTCTGAGCGCAGCCTGATACGACCGCAGAGATCGAACCCTGAACAGTTGGGGCAAATTTGGACAAAATATTCAAGCTTGATACTGTCTGAATTTGGATTGTGATCAAATTTTTGATACAATATAGGTTTCTGACACAAAATAAATGTGGTCAAAGATCTTACAAATCTGTTGCACAATACTGTGCAATTTAAGGTTTCTTCTTCCTTCTTGAAACTTTTCAAAAATTTGAAATTTGTAAAAATTTTGAAAACAAAATATGAAGCCCTTAAAAAAATTGGAACCCCCCCACCATTTTTGAATCCCTCCTTGGAGCAATTACTTCCAAACTCAATCTCAGCCTTTCATTTGTAGTATGGAACCTTGTAGTACAATTTCAGAGAGATCCATTCACTTAAACACAAGTTATTGTCTGGAAACTAGAAAAATGCTTGTTTTTGGCCCCTTATTCCTGCATGAATGGGGCAATTACCCCCAAACTCAATCCCAGACTTTCCTTTGTGATATGGAATCTTGTGGTACAATGTCAGAGAGATCCATACACTCACACACAAGTTATTGTCTTGAAACTACAAAAATGCTTGTTTTTGGCCCCTTTTTGGCCCTTAATTCCTAAACTGTTGGCACCATAACCCCCAAAATGAATCCCAACCTTCTACTTGTGGTATTAAACATTGTGGTACAATTTCAGAGCAATCAAAATACTTATACACAAGTTATTATCCTGAAACTAGAAAAATGCTTGTTTTGGGCCCTTTTGGGCCCCTAATTCCTAAACGGTTGGGACCATCATCCCCAAAATCAATCCCAACCTCCCTATTATGGTATTGAACCTTCTTAAAAAATTTCATAGAGATCCATTCACTTAAACAAAAATTATTATTCGTAAACCAAATGTGTCTTTGGACAACGACGCAGACGACGCAAAAGACGCAGACGACGACGACGACACCATACCATTATACGATCCCAAAACAATTTTTGCGGTCGTATAGAAACAGATTCTTTTATCTTACAAACACATATGGGACTTATTGATAACAGTTATTTTCGCAGCTCGGTGGCCAGCTGACAGGTACATCAAGGTTCCATTTGTATATTTTTTTATTAACATATATCCAAACAAGAGGCTGTCAGAGTGACAGCAAACCGGATTTTCCGGCAGAGGTCAAACCTTGAACAGTTGAGCAAGTATGGACACTTCATTTAAGCTTAAAACTGCTCTGAATTTGGATTGTGGTTGAATATTTGACACAGCATAGGTTTGTGACACAAAATGAATGTGGTCAAAGAACTGAAATATTTGAAATTGGACATTTATTTAATTACCTACTATGGTCTAATATCCAAAATCTAAGTACATTGTCAGAATCAGCATATCAAAGAACTCCAAAAATTCATTTTTCAATGAAATCAAACAAAAGTTTAATTTAGGACCCTTTGGACCACAGTGTAGACCAATTTGATAAAGGAGCTCACAATCCAAAATCTCTCAATACATGGTAAGATTCAGCATTTCAAGGAACCACATAAATTTAATTTTTGTGAATCAAACAAAGTTTAATTTTGGACCCTGATTTGGACCAACTTGAAAACTGGGCCCAAAAATCTAATTTTTGAATACAGGTTTAGATTCAGCATTTGAAAGAACCCTATATATATTTAATTTAAGTTGAAATGAAACACAATTTAATTTTATCCATATATTTTCTGTGCAAAGGGAAATAACTCAAACTTGATAAATAGATATGATTATAATGAATAAAGTGATGACTAAGTTCTATAAAATTTGATATGATGTAATTTTTCAAATTATAATCAATAGTATAATAAAAACAACCAGTGATGACTAAGTTCTCTTAAATTAGATATGATTTAACACTCAAACATTGTTAAAATCAGCATATCAAAGAACCCAAGAATTCAATTGTTGATTAAACAAAAGTTTAATTTAGGACCCTTAGTACCTCGATGTGGTATTATCTAACTAATAATGAAAATAAATACAGGTTTTTTTAGATTCAGCATTTCAAAGAACCCTTTATATATTCAATTTGTGTTGAAATCAAACACAGTTTAATTTTGGACCCTAATTTGGACCAACTTGAAAACTGGGCCCAAAATCAGAAATCTAAATATATGTTTATTAATAGGCAATCTAAGCTAAGTTTGAAAAGGAGTTCACCTTATCCAAAAAATATATATAGCATTCAGAAAATTAGTTTTTACAGAATTCAAACAATTTACAATTTACCAAAGTAAAGAAAAATAATCAAAAATTTTATTTATCATTAATACAATGTCTTTTAAAAATCTATAAAACTTATCTGTAATTATCTTCAAAATGTCTAATAATGAACAGTAAATTTCTAACTATATTTACTACTATATAGCTTTTAATCATCAACACTTAGAAAACAGAAAATTTTCAAATAAATCTGTCACTCAAGATAAGACATTAACCATATGTTTAGTAAACTGATTACAGGACTTATAAACAGGTGAAAATTTTCTATAAAGGCTTAGTGTTATCAAACTTAATGCATATAATTAACAATTTCTGTTCAAAGGAAAATAACTCAATCACGAAAAAGACCCCAGGGGACTCGACTTTTATTTCATTTGATTTGTTTTATTGTAATATACAAGAAGAAAAATGGTTTCAGGGAGGAGATCTTGACTGTTTAAGTTTTCAAAAAAAGGGGTGGGGGTTACCCCAGGGGACTCACCTTTTATTTCATTTGATTTGTTTTATTGTCCAATAAAAGATTATATATGGTTTAGGGGTGGGGATCTCAACCGTTAACAAGTTTTCAAAAAGAAGGGGGTGGGGTTTACCCTCGTGGACTTCCCCTAAATTCAATTGATTTGTTTAATTGTCCCATACAAGAATATACATGGTTTAGGGGTGGGGATCTCAACCGTTTACAATTTCTCAAGCAGAAGGGGGTGGGGGTTACCCCAATGGACTTCCCCTATATTTCATTTGATTTGTTTTATTGTCCCATTCAAGAATATATATGGTTTAGGGGTGGGGATCTAGACCGTTTACAAGTTATCATAAAGAAGGGGGTGGGGGTGATCCCCATGGACTTCCCCTATATTTCATTTGATTTGTTTTATTGCATACAAGAATATATATGGTTTAGGGGTGGGGATCTCAACCGTTTACAAGTTCTCAAACAGGAGGGGGTGGGGGTGACCCAAGGGGGCTCACCTTTTATTTTTTATTTGATTTGTTTTATTGTCCCATACAAGAATATATATAGTTTCAGGGTGTGGATCTTGACCGTTTACAAGTTTTCAAAAAGAAAGGGGGTGGGGGTGAACCCCATGGACTTCCCCTATATTTCATTTGATTTGTGTTATTGTCCCATACAAGAATAAATATGGTTTAGGGTTGAGGATCTCGACCGTTTACAAGTTCTTAAACAGGAGGGGGTGGGGGTGACCCCAGGGGACTCACCTTGTATTTCATTTGATTTGTTTTATTGTCCCATACAAGAATATATATGGTTTCAGGGTGGAGATTTTGACCGTTGACAAGTTTTCAAAAAAAAGGGGGACGGGGGTGACCCTAGGGGACTTCCCCTATATTTCATTTGATTTGTGTTATTGTCCCATTCAAGAATATATATGGTTTAGGGGTAGGGATCTCAACTGTTTACAAGTTATCAAAAAGAAGGGGGGTTGGGGGTGACCCCAATAGACTTCCCCTATATATCATTTGATTTGTTTTATTGTCCCATTCAAGAATATATATGGTTTAGGGGTGGGGATCTCAATGGTTTACAAGTTCTTAAACAGGATGGGGTGGGGTGACCCCAGGGGACTCGCCTTTTATTTCATTAGATTTGTTTTATTGTCCCATACAACAATATATATGGTTTAGGGGTGGGGATCTTGACCGTTTACAAGTTTTCAAAAAGAAGGGGGGTGGGGATGACCCCCATGGACTTCCCCTATATTTCATTTGATTTGTTTTATTGTCCCATAGAGAACGAAAACCAATTTTGGGACCTACAGCATACATACTTACAGACAGACAAGTGTAAAACTTAATGCCCCCTCAACTACAGCGCAGGCATAAAAGTGTGGCAAACTGATTTACCAAACTGAAGGACAAACAGACAGAGAAACAGACAGACAGACAGACACACACACAGCCTATCATTTATACAGTAATACTAGTAAGTTTCAAACTGTATATATACAGTCCTACAGATCTTATCAGAAAACAGAAAATTTTAAAATAAATCTGTCACTCCAATGATTATCATATGCTAAAATATTTCAAAGATCTAATTAATAATGAAAATAAATCATTATCATATGCTGAAATATTTATAATATCTAATTGAACAGAACTATGGTTGTTTAACATAGTACTCTAACATAATTAATAATGTAATAATCTTCAAAATGTCTAGTGATATAGCTTATAATCATTACCACTTAGGAAATAGATAATTTTCAAATAAATCTGTCACTCCAATTTTTATTCTGAGATAAGACAAATCATAAAAAGATAACAACAGTAAAATATTTAAAAATTCTACTTTTGGATATTAAAAATGATAACTCACAAAGGAGATATACTAAAATCTTGAAAATTAATAGAGACCTTCATCAAGTCCAAGGAAACAACATATTTAAATTTGAAAAAAAATTGTTAAAGCGTTTTCATGTTATTGTGCGGACGCTGTTTGGCAGCCGCCAGAGCCGCCCAGCTGCCCGCCGTATATAACCATTTTAATAACCGATATTTCCTTCGAAAATCCGGTTAGATATTGTTTAAATGATACTATGCGTCTCTGTCTCTGTCTCAACTCGGTAGCGAAATTGTGACATATTGTGACATTTTGACTGAGTGTGGATTCGCATGGCGGGTGATGCTTGCATAGCAGGAGACGCTTACTTTGTCGACCCACCCAGTCATGCCCCTTTTGGAGTTCATGCAATTCCCTTCCTTTGTTTGTTACCTTGATTAGTATCTTCTTCATTGATTTATTAGATTTGAAAAATCAGTAAACTACGGTTGCCTACATCTTTTACCTTCTTACACATTCTGGTATCATGCAAGACAAAAACCAAAGGTGTCTACATGTTTAAGGTCATACCTCAAAAACTGAAAGGCATGTACTCAATATGTCAAGGGACAATAATATAGGAGGCAAAGCAAACTTCGAAATGTTTTATGCCCAGAGAAATACAAACAAACAATGCTTCTAGATGGAAGGATATACAAATTCTGATTTATGATAGCAATAACAAACACAGACAATTTTTTAAATTTTATTATAATTAACCAATTCACACTATAATCCAGAACAATTAATACAGTTAATCTATTTCAGCATTTATTGTATACAGACTAGACATCTTGGTCAAACAAAACCTGACATCACAACATGAATATTTTTATTAATTAAACAATAAAAAAAACATGGATGTAAGTATTTATAAATAAAGAAAAACTATGCTTTTTCAAAAAATATGCTTATTTACCTGTTCGTTCAAATACTAAAATAATATATCCCAATCTATTTGAGAATTTCCAGAACTTGTTAAAATGGATATCTTAAAAAATAAGCGAGGCTTATAAAATTTAAAGCAAGAAGGTTTACATATTCATCCCTACTTTTAGTAAAATTTGTTGGTTAAAATCTCAACTTGTAAACAATCATTAAGCATGTCATTTTTGATTTCAAAAATTGCTTCATTCTGCACAATACATTTGAATGATATTATGTCAGAAAGGATGGAATATAGGTCATAGTTACCTAAATGCTGAGATTTTCCACAAGATACAACTCTTCATCAGTTTAGATGATTATCTTACTTAAAGGTACTAAAGTATGACTTAACAAAGGTCAATGAAGCATGAAATTGAGACCACAGTTATTGTACCAAGAAACATTAGTTACATGACCTTATTCTTGCAACATAAAGGAGCATCAGATATACCTACAAAGAAAGTCATAGGATTATTAGCCTACTACTTACTTAGGCCAGGTTGTTGACACAGAGACAGACTCAGAAGTGCACACACACACACGCACGCACGCACACACACACGCAAGCACACATAGACGCAATTGTTCTTCACTAGTTTTTCCTCAACTTTGTTGAGGTCAATCAAATACAAACCAAAAAATAAATATGTGTTTAATTACCCTATAAAAATCAATATCAAAATGCCCATTAAGAGTATTTAATACTATGGACTTTCATAATTTAGAGTACAACTATAATTGTTATCAACAATTGCATCGTTATTTAACAAACTGCCATATTGTGTATATTTTCAATACATTGTTTACCTTCACAGTCTGTTTGTCTTTAAATGGAATGTCAGTACAATGCAAATTTTTTTTTATAGGCAATCATTGACAGTACAGTGCTTTTTAGAAAATTGAAAAAAAAATAATATTTAAAAAATTCAAACTTGATTTGAGTTTTGTGGTAATAAGCATTGTGTATAAGATTCATAACATTTGGTTGAGGCAAACTTAAGTTAGAGAACGGAAACAAATAATTTAGCAATTTTTCCTTTAGTAAAGGGGCATAACTCTAGAACGGTAAAAGTGACACCACCAAAATTTATATTTGATCTGAGTTTTGTGGTAATAAGCATTGTGTATAAGTTTCATAACATTTGGTTGAGGCAAACTAAAGTTAAAGAAGGGAAACAAACAATTTAGCAATTTTTCCATTTGTAAAGGGGCATAACTCTAGAACGGTAAAAGTGACGCCACCAAAATTCAAACTTGATCTGTGTTTTTTTGGTAATAAGCATTGTGTATAAGTTTCATTACATTTGGTTAAGGCAAACTAAAGTTAGAGAACGGAAACCAATTTTGGGACGTACATATGTACGTACAAGGGTAAAACTTAATGCCCCCTCCGCTACGGCGGGGGCATAAAAAAAAGTTGTATCTACATACTTTTTGCAAGGACCCAGGCAAAAATGAAATCTCTTTTGGTACCTGTATATCACAAAGCATAATAATACTGGGCACATTTACAATAATAACATACAATACAAGGGTATAGAAACCTGAGGAATGCTCATAATGTCATACAACCACTTGTTCATATTGTAAGCTCATAAACTCATTAAAATTAGTATCTTACATGTATATAACACTAAAGTAATATAACTTTTATCATAACTTGAGTGGAATTCCATTTTCTTAAACACTTGTAAATCCATGAAAATGGCAACACAAGAATAAATGAATTTTCATAGTATGGTCCGAGGACACAGTTGTCTTATTTTGATTTTCGTTGTCTACAAATATAGTCCTTGTTGTCGACATGGTCTAACAAGCAAATTTTTGTCATACACTTTCCAATTTTATTTCTTTATATTTTATGCATAAAATGTTAGTAGGGGGATGAAATTACATGTTAAAAAAATTTGGGTGATGAATTTTTTTTATGCTAAGTAGTGATTTGGTCCAGATAAAAAAAGGGTCAAAAATTAGTATGTCTGAAGCAGTCAAACTGAATTAAAGACCCCTTAACATAGAATCGTCCATATTTTGAGTTACAGCTGGTAGACTTTTCTATGATTTGATATTATATGTCCCAAAAGTAGTACACTACACTGTAAAAATCTTTTTAACATAGAGCAGGTGCAATTTTTTTTAATTCAAATTTATTGTCTTATAGAAATGCACAAGGAAATGACTGTGTTCTCATGCCATATAGTGAAAAAAATAACATCCACAACTCTTAGTGTTTCCTGCAGCTTTCATAAAGGGAAGATAAATTTTTACTCAGAGGGGACTCATCTCAAATGACGACACTTTTAAGGCAACTTTAGCATGGTGGACTACTCGATTTACTAAATGAAAATATGAGCAATCAGCTGAGTGATTACCAAACATCCCATTCATTGTAAAATAATATATGGCACGATCTCCAGGTTCCTCTTTAAATTGTATACATTTTAAAATTCAGGAAGGTACAAAGGCACTGTTGTCTTAATTTCATTCAATAATTAACAGTATTTGTAATCTGCTGCTTCAAAAATTGTGACAATTCAATTATTAAATTCGATAAAAAGGCGGTCATTAAAATTTTGTGTTCAAAGGGAAATGGTCTTACTAGAAGATGAAACACAGCACTGATCATCAACTATGACAGGTGGTTATAAAATACCAAAGAAGATGGTAGGGCGCCAAAATGTCTACAAAAAAGGGCAGGAAGTAATAAAAATAGGACAGGGTGTCATGCTCTCCCATTTCCTCCAGCAGGAAACCATAATCTGTAGACTATCCAATCATATTGCTTCATGTTTCTCTTACAAAGATGTAATTTTCATTATAAAAAAAATCAGTATATGCAGAGTATAAAGAAATAGAAACTTTAAAAAAAAAAACTTAAAGTGAGATGACACATCTAGTGACAGTTTTATATGATCATGGATTGCTTCAGTGACTGACTTTCCTAAATCTACAAAAAGTAATTGAGAGATAAAAGACACAGAAAACTAAAAAAAAAAATAGTTGGCTAAAAAGATTGTCATAGCAAACAAAAACAAACAAAGAATATCTGCAATAAACTTATCTATAAGGTCAAAATAAAATATATGTCTGTTTACCATTACCAGACCGACCCTACTTTTGAGTGCCGACCATAAGTCATTTTATTTCCATCTTAAAGTGAAAAATAAACTGAACTCATGTCAAAAGCGAAGTTAGTGTTGCAAATAATATAAATCAATTGCCTGATACATCCCAATGTTCACAATCATGAATATGACAGCTGTTTTTAGGAAATTCGCAACTGGTGTGATGAAATAAACACTTTGCCGCCATTTTTTTACAACCAATTACCAAGGGAAATAATCCAATCATTAAAAATACGGGTAAACTCGGTCCATGATCAACTCTGACCACGACAAGACGAAACGGCATGACTCAAAATCATGTCACAAAAAATAAAATAAAATGGAAATACCCACCTACCTTCCCTATTTTTTTTAAAGTATGTAACCTTAAACAGACATATATTTTTTTTTGGCCTATCATAAAATAGCATACAATAATCACTAAATATCATAATTTTACACATCACTTTGAGTAAATATATTATCTGTGATGGGTTGTAATGTCCAACCACCCTTGCCATCTAAGTGTAATTCTATATGATGGAATTGTCTTAGACTTTCTCTGTGGCCCACACTAACAAGAGTTATCCCTAATTCTTTACATTTTAGATACATCTTCTGTTCCGCTTCTAGACCTATTTGACTAGTGGCTTCATCTAAAGCTGAAAAATACCAAAATTATCTTGTTAGATACCCCTGAATAGCCTTGGTTTGTAGATAACCACTGACAGCTGTTTTGTTATGTAAAGAAACCATTTTTGTGGTACTATATAACACAAATACCAAGAGACTAACATATTGATAAAAACATGCTTATCAAGCTATGTACATGATATTTTTGTAAAAAAGAGGAAATAGATACAACAGGGACATTAATACTCATAAGTCAAAAATAAACTGACAACGCCTTGGCTAATAAAAGAACAGAGTTCCAATGTCCCCCGCATTGCACATATTTTATCTATCCAAGATACAAGGGCAATAACTAAAAAAAAACACTATTTTTATTTATAAAAAGTTGTAAAGAACAAAAAATAGTGTTTTATAATGATATAAGTTTGATAAAATTCTGGCAAGAATCGTACACATGAGAGTGCTAACAATTTTCCATATAATCAATATGTCCATGGGGTATAACTCATTTAAAAATAATTCATCTGCACTGATTTTCAAATTTGCCCAAGACATTGATAAAAACCTATAATATAAATTTCATAAAAATCTGGCAAGAGTTGTACACATGAGAGCGCTAACAATGCAGTTTTCCATATTAACAATATTTCCAAGAGGCATAACTCTTTTAAAAATAATTGATCAGCACTGATTTTCCAACTTGTCCGAGACATTGATGATGTAAACCTATAATATAAATTTCCTTAAAAATCTGGCAAGAATTGTACACATGAGAGTGCTCACAAGGCAATTTTTCATATAACTTATATTTCCAAGGGGCATAACTCTTTTAAAAATAATTGATCGGCACTGATTTTCCAACTTGTCCAAGATATTGCTGATATAAAGCTATGATATAAGTTTCAAAAAAATCTGCCAGAATTGTACAAATGAGAGCGCTTATGATGCAATTGTAATAATTGTCAAAACCTATGATTATCACTTCATACTAAAAAAGTATGACATCTAACAGTCTTTCTACATAACCCCAATCAAGCTAAAATTTCATCTAGCTCTGCATGCTATCTTGACACAGATGCTGCAATAAGCACTTTTCCCCTTTCAAACCTGTATACAAGGTTCTAGTTTTAATAATAATAAAAGTGAATATTTGCAATTACTGATAATTATTCATACTACAAATGGAAGAACAAGGTTATTCATGTATTAGACAGTTGGTTTTCCTGTTTGAATTGTTTTACACTAGTCATTTTGGGGCCCTTTATAGCTTGCTGTTTGGTGTGAGCCAAGGCTCCGTGTTGTAGGCCGCACTTTTTTGGATAACGTGATCATGAGGTATGATAAAACTAATAATTTGACTTGTAAAATTTCCTTGTAACTATATAATTAAAAAGCTTTTGATTTAAGTCAATAAAATGTGCAAGGTAAGTTTAATGCATTATATTTAACATAATTACCTGCTACTTTTGGTTGGTGATAGAACAATCTAACAAAAGATAACCTCTGCATTTCTCCTGGTGACAATTCATCATACCTAAACACAAAAAAAATATGGAGAATAGTTTGATAAATCTTTTATTTTCATACTATTAAATCTATTCTTTCAGGAGAAATGTTAAAAGTTCTGGGCTGTCTATTTTTTGGAAAAAATATGAATTAAATGAGTTGTAGGGTACATGTCTATAAGTAACCCAATGAAACAATTAAAGACATTTGCTATGATAAAAGCAGACCCATTGATAATGCATTCTGGTAAAAACTACTTATTTTGCCATTTTTTCCTCACCAATTCCAGTCTGTTTCTGTATCCATGCCAACCCTATCCAAAATGTTAGTTAGTCCTACAAACTCAAGATATTGGTGAATCCTATCTTCATCTATCGAAACTGAAAAGAAACACAAAATTCTAAGAAATCTTAATACTAATCTTATATAAACTTTTTAACCAGAATTAGTGTCTTAATTGGGCAAATAAATGTTTATAAAGCGATTTGTAAATTATCAAAGCGGTAGGAAAAATGTTTTCTCAATAAATTTTTTAGTCATAATAATTAGAAATTTATATTTCAAATGGACTACAAATAAATCTCATCACATCCATATACCTACCAATGGGAGGTTCTACATCTTCTACTGGAAATATTATCTAAAAAATACACACATAATTTTTATGCATTTTTTTGTTGAAAGATCATATGATTTTTCTTGTATGCTTAATTTTGTAATATCAACAGCATTTACCTGGGAGTTTTTAAAAACAAAAAGAAATTTCATGCAAGTATACCCCCAAAAAATCCATCCATGCTCAGTGGTATAATGATAAAACAAAGTGCCAATGCTTATAGCAATATAATAATGCAACTGCATAGCAAATATCAATGGCTTACAATTAGTGGTACCCATTAAACTGACCAAATCCAAACTTTAACAAGCCACCAGAAACAGCACGACTAAGAATTTTCTTCTCAAATTGACCAAAGTGAATGTTACTCATATATTATAAGACAGAGATAATTGAGGCTGACATCTTGTCAGAAATGCACTTACATGTAAAAATTAAAATTGACTAAGAATTAGATAAAGTAATAAATTGTATTGCTTATTTTTCCCTTACTATTGAAAAATATCTCTTAGTATTTCCAATGCAAATACTACCTGTTGTCTAAGTGATCCATCAGTAAAATAAGGTTTTTGAGGCAAGAATAACATATGATGTGGTCTCTCTGGTATATGGTACTGCACTTTACCTGCAATCATAAAATAAATCGTAATTCAATCATCAATCTGATTAAAATACAGATCTTGTGTCCAAGCTTTGTTTACAAGGACATGACAACACTTGTTCTACTCTCTGTTCTGGTAATTATAACATCAACCAATGAAAGGTCAGCTTTCAAATTTTTGAAGGTGTTTAACATTACAACAAAACTAGAGGATCCTAAATGGTCTATAAAACAGAAAGTAGAATGGAGCATTGTCAGATCCTTGTAAGCAAAGCGTAGACACGGGATCTGTATTTTAATCAGATTGATCCAATGATGAACCTGACTATTTTAAAATATTCTGATTTTTTTTGTCCAAATGATTTTGGTAAAAACTTTTCAACATATATCTATAGCTTTTTTTATAAGTCTAGATATGACATTAAACATTCTTGTTTTGGGCATCAGCCATTTTTTTTACTTCTTTACATTACTTATCTATATAACCATAAGAAATAGGATGCTGACAACAAAATCTAAGATTACTTTGTCTTGTCTTCACAAATTTATTTCAGGTGAGAAAAAAATTCAGCTATGACCACCCTAAGTACAAATTGTCTTCATACAGGCCATAGTATGATTACAACAGATATTAACCATAATTTGACTGCATTTTTTACAATCTTACTGAAAATTCAAAATTGGAAAACATCGATCATGAATACATTTGTTGTTTGAAAGTTTTAAACAAAATTGACAGAAATGCTAATTTTTCTTTGTCACAAAGTTTATTTACTTTTTTTTCAAACTTGGAGAAGATTAATACATCTAACTCTGAAAATCAACATTATCTTCCATATAAACTTTAGGATGGAAATGAAAAAATATGGTGTACTTATTCATGAAACAAGATTCCTTCACACACTTGAAAAATCTAAAATAAAGTAACAGTGGTCTTATTGGTGTTTTCATCTCAAAGTCACAGTGAGACAAATCTCTCACCAAGTTCAATAAGACACCGGAAAATTACTTAATCTGGCTTGATGGTAATAAGTTATGCGTTCAACATGTTCAATGTGCCAAATATCACACATGGCATACAATACAAACATGGATTTGAATGTCAACACCTCTATTTTCCCTATGACATCAGTATAAGAAAGCATCTTTCTCATATCATGTTATTTTTGATGGATGATTTTGAGCTTAGATGGCTGTGATCACATTATTTTTTCTCACCAATTTCATCCTCTTACTTTAAGTTTAAATATGAAAATAATAGGCTTTTCTGACAAAAAGTTCAAATACCCTCGTGCCACATTAATGCTCTATAATAGACCCCAAAATATGAAATGTAATAATAAACAACTTTTTGATAACTCCAACAAACCTGTAACTGGTGGCCATAAATTAGCTAAAACTCTTAAAAGAGAACTTTTACCACAACCACTGTCTCCAGTTATGAGTATATTGGTATTTAGTTCTACATTAAACTTCAAATCTGAAAAAAAGAATATCCAGGATTATATTTTAGGTTTTAAGATAAACATTACAGAAATTTGTAGCTTAATCTCACAAAAGCACAATAGAATTAAACTGCTATTCTGGACTGTTTTTAAGTGTATGTTCTTCTATTATCCTTTTGTTATTCCATTAATAAAAAAAACAACAGAAGTGTTGGGGGCTAAAAAAATCTATAACACCACAAATTCGTTCATGTATCTGTCCAAATTTTGGAAACTAATGAGGCTGTCTTGTATTATATTTTAATGTGTTTGTGTTATTTGGAAAATTTGGTTTTGATGTCATATATCTGATAGTTTCTGTTTAATGTGTATAATTTTTTTAAACTTAGAACATGCAAAGCAGAATTTTTGTAGAATAAAAATTAGTGTTAAACATCATTATCATTTGTATAGCCTTTCAAATAACAAACCATAATTACTGCAACTGGGCCATTTGAGTCTCGAGGTTGCACTTTGTAAATACAGCTGTGTCACAAACCACGCCTCTTTTGGGGATATATATAATATTCATAGATATTTTGTTTTGTTTACGTACTGGTTCCCAGATATGATCTCTACGTTTCATTTCATAGAGACATAACTTGGGAATGTTACCAGTATAAATACACATAGGTAGCGGCGAAATTAAATTCAAAGTAGGACCAAAAGTGAAGGCAGGGGGAATACAAAACTTTAGTATAAGTTTAAACTCTTAGAAGTTCGGGCATATAAATGTTGAAAATATGCCGCACAGCCCTATATTTTGACCTTTGAAAAAAATTGTAGCACATATGAACTTTCCATTCTAGGATATAATTTTTTACGAAACTTCATAGTAAAAGTGGCACAGTTTTAGCCATAAAAGGAGTTCCTATGGGAAATTGCATTGTCTATATTTACAGAAGTGCATCCTATATTGGGTAAATAAAGAGAACATGAAGAATTTCACCAAATCTGGTTTATCTTCAGAGATTTTAATGAAATTAACTTAAATATAAAGTTTTATAAATATTTCATGAAGATTGAGAAAATCCTGGGCCTTAACTATGATGACTCAGCATAAATTAACAGTTTACAGCACATATAGTTTACCTAAAGACCTGTATGCAAAGTAAATTCATAATATTTGCATATTTGTAATTTAAATTGTTAAGAAGTGCTTATGTTAACTCTTCGCAGTCATTGAAACTCATAGATCCTTGATGAATATTGTTGTTGGGGTGTTTTTGTCCTGTCGAAAACCCATAAGTAAGCCGTAACACCTGAATATGCTTTCTTGTGAAAGCGGCATAAAAAAATACAAGCTAGAGATACAAAAATTCCTCAATAAAAGTAACAATAGTGTGTTCTATCCTAAAAATGTACTAAATATTCCATATTCACAGAAACAGCAGAATTATTTAGCAAATTTGAGGTCCCAGAGGCAAAAAAAATAGAAAAATCCCTGACCCCTGGGTCATAAAATATATAATTTAACCTATAAAGGCTATGATTTTATTATTATAAAGGTCTTGTGTATAGAAAACAATAACTGTGCTTTGAAGTTATGCAAAAAAACAGATTTTAGCAGTCAGTTCTACAAACTTTTAGTGAATTCATATATCAGACTGGTAACTTCATATATACAAATTTTGCAAATATGACTTTGTTTAAACACTTCTAGTTCATATATTAGCCAAACTATGTTAGATATATGGTTAGAGATGTTATTATTGTGACAATATTTCTAAACTGACCATTTGAGGCAGAAATTGTAAACTTTTATAAATAAATAGGCATAAAGTAAGATGTGGACTGGAGACAGAGGCAGGATTGGATACTTTATATAATCTTGAATGTTAAAATGATTAACTACGAAACTTAACATTTATAGCATTCTGAATTTTATTTCAATTTGTTATCAGAATAGTTTCATACAGTTTATAAGCAATTCTTGTCAGAAAACATGAACATAGGGTAAGCTGACAATAATTAAAGTCTTGTTTTCAAATTCTTCAAAAATTGAAACAGGGGTGGGGGTATAAAATATACTGTAAAAGAAAAGTTAGAGTATATGCAGTGATTTCTTTTAGGCTATGATTCTGACAAATAAGTATTGTTGTGAGAAAAGATGTTTTTCAAATTTTTCTATTAGAATAAATGTTAGTATAGGTTGCACTTTGTAAATACAGCTGTGTCACAAACCACGCCTCTTTTGGGGAGATATATAATATTCATAGATACTTTGTTTTGTTTACATACTGGTTCCCAGATATGATCTCTATGTTTCATCTCATAGAGACATAACTTGGGAATGTTACCAGTATAAATACACATGGATAGCGGCGAAATTGAATTCTGAGGAGGACCAAAAGTGAAGGCAGGGGCAGTACAGAATTTTAGTATAAGTTTAAGCTCTTAGAAGTTTGGGGCATATAAATGTTGAAAATATGCCGCACAGCCCTATATTTTGACCTTTGAAAAAAATTGTAGCACCTATGAACTTTCCATTCTAGGATATAATTTTTCACGAAACTTCATAGTAAAAGTGGCACAGTTTTAGCCGTAAAAGGAGTTCCTCTGGGAAATTTTATTGTCTATATTTACAGAAGTGCAACCTGGAGCCTTGTTTTCAGGTTAGGAAAATGTAAGGGGAAAATAGATAATGATTATGCCTTACCATGAGGTTGACATATACTTACTCCTACAGAGAATATCTCTACACTGTGGCGGTCCATAAGTAAGGTTATCTACGGTAACTGCTTTCTGTCTTCTTGTCTCATTGATAGCAATCTGACAATCAGGGTCATTGTCCCCGCTATTAACAAGAAGTGTGTTCAGATGAAATGTATTGTCCCTGTGTGGGTGAAAAGTAGACTATACTACGCAGTGAAGAACATGCACTAACACCTGATCAAATCCTTTTTTTTTATTTTCTGGCATGCATAATAAAAAAGGAAACTGAAACAAAGCTCTGGATAGTTTTGGATATAAAAATACTAGTCAAGTGTAAGTTACTTAAAAGTATGCAAAATGTTCCCTTATATTTGTTTACAATATTTTTCAGGAAATATTACTTTTACAGAAAGAGTTTACCAAAAAATAGGGATCCCCCTATGTAGCAAAGTATCATTACAGCTTAACATCACGTATGAATTCATCAACTTAATACAGAAAATTATCACTTTATTAGAGTATTAACAGCACATTTAGCTATTGTGTTGAAAGAAAAGAACACAACTTTTCAAAGAAACTCAAAATATCCAGATTCTGTTCAAAAATATTGTTGACATCATGTCTTCTCTGAATCTGAATGCATAAGAATGCATGCCACTTAGAGTCAACAAAATGAACTCTGCTTAAAAGGAGCATAAAGTTTAAATTTGAAATATATATACTTAATTCAATTCTTTCTAAAGAAATTTATTTTCTAATATTGGTACTTAATCCAATTTTATCTAAAGAAGTTTATATTCTAAACCAAGTTTGAGATTTATATTGTAAAGCAAGATTGTCCTAAAATGATTTAGTGTTGATGGCATATATATGTGGTAGTTTCTATTAAATTCTTGCACTACTAGTCTTGACTTTGGACAACTTAAATTTGAAATATAATATAGACGCCTCATTATGGGCTCGCTTGACCAAAATATATGTTTTTTTATAATTAATATTTCATACTTGTTACTAAAAAAATACTGGATCCGCCCCTGCTAAGGCATGAAATACATGTATGATCAATATATGTAGATTTAAAACAAATCATTACATTATGTGCTGGGAAGGAAATGTTGAGGTTAGTATTGTAGGGTGCTGTGAACAAAAATTATGTCAACAAATTAGAGATATCCTAAAAAGTATCATTCATACATTTTTTCATATTTTATCAATCATGAAACAAGAGTGCACACACTGAAATTTCTCACCTGCTTTACTTATCATTGATTTTATGTTGATATAAATATGAAGTTTTATTACAAGTTTCATATAAACTTAACATGATCCAAGAAAAGGAGGTCAGGTCAGATAAACCAAGTCAGAAATACATTATTATACACCTTCCAATCATTCCATACACTGAATATAGTTGACCTATTGCTTATAGTATACAAGAAACAGACAAAACCATGAAAATGAGGTCAAGGTCAGATGAACCCTGCCAGACAGACATGTACACCTTACAATCATCCATGCATCAAATATAGTTGACCTATTGCATATAGTATCTAAGAAACAAACTTAACCAGGAAAACTTATCATTTACCGATTAACCATGAAAATGAGGTCAAGGTCAGATGATACCTGCCAGACAGACATGTACACCTTACAATCATTCCATACACCAAATATAGTTTACCTATTGCTTACAGTTTAAGAAAAACAAACCAAAACACAACAAGAGGCTGTCAGAGTGACAGCAAACCGGATTTTCCTGCAGAGGTCGAACCCTGAACAGTTGAGCAAGCATGGACACAACATTTAAGCTTAAAACAGCTCTGAATTTGGATTGTGATTAAATATTTAAAATAGATTATTATCTAATTAATAATGAAAATGATATTTGCAAATCTGAATCGTGAAAATTGAACTTGACCTTCATTTAGTCACAGGAAACAACATATCTAAATTTGAAAAAATTTTGTCAAAGGGTTTTCATGTTAATGAACGGACACTGTTTGGTAGCCGCCCGCCTGCCTGCCTGCCCGCCGTACATCCCCAAATCAATAACCGATTTTTACTTCGAAAATCCGGTTAAAAACTTAACATTGAGCAATGAACCGTGAAAATGAGGTCAAGGTCAAATAAAACCTGTCAGACTGATATGTACATCCTAAAATTTTTTCATACACCAAATATAGTTGACCTGTTGCAGACAATATAAGAAAAACAACAAAACACAAAAACTAAACATTGACAAATGGACCATGAAAACGAGGTCAAGGTCAGATGACACCTGCCAGTTGGACATGTACACCGTGCAATCATTCCATACAAATATAGTAGACCTATTGCCTATTGTATCTGAGATATGGACTTGACCACAAAAACTTAACCTTGTTCACTGATCCATGAAATGAGGTTGAGGTCAAGTGAAAACTGTCTGACAGGCATGAGGACCTTGCAAGGTACGCACATACCAAATATAGTTATCCTAAGAGAGAAATTAACATTACAAAAAATCTGAACTTGTTTTTCAAGTAGTCACTGACCCATGAAAATGAGGTCAAGGACAATGGACATATGACAGATAGAAACTTCATAACATAAGGCATCTATATACAAAGTATGAAGCATCCAGGTCTTTTACATTCTGAAATATAAAGCTTTTAAGTATTGTTATTTAACGCCGCCGCCGGCCATCCCTATGTCTCACTTTCTGCAGCAGAAGTTGCAAGCTTGACAAAAAACCATTGGACAAAGAAAAAGATAACAACTACTAGCACCATATATATGTCCTAATATATATTACCGACAGAATGAATAACATCAAATATATTTTCACAAGCAAGACATATTATGGTATTACATATTACTTCTTATAAAATGTCCAAAGAAACAAACATTTAGCTGAACATAAGCATTTACATTTGTATCCATTGAGCTTAAAGCATAATTCAGTATATAGGATTAGTTTATTTGCACTTCTCATGATTAAAGCAGCACTTCATTTTTTTAAAGATAAGTTAAAATTAGCCATGCAAATATTTATACCATTATAACTTACTCTCTTGTTATAGATTCATTCTCTATGAAATGATAAGTTGTTTCTTTTTCTGCTTTGATTTTCCCTAGCTCTTCCATAATTTCACCTATTCTAAAATCAGATAAATAATTATACATTTAGACCTATACATCTTTATGAGAGTTAATAATTAAAGATTGCTGAAAATCTTCCAAGTTTTATTGGCATACTGCCTCAATACTAGTCTCCTTAAGCACCATCTTTAGGTAATGATAATGTGAAAAAAATAAAAATTATAAAGACGGATACATGTTCTTCTGATTTAACTTTTGATAGGACTTGACTTGGTAGTTTAATGCAACTGAAACAAGAATGAAAAATGATTTTAAAAGAAACCACAGAAATCAAATAAATAAGTAAAAACAATTATAGTGCAAGAACATAAGTATTTGCCAACTGCAACTATTTTCTAATTCATTTTTTTTTTATATTTACAAACCAACTGATGAAACTTGCAGAATTGTCTGAATTCTATTTACTTAAGAATATTTCCATACAAAAAATAAGTCTAGTATCTTAAAAACTCATAAAAAAATGAAAACCCTCCATAATAAAATTTTAACTTTCTAGTGGTACCAAGATGATTCAAATCTAACCAGAAATGACCCCACGGTAATTTGTTGAAAAAATATGATTTTATATGAAAAATGTTGCAAAAAAATATAAAATGGGAATAGTTATATCTATGTTCTGCTTCAATGCTGATAAATCTATAGAAATGTTGAAGGAAATAATGCAAAATAACTGTTAACAGATATATTGTTTTATGATAAACAAAGAAAAGCAGTCTACTTAATCTAGACAAATAGAACTTTCCGTTATCTGCCTTATATAATACATGACCCCTTTTCAGCCCCCCAAAATCGTGAAAAAAAGTCTAGTTCACTGTAAAAAGCCTTTGATAGGGAACTAATAAACCATGTTTTTTATCTTCATTTAAGTCTGTTGAAAGATAAAAATGATATATAAGATTGTTTGTTCATTCAAATCTTTTTTGTAATAATTTTTGTTTAATCAATTAATTGAAAGTCATAAACAAAGAAATGGTACAGCTTTTATGATTTAATTAACATTTACTCATTTTATAAAAGTAAAGTTATTGATCAAAGATCCCTTTTAAAATCAACATTTGTCTAAGCTTGTCCAAGCTGATGCACTGTACAGATCACTACCTGTACATATTTAACAGAACAAAACAAAATTACATGTTTAATGATGTTGCTTATGGTTTCATATTTATGCCAAAAAGCATATTAAATAGCTTACTTTAAACTATTTTATTAAATACAGTTTTTTTATACTGGCTGCATGTTCCGACCAATATATAACTAATACAACCAGATAAGTTTGAATAATCCAGTCATTCAAATAGGTCAGTAATAAGATAAGCTAGATAGTATAGTAGATACAGATTGTGCCATCTATTCAGCTTATGAATCAATGGATTCTTAATTGAAACTAAAGATTTAGTTACTGGACCATTAAACTGGTTATTGCGTAAACCCCTGAGGGTTTACGCAGTATATATTGGACGATGTCCGTAGTCTTTCGGAACACCGGATGTTATTCGGAATACATCTGTTCTTTCTATGACCACCTTTCATATACATGCGCAATAGCTTTTTAATTGACCTGTTGAATAAGCATTAGCATCTTAAAGTTGCTATAGAGATATGTTACATATGATGCAAAATTTATTATGGTGCAAGCTACTTTAATAAGCATTTGAATACTTCCTTGCACGCAATTACAAGCTGCTAATATTTACCTACATATATGCGTACTTATTTTAATTAGAGTCGAACGCTGAAACCAGCTGTGTTTAGATATGAGATAAGATTTCATGTAAACAATGCGATTTATATTCGGAACGAGAATCGTTAAAACTAAAATCTATAAAAGAAGTATATTACTAGCATTTCATTTAAGATTTTGAGTCTAGGGAAGATGTACTTGATGTACAAAGCAGGCTAATTCATTTTTTTATACTGAAATTAAAAAGAAGTCTTTCTTGCACTTTATTAAAATTTTACGTCTAGAATAGACCAAGGACGTATATAATCTATTATACGTCCTTGAATGGATGTAAAAAACGAGAATTTTCGAAAAAAATATCGCGTTTATTAAAAATAACGTTTAAATTAATTATGAAAGTACATTGCAAATTGAAATACAGTTATTTTCTTTGTTTAAATATTGCAACATTATTTCCTTTTTAAAAAACAAGGAGGTCATATAACCTCCTTGATTAAAATAACAAATCAGATTGTTATAGGTATATCTGGATCCTTTTTCGTTATTAGAATGTGAATAAATAGATATGGGGGGGGGGGGGTAGGACCTTTATCGGGACTCCGGGATCGGGTGTTTTTAAGCTCGGGATTTCTGGATTGATCCTTTCGGGATCCGGGAATTCTTTTTTCGAATTTTGGGTTGTCGGGATTAAAATTTTTTTAAATTCGGGACCTCGGGATTCCATGTTTTTAAGCCCGGGATTTCGGGATCAGGACTCCTCCTACCCCCCCTCAGATATTGAATATGAAAAAAAACTAAAACTGAAATCTAAATCTAAAATTATATTAAAAACAAAATACATTTGACCATGCAGATGAAAGAAATAATACTTCAAGCAATGAAATAATGAATTAAATGTGCCGCTTTAATTACGATCAATAACCTTAAAATTAATCATGCATGCAATTTCAGCAGACTTAACAGTGTCAGCGATAAGATATCAAATGTCTATTTATAGACACCGAGTGATGACAGATGCAGGCAGAGATAAGAAAAAATAATTTCTATTTATAGTTATCTGGGCCAGGGAACAGATTATCTAACCTGTAGTAATTAATTTATAAGGCTCTTCAAAATGTTCGTCAGAATAAAAAAAAATAATTATTATTTCTTGAAAACGATCAGATGATGAATTTTCAGTTTTAATATATTAAATACGAAAATGTAAAATAGTGCAAGGAGATTTTGAAAGACGACAGGATAATTGATACTTAGGTTTTATGCATGTAAAATAGTTTTTAGGAAATTTTGAAGTTTGTTTTATTTATGTTACATTTTTATAATTTTGACCACAAGTAGCAGAGCTTTGTGTGACCATTGTGATAATGTACCAATGTAAACGCGTTATCTAATTAATTAAAAGCTCCTGGTCAATTGTTCTCATAACTGTGTAAACTAAACTTTCTCTGATGTCTTATATAACAGCTACGGTGTATGGGTTGTAAGTGTTTCTTTGTGATGTTAAAGTTGCGTTACAAAATCAAATCGGTTGTTGTACTAATTAATTAGATTACAAGACAGTAAGTGAGTATAAAATTATTTATAATTGATACTGAGAGAATCTTAATTATATAGAGCGACGCCTGTTGTTACCATATGTTGACATAATGGATACATTGAAAGTCCATTCAGGTGGAGAGTGAGATGTAGACTTTACGAATGAGACATTGGTATTAAATTGCTTTGTTGTTTGCATATACGATTTCTTTCACTTAAACATAGAAGCAGCAAGAAACATGACATTGTATGACATATATAATTGAGGAATTAGTTTCTTTAGTATCGACTAATTTGAGTTACATTTTTTCTTTCAATACAAGCCATCTCAGTGATCAGCAGGCTATACAGTGCCCCCAAATGACTAGTATAAAACTATCCAGCACGAGAGAAAAAGGATAGGTCAATATAAGAAACCTACAAGGCAACTTCAGTTCCATTTCAATATTTAGATTATTCTAATGGATTTGTCAAATGTCAGAGGGAATATCTGTTTTAAATGTGGTAGGAATACCAATGAGACAACTCTCCATTAAGACACAGTGTAGTCAAAGTAAGCAATTATAGGTTATAGTACAGCCTTCAACACAAAGGCTTGGCTCACATTGAACTGCATCCTACTAGGGGCCCCAAGACACTGTTATAAAACAATTCAAACAGGAAAAATCAAATCTAATTTAACTTCAAACCAGAAACAAAAAGCAAATATGAACTGCACCAAAAAAAAAAAAAAACCCACTAAACAACATGCTTCTGACTTGGGACATGTGCTTATGAATACACCTGTTTTAAAAGAATTTACATACATACCATAAGACAGTAGTGTAACTTTACCATGTAAAAGACACCCTTTAAAAGTTAATGAAAAAACGTGTTCAAATAAAAAAGGAACACCTTACAACAGTTCATAAATGTGGCCTTTAAACAAACTAATGTTTAGAAATGGGTATTCAGTGATAATTTCAGGTTTGCTTATGTTAGTTGTTTTGTTGTTTTCAATTTAGTTTGTTTATTTATAAGCACAAGGTGTAAGCTGTTTTGTCTAGGCTGTAAATAGCTTTCTTAATGAATTGGTTTTGGTCATCAAGGTGAAGAGAATACAGTGCAATTCAAATTATATATATTTACAATTAAACTTGCAGGCCTTTTTTCATGACCCACAATTTAAAATATAAGAAAACATCAAAATAAAAAGGGACATTCAAAAAATATCTTAAAATCGAGTTAAAGGTTTTAAAAAGTTTTTGTTTTTAACAAAAGAGGTTTGTCATCTAAAACATTTAATAGCACAAAGCACACAACTTAAAATTGCCAATGCTTACTACCCTAAGCATCACAAAAACCTTGCAGAGCAGGTGTAATGATCCTAATAATGAACAATATCAAGCTATTGTTCAAATAACCATGAACATATCTCAAATTCCAATAAAAACGGCTATTAAGTTTCACGTATTGCATTTCTTTTTTTAAGCACAAATAATCATTAATTGATTAAATTTCTTCACATTTGTATTTGAACATAAGCCTAGAAACTAACTCTAATCTAAAAAAACAATTATCTAATATTTAATGCCAAACAAGCATTTGGGTTTACGACTGCATTTCTTTTTTTTAAAGAAAGCAACTTGTAATATGATTTAGGCATGCAGTACAGAAGAATTTTCAAGGCAACCAACATGAGATTTCTTAATTATAAATTATTATGGCTGAAGAATAGTTGTTCTGTATTTACCTGTGTGCATTTCCAGCCATTCTTGCTACATTTGCAGCTAAATCTATCAGTTTGGTAAAATTGTTGATTAAGTACATTATCACAAATGATGTCTGAAAATAAACATTAATAAATTAATAGATATATGATAATACTGTTCAACTAATATCAAGGCAGTATACAAAGTTTTTGCCATAATAAAACACCTATGAAAAGGTAAAAATATTAGCCTGACTTATCATATGATTTAACACTCAAAATGGATACAGCAATAGTAATAGCTCCATCATTTAACAAGGCTTATAACTATAATCATAAAGCATGATGACTACTTTTGTTTTGTCCAATGATAATGTTGTTTTTTTTACAGGAAATTGGAAATAATTTGATGCCAAATAATAAGTCATATTAGATCCAAAATTGAAAAAGCACGAAGTTGTTATCGTCAGTGAAATATTTAAATATTTATTACAACATTCCAATTAAAATTTAAAATAATAATTTTTTGCAGAACCATCTACTCACACTACTGATCTTAGCTGACAAATCAACTGATGACATGTTATCATATAATCCACCAAATATTGGAATGGCCAAGAGGAGGTAACTCAGTATACTTCCAAAGTAATTAGACAAGTTGATAAAGACTAAAAAAAAGATGACTTGGTTCAATGTTAGAAAAGAAAAAAAGACACTCTTTGGCAGATAAATATGCAATAAAATGTATAAATCAAACACTATGCTAGTCAACAAAATAATTGCCATGTAGTAGTATTTCATAGAATTTGTTTGCTAAATGCTGTATCTTTTGTTTCACAAGGTAACTAATTAAAAATTTTAGGAGTGGCAAATTATCCTATCACATGAGATACACATGTGGAATCTGTTTCTCTAATTACTTTAACATGTTTAAGACTAATATGTTCTTTTATAATGATCTGCAAAAGACTGTGTTCTTTTTGTGATAGGTCATCAGACATGGCTCTCTTTGATAAAACAAAAATAAAATCTTATACATCATAGTCTAATTCTGACCAATGTAGAACTGAGAACAAGCAAACCATACTTATAATATAAAAACAAAAATATTAACCTGTGCGGGTAAGTTTCAACTGGCTAAGAATTAGGATTTTTTTTAAATTCCAATTGCGGTTATTTGGTCAAAATATATCAACTGGAACAAACTCATAAGCAATCTTTTACTACTTATTCTATAACTCACTATTTATAAATTATCAGCTAAATATAAGCAGTTGAGAAAAATGTAATTTTCATAAAATCTTTCAAGGGCTGTAATAAAATCAAAAGTCAATCAACATGCAGACAATTTTGATGAAGTCTGATGACCCTTTGGGTCTGGTGAGCTAAAAATACATTTACAGATGAAAGGATGTTTAATTGTCTCATCACAAGATATAAATATCTTTCCTGCAAAGTCCTATTCTTAATTTTTTCAAGACATTACTATAAATACTAACAATCAAGTGGATATTCCCTGAGGACAAGTTTCTGTGAAATCTTGAGTAAACTGAGTAGTTGATTATTAGTTTTATTCTTTTCTATATGTCCTGATTTATAAAATGCTGCCGATTCTGAATACATCCTGATTTGCATATGTTTAAACCTGAAATGAAGTACACACAGTTAACATGGATATATACATATGAGAAAGTAGGAATATACTGTTCAATTTCATAAGTAATTCAAAGAAGCTGAAATCAAATGCAAAGATAAAGACTATCAAATTAATTTCAATGTTTAAGAACTTTTAAAATACGCATCAAGGTGTTAACAATATTTCTAAAACATATCTAACGCTTTCTGCTTTCTATTTATGAAATAGAAAATTAAGAGAATGAAATAATGATTTTTTAAAAATATATCCTGTGATTTCTATCATTTGAGAAAAAAGACCAGAAATAACATCTCTGAGGAAATTTTTATTAAGACAATTCTATTTGAGAATGTGTCATAAATTAATTTTTATAATTCTCTGTTTTCAGAGGACTGAAGTCACTATGTTGTTTTCTGGTCCTGTATTTTGACTTAAGATCAAATTAAAACTGTTCAAAACCATTGAAATTACATCAGATATTTATATAAAGAAAAGGGAAACCCCCCCCCCCCCCCCCCCCCTAAAAAAAAAGGGCAAATTCATCTATGGTCAACTTTCCCTGTCAGAGGATGTTGAAAATTAGTTTATTAATATTTTCTGAATCTATCTATTTTTTTAGAAACATGTAATAAATCATATCAGTATTGAAGCACTGACTATTGAGATGATAACCAAAACCTTTGATTTTAATGGAAACATTTTAATTTTGCTTAGATCTTTATTCATACTTATCTAAATCACAAAATTCTGTATAGTGTATTAAAATAAATTATAAAATCTGTCTCATCTAAAGGAACTGGCTGCTGTAAAAACAATTTCAGAAATACTATCAGTTCTGTAACAAATTTTAACTTTTGGGTAATCCCTGGGGTTCAATGATCAAAATCTTTTTCCCGTATGATATATCAAAGAAACAGGTTCATTTTCAATTCAGAGATACCTCAAAGGATAAAAATAAAACACAAAATTGTATGGCCTTTAAATTTTGTAGTTCTGCAACTCTTTTCACAAAACATCTTAAGAGTAAAAATACTCGTAAGTCATACACATTTCAGTATAGTTTACGATCAATTTTACTCGTAAGATATTTTGTGAAAAGAGTTAATGACTCTTTTTTGCAATGCAGAAACATGGACTATTTATCTGATGTTACAACTTTACCTGAAATTTCCTTCCCTTTCTTTCTTCTTGAAGACAAGGTTAACAACTGGAGACATGAGTATTTTATTAATTATAGTGGCTACGATGAAAAAAGAAATTACTCCTACTGGTCCTAAATAAGTTGTACTGAAAATAAAAAAGGAAACTAAATAATAATGCTTACATGTAATTGGATATACAAATAAAATGTAAGAATCAAAATACAGATAGCTGATTCTTTCTTTTAAAATTGTTTCACGTTTCAATATCATCCTAGGGATTTTTCTAACTTACTATATGGTATGGGTTTTGCTCATTGTTGAAAGCTGTATGGTGAACTGTAGTTGGTAATGATTGTTCTTTGGTCTTTGATGAATAGTTGTCTAAAAGGCAATCATACCACATCTCTTGTAAAGGATGTTGATGTTCTGTGTTCCCTTATGAACTAACTAAAACAGTGTAAATTACACAAGTTGCATGTAAATGATTTATTGTACATTATACAATGAACGTATTCAGAAATAACATTGCATTATGAGAAAATTGATGTTTTGGATGCTCTGATTGGTCTTAATGCCATTTGAGAGGATACTGAGACTGTTCAATGTTCAATGCAAGTTCAACAATCAAGTTTGGTGATCAATTCTTATTTGCTGAAATCATGTTTCTAAAATTATATTTAAACACATCACAATTTGCTACATCACACTACACCTACATTCATGATATATACTATTGTTTCTCTTTTTATCAATAATGAAGTATGCACCAATCTTCAATGATTACATGTTTGATAAAACTATTGCCTTCTAAGGTAGGAAATTAATTTTGTGTTCTTAGGTAGCCTCTCTGATGAATAATATTCCAATCAGATGACAAAATAACCTACATATTCTTTATGTGATTGATATAGAGAAGTAAAATAATGTGTATCATTACCTTTGAACACTTTTATATAGATAGTATCCTATAGTAAATGGTGCTATGATCAATGGAGCAAATATGGTACTTAAGTAATAACAAAATCTCTCCACATCTTGTGTGATTCGTTGATCTCTGTAAAAATTATATACATAGATTTATCAATTTCATCTTGACACTAAATGCAACAAAATCTTTCTTTTATTAAAAGTCTTTTTTTTCACTTATCTTTCAATAAAATAAAATATTTTCATTAGAAGCAATACTTTTCATTAACCTGTGTTTAACGTCACTTTTAAATGTAATTATGAAATTACTAATGGTTCACAATACATCAGTCCGTTGAAATATCTCCTGAGCAGTACCAGTAACATTTCTTTAGTATTTCAATGCAGTCATAAGCAAATCAATAAATTCTGTTTATTTCAAATCTAAATTCATACATATCAATATGTTTTTAAAATTCCAATTTCATACTCACGGATTGTCTACTTTCCCAAAACAGTTGATGTTGTAATATACTGCATCTTTAAAATACAACCTATGCAGAGAATATGTTATATTGGCTCTCCATATAATTTCTAATAATGATGTGATATATGATACAGTACTTTTTATCTGAAACAAGATATAAGTCAAAATATTTTTTAATAAAACATAATACTAGCTGATCTAAAGTGTAAAACAAAATGAAATATATGCTAAATTGCTAACCCTTGTTTATTTAAAAAAAAATAACTACAATAAATTCATTTATAATTGCTCTTACATTGACTGCTAAATGCTGCATGTTTAGGGTTTTTGTGTTGAAGCAGCAAATATTCATTGTCACACCTTAAGTTTGTCCTGGCTTGGTATAGAACTTATAACATTTTGCACTCTAGCAAGCATCCCACCAGATAACTACTTTACCTGCTAACTTTTCAAATTCTCCATGGGGGATTTTTAGAGCAATGACCTAATGCTCCTGTTATATTATCATAAATGTTTTTAATCTACTACTATATTGTTTGAATGAGTATGTATGAGCTTAAATACCCTTTTAACTCATTTGAATGCCTGTTTTGATGGGTTTAGTTTATAGTAAAGGAATTTAAAAATTCAGGTCAACACCTCTCATGAGGGAAATCCTATAATTATATTTGAATAAATATTGTTAAAACTAAATGTGCATTGTGGTAAACAAAACTTAAAATCGTAATACAGCTAATATATTTTAAAATATTCTAAGAAACTACTTACAAATGATATAGATAAAATGAGTATTGCTGCCAAAATTGTTACTTCTTTAAAACCATTACTATCTTTGGTTCCAAATACTTTGTAATACTTGGATGGAATATATCCTATATTGAATACCACAACTTGTTCTAAAAAAAAGCCATAAAAATCAGTACATATAGCATTATATGTTTCAAAATGATGTCATGAATTATAATAAAGGACTAAACAATAGGCATATGAACAGGAGAATCAAAAATAAAATTAATAAACTGTTATCACAGAGATATGTCTTGCCTTTTTGTAATTTTGATAATGCAAATGTTGAAATTAAAATAGCAATACTTTAACATGTAAGTTATGCAAATATTCAAAGTCGATGAACCATGACTGAAGGTACATGGCTAAACAATCTCCATGGAATGAGATTTGCCAATGCTAATACAACTGCATACCAAATACCATTGGCTTATTATAAGTCGTTCCCTTTAAACAAACCTAAACACAAACATTAACTTGTAAACTATGTAAAAGTTTCAAAGTCAACGAACCATGATCAGGGGTGGGGCTATATAATATCCATGGAAACGATACATGCAAATGCCAATAAATTTGCATACCAAATATCATTGACTTAACATTAACAGTTCATCTAAAACTGATCTAATCACAAACTAATACATGTAAACTAAGCAAAAGTTTCAAAGTAAATAGACCATGACTGAGGGGGCGGGGCCAAATATTCTCCATGGAAATGAGATGTGCTAATGCTTATACAACTGAACACCAATTAACATTGGCCTACCACTAATGGCTCCCCTTGAACTGACCTAATCACAAACTAATACATGTTAACTTAGCAAAATTTTCAAAGTCTATAGACCATGACTAAGGGGGCGGCGCCAAATAATCTTCATGGAAATGAGATATGCCAATGCTTATACAACTGCATACCAAATATCATTGACCTACCACTAGTGGTTCCCTATAAATTGACCTAATCACAAACTAATACATATAAACTATGAAAAGTTTCAAAGTCAATAGACCTTGACTGAGTGGGTGGGGCTGAATAATCTCCATGGTAATGAGATGTGCCAATGCTAATACAACTGCATACCAAATATCATTGACCTACCACTAGTGGTTCACCATGAACTAGACCTAATCACAAACTAATACATTGTTGACGCCGCCGCCGCCGCCGCCGCCAGAAACAGCATACCTATGTCTCGCTTTTTTACTCCGTCAAGGCGAGACAAAAACCAGTTGTTCAGAGTATGAAAATGTATGTAGAAAGTTTTAACATCCAGTGTCATAATAATGTTTACTAATCACTGATTCCAGAAATGTATGGTTTCCATATATACTTTCACAAAATTTGTATTCATCATAATAAATACTGTACAATTTCATACATTTAATTTAAACTTCACATTTTACCGAACGGAAACTTTCTTTTCAGAATGTTGCGTTGCCAAATTACTTCAAAGACTTGAAGCTATGTAATTCATCACACTTATGTTTGCTATAAATCTGTTCCGTATTCCAATGAAACTAAAAAATGTGTTTATCAACAATAAATATGTGGTAAAAAGCTTTAACTGACTACAATAATGCTGAATAAAAAATGAAAATATGATTAAACAAACACATTAGAGTCCTTCATTAGGAAAACTGACAATCCTAGTCAATCAAGATTGTAGACGTAGAGTGCACCTGCGGGATTCCAACTCACAACCTCAGTGTTGACAGGCTACTGATTGTAGTTCAACTACTTAAACCATTCAGCCAACAAGGCTATATCAAAAAAATTTATAATATACTAAATTCATTATTTCATCTGTACTCCATACATGCCATAAACATAAAAAATAGTAACTAAAAATAAAGCTATGTATTTGACATATAACAAGCCTAGAAATATTTTTTTTGAGAAATATTTCCTTACACCAAACTTAAATAGAATCTCCTAACACAAAGTGATGTAGAATTAAATGGCCTTTCTGATGCGAAGTGCATGTGAAAACCCATTATGATTCACCATTTTTCTGAAGACAGAAGTGTGAAGTTGTATATTTTCAGCTAAAAGTTACTGTTGTCTTACCTAAGAGCCCAAGACAAAGTAGTAAAATACAAAGTAAAACATTTCCACTGTTCCATTTGGGAAACACAACTGTTGCTAATTTCAAAAATCTTTTGAAGAACACTAAGTCAAATTCTAACCTACAATATACAAGCAAGGTGTATGATGAATTTATCAAAACTCAGATTTATAGATGTTGATTTGTGACAGTGTATAAAATGTCTCTCAAGTTACAAAATAAATTAATATAAATTGTCATGCACACAGAAATCAGTATCATAATTTTTTGTTTGTGTTTTCCCTATTTATTATTTTAATGAATGTCAACATTAAATATGTTGCAAGGTCTTAAATCAAGATTATTAAACAAATTGTATTCATTCAGATTTTGATGGAATATTCAGCTTAACATTTTATGACATATTTGCCAGTAAAACATAGGACTTTAAAATATGCTGAATAGTCTGTTATAACCACATAATTGCTGTAGCATACTAGCCATATAAGCCAGACTTACCATATTAGCTCTGGAAATATAACAATTTATACTGAAATTTACCATATCTCTTATATTTTCAAGGTGCATAACTCCCATACAAATAATCAATTAGCGCTGATTTTCAAATTCTGAGATGCCTGACAGTATTGTTAAGTAAAACATAGGACTTTAAAATATGCTGAATAGTCTGTTATAACCACATAATTGCTGTATCATACTAGCCATATAAGCCAGACTTACCATATTAGCTCTGGACATATAACAATTTATAATGAAATTTACCATATCTCTTATATTTTCAAGGTGCATAACTCTCATAAAAATAATCAATTAGCACTGATTTTCAAATTCTGAGATGCCTGACAGTATTGTTAAGGACATTATTTTCATTAAACCCAATGAGAAATGTAAGAAGGTAAGGGATGGGCTTACAGTAATGATTTTCCATATACTTTGCATTTCCTAATTAACTCCCCCCCTCAAAAAATTTGAACCATGTTGACTTTCAAACTTGTCCAAGATATTGCTGATCAAAGTAAAACTTTGATATAAATCTAAATAATAAGAAATATTAGCTTCAGAGCACTTAAAGTGTTTTAATGATTTCAATATCAATTACACAGATTGATAGACAATAGATTGTCCATATTTTTGTTGTTGTTGAAAGGTTGAAATACTCAACAGATTTTAACACTGATAAACTTGAGGCTCTAAAGAGCCTGTGTCGCTCAGCTGTATCTTCAACAATGGCTACATTTTAGTAGATGACATCATTAAAGGGAATCAACTTTATTAAGACTTAACTGACAATTTCAGTCTTGTTGACATATTTGTAGATATTACAGGGTCCGACACTAACGGTTGTCTGATTGCCCGGGGCAAGTTGATGCCGTATTCGGACAAGTAAAAACATCATCTTGGATGTCCGATCAGGCAAGTGAAAAAAAAGTGTTATATGATTAAAATTTCACTAAATCAATAGTGTCTGTTGTTTTGTCCATAGATTACTCAGTGATAACACCGCACGGTTGAGTTAAGTGGTCTTAACCCCCCCCCCCCCCCCCCTTTTTCAATGCATATATTTCGTCATTTGTTCGCACTGAATTCCCCATTTTACCAAAAATATATCAAGTTTAAAAATATTGGCCAATCAGGTGGCCGCGACGTTGCTTCGTCATTATCGTTATCAATTGGGACACCACTCGAGCCTTTTCAACGCGCGTGTTGTTCCCACCGACCAATGGAAAGCGGAGGTCTATTTTCGTTGTTCTAACTTTAGAATTTTACATCGGATGTGTATTTCCCTAAGATGGAAAAATGTAAAAGCTTGAAAGAGAAAATGAAATTAAACTTTAACAAATTTGTCAGTTGTTGTCAGTTTATCAAGAAGGGTTTTTTGAAATGGCATTTCTTAGATAAATTATTATGAAATAAGTATCTCTATGTAAATGATCCAATTCCCGTATATTTGTCGATCTTAGCATGTAAAAGTTTGGGCATGTAGATTTCACTTTTGGACAAGTAAAAGTAATAGGGCACTTGCCAAACTGGACAAGTTGGTATAAAAGTTAATGTCGAACCCTGTATTATCCTGCTGATAAATTTTTCCTTTGTAAAGTTTTTATTTGTTTTTTATTGTTTTCAAGATGACAAGCAAAAAATATGTTAAAAATTACCATTAAAGGGCAACAACTCCAATAATGAGTCGATTGAAGATTTTAGCCATTACAGCATATTTGTGATTTTGTCTTGCTGATTATTGTACAAAAAAATGGTAAAAATCATCATTAAAGGGCAATAATTCTAATAAGGAGTCTACTGAAGATTTGAGTTATTTTGATTTATTTGTAGATCCTGTCCTGCTGATCATTTTTTGCTTTTCCAAGATTCTATATTTAAATAAGAAGATGTGGTATGAGTGCCAATGAGACAACTCTCCATCCAAGTCGCTCACACCGAACAGTTTTCTATCTATCTATTATAGATTTAAAATATTAGGCAATAATGCAAAAAATTGGTAAAAATTGCCATTGAAGGGCAATAACTCTAATAAGGAGTCGTGTGACGATTTTGGTCATGATAATTCATTTGTAGATCTTGTCTTGCTGATCATTTTTGCTTATCATATTGTTGTCTATCTATTATAATTTTCGAGATAATAGGCAAAATTTACAACAAAATGGTAGATTTTGTTATTTAAGGGCAATAACTTTTATTAAAAGTCATCTGAAAGTTTTGAGGTAAATGGATAATAGGTAGACTGCTCAATATTTTGAACATTTTTGCCCGTCTGTCAGATTTTATCTATTTATAGCAGATAGTTTTCAAAATGATTGGAAAAACTTGCATTTTATCCCTATGTTCTATTTTTAGCCATGTCAGCCATCTTGGTTGGCAGGCGGGTTCATCAGACAAATTTTTTAAACTAGATACCCCTATGATGATTGTGGCCAAGTTTGGATAAAATTTGCCAAGAATTTTCAGAGAAGATTTTTGTAAAAGTTCACAGATGATGACAGACGAGGGATGAAAGACGCCAAGTGATGAGAAAAGCTCACTTGGCCCTTAGGGCCAGGTGACCTAAAAAGGAGATGTGGTATGATTTCCAATTAGACAACTATCCATAATAAACTGCTTCGCTGAGCGCAGCTGGATACGCCTGCAGAGGTCTAACCCTGAACAGTTGGGGCAAAAATGGACAATATTCAAGCTTGATACAGGTCTGAATTTGGATTGTAATTAAATATTTGACATACATCTATTATAGGTTTCTGAATAAATGTAGTCAAAGAACTTGAAGTTGGTTATATGAATTGAATTTATATTCAATTAAAGATTTCTTGCTGTTGTGCAATACAATGTGCTGTTGCGCAATACTTATTAAATCTGTTGTCAGACTTAAACAAATAAAATTTATAAAATTCTGAAGGGAGCTTACATCAATAGATATAAACAGTTCACTAAAGTTTCATACGAATTGCTGAAAGCATTTTTGAGTTTTGGTCTGAAAACTGGAAAATCACCCCTTTTTTAATGAATAAACCCCATAATTCGGAAATGTAAAATCTAAAATTTATAAAATTCTAAAGGGAGCTTACATCAATAGATATCAACAATTCATCAAAGTTTCATGAGAACTGCTGAAAGCATTTTTGAGTTATTGTCCGAAAACTGGAAAATCCCGCTTTTTTTTATGAATAAAACCCCATAACTCGGGAACGTAGAATCTAAAATTTATAAAAATCCAAAGGGAGCTCATGTCAATAGATATAAACAATTAACCAAAATTTCTTGCAAGTTGGTGAAAGCATTCTTGAGTTATTGTCCGAAAACTGGAAAATCCCCCTTTTTTTAATGAATAAAACCCCATAACTCGGAAACGTAAAATCTAAAATTTATAAAAAACGAAAGGGAGCTCACATCAATAGATATAAACAATTCACCAAAGTTTTAAGCAAATTGGTTAAAGCGTTTTTGAGTTAATGTCCGACATGTTGACGACGGACGGACGGACAGACGGACGTACAACGGTATACCATAATACGTCCTGTAAACGGGCGTATAAAAACCAAAGAACAAAGATTTCAGAACAGGTCAACATACGATATGTAACAATAAGCAAATCCATTACCGTTACAGTCACTGGGGGTCTTTTCCTATATGTAGGTATACAAAGACATGCCACTGGTATTGGGTCACTTTTCAGAATATCAAAAGTATCAATAGGATATTATTTTATTAAACACTCATCTACTGCATAGATTTGTGTAAAAACTGTGTACTGATCTTCTTATGTAATTAATATGTATGATCCAGTGAAGTTAACATCTAATTAAGAAGTCACATACAGATTGTACAGAGTAGGCTACCAAGGGGGTCCATTAGCTCTGGGGCCTGGCAACTGATAGTAAGGGAATCATTAGAAAAGATTATTAATATCATTATTTTCCAGCTAGGTTCTACATCTAACTTTACTTTGATTAGGAGACTGTAGAAAGTGGGACCAAACTTATCCATGCTTGGGCTGACATTGTGTTTAAGAACAGCTGGCACTATTTGAGGCTAGTTTTGGCTTAATTCTAATTCATTGTGTACATATTTTTCGAAGCAACAGTTTAGTTCGAGCGTCCGTTCTTGTCATTTACATGTAAATTATAGAATATTGGTAAATAGATATATCACAAACACCGGATAAAAATAAACACTTTTTGTATTGATCAGAAGACTGTACGAATGAATGTAGGTTTTCGGAGCTTTTACTTTGTTTTGTTCTTATGTCTAAATGCACTCCTTTCTGGTGACATGTCTTATAACAAATGTTTGACTCTTTCACAAGATCATGCCCGTTTGTCCTGCAATACCGGAAAGGGATAAATAAACAAGAATTATCTCCCCTTGGATAAAATAGTAATCCTCAGCTTTGTTTTTACATAGATAGTTTCCTGAACAACTAATTACAAGTGAATATCTATCACAAATAAGATTAATAAGACATACTTGCTTAATGTAAACATCTAGATAATATACAACACCAAATCCTTATTTTGACATGATAATAAATCATTAAATGACCACTCTTAATATATACTCAGACAATATAGTCAAATTGTAGACATCCAACAAGAGGTGATATTAGATTATTTATATAAACAAATGCAGCACACATAAAAAACTGATGGTAATGCCATCATGACTCTGTAATACTGAAAAGAATAAAAAAAAGCACATAGAAAAATCCAGCAATTAACATATTAAAAGCTAACTGTGAAAACATAAAAAAACATGAAAAAGACATCCAACTTCTAGCTAGAATAATCAAAACAATTTATGCAGTTCTGCCAACTTTTAATAATGCAAATGCGTGAGATTTGGCCAAAATCGTAAAGATCAAAGAGAAAAAACAATAGATCAAAGGAAATTGCCGCCAAATAAGCATGAAAATGTGTGAGACTTGGCAGCCCTGTTTATGGCAAAAGTATCACAAAGGAACTATATATGGCTGATAATATACTACAATAACAAATAACATGCCCATGGATCACAGACCACATATGAAATTTTATACAAATTAACAAAACAAAACAATTCTGCATAAATAATCAAAGAAAAATTAACGACTTAAAACCAGACACAAACCTATGAAAAAACACTGCAGACAGACATTGGGCTCCATTAGGGTACCCCCATAAGTCACAATGTCACATTTAGAAATAACCTCAGGTCACCTTAAAGCAAATTTGAAAGCAACTGCATTTTACAGTGCAAATTTAAAGCATTTAAAGGTCACTGGTGCTTTTTAAAAAGATGTCGGGTCACTAGGCTCCTATACGAAATGTGATGGCTGCAAATCACACGGAAACCAGATGTAGCATTCATTCGTTAACCTAGCGTCATTGTTATATTTAGGGAAAGCATATAATTATCCAAACATCACACAGGCATTATTTGTTGTAATACTTAAATGTGTATGCCTGGTCAACAGAAAAACTATGCATATTATGCAAATGAGTATGACTGGTCAACAGAAATATAGGTCAAAATATATAATACTACACCTAATTATTAAATCAGTGTATGACCCTGTGCACATAAATTTAGGCATGTGTATTTGATACAATATATGAAAAGGCCATTAATGATAATTAATTCTATAAATTACAGTCCAATCTCACTAACATGTGTACTTTGAAAAATAATGGAACATATCATAGCTAGTCAAATATTATAACATCTAAAAAAAACAAATATATTATACAATTTACAACATGTCTTTCAATCAAAATGCTGATGTACGACAAAGCTATAATATCTTTTATACAGGACATGGCAAAAAAAAAATAATAACAACATACAAACTGAATTTTTTGTCATTATGATGGACTTTGCCAAAGCTTTTAACAAAGTCAGATCCCTCACAACAGACTACTGTACAAATTAAAATACACAATGGCATAGATAAGAATACCTTGGAATGGATTGGTGATTTCTTACATAAGTACACAGGCAGTCATTCTATATGGAGAACGATCAGAGAAAAATTAGTGTAAACTTGTCGACCTCAATCTTTGGAGTTAGACAATGTTTTATGGGTTAAATTCATGGTTCATATGATTTGGGCCGAAACACTCATATACTTTAAAAAGAAAATCTGCAAGGAACTAAATATCTGTATACTCCAGTTCTACATGTATGTACTAGTATTGCAAATATCTTATTCATGATAGCTTTACAAGCTTATTCAAATAATTTTAGGCTTTAGTGTTATAAAACATATAAACACATGTTTTAATTTTTTTTTTTTTTCATAGAATGAGCAATGTTAGACAAAGAAGACCTATACATACCCCACAAGATGATCAAATGGAAGATGAAGATGAAAGGAGGAGCCGTGACTCTGGATTGTATGTCACTCATTATAATTTTTATGCTCCACCACTAAGTGAATTTGCCCTGAACTGTAATTTTTGTGAGAGATTTATTTATGCTTCTTTTATAGCAAGGAGAAAAATACATGAATGTCAGTTATCAAAACAAATATGTCAAACTTCAGTCTTCTCTGATATTGTCTGTCTGTTTACACCACAGTATCAGTGGTAAGTAAGTAAGTAATCTTTATTTAAAGTCGGATTGCATATATACATAATAACAAGGAACATGAACTCTTAAGAGCTCTTTAACCGACTTTTACACCATAGTATCAGTGGGATAACTCTTTTTCTAGTTGAATCATCATCATGTTTTAATACAATGATCTTTGTTACTTATAAAAGGTTTGAATCACAAGTACAAATGGATATTATGAGCCAGCCTGTTTCAACACTAGTTACCTACAGATCCCACAATAAAGACTTCTTTTTTTATGATGCGGAAAATTTTGTCTTCAACAATTATAATGTTGTTTTTTTGCATTTCTTATTCAATTATTTCATGTTATATATCAACACTTTTTAAATGGCTCTTGCTAGTTTGGACAATTAATATAAGAGCCAAAAAACTTCAAATCCTATATTTTTAATTTGTTTCACCTTTGTCACTAATGACATTAAAAATCTATTTAACAATTGAATATAGTCCTTTTATTTATTTGTTATTGACTCAATACTGCATTGTGAACATATTCAGCAGAAATAATATTGTCAAATAAAGATCTTGAGATAATTATAAGCCAGTCTGCTTCAATTACCCAAATATGGATGGTCTTTAAATGGAAAATGATATATTTTATTGTGAAAGAAATGAAGCTTTCCCACAGAATCATTTGCACTTGACCTGTCGATTTAAACTTTTGTCAGTTCTTTCGTCCCATTCAAACATTACAAGTTGTTTTCTGACAAAATTCTCAGCATTGTTCCTATTGAAATCTGCATTTTTTGGGGTGTTTGTTTAGTTATAGAATACTTGTGAGAAGGCCTTAATTTAAACATTGTCATTTTCCAGTTTTTATTTGTTAAACACACAAAAAAACAAATTTCAGTAGGAACAATGTTGAAAATTTTGTCAGAAATCAACTTTTAATGTTTGAATCAGTGTTTATCATGTTTATATAGAACAGATTGAAAATATATTATTGATATTGAATAAATATAACATCACATGCAGTTTTGTGAGATGTTACATATATTTTCATCTACTATAAGATAATTTTTTTCTTTAGGTAAATTAATCAATGAGTGATGGATTTCTCTTAGAAGAAATTTAAAGGTCCCTTTGAATAAATTACACAGAGAACAATATCTATTGTATTTATTCAAAGGGACAAAATAACTGAAACAAGTGTAAATGCAAATGATTCTGTGGAAAGTTTCATTTCTTTCGCAATAAGTTTTCCAGATATATTAAAGTTCTGTACAAATCTTTATGAACATAAAATGTAGGTATCATTGAAGAGTAGTACATGCACTAATTCATACAAAGAACATAATTAAAAAAAAATTACAATATTATGTAGCTTGTATTGTCTCGCCTGCAAACAAAGAAGCAGTTGCAAGACATATGTATGGACATTTTCTAGACCTACACCACCATGCATTATGTAACTATAGTAAAGTATATGTAACTTATGTTTAACTTTTTTGCTTATAGCTGGACACATGCAGCCTTTGTTGGACTGTTAACAGCCCTGATTCTTACTCCAGTAATATTGATAATCATACCATCACCAATTGACCCTGTGAGTTACAGGTACGTCATATGTAGTTTTCTGCATACTAGTTTTATTACACAAACTATATTATGTTATTTCTATGTTTTGGCTTTATAAAATTTTATATCTTTGGAAGAAGATCTATCCGTAAAATTATTCAATTGTAACCAAATAGTTTCATCTTGGAAAACATTTCATTATCTTCACTGAAATTGGGAATTGATAGTTAATGATTTATTATACTGATCACTTGGTAAAATGTATGTGAGGGTAGCACACTCTTCCTACGATCTTTGTTATGATAAAGATATAATGCCAAGAGACTGTGGCAATAGGCATAGCACAGATAGAAGGATATCATGCTGACAAATTTCTTACTTTTTTGTAGGATGAGAGCATCCTGTATATTACCATTTTATACTTTTTACAGGGGGTTTATGGGCCATATATTGTCAAGTAAAACATCGATGACATCATCTAATTATGATGTCACTGAATTTATTTTTTGATGAATGAAAATCAATATGTTAATGTCATTTAATATTGTCAAGTGGAAGGTAATCACTTCTCTATTCTGTAATCTTTTAGACCATTGTTGTCCATTTGTTATTTTTAAGCACCCCATTTTTTTCTAGCTGAAACCCAATCCAGACCCTCATGTATGTGAAGAAGTGAATTGTAATTATCCTAGCTTTTCTCATATTAGCTTGAATTTTTCAAATTTCCATATTACATAAGTACCACTTCAGGAAAGATAACTCTGTATTATGATGTTTTGGTGGACCCCATATAATCTGTCATTATGTAACTAATGATATATATTAATAATCATGATAATACACAGTTCTTGTCTTTTGATCATTTTTATTGTTTTTAAATATTGTTTGCCTAGTTTTAAGCCAAGACCAGAATTAGTAGGGCCACTTGAACCTAACAGCCACTTACAGAAATCAGAACACATCTATGAGGGTCAAGTTTTAGGACCAGAATCTATAGTTGTTGAAGGAGGTAATTCAAGGTCTTACAAATTTATTTTTTCGAAGGAAAAGAATTAGTGTTTAATTCCTGCATATTAAATGTTCTTGTCAACTGATTTATGGGATGAAAATGTTTGTTTTCAGAAATTTTGCTATCTGCTAATATAATTATTATACAGGATAACTAACATCTATATATATATTTCTGTCATATGCAAGGATATTGTGAGGCCAAGTTTCTATTGTAACTCTTGAAGTAATTACTTTGTTCAGTATTTAGTGATTAGGTTAATTTGAGATGTAGTCTCATGTAATGAAAGAAAATGATATGGGGGATCAATTAATGAAACAATATCACTACACACATGATAACAATGAAAAAATCTAAAGCAATGGAAAAGCGGTTTTATTGCTGTTTTATACATACATCGATATTGTGGTTTAGCAAAGTTACTGTTTTTGAATTTGATATGAAGAAGGGCTAGACAAATATCTCTGTGTTTAGAGTTTTAAGATATAAAAGAGAATATAACCACTACATGAACAAAAAGGAGATGGGGGGTATGAGACTGACACAAAAAAACCAAGAGACATTTTAGAGTTCAATACATTGTCTTCAACAGTAGGCAACAGTCTATACAATATGCCAAACACTTAATTACCTTAAGGCTGAGACAAGTAGTGAAAAAATTTACCAGAGACAATCAATGGTCTATCATAACACCAAATTCTCCAAAATGTTTTGATATAACTATTTTCCAGAACATATTTATACTGGCACTATGGACGGTAAAATTCTTCATATCTACAAAGGACAAGTTCAGGTTCTAGCAAAGTTGGGAAAAGAACCATGTGGTAAATAGACTTAACATTACTTCTTGCTATTTGATTTAAGCCTATAACATTTTTATTGAAGAAACTCAGCTTAAAAAATTTATTGAATGGAATGGAATATATGTAAGAGATATAATGTTTGTATGTGCAGGCATGAATGCAAGTAGATTTCAGTAACACAAGTTTGTAAATACTAAGAAAAAGTTTTGTCTGCTTTCATCAAAATTAGTACAAAAGTCACTAAAGGGAGACCACATTTTAGTTTTACAGTCAAGGTCAAATGTAAGCTGAGATCAAGAGTCTAGATCAAATGCTTTCTTCGAAATGTGGGCCAAACAGTAGAGTAAAGAAGTAAGTTCACGAAGGGTTTTTTTTTTAATCCGGCCAAAATACTACAAATTTCACTGATATTACTATTAATACAAAATAACTTCATTTTGACATATCACATTAAAAATGAAGAAGTATTGACTCCTTAAGTATGCATTATTTGTGTTGTAACGTCAGATTTGGTCAAATTTTCATTAATAATTTACTTTGACCACCACTCGTGATCCAGGAAGATTTTGTGTCTAGGGATTCAATATCATCAGGTCAACTTTTGGTTACAGAACATTTTGGACCCTAGGTTGCAGCCACAGGTTTCCTCAAGCTTTTAGGTCCGAAAAATGCACAAAATCATCGTATTTTGACAATATCCAAAATGTAGTGATTTTGAAGCCAAGAATGTACTCTTATGAAGAGATTTATTTTAACAAAGAAGTAAAGCTTTTGAAATAGATCCATTTAAGAACCAAATTATGACCACTTTGAAATTTTATGATAAAGTTGAAATTCAGGGACGTATTCGGCTAAAGTGAACCTTGTCCTTTGGAAAAGATGATTAACTATTTGATTTAAAAGTTGATCGTTCAAATGCCAAATGTTTATTGTTAGTTTGTTCTAATCCTGAACATGCATGAAATATTTGCCACTGGACATTTAGCAACCAATAACCATACAATCAAATGCCAAGCAGATATCAAATTTTATTTGAAAACCTTGTTATCAATGTGCTAGCCAAAGATTTATTGGTCATTATGATTCTTGGTATACTTGATCATTATGAGGGTATAATGAAACCATTGCTTTTATAATGCTATGATGTAGAAAGGAAATAGTGTTGCATGGTGCTAAGTGTAGCAAGTCAGTCCTTTTAAGCTTTGTTCTTTTACTTGCCACAATCTTGTCAACAATATACAGACTAAAAACCTTAGTCAATATTCATCAAGCTTGGTAAGCGTTATAAGAATGAAGACAGGATGATGCCTATTTTCAAGGTGGAAGGTTTGGCAGAGGTCATTGATGAAGGTCAAAACCTTGTCAATTTGGCATTAAAGAAATATCTTGGTTACTCTCAATTACTCTTTGAAATGGTCATCCCTTGAGAAGAGGATTTTCCATATTTTTTTTTAGGTTGTTAGGTCAAAGATCAAGTTTAAGTTGATGTGAAAATACTTATTTTTGTCAATTTGATTTAGACAACCAGTACCAGTAATGGCTTGGTCTGTTTGTCATGCCCTTTTTCATATGATGAATATCTTAATGGGTATAAGGGTGAAGGTTTGGTACCATTGAAATGTTTAAACCCGCTGCAATTGTTTACACCTGTCCTAAGTCAGGAATCTGATGTTCAGTAGTTGTCGTTTGTTGATGTGGTTCATAAGTGTTTCTCGTTTCTCGTTTTTAGCTGACCGGGGCCCAAAGGGCCCCATGTGAGCTTATGCCATCACTTGGCGTCCGTCATCGTCCGTCGTCTGTCGTCGTCGTCTGTCGTCGTCGTCTTCTGTCGTCGTAAACTATTTCAAAAATCTTCTCCTCTGAAACTACTGGGCCAAATACCTTCAAAATTTAAATAAATGTTCCTTAGGGTATCTAGTTTATAAATTGTATCCGAAGTTTTGATCCATCGACAAACATGGCCGCCATGGCTAAAAATAGAACATAGGTGTCAAATGCAGTTTTTGGCTTATATCTCAAAAACTAAAGCTTTTAGAGCAAATCTGACATGGGGTAAAATTGTTCAGTTGGTCAAGATCTATCAGCTCTGAAATTTTCAGACGAATCAAACAACCCATTGTTGGGTTGCTGCCACCGAATTGGAATTTTTAACAAAATTTTGCAGTTTTTTGTTATTATTTTGAATATTATTATAGATATGTATAAACTGTAAGCAGCAATAATGTTCAGCAAAGTAAGATCTACAAAAAAGTCAATATATCCATAATTGTCAATTGACCCATTAAGGAGTTATTGCCCTTTAAAGACAATTTTACACAATTTGTTCATCAAGTTTGCTAACATTTAAAAATCTTCTCCTCTGAAACTACTGGGCCAAATACCTTCAAACTTTAACTAAATGTTCCTTTGGGTATCTTGTTTATAAATTGTATCCGAAGTTTGTATCCATCGACAAACATGGCCACCATGGCTAAAAATAGAACATAAGGGTCAAATGCAGTTTTTGGCTTATATCTCAAAAACTAAATCTTTTAGAGCAAATGTGACATGGGGTAAAATTGTTCAGTTGGTCAAGATCTATCAGCTCTGAAATTTTCAGACGAATCGATTAACCCATTGTTGGGTTGCTGCCACCGAATTGGTAGTTTTGACAAAATTTTGCAGTTTTTTGTTATTATTTTGAATATTATTATAGATATGTATAAACTGTAAGCAGCAATAATGTTCAGCAAAGTAAGATCTACAAAAAAGTTAATATGACCATAATTGTCAATTGACCCCTTAAGGAGTTATTGCCCTTTAAAGACAATTTTACACAATTTGTTCATCAAGTTTGCTAACATTTAAAAATCTTCTCCTCTGAAATGCAGGTGAGCGATTCAAGCTCTTGAGAGCCTCTTGTTTATATAGATTAGACCGTTGGTTTTCCCGTTTGAATGGTTTTACACTAGTAATTATTGGGGCCCTTTATAGCTTGCTGTTTGTTGTGAGCCAAGGCCCCTTGTTGAAGACCGTAATTTGACCTACGGTATAATGGTTTACTTTTATAAATTTTGACTTGGATGGAGAGTTGTCTCATTGGCACTCATACCACATCTTCTTATATCTATAAAATATCAGTACTGACATATAATTGTTATAGTATTGTAGTTACATTTTCAAAGCAGAAACTCTGTTGCACAGTATACCTGATGAAGGTTATTCCAGAAGCATGCATTGTGCACATGAAAATTATATCAATTTTGTGTGGATAACCAAGTAGGTACGTTGGTGGACACATGTCATACTGTGAAAGATTTACGAAAGAATGTTTCTCATTATTCTAATTACTTATAATTTTTTTTTCCAGGAGGTTTTGATAATGAGCCAACTTGTGGTAGACCACTTGGAATGAGATTAGATAAGAATGGCTACCTGTATGTTATAGACACATATCTGGGATTGTATCAGGTCAATGTTGCTACTGGTTTGTATCTTATATTATTATACTTCATGTCAAAATGCCAGATTTTGATTGGTTTATATGAGGGAGACAATTTACTCTATCCTATGGTAAATACTCTATTACCCTTCACGGAGACGCTTGATCAAGTGTGCGCTTTATTAAATACAGATAGTTGTTATGTATAAGACGTCATAGTTTATTACTTTGAATTTGAATTTTGATAGACAGTAATAACAGAACATTCAGTATAATAAATTAAATAACACATATCTGAGAGGGTGATAGAGCAGATTGTTTCCCCTCGAAAAGACATTGTCAACCTTGGCTTCTCCTCAGTTGACAATGTTTTCTTGGGGTAACAATCTGCTCTATCACCCTATCAGCTATGTGTTATTTATATAATGTACAAAATTGTAACCTTTGCTTAAAAAGTTAAGACACATTGAGAACACTATATAAATCTGGGGTTTGATAGTTTAAGAGGGTTAAGCTTGTAGTTTGAAAATTAAACAGATTGATAAATTTGTTTAACAAATGAATATTTAATAAATTTTGAAAAATATTTACCATGGTTATAAATGTCAATTTGGGATTGTTAAGTTTAAACTTTTTTTTACAGGAGACTTTGTTTTGTTATGGCCTACCACTGCTGAGATAAATGGTAGACCATCAAAATTCTTGAATGATTTAACAATAGCTAGCGATGGCATGATATATATGACAGATTCAAGTGCTAAATGGGACAGACGTCATAACAGATACTGCATCTTCGAAGGAGAAGCCACAGGAAGGTCATAAATATAGAACTTTAGGGTTGACATGGTACAATATGAATCTTTTCAATATAAATTAATTGAGGTGTGTAACCCATTAACACCAAAAATAAATATCTAGATGTTTATATATGATATTTAAATAACACCATATGATAGCCTTATAGTATACTCCTTCAAAATTTCAAACTGTAGGAAAGAAGTAGCTTACAGCTTATTTATGTTTTAAGATTTTATAAGCAAAGTCAATATTTTATCTAAAGAAATAAAAGATGTAAAAATGAAACAAATACAGGCTTACTACATGTACAACCTTTGTTAGTAAGTTATTATAGCATATACAGAGATCCAAAGGATAGGTCATCTATTGTCATGACAGTCATGATATTGCTAGCAGTCCTTTTAATGCACAAATCTGTTTTAGTTGATTCTTGTTGCTCAACTTAAGACTAAAGTTTTCTGTGTAGTGTTTTGTGGGCTCTTGTTCGTCTTTTTGACTTATTAGTTTTTGCCATGGTGTTGGAAGGAAACAGATGATGGGCTTTAAGTGATGGCAATAGCTAACATTAGCCCTTTTGGGACAGGAGAGCTCAAAAAGGAATATTTTGCCCTTTTTATACGACCGCAAAAATTTTTGCGTCGTATATTGGTATGACGTTGGCGTCGTCGTCGTTGTTGTCGTCCTCGTCCGGCGTCGTCCGAAGACACATTGGTTTTCGCACTCTAACTTTAGTTTAAGTGAATGGATCTCTATGAAATTTTACCATAAGGTGCAATACCACAAAAGGAAGGTTGGGATTGATTTTGGGTGTTATGGTACCAACAGTTAAGGAATTAGGGGCCAAAAATAAGCATTTTTGTAACTTCCAGACATAACTTGTGTGTTAGTGTATGGATCTCTCTGACATTGTACCACAAGGTTCCATATCACAAAGGGAATGCTGGGATTGATTTTGGGGGTAATTGCCTCAAAATATTAGGAATTAGGGGCCAAAAAAGGGGCAAAAAACAAGCATTTTTCTAGTTTCATGACAATAACTTGTGTGTAAGTGTATGGATCTTTCAGAAATTGTACTTCAAGGTTCCATATCACAAAGGGAAAGCTGGAATTGAGTTTGGGGGTAATTGCCCGAAACGTTTAGGAATAAGGGGCCAAAAAGGGGCCAAAAATAAGCATTTTTCTAGTTTCCAGACAATAACTTGTGTTTAAGTGTATGGATCTCTCTGAAATTGTACCACAAGGTTCCATATCACACAGGGAATGCTGGGATTGATTTTGGGGGTAATTGCCTCAAAATTTTAGGAATTAGGGGCCAAAAAAGGGGCAAAAAACAAGCATTTTTCTAGTTTCATGACAATAACTTTTGTGTAAGTGTTTGGGTATTTCTGAAATTGTACTACAAGGTTCCATGTCACAAAGGGAAAGCTGGAATTGAGTTTGGGGGTGATTTGCCCGAAACGTTTAGGAATTGGGGGCCAAAAAGGGGTCAAAAAACACATTTTTCTAGTTTCCAGACAATAACTTGTGTTCAAGTGTATGGATCTCTCTGAAATTGTACTGCAAGGTACCATACCACAAAGGGAAGGCTGGGATTGATTTTAGGGGTGATGAATCATAAGGGGGTTCAAAAAATTGGGGGGGGTTTTTTTTTTTTTCCTTTTTTTTTTTTTTTTCTTTTTTTTTTTTCTTTTAAAAATTTCCATTTCAAGTTGGTTATTTCTGATTTATATTTAAAAGCAAATAATAATGATATGGTAGGAGATACACACCAAACAGGATGTGTAAATTATTATATAATAAGTATTGTGCAATAGCAAGAAATTTTCAATTGCACAGTATTGCACAATAGCAAGAAATCTTCAATTGCACAGTATTGCGCAATAGCAAGAAATCTTCAATTGCACAGTATTGCGCAATAGCAAGAAATATCCAATAGCACAATATTGCGCAATAGCAAAAAATTGTCAATTGTGCAGTATTGCGCAATAGCAAGAAATATTCAATTGCACAGTATTGTGCAAAAGAAGATACTTCGTATAAATTGCTTATTTCTTGACCAATTTCAATGGGGTTTTATTCTGAAATTCTTGGGGTTCTTTAATATGCTGAATCTAACCGTGTATTAAGTTTTTTGATTTTGGGCCCCGTTTTTAAATTGGTCCACATTGAGGTCCAAAGGGTCCAAAATTAAACTTTGTTTGATTTCATCAAAAATTGAATTATTGGGGTTCTTTGATATGCCGAATCTAACCGTGTATTTAGATTCTTAATTTTTTGTTCTGTTTTCAAATTGGTCTACATTAAGGTCCAAAGGGTCCAAAATTAAACTAAGTTTGATTTTAACAAAAATTGAATTCTTAGGGTTCTTTGATATGCTGAATCTAAACATGTATTTAGATTTTTGATTATGGGCCTAGTTTTCAAGTTGGTCCAAATCGGGGTCCAAAATTAAACTTTGTTTGATTTCAACAAAAATTGAATATATGGGGTTCTTTGATATGCTGATTCTAACCATGTATTTAGATTTTTGATTTTTGGGCCCCGTTATCAACTTTGTCCACATTGAGGCCAAAAGGGTCCAAAATTAAACTTTGTTTGATTTCATCAAAAATTGAATTCTTGGGGTTCTTTGATATGCTGAATCTAACCATGTATTTAGATTTTGGATATTGGACCATAATAGGTGAATGTCCAATTTAAAATTTTTAAGTTCTTAGACCACATTCATTCTGTGTCAGAAACCTATGCTGTGTCAAATATTTAATCACAATCCAAATTCAGAGCTGTATCAAGCTTGAATGTTGTGTCCATACTTGCCCCAACTGTTCAGGGTTCAACCTCTGCGGTCGTATCAAGCTGCACCCTGCGAAGCATTTTATTATCATGTACGTTCATATATTTGTTTTTAAAACTGACTATCAACATTTCTATAGGTCTATCACTGAGTAAGACTCATTTATTTAAATATACATAACCATCTGCATAAAATCCTAGGGTTGTTTTGTTCCTGTTTGACAGTCCTTCATTTTTTTTTATTTACAGACTAATTTCATATGATCCGATTACTAATATCACCAAAGAGCTAGCATCAGGATTAGCATTTGCAAATGGTGTACAGATTTCCAGAAATGAGGAATATTTACTGATTTGTGAAACAACATGGGCAAGAATATTTAAGTGAGAAGATATATATATATCACTCATAGTTATTCAAATCAAAAGTTACTGTAAATAGCTCAAATATCTAAGATTAATTAAAGCTATTCTTAACTTTCAATGATAATGATGATGTCTTACCAAGTAATGTGAATTTCACATTTGAAATAAATACTACTTTGTTAAAACGCGATAACAGATTAGTTTCATCTTCCTTGAATCCAAATGGAACCTAGGGAAAACCACATAAGTAACTTAGACTTCCCATTAGTGTTCTGTATAATCTGTGTATTGTCACTGGTATCGGGGTCCTGCTGCAGCTTTGTATAAGAGAAGTAACTTGCTCTTATGATATTGTACAATTTAGAATCAGTATTTAGATAAAAATCAGTGAAAATATTGTTAACACAGGGGTTTCTGCTTTATTAATGCCCTATCACCTGCCAAAACACAATGCTCTATTAAGAATATGACCGAAATTGTAGTCAGTGTTTTGCATAGATACCAATTAAATGGTATAAGCTTATTGAAGTATCTAGTGTTACATTACAATTTGTTTTGAATATTGAATAAATAAAGACCATTATCATCATAGATTGAAGACAAAAACGGCACAAAAGATTGGTTATTGATTATTTTCAAAACTTAAGCTGTGGCAATTTTAAACACTGCTTACCTTAACATTCCAGACAACATTATCATATTGTACTTATAGAAAAAAAAATTCAGAATAAGTTAAAATTTCATTTTCTTACATTATATCTGTATTTTGAAATTGCTTTAGCCTATAACATTATGATTGCAATTTATTAAAGGTATCATCTGAAGGGACCTAAGAAAGGGACAATGGAAGTATTTATGGACAATCTTCCAGGACTCCCAGACAATATCAGACTCAGTAGTGGTGGTGGCTATTGGATTGGGATAGCTACATTGAGGAGTAAAGTCTATGAATTCATGGCTAACAAACCTTGGTTAAGAAAACTGGTTGCAAAGGTATTTATTTGGTTCACTGAATCACTGTTACTTTGCCCTATTTTTAAGTCCCCCTTAAGCTTTGGCCCCTAAAACACAGTTTTATTGATGAATGAGTATTTCCTTCATACTTTTTTGTCTTATTTTCTGATTGACTGATACTTTTTAAAAAAATATTCTCTTTGCTAGATTTATTTGTAGGATCATTGTCAAATCTAAAAATGGTCATATTTGCATGTTAAAGCCCAACATTATATTAAATATTTTACAATTTTGTTACATAGGTAAGGTTTAGCGACATATACTCAAACATCAAATCCTTTTTCTCTTTTATAAAAAAGTTGGTCAATAGTAGGTAGTTTTTGAAGCAATAATTTATGGATACACCAGGATTAGTTACTATCTTTTATTTATCTGTCCACCAAATGATAGAAGTTTTCATTTAAAGGTCAAGTTACAGGAAATGGACTATGTCACAGATGAAATGCTATGTCACAGATTTTGCTTAAATTTTGCAACGTTGGCTCATTGAACTTTAACTGAAAATCGAAAAAAATAATGCATTTATCTCTTTTATCATCCGAAATATTACTGATTGAATTTTTTCACAATAGGGAAACATTTGTATGGAAAGCACATAAAAGCGTTGAAAAACCTTAAATTTGTCTTATAATCATCTAATCTCTAATTTCTAATACATACATTTTTCTTTAAAAACTATATGTGGTTGATACAAATTATCTGTTTTAATGATCTAAAATAATGATATGGTCACCGACTTCGTTTTTACGGTATACATCATTGAAAGTGGTGTTTGATATGAAAAATGCCACAAAACGTCGAAATAATCGTAATGTCATCGTGTTGCAGGCCGTAAATAGTTAGTTTTTGACGTTTTTCACTTCCAACTAGGTAACAGATTGATTATTAGACAAAAAATGAAGTCGGTGACCATATGATTATTTTATATCATTAAAACCGAAATTTATGTATCAACAACATATGTTTTTTTAAAGAAAAATCTATGTATTAGAAATAAAGAGATTTGATGATTTGAAGACAAAATTAAGAAGGTTTTTCGCTGATATTATGTGCTTTCTATACAAATTTAAACCTATTTTGAAAGAATTCAATAAATAATATTTTAGATAAAAAGAGAGATAAATGCATTATTTTTTCGATTTTCAGTTATAGTTCAATGAGTCAAGGTTGTATGCAAAATTTAAGCAAATTCTGTGACATAGCCTAATTTCTGTTCCTTGACCTTAATCTAAATATTCACAAGTGTTTTACTTAAAATTATAAAAAAATATTTGTTTGATTTTTGGGGGGTTCATCTGTACTTAATAGTAAATATTTAATTGTTTTTTTTAACTATTCAAATATTCATTATCTAATAGATTTCAATTAAGTGAATGCCAAGATAGATTTATCTTATTCAATTATTATGATTTAAATTTCAATATATTTTTCAGATTATTTCACAAGAAACCATAATTAAACTTGTACCAAAATATGGATTGATATTAGAAATCAGTTCAGAAGGGGAGATAATTAGAAGCTTACATGACCCTACAGCAACAAAAGTTCCAAGTGTCAGTGAAGTGGAAGATAAAGATGGTGTATTGTATTTGGGGAGTTATTTCTTACCACACATGTCAAGGTTATATCTAGGGAGGCTGAAAACCTGAACTCGGCAAGATAATGTTCAGAATATCTAGAGGGACTTCAGCAATTGAAAGATAACAAGTCAATTGTTGCTAAAGATTTGCATTCCTTGATTCTGCATTTTGAATTTATGAAATGTAAATCTATATGATTATAAGAATTAGTATGGTCAATATGCTGTGCTGAGAAAAGAGACATATCACATGTAAATTTGTATCCATAAGAAAAACAAAACATTGCATTATTATTTTTATCATATTTTTTTGAACCCTGTATTACAATTCCACTTTTGTCAAATGAATATAAATGTATGTAGTAGGTGCTTATTTTATTTACTTATTCACTTTTTAGCTCATCGGGGCCCGAAGGGCCCTATGTGAGCTTATGCCATCACTTGGCGTCCGTCGTCGTCGTCTGTCGTCGTAAACTATTTCAAAAATCTTCTCCTCTGAAACTACTGGGCCAAATACCTTCAAACTTTAACTAAATGTTCCTTAGGGTATCTAGTTTATAAATTGTATCCGAAGTTTTGATCCATCGACAAACATGGCCGCCATGGCTAAAAATAGAACATAGGGGTCAAATGCAGTTTTTTGCTTATATCTCAAAAACTAAAGCTTTTAGAGCAAATCTGACATGGGGTCAAATTGTTCAATTGGTCAAGATCTATCAGCCCTGAAATTTTCAGATGAATCGAACAACTCATTGTTGGGTTGCTGCCACTAAATTGGTAGTTTTAAGGAAATTTTGCAGTTTTTTGTTATTATCTTGAATATTATTATAGATAGATATAAACTGTAAACAGCAATAATGTTCAGCAAAGTAAGATCTACAAAAAAGTTTTATATGACCAAAATTGTCAATTGATCCCTTAAGGAGTTACTGCCCTTTAAAGACAATTTTACACAATTTGTTCATCAAGTTTGCTAACATTTAAAAATCTTCTCCTCTGAAACTACTGGGCCAAATACCTTCAAACTTCATCTAAATGTTCCTTTGGATATCTAGTTTATAAATTGTATCCGAAGTTTTAATCCATTGACAAACATGGCCGCCATGGCTAAAAATAGAACATAGGGGTCAAATGCAGTTTTTGGCTTATATCTCCAAAACTAAAACTTTTAGAGCAAATCTGACACGGATGAAATTGTTCTAAAGGTCAAGATCTATCAGCCCTGAAATTTTCAGACAAATCGAACAACCCATTGTTGGGTTGCTGCCACTAAATTGGTAGTTTTGAGGAAATTTTGCAGTTTTTTGTTATTATCTTGAATATTATTATAGATAGATATAAACTGTAAACAGCAATAATGTTCAGCAAAGTAAGATCTACAGAAAAATTAAATGACCAAATTTGTCAATTGACCCCTTAAGGAGTTATTGCCCTTTAAATACAATTTTAAGCAATGTGTTCATCAAGTTTGCTAACATTTAAAAATCTTCTTTCTGAAACTATTGTGCCTAATACTTCTTAACTTTGAATGAATGTTCCTTTAGGAATCTAGTTTATGAATTGTATCCGAAATTTTGATCCATCAACAAACATGGCCGCCATGGCTAGAAATAGAACATAGGGGTGAAATGCAGTTTTTGGCTTATATCTCAGAAACTAAAGCATTTAGAGCAAATCTGACATGGGGTTAAAATGTTCCAAAGGTCAAGATCTATCAGCCCTGAAATTTTCAGACACACCGAACAACCCATTGTTGGGTTGCTGCCACTAAATTGGTTGTTTTAAGGAAATTTTGCAGTTTTTGGTTATTATCTTGAATATTATTGAAGATAAAGATAAACTGTAAACAGCAAAAATGTTCAGCAAAGTAAGATCTACAAAAAAGTTGAAATGATATGAGAAAGGTGAGCATGCCTAAAAATCAACAAAAACTGTCATCGTTTAAAAGTAATTAGAGAAAGAGATTCACCACTGCACCTCATGCAATGTAATGTTTTTCCTCTCTTACAAGTAACTTGAATATGAAATTTCACTAGATGCAATGATAAAATCTATATTACACTAATTTTTTGTGCATTTAATTGGTTCTGACCAATGTGATGTATTTAAACAAAGTGCTTGAAAGCACTGAAGGGTAAAGATTGCTTTAATTTATAAGTGGGAAGTAAAATTAAACATTGCATTGTATAAAGCATTGGTTGTAGTTGATTCAACTACAATTATGGACAAAGGAGGATAACTCTAATTTTAAAGATTACTTTAACAATGACATCATTGATATTTTTAGAACCGATATTAGATTCCTGCACCTTGCACAATTTATGTAATTTTCTTGACAAGTATAACATCATTTTGTAACTTGAATATCTGAGCATATATTTCATTGATAAATTTCTGGAAATGTTCATGGATTCGATGTATAGAATGTTATGATCAATGCACTATATTTTGTTTATCTCAAAAGCAGTGATAAACCTTGGAAGATTTAGATATCAAGTCAGTACCATAGGATTTTTATTGCATTTCATGTAGTCTTTACCCAAAAACCACACATTACTGGTAAACAAATTGTCACTCATATAAAATTATTCTATCAAAGGAGTAAGTTCGGTAAGGCCCCGATTATAAAGTTCAATGTTGTAAGATGAAAAATGTTTTAAGTTGACTTAAAGACATGTGAGAAAGTTAAATATAACTTGTTGTTTCAAAGTTTTATTCTAAAGCGTTGATTTTTACATCCCAAATAGGTCAAGATTCAAGATTTTGGCGAAATTTGACAAAATCGGCCGGTTTTCAACCAAAATTAGGAACAGGAAACATAGAGCGCAGGCGCAGACAAACTAAATATTCAAGTTAGAAATGTAAAATGTCTTTACAAACATTATTTCAAAAGATCTATTTTGTCGACGTATGCACTCTACATGTTTCCTGTCCAATAATCAATGTAAATTTGCCAATTTTCTTTTATTTTTTCGTGGAAAATCAAAATGAGTACTATTTGTGATTTAAGAATAAAACATAGGTACGTAAATTTTTATCAAAAGGCTTATTTCCTATCTAGTCACTGTATTAGCTATGATTCATTGTGATATTGGTCAATAAATCCTAATTTGAAATTTAAGCTAAAAAACGGGGCCATTTTAGGGCCTTATCGAACCTACTCCTTTAATTGAATATTTTACTCAAGTCTTTTTATATTAAGTCATTACAGAAACAGATTCCACCTTTCGACATCTTAAATTCTGATATTTGTCAAATCTTGATAATTAAATCTCATGTTTTACTACAAATGTATCTCAAGCGAACAAATATTTAATCCAACTGGGTATTCGGTAGAATCTAAAAATATATTTTAAGTTATAAGTACTGTAAACCAACTTATTTTCGTGGGTACTTTTTTCATGCTTAGCCCTTTCTAGCTGACTTTGCAGTGATTTATTTTTCGCTATTTTCTAATTTTCTTGATGTATTTATATAAGGAATATCCAAGTTGTACATGTTCAGGATTGATATTTGCTTTTTTTTTTTACGTGAAAGTCACCAAAATAAATTGACTGCAAATTATTTCTTTTACATTATCTTGTTTAAGATGTGTGGATGAGTTCAGTGAAAATTTTTTGAAAAACTGCTGCATTTGGGACAGTTAGGCTAGACAATTTTAATGAACTAATTTGACTTTTACTCACATTTGGATGAAATAACCCAAATTGTCATATAAACTTGTAAATTGATGAGCAATTTAAAGCTGATTTATTTAACAAAATGATATCTGTTAGATTTTAATGTGATTATGAGTATTATTAATGTTCTTTATAAAGCATTTAGTAATGAATTGGGCATTTAATTTTACTTTGTTTTTTTTTAATTTAATTTGTTTACTGGATCATATTCAGAATGTCTATTAAATGTATTATCATGAACTGAACGTCAATTATTAACAAATTTCCTCTTAAAATGTGAAGGAAGCAAGAAGAAAATTATGAATATTGTAAGTAGAGGTCACGAGTTATACCCCTGTACACCTAAACGTAAAAATTTGCACAGCCCATTTTGAAGCAGAGAAGTGATTTATGTGTGGTACTTTTTATTTTTAAATGGAGAAATTCATTTGATTCTATCTTATGGTAATACCATTGTTTCCAAGTGCAGACGTTGATTCAAAAGTTTAAAAATTTTATAAGGGGAGAGAACTCAAGAACGTTCTGTTGTATCATATAATGTACTGTATTTATATATTTTCTTAAGAAAACAAGTATAATGACTTCATATTTACTTTTTGTTAACTGAAAGCTTGTTTTAGAGATATCTTTGAATATTTTATTCAAAGATTCTAGCTTTTAGTGTACTCCTAGTAACAAGATAGTGTTTTTTCCATGTATAATCCACACATAATATGAAAATTTTGCAGTCTGTAACTTAAAAATAAGCATGGTTATCTAAATCTTTTTTCATATTTTTTTTTTAAATAACAAAATATAAACTTTATTTTGGCACAGCATATAAAACTCCATCATTTTTTGTTTACACTTCACTTCAATAGTATTTCAATGTTTTCCCTGGATCACATTACTTCAAAATTCAAAAATTCTTAAAGTGTACTTTGACCCAATTTATTTCTATTTCATGCAAAACACATGCTGAAATAAATTTGGAAGGTATAGGGAAAAAATCAGGACAAAATACACAATAAATACAGACTAAGTTGTAGACCAGGAAAAAATAAAAAGGACAATTATTGTATCATTTCACTTATTTTGTGGCACCTATATGTTCGTCAATAGAAAGACATTGATTATATATTTAACATTTGTATTAGGATTTTTTTTTGCTTCAAAGGTGATAAAATTTGGAAAAAGGAGTTTTTATGGTTGTTGTTATATTAATTTGTTTATGATTTAATAAATAAAATATTCCAAATTGTAAAAATTCATTACATTTGTAGTGCTCCTTTTAAAATATCATGAGTTATTGTGGTGAGATCTTCTCAATAAAAATCCACAAAGCTTACACATATGTAGACAGACATCCATTGGGAAGTCTGAAATATTAACCAGTTGTCTATAATATACCAAATATGATTCTCTATTTATATAGATTAAAGAAGATATTGGGATAATGTCGAAAAGAAAGCTACCCAAAAATATAAGTTTACCAAAAATAGAATTTTAAAAGTCACCATATGGCCTTTAACGATAAAAAGGACTTACACCAAATGGCATTCAGGCATTTACGCTCTAAATTGTGACAAGTCTTGACAAGCTTTGAATAAATTCACTGGGGAATGCCAACATTCTGACATCAATAACAAATTCTAAATAGACAGAAAAATTGAGACAGCAATATTCATTGACAAATTTTGCTTACTTGCAACAGGCACCTAAACATGTGACAGGGTTAAAATAGTTTTGTTATTGTGTCAACGCTACCCCTTATATCTTGATCATTGGACAAAATATGTTATCATATCAAAGCTAGTGACCCATGAAATACAGATCAATTCAGCAACATCTTTAGGCTTATGGTCACCATTTATGCACACCACATAGTGTTACTGTATGACAATCAATTTCTAACCATCTGTGATTGGACAAGTGCACAGACTTTGATGCAATGGCAAGGTTATTCAAATTATTATGGCAAACTAGAGTATATGGTCATTTTACCATGAAAACAGATAAAGAAACTTCATAAAACAGCAGGAATGCAAACAAGGTAAGGATTTTGTATCAGTAGCATTAACACAGCATTATAAATGAATTAGCCAATATGAACCAAGATTGCTCTAAAAAGTTATTTAATGAAAGCAGAGAAACACTTATTTTTTCAACAGGAGTTCCATAAATCTGAATGACACAGGAACATCTCAAAATCAAATGTGAGCTTACACTAACCCTTGTATGGTATAAATTACTTGAGATTTGGTCAAATGACGGACAAGAAGAATAATGTCTAAAATCCACAAGACAATCAAGGATAAATTGTTTTTTAACACATAGAAATGTCTCGCCTCATTGTTCACACCTTGTTCTTTGGCTTATGTATAGTTATTTCATTGGCAATTATACTGTAAATTGGGATATTTTTGTGGTTTTTAACTAAATTGTAGAGGTTTTGGGGTGTCAAATTGTGTTTTACTTATATATAGTAGATTTGTACACAGGTCAAACTTGTTTAACATCAACACATTATGTGCCTGTAGTAAGTTAGGCTATCTGGTCAATATTTAGTTTATGAGTTGTTACTTGTCTTCTGTTTGTATGTCTATTTTTTCCAGGAGTCGATTTTGAGTGTGTTCTGTTTTACTGGCCAATATTTTGGTAATATTGTTATTCTTTTTATGTATTATGTACACCTTACAATCCTTCTTTATTCAAATATAGTTGATCTATGGTTTACAAAAAACTAACCATATAAAAAAAAAGCTTAATCAATGAACCATGAAAATAAAAGACAGAAACTTCAGAGCATAAGACATCTGGATACAGTTTCATGGCAAGAAATGAAAATGGGACAAATCAGATGGATACTTGAGCCAATAACGCATTGCTATAAACTGTTATATTTAAACTTACTAAAAAAATAGTCATAGAATAAAACTACGATAAAAACTTATGTAATGCAGCCGTTTATACTTAAAACATGAAACCCAAATATACAAAACAGTGTATAATCCTTATTTTAAATGCTAATAAAATGCTCCGCAGGGCGCAGCTTGATACGACCGCAGAGGTCGAACCCTGAACAGTTGGGGCAAGTATGGACACAACATTCAAGCTTGATACAGCTCTGAATTTGGATTGTGATTAAATATTTGACAAAGCATAGGTTTCTGACACAGAATGAATGTGGTCTAAGAACTTAAAAATTTTAAATTGGACATTCACCTATTATGGTCCAATATCTAAAATCTAAATACATGGTTAGATTCAGCATATCAAAGAACCCAAAGAATTCAATTTATACATGTTTAGATTCAGCATATCAAAGAACCCTAAGAATTCAATTTTTGTTAAAATCAAACTAAGTTTAATTTTGGAATTTGTCCAAAGGGTCCAAAATTAAACTTAGTTTGATTTTAACAAAAATTGAATTCTTAGGGTTCTTTGATATGCTGAATCTAAACATGTATTTAGATTTTTGTGTAATCTAAATACACGATTAGATTCAGCATATCAAAGAACCCCAATAATTCAATTTTTGATGAAATCAAACAAATTTTAATTTTGGACCCTTTGGACCTCAATGTGGACCAATTTAAAAACGGGGTTCAAAATCCAAAAACTTAATACACGGTTAGAATCAGCATATTAAAGAACCCCAAGAATTCAAGAATAAAATCCCATTGAAATTGATCAAGAAATAAGCAATTTATACGAAGTATCTTCTTTTGCACAATACTGTGCAATTGAATATTTCTTGCTATTGCGCAATACTGTACAATTGACAATTTCTTGCTATTGCGCAATATTGTGCTATTGGATATTTCTTGCTATTGCGCAATACTGTGCAATTGAAGATTTCTTGCTATTGTGCAATACTGTGCAATTGAAAATTTCTTGCTATTGCACAATACTTATTATATAATAATTTACACATCCTGTTTGGTGTGTATCTCCTACCATATCATTATTATTTGCTTTTAAATATAAAACAGAAATAACCAACTTAAAATGGAAAATTTTAAAAGAAAAAAAAAAGGAAAAAAAAAAAATCCCCCCCCCAAAATTTTTTGAACCCCCTTATGACTCATCACCCCCAAACTCAATCCCAGCCTTCCCTTTGTGGTATGGTACCTTGCAGTACAATTTCAGAGAGATCCATACATTTGAACACAAGTTATTGTCTGGAAACTAGAAAAATGCTTATTTTTGGCCCCTTATTCCTATATGTTTTGGGCAATTACCCCCAAACTCAATTCCAGCTTTCCCTTTGTGATATGGAACCTTGTAGTACAATTTCAGAAAGATCCATACACTTACACACAAGTTATTATCATGAAACTAGAAAAATGCTTGTTTTTTGCTCCTTTTTTGGCCCCTAATTCCTAATATTTTTGAGGCAATTACCCCCAAAATCAATCCCAGCATTCCCTGTGTGATATGGAACCTTGTGGTACAATGTCAGAGAGATCCATACACTAACACACAAGTAATGTCTGGAAGTTACAAAAATGCTTATTTTTGGCCCCTTTTTGGCCCCTAATTCCTTAACTGTTGGTACCATAACCCCCAAAACCAATCCCAACCTTCCTTTTGTGGTATTGAACCTTATGGTAAAATTTCATAGAGATCCATTCACTTAAACTAAAGTTAGAGTGCGAAAACCAATGTGTCTTTGGACGACGACGACGAAGACGACGCCAACGTCATACCAATATACGACCGCAAAAAGTTTTTGCGGTCGTATAAAAATATAACTTGATAATTTAAAATGAACAATTTGCAGGGAAAATATTTAAGAACTTGCAAACTCATGTGGAATTATAAAAATGTATGATAGAGTTAGTATTAACAGTCTGGACAGTATTGCAAAGATGGTATATACAGTAAAATTCCAAACTAGGTGACAGGTCCAAGTGATTCGAATATAAATGTTGACCTGCTACCGAGACCAGTTGAAAAGTCTCAGCTTAATTCTCTAGTTCTCTCTTTATAAATGGCTTATAAATAAAAATTTTGATGTAATACTTGTTTGTTTACTTAGTGGAATATGATTCCTTAATATCTCTGGGGGCACCTTGATATAATATACTGGAAACCGACCCATTTATGCGACATTCGTGAGTAGAAAAATAATATGAATATGAATCAATATGAATATGTAAAAATTGGATATACCCTTATATAAAAACATCAAGAAAATTAGAAAATAAAGAAAATAAATTGCTGCAAAGTCAGCTAGAAAGGTCCAAATGTGAAATAAAGTATCTATGAAATTATATACTGTCTTTTGGAAAGGGAAATATGGTTTGATTGACTTTTGAAAACTAACATTCACTGAGGCCAACGGTACAATACTTCCAGCCAAAAAAAAAGAAAATAACAAACATAAAATGAATCCACAGTATATATATACATATTTATTGTCGTTTATTATCAATAATAGAACTCTATATAAATCTTCACAATGGCACACATTCCTCAACAATAAAATAAAATATTCAATATCACTCAATAAGAACATATCTCAAAAGTCTTGGTATATTTCCATTTTTGTTTGGTCAAAATGATTCATTTGGAGTATTATAAAATGACTATTTTACCTCATAAACGCAATAGAAAAAGAGAAGTATTTTGAGATCACATAAAACCTGACAAGTACAATCTATACTCTTGCTTAAACTATTGGTAGAATTGACTAATTAAAAAGGAGATTATGAATAAATAAAGGTTTATTACTATGTAACCCGTATCAACCAATTCAAACTTTTAAAATGCTTACTCACAAAATATAACTTTACAAAAAAATATTTGAAATTCTGATTGTCATTTTTATCCTCATCATATCAAATGAGCTTCCATAAGTTAAAACTGAAAATGCAAACTTAAAACTGTTATTTTATAAACACTGTTGCAAACATCAGTTAAACCATGGGGTATATTCTTCACTATTTCAATATATTTTATTATGTAGATAAGAGAATAATCCAAAAAACAAAATATCTTTGCAGACAATAGTACACAATTATGGAAACCTGCCATTTTTCTAAACCGCTTAAAATGAGATTCTTAAAAGATTTAGAAACTGAACATCAAGTCATTGGTACATGATCATCAAAAGGATAATGTTCTTTAAATTGTGTACAATGTGATTTCATGAATTCCATTTGTTTTTGTATTCTAGGTGGCATTTCATCATACACATCAGTAAATAACATCTCTGGATTGGGCTTCTTTCTTTTCTCTGCTCGAGCAAAGGCTTCCATCACCTGTTAGAAAATAAAATGTGTGTACTGTAAGGCTTTGATTCATATTACACTCACCAGTGTCCTTCCAGGGAAACACAGAGAAAGTTTGAAATACAATAACAGAATGTTGATGACAATCATAGTATCAGGTGGAACCAAATGTTATTAATAAACCTTAGAGAAAGTCATGACTATAAGAATCATGGTAAAAAATTATTGCATCAATATACCCCAAGGCTTATGTCCTTTGGTGGACACTGGTTTTTACCATCAATTGAAGGTTAAGATATTTACTGGCGTATATATGATTCAGAGATTGATTAAGGTTCACCATGTTGGGTTACTGTACTTCACAACCCATAATATAAAATTTATGCAAACTAAAGTTAAGAGAACGGAAACCAATTTTGGGACGTACGGACGTGCAAGGGTAAAACTTAATGCCAGATGCGCTACGACAGGGGCATCCAAATAAAACAACTCAAACATAATCAAATGAGAAAACTTGTCTATTGCTAAAAACAGTCTAGTTTAAATATATATTAAGGTTTAGACTAAGCAACATACTTTTTTCTTTGACTTTTCTTTCCATGCAGATTCTTGTTCATCACTCCACCAGCCTTGGTTTTCCATATAGTTTCTTAACCTATGAATGGGAGATTGGTCGTCCCATGACATTATCTCCCCCTTTTTCCTGTAGGTAGAGCTGTCATCTGATGTACTGTGATGTCCAATTCTAAAAAAATAAAAGAACAGTATCAAAATGTCCCCAGCTGATGCACATTCTTTACCCATCAAAGGGCAATAACTCCAATATATTTGTTATTGTTCTTTTAGTATTTTTCAGGCATTGCCAATATAAACCTTTGCTATAAATTTCACAAAAATCTGGCAAGAATTGTATTAAGGAGGATGTAAAGACCTTATGGACAGATGGATGGGTGCCTTGTATTTGATGTCTATTTCTATGTCCCCCACACAATGTTGCAGCAGAGGTAAGCATGTACTTGAGATCCAGAACAGCAGTGTGGTACAAAATTTAACCAAGAGTGCACAGGCTTAAATGTCTTGCCTGCTTTACTGACCATGATTGAAATAATGTTGAAGATCTTAAAGATAAAGGTTTTACTATGAGTATCAAATAAAAATTAACATTGTCAATGATCCGTGACAATAAGGTCAAGGTCAGATGATACATGCCAGACAGACATGTACACCCTACAATCATTCCATACACCAAATATAGTTGACCTTTTGCCTATAGAATCAAAGAAACAGACCAAACCATGAAAACTTAATATGGACCAATGAACCATGAAAATGAAGTCAAGTTCAGATGAACCCTGCCAGACAGACATGTACAGCTTACAATTACTCCATACCGGGTACACCAAATATCAGAATTCTTGAAAACCGTCAGTTTTATCGGTTTGGCCTATAAAAAATTAAAAGGTCCAACAAAAATTATCCATAGGTCTGTCCAGATGTCCAATTGTAAAATTCCAGCAATCTTACTATAGTTGGGATATTCGTGTCAGTTCTTGTTACAGATTGTGGTATAAGTATGTCCCAGAAATTTTGGAACACTCTGATTTCTTCTCTATAATATATGATAAAACACAAGAGTTCGACATAAAGACAACAACCACATGGCCTCGTGGCCTGTATCATTCCTCAACCAAATTAAAAGTGGCATTAAGAAGGACATGACAGAGTTAATGAGAGAGGTTGAATTAAGGAGTCGGATTGAGGGAGATGGAAATATAAGGGGAGAGCTAGTGACAGAATAGAGGAAGAATGTGTTATTTACTGATAAATAGTTGATCGTAAGAGCTTTCTTAGCTCATGCTTATCGTGGATTTTACATTTTGCCTACTCTAAATAAAATTTACATGCTAATAGTGAGGCAGGGAGTGATTGATAGTAAACAGAGTGAGAATAAGACTATAAGACATGTTCAGAGATACCAATAATATAAAATCAACAGATGTTTAAATAAAAACATTAACTTAAGTTTATTCAGCAAATATACAACAACAAAAGCTTTAATAATTTCACCATAATATATAAAGAAGTCTTGACAATAGTTCCCAGTCCACTGAAAAATTTTGGACTGACAAAATTTTGTTCAGGATGACAAAAACTAAATTAATGTCAGCTCAAATGACTGACATGTGAATTTTTTTCTCAAGAACTCTGACATATAGTTGACCAATTGCTTCAAGTTTTTGAAAAAGAGACAAAAACTTATCATTGAAAAATGAACCATGAAAATCAGGTCAAAGACAGATTATACCTGCAAGACAGACATGTACACCTTACAATCATTCCTGACACCAAATATAGTTGACCTATTGCTTATAGTATTTCAAAAACAGACCAAAACACAAAACCTTAACATTGACAATGGACCATGAAAATGAGGTCAAAGACAGATGATACATGCCATACTGACATTCACACCATACAATCATTCCATACAACACATATAGTTGATATACTTCTTATAGTATCTGAGAATCAGACCTAATCATGTAACTTTAAACCTTATTCACCGATCCATGAAAAGAGGTCAAGGTTAAATGAACCCTGTCTGACAGACATATAGAAGTTGCAAAGAACTCATATACCAAATAAAGTTATCCTACATAGTTATAATAAGTGAGAAATGCACATGACAAAAAAACTATCCTTTTTATCAAGCAATCGCTAAACCATGAATATGAGATCAAGGACAATGAACATTTGACAAACATACAATATTTGTATACAAAGTATGAAGCATCCATGTCTCCTCAACTCTAAAATATAAAACTTTATACAAATAGCTAATGCTGTTGCCGCCTGATTGTAATCCCTATGTCTCGCATTCTGCAACTAGGGGAGACAAAAATCCAAATCCTAGTAAGATATTTTTGGGCAATTCTTTTTTAATTTACAAATGTTTAATAATGCAAGAAAACTTTATGAACTGTCATGCCAAGTTAAATGTAAGTCATGGCTTAAGTAAAATTCCTTCTTGCATAGCAATACAGGATGAGTCATTTTTCATACCTGTAAGTCATAGCCTCAATTAGTACAGGTCTCATTTCTTTGACACACATTTCTCTTGCTGCCTTGGTTGCATTATATACTCCAAATACATCATTACCATCTACTCTTATTGTATCCATACCATATCCTGCTCCACGAGATGCTGAAAAATTAAAATATAATTTACACAACATGTCTTATATTAACATATTTTTTCAGAACAAAGACCAAATTTAAATTTTGCCAAACTTTGGGAAAATTGCATTTAATAATGTACTTTTAAACATATGACACAGTCATTAAACTTCTGGCTACACTGTTTTAATGAGAAAAACTCTAAATTATCCAAATAATTCATGCAAAAAATAAATTCTTAAAAATAGTAAGGACAGGACAAAGACAATCAAAATTGCTTTGCAGCAGCAAAATATCCCACTTGACACTTAAAGGGGCATTAGGTACGAGATATAAAAAAAATATCAATCATTAATGAAAATGAAATAATAATTCGCTTTTAGCAGCCAGTTAGGTTCAATTTTGTCAAAATAAGCTAAGAAGCATCGCTGATGAATGATTCACTTGCAAGTGAATAATTCAACCTCACTGAATCTGTATTCATGTGACCTTCAATTTAACCCCTTATCTAGAGATAGGTTATGCATGAACTAGGCGTGTTCAGCTATTAAAAGGAAAAGAATGTCAACATTGGAAGTGAAACAAGGGTAAACCAATTGGGTGACTGATTCGATCCACAAAAACTTATTCTTATACAGGTATAAATGATGATTAACATATCTATTTAACCTAAAATATGAAACCAACAGACCTAGAAAAATCCAATTGCACGAGTTCGCTTTCTATTTATATCTCTATTTATGTTTACATCGGGTTATATGACCGTCTGCAGTCTTTGGAGGTCACCACGATGGTTAATTAGATGGTGTCTAGACTAAAATACATACTAAATGCTGATACATATTATCGTGTTCATGCATCGTAAATTGTTTATTTTAGACTTTTTATAATTTGGATATACGTTTTAGTATGTTATTATTCTAATATGAGAATTTGAGTCAAATCAGTAAACATGAACTTGACATTTATACCTCTTTAATAACTTTACAATATTAAATTCTTGAGAGTAGACTTCAAAAGAACAGGTTCACATACATGTATTACATGACTGTCAATATTTTCCCTAAATTGTTGTCATTTGCTTGGAAATGTGGTCATTTTTGAAAATAAGGATCTGTTGTGTAAATTTTACCATATAATATTTATATGCGAAGTGACAATAAGTAGTGATCAAACTGTCAAACAAAATGTGTAGTATTTTTATGCTACAAAAGGCCAACAATCAAAGTCCAACTACTCTTCCAAAAATTGTCAATTAAAAACAGTGGTATTAAATGGCCAACTAAACATAAAGACAAACAACCCTACCATATATAAAGTATAAGACAATTGGTCTGAATGAAGGAGCTTTCACTAGGTTTACTAATGCTACGAATGGCTTAAAATGGTTAAAGTCCAATAATAAGCATGTAAATTTAGTATTGTAAACTGAATTTATGGTAATAAGATGTTTAATATGTGAGGACAAAAACAACACGTCCCTCAGAATTTCACAGACTTAAAACTATTTGTGATAGATTAATAAGTAAACAAGTAGTTACCTATACCATCTCCTCTATACTGGTCACTTGTAGGTGTTGATATGGCATAACCATTGTTTCTACTGAAAATTAAAATATACAAAATTAAATGAATTATTTGGGCTTTTACCTTCAGTGTCACTAGAGGTTCTGTTAGCTAACATCATACAATGATATCCCCTCTAATATTCTTCTAAATCTATAAACTATTCATCTTAATCTATAAAGTATTCATCTTGACCTTGCAGACTATCATCTCAACCTTATTCATAGCACTGCCTCTGGTGGTGGGTAACGATAATACATGTATCAAACGTCATTGTCGGCTCTATGGTCGGGTTGTTGTCTCTTTGACACATTCCCCATTTCCATTCTCAATTTTATAAGGCATTAAAAAATTCTAAGACAGAAGTAACTTTGTATATTCTAATATGGGAATACAAAGTTAAACTATAATTGTAACCTTGAACTTGCAGATTGACATTCTAACCTTATTTGTGACAAATGCTCTGGTATTGAAAGCAAAATTATATTACCAAGTATCATTAAAAATTCAAGGCATACAACAGTTTTGAGATGGCACACTACTTGCACAGACAGAATGATTCCTATATCCCCTCCCAAACTTCATTCAAAACTAATTTAATTTTGAAATCTTCGATAAACTTTTTTGCCCTACACCTTAAATCTAACTGAGTACTTCTCAGCTTAGATATTTATCTCCATTATAAATTATACATATGTATACTTATTGCAGCAATCACATCTCATAAACACAGATAATTACAGATTTACTTACCAAAAAAATATAATAGGACACTCTAGTGTAGCAGCAAAATTAAATGCAGCATGTGCATCACCTTCTGATGCTGCACCTTCTCCAAAGTAACATATCACACATAACTTCTTACCTGCCCTCTTTAAGGCATAGGCAGAGCCAGCAGCTGAAATAAAGTAAACTTATTCAATAACTATACAATGGTTATCTCAAAACAACTATAAATCATATATTAAAATAAAACTCTGAAAAGTCACATCATAAAAATGGAAAAGATGCTTGTCTTATGGACCTATCATAGCATTAAAGGAGTCAAGCTAGGAACCCTAATAAACGGCCCTGTAAAGGTTTAAATTTTAAATTTTTATTGTTTAAGTAAATATAATGTGTATGTTTTGTTAAATGTGATATATTTGAAAGTATAAGAAGAAAAATTATAAATCTGCTTCATATTAATAAATATATTAGCCTGAAAGAGGAATAGATTTCATTTTCGTTCAATTTTCTTGAAATTTGTCAACCCCTCACCCATTGAAATTTTGGTTGAAAACTAAAGAATATGGTAAATCAAGAATATTTTGGTAAAGAGTGGCAACACTGTTAATTTTTCAGAAAACTGTCATAAAATTTGCAGTATTCAGCAAAAAATCAGGTTTTAACGAAATTCATCTACATTTATGACGTCACAAATTCATCACTAATGAGGCAATTGGTGAAAAAATCATTTTTAACTGAATCACTTGGACATTCTAACATTTGTTTTCAAAAATTTTCACAACATTATCATTATTAAAATAAGTCTCATAACATTTGGTTGAGGCTAACTTAAGTAGAGAACAGAAACTAAAAATTCAGCAATTTTTCTATTTGTAAACACGCATAACTCTAGAACGGTTGTGTATAAGTTTTATAACAATCGGTTGAGACAAACTAAAATATTCAGCAATTTCTATGTTTATAAAGGGACATAACTCAAGAATGGTAAAAGTGTCGCTACCAAATTTCGTATTTAATCTGTATTATGTAGTAATAAGCATTGTGTATAAGTTTCATAACATTTGGTTGAGGCAAACTAAAGTTAGAAAACAGAAACAAAAAAATTTGTACTTGATCTTAGTTTTGTGGTAATGAATTTTGTGTATAGGTTTCATAATGTTTGGTTGGGGCAAACTTAAGTTACAGAATGGAAACTAAAAATTTTGCAATCATTCGATTTATAAAGGGGCATAACTCAATAATGGTTAAAGTGACATTACCCAAATTCAACTTGATCTGTGTTTTATCAGTGTAAGTCAAAATTAAACATTGCATTGTATAAAGCATTGATTGTAGTTGATTCAACTATAATCATGGACAAAGGAAGATAACTCCAATTTTAAAAATTACTTGATATTTAGAAGAAAATAAAAATTTTGCAATTTTTCCATTTATAAAGGGGCATAACTCTAGAACGGTTAAAGTGACACCACCAAAATTCAAACTTGATCTGTGTTTTGTGGTAATAAGCATTGTGTATAAGTTTCATAACATTTGGTTGAGGCAAACTCAAGTTAGAGAACGGAAACCAATTTTGGGACTTACGAACATAAGGACGGATGTACATACAGACGGACAAGGGTAAAACTTAATGCCCCCTCCGCAACGGCGGGGGCATAAAAAACCTGATTTTTAGGGCCAAAATTATGAGTTAGTGGACCAACTCCTTTGTGTATACATTGTATAACAAACTGTATTACTATTAGATATGTTAAAAAAGTGAAGCGTTTCAACAAACAAATTTCAATAAAACTACAATGGGGAAAAGTCAAAATAAATGTAAATGTGTGGACATGATAACTGTTTCCAAAATAAGATTCATCAGTTTCTCTTCTGAACAAAATTTTGGAAGCAAAATACATCAAGCATTTAAGAGCATGTTCACACTCACTAAGGGCTTTGACAGACCAGCCAAAACAAAGGCCAGGAAGCTTTAAGAATCTTATAAACTATCCATATACTCTGTATTCTCCATATTTTCATGGGTTCAAATTAAGAAATCAATTCTATGTTGGTCCTATATCTATTAATGCTCTAGCCATATGAGGATCTAACTGTTAAGGGTACTACTAAAATTTGTCTGCTTCAAAATACAAATGTTAATGCTAATTTTAAATTAGTTATGTTCTATAATAAAAAGATATAAAAAACATGTTACCTTGAGGCATTTGCGTTGCTAGTGTTGATGATATTGTAACAAAATTTAAATCTTTAGAACCGTAATGAACTGGCATCTGTCTACCTTTACCAATGTCTTCACAGTTACCGTAACACTGATTCATAAACTGGTCTAGTGTAAAACCTCGCCACATCATCACTCCTACAAATTAAAGAACCTTAGTGAGCGCGCTCACATACCCCACGTCCCCACATTGTCATTGGAGAAATAAAATATGTGTAAGAAAAAAAAATTGTATGAGAAAAAAAAATTGAATCATAATTTCCTGTCAATATGCACATCTACATAGTATGTCCTTATTATCTACAAAGTTTCATGAAATTATGTTGTGTGGTTTCAGAGGAGTTGCTATGCCAAACTGTTGTAGAAGTACATTGAAGCAAATAAGTTCAAAGGGGCGTAACTTCTAGAAAAAAAATTGAATCATAATTTCCTGTCGATATGCACATCTACATAGTATGTCCTTATTATCTAAAAAGGTTTCATGAAATTCTGTTGTGTGGTATCAGAGGAGTTGCGATGACAAACTGTTGCAGTAGTACATTGAAGCAAATAAGTTCAAAGGGGCGTAACTCCTAGAAAAAAAATTGAACCGTAATTTCCTGTCGATATGCACATCTACATAGTATGTCCTTATTATCTAAAAAGGTTTCATGAAATTCTGTTGTGTGGTATCAGAGGAGTTGGGATGACAAACTGTTGCAGTAGTACATTGAAGCAAATAAGTTCAAAGGGGCGTAACTCCTAGAAAAAAAAATTGAACCGTAATTTCCTGTCGATATGCACATCTACATAGTATGTCCTTATTATCTAAAAAGGTTTCGTGAAATTCTGTTTGTGGTTTGAGAGGAGTTGCGATGACAAGAAACAGGACTGACGGACTGACGGACGGACAGACAGACAGACGGACGGGTCAAAAACATTATACCCTCCGCAACTCGTTGCGTGGGGTATAAAAATGTAAATTGATTCCTACACTGGTTTAACCTGAACCCTCGCCACTTCATTACACCTGCAACAATTGTAAACTTGATTCATTAACTGGTCTAGTGTAAAACTTGCCACATCATCACTCCTACAAAAAATTCGTAAGGGTTCCGCAGAACACAGTGTCTCACCTACTTTTGCTGTTAATCGCAGGCTCAACAAAAATGAGGAAAAAAAATAATAACAATATTCCTTTCAATACAATCTTTTGATTGTAAGAAGCTTCTGCCCAAGTTTGGTTAAAATCCAGGATAGTTTATAAATCTAATAAATGTTTTAAATCTTTAACTGCAGACTGCAGGTAATGTTAACTGGAAGAAAAACTAAGTCCATTTATAAGTAAAATACGGATAAACAGGTACAAAATTTTAACAAAATTTCCTTCTAGATACTAGCTTTTGATCATAAACAAGCTTCTGACCAAGTTTGGTACAAATCCAGGATAGTTTAAGAAAGTTATTAAAATTTTAAAAACTTTAACCACAGAGTGAATGTTATGTTTCTTGGCAGAAAAAATATGTCCATTTATAAGTTAAATACAGAAAAAATGGAATTTTGTTTTTTACAAATTTACTTCTGGATACTATCTTATGATCATAAACAAGCTTCTGTCCAAGTTTGGTAGAAATCCAGGATAGTTTAAGAAAGTTATTAAAATTTTAAAAACTTTAACCACAGAGTGAATGTAATGTTTCCTGGCAGAAAAACTAAGTCCATTTATAAGTAAAATACGGAAAAACAGGATATTTTTTTTACAAAATTTACTTCTGGATACTATCTTATGATCATAAACAAGCTTCTGTCCAAGTTTGGTAGATATCCAGGATAGTTTAAGAAAGTTATTAAAATTTCAAAAACTTTAACCACAGAGTGAATATTTGTAGACGCCGCCGACGACGCCGACGGAATGTAGGATCGCTATGTCTTGCTTTTTCGACAAAAGTCGAAGGCTCGACAAAAATGTAAATTGTTTCCTTAACTGGTTTAACCTAAACCTTCACCACTTCACAACTCCTGCAACAATTGTAAACTTGATTCATTAACTGGTCTAATGAAAAACCTGCCACATCATCACTTTTGCTTATGATTGTCGAGCCTTCGACTTTTGTTGAAAAAGCGAGACATAGCGATCCTACATTACTTCGGCGTCGTCGTCAGCGGCATCCACAAATATTCACCCTGTGGTTAAAGTTTTTGAAATTTTAATAACTTTCTTAAACTATCCTGGATTTCTACCAAACTTGGAAAGAAGCTTGTTTATGATCATAAGATAATATCCAAAAGTAAATTTTGTAAAAAATAATTCCATTTTTTCCGTATTTTACTTATAAATGGACTTAGTTTTTCTGCCAGGAAACATTACATTCACTCTGTGGTTAAAGTTTTTGAAATTTTAATAACTTTCTTAAACTATCCTGGATTTCTACCAAACTTGGAAAGAAGCTTGTTTATGATCATAAGATAGTATCCAGAATTAAATTTTGTAAAAAAAAATTCATTTTTTCCGTATTTTACTTATAAATGGACTTAGTTTTTCTGCCAGTTAACATTACATTCACTCTGTGGTTAAAGTTTTTAAAATTTTAACAACTTTCTTAAACTATCTTGGATTTGTACCAAAATTGGACAGAAGCTTGTTTATGATTAAAAGCTAGTATCTAGAACTTAGAAGGAAATTTTGTTAAAATTTTGTTCCTTTTTTTCCGTATTTTACTTATAAATGGACTTAGTTTTTCTTCCAGTTAACATTACATACAGTCTGCAGTTTAAGTTTTTAAAACATTTATTAGATTCATAAACTATCATGGATTTTTACCAAACTTGGACAGAAGCTACTTACAATCCAAAGATAGTATAGAGAGGAATATTTTTATTAATTTTTTTCCTCATTTTTGTTGAGACTGCGATTAACAGCAAAAGTAGGCGAGACACTGGGTTCCGCGGCACCCTTACAAATTTTTTTTTCTAAGGACTCAAATTGTAATTTAACAAAGTAACTGTACAACTACATCAGATACACTCTTGCATTCTGTCACGATACTCAAACAGACACACCAAGTTCATCTTAAAAGCAAAGCTCATTAAAGTAATACACTGAACATAATTTAAGTGACATTTTTAATTAGTTCTTATATTATCCTAACAATTATTGATCTTCTGGTAATTAGGGAAATATGTCATAAAATTAAGATCTCTCAAAAACTTTTCAAAGAAGTTCTGAAAGCTTTTTACTTTAAATTAAAACAGACTATCTATTGTGTTACCTGCTTCCCTGTACTGTCCAAACACTACATCCTGGGGATCACAAGCAGCTGCTGATCCTATATGTGTACCCTCCTCTCCATAGTTTGTCATGTAAAATGATATTCTTCCTTGACGTTGTGATTCGTACAGAATACGATCCATGGTGTTCAGCAGAGTCATACTGTGATACATCTTCTGGACTGTTTCTTTGTCTAACTACAAAAACATAAACCAGTAACACTACAATTTCACATTTTACCAACACCAAGACTAAAACTTACAATGTAATTTGCTATAATTCTTTAATGTATCTCAAGTGGTTCAGTTTTTTGCAAAAGATAAAGTAAAATGGTCAACAAAGAATATATACATTGTGCAGGTTTGTATTTCCTGTATGCAAAATAATTGTATGGACTGTATTACTGTGGATTCATTTATTTTCAAATTCATGTATTAAATATATCATGATATATACAAATCTTCATGCAATTGGTTTATTCTATTTCAATTTTATGATGAGCAATTTAAAAAAATTACTGTCCACGAGAACTTAGTTTAATTTTAGTATTATTATATAGGTCCAATTTCCTTTGAAATCTTGGAATTGTGAATAAAAAACCAAGCTCTGAAGGGAAAGATTCCATTTCCCCCAAAAATAACCTTGTTTAAAACTAACCTTAGGATCTAAACCTCCTGGTATTATTTCTCCTTTAGCATTCATTACTCGGTAGACAGGTATTCCTTTGAAGTCATCTGGTTTAATAAATTCTAACTTGGTAGAATACTCTGATCGGGATCCTGGAAACTGTGGTCGATCCTTATAAAACAAAAGAGAAAAATAAAATTAATACCATTTTTGGGATTAGATTTCCAATACATGCCAAAATAGCAAAAAATATGTTCTATTTCTATATCGTTTAATATCATCAAAAGATATAATATTCATGAATATAAAAAGAACGAGATGTGGTATGATTGCCAGTTTCACAACTATCCATCAATATGTATCTTTTAAGCATAAAGTAGTAATATGTATTTTTTGGGGTGTCAAAATGTGTATCTTTTTGAGCATAAAGAATTATTATTTATTTATTCTATTTTTTAACACAGACACGGGATACATAAAAGTTACAATCACAAGTGTGAGACAAGATTTTTTTAGTACATATATGCAGTAAAACAATTAACGGTAAGCCATTCATCTGTGATAACAATTGAAAATAATGAAGAATGTGTCCATGAGATACAAGTGCCCCCAGTTGTAAGTATAAGGTAGATTCTGCAATGTTTCCATTTAAAAAGGGACATAACTCAAGGATGGTGAAAGTGACGCCACCCAAATTCAACCTTGATCTCAGTTGCGTTGTAATAGATAAGTATTGTGTATAAGTTTCATAACATTTGACTGAGGCAAAATAATAAAGAGAAATAACTCAAGAACTATGAAAGTGAAGCCACTTTACTTCAAACTTGATCTGTGTTTGGTGGTAATAAGCATTGTGTATAATTTTAATAAAATTTGGTTGAGGCAAACTAAAGTCAGTCAGGGGTACTACTTGTACAAGTAATCTTTATTTACTTGAAGAAGTAAATAGTAATATACTTATGTAAGTAAATTATAATGTTTGAATAATCTCTCCTTAATTTTCTCAAAAATTTACTTGTATAAGTAATTTTTTTTTACAATCCCGAAAAATTCTCAAGTTTTGAGATGTAAAAACATGCCTTTAACAAATTTTCTCAGGTTGGCTCATAATTTTTTTTATAAGAGTTCAATGTTTCATCTCATTAATTCAACAAAGAAACTAATTGCGCAAAGATCTTAAGTATTTGCGCAAGGCCTTCAAAAATTGCCCCTAATGGGGTTTTGTAAATGAGCAGTGTTCTAAAGATAACAGACAAATGAGATTTTCATTGTCCATGAAATTACACTTAAATGATAAGAAACGACATCTGCAAAGGACAGACAATTAAAAATTCTATTAGAGCAAAAAGTCTGAAGAAATTCAAGAAAAGAAGATGGGATGACTTTTTTACTTGTATCTAAGTAAAAAAAATCTGAATGTCTAAGGGACATATCTAAGCCAAAAAATAATTTACCTGTACAAGTAAATAAAATACATTCGTATAAGTATCCTACAAATTTACTTATATAAGTATATTAATATTTACTTCTTCAAGTAAATAAAAATTACTTGTACGAGTAGTACCACTGACTGACTAAATTAGGGATCCGGATGTACGGAAAGATGTACAGACATACAAGGGTAATTTCCTTTCCGCCGCGGTAAGGGCATAAAAAACATATTATATCTGTTAGTTTCTAAATATCTGTTAGTTTCTAATTTTTAATGATTAAAAAATATAACCGGAGTCCATGTGTAAAATGCGACTAATGTAACAACACCAACCACATTTTGACGACTGGAAGACGATGACAGTTGTCTAGCTTGGGAACCTATTATCTTTGTTATTCTTGGTGAGAGAAAACGTCCTAGCAATGCCATTTCGTTTTCTTCGACAGATATGTTGTCCTTCAAAAGAAATACATAGTAAACAACTGTTTAATGGAAAACTCTAGAGAACGTTCACAAGGGAGTACTAGTTTCAGACCAATCACGTAATCTGTTATGATAATTACTCTGTCGGCGTAATCCATATCAAAATTACCATTTTTCACAAACACATAGAAAACTGAAAAGCTACACCAAGGATTTATAGTATTTTTTACTATACAAATCCTTGGCTACACGTATAGAAATAAATATAAAAACAACACGAACCCATAGAAAAACCAGGGGATTGGGGTGGATCTCATGTTATCCGGGAGTTAAACCGTTTTCAAGACGTATTTCGGTAGCCTGCCATCCTGACTCAATCTAATACTTCGTGGAGCAGTGAGCCAGGATCCCAGGCTAGTGTTTCGGTTGTAATGATTCCAGCAAATCTCTAATGACAGTGTTGTTTATGCAATTCCCTGGTTTTATTTAGTGATTTGCCTGCAAGAGAAAATGATAAAACGGAGTAGTACTTAAAAGCAACGTGCTCAAGAAGTCTAACTTAACTTTTTAAGGTATAAAGGTTAAAACTTCGGTAATAAGAGTTTGTTTCCCCCCTGTTTGTTCGTAATTTTTAAACACAGTTTGACCAGGCTGAGTGTTTATTGTCAATACAGTTCATAAGAGTAAATTTTTAGGCAACTTGGAGGCGATTTTAGAGAAGAACTTGCATGTAGTCAACATGGGAACCAATTTAAACGACACTGTGTGACAACTCAGTGCAATTTTGTCAAACCAATCTTAAAAAATACCAAGAAAAAGGGAACTAATAAGGTTTTACACGTTCTTATTTTATTCTGAACATGTTTATCTTTGAAGATGTTATAACTTTATATTGAAAGGGTTTTTGACAAAATTTAGGCTATTGTATGTCCCTTTGAATAAATATATTTGCGGATGTCAATCAAATGATATTATATGGTCTCATATAAAATTTTGGAATATAGCTGACATTTCACAACATTCAATTTTTTGGTAACCGGCAGTAGACATTGAATGTTCATATCAACACTTTACACGACAAATTGCATATCTTGTATACAATTAGTCTGTTTCGAAAATTTACTTCTCAATACTAGCAGAGAATATAATACATCATATATTCTCTGATACCTGGGACTATTATGTCATGTCCCAGCTGATACCAGGTAAAGTTTTCGTTTGATTTTTAATACCAGCTGTTGTTTCCTTGACATTTAGCCCAAAACTTTACTTTGCAATGACAAGGGGAAAAGTAGTACATATTTGATGGAAAGCAGATACTAGTTGCCTTCATTTTCCTTTCAAAATTTTGAGGTTAAGTTAGTCATCATTTTTCAGTATTTTTTTTTATATTTTAACGCTGTGTTTCGTTCTCTCACTTCGTGAAATTGTACACCAGAATATTTAAAGCATCTTGCTGCAAAAATCTATATAAACATTTTGTTTTTAACTTGTTAATTTGCATTTCCTAGTTACAAAGTTTTAAAAAAAACTAATCCTGTACTACTACTTTTTTATTGTTTCGAGTCATTCTCAATTATCATTATTAGTTGTGGTGGAAAGTTACTAATCTGAATGAATAAAGTCGAGGAAAATAGCTTTTCTGGTGTAATCTCCATACTTTTGTTTAGTTTTTTTTTGTATAGTAAATGTAACTACTCACTTTCTCTGAACAAACTTAATCATAAGAATATATGGGATAGTGATTGACCAGATAGTAGTAGTATGAAAAGGCCGATTCTGCCGCAATCACATTTTCAAGGGGAAATCCTAATTAGGACCCCCAGCCCAGACGGCCAAATGCAAACGGACGGCATCCCTATTGAGCATAGGGTAAATACAAGAATGGCATATGTATTCGATGGTAGAAAAGTCGCTCCAGAGGATAGTGGGGATAAGGATACCTTAAAGGGAAGGATGTCACAGATTAAAATAAATAAAGATATGACATCCGAAAGAAATATGATGGATTTCTTTCTGGAGAATGAAGAAGATTTGAAGGATAACACCCCAACCCCCCAAAGGCAGCAGCAGTGCTGCAATGCTCCAAACATAGTGCAGATGGATGAGCATACCGAGCAGTGTCAAAAATGCGGTTCACAATCCACCAAGTCGCGATTTGAGCATCATCAACTAGGGGAGCAGAAGACCACTTGCAATGTTCCGCTCAAGAGGAAGAAGGGTCAGTTCTGCAAGAGCAAGCCCGGGAAGGATGGTCTCTGCTGGAGACATAGCAAGCAACCACGCCAGCAGGAGGAGGAGGAGACCATCCCAGTCGAGGGTAAGATGGTGGTAAAAGAGACCATGAAGACCCTCCGTCAAATAGCTAAGGATGAGGGTCTGAGGGGGGTCAGTAGGAAGAACAAGGAGGCCTTGGTGAAGCTCATCGAGGAGAAAACCACCCATAAATTTGCCCGCCAGGAAGTCTTCAGCAAGAAGCAGCTCAAAGCGCTAGCAAAGAATCGTGGCCTCACCAAGTACTCTCAGCTCAAGAGAGACGATCTGATCCAGCTGGTGGAAGAGGACATCAAAAACGCTCCAGTCGAGGATGAGATCAAGGTCATCGATAGGCGGGAAGCTCTGAATGGCGTATTTGGCACGGTCGTCATCGAACCCGCGAAGCCGCACGATATGACCACTTTTCTGAAGGTAAGTCGGAGCACCATCACCAGCGCCATCTCGAATGCACTCGTTCAAAAGAAGGGATTGAAGGTGCACTTAGTGCTTCTAGCAGAGCTGGTGAAGACCAACCTCGCGACCGGAGAAAATACCTACATCACCCCTACCTTCAGATCACGCACGACAATGATCACGGAATCTGACGACCTCGAATTGGAGATTGCCTTCATGATGGAGAAGGTCAAGGAAAATATGGCAAAGTACATGCGGGAAGGGAGCGGGTGGACTTTCAGCAGCGTCGAGAAGCTAGAAATCCACCTCAACCAATTCAAGCCACTCAAGGGGGGCTCCTTCATACCAACCCCATCGGCTCTCGTGAAAAAGAAGGCGATCGTCAATGTGAAAAATGAGGATGATCGCTGCCTCCAGTGGGCAGTGCTGGCAGCCCTTCACCATGAGGAAGTCGACCAGAAATCCACCAACCGCGTATCGCAGTACAAGAAATGGGAAGAAGAGCTAAAATTCGAAGGCATCGACTTCCCAGTCTCGCTCAGGGCGATCGATAAATTTGAGAGGCAGAATCCCACAATCAACGTCAACGTCTATGGCTTCAACGGCGTAAAGAAGGGTGAGGATGAGGAAGAGGATCTTCAGATTTACCCCCTCAGAATATCTAAGAATACGGGCCCCACCCACGTAGATCTCCTCTTCTTGACTCGCGAAGGTAAGCAGCATTACTGCTGGATCAAGAGCCTCTCACGACTCTTGAGCTCTCAAATCTCTGAGCACGGTCATGAGCTTTTCTTCTGTCGCAGATGCCTTTCCCACTTCTCCAGGCAGAATATCTTGGACGAGCATATGGAATATTGCAGCAAGAAAGATGCAGTCAGGATCGAGATGCCGGAAGAGGGGACCACCATAGCCTTCCATAGTATCAAAAAGATGATGAGAGTCCCCTTCGCGATCTACGCGGATTTCGAGTGCTTTACAGAGAAGCTCGACACCTGCCAGCCGGATCCATCCCACTCCTACACGAATGCCTACCAGCTTCAGCGACCTTCAGGCTTCTGCTATCACGTGAAATATGCTCACGGAGACTACAAGGATCCGGTCGTCTACTGCGGGGAGGATGCGGCAAAGAAATTCGTGCAGTGCGTGGAGGAAGAAGTGCAGGCCATCGCCAAGCTATACAAGGAGAATAAGCCCATGGAGCTGACTGACGACGATAAGGTGAGCTTCGCAGAAAGCACGCACTGCTACATTTGCGGAGACGAATTGGGAGAGGATAAGGTCCGGGACCACGACCATCTCACCGGGAAATATCGCGGCGCAGCGCACAACCAGTGCAATCTGGATTTCCAGCTTCCGAAGCACGTCCCCATCCTCTTCCATAATTTGAGCGGGTACGACGCCCACATCTTTGTCAAGGAGCTTGGCCACACCGAGGGTAAGATCAACTGCATCCCCAATACCGACGAGAAGTACTGTAACAAAATTGGCGTCCATCTATTAAAGTTGTATAGGATTTTACGGATTTTCGCGTATGTCTCATCAAGGGGATATAAGTAGCGCCTTTCATGAATTTATAAGTCAACTGCGATTGTCGGTTCCCTTTAAGGAAACTTGTCCCCCCCCAAATTTGTGTATTGATATTGCTTTAATGGTATCGATACATTACTTTTGTTGTTATGTAGTTATTGTGTAAAGTATGGATAATTATGCTTTCAGTTGTTGCTGAATTTACCTTTATTTTGCATGCTCATGTGTGAAAATCCCAGTTCAAACATGGTTAACTGTTAAACTTTTATAATTCTTGCCTTTGTTTTTATATTCGGAACACCTCTCTTTTGTTCATTTCAATTGAAGTACACAAACGTTTTACCAAACACCCCGAACATAATTTTGGTAATCACCAGTTCCGGTTTTGGTAATTTAGGTATTTTCCTAAATGGTAAATGGTAAACCAAAATGGTAAATGGTAAACCAATTCGGTAATTGGTTTACCTAAGTATAAATACAGCGGAACATTCACTAAGTCTTCAGCTCATATTTTACCCTGGGCAAGTAACTTTCGCTAATTCCAAGCGTTATAATAAAATTAAGTACCAGTTACCAGACCAAGTCGGTAGAACCAGTTACCAAGCAGACGACAGATAACCATGTCTGAGGAGAATAGGTCCGTACATATTTTGGTTTGTTAATTCCTTTACGAGTTACACACGGAAATAACTTATTAAGTTAAACTTTATCTTTTGGCATTGAATTTGATTTACCATTTGCCGATTACCCAACTATAATAGTAAACTTTCTGGGTATATTTTTCCGCTATCCATTTTCTTTCATTTCACGATAGAAGGTTAATAATATATTTATCTATAAGATTATGATATAGTTAAGTTATTTAATATTTATCTGTATTGTTGATAATTAATGCATCTTAAAGTTAATATAAGTTGATTTTTATTTAACGAGTCTGTTATTCCTACAAACACAAATACGGAGAGTTACATACAAAACACACAAACACTTCCACAGGCCAAAAACATATTTCCAGATACACCCCTTTTTTTATCCAAGTCTTCACCTTACCAGAGTAACCAACCTAACCAGGGTGTGGAAAGAAACCAGAGTACCACGAAACCAGGGTACCACGCTACCAAAGAAGGGTCTCCCGTCATAACTTTTATTTCATATATATAATTATGCATTCTTACAAGAACATTCTTATAGCAACACACTAAGGGATAAACATTTATAGTTTAACACTAAGGCCCGACCGCTCGGTTTTCGTTACAGTGGTGGCAGCGGAGGCACGTACCTACATTTTTATATTCTTACAATAAGTGTAATTATATTCAAGATAGGCATAAATAAACATAAATAAAATGGATAGCACGGAAAATCAATTTGAAACACCTAGGTTAACTGCCCAGGGTAGACCAGTGCTCCCCCGATCTCGGTCCTGTGAAATTTTCCATGATCTGACGCCGACCGGAGAGATAGGCATAAGAGTGAACCAAGATCAATGGCCCTCACAAGAGAATACGAATAGATACGAAAAGGATGGTATACATCATGCTGACAATAGGCCATTGTCAGGGGATCTATCACCATCAAGGAAAGTGGCCATTGACCAAGCGAAAAACCCGGAAGTTTCAAATAGGGCAACGGTTGTGCATTTGGAAAAAAATGCAGCGCATACGGTAAAACAGAATTTTGGTGAAGAGTCAAGGACTCTTTTGGACCATGCTGCCAGAGGGTCTAGGTATGGGTTTTGGAGTCAGAAAGCAGGGGGTTCTGCTGAGGGAGACTCCGGGAATACAAGACGAGTCGCGACGTCTTGTGAATCCGATGCCCGACGGGGTAGATGGGATTCGGGAGATTTACCTAGGACTTTGGACCGGGGCGTACCCCATAATCAGGGGGCAACGTACCAAGCATTACCTTTGACGTCCCGCGGACGATTCAGAGTGGGGGTTAACGGGACCGACCATGAACACCGAACTGATGAAATGACCAGTAATATAAATTATGCTGGCATTAGCAATGAACCAAATTATGAGCGTGATTATGATATAAACTTACAAAATACAAAATACCACAAAAAGAAACCAGCACTTTATGATGGGGAGGGTAATTGGGAAGACTATTTAGTTCAGTTTGAATTAATTGCAGCAATTAACAAATGGTCTGACATAGAGAAAGCTTTAGAACTAGCTATTAGCTTAAGAGGTACCGCCCAAAGTATTTTAACTGATTTAAGACCAGAGATGCGGACCAATTTTATCCAACTGACAGCCGCCTTAGCTTCTCGTTTTCAACCAGAAAACCAAGCAGAAATGTACAGGGCGCAAATGAAAAGTAAAATACGCGGACGCACAGAACAAATACCTGTGTTAGGCCAAGACATAAAACGTCTAGTAAGATTGGCGTATCCATCAGCTCCAATGGAGGTTAGGGAACATTTAGCACGAGATTGTTTTATTGATTCCTTAAATGATGCTGACATGGAATGGGCTATCTTCCAGGCCAAAGCAAAAAATATTGATAACGCCATTCAAGTAGCTCTTGAATATGAAGCATTCCAAAATGGCAGACGTAAACACGGCACTAAGCCAGTACGTGCTGTAAATGATAATTTTGATTTAAATAGGGAAATTTATTTGTCTGAACAAGTTGATGACATTTCAGGTCGTCTTGCAAAAATAGAAAATGATGAAAAAAATAAGAAAACTTTTTCTTGTTACCATTGTGGGGTTTCCGGTCATTTTAAAAGGGAATGTCCCCTATTGAATAACCGATCCCAACGGTTTGAAGGTAACAGACCTAACAACTCATTTCCAAGAAAAGTGGCAGACCAAATGACTGGTCGGGGAAACTATTAGTGGCTGAAACTGAGGACCAAGTTTTAGCTGAGACTAATTATGATTTTGAAGAGTCCAAAAATTTTGAGAAATTGAGTCAGATAAAATCAACCAGTTCTGATAGCTTATATGTAATTGCTAGTGTTTTTGACATGAAATTAAATTGTTTGATTGATACCGGGTCCACTGTAAGTGTCCTTAACTCATCCATGTATAATACCATGTCCAAGAGTGTAAAGCCAGAGCTATCCAATGCATGTACTGGTTTACGCATGGCTAATGGAAGTGTAGTTATGCCGATGGGGACTGCTGTATTTCCAGTACAGCTGAATAAAAAAATTGTTTATCACCGTCTCATTGTTGCAGACATAGATATACCAATGATAATTGGATTTGATTTTTTATATAAAAATAGTTGTATATTAGATATGGGAAGGAGAACCGTAGAAATTGACGGACAATTTATTACCTGTCAAAGAGAACATTGTTTAAATTCTATTTTTAAAATTTCGTCTGTTGAAGATGTAGAAATTCCACCCACTTGTGAAATGATTGTCCAGGGAACAATATTACAGGGTACACCACATAAAGTAACTGGGTTAATTGAACCGGCAGGCCCTTTTCTCACCGAAAATGGCTGTCTTATTGCCAAGGCAGTGGTAAATCCTAGTCAGCAGTACTTACCTGTCCGCATTATCAATCTTAGTGAACAACCAGTTCAGTTATATAGGGAAGCAATTATTGGTCGATGTGAATTAATCAACAGTGATACAATAGAAATAAATGTACTGTCTAAACAATTAAATGCTAGGGATACACTGTATCAAATAAGCAACCAAGAAGATGTTCTTCCTGAATATTTACAAAACTTATATGAGAGGTCCATTTCACACTTAGAAAAAGAACAACAAGTCAAGGTTTTTAAACTTTTATCAAAATACAAAACTGCCTTTTCCAGGTGTAAATCAGATTTAGGTAGAACTGATATTGTTAAACACAAGATTGATACTGGGGATACACCACCTTTTAAGATGCAACCCAGGCGTCTACCTATGGCCAAACGAGAAGTTGCATCCAAAGAAATAAAACGCTTACTTGATGACGGAATCATTGAACCATCTAATGGACCATATGCCTCACCTATTGTGTTGGTCACCAAGCCTGACCAGTCCACGAGACTGTGCATTGATTACAGAAAAATTAATCAAGTAACAAAACGGGATTGTTACCCCCTACCGTTAATAAATGACTCCCTTGACGCCCTGGGGGGCTCCTCTTGGTTCAGTAGTATGGACCTAAGCTCTGGATATTATCAAGTCGAGATGGACCCCATTGACAAGGAAAAAACTGCCTTTACCAGCCACGAAGGATTATACCAATTTAAAGTTATGAGTTTTGGCTTATGTAATGCCGTTGCAACTTTCGAAAGGTTAATGGAAACTGTTTTAAGAGGTTTACATTGGAAAACCTGTATCTTGTATATTGATGATATAATCGTGTTTGCTAAAGATTTTGATTCCCATATCCAAAGACTGGATACAGTCTTGGAAAGAATATCCAATGCTGGTCTCAAAATATCACCAAACAAATGTAACCTTTTTCAGAAAAAGGTTAAGTTCTTAGGACACATAGTTTCTGAGGAGGGAGTTTCTACCGACCCACGGAAAATTGAATGTGTTAAAAATTGGCCACCATTAAAAAATGTCCATGATGTCAGAAGTTTTTTAGGAACATGTTCCTACTACCGTAGATTTATTCCTTCTTTTTCCGACATTGCCAGACCTTTGAATAAATTAACTGAAAAAACCGCCAAATTCCTTTGGACAGAGGACTGTGAAACCTCTTTTCAAACGTTAAAAGAAAAGTTAACACAAACTCCTATATTAGTTTACCCCTGTATGAACAGACCTTTTATCTTAGACACCGATGCCAGTGGATATGGTATAGGAGCCGTTCTTTCCCAAGTATATGATGGCATTGAAAAACCTGTTGCATATTATAGTCGTTCTCTCAATAAACAAGAACGCAACTATTGTGTTACTAGACGAGAACTGCTTGCAGTTGTAGAAAGTGTCAAACACTTCCATCATTATTTGTATGGTACTTGTTTCAAAGTCCGTACAGACCATGGAGCCCTTAATTGGCTCTGTAAATTTAAAAATCCAGAGGGTCAAATGGCTAGGTGGATAGAAGTGCTTGAAACTTATAACTACAAAATTGAACATCGCCCAGGGAAACAGCATGGAAACGCTGACGGACTTTCACGCCAATGTTTCCCATGCAATCATTGTTTTCGCCAAGAAACCAAAGATAAGGAATATCAAGAACAATACATCAGAGCTATCCAGTGTAATGAAGTACCAAGTACCAGTTTCCAGGAACCAGTAGATTACTGGTTGTCTCCCAGATCTGAAAAAGAAATCAGAGAGGCACAATTAGCAGACAAAGATTTAAATATTATAATGAAATGGTTGGAAACAAATTCTGGCCAACCTGAGTGGTCCGAAGTTTTAGTTCATAACACAAGTGTAAAAATTTTAAGGACAAAATGGAAACAGTTAATAATAAACAACGGTGTTCTTTACATAAATTACCTTGATGTAGATTCAAATAAGATAATAAAACGGTTACTTATACCTAAAATATGGAGAGATGAAGTGCTCCAAATGTTGCACAATGATCCAGGATCTGGTCACCTCGGAGTCAGTAGGACTCTGGCTCGCACCAAAAGCAGAGTATATTGGCCTGATATTTCTAGAGATGTTAATCTGTGGTGTCAAAAGTGTTTGGTTTGCCAATCCCGCAAACGACCTGCTAGGAACGCTAGAGGTGGCCTTGGTCAATATGCTGTTGGTGCACCTATGGAACGCATAGGTATGGACCTACTTGGTCCCTTACCCCAGTCTCGACAAGGAAATAAATTTATACTTATAGTGTCGGATTATTTTACGCGCTGGATAGAAGCGTACCCCATACCTGATATCCAGGCCCATACCATATGTAGAGTATTCATTGCTGAATTTATTTCTCGGTACGGAATTCCAAGACAAATTCACACTGACCGTGGTGCTCAGTTCACCTCACAACTGTTTAAAGAAATCTGTGATGCTTTTCGCATTGACAAGACTTTCACTACTGCTTTACACCCCCAAAGTGATGGTCTTGTTGAGCGATTTAATCGTACTGTAGAAGATATGCTAAGTAAAGTTGTTTCTCGTGACCAGAAAAACTGGGACGAAGTATTGCCAATGGTGATGCTAGCATACCGCACGTCTGAACATGACAGTACTGGTCAAACTCCGAGCATGATGATGTTCGGTCGTGAAGCAGAATTACCAATTGATCTACTTTTAGGTCTACCACCCCATGTGACACCAAGCACACATTCAGATTATGTAGCAAAGCTGATAAACAGACTCGATCGAATCCATACGGTAGCCTCCAAGAAAATGGAGGGTGCCCGTGACCGACAGAAAAGGAACTATAACATTAAAATAAATAAAACACAATATTCGGTGGGTGCACTGGTTTGGTTACACGATACCACACGGAAAAAGGGACTGTGTCCAAAATTACAAAACCCATGGGTTGGACCCTACCAAATAGTAGAAATCATTTCGGACCTCGTCTATGTAATAAAACAATCACCACAATCCAAACCTAAAGTTATTCACCATGACAGACTCAAACCATATATTTGTTAATGAAGGTTGAATGATATTATATTTTATCCCAAATTAATTATTGCTTTTCGCTTTTCAGTGAGAAAAAGAAAACCTATGACTGCCCCAAGTGTGACCAAAGCTACGACCTTATCAGTCAGCTGAAAAGACACCATTCTGATCGCCATGGGCCCAGATTGAAATGTAATACTGATGGGTGTATTTTCACATGTCCAGAAAGTAGAAGGTACATGCTGAGAAATCACATGTCAGAACAGCATGCCCAATACATCACAGCACCCATGGTAAATTCAGAAAAATATCCGTTGTCACCATTGAGATCACCAACTCCGATTTCCTTATATGAACCAACTGATATAAATGGTAATGAGTTTGATTTCCTTTATAATGCTTGCCAGGAAAGTGGTATTAACCTAGATTTCCCACCTCCCCGTAAGGTTTTAATACAGGAACAGCTGAATGAAAAGGGAGATGCTAATAATAACACCATTCTTACACCTGTCAGTCTCAAACCAAGAGATTTGACCTCTGAATATTTGATGTGTCCGATCTCACCGGAAATACCAACTTATTTTACCTGTTCATCATCAACCCGACCTAGGAATTCCGAGTCCAATCCACCAACCACCACATCGGCTCTACCAGTTACCGCACCTATTTCTCCAACACCTACTTTTTCAGCCAGTTTTCAGTTACCAGATGGAAGTAAGTATACCTGTACTACTTCCCTGGTACCTGATCCCAGCAACCCGAAAGAAACGAAAAAAAGGACGCCGAAACACAGTGTGAGATTATGGATTTGGCAAATTACCAGAAGTATCTAAAATTTGTAGAAATTATGAACTTGTTTAAAAATTAATTTGGTGCCTTTGTCATTAATGGGGGTTGGATTTAGATTATAGTGTTATTGTGTATATATTTAATGGATGTAGGGGGGTGGACTTTAACTTTATATTGATATTGTGTTCATTTCATGATTGTTTAACCTGTTTAAATATGTAACTTGTTTTTAGGAACATTCGTCTTGCGAAGAAGATATGTTGGTGTTATATAAACATTCGTTAAAATACACGGAAAACAATGTATTAAAGAACATTCGTCTTGCGAAGAGGATATGTTGGTGTTATATAAACATTCATTAAAATACACAGAATTAGTTGCGATTAAGGAACATTCGTCTTGCAAAGAAGATATATTGGTGCTCTATGAACTTTTAGCGGTAATAAAAGATCTGAAAAGACTGGGATATCAGGCTTCGCTTGAAGCCCCGTAAATTATGAACAATGAACATTTCAAAGACTGTAATATATATAGATATTGTTATATATTGTTGTATATGTATGTTACAAAAATATTTCATATTATTGATGTTGAACCTTTATTTTTCTAATATTCAATGAATACTTATGTAAACTATGTTTGAGGACAAACATTATTTTTCAAAGGTGGGGAAAGTGTAACAAAATTGGCGTCCATCTATTAAAGTTGTATAGGATTTTACGGATTTTCGCGTATGTCTCATCAAGGGGATATAAGTAGCGCCTTTCATGAATTTATAAGTCAACTGCGATTGTCGGTTCCCTTTAAGGAAACTTGTCCCCCCCCCAAATTTGTGTATTGATATTGCTTTAATGGTATCGATACATTACTTTTGTTGTTATGTAGTTATTGTGTAAAGTATGGATAATTATGCTTTCAGTTGTTGCTGAATTTACCTTTATTTTGCATGCTCATGTGTGAAAATCCCAGTTCAAACATGGTTAACTGTTAAACTTTTATAATTCTTGCCTTTGTTTTTATATTCGGAACACCTCTCTTTTGTTCATTTCAATTGAAGTACACAAACGTTTTACCAAACACCCCGAACATAATTTTGGTAATCACCAGTTCCGGTTTTGGTAATTTAGGTATTTTCCTAAATGGTAAATGGTAAACCAAAATGGTAAATGGTAAACCAATTCGGTAATTGGTTTACCTAAGTATAAATACAGCGGAACATTCACTAAGTCTTCAGCTCATATTTTACCCTGGGCAAGTAACTTTCGCTAATTCCAAGCGTTATAATAAAATTAAGTACCAGTTACCAGACCAAGTCGGTAGAACCAGTTACCAAGCAGACGACAGATAACCATGTCTGAGGAGAATAGGTCCGTACATATTTTGGTTTGTTAATTCCTTTACGAGTTACACACGGAAATAACTTATTAAGTTAAACTTTATCTTTTGGCATTGAATTTGATTTACCATTTGCCGATTACCCAACTATAATAGTAAACTTTCTGGGTATATTTTTCCGCTATCCATTTTCTTTCATTTCACGATAGAAGGTTAATAATATATTTATCTATAAGATTATGATATAGTTAAGTTATTTAATATTTATCTGTATTGTTGATAATTAATGCATCTTAAAGTTAATATAAGTTGATTTTTATTTAACGAGTCTGTTATTCCTACAAACACAAATACGGAGAGTTACATACAAAACACACAAACACTTCCACAGGCCAAAAACATATTTCCAGATACACCCCTTTTTTTATCCAAGTCTTCACCTTACCAGAGTAACCAACCTAACCAGGGTGTGGAAAGAAACCAGAGTACCACGAAACCAGGGTACCACGCTACCAAAGAAGGGTCTCCCGTCATAACTTTTATTTCATATATATAATTATGCATTCTTACAAGAACATTCTTATAGCAACACACTAAGGGATAAACATTTATAGTTTAACACTAAGGCCCGACCGCTCGGTTTTCGTTACAGTACATCAGCTTCTCCAAGCAGGTGGGTGATCTGGAGATGAGGTTCATCGACTCGTGTAGGTTTATGCTCAACAGCCTGGATACCCTAGCTAAGAATCTCACCCCCGACCAATTCGCGACCGTGAAGACGAGATTCAGCGATCGCCACGAGCTGATGATTCGGAAGGGGGTATTTCCCTACGATTATATGGATGGACCAGCCAAGCTGGAAGAGACTCAGCTCCCACCTAAAGAAGCCTTCTTCAGCACGCTCTCCGGAGAGCATATCAGTGATAAGGATTACGCACACGCTCAGAGAGTCTGGGAGACCTTCGAGTGCAAGACCCTACGCGATTATCACGACCTCTATCTCGAGACTGACGTGCTACTGCTAGTCGACATCTTCGAGAATTTTAGGGATATCTGCATGGCCAACTATGGACTCGATCCTGTCCACTACTTCTCCTCCCCCGGGCTATCATTCGATGCCATGGTAAAAACCACCGGGGTTAGATTGGAGCTTCTTTCCGATCCAGATATGCTGATGATGTTCGAGAGCGGGACAAGGGGAGGGGTGGCCATGATCTCTCATCGTCAAGGTAAGGCCAACAACCCCTACATGGAGACCTACGATCGCTCCCAGCCCACCAAGTATCTCACCTACCTCGATGCCAATAATCTTTACGGGTGGGCGATGGCGCAGCCTCTTCCCACGGGGGACTTTGAGTGGGTGGAGCCGGAGGAGATCGACGAGATCCTGAGCTATCCCGACGACCACGAATATGGCGCCATGGTAGAATGCGATCTCGAATATCCGCAGGATCTTCACGACGCCCACAATGACTACCCTCTCGCGCCCGAGAACGTGGAGATCGGTAAGGTGCGTAAGCTTGTGCCCCATCTAGGCAAGCGCGAAAAGTATACCCTCCACTACAGAAATCTCAAGATGTATCTGGAGATGGGGATGAAGCTTACGAAATGCCGTCGTATCATCAGATTCAGACAATCCCCATGGCTCAAGCACTACGTGGATCTGAATACTGCTCTTCGCGCCAAGGCCAAGACCGACTCCGAAAAAGACTTCTTCAAGCTGATGGTCAACTCCGTCTTTGGCAAGACCATTGAGAATATCCGAAAGCGGGTAGACGTTAGGCTGGTCACCACCGAGAAGCAGGCCCTGAAGCTCGTGGCCAAGCCAAACTTCGATCGCCGCGTCGTCTTCACCGAGAATCTAGCAGCCGTCCACATGAAGAAGACCAAGCTGAAGTTTGATAAGCCGATCTACCTTGGAGCCTGCATTTTAGATATCTCGAAGCTCCTGATGTACGACTTCCACTACGGATTCGTGAGGAAGACCTACGGCAGTAAGGCCCGGCTGCTCTTCACTGATACCGACAGCTTGGCCTATGAGATCCAGACCGACGATTTCTACCAGGATATCACCCCGCACGTTGAGGTTAAATTCGACACTTCCAACTATCCTCCTGAGCATCCCTCTGGCATCCCCACCGGCAAGAATAAGAAGGTCCTCGGGATGTTCAAGGACGAGTGCGGCGGTAAGACCATGACCGATTTCGTGGGGCTCCGGGCGAAGCTATACGCCTTCAGGATGGATGACGGTAAGGCCACCAAGAAGGCGAAGGGAGTCACGAAGAGCGTCATCAAGCGCAGCATCGCCTTCGAGGACTACAAGCGATGCCTGGACACCCAGCAAGAGATCCATCGACCGATGAATATCCTCCGGAGCCATCTCCATCAGATCTACGCGCAGGAGATCAACAAAATCGCTCTTTCCGCCAAAGATGATAAGCGTCACATCCTCCCCGACGGCATCAGCACCCTCTCGCACGGCCACTATCGAATCACTCACGGGTGAGGGCACTTAGCAGACTCTGACGGGTGCGGATGCCCATCCCGCACTTGGCCCATACCTAGATAAATGAGCATCATTCGCGTGCACAACATAACCCTTCCCAATAAACCTCTTTCGAATGTAGACCTTGTGAAAGCCACCAAGGACCTAGGAATCCCATGTTTCAGAGGGGTATTCATGCGAGATACCCTACCACCCAGCCCGCGCCGCATCGAATGTGGAATCTTGAATCACGATAGCTGGGAAGGTCCTGGAACGCATTGGACCTGCTGGTATAAACGTGGGCCGGTAAAGTATTACTTTGACTCCTATGGATTGCCACCGCCTGACGAGATGGTGAACTACTTACAGCCTGAAATTCGATATAGCACGGATGAATTACAGCAGCGAGGCTCGGTGGTGTGTGGTCACTTTTGTTTGTACGTGTTGAATATGCTGTCGCCGGGGAAGTCGCTAGAGGACGCGGTCTTCTCACTCTATAAATAAATGGATAAGTTTGGATCTCATGCAAGAAAGCGCGCATCCCTTTGGCGAATGCTGCAGGATTTGGATATGAACGACAATCGTATTACTAGCCTAGGACATCCCCAGGACAGCTCGGATGCTGTGACAAAACGGTGGGTAACCCAACAAATGAAAGATGGTATAAAAGACATCAATGACCTGGAGGCTGCGCTTGAAGCAATTTCAAAAGAGCTCGAGGCGATGAAAAAACACCTGAACGGTCTCGAGAAAGATGTGGTGAAGTGTTTGCCTATGGCCGGCGGTATGATGAGTGGTGTCCTGGATATGCAGGGATACTCGATCGTCAATCTTCCAGAGGGGGTGGCGGCACATGAACCGGTAACCAAAGGATGGTATGCGAAGAACTATGTAGATCTAAGCATGGCGATTCAAAAGAAAATAAACACCATCGAACAGAAGGTGAAATCTTATCACACGACGGACAGGAGCCGGCGCGAATTGGATTCCATATCTGAGGAGGACCAGCGCATCGACAGAATCAAGGCGAAACTTATGAAATTATAAGGTAACACAGCAGAGTTTTCCTGTCCTATGAATTAGGACAAGAAAACTTGACTAGTCTATTGCACATCTGCAGCTTTGACCCAAGAGTTGAATTCCGTGGGATACCCCCTCCACTTGACGTAGAGCTCTTTTATCCCTCCCCGGGTTCTCCGGCGCAAGACCTTCTCGATGCGGTAGATGTTTTGATCAGTCTTTTGAAGTTCGGGCTCATAGAAGGATCCCTGAATTTCCTCGCCGCTGAAATCCTTGAGGCGATAGGTGGGCGGCTGAGTGTTCAACACTAGGGAAATGGTGAATACTTCCTCGGTCCATCGGGGTGTGTATCCCTTTTCGAATGTACCTTTCTTCTTGGTGATTCGGACTTTGTCGCCAGCATGAAATCGCGGTGGTTTTATGGGAGGTATGCTGCCGTAAAGGTTCCAATACACCTTGTTTTCATGCTCCTTGTGACTTGCGGCGACAGGGGTCATTTTGATGGATCGGTGCTTGGTGGTATTGTACTGGCGAACAAGATTATCCAAAACATTGATGTAGGTGCGTGTCGAGTTGGCCGAGAAATATTTGAACATTTTCTCTTTCATGGTGCGATTCCAGCGCTCAACCACACTCGATTTCTCCTCATTTTCGGTGGAGTAAAGCTCAATATCATGCCTTTGAAGCAGCTGATTTACATCCTTGTTGTAAAACTCAGTGCCTTTGTCTGTCCAAAGCTTCTTGGGCATACGCTCCTTGAACACCGCTTGAAAGGCATCCCGCACCGTCACCCCCTTCTTGTTTTTGAGTGGTATCAACCAGCCATATTTGGAGAAGACATCGATGATGCTCAGGATGAACTTATTTCCCTTGTTGTCCCTGGAAAAGGCACTCATATCAACAAGGTCGGCCGCCCAGGTCTCATCCACACCACCCACTACCACACGGCGTTTCTGAAACTTACGTCGAACTGGTTTGTGCAACTCCTCAGCTAAATCATCGGTCCAGCGAACTTTTTTTAATACCCAGACCGAATCGAGCTTTGGTACCGATGATGGGTCCGACGATGCTGCGGTCCATGCGTTCGCGTGTGGTAGGGTTGGGAATGGTGTTAAGCGAGGCTAGCATAGCTTTGTCACAGATGGAGTTGCGTGAAGCGGTATCCTTATGCTGGGCATAACAAAGATCGTGGTGATATGCAGCTTGGTCCACTCGATTAATGGGTTTGGACCAAGCCTTCGGGGTGCCATCGGGGAGTAGTCGCTTGCTAAGTTTAGTCCCTGGCCCGGTGAAGTTGTGTCCGGGGAGATGCATTTCCATGGGTAATCGGTTGATTAGTTTGTTCATGAATCCTGCACCGGTTGTAGCAACAAACTGAGACTTCTTGGCACCGCACACCTTGCAGTTGCCAACCTTCCTCCGTCGCCCGTTGCTGGTAATTGTTTCACCAGGGTTAACTGTGTCCGTCTTCCTACGACATTTTACGCAGAAGATCATCGTTATTTTATTTAAATAAATGAACGTTGAAGACATTTCCTACAGTGCCAACGCCCCCAAGAGGAGCAATCACTACCTCCTACCGCAGCGGTCGATCAGAGGGTTGATCATTGGGAAGTCGGACTGTGGTAAGACAACGCTGTTGAACAACCTACTCCTGCGCGATGGATGGCTCGATTGTACGTCTTCGGAAAATCGCTTCACCAGCCCATCTACCAGCTGTTGCAGCAAGCGCTGGGAAAAGGCTTCCCTAAGGAAGATATCCGAGACCTCTTACAGTGTAGGGGTAAGTCACCCTACTCGTTGATCGATGTGGTCAACGCCTTACCATCACCACGACACCCGAGTGGTATCGACACTGTTTTCTTCGAGCAAGGGAGTGATGTACCAGACCCCCGAGAACTCGACCCCAGTCGCAAGAACCTCATGGTGTTCGACGATTTGATGCTGAGCAAACAGAACACGTGTGAAGACTACTACGTGCGCGGTCGCCACAACAACGTCGATTGTTTCTACCTGTGTCAGAACTACTTCAAACTACCCCGACAATCGATCCGAGAAAATGCAAACTTCCTCTGCCTCTTCCAGCAGGACGCAAAGAATCTCGACCACATCCGACGCGATCACTGCAACGATCTTACCAAGGAACAATTTGACGCTCTGTGTAAGCATTGCTGGTCCCAACCCTATGGATTTGTAACCATCGATCTTACAAGCCCCAAGTCAGCAGGGAAATACCGATGCAAATTAGAAGAGTTCTATGAGGTATAAAATAAAAAAATGGATCACTTGCAGGAATTTTTCCTGGAGAATCAACGGGACTTTGATCGGGAGTTTGAGAATGCTCCCAAGCCCTCACGACCACCCCCTGAATGCAAGCACGAGTGGGACTCGGTCGATATGACAAGTATGTGTTGGAAATGCGGTCGCACGATCATCCGCCCGATCGATAGCAGTAGAGGTGATTTCGACGCATGGAACTCTGACCGTCTGTATGGTAAGGTGCAGCGTCCCCCACAACCCCAATGCCCTGCCAAGACGATTCGAGGCCACCAGTGCACAAACCCATGCCAACCGCGTAAAGACCTCTGCCTAAGACACTTGAATCTTCCGAAGAAAAGGGATCCGTATCAGCTGTGTAATACCTTCATGTGCAATTTATCGCGTATGGACGTTCGAACCAACGCTTCGGGGCGTTCACACCAACGCTTAAGGGCGTTCACACCAACGCTTAGGGGCGTTCACACCAACGCTTAAGGGCGTTCACACCAACGCTTAGGGGCGTTCAACAGCGTTCGCTCCTATAAATAAATGACGTTTATCAAGATTACCGACCCTAAGCAGCGTGAGGCGCTCTCAAAGGAGTTGCATGAAACTAAGCGGAGCATTCAAGCCAGCAACATGCAACATCGTCTCGACAAGATTGGACTCAGCCGAGACCTTTCCAGGGTGTTCAAGCCTGTGGTTGAGGCTCAGCGGGAAGCAGCTTCAAAAATCACCAAAACAATCGAAGATTTACCTGCAGCAGTGCCAGCCCTCCCTCCTCCACAACCCGAGTTTGCTGATCCACTACCCATCGCACCACCTACAGACACCGTCCTGGGACCTCGAGCACAGCAGTATTTGCAGCTCAGTATGACTCCTTCCGCCGACCACACCTTTGGATTGCGATCTGAAAACGATGGTATCTTCATCGGAAGCTCACCAGTTACTTTTGACGATGATGATATTTTCGTAGATGGTGTGAGGTACAAAGGAACCCTTGGCCTCTGGGAACTCATGGTGAAAAAGAAACCAGAATCGTTTGAGCCCGACGACCTTTACGACTATGCAGAGATCCTGAAAAGTTCCGGTGCCATGTATCAAGGCAATTCCACCCTCTCGAGAACCCCGAAGGCGAATAAGAGTTACAAGTGGAAGGAAATCGTATCCCACATCTACAAGAAGGATAAGTTTGGCAGTGGGCTGCAAACCGTGTTTCTTCCTTCCAACTTCAAGCAGCTTCTCGATCGCTTGGAACTGTGTGCTGCAGCATACCGAGCAGGAAACAATGGTGTGCGCAACGAAATTGTGTCGATTATCGATGCTATGAAAAGGGGTAGACATATCAGCATCGAGGAATATAAGGCACTGCATCGTAGCATCCTATAAATAAATGTTGCAAATCAAGAAAGGTTACGCTCGAAAGTACGCCTACGGTGGTAAAGGACTGTTTGACACAATCGCCAGTTTGGCTGCACGCATGTTTACTTCCTCTGCCGCCCAAACCCTAGGAAGTAAGGCCGTGAGTGCTGCCACCAATGCGGCCTTGAAAGGTGTTGAAAAAGGGGCTTCCAAAGCCGTCGACCATGTGGTTGATAAAGTGACCCGCCCCAGAAAACGCAGTAAAACCCCTCAACAGCCTAGTGTTCAACGCAAAAAGCCAGAGCAAGTTCGGTTAAACAATCTAATCTCCGGCTCTGGTATCAAAACCATCCACGACTTCGTCCAACGCTATAAATAAATACATTATGTCTAACATTCTTACAATCACCGAAGGGTTGACCTTCGACGAAAGTCTCCAGGAATATCAGGTTCGAGAATACGAACCACAAGCCGGTGCCCAGCTGAACAATCCCGGTGCTGAAATCCGAATCAACATCGAAACCCAGGATTTGTTCCTACACCCCGCCGAAAGTTATCTCGTGGTAGAAGGTCGACTTCTCAAGAATGATGACACAGCATATGCCGATGGCGATCTTGTGTCGCTCACCCATAATGGTATCATGTATCTCTTCAAGAGCATCAGTTACAGGCTTTCCGGTCAGCAGATCGAACATATTAACGACCCCGGCATTGCCACCACTATGCTGGGAATGTTAACCTACCCCGACGACTTCTCCAAATCGCAGGGTCTCAACCAACTGTGGTATAAGGATTCTTCCATCGATGCTGAGGCTGAGAACACTGGATTTGCAGCCCGCCATGGATACATTATCACCAAGCCCACCAACAAAGGATCGTTTTCGTTTGCCATCCCCCTAAAACATATTTTTGGATTCGCAGATGATTACAACAAAATAGTGTACGGGTTCAGACACGAACTCTCACTCGTTCGCGATTCAAATGCTAATGCCATTTTGAGAGCAGCTGCCGTCAACGATCCGGCAAAGATCGTCCTGAATAAACTATCGTGGTTCGTCCCTCACATCACCCCCTCAGACGAAAATAAGATGCAACTGTACAAAACCATCCAAAGTAAATCCAAGATCCACTGTGGATTTCGCATGAGACAGTGTGATTCCATAGCCGTTCCCCAAGCCTCACAGTTTAACTGGCGCCTAGCTGCCAAGAGTGGTCGCGAAAAGCCTAGATATATCATTGTTGCCTTCCAAACCGACAAAAGTGGTGACCAAACCCATAATGCTGCCGTGTTCGATCACTGTCGATTGCGAAATATCCATGTCACCCTCAACGCTGAACGTTATCCAGCAGTCGACTATAATGCAGCTTTCAACGAAAATAGGATCGCCAGAGTGTTCAAAGAGGCCTCCGACTTCAGAAAGAAATTCCATAACATGGACAGTCTCCTCAGTAATGGTGGGATTAATCCCTCCGATTTCATCGACTTGTACCCCTTATTTGTGATTGATGTGAGTCATCAGTCTGAGCGTCTCAAAGAATCCACGGTGGATATTCAGATCAGAGCCGAATTCGCCCGTAATGTTCCAGCCAACACCGAGGCGTTTGCACTTGTCATTTCCGACAGAATCCTACAGTTTGAATCCGATGGTCAAAAGATGAACGTTGTGTACTAAAAGTAAATGGATAAAATTCACCTACAACTCCTCTTTGCCAGTCACCCCGCCGAAGTCTATGCGATCGTAGTGAAGGCTAGTAAACAACTCAAGGAGCAGTATGACGGTATCGAAGAGTGGAAGCAAAAATATGTGACAATGGTCTACCATAAATAAATGGATAACACATTGTTGCAGCAAATTGCTAATAACACCGACCCAAAGCATGGGTTTTCCTTCATCGTCTCTGGAAACGATAACCAAATCCTTACCCGGTTCAACCCCCCACTACAACTCAAGGAATCTAAGACCTACGAAATGGCATTAGTAAACCTGGAAACCTATAACTCCATCCCCAACATTCATACAGGTAACAATTCCTTCCGCTACTCCCCCGACGATGGTGCCAACTGGTTTCCCATCGCACTAAGCACAGGTTCCTATGACATCGAAGACATCAACAATGAGATCCAGCGGCGGCTGCGGCTCAACAAACACAAAACGAAGATCATCATCGATGCCAACAGGGCAACCCTAAGAGCAACGCTGACCCTCGCCAGACACTATCAAGTAGACTTCAACGTTGTCAATAGCATCAACACCGTCTTGGGATTCGAGCGGCAGATTTACACGTTCGATATGATCACAAACGGCTATACGGAAGGGGAACACATTGTAAATATCATCAGCATCAACAGCATTCTGGTGAATAGTGATATCATCCATGGAAGTTATGTAAATGGTACACAGCAGTCTACCATCTACAGCTTTTTTCCCGCAGACGGTCCTGGTATGAAGATCATTCAAACCCCAAAGAATCTAGTATACTTGCCGGTGACCTTGCGAACCATCAATCGCATGCAAACGTATCTCACCGATCAAGATGGTAGGCCCATCGATTTCAGGGGTGAACATCTCACCATCCGCTTTCATCTTCGTGAGGTATAAATAAATGACTTATCACGAACATGGTTTGAGTTTGACAAAAGGTCAAGCTGATAAACTACAACGGGCTGCCAAAAAAGGTTGTCCGGTCTCCATTCGTTTGTCCCACGCAAACCTGCAAGGTGAACACAAGATGTTGCTCACCACCCGCCAGGTTCAAAAGATCGCCAAGCTCCTACAAAAGGGTACTGGTGGTATGGTCCTAGAGTTGAGTGCGACCCAATTAAAGGAAAACATGCAGAAGGTGGGTGGCTTCCTACCCATGTTGGCGGGGCTGGCAATGAGGGCACTCCCCATGTTAGCAAAAACCATTCTACCCGCCTTGGGTGTTGGAGCCTTGAGTGGTCTTGGTGGTGTAGCCGTCAACAAGGCCTTAGGGTCTGGATTGTACCTGAAACGTGGTGGATGCGTTTGCACCGTGAAACCTAGTGGCAACGGTCTCTACCTCAAACCTTCAAACGCCCGGATCACCTATGGTGATGGACTCTACTTGAAGCGTGGTCAGCAATTCCACGACGGAGCTGGTCTAATCTTAGGTGCTAACAGCCCCTTCAAAAATATTCCCCTCCTCGGTATGCTCCTATAAATAAATGGATGATATAGATTCTGGATACCGACAGACCAGAGTCGAATGTATGGAAGATCAACTCAACGCGGATATACATAAGTATCAACATACCTTGAAGATCTACAAACGTCTGGACAAAGTTGTATCTGTAGCACTGGGTGTTTGTTCTGTGGGCAGTTTGGTGTTAACCAGCTGCACCATGGGTTCAGCTTTGACCGGTATAGGTATTATAGCCTCCCTTCCCCTAGGATCCCTTGCGTGCTTGAGTGCCACTGGCGTGATGGTACTCACACTAATCTCAAGGCGTATCATGAAAAAGAAGAAAAAACATCGCGACACCTTGCAATTGGCACAGTCCACAAAATTTTTGGTTGAACAATATATTAGTACTTCTTTGGCTGACGATGAACAGATCGATAATGCTGAGTTTGGGAAGATCGTTACCTGCCTCAAGAACTACTACAATGAGAAAGATCAGCTGCGACAACCCCTATCCAGTTTCAGTGAGGAGCTTTCGAAGTGTGCTTCCTTATCCCCAAAAAAGCTTTCCAATGGGTAAAAAGTCTCACGCCGTAATACTACTTTCACGCAATAAAAAGTATCACGCCGTAATACTACTTTCCCGCTATAAAAAGTCTCACGCTGTAATACTATTTTCCCGCCGTAAAAGTCTCACGCCGTAATACTACTTTCCCGCTATAAAAAGTCTCACGCTGTAATACTATTTTCCCGCCGTAAAAGTCTCACGCCGTAATACTCTTTTCCCGCTATAAAAAGTTTCACGCCGTTATACTCTTTTCCCGCCGTAAAAGTCTCACGCCGTTATACTCTTTTCCCGCCGTAAAAGTCTCACGCCGTAATACTACTTTCCCGCCATAAAAAGTCTCACACCGTAATACTATTTTCACGCTGTAAAAAAAAAAAAAAACCTGTGATACAAGATTTAGACTCTTTTTTAATAATGTGGGTGGTCCTTAAAAGGACCGAGATATTCATGTATTGATTTAATCAAAAGTCACCATTCAAGTTCAATACATATTTCATGTAACATGTCGAGATGTTTGAAAATGTCTCTTACTGGTAAGTTACATTTCAATATTTTCTGATGTAGATCAGCAATCTGGTAAAATTTGACCAGTTTATAAATATAACTAGCAGAATACACAAGTTCGTGCTTTGCGAAGTAGGGACACAACTCATCCTTATGTAGCTTCAATTTTTGTTTCAAAACAAAAATAGTTTCTCCTTGTCCGAACGTATAGAACAGTACATTTCGTCTTGTGTGATCGATTTTCTTCTGTAGATTTTTAATTCTAGTGATACAGTCCTTTTCATTTCGCAAATCAGGCGGTAATTCTGTTAAATCATCATCTTCTTGTTCTTGGTAACTTTCCATCAATTTTCGTTTGAACATTTCCCTTTCTTCCTGCTTCGTTCGTTTCTGTGCAATTTTTTTCCTCTCTTTTTTACATTTCGATATTTTCGCTGATTGCTCAGCAAAGCGCTCGAGTTTTGTCCAGTACTCGTTCAATTCCTGATCGCTAGGATAAGCGTTGCATAAGTAGTTTCTGAAATCATCCATGATTGTACAAAATACCTTCCAGTCTTCTCCGTTCATTTCTGTATAATCCAAACAAAACAACGTCACAAAGGCAGTTAGCAACACTGCAAAACGATAACGTCTTAAAGCCCGCGTAAAAAGGACTATTGACGTACTGGCTATACAATAAGGGCATTACTAAAATCTTGTGCGTATCAAATGCGCATGCGCCGTAAAAAACGTCACACATCATTCCGTTACACTTCACTCCACACATCGTTTCACGATGTGCTCCATTCCGCTTCACTTCATGATGTGCTCCGTTTCAAGCATAAAAAAAAAACTTTTCCAATCCGGCAGAAATGTCGGATCGGAAAAATTTTTTGTACCCCACCCGGCCCATTATTTTTTTTTTTGGACTTAATTTCTCACAAGGTCGTAAGAGAAGTACTCCTGCTTGGTCTTTTTGCTGACTTTAAAGCCTGTACTTCTCACGAAGGCTCCTACCATGGGTCCTGTCTCTCTGTTCAGTCCACTGCAGGCCCACACCCTATTCGTTTCTCCTTCTCTGTTTTTCAAGGTGAGGATCTTACTCTTTCCAAACTTCCCATCTACTTCTACCACTTCCAGGATTTTATAGATCACACCGGTTGAGAGTTCCTTCCATTTCAGGGTTTCCAGGCTCTGATCCTTTGCCTTTTCCTCGAAAACATTATCGTTCATAAAATCGTTGTCTACGATTTGTGGACTTCTGAGTTCCTCCATCTTTTGTACGAAAGACATATTTGTATTTACCCTAGGATTACATCCTTCTAAGGTGTTTGGGTTTTGTGCTAAACTGAAAGACATTCTTGTATTTACCCTATGCTCAATAGGGATGCCGTCCGTTTGCATTTGGCCGTCTGGGCTGGGGGTCCTATGCAGGATTTCCCCTTGAAAATGCGATTGCGGCAGAATCGGCCTTTTCATACTACTGATAGTCACCGATTTTGTTCTATTGAAGGATTGTGTATATTCAAAATTAATGAAATCTCCCTGGTTAATTCATTGTTTAACAAACCGAATTTGGTTCATGTAAATATCAAGTTTTTACAGCAATACAAGAAATAGTTAAACGAGAAGAAGTTGAACTGGACACTTTGTGAGAATGGGTCAAAACAATCAGGTCTCTGATAAAACGTCGAAATCATAAGTTGAAATGTCTATCATCTCTTCACGATACATATGTTGTGTTCCTGCGGACAAAGCTTCATCTAATATAATAATTGTGTTTTTGTATGTAAATCGTACTACTACGAGTGTCTTGTAAAAGAATTAGGAATAAATGAGCACTCAGGTAATCCCACATACAAAAACATATCATTTGACAAGGATGAGATTTTGGTTAATCATAAGTCCTTCATGGCTTCAATGAATATTACATTGAACAGCAAATCTGAGGACTTACCTTGTTTGTATTGGATACCTAACGTCACAGTACCCAAATTGCATCGAGTACCCAAATTGCATTTATTTAGCAAAAATAGCAGCGGGAATCTTACAAGTTTTCTTAGAGACCATTTGTATTTTTATGATTTGACATTATGCACGTCTTTCAACATAGGTATATATATATTCAAATATACACAAAACGTTCACAGTATATATATCAACAGATGAAATATTCACTTGAAAAAGTGAAATATCCACAAAAAGTCATCCTTTAAAAATGAGCAAATAAGATATTTAACAAGCATCCATTTCTTAAAAAAATGAATAGTAAGCATGGACTAATGTCAAATTGTTTTAAATATTTGAAGAAATAAAACAAAACATCTGTTATTCGATTTTAAAGGATGTGAAATAAGCATGGATGCAATATGGGTACTCTTCATTGCAGAATCGTGGATCGTTTGGAGGTCTGTTCAAACCCATTTTTCTATGATTCAATATAGATTCAAACTTAAATTGGTGGAACCATATAATAAATAAAGATATATCTACAAAATAAACACAAAATGGAAACTTCTGTCATGCAGGATCATAAGTAAACGTAGGTGAAAAAACTGTCAAAATAGGTGCAATTTGGGTACCCTCACGTTAAGCTTCACAACATTCCGTACAAACAACGGTACATTGCCGGCTCATCTTCATGTTCTACAAAGGCTAAATTGTCCATTAGATTGACAAAAATTCTGTCCGCAGTGAAATAGGGTCTTCAGAAATACTGTGAAATTGTTTACTTGCGTAGTGGTATTAGCCATATGTGGATTCTAAAAAAAAAAATTTTAAAGAACTTCTGGATAATTTTAAATCTCGATCTTTCTCTGATATCAATTCTATCAAAACTTCTAATTTTTCAACCCTGTATACCACCATTACTCATGTGAAATTGAAAAATCGTCTAAAAGAAATAATCCACAATGCTTTTCAATATAAAAATGGTAGCATACCGCAATAAATTTATTGCTTTGGGATACCATACGGCATATTTTGTTAATATTGAACAAAAAGACAAAACATGCTACACAGATGAACAAGTGATCAGTATGCTGGAATTTCTTATTGACAACATTGAATTTGGAGGTAGACTTTTTAAACAAATTGTCGACATTCATATGGGAACGAACTGAGCGCCTTTCCTTGTCGACCTCTTCTTAGTATCATACGAGTCGGAGTTCCTTCAGACACTATAGATCAAAGAAGCCAGATCATGTAATTTCACATTCAGATATATTGATGATGTTCTTTCCATTAACAATCCAAACTTTTCTGATTGGGTTCCATAGATATATCCTCCAGAACTAGAAATTAAAGAAACAACAGACACGGCTTCCTCCGTCTCATTTTTAGACTTATACTTCGCATTTGACATAAGTGGTCATCTCAGTACCAGAATCTGTAACAAACGAGACGATTTCAATTTTGAAATTATAACCCCCCCTTTAGCAGCAATATACCAACTTCACCTGCAAATGGGATATACATTTCTCAACTTGTTCGGTATTCAAGAGCTTGCAGCTGCTACTCAGACTTTATAAAACGTCACCAGTGTCTGAGCAGAAAGTTGATGAACCAGGGTTATGTCAAAGAACGTCTCGTGCTTTTTCTAAAAAAAGTTCATCGAAAGATACCAAGACCTTGTTGGTAAATATTCCGTATCAACTTCACAAATAATAAATGGTGGTCTTGAAGTATAGATTCTAGGTACTGACGTTGTTTATCATCTTAATAACGTGTTATAGCGTTCTTTTTATTTGTCTTTGTATATTTTTACCTTTACTGCTTAGTCCATTTTTGGTAATATACTTTTGGATGGCTTGGTATTTATTATACATTCCGCCATTGTGTCATTGTGTTATGGTCATTTTTGTATGCTTGTCTTTCATTTTTGCTTATATACTTTATCTATCTATTTATTTGTTTTAATAGTGATTAAGTTTATAACACAATGTTGACTGCGCATGCTGTACCCCAATTTTTGACATTTTTACCTTTTATGTCTGTTTGTTTTGCTCACACATTGTTGTCAATATAATGGAATTCTATATGACTGTCATACAAGTGAGAGGTTTAGCTAGCTATAAAACCAGGTTTAATCCACCTTTTTCTACATAAGGAAATGCCTGTGTCAATTCAGGAATATTACAGTTGTTTTCCATAATTCTTTTGACGTGTTTGAGCTTCTAATTTTGCCATTTGATAATGGACTTTCCGTTTTGAATTTTCCTTGGAGATCGGTATATTTGCTATTTTACTTTTTGTTTAAACTAATGGCATACGATAGAGAAACAATCTCTCATTGAATTTTTTTCTGAAAAGTTTATAACACTAAGTCAATTTTGATATGCACTTTCGAACTGTGCGAAGACAAACTACCTTCATCACTTTCTTTTTGAGATATTTCAGTTTGAAATTTTTACGTTTCATCTAAAAACACAAAATTTCATTTTTCAATACTTTTCAGAAAAAATTACAATTTTGAAACGGAAAGAGATATATTTTCATCTGTGTTTTTAAAAATGTCCCTAAAATGAAGAATGAATGCGGTAAAAATTAGTTAATTCAAACAAATGTTGGAAATAAAAAACCGTATAGATCTGGACATATTTCTGGCCGATAGAAATGTTAAAGTATATTAAAAATTCTTCGGTTTTGATTTTGTTTTACAATTTCGATAGAACAGTCCTGACTGAAGTAGTACATAGTCGACTGCAAAGAAAATATATAAAAATGGGGGTCTATGTGCTCATTTGTCAACTAGAAATAGAAAACATAGTTTTTTTGCCTGCATCGCCAACGGCAAAAGCAGATCTAGTAACCGCTAGATCCGTCCGTCCGTCCGAAAGACCTTGGGTAGAAACTTTCGTCAAATATTTCTTGGCTTCTGTGGAAGAGAATGATTTTATATTTGGTCTGCAGCTTGATATTGATAATTTATATTGTGTAAACTTATCCGTTTCAAAATCTGACTATGGGAAATTTTATTATTCGTACCCCCAAAATGAAAACAAAATTTCGTCATCGGTTGAATTTCCTGTTTGCCGATAGCTTGAAATTTGACAACACTCACTATGCAAGGACAACTTTCGTCAACCTTTTCTTTTGAATGATTTTTATATCTGGACGTTACGCACAGTCATTGGTCTATTTTTCATTTGACCCCGTTTCTTGATGCATACATAAGATTTTAAAGGGGACATTAATAAGTTACGAATTCAAATGTGATTTTTGTTTTTTGTAGCAAACATTTATAAAAGCGGAATATAAAAACAATATTTCGCTATTAGCAGTCAATTTGGTTCAATTACGTCAAAATAAGTTAAAAACATCGATGATGCTGCGGCTTGCAAGTCAATAATTCAACCTCAGTTGAATCCGTTTTCATGCAACCTCTAATTTGAACCTTAGTGGAGACGGTTGCGTGTTAAGCATGCGATCAGCGTGTTCATTTATTTAAATGAAAAGAATGTCAACATTGAAATGTGAAACAAGGGAGCCACCAGGAATAATCGTCCGTGCGGCCTAAACGTTTGTTGACTTATCCGGCCCACAAAAAAAATCATTCTCGTACAGATAAAACGATAATTTAAATATACCTTGAAATAACATGAAATCAGACAGACCTATAAAAATCAAAGTACTGTAGTACTGAACATCGGATGACCGCAAGTTCTGGTGGATAGTCACAAGCACTTGTATCAGAAAAAATAAAATATCTCTATACCTGAAAGTTAGGTGAAGGTACACAGATATTTTTTTTCTGAGACAAGTTCCTGTGTGGATGATGAATAAATGACAGAGAATTCAACCTCACCGTAATAATTATTATATTCTAGTGATATAATCATGGAACAATCATTTGTTATCAGTATAATCTGGTTTGTTGTTATATATTATATTAATATTTGTACAACAGTTATATATATAGCAGATCATCTTAATAACTCTACCGGCAAATTTTCATCCATTTATACCATCATTCTATTCTACTATTCTAATGATAGTGCAATGCAAGTGCATGGTGGACACTTTTCTGTAATAATTCGTTTTTATACGCCCGTTTACGGGACGTATTATGGTATACCGTTGTCCGTCCGTCCGTCTGTCGTCAACATGTCGGACAATAACTCAAAAACGCTTTTACCAATTTGCATGAAACTTTGATGAATTGTTTATATCTATTGACGTGAGCTCCCTTTCGTTTTTTATAAATTTTAGATTTTAAGTTTCCAAGTTATGTTTTTTTTTTCATTAAAAAAGGGGGATTTTCCAGTTTTCGTACAATAACTCAAAAACACTTTCACCAATTTGTCAGAAACTTTGGGGAATTGTTTATATCTATTGGCATGAGCTCCATATTGATTTTTATAAATTTTAGATTTTACGGTTATCAGGGGTTTTATTCAATAAAAAAAAGGGGATTTTCTAGTTTTCAGACAATAACTCAAAAATGCTTTCAGCGATTTTCATGAAACTTTGGTAAATTGTTTATATCTATTGACGTAAGCTCCTTTTCGATTTTTATAAATTTTAGATTTTACGTTTCCGAGTGATGGAATTTTATTCATAAAAAGGGGTGATTTTCCAGTTTTTGGACAATATCTTTAAAGTGCTTTGAGCAGTTTTCTTGAAACTTCGGTGAAGGGTTTATATCTATTAATATAACCTCCCTTTTGTTTTTCATGAATTTCTGATATGACATTGAGAAGTTATTGAACTTTATTCTTTGAAAAAGCGGAGGGCGTATCATGCGCTCATGGCGCAGCTGTTTATTCTAATAGGTTTGATTTGAGTAGGCATTCATATTTCTCCCGCTAATGAATATGTATTGATGAAATTAATATTTAACAAGCGATAAGAGATATTCATCCGCAAACACAATTTTTCGGTACGTGTGCATAGATACCAATGATTTTTTTACTTATATATATATATATTTCTCACGACAAAACATTTTCATATTATTTATTTATGTTCTTGAAAAATATTTTCATGAGTATTCATTGAAGAAATGAATTTATAACAAGCGATAAGGAATGTTATTTTGCACTCGATAATATCCGCGTATTTATACGAAATACGTTCGGTTATCAGTCAAAAACGCAAGTCACGTGGGTAGAAATGTCTACGGCAACATAACACCGGAATGCTCTCAAGGTCATCCGCTGTAAAAATCGCCATTATACGAACGATTGCACGTGCTTGTATGACTGTCTTTTCATATTTATAAATGATGTTAATATCGTGTTATATGGTCATCGGCAGTGTTCAAAGATCTTACCGATAAATAGTTCATTGCCAAGAATTAGTCCAGTTTAAGTACCAATTGTTATCCATCCATCCCAGCGTGTGTGGTTATATAGCGAGGTCTGGCAATTCGTCTTTTCGGAATCTAAAGGACTATGGGTAATCTCATTATTCGTACACCAAAAAGAAAATAACGGTACGTCATTGGCTCAATTTCCATTGTTTGGGGCGTTTTAAACCAATCACAACGTTTTGGTGTAAGTTTTTGAAATATTATCCAGAGTATATTAGATTCTGATACGGTGAATTAACACCTTGTACTTTTTGTCTCTTATCTTAAATTTCTGTCATAAACAAACAACACAAATTTGCTTTCAGTTTTGATATGTTTACTAAATGTTACAATTTACAGCATGTCATCTTTTTTAGTGTTATTTCTTTTTTAACTTTGATACCTATTTTCATTATTTTTTTTCTTGGAGGAGTGAGAGTGTTTTTTTGTGCATATGTGTATGCTTGTTCTAATATCACTTAATATTTCGTGTTCAGCATTAGTAGGTCTATTTTTTTTTCTCATAATTTGAATCTTTGTTCAAGGTTTAGTCTATACAATATACCAGGCTGTAAATAGTCCCAAGTCAATAAAAGTTTCAAAAGAAATTAACAAAAACAACCAATGTCCTGCCATAAACCAACTCTACTGCTAGAATATAAAAAAAAACGAAAAACATTGACATATGACGTACGAAAACCGACACTGACCAAGTTCCTGCTTTGATACTGATATATATGCAATGCAATTATTATATCAATTAATAAAGAAGTCATTAACATAAGAGGCATTTAAGAAAATACGTGTGTTTTCCTCTACGACAATCTGTTTTATCCCAATCCAAGCCTATATTTTACTGCAGCAAACAATTGTAATCTAACTGATAACAATTTCATCCCATTGAAATTACTCAGACTTCAGTTTAACTGTAAAAATGTAAACAACAAAATATCTATAACATGTATAAAGCCATGCTTACGACTACGCTTGTTTTTTCTTCTTCTGACAACTCATCTTTCATATTCGTATTTTTGATGGTATAGAAGTCCGTTGTGTCTTTCTTTAAAAAAGACTGACTGGAGATACCAAAGGGGACATTCAAAACTCATAAGTCAAAGAAACTTATGCAAACTGACAACGCCATGACAAACAAGGCGTAAATTAGTTGAAATATTAAAGAAAATTCACATACAAAATGCTACAAATGGATGCTCAATATTTTTATCTTTATTTCTTTTTACAAATTCTTATTTTCACTTTGGCTGATAAATGTTTTTAAACGATTATGTGTATCTCAAATACTGTTACTGTTATCTTATTTAACTATATAAGTAATAATTTGATTCTTTATGTTGACAATGCACATTTTCGTAGTACTTTTCAAAAGTAAATATTAAAATTCTCTCTTTACAAAGAACCGGCAAAATAACAAATTCACTACATTGTCATTGCTATACTGAGAAATATCCTATTTTGTCGGCTTAAATTTGATAAATATATTTTAATCAGAGCGGGCAAAATATCCACTGCCATCTTTATTATGCATAATGCAGAGAAAAAAAAAAGATAAAAACCTCATATTGATGCACAAATTAGGGATGTGGTGCTTACAAAATTTAATTACAACAAAAAGTATCGATATTATATCGATCGACTACAAGTGGTTTATCTCCAGTCCTTATATTACATGTACTCCGCTGAAGGTTGTCAAAGATCTTACTTTATAATATTACAAGTGGGAAATGCAAGTACATCTACAAAATAAACACAGAATGGAAACTTTTGTCTGGACCATAAATCAACATGGGGGAAAAAACTGTCAAAAATAGGTGCAATTTGGGTAACATCACCGTCGGCGTACGTTATGTTAATTGTTTCTTTTTGTAATTTACATATACGTTTTAGTATGTTGTATATAAGATATAAGAATTTGGGTCAAATCGATGAAAATGAATTAGCCAGCTAATGCCCCTTTAAAACAAACAAATTCTACGTAATTTTTAATGGTAAACTATGTTGAATAAATCGAAATCAACTAAAACTGGTTTTAATGTATTCATCCAGAGGCGCATAACGTTAATTCCGGTACATTTCTCAGTAGGCTGATTGGACAATGTGTTTTTGTCAATCTACGTAATTTACGTAATATCTGGACTACTACCCGCTGAATCAGTCATACACAAAAAAGCACTTATCTTATTTGGAAGTATGTAATATGAAATTGGTGATCCATACATGTATTTATTCGATACAACTTTGTCCAAAACGCAATGGAAAAATTTAGTGAAACAGAAAGTCAGTAATTATTGGTCTAGTCGGATTAAGTAAGAAATTCCAATGTTCACATCTGTAAAATACCTTGCTAGAATATATACTGTAGGCAAATGTCATCATGGCCAATTGCAAGAACCTTGTCAGCCAATATAAGAGACATCTCTAGAATACCAGTCCGACTAAAAATTTTAACCGGAACGTACATATTACAGGCGAAAAGAGCTGTTTTTAACAAAACTACACCAGATGATACCTGCTTGATGTGTAGGAAGAATGAGGAAACCATGAATCACTTCCTGCTGATATGTGAGGAACTAGAGTGCATACGAAAACCACTCATTTTAGAAATAATAAGCATTTGTAGTATGCTGTTTGCTTGGCATAAGCTAGACGCCGCATTTGACAAAAAATTGCAATAATTCTTGTCAATCCGTATTCGTACTGCACACAGCTGAATTCCGAAGCTCTCATATCAGACATATTGATACTAAATTAGAACCGCTATGTAGAAGCTTGTGCTATAAGCTGCATGCGAGACGATATCAGCTGATACATATAACAAAGAAGCCTAGGAAATAACATTCCTTGAAATGGACCGATCGCATCTTGGTACTGTCCAGTTTCCATTTTTTAAGTATATATTATACAATTATAGCCTTGGTATGAGGTCGATACAAGGATATATTGACCTGAAAGAAGTATATTGACTGAGGACGAAGTCCGAGGTCGATATACTTCTTTGGGTCGATATATCCTGTATTGACCTCATACATAGGCTATAATTGTTATATTATTAATTTCCGACCATATTTGTATGAAAATCGTCGTTTGATTTTGTTGGAAATTTATAGATATCATATTGTCTCCTAGACAATAACAACATATTAGTTGTTATTTCATTTATTTTTTATGTTTGTTTTTTAACATCTTATTTATTTGAAGATTTTTTTTTCTTCAAACAATCGATCAAAGATATTTTTTAATAAAACTTTTAACAATATCATGAAATTCATTACATGACGTCACAAAGTATATCGGTTTTTAGATATTCTAAAAATAACCGTGCAATATGCTTTTTGCTATGCAATATGCTTTTTGCTATCAGCCGTTTTCTGTCTACCTTCGAAAATATATTTTAACATGTGACTATTCCTGAACAAATCAAATTAGTTAAAATATACGAATTAATAATATAATAAATTATCGGCTTAACAAGTCTAAATTGAAAACAACGTTCAAACCTATGATTGCGTTGGATAAAAACCACAATTTTTATACTTGTGCATGCAAAACACATTTTCTTGGTAGAGGGGTCTAAATACAGTACAAACAACATTTTTCAAAAGACCAAAATAGTGAAAAAGTATATTTTAACAAAACGCATTTGACTAGCAGGTCGAACAACAGAATAAATTATCTTAACTATTTCAAAATCCCTGTGATTCTGATTTTTTAAGAGTAGATAACAGAGACATTCTGCTTGGTAGACATTAAATTTTATAGCAGATAAACAAAACATTTTAATTTAAATAAACCTTGACAATTTGTCTTCTTGGTGGATGACTGGTGATAGAACTGTAAATATTTAGCGATTTTTTCTTACGTGTAGGATAGTTTTATTGTACTGGTGGAGAGTTGCTTTTTATTCCGACTGTGGAGATTGGCAGATGTGAGAAAATAGATACAGAATCAGAGCTCTTGGGATTTTGGGGCTGATACGGATGTGATATTGAAATGTAAAGCCATCTATGATATTCTCTATTACAAGTAAATTCACCGTTTTTAGGGAATATTTTGCAATTGTAAAGCAAGTTGCTCCATATTGGAATTCCGAACGACAATAAATTGGAAAAAAGAAACATTGACGGAAACTTGAGAAAAAAATATATTGCTTTCATGCTGGGAATACGAAATGGAATTCAAATGCTCCCCGTAACGACGTAGAGAAAATATTAGCTATTAGAACTAGGAAAATATAAATATATTTTTGACAAAGTAACGTTTGGAAAATTGTTTACGTTTCTTTTAGATTCCACCCGTATCCGCAAACGACAGCTGTCATATAGATACGTTTAGTTCCTCTTGCGACTCTTTTTATTTATATATTGTGGACACGCGTGCCTTTATCGTTTCTTGAAATATTTGCTGTAAATGTTTATATTTGAATACACTGTCAATGATATTATTTATTTACAAAAGAAACCATTGATGAGTCATCGACCATGAAGACAATAACACTTGTTATTGACAGTCGTGTTAATTAGATTGTTATGAAGTCCTGAACAAAATTTTACCTGTTCGCTATCTCCTCAAAATACTGCAATGGCTCAGGAGGCTGTTCTTGTTAATGTTTATGATATGGTATGATTATTCATAATTTCTTTATTTACAAAGTGAGACTTGTGAAGACAATGTTTATTCTTTTCAAGTAATAAAATAAGTCACAGAACCTATTCTTACAACACATAATTTTATTGATTAACATTTTTTAGGTAACAAATATTTTTTATTGAAATAGTATTAATACATTATCATGGTGTGCTTGTTTTCAAAATATGAAGTGAAATTTAGAAAACAAAGTTCTGCCTTAATGGTCTTGAAGTGTGCTTACCTCGAGTGCTGTAGGGTGTGGTTTTTATCCCTGAACGAGTCAAACCATAAACTTGCAAACTGGTATTTGCCTTTTTTCTGCTAAGCATGCAGCATTTAGGTGTAAGTACAGACTGTGCATCTGGGAGTCAGAAAATGTGTCTAGTAAGGGCAATGTTGGATGACTGACTTTCTGCAGATTGTTACCTTGTGAACTACATGTAAATGTACATTGTACCACCTTAAAAATCAGACTGGATCTCTGAACCATAAGTAAATCTATTGAAATGATTGAGCATGTTGAGCATTTCTTCTATTTTTGCATTTCAAGGAGTAAGTAATTGCTCTAATTATACCTCAGCCATTCTGTTGAATATGGAAATTGCAGATAGTGGTGTTTTTCTATTTTTTTAATCTTCTTAATTCTTTATCATTTTGCGTTAAGATATTTGAAAAAAAAAAAAATTCAAAAGACTGGTCATCATGTCATGAGTACTTTACCTGTTTCTTTCACAGTCAAAGAAAATAGGTGGAATGATTGAATATTGAAAATTTGGTTCAGGTTCAAAGGAATGCCATGCAGAAACATTAAGGAAAGTTTGATTGAAATCATTCAACACTTTCTAAGATTAATTTAAAACCTAAATTTTCCAAAAAAACAAACCTACCTGATAAAAACTTATCTGGTCATACACAAGGAAAATACATGACTGTACACTTAAATTGTTATCTTTTGACAAGATGAGGGGATTATAGAAAGATTAATACAAGCATGACATTGATGGGTAATAAACATAATTTAATTCCAATTAATTTTTGATATAAATATATTTTTGAAATGACATTTGGGCATAGATTTGTTGAAAAAGTAAATTTTAAAAACTGAAAATGCAGGGAGATTCAACACACATTTAATCTCTGAGCAAGGCTTGTTCTCACCAATTTAAGAGAGTGTTGACAAAAACTATGAACTCTGAAATAATGGGTTTATCATTGGAAATAGGCACATATATACATTTTTATTAGAAGAAGTGTTGATCTTATGTTAAATTGTAATGTTCTTTTTTAGTACTGGATAAATGAATACACTTCTTCCATAGGAATTGGTGTCTTCCATTCCGGGGTTGAAATCTATGGAATTGGTATGTATTAACAGTAAGAAGATGCATCATTTATTAACAGGAAAGTCTATGTTATTTTTGTAAATTAATAACAAACACTTAAGACAATATCTTATCATTGACCAAAAAGTCTACGGAATTGCTCTTTGTGAGTATACGAAAACACTTTATACATTGATAGGAACCTTTATCTATTGTAATGGTTACACATACAAAGAGCAAGAGAGATATTTGTGAGGAACTAATCACTTGTGGTCCGAAGACACATTGGTTTCTGGACAATAACTTTAGTTTAAGTCAATGGATCTCTATAAAATTTTTTAAGAAGGTTCAATACCACAAAAGGAAGGTTGGGATTGATTTTGGGGATGATGGTCACAACCGTTTTGGAATTAGGAGCCCAAAAGGGGCCCAAAACAAGCATTTTTCTAGTTTCAGGATAATAACTTGTGTAAAAGTATTTCGATTGCTCTGAAATTGTATCACAATGTTTAATACCACAAGTGGAAGGTGTGAATTCATTTTAGGGGTTATGGGGCCAACAGTTTAGGAATTGAGGGCCAAAAAGGGGCCAAAAACAAGCATTTTTCTAGTTTCCAGACAATAACTTTGGTGTAAGTGTATGGATCTCTCTGACATTTTACCACAAGGTTCCATATAACAAAGGGAAGGTTGGGATTGAGTTTGGGGTTAATTGCCCCAAACATGTAGGAATTAGGGGCCAAAAAAGGGCCAAAAACAAGCATTTTTCTAGTTTCCAGACAATAACTTGTGTTTTAGTGTATGGATCTCTCTGAAATTTTACTACAATGTTCCATCCTATAAAGGAAAGGCTAGGATTGAGTTTTGGGGTTATTGCTCTCAGGGGAGTTTCAAAAAGTTGGGGGGGGGGGGGGGGGATTTTTTTTCCAATTTTTTTAAGGGATTCATATTTTTTTTCAAATTTTTATCAAATTTCGAATTTGTTATAAGTTTCAAGAAGAAATCTTCAATTGCACAGTATTGCGCAATAGATTTGTAAGATCTTTGACCTGATTTATTTTGTGTCAGAAACCTATATTATGTCAAAAATTTGATCACAATCCAAATTCAGACAGTATCAAGCTTGAATATTGTGTCCAAATTTGCCCAAACTGTTAAGGGTTCGACCTCTGCGGTCATATCAGGCTGCGCTCAGCGAAGCATTTTATTTGTGAGATAAATAGATACTAAAAAAAACAAAAAAAGCAACATCAACAAAAAATCAAGAAAATGGTGAAACATTTCATATTTAGGAAGATGTACAATTTTGCAAGATTATTCTTATTTAATACAAACCAGGTAATCTTGACTTTTGATCATGTGGATAGTGAAAATTAAATGAAATACTCAAAGCTGTGAAAGTTAGAAAACTTTGATCAGTGTCATCTTACAATTTATAGTCTGTATTTTAATCAGATTGATTTATAGTGATAATTGACTTAACACAATGTCTGTACTATATGAAAACTATTTAATTGCTACACAGCAATATGGTTCATGTCATTACAAACATTGGCCAGTAATATAATTATCTCCTTGTCAATACAGGTGGGATTTGACTATAGTGTTGCAAACATTTATTTGTTTATATGTTTATTCTTCATTTCTTTGTCATACTTGAATGTGTCAATGTTTAGATATGACAATTCATTGAAAAATGATGTTTTGTCAGTGCACACATATTGAATAGTAAAGGTGGTCCATGTAAATATTGGGTCATCTTAACATACATAACACATGCATTAATGCCTCATGATCAAGTTTAAGAATTTTGTCAGTGACCCATATTTATTAATATTAATTAGTATTAATATTGAGATTCAAAGACAATCAAATTTGATATGAGTAAAATTAACTAGGAGATTTGTCATTGCTCCTTTTCTTTATTGTTTTTTTTTTTTAAAATGTTACACAAAAAAATGTTATCTGATTTGTAGTACACAGTTTGTTGATTAAATCAAAAGAACAAAAAATGATAGGATAAGCATTTGAGGAAATACTTATGAAACAAGACTACATGAAACACCAAACATATAATTACAGAAAGCATTAGTGATATTTGAGAGACTGACATCTTTAATAATTGATGTCTGAATAATGATACAGTAGTAAGTATATATTTGATATTTATGATGTGTTTTTTTATTTCAGAATATGCATATGGTGGGCATCCATTTCCTTTTACTGGTGTATTTGATATTATACCAAAAGACTCAGAATCTCTTGGTGACCAATTTAAATTTAAGTAAGTACTAAACTATATCAAAATAATATATAGAATGTCTTAAACATTTATTGAATTTGACTGTGGTACAGAAGCCTTAAGACTTCAAAATGAGTAGAATTCTCTCCCTTTAATCATACATCTAAGTACTAAATGAAAGGTTTAAAAATATTTGTTTTGTGGAATATTTAGGATTTATAAGTGTTTTTCAGATCATTTAACCATATCGAATTAACTGTTATGTCTTAAGAAATTGTATTATTGTAGACAAACAATAAAACTGGGTAGCACAGATTTTACTCCAGACGATGTCAAGAAGATTGTAGATCAACTAGGAAAAGATTTTAGAGGGGACCAATATCATTTACTAAATAAAAATTGCAATCACTTCACGACAGAAATCACAAAAGTAAGTCATACAGTAAATTATAGTTAGGTGTCAATATATTACATTTGAAATATACACTTCATACTTTATTTGATGCCTCTTTCTTACATATACTTCCTCAAGGTTCTTAAGATTTACTGCTGATTAAATGTGTGTTATTCACAAATTCTTATATTGACTTTACGACTAATGGCATATAAAGGGCCATTGAATATTTTTACATATATGTGTATAGCCTTTGAGAAAAATACCTTGAACAAAAATGAACAACAATTTCATAAACAGAAGAACAATTAACGTAAAGCAACATATCTACAGAAATAACTTGAATAATTTAAACTTATCCACTTGCAACAAAATTACAGAATGGATATATATAGTATCCTGTTTGTGCATATGTATCCGCAACACCTGATTTCAAAACTAAGAAACCACATATTTGATTTTCACCATGCATGGTACAATGTTCCCGATGAGGAAAGGATGAACCTTATGTAATATCAAGGTCAGAGTCAAGATTAAGGTCAACCAGGTGTTGCAAAAGAAAAAATACACACATTTAGTTTTAAAAAAAATCAAATCAAGATTCAATTTAACATTGAGCTGTTTTTTTTTGGGTAAAGATTGCATGAAATGCAATCAAAGCCCTATGGTACTGACTTGATATCTACATCTTCCAAGGTTGATCACTACCTTTGATAGTTCAAACAAAATAATAGAGTGAAGTGATTAATATTTAGATCCTATCCAGTCAATGTCATGCAATTTATTGATGATATATGTTATACTTAGATATTTAAGTTACAAAATGATGTGTATCTGAATTACCATACTTGTCAAAAAAACATTTTTTTATTAAGAATTACATAAGTAATGCATGGTGTATGAATCTGTTATATAAATAGGTTCAACTACAAGTATATAATCATGAACAAAGGAAGATAACTCCAACTCAAATTTTTAATTTGCTTAGCAAAATACAATTCAATGTTTTATTGAAAAATTCACAAAATTGCAAAATGAATTGAAAGCAATCTTTACCTTTCAGTGCTCACAAGCACGTTGATTATATTTTATTATGTGAAATTATTACTGGTATTTAAGGTTTTATGTGGGAAGGAACTTCCAAGCTGGGTTAACAGACTTGCTCATATAAGTACATGTATACCATTCCTAGAACGAGCCTTACCGAAAGAATGGTTAACACCTATGGCACTTCAGGAAGCTATTCATCAAGAAGAGTTTGACTTAAGTGGGGCTCAGCATCTACATGGTGGCAGAATGACTGATAGTCAATCAGATCAAGCTCATTCCTCTCAAAATGTACACAATAGAAGAATATAGATTGATTGTAAAACATAAATATGTGTAGAACTGGTTGCAAATGTACAAATGTAGATTTTTTGTTATAAAAATTGTTAATAAGATAAACAGAATATTTAACTTAATACATTGTGAGTGTACAGCGATTTTCATGTGCATCCACCTGTATGTCTACCAACAAGACTTTTAAGTTTTCCAGATTATATCTTAAATACTACATGACCAGATCTTTTGAAAAAATAAAGACAATCATGACAATGCCATGACGCATACACATTTTTATGGTATTGATGATGATTAAAGAACTTGTGAAGAAATATTTAACATATAATGCTATGTCATAGTTAAGGTCAGTTTTGTTTGATTTGACATACTTAATTGTAAATATGTAAAAATCTCAAGATCTAATCCAATACATTTGCAAACTCTTAAGTATGACTTGATTTTATCCTATCGATATTTGTTTATGATATTAAAAGAATGTTTAAAAATTCTGCTGATGCAACTAATGAACTTTGAAATATGAAAAAAAAGATAACTTATGGAAAATTAAGTATTGGACCTTCAAAGAAATCTGGATAAATTTGAATCCTAACTTAAAAAAGAAATCCCTTTAGTTATGAATCCTACCTGAAATTCTTTTCAAATGAAATGATAAGCTAGTAGTAAGGGTTATTATAAGGTTATAAAACTATTGGAATAATTTCTCTTAGTTTGTCAAACATTTTGGAGCTGTATGCAAGTAACTACTCTAGTTTAAAGTTGTCTGATTTGTGGTAAAAATATCTTCATATTGTGCTACCTTTAAATGGCTGTAGTTGAATATCATGTGGTTTAAGTGATAATCAGATCTTGTCATTTCTCACTAGTCACTATGAATAACATAAAATGTCGATGCAATACATATGTAGATGAATATTTTAGTTTGTAGATTTTCTGTCTCCAAACACAATATAATATGAAGTCATATATTTGGTTAAAGGTTATATTGTTATACCTTCATAATAATTTCTTATTTAACAGACCTGCCAACTATCCCGATTTATGGGGATATCCCCTGGGGGGTTGGCCTGACTATTTAATTCCTCTATTATATGAACTTTATGCCTCAAAATATTTATTCAGATGAGTTTAATGGAATTTGAATAATATATACTCCTCAAAAATCATAGTACATTTTATTAAATATGCTTTAGGCATGTATAAAACATGCACTAGTCCAGGTCTTTTTGTGCTTAAAATCCCCCATGGAGGTTTTGAAAAGTTGGCAGGTATGATTTAACTGTATCATGTTAAATAGTGGGAATTATAGCTGTTTTAAAGTCATGAATCATCTGTTCCAACTATCTGTTGCAGAGTTTGGGACTGTTGTAGTGGCAGTAATCTGTTGATCATTTGTTTGGCTATTTCAAAATTGAACTCTTGTGATCTTCTGATTGCCTGTTTGTGTTTGTTTTACTGATTATACCATGTTTCTTTCTTGAAATAAAAGGTATTACTATACAGTTATAAGACAACAGTTTTGTATTACCCCCTGGTTCTGGCTGTGGTTCTTTGCTTTGGGTCAAATAACATAGCTGTTCACCTTGAATCCAGTCAATAACTATAAAATGTCATTATGTTGTTTAATTTTTGCATCTTATAGCAGAAAAAATTAGGTTTTTGAATGTAATGTCATTAAAATTATATTTTTTGACAACATGTAAAAAGCATTGATATTGTTAATAGCAGTACTGGGTGATGCAATAAGAAATGTAACAGATGTACACAGAGGAAAATAAACAAATGCGATAAAGGAATTTATCTTGTTAACAGTCAAATTCTACAGGGATATTGTAGATATATAAATATATCTTGTAAATGTTTCACATCAAAAAGAGGTAATGAACTATTACCCCTCACCCCACAATGCAGAATTATTTTTTAGAAAGGAAAAAGCTAATAACCATGAAACATGTATATTATTTTTGTGTGAAATGAGGCCTTTCATAGTATACTATATGTAGATTTTGGCAAATTCAGGGATTTGTTAAAATATTGCTGCACTCATTATGTATTCAATACAGAAGTATGTACAGATAAAATATTTATGAAATTCAGGTGTACAGAAATTGTTTTGTTTACCTGTTTTGTTCATTTTAATTGTGAGATTGCATGTAACATAAAAAAAGTTGTTAATTTTGAAAATGAACATGTATATATGTGAATTTTAAATGTTTATTTGTGTGTTTATATCCAGTACATTACTATGTTTGTCACCATGTACTGACAAATATCATACTTATATGATAATGTACTTTTATGTAGGATGATACTGGTTGTGTACAAAAGTTCAAACAAGTTTTAATGTGTTAATGCATTGTAGGTCATCAAGTATAGAAAATTTACCTTTCTATTTTATATTTCATCACTGAAAGTTTATCTACTTTGTTATGTAAAATTAGATGATACAAAATTCTTTTTTTCTAATAAATTATTCACTTATAAATGAATAAAATTGTCAAAATCTCGATTTTTTCTGCCAAATTTAATGACATTTATTGTTACTGGTTGATGTATTTACATGTAATTTACTCTTAATATTTCATTCACAGAAATGTATATGTTTAACTAATTTTGATCTACTGAGGAGTATATGTATTGATATAGGTTAATACAGAAAGATGCTTGCAATCAGAGTCATTTGTTAAACAGAAAATTTTTAACCAGAAATATATTGTGACTAAAGGATACATTTATTTGCAAATGATAAACCTGCCATGTGTTACTAATTCAAAAATCAAAATGCAGAATGGAATGAGGAAAAATATTGTAAATAAAATGTTCTGCAATGAGTGTAGAAAAGTATTGTAAATGATGTAGACCTCTAGGCAGAAAACAATCGCTACTCTAGTTTTCAGAAATTAACTTTTGATTAAAATACTTTAGTATTTTGTGAAATCTATGGATATAATTAGTAAAAAGACAATAATTTCTTTTTTAGTAATATCTGCGCATAAATTCACTGATCTGATTTTGGATTTAATACAAATTTTTAAAATTAAAGTAAACTTTCTAAGTATTATTACTCCATTATAACTAGATTTGCAATATACCTTTTACATTCCATTCACAAATTCTCAGAGAAGTTAATTTATTGCTTTTCTAATATTCTAAGACCTGAGTTGAAAGCAAGGTCAAACTTTTATTATTACATCTAACCATGTAGTTAGCTTAGTTGAATTCCTGCCTTCAGACCATTTTAAAATATTTTTGTTCCATGTCTATGTTATGATATGTTAATGTTTGGAAGAACAAGAATATGAAAATCTTTGATCAATGTTTGAAGTACAAGTCAATATTTTAACTATCGTTTGTTAGATGTTTTCAGTGTGTAGATGAATTTTAAGGCATACATTTTCATCTTTTCAGAAAAGGAGACACTTGTTATGTGGAGCATCTATTAAAAATAAAAATTTTGCAAAGTGAATCAATTTTAGATAATATCTTAATCATTAATTCCATCACATTTAAAGTTACAAGTTATCAGAGGGACAAATGCTAATTTAATAGATATTTAGCTCTTGTTGATATTACAATGTTTCACCATATTTCAAATTATTTACAGAAAATGAACAGATGCCCTTAGTTATAACTATTGTACTGTTACATAATTCAGTAAGCTATATGTCCTACATGATTAGTTTTGTGTAATGATATGTATTTGTGTGCATTATGGAAATCATTTCATGTTATATTGATACTTATTTTTGTTAATGTTTTTGTATTTACATGTAATTAATTTTTGACCTAATGAAATTTACTTCTATGAAAACATGAAAATCAAACAAATTTAGCCTCAATCATTAAAAGATGCTTTGTAAGTGACAAAACCCGTAAGTTACATTCAGGTTGTTATGGTTTTCATGCACAACAAATAGGATTATGTGCAGTTTTGCCTTTTCAGCTTATTATTAAATCAGTAGCTAGAAAACCAAAGATCACAATCTTTTTATTTGGCCTTAATCTAAACTTGGTTGAGAATATTATGATAATAATGTAGATTTGGGTTTGGTAGAAGATATTGGCAGATTTTGGGTGGGTAGAAGATATTTGCAGCTTTGGGGTTCGTAGTATATAAATAACACATAGCTGAGAGGGTGATAGAGCAGATTGCTAAGCCAAGGTTGACAATGTCTTTTCGAGGGGTAGCAATCTACGCTATCACCCTCTCAGATATGTGTTATTTAATTTATTATACTGAATGTTCTGTTATTACTGTCGATTAAATTTCAAATTCAAAGTAATAAACTATGACGTCTTGTAAATAACAACCATCCGTATTTAAAAAAGCGCACTCTTGATCAAGCTTCTCCTTGAAGGGTAATAGAGTATTTACCATAGGATAGAGTCGTATTTAATAAAGCGCACACTTGATCAAGCGTCTCCGTGAAGGGTAATAGAGTATTTACCATAGAATAGAGTATATTGTCTCCCTCGTATTAACCAATAAAAATGTGGTGTTGAAGTATAATAAAAGATATTGGTAGATTATGGGTGGGAAGAATATATTTGCAGATTTGGGGTTGGTATAATATATTTACTGATAAGATATTTGTAGGTTTGAGATGGGTATGAGTGTTTGAAGGAGTTTTTATTGGCTGCTTGGTTAATTTTTGTATTGCTACCCTTTTCACAAAAGTATTTTTTGTATTTAATTTATTATAAGATTGGTGTCATTTGAGACTTCTCTTTTTTTGGAAACTTTGAAACTTAAAGCAAAAAGGTAAGTGATACAGAAACAATATGTTAAGCACATTTAACATTTAGGTAAAGGAATGGTTGATGTCAAAGATTTTGCATACAACTTGGACATGCTGGACTTTTACTGAAAATTGAAATAAAAAATATTTTTATACATCAAAATTCAATATAGTGATTGCATGGTTGTTATACATTATTTAAATGCAAATGATTTACACATAATATATTATGAAGGAAAAAATTTAAGAAGAATGAAAAATTTTAAAAAGTAATTTACTGGAATTTGACCTTTATAGATCAAGTAGAAAAAGAAATATTGAGAGTTCAAAAGAAACTTAAAATATGATTTACATGTAACATTTAATGTATTTAAAATTTCTACCATGTTTAAAAACAAATACTTTGTTGCATAATATTATTTGTTTATGATGCTATTACTTTTTTTTATATATACATGTACATGTTGTATTGATAGTGTAAGGATGACATGTGTTATATTTTTACACTGCCAAAATGTTTGTTTGTACACTGTACATTGTTTTTATTTATTAGCTAAACAATATTCTTGAACAAATCATGCAGTATAAAATGCTTGAAGGACATCATGTGCTTAACTACATTCAACTTTCCAACTTCTATAAAAGTAATTTTATGCATCAGAATCATGCATTTTATGTATGGAATCTAAAAAAATGCTGTAAAGCTTTCATCTGATTTAAGAATTTCAAATATTATTGAAACTTTAGGTGTAAATGTTTTTGTTTTATGAAAACCTTTTAGTCAGCCAGGAAGATAAAGTACAATAAAAATAAGCACAAAGTTCCATAAAATGTTTGTATAATTAAGTAGAGGAAAAAATAATAAATAGATTGATCTCGAGGTAGAAATGAACAAAACTATTGTGTTATAAGCACCTGTTCAAAATCTAGAATATGACAGTCCTCTCCATTTATCTCAGCAATCGATTTGTTATTTGTATTTTATTTTCGCCAGGGATGATCATAAACTGCAATTTTATCAACTACTGTCAGTGCATTTGTTATTTCTGTTTCAGTAGTCTGACTCAATTAATATACAACATTTTTGAAATGTGTTTTTGAACTGTGCACTGGATGATGTTAAATAAATGATTTATTGGAATATTGTGACATTTATATCTGTTATTAATCAGTCATGAACAAAAAAAGATCACAGGAGGCCAGTGCCTCATTTTATATGACAGAGTAATATTATTCTTTGGCCTTGAACACAGTGATTTATCAGAAGTGATCTAAGAATAAATAAAGCCAAACAGATGATACTGATTTCCCTTCATAAGACACATGCTTGTTGAATAATCTTGAATGCGATATGCAGAAGACTAAAACTTTGGAAAGCCAACATACAAATCAAATCATAAAAACCAATAGGGCATAAACAAAACAACCAAACCTATCTGATGTCTACTCTGCCGGATAAAGTTGCAACCTTAGTTTGATATTCACTACATAATTTATGAACTTGAAATTAATAAAATGTTTTTTTAAATTCATCCAAAATTATTTCCATTGAACGTTTCGAACATTGTTGCCAACATTTGTAGATATAGAAAATTCGATACAAAATTCAGCAAAAATCATTTGAAGAGCCAATTGCTATAAAACTTTGATAATTAATGTTTTTGTCCAGCCAATCAGGGTCAATGTGTTCACTCGGGTTTTAAGATGATGCATAATTCTTTAACTGATTGCATATTATGAAACCAATAATATTTTAATGACATACCAAAATTACAAAACACGATTTTAATTATCTATTACAAACTTTTGACATGCAATTTGCTCATAAATTAAAAAAAAAGAGAGGTCGAACAGCTACTTAATTTGAAGTAAATACATTTGTATAAAGGGTCCTTTTTCAATCCAATTTATAAGATATTACTATTTATAAATTAATGTTGAAAGGTAAGATATCAAATTTAAGAAGTTTATAAGAACTATGAAAGTGTTTATTAGTATCTTGCTCTTGTGTAAGTAATTGAATATAATTTGGTACAAGGTGCATATTGATATCTAAGTGGATTCCTACACTTTTTCAAATACTATGATTCTAAAAATATCCAAAGGCATCTGCCTTACAAACCAAGATGTAGTAGGATTAGCCACTAAATCCATACACACTGAAATAAAGTTCCAAATACTTCTCTTGTCTCTAAATATGCACATATGAAGTGTAAAATAAACTGGTTATTTCTTTAGAGCAGTTTATTTAAGCATGTATGTCATTAGTTTGTCTATTTGCTAGCTAGTTTGGTCTTCTGTATCAAGTGAGAGTAAAATACTACTATGATTGACAACTGTCCTTATTAATAAACAATTACACCAAAAGTTGTGAGCTTTAACTGGAATGCCAGTAGTACTGATTGACCACATCAACTAACTCTTGTTTTGCAAAATTTAACAGATACTTTATTACACAACACAATCAAAGACATATATACTTCATAAATTATACTATACATGACTTAGACTTAATACTCAAATCAATACGCAATTCTTGACCACAATAGTATGTTAGATGGGTGATACATAGACATAGTACATTAAAGTATTTATCTATAAATATTTATTGTACACTCCTTAGAATTGTTCTGTAAATTATTTGTCAAAGATCAATGATAAAGGATTAATAAGGTGTATTTATTTCAAAGAAAAATAAATCTGTATTAGAAAAACGCAAGCAGGGTATATTTTATCGTAAAATTATAGTCAATAATTAAGGTTAATTTAAGCTGTTATTATCAGTGATTTGCTTGAAATAATAAACAGAACTGCATAACTCTTACCTGAGCATTTTCTACAATAATATTTATTTGTCACCATTATATTGCTTTTTATTAGTACACAGATGTATACTGTATTTGTATATGTTTATTTGAAAACAGACAATGTTGTTTTTTTCCAGTGAAGAATGAACACCTAATAAGATAAAAAAGTAGTCAAGTAATATTTTTTCTTAATTGAAAAAGTGCATTTTCAATACCTTTTTTTTTGAAAACATAATATCAAAATATACTTCACCTTCCTTCGAAGATTCCTCTGTCAATCCATATCAAAATCAATAGATTAACAAATGTTTTAATTACAAAGTTGAAAAACATCAGTGCACCTCCTAAAATTGAAATGTTAAGAGAAGTTACACCAATATTGCTAAATTCTTCATCTTTGGGCAATAGAACAAAAACGTTATTGTAAGAATATGGAAATGACAATAATTTTATTTCACAAGTGAATTTAGGAAGACAAAGATTTTAGTTTAATTTTAATGTCACTGTTTATTGTCCCAGTGTTGTATATGTGGAAATACAAGGATAACAATTTTCGATGAATCTTTATGTAGTAACTTCTTCTGTTTCAAAAACTGTAAACTTGAAACTTGAACTGTGAACATGATTTCACAAGAATATAAAATAACAAGCATTCTGTGAGTATTGCCTGTCAATACAGAATCCCCTACCGGTTAAAAATTCATTGTATTGGAACAAAATGCTAACTTGATCTATAACTTGTCATGGTGTAAACTTTATACCAAATATCAAGTCAATATCTTCAAGCATGACGAAAAAAAAATGTGGAAAATTGATTATTTGAGTGAATTTTCTAAGTCCAAGGACCATAACTCTGCACAAAATCATCAGACCGGAACAAAATTCGAACTTGATCTGTAACTTGACATGATAAAACTATATACTATGGATGTCAACTCGGTTAGAAATAAATACTCGAGTACTCGTTGGTTTTACAGAGCGATACTCGAGTACTCGCTCGGTAAAATACAGATGTGTAAAATTACATAAGTTACACATTTTACGATTTGTCAGTCGTTGTCTAATTTACTTTTAATCCCCCTAGTTATGTGAGACTAGAATTGATAGATCATTTATTAAATGAAGTAATTAAGTAAACAATTATCTAATAAACAATTTAATAAATACGAATTGGACATCAATTATTACAAAGTCTCACATGATCACACAACAGTTACATTCCTCAATCGTAAAGAAAACATATTTACAAAGGTGAGACGATTAGAAGTCGCTGATGCGTTTAACAATCATTGAGGGTCACTACGGGGTATGCATTTGTTCTTTTTCAGAAATATTATTTTGTCCACTATTTCTGGTGAGAGTCGGTTTCGTAATTTTGTTACTAACAATCCTGCTGATGAAAAAATTCTTTCGGACGGTACCGATGTTGCGGGAATGGCTAATATACGCTTTGCAAGAATTGTTAGCCTTGGGTAACAGTTCTCATTTGAAGCCCACCTCTGTAACGGTGGTATTTTAAATTACATCCCAGCTCCTTTGTTCTACCAGGGGTGATCTGAGCCGGATCACCCCTACCAGATCACCCTAGCTTGAGTATTATTTTGGTATCCGATACTCGGTACTACCGAGCGATACTCGAGTACTCGTTGACATCCCTACTTTGTACCAATTATCAAATCAATATCTTCAAGCATGACGAAAAAAAAATGTGGAAAATTGATTATTTGAGTGAATTTTCTAAGTCCAAGGACCATAACTCTGCACAAAATCATTAGACCGGAACAAAATTGAACTTGATCTGTAACTTGTGATGATTAAACAATACACCAAATATCAAATCAATATCTTCAAGCACGAAGAAAAAAAGTGTGGAAAACTGATTTGCCGGACTGACGGACAGACAGACAGACAGACAGACAGACAGACAGAGTGCAAACCTAAAGTCCCCTTCGACTTCGTCGGTAGGGGACTAACAAATGAAAAATATATGCAAAATAAGTGACCCTCTGACATTGACACACATTAATCGCATTTTATCAACTGACAAACATTTTTATCATTCTAAACATAGAAAAAACTAATATGATTTGAAATTGTACACACAGCTCTTCTAATCTTTCCATTAGTGATATCAATCTTTTTTTTACGGAAGTATCTCAAAAGAAGAACACATTTTTTTCTCAGAATTTCGAGAGCTGAAAGGGGTGATTTGTAAAAATGCATAAATTCTATTATATTCCTTAGTGAAATAATGATGAAAATGACTTCCAAGTTCATAATGCTTTGATTTAGAATGATGATTGATGATGCTATCATTGTATCATCACTAGTGGGTGTTTAATATTTCATCAAAGTTTGCTTCTTGCCTATATGGAGAACTTGCATGATTTGCAGAGGCTGACAGTCTTTGCAATCAGGACACAAGATAAGACTGGGAATAATTAACAAGCCTTCCACTGTTCTGTGCGCTGGAGTTTTCTACATATATACTCTATGAAGTGTGTATACTTTGTGTATACATATAAGCATTTACAAAGCAAATATACAAAAATGAGTACAAAGGTAAGTAAAGCTATCGAAGAGCCAAATGCCAATGGTACACTTGCCGAACACAACATGAGTGATTGTAATTATTTGATGTACAGTAAGTTCTTATGAAAAAAGTAAAATCACAAAAATACTGAACTCCGAGGAAAATTCAAAAAGGAAAGTCCCAAATCAAATGGCAAAATCAAAAGTTCAAACACATCAAACGAATGAATGAAACTTATGTGAATGAAAGATTTTGGGAAGTAGAAAATTCTTATCAATGTACCATACGTTAAAGACGCAGAAAATAAGGTGCATATTTTGTATGTCAGTCCAAGATAAACGATGAAAACTTGAGTACTTAGTATTTTTTGATGAATTTGAATGACACTTGTGTAGATGAAAGACATTGAGAGGGGAAAGACCTTATCACGGTAACAGATGCTTAAACAAACTGAGGTGTATTTTTTGTTTCCTGAATATAACTTGAGACACACATGTTGGATTTTAATAAGATTTCTGCAAGTGGCAAAAAGTTGGCATTAGATCAAAAATATTGATATTGAAGTCAATGGATCAAAGGTCAAGGTCAAAGTTACAAAAAATCAGACAGCTGTACATGTGAAATTCTTCAAAATCTTGGTTTCTGGCTTTTTACTTTTTCAGGAATATCTATATTGTGCATGTGCATCCTGCTCAATCATTTGTAAAGAGATGTGAAAAGGTATTACCGTAGTTAAAGGCTGCCGAGCGAGTAGTTTTTACAAATGACGACTATAAATAGGTTGATCTTGGATTTCAAATGAAAAGTCTTAATATTGAACTTTTTTCTTTTTTCTTATCTTATTTAAATTTCTTGCAGTACTTATTGGGTACCTGTACGTGTCACCAGACTTGTTTGGTTAGCCACTGTCAATATTTTAAAGGGGGTTCCAAAGAAGGTTTTTTTTAAAGGTCTGGAGAAAGTATCAATAATAATTTTGGTTTCAAGATTACTATAACATTTTTGAATTTTCATAAGAAATATTGGATATGTTGAGGACTGACCATCAATTAGCGTACCAGGTTGATCGTGCCAACTTCATACTTGTTGATTGATAGACATGATAACAACACGTATAGTTGAGGGGCAACCCGTTGTTTTCCTTCCAGTACATTTATACACTGTAATTTGATTTCAAAGAGATGTCATCCCTGATTTACGAGTTCATGACTAGATTTATTTTGCTAATAATAATCTTAAATTTTCTGGGCATGCTGTCCTACACTTATTGCTTATCGTTTGTTGCTGCATAACATATTTGTTTTTCGTTCATTATTTTGTACATAAACTAGGTCGTTAGTTTTCTCGTTTGAATTGTTTTACATTTGTCATTTTGGGGCCATTTTTAGCTGACTATGCGGTATGGGCTTTGTTCATTGTTGAAGACCGCGTACGTTGACCTATAGTTGTTAATTTCTGTGTCATTTGGTCTCTTGTGGAGAGTTGTCTCATTGGTAATCATACCACATCTTCTTATTTTTATATAATGGTATTTGTTTTTAATTTTTATTGATTTATTCGGTAATGATTGCATTGGCCTCAAAGCGAATGTAATGAAAGTTGTTTGTTAAAAAAATGTGTTTGACGTATTGTTTAGCTTGGAAAAAATATGTTGATACACTAAATACAAGACATCAATTTAGTTTTATGGCATTTTCCGTCATATACGAACATTGGAAGCATGTAGACATATCATTTGTAAAATCATACCACTTAGCTTGAACCAGTTCAAAGAAAGGTTTATACCTCGCAAACTATACTTGTCCGTCCTTGTATAGTTTATAGTTTCTTTAAGATATGCAGCAATGTCGATGATTGATTGATGTGTAGTTGCTTGATTTACGTCCAGTAACATATGCTCAAATGACCTGTAGTGTCAGCGTTTTATACATTGGTGTTATTCAGAACGAAATTATTGTAATATACAATCTTTGGCTTCCCAATCTATGAGATCTAATAAGTTTCCGATTGTTAGAATGTGCAACTATTGTTTTTTCCTTTTAATTAATTCATAAATCAGGGATGACGCATCTTTTCAAATCAAATCTGGAGCCGTTTTTGCTAATTATTATTCGCACCATCGACTCCTTCGTAAAAATTTCACAATTTTGTAAAGTTATTACATTAAGTATATCTGTCCTTAGTTCATTACTGTAAATAGCGGTTTCACAAAATTTCTGTTTGCCCTTTTTAATATATAAGTAGTATTTTTTTCTCCTCAAGCGATTGCTAATTTTATTCAAACGCGAGTTATTTGCTCCTTGTTTTTATCAGATTTTCTTTATGTGATGACCAGAGGACTGTTAGTTCCAGAGGATAGCACAAGTCCAGTTATCAGTGCTCCGATAAGTTTTTTAAAATTACCTATAATCTCTTTAAGCTAAGCTATCAACCTCTCATGTAATATTGCCTTAGATGCTTCCAAAGCTTTTGGTTAAAGTGTACCTGTTAAAAATACATGACTTTTCAGACACACGTGTCGTTTACTCTGAAATCGGAATCATGATATTTATATTCTGTACTTTTGCTTTCATTGCCGTCATAAGTTCTGGTTATTTACAAATGCTTTCTTTCATGAAGTTCAATGATTTGTCGGAAATTTCCTTTTGATAACTTCTTACTTAATTAAGGACAAGCTGCATTTTGATCACTTTTGTTAATCTCTTCTTTTGTTGTCTTATGTATTGATCCTTCAGTATAGTCTTGAGATGATGATGGTCAGAAAAGTCTAAGTTCTAGCGTTTTAAAATGTGAACAATTGTGTAGACTCCTTGTCTCATTGTATACAAAAACATAAATAGTACCAATTTTACTGTACCAGACGCGACTTTCGACAATCAATGTCTCCTCAATGATGCTCGAGGCATAAATATAAGAATGGCATATCACTTTCATGAAAGAGACCAAGATCGTCTCTTAAAAAGCTCTAAAAGGCATTGCATCTTAATTGCCTTTTCTAAATATATTTTTCAATCTATGTTATAGCGGAGATTTTGTCAGTTTCAGCTAACAACATGCAATTTTTGTCAAAAAGTCTATTGTTAAATTCATCATGGGATTTCCAATTATTTCTCGACTCGTGATCCGGGCTAGAATCATATGTTTTTGTTATATTTCATTTTAAATCAGCTGATGCATTATTTATGCTGTAGTTCTAAGTTATGATATTTCAGAATAAAAAAAAAATTCTCTGGGTTCCTGTGACGTAGGCAGATTTGTCGTTAGCTGCACTCATAATCTTAATCTTTTTATTATCCTAGATTAAATAATACCAAGGGCATTAAACTAAATTCACTTTAGTTCTTCTAGGTATATAAGTAGTGACTGATATTACTAGCTATGAAATCAACATTTGTTTTGACTTCTGTTTGTATAAAATATTTTCATGACTTGCGCTGGAGGTAAGATATATGCTGAGCTCATGAATTTAAAAAACATGATGAGCTCATCTTCATTTGTAAACAGTGGGAAAACATTTCCCCTAAAGTATTAGAACTCAATCAACCCTCATTTGTGCAGACTTTACTGTAACTGAAGTAAGCTTAATTTTAAGTTCAATAGGATTGGTGCGATTAATATATAGTCACTTTATTTGAATAATTCAGTTAAAGGACATCCTCTATATAGCACAGACGTTTTCACAAGGTATGAATTGCCTAAAACAAGATATTCGTTAGTTATTCTATTTCTAGTAATTATCATCAGTCTTAAATTCTAGAATTAGGAATACCTTTGGTAAGGGTAGAGACGACATACATCTTTTATTTTTGTTATTTTACTTAGTATTTTGAATTGCATCAGGAGAAAAACGAATATTGAGTGCACTCTACCGGATCTTAATGAGTTTGGGACAGGCACATATAGAATGTGGCGGGGTTAAACATGTATGAAGGCGCCAACCCTCCCCTAACCATGGACAGTGGTGTAACAGTACAACATAAGAACAAACTAGCAAAATCAGTTGAAAAGGGCTTAACTCATCAGATCGATACAAAGCAGAAAAAACATCTAACAAAAACACATACCGGACTTGACAGGGTATTTATACATCCCTAAAACCAAAAAACAAAAGACAAAAAGTACAGATCTGAAAGTATTCGCAGCTACTGACAACTAGTTCAAAGCCGATAACATCTAATATAAACATATCATGTATCTAAGACTAAAATATCAATCTGAATTTATTTTAAAAATATCTTATTGCATTTAGAGGACAGAGAGGGTTGCAAATACATATATTTTTCTACGTTTCGCAGTATAGCGGAAAAATACTGTCAAAATGTCGGAGCCGGCACAGCTCGATTCTTTGATAAAACAACGTGTGCAGGAAGCAGTAACAATGGCACACAATGATATTATACAACATATGGACAGAATAATTAAAAGTCGACGAATGAAAATCGACGATAGTTGTCCGAAACAGAGCTTACCAAGATTGAAGAGAAGAATTCAGACAATTACATTTTTAAGATAAAAGGGAACGAAGAGCAGTTCAAAGTTAATTACAAAGTAGCCAACGCTAGATGTTTTCTGAGAGAAGACACGGAGCAAACTGAACAGACACAAAGTATAAGTGAAGGCTTGGATATATTACGTAATAGATAAAAACTAGTTAAATTGGCAGATCAATCCGAAAATGGATGGAAAACGGTGACAGAATATGAAACTCATAGTTTATCCGACAACTCTGAAGATGAAAACAAATCATCAAAGCCGAAAACAAAGCTAAAATAACTTTGATAGTTCTGACAAAAGTACAACTTCAAATGATACGCATTTACAATTCGTCAAGCTTGATTACACAGTTAAACATACAGTTACAAAGGTTAACTCTAACAATTCACCGATAAATAGGTTACGCAACGCTTACGATTATTGGCAAAGTACAAATGAGGATGACTATATTCTTTGTATAATTAGAGAAGGTTACAAAATCCCGTTTTATACAGATCCTGAAGTCTGCATATTAAATTTTTTTAGAGTTTCAATTAAAGACCAAATTGAACTTGTCCATAGTCACTCCTAGATTTCAGATGTTGCATTCCAAGTAGTTGATTACTCAAGCTGCCAGAAGTCCTGCTCCATGTCCAGGCGCCAGAATAACCTTTTGTGTAGGCCCATTCAAACATGGATTCACTTGACATTCCAGCACCGTGTTCTTGATTGAATTCACCAATTACCATGGGCTTATTAAGTCGAAAGTTTGAAAATGATTGCTGGAAAGAGAAATTGACTTATCCGAATACCATTACCCCGAAGGGCCAGGCGAACCCTTTCTGTTCATAACAGAAATTTCTATTAAAAGGTGGCCTGCAGCTAAAGTGTACCTTTTTGTAAATATTTTTATCTGAGGGATTTTAAATAGATATAAGATGTGGTATGAGTGCCAATGAGACAACTCTCCATCCAAGTCACAATTTGTAAAAGTAAACCATAAATGTCGTCTTTAGAAGAAAATTCCTTGGAAAAGAAGAGATAACAAATGTACTAACAACCCAGTGAATTCATGCTATTGTATTCTTTTCTTAACATGTCGAGTTTGAAATAAGAAAGAAAAACACATACTTTTGCAAAAATATACGAAATTTCAATGGATATTCAATACTTACTTTGAAGGGAGATTCGTTTCCAAAATGCTGATGCCAGTCATAGCTGTGAACTTGATAAAAGGACAGAGTACCCTGGTGAGTAATAATGGTAACAATATAAAATTATCGAAACGGAATTTATTTCTTGAAGGCGATTATTATTTACAATGTTATTGAATATATTAAGAGTCGTATGTCAAATTATACGGAAAAAAGTTCAGTAACATTTCTTTTTATAAAAACATGACGTCTACGGTCAGAAATGTTAAAATGTTAAGTAGCGATGTAGAACCTACAGCTAGCAGTATAAGTAAGAGTTCGGACAGTTTAAGTTTAAAACAGTGAAAAGGTAAAATATGTTTAGAACTCGGTACAATAAGATATATATTACACTTTGCTTTCCTCCTGCTTTGACAAGACAGTGATCACTATACAAGTTATGAAATCCCATGGTATCAGTGTCAGCTTTCATGTTCCAGGATCCAACTGTAACCATTGCTCCTGGGTCAACTTCCTTGATAGCTGCTGCTTGCCAGTTCACAAATCTAAATTTTAAGCAAGTCTCATTGTACTTAATTTGTAATAATTTTTATGAATTCTCAACATTGATCCATATACATAAGATGTCCAATATTTTTCACAACGTACTCTATGAACTATTTTTTTTACCTAGATGGCTACAATCTATCAAAACCCATGTCATCATACATAGCTTACTCATCCAGTCGTTTATGTTTTTTCGTCCTCCTTCTAATATTTTGGCTTATATTTATCATCTAACACATATTTTTAACTAAATATGAAAACATATTGATTTATTCACCTGCCGATCTCTTGAGCAGTATACAGACGTCCAGCCCATCCTGCTCCAGATCCCGATAAATGTCTTGTGTCAAAACAAGGTTCTGAGCTGCTTTGTCCTGGTTTAATTTCACCCTCGGGTTCATTTATTATATCCCATCCACCCAGGCCCTTTTCATTTTTCAAAGCGTTAGCTATCGGTTTGAGGGCATGGTCTATGTATGACTGGAGTTTTCTTGTATCTACCATAAGTCCGTTAAGACGGTAATGAGATTTTGAGGTTACTGCAGCATTCCAAAGAGTAAAGAAAATTAGAATGTTATGTCTCTGGGCAGCCTGAAGATAAGCCCTCATGTCACTGATCAATGTATTGTCTATACCAGTTACGTAGCCATTGTTGTCAAATTGGGGCGTAGATTCTCCTTCAATATGCAGCCATACTCCTATTTATTTTAAAATATATTATTAAGAATGAATTTAAACTTTATTTAGATATCATTGTTGGTAATATGCATCATAATTTTAAAGGTTAAGAATATCAACTTATAACTTAGTTTAAAAGATCACTAAAATATTTGTTCTTTTTAGTAACCTATTAATCATCACCACCAACAACAGCACTCCTTGTTCCACTTACTGATGGAATTTCCACCATGACTCTGAATGTCACTTTGTGTCGATTCAAACGTTGGTATTCCTTTGCTGTAATGATTATGTCCAAAGTCGTGTGCATAATTTACCCAAGCCTGGTTAGCACCAGATAAAAATATCTGATGTCCATTGTAAGTTAGATTGGTGCCACTGACACTAAGTCTTGCCTGACATCCTAGTAAAATAAATGTAAAGTTGCATTATAATACATAGAAGGACAATAAAATCGAACAACACTAGTGGATAGGCAATAAACTTAAAACAACAGAGAGCACTAAAGGTTATGGCAATGTTCCTAAAGGATGAACATATCCTTCTTTGCATGCAAAAAACTCCCTCGCTAAAGGTTCATACTCAGTATATAAAAAGTAAAGGGAATGGAAAATATCTACTAGTAGTGATTAGGGGAATAGTTGAAGATGAATTAAATTCAAATAAATCAAATACTTAATTGAAGAAAAATCAAAAACTCTTTAAGGTAAACAAGAAATGCATCTGACTAATATAGATATTGTTGATTTGTCACATCAATCAATTTTACTTGCACAAATGTTTTGTTTTTCCCCAAATATGTTAGTAATTTCATTCATAAACCTGTTTTTGGCGATGTGAATTCATGATGGGAATACTATCAGTGATTAGTTTTCAAATTGTCTTATTTAAGTCTGCATGGATATATGATAGCTAGGATGTCTTTGTACCCTAAAACAGCTCTTGCGTAGCTAACCAACAAAGGTATATCTTCACTAGACGCATTATGTTTCGATATACAGAAACTTAAATTATCTCGTTTGTTACATATTTTCTGTTCTTCCTCCTATCCATCTTGAAGTCCAAAAAATACTGATTGTTTCCATTGCATTCTTTATGGTAGGACACTTAAATGAAGTAAAGATTAGTTGCAAACATCTAAAGAAAGAGAATTTCATGTTACTTTGGAGTGACTAAAGTTTAGGGAATAAGATTGGAAATTCGACTTTTTTTTGGACTAACGGTAGATGAAGTAGAAATTCGTTTATGTTGAATAGTTATTACCATGTATATTAGGGAAATTGATTTGACATATATGTTCAAAGAGGTCGAGGTTGTGGATAAGTATTTTTAATTGTCTATTCCTCACTTCTTATGAACCAATCATCGGAATGCTTAGTTTCTGCATATCAAAACATCTTAGTGTAAAAAGGTTGTTTTTGCAATTGATAAGCTTTATTTACGCGCTAAAACTATGTTTTATAAATAGTGTTTTTAAACAATCTGAGTCCGTACATAGTAAATAAAAATCTTGTATAAATATTTTTTTTTCTTTTTAAGATATATCTTTTGTCTGACTTTATTGGTAACTCTCACAATCACTAATGCATTTGCCATATAGTACCATGTTGTATATATAGAAAACAAGTATTTGTAATGTTTATTTATATAAATACTTATTCAAAATAATGAAAATTTGATAATAAACTGATAGAATTAATATTTATGAGTCATGCTCAAACACACAAATGTATTACTTTGTTAGATACATTTTTGGGTACAACATTGATGTACTTACAGTGTAGTCCCTACCTGCTGATGTAAGTAGTCCAACTAAAACACCCAACAGCATCCTGCCAATCTATGATAAAAAAGATACGAAAATAGGTAGGTATCACGTAAATTACAAAAAAAAAAAAACAACCCACATATCGATAAAATATTACAATGATTAATTCTTCACCCCTCATAAAAAAGGAAAAAAAAAGTGGTTACCACTGAATGTCTGTTATGCATCGACAGGGCCAAATAGACTGTCTTGGCATCCAATTCATTTTTCCTGTTTTCTTACTTCAATATTGTAAAGTACTTTTTCTTAAATTTGTTATCAACGAAAGGCGCAGATAGAAACTTTAATGTGTCTTATCAACAGTTTTAAAAACTATTACTTTCTTCCAAAGCAAAATAATTCAACTCTCCAACTCATACATATAAGAAAATAAAACCATATAAGCGACTTCATACTTAAAAAGTGAGTCCGAATATTATTTATACGTAATGGAATGAAATTGTCTACTTGACAACATTTATGTATGTTTCGGTAATAAAGTTTATCCACAGGTTTCGGGTATTCCTATGGGCACCAATTGTGCTCCTTTGTTAGCAGACTTGTTCTTATACTGTTATGAATCACAGTTTATGGCCAAACTCAGTAAAGAGTAAAATAACAAAAATACCGAACTCCAAAGAAAATTCAAAACGGAAAGTCCCTTATCAAATGACAAAATCAAATGCTCGAACACATCAAACGAATGTAAGACAACTGTCATATTCCTGACTTGGTACAGGCATTTCCTTATGTAGAAAATGGTGGTTTGAACCTGGTTTTATAGCTAGCTAAACCTCTCACTTAAATGACCGTCGCATAGAACCGTCTAAATTCCATTTAATGGATAAACTCAAAAACACTTACCGTTATCTTGATGATATTTTTTCGTTAAATAATCCAGAATTCTCTAAATATACTGCTGAAATTTACCCAAAGGAACTTACTTTAAATAAATAAAATATAAACTGCAATAACTGTCCTTTCCTAGAAAATTTCCGGAAGGTTTAGATACGATCCGGGGAAACTTATCAATCCTTTAAATAAACTTATTCTAAAAGGTACCAATTCAACACTGGAATTAAAATCTTTGAATATTGTTTTTATTGGTTTAAATATTGATTTTGTTATCAGTAAATTAAAACCATACTAAATATTATTGTTATACACATATAAACTTTCACGGTACTACAATCTTTCGATTACTTTATTTTGGCATTGCACAAGGTCATGTTTTTCTCTGATTGTTAATGAAGTCCTTAGCCTAAATCAATTGGATGTTGGATATGTGCTGATTGATATTTTAGTCTTAGATACATGTTTTTTTTTTATTAGTTGTTTGTGACTTTGAACTAGCTATCAGTAACTGCGAGTACTCTCAGATCTGTACTTAAGTGTCTTTTTTGTTGTTAGAGATGAGGGATGGACAAATACCTTGCCACGTCTGGTCTGTGTTTTTGTTTTGTTTTTCTGCTTTGTATCGATCTGATGAGTTAAGCCTTTTTCAACTGATTTGTATAGTTTTTTTAATGTTGTGCTGTTACACCACTGTCCCAGGTTAGGAGAGGGTTTAGCGCTCACAAACATGTTTAACCCCGCCACATTTAGGAGCCTGTACTTCAGTGGTTGTCGTTGGTTCATGTCTGTCATATATGTTTTTCGTAAATTGTTTTGTTATAAATTTGTTTTCTCAATTGAATTGTTTCACATTTTTTATGTCGAGCCTTTTATAGCCGACTATACAGTATGGGTTTTTCTCATTCACACTTATTTGAAATCTTTATTATGGCGCTGCTGTAATAATGGTACATGTAAATGGAAAGTTAACAATTTGGAAGCTGAAATGATCGATGTTTGTCGTAAAGTTTATAATAGTATCTTTACATAAATATATACCATATAGCGGGTTATTTTCGCTTATTTTCGCGGATTTATTTTTGCATACGTTCGGTACTTTCTAAAACGAAAGAATTTTGTGAACAATCTATTTTTTCGGTCGGCAGGTCAATAATCTAAATAAACAACATAAATGCAAAAGGGCATTGTACATGCATATATTTTATAAAATATGTATACCCTTATTAATTATAATTAGTGTCGAATAATATAAGAGTGTAAGGTACTCTGTCAGGTATTTTACCTAATTTTAACCTAATTAGAACATCAAAGGTCCGGTCAATTTCGTAACTAATCAGCCGTGACATTTACAAGAAGTTTGTACACCTGTGACTAATATCTAAGTTACGGGTATTCTCTTGATTAACTGTATCAGAATATAATCAATAAATAAGACATCAATAAGATATTGTCCGTAGTGGATTCCGAGAAACAGGTATTAATGGCGGCTTGGATGATTATCTTGTTTCACTGGCAATTTTACAACTTGTTAACTGCAAGCATTTCAGTATCCGCCAAAATAATTATCTGGGAATTGGGAAATACGCCAAAATAAAAACCGCCAAAATGTTTTGAATACTTTGTTGCCTCTTAATCGCGAAATTTTAAACCAGCGACAAAAACCTGCTATACGGTATGCTGATTTGCATTCTTGATCAATATCACAAACACCAAACTTTGAAAAGCGTCAGGAACTTACGAGGCATCCTACACCACCTGATAATCCTGACGCAAAAAGAAACAAATCTGACATTGTTTCTGAATCTGTCCCTGATTCTCTAGGCATGGATCTAATTCATCATCCTGATTCTACAGATACGTCCAAACAACATGCACTTAATCCGATATCTTTGTCCGACTCAGTTATAGACAAAATCTCAGAAGACGTTTAATTAAAGTTATACCAAAAAAAGTAAAATAGATGATAAACAACATCAGTACCTAGAATCTATACTTCAAGACCATTATTAATTATTTGTGAAGTTGATACGGAATATTTATCAACAAGGTCTTGGTATCTTCCAATGAACTTTTTGAGAAAAAGGACGAGACGTTCTTTGACATAACCCTGGTTCATCAACTTTCTGCTCAGACACTGGTGACGTTTTACAAAGTCTGAGTAGCAGTTCCAAGCTCTTGAATACCGAGTGAGTTGGGAAATGTATATCCCATATGCAGTTGAAATTGGTATATTGCTGCATAGGTGAGGGAAATTTATAATTTCAAAAGTTTGACAAAGTTTCTGATACCGAGATGACCTCTTTTGTCAAGTTCGAGGTACAAGTCTAAAAATGAGGCGGAGGCAGCCGTGTCTGTTGTTTCTTTCATTTCTAGTTCTGGAGGATATATTAATGGAACCCAATCCGAAAAGTTTGGATTGTTAATGGAAAGAACATCGTCAATATATCTGAATGTGAAATTAAATGATCCGGCTTCTTTGATCTTATTGTTTTTGACAAGTGTCTGAAGGAACTCCGACTATATGAAAATAAGAAGAGGTCGGCAAGGAGAGTACACAGTTCGTTCCCATACGAATGCCGACAATTTGTTGAAAAAGTCTACCCCCAAATTCAACAACTATGTTGTCAATAAGAAACTCCAGCATACTTGTTCCTGGGTGTAGCATGTTTTACCTTTTTTGTTCACTATTAACAAAATATGCGGTATGGTATCCCAAAGCAATAAATTTACAGCGTATGCTACCATTTTAATATTGAAAAGCATTGTGGATTATTTCTTTCAGACGATTTTTTAATTTCACATGGGGAATGCAGGTATAAAGGGTCGAAACCTCATAGGTTTTGATAGAATTCATTTCAGAGAAAGATCGAGATTTAAAATTACCCAGAAGTTCTTTTGAGTTTTTTAGAATCCACATATGGTTAATACCACTACTCGAGTAAACAGTTTAACAGTATTTTTGAAGACCTTCTTTCACTGCGGACAGAATTTTTGTCAATCTAATCGACAATTCCTTTGTAGAACATGCAGATGAATCAGCAATGTACCGTTGTTTGTATGGAATTTTGTGAAACTTAGGTACCCAATACAAACTAGGTAAGTCCTCAGATTTGCTGTTCAATGTAATATTCATTAGTCCTTGAAGGACTTATGATTCGTAAAAATCTCATCCTTGTCAAATGCTATGTTTTTTGTATGTGCTCATTTATTCCTAATTCTTTTACAAAACAGTCGTAGTAGTACGATTTACATAAAAAAAAAACAATTGAAGCTTTGTCTGCAGGAACAACAATATATTTATCGTGAAGAAATGATATACATTTCACAGCTTCTTTGTCTCTGAATACAGACTTTGGTTGATCATTCACACAGTTTTTCAACTTTTGGATTCGACGTTTGTCAGTGACCTGATCGCTTTAACCCATTCTGACGAAGTGTCCAGTTCAACTTCTTCTCGTTTAGCCCATGCTATACAAATATACTTTTTCACTTTTTAGGTCTTTTGGAAAATGTTGTTTGTGCTGTATTTGGACCCTTCTTCCAAGAAATTTGTTTTGCATGTAACTTTTATACGAGTGCATGCAAAACAAATTTCTTGTTAGAGGGGTCTAAATACAGCACAAACAACATTTTCCAAAAGACCAAAAAAGTGAAAAAGTATATTTTTAAAAAACGCATTTGACTAACAGGTCGAACAACAAATGTTCTTAAACCCTGCTGACTGCCATTGGCGATTGCCAAATAAACGGATCACCGATGTAATAAATGGATCTTAATTAAAAATTAAATACTAAACAGAAATCAATAAACTTGCGGAAAAGATGGTATACCGCAAACAAAAGGTGCAAAGGGTTTTGTACTCCATATCCGGATTTCGACAATTAATGTCATTTTAGTGATTTTAGGAATCAAACGGTATTTGGAAAGCCATACAATTTGCCTCAATTTAGGATAGACTCTTGAATTTTGAGGAGTCAAAATAGAATGAACGGATCATAAAAACCCGAAGGCAAATATAATACAAGCCTAAATGAAAAAATATAAACAAGTCTAAATTGAAAACAACGTTCAAACCTATGATTGCGTTGGATAAAAACCGCAATTTTTATACGTGTGCATGCAAAACAAATTTCTTGTTAGAGGGGTCGTCGGGGTTTCTTATCCAGACACACCTATCCCTCGGTGTATAACTATTACTTAAACCCTGCTGATTGCCATTGGCGATTGCCAAATAAATGGATCAACGATGTAATAAATGGATCTTAATTAAAAATTTAATACTAAACAGAAAACAATAAACTTGCGGAAAAGATGGTATACCGCAAACAAAAGGTGCAAGGGTTTTTGTACACCATATCCGGATTTCGACAATTAATGTCTCTTCAGTGATGTTAGGAATCAAACGGTATTTGGAAAGCCATATAATTTACCTCAATTTAGGATAGATTCTTGAACTTTGAGGAGTCAAAATAGGATGAACGGATCATATAAACCCGAAGGCAAATATAATTCAAGCCGAAACGAAAAAAATATAAAGAAGTCTAAATTGAAAACAACGTTCAAACCTATGATTGCGTTGGATAAAAACCGCAATTTTTATACGTGTGCATGCAAAACAAATTTCTTGTTAGAGGGGTCTAAATACAGCACAAACAACATTTTCCAAAAGACCAAAAAAGTGAAAAAGTATATTTTAACAAAACGCATTTGACTAAAAGGTCGAACAACAAATGTTCTTAAACCATGCTGACTGCCATTGGCGATTGCCAAATAAACGGATCACCGATGTAATAAATGGATCTTAATCATAAATTTAATACTAAACAGAAAACAATAAACTTGCGGAAAACATGGTAAACCGCAAACAAAAGGTGCAAAGGTTTTTGCACACCATATCCGGAAAATGTGCTGTATTTAGACCCCTCTAACAAGAAATTTGTTTTGCATGCACACGTATAAAAATTGCGGTTTTTATCCAACGCAATCATAGGTTTGAACGTTGTTTTCAATTTAGACTTGTTTATATTTTTTCATTTAGGCTTGTATTATATTTGCCTTCGGGTTTTTATGATCCGTTCATTCTATTTTGACTCCTAAAAATTCAAGAGTCTATCCTAATTTGAGGCAAATTGTATGGCTTTCCAAATACCGTTTGATTCCTAAAATCACTAAAATGACATTAATTGTCGAAATCCGGATATGGAGTACAAAACCCTTTGCACCTTTTGTTTGCGGTATACCATCTTTTCCGCAAGTTTATTGATTTCTGTTTAGTATTTAATTTTTAATTAAGATCCATTTATTACATCGGTGATCCGTTTATTTGGCAATCGCCAATGGCAGTCAGCAGGGTTTAAGAACATTTGTTGTTCGACCTGTTAGTCAAATGCGTTTTGTTAAAATATACTTTTTCACTTTTTTGGTCTTTTGGAAAATGTTGTTTGTGCTGTATTTAGACCCCTCTAACAAGAAATTTGTTTTGCATGCACTCGTATAAAAGTTGCATGCAAAACAAATTTCTTGGTAGAAGGGTCCAAATACAGCACAAACAACATTTTCCAAAAGACCTAAAAAGTGAAAAAGTATATTTGTATAGCATGGGCTAAACGAGAAGAAGTTGAACTGGACACTTCGTCAGAATGGGTTAAAGCGATCAGGTCACTGACAAACGTCGAATCCAAAAGTTGAAAAACTGTGTGAATGATCAACCAAAGTCTGTATTCAGAGACAAAGAAGCTGTGAAATGTATATCATTTCTTCACGATAAATATATTGTTGTTCCTGCAGACAAAGCTTCAATTGTTTTTTTTTTTATGTAAATCGTACTACTACGACTGTTTTGTAAAAGAATTAGGAATAAATGAGCACATACAAAAAACATAGCATTTGACAAGGATGAGATTTTTACGAATCATAAGTCCTTCAAGGACTAATGAATATTACATTGAACAGCAAATCTGAGGACTTACCTAGTTTGTATTGGGTACCTAAGTTTCACAAAATTCCATACAAACAACGGTACATTGCTGATTCATCTGCATGTTCTACAAAGGAATTGTCGATTAGATTGACAAAAATTCTGTCCGCAGTGAAAGAAGGTCTTCAAAAATACTGTTAAACTGTTTACTCGAGTAGTGGTATTAACCATATGTGGATTCTAAAAAACTCAAAAGAACTTCTGGATAATTTTAAATCTCGATCTTTCTCTGAAATGAATTCTATCAAAACCTATGAGGTTTCGACCCTTTATACCTGCATTCCCCATGTGAAATTAAAAAATCGTCTGAAAGAAATAATCCACAATGCTTTTCAATATTAAAATGGTAGCATACGCTGTAAATTTATTGCATTGGGATACCATACCGCATATTTTGTTAATAGTGAACAAAAAAGGTAAAACATGCTACACCCAGGAACAAGTATGCTGGAGTTTCTTATTGACAACATAGTTGTTGAATTTGGGGGTAGACTTTTTCAACAAATTGTCGGCATTCGTATGGGAACGAACTGTGTACTCTCCTTGCCGACCTCTTCTTATTTTCATATAGTCGGAGTTCCTTCAGACACTTGTCAAAAACAATAAGATCAAAGAAGCCGGATCATTTAATTTCACATTCAGATATATTGACGATGTTCTTTCCATTAACAATCCAAACTTTTCGGATTGGGTTCCATTAATATATCCTCCAGAACTAGAAACGTCGGGGTTTCTTATCCAGACACGCCGTATCCCGAGGTGTATAACTAACTTACACCCGATGCTAAACCTTATATTTGTTTACATTGATTATTAAATCAAAAAGAACGGATAGCATATTTATTGACAATATCAAACCATGATTTATAAGAATTTTTTTTTTAGATGAAGCCCTACTAGTAACCTTACTTTGACTATCTTCGTTCAAACTTTGACAAGTGAGTAGATTTCACAAATGTCAAAGTTGCTGCTTTGCATATTCCCGTTAGATCCATGTGCTAATATGGATCAGCAGGTCAAGGTTGACCGTTTCGTGTATTCTTATTACAAAAAAAAACATCATGCTCCTTGTATGCAGTTGTCAATATGGACGGGTATAAGACGGACGACATTTTGGGTCAAGCGTTGTATTTGGTAGAAGAGACTAAAGATAAAGGCAATATTATAATCCAAAGTACTTACCTGTATCAGTTTAATGAAGGTAATCATAAATATATTTCATATGTTACGGTTTTATAAAAAAAAAAAAAAGCCCCCCCCCGCTTCTTCAAGAATAAACAAACATTCATATTCGGGACACACTAATGGATAGGTGTGTCTGGATTAGAAACCCGACGACCGGACACGCTCAACATACAAAAATACAGATTGAATATTTAGGAACTCTCTTTTTGGGGGCAATCCAGGGGGAGTGGGGGGTCCGGGAGTAAGAATCGTTATTTTAAAAGGGGTTCCCAACCAAGAATAAAGGAGGGTTCCAACTATATGTCCCCATTCAAATACATTGATTGTCAAAAAAAAGGAGGGTTCTAAACCACTGACCCCCCCCCCCCCCCCCTTTCGAATCCGCCACTGTATGACTGGGATCAAAAACTTTAGCTTCAAGCAAAGGAGTATTAAATTTTGAAGGGGTTCTTTTTTTTTTATTCAAAACAGATGCTTAATATTATTTTCGCAATTAGAATTTTCTAAAATATGTTTTTTTTTAATATTTCTTGAAACAACTTGTAGTGAACACTATTAGTAATTTCTTATGTTCATTCTATTTAAAAAAATAATCAATTTCTATTGTTATGAATAACAATGGACTGTGTTTTCGGGATGTAGAAGCAGGGGTTTCCAGAAACCCCGCTCGTCACACCCTGTGGTCAAAATCAATTGTTATTCGTAACAATAGATCTATTCAATTTACACTTGTTTTAGAAATAGAAACTATGAAGTATAACAATAGAACTGGGGTGTAAGAACATTTGTTGTTCGACCTGTTAGTCGAATGCGTTTTGTTAAAGTATACTTTTTCACTTTTTTGGTCTTTTGGAAAAAAAAAAATATATATATATATATCCTGGAAAATTTACAAACCATTTCAGCCACAGCTTTACATGAATAAATTTTCCTTAAACTCTATAAATGAACACAATTATCTTAGAGTAATACTGTCATACATGCCCAGGACTGATTCAGATGTCGATATCGTCAATATCAACAATGTCGACACGATATCGATGAACTTATACACTTATTTAATAACCAGATGTCGATTTCGATTACGACACCAATGACAAAACCTGAATTCGTGATGTTGACCGTAAAAGTTAGGAAGTGTCTATTTCAATCGTTTTTCCTCATAACTGTGTTGGATGAGTTTTTGTATAAGGAAAACACCCATGCTAATGAAGTCCTTTAGTGTGCCAAAATCCGTCAATATATAAGTTGGACCTATCTTAAGACGTTTATGATTTAGTCATATGCTAAGACATGAGCCATAGTATTGTTTAAACCTCAAATTACACACACGAAATCGTGATACTGTTAAATTTAGTAAATATTGAAAGACTTTTTGCAAACGTAAATACTTACCTACTGCTAAAATATCAGCCCACAAAATTTCCGGTCTGAAGTAATCAGATTATATCTATACAGATGACCGGTATAGATCACGAAGACTTTCATTAGATCTTATCTATTATATATATATAATTGTCTCAAATTTAGCCCAACAATGTTAGATCTGTAAATTTGCGTTTACAAATTTTTGTTCTTCCCTCAGCGGATTCGAACCCTTGCTTCTGTGACATCGTGGCAACTCCGCCTGCACTGTGTCCAGCGCCCTAGATTACTCGAACAACTAGGCTATATATATATATATATATATATATATCATACAATCTTCTAAGTAACGGTGTTGCTTTTTAGATAAAAATGGGAAGGTTCAGTTCTTAAAAACTTTGTTTAACCCCGTCAAATGTTCATGTGCCTGACCCAAGTCTGGAACATTTAACAATGGTTGTTTTTAGATATATCTTTATGTTTTATTTTTAAGAGGGAATTTGTGCTGATAACAGTTCTTTTACAGCATCTGTTATAATATTCACGTTTACATATTTTTATGCAGACAATACAGTGTGTGGGTTCCCCCTTAAGAAAAGAAGGGTCGGTAGATATGAATCCTATTTTTTTTTCTAATATTTTTTATATACAGAGTATATACGGGATACTTTTCAATAAAAACATTGCAAATTTTACTCATTTGTTGACTACATAGTAAAAAAGTATATCAAAACTTCCGAACTACAAGGTAAATCGAAAAGAGGAAGTCCATGAAAACTGCCAAAATCAAACGTTATTTCCCGAAGAAAATGGTGGGTTAAACCAGGTTTTATAGCTAGCAAAAACTCCCACTTGTATGGCAGTTGTTTATAATTCTGTTATATTGACAAAGTTGGATGGGCAACCAAAACAGACATGATAGGTTTATGTGATACTAATTGGGACCCAGTAGTCAAAACTGTGTAATCATACATCACACAAAGAAACAGCACATTTGACTAAAAAAAATCAAACAAACGTACAAATAAATCTGACAAAACGCCAACATCTTCTTTATTCTTCCCTCCACTGTCTAGAGTACCAATACTTTTGAAGTATAATACGGGTAAGCATTTTTACTGTAAGCAACTGTGTGCATGTGCATGAAACAATTTACACTGAGAATTTCAGTGCACAAACCAGTAAAATTACGTCTCTAAATCAATTGTTCCAGAAACTGATATAAAGTATATCAACACTACCCGGCGTACATACCACCAAGTTAATATCACAATTGCAGATTTTCACATCCAGTTATAAGCTAGGAATTCTATCCCCGCAAGGTGCTCAATTCCAAACCATAGTACAAGGAGCATAAAACTATAAAAAATCACAATTTTACGTACAGGGATCTGTTCCATCACCATACTACAAACGTTAGACTGTCCATTTAAGGCATCAATGTTACAACGAACGTCCATAAAGCACTAATCTATGTATAACACTGTAAAGGTGTATGCACTGTGGCATTTACTAAAATCTAAAAGCACCTTCCGTGTCACTAAAATATCAAAGTTCCTGTCACAATCTGTAACTTGAAACACACATCACTGGTATGCAGAATATAAGTTCTTACTTACTACTGTTGATTTTGATCCTAACACACCTCTATAAGCACTTTTCATAAGTTGCCTTACAGTGCACCAGTCAACTAAAATTGTCCGTTTATAAACTTTCAAATTATAAAGAAACTAAGGATTCAACTCCCTCAGGCAAAGTTGACCTTAGATGAATTTGGCTATTTGTTTTAAGTATTTTTGTCATAAAGCTCTTCAACTGTTTCGGTACTTGTACATCCCTCGGATTTCAAATGTTTGGCTTTGAGCGTTCCTGATGAAGGTAAATCCAGAAAAGCGCTTCGCACGCATGAAATTATTAAACGTGTTGTTTTCAATTTTTTATAACCCCTATTTCAATAAAGAGATACAATAAATTGAATTAAGGACAAAAAGTTTAATTTACGTTCAAAGAATTTGTGCACAGCTCATAGCATGAGTTGCATAACAATATATATATGTGGCGAGATATATAAAAAGTTTAACTTTTACCTCATTTAAGACAATTGCAAAGAGTTATTTGAGTGGTGTACTTATTTCAATCAAATTTTAACCACTTTTAAACCATTTACATAAACCATAAGCTTTACCACTATGACCTTAACTATAAGTATTTCAAAAATAAGGAAACAAAGCCTACCTTTGACAAATGACCGTCAATTTAAGTCTCAACTGTTATTTGAAATCTTAATTTCTTCAATTTACTTTTAATATTATATTATATTATATTAAACAGTATTAAATGACATTGCCACCCTAACCGCTAAGTAAATCCAGTATAGCACATCTTCTATGATGTAAGACATATACCATTCCACTTGCGATGGCCTCTGTTTTCTCCATCAATAAGATAGTCTGTATTAATATTGGAATTTGTTGACTTTACACATCCAAAATCACTTTTAATAGCATCGACTTGTTTGAAAAGACTAGATTTTCTATTTCATGATCAATGCCACATAGCAGAGTTCTCAGCGTTGTAATAAACGGTCTCCTCACAGTATATGTATTACTACACCGTAGCAGGAAAAGTTCAGTATCTTCAATGTCAGCCATACACAATGGACATATCGCATTTACTTCCTACTTATTAAATCAATACGATTTGATTGCAGTGTATACACTCCTGCCAGTAATCTAGCTTAAACATTAGCTTTCATAATAGAAGTGGAATCAAGTCCTGTATTGGTCCATATTTTATGAACAGTGTCAGATTTCCTTGATATTGGATGTAAAAAAACAAAGAGCAGATTTTCCTTCTGCCATAATCATTATTTTCTGTCTCCAAAAACTTTCTATTTGTTTTACACATAATTTTTTCCAACCTTCTTTATTCTGTATATAATTTAAAATGTCAAATATGGATTCAAAGTCATACAATGAAAATATGTCATCATTCATATATATAAACCAACTGTGAGAGGTGTTGTTATTCAGTACAAGTTGCCTAATCTCTTTCACTATATCATTATGTCTCACAATATTACCAAAGTTAACTAAAATTTGAGTATGTAAAAATGCTTCAACTGGCATCTGACCAGACAGTATTTAAATTGCTGCATCAGCTGTTCGTTCTGGCAGATTTTGCAGTATTTCAAGCTGTGATTTATGAAAAAAGTTTTCATCCAATTCCTTTCTACTGAGCGTCACACAATCTAGCCCAAGTCAGACGTGGGCGTACATATGTATTATACATGGGTTTACTCCAGCACCAATTAGAGCATAATAAGTATGTCTAGTTATTCTTATTCTCTCATAATACCTTTTTCAACTGAATTTCGTTGAATTCCAACATGTTTATATGAAGAAAAATTTCCACAAAAATTCGTCAAAACATTTCTCATTCCTTCTATTATTAAAGGTCATACTTTTATTTTTAGTTTCACTTATACGGTTTTCTTTATGTGTATAAGTTTTTTATAAGTTAAACATTGTCTGTAGAGAGATTGCATCTTCCGCTAGTAATACGGTATCTGCGCACGCTGGTGAGGCAGCATCTATTGTCCCAATTCGGAAGCCCAAACGCTTGTTTTGATACCAATCTAATAATGAATCAATATAAAATTTATACAGTGTAGGGGACAATAATTCACCTTGTCTAACTCCCTCTTGCTCAACAAAAACTCCTGAAACATGTCCATCTCATTCAACCCTTGATCGCATCTGCTGATACAACTTGTATACTAAAGACCAGTCATCATTCTTTACTCCTGATTAAAACAGTTTTAACATCAACGAGTCATGCCATACAACATCAAAACCTTCAAAAGCATCAATAAAAGCTACAAAAAATTTCTTCTTACTGTCTTTTGCATCTGCAATAGCCTCAGTAAATAATAAAGCTGCATTTGTAAAAGGTACCCGTTTAGTAAAGTCACTTTGCAATTTATTTTGACGTGTATCCAACTCCGGAGACATTTTAGATAAATGTATCATCTCCAAACACTTTCTCCATAATACTGAAAACAGTGATACGTCTTTAAGACTTTGGGTCATGCATGTAAAGTTTTACCAATACTCTTGTGTATGGGTGTAATAATTCCAGACTGAAAAATTTCACTCAGTTCTCTCATTAAATTTAATTCATCATGTGACTTTCCATTTTTTTCATTTTGCTTATAGCTTCTGATATTTCATCTAAAGTTCCAAATTGCAATCTCGGATCATCTGAATTTTTTAGTTGCAAAATATTTTGGATATTACGCTGAACAATCTGATGCTGATTTTTACAAAATGATGAACTTGTAGACAAAGTACTTAATTGTTCAAAGTATGAGGCCCAACCATCCCTTATTTCTGCTAAGACTCAAGATGTATGCCGTCAATAACTAACTTAGACAGTTTCTTAGCTTGTCAAGATCTCTGTAGATTAACAAGTTAGTAGAAAAGCATTTGATTTGAAGTATAAGAGTCCATTATTTTATATAACAGTCTATACCTACTACTGCCATCCAGTTGTCGAAGTTTCTTTTTAGCCAGTTTACAGTTCACCTTTAAATTGTTTTTTTCACATTTTATACCCCTATCCTGTTTGAAAATAGTATATGCATGTTTACTGTCATTACACAGACTTCTTAAATGTGAAGGTCAAGGCCTCAATTTTCGAACCCAACGTTTTTTCACCACCACGGCTAATTCCTCTGGACTAGTTTTAAAAATAGCAGCCACTTTTTGAAATTGTTGATCTAAAGTTCCAAATGTAATGTCTAAAGACTTAAATTTTTCATTAAGTAAGCTTTGGTACTTTAACGAATCACATTTCTCCCAATTTACTTCGTTCATTGTAACAATATTGTCTTCATCAGTTTTTTTAAACATCATGAAAATTATACTGTGAGGTGGCGTTGACTGGCATGTGTGACGACAAATTTAATGGCGACATACAAAATATATTTATCTTAGTAAGAAAGTTACTATCATTAAAGGCTAAAATAAAGTCTATTTATGCCAAAGCTTTATCATTATAGTGAAAAAATGTATTACATAAAAGATAATTCCTCGGTACACATCGATTACTTTCCTGTATTGAAGTTAAAACACTTTGTCGCTTGTTGTTTTTCGTTTACAGTTCAATGAGGCATTCAAGTCTCCTAATACTATTATGGTGTGATCTGAAAAGTTAACAGTTAATTCACTGATCTCATCGAAACAATGCTAATATTTACGATCATATTCCTTACTACCAGTACAGGGCATATATACAGCCTCAATACACATTGGCTTCGGCTAAGAGTCAATAGTTATAACACACCATCTGGATGAAATTTAACAAATTAACATAATATCCCACATTCAGCCCATCCCCGCATTCCATGTCTATTATTAATAGGGTCATGTTCATCGGTACATAAAGTAGTACTAAAAGCGCGTTCTACAGCGAAAGTTTCTAATTTTGACTTTTCCGAGGACCATAACCAGTGTTCCTGTATGGCTAGTATATCTACCTTACCAAGTAGCTCTGTACACGCGGCATTTGTTTTAAAGTTCATAACACTTTTTTCTTCGTACTTTTTTTCTTGAAGAAAGCTATATCTGGTTTTGAAATGATAACTTGCTTACTAATGTCACATGATGTATGTATCAATTCGACATTACTGGCTGCTGTAGTAGGTGTATGCAAATTTATGTCAACAGTTTTAGGCTCTACGTAATCATTATTCCCCACTGAAACAGATTCATTATCTTTGTGACTGTATCTTGTGATATCGTTTCCGGAGAACTTGGATACCCCTCTGTCGCCTGTACGTTATACACTAGAGTATCAGCCCCTTTATGCGCATGACAATAGCTAGAACCATAATTATTGTTGTTAATATCAATACTTTTATCACCATTTAGATATTGCCCTACTTTACTTTCAATCTTGTAAATTCAATGTTGACCTTTTGGATATTTATAGCACGTTCACTTAATATAAGAGACTGTTCTAATTCAATTTTCTTTTCCGAAGTATATATATATATATATATATATATATATATATATATATATATATATATATACACACAACTCGTCTAAACATCAGCCCAACAATGTTAGATCTGTAAATTTGCGAAATTTGTTCTTCCCTCGCCGGGATTCGAACTCATGCTACTGAGAAACCGTGACACCAAATCGCCTGCACTGTATCCGACGCACTAGACCACACGACCACCTAGGCTTCACAATAATAAAGCTTTCGATGGCCGGGTGTTACCTTTCCTCGTCAGTTTAAATCTAGCGTCGTATACAGTTCATGATATATAAGGCATGAAGATAGAATTGTTACAGATCAGCTGAAATATCTATTGTAAAGGATCCTATAAATTAATGCAAGATACAGTCACAGAAATAATTATATTTATAAGTACGTCTGAACCAGTGACAACTCTACAACAGATTTCTCCATCGGATCACCAGCAGTGATGGTGATACATGGCTGTGTACATTCTGTATATACAACTCGTCTAAACATCAGCCCAACAATTTTAAATCTGTAAATTTGCTTTCGCCAATTATTTGTTCTTCCCTCGCCGGGATTCGAACTCATGCTACTGTGATATCGTGACACCAAATCGCCTGCACTGTATCCGACGAGCTAGACCACACGACCACCTAGGCTTCACAATAATAAAGCTTTCGGTGGCCGGGTGTTACCTTTCCTCGTCAGTTTTAATCTAGCGTCGTAATACAGTACATGATATATAAGGCATGAAGATGGAATTGTTACAGATCAGCTGAAATATCTATTGTAAAGGATCCTACAAATTAATGCAAGATACAGTCACAGAAATAATTATATTTATAAGTACGTCTGAACCAGTGACAACTCTACAACAGATTTCTCCATCGGATCACCAGCAGTGATGGTGATACATGGCTGTGTACATTCTGTATATACAACTCGTCTAATCATCAGCCCAAAAATGTTAGATCTGTAAATTTGCTTTCGCCAATTTTTTGTTCTTCCCTCGCCGAGATTCGAACTCATGCTACTGAGATATCGTGACACCAAATCGCCTGGACTGTATCCGACGCGCTAGACCACACGACCACACGACCACCTAGGCTTCACAATAATAAAGCTTTCGGTGGCCGGGTGTTACCTTTCCTCGTCAGTTTTAATCTAGCGTCGTAATACAGTACATGAAGATGGAATTGTTACAGATCAGCTGAAATATCTATTGTAAAGGATCCTACAAATTAATGCAAGATACAGTCAGAGAAATAATTATATTTATAAGTACGTCTGAACCAGTGACAACTCTACAACAGATTTCTCCATCGGATCACCAGCAGTGATGGTGATACATGGCTGTGTACATTCTGTATATACATCTCGTCTAAACATCAGCCCAACAAAGTTAGATCTGTAAATTTGCTTTCGCAAATTTTTTGTTCTTCCCTCGCCGGGATTCGAATTCATGCTACTGAGATATCGTGACACCAAATCGCCTGCACTGTATCCGACGCGCTAGACCACACGACCACCTAGGCTTCACAATAATAAAGCTTTCGGTGGCCGGGTGTTACCTTTCCTCGTCAGTTTTAATCTAGCGTCGTAATACAGTACATGATATATAATGCATGAAGATGGAATTGTTACAGAAATTAGCTGCTGTACAATCCTATATATATATATATAGGATTGTACAGCAGCTAATTTCTTACTGGTAACATTTAAAGTACGCTCTTTTGTTTAGAGAGCACATTCTTTATTATCAAGTTCACGCTCTTTAGCTTATAACTGTTTTTCCTTTTCAGGTAAGTAGTCAAGTATTTTGGTGTCACTATAGCAAATTGTAGCTATGTCTATACATTTTTTTACTAAGCTTTATTTGTCGTCGAAAATTTCCAATAATCTTTGCTGTGCTCACACATTTACTCTAACTATTTGTATCACCCCAAGCTCCCCTGCTATCAAAAATGTCACAATGGACGGACAACTAATGTCAGTAAAGTTATTTGCAGATAGATTACACTCCACAGATTCAGATCTATCAACATTGTAAATTGCCAATAAGTCTCTACAGCTAGTGCAATAGTAATAATTATCACTTTCAAGGCCCTGTCTATCAGAGGGTGATATGTTTTCACAATCATAGTGAGAACCAAGCGTTGCACCTATCACACAAAACTGCATTATCTGCACAATGTTTATCATAGACCAGACAAACATCAACTTCATTTATACTTTATTAAATCTCTGCGGACAACACATTTCCTTAAAAGCTGACTGTGTCACAACTCACATTTGAGGCCTTATCAGTGTAACATTAGATGAATCAGTAATACTACTCATATCTTGCATCATTTTGTCTACTTCTAAAAGTGCACAAAAAGTGTAAATGATCAGTATAGAAAGTTTGTAAATGTCTACTATTCACATTAACGACTGAAGTTGTTAAAAACAATAATATATATAATATAATTTTAACCCACTCTTGTATGTTACAAGAGATTCCTCTGCCCTTGTAATACCATCTTTTGATATACGAGTTTCAAATTCATATTTAATGTCTTGAAATGGCTGTGAATTATAAAGTGTTTGAATAACTGCACTAAATGCCTCAAATGCTGCAGTTGAAAATGTCAACACAAGATTACCATTTTTAGGGCTACTTATGATCACGGTCAGTAGCTTCTAACTTTTGAGTCAACGCTTTTGTTTTATTTGCATTATAGTTTACAGTTCTTTGTACAGCTGGACGACTAGGTGTAAATGGCTTTTTGGCTTGTTGTGTCCGTGTTCAAAGGATTATCTTTGCTAATATGCGGATGGCAAGTCAAAATTAGACATATATTTTAAAAGATAGGTACATTTAATATACAACAGGGAAATTTGTTTTACATTACATTTTAAATTGTTTTTTTTTGTAGGATTTAGTTACGTCACCAATACTACAATCGTAAATGTGGTGGTAAAATGGATAGGAAGAACTTTTAAACAGACTTTAATCAAGACACAGAATAAAAGTAAAAGATAAAAGATAAAATAAGAATGTTTTGTTAAAAACTTAAAAACGGGGTAGACCGGAAGTATTTAAAAATCACAACAATAATAACTAAAATGTATTGTAAAAAGTAAAAACAAAGGTGCAGTGCATATACAAAAATCTACCATTTGCTGTCAGGAAAACTATCATGGTCTAGCTCACAGGTAATATTTACAATGTCCTGGATAATAAAATCAACATGGCCGACCACTGAAAAGAACGAGACGGAATGAAGTCTAAATGTTTTTTGACAAACTATGCTTGGTGGTGGGTTAAAAATGCATAACTCTTGTTAGTAAAAGGATAAAAGTACTTTAGACACATATACACGTGTTCTTTTGTACTTAAGCTCGTCAAAGTCATGGAATTCTTCAACAAAGTATGGGCTTAAAAATTTTCCGCCTTCCATTCCTGCACATGTGTAAGCGTCAAAAACGTTTTTGTAGTTGATTTTAAATTGAAAAAGCCGCCGATAAAAAAGTGTTTGTAGTTGATAGTACATACCGTATACAGTAAAGTATACACTTTCTCGATAAAGTACAAATTAAGTAAACTTTAAATACCAGGGTAAACAAAATAGAAACAACACGGTAAAAACCTCTTGCGTCCGAATCTCACCTTAAGATCCAACCGTACCAGGAACGCCCAAAGTCAAAAACCCGATAGCGGGATGCATACATACCGAGTCACGTCAAAAGTCATAAACCCGATAGCGGGATGCATAAATACCGAGTCATGTCAAAAGTCATACGACCGAAAGAAACATAATAGCACGAAGACGAATAAAGGGAAAACTGTAAAGTAAATGAAAAGATACACAACTTCAGCACCTAGAATCTTTAACTCAAGACCATCTTGTATTATTTGTGAAGTAAACACTGAATATTTATCAATTAGGTCTTGGTATTTTTCGATGAACATTTTTTTTTTGCTCAAACACATGATGTTTTACAAATCTAAAAAGCAGCTGCAAGCTCTTGAACATTGTATGAGTTGGGAAATTTATACTCCATACGCGAGTGAAGTTGGTATATTGATGCTAAGGTGCGGAATATTCATGATTTCAAAATTGAAATCGTCTCGTTTGCCATAGATTCTGGTACTGAAATGACCGCTGTTGTCAAATTCGAGGTAAATCTCTACAGACAGAGGAAGCTGTATCTGTTGTTTCTTTAATTCTAGTTATGGAGGATATATTAATGGGACCCAATCAGAAAAGTTCGGATTGTTATTTGAAAGAACATCATCAATATATAAGTATGTGAAATTAAATGGTCTAGCTTATTTGATCTTCTTGTTTTTACACGTGTCTGAAGGAACTCCGACTCATATGAAAATAAGAAAAGGTTTAACAGGAGAAGTGAACAGCTGGTTCCGATAGGAATGCCAATAACCTGCTGGTAAATTCGACCTTCAAATTCAACACATATGTTGTCAATAAGAAACTCCAGCATACTGATCACGTGTTTTTCGGTGTAACATGTTTTTGAGGGCCTCATTTTTAACAAAAAGGGGAGGAACTATATCCCAAAACAATAAATGTGTAGCGTATGGTATCATTTATATGGAGGAAAGCATTGAGGATTATCTGTTTAAGAAGGGTTTTTAATTTTTCATGTGATATGATAGTGTTAAAGGTGGAAAAATCAAAGTTTTTGATAGAATTTATTTCAGAGAATTACCGAGATTTAAAATTGTTCCATTAGTTCTTTTGAGTTCTTAAGAATACACAATCATATAGTTAATGCCACTACGCGAGTAAATACTGTCACAGTATTTCTGTAATCCCTCTTTCCTTGCGGACGAAATTTTGATTAATATAACGGACAATTCCTTGGTTGAACATGTAGATGAGCCGACAATATACCGTAGTTTGTACGGAGCTTTGTGAAGTTTATGTATCCAATACATTAGAAGCAATGTAGGTCTTCAAATTTGTTGTTCATTGAAAGGACTTGTGTTTTGCCAATATCTCATCCTTATCAAAGGATACGTTTTTGTACGTGGGATTTCCCGAGTGACATTCGTAGTAAGAGGATTAAGGGTAAGGGTTAGGGTAAGGGTTAGGTTTAGGGTTAGGGTTAAGATTAGAGTTAGGGTTAGGGTTAATGTAGTTTTAAACTTACTCTGAATCACAGACGTTTTTGCTAATAATATAGATGTTTGAAGTTTGCAAAAAGGTTTCATTGAGTATTTGGTAGACCCAGCGATGTAATGTTATGTATAAGGAAACTTGTGGAATGTTGGTATTAAAAAAAGTGAAGAAATATCAAGTTTATCATATTTGTCTGAAAGTAAAAAAAGAATAAAAAACAAACCTTTGCTTATTTCGGGATATTCTCTTTCAATCTGCTATTGGAGTTTATGTTGAATTTCTTATTGAAATGTTAATGTCTAATTAATGTACCAGGGAATTATATGCTTTCACACAAAATTAATAGTGTTTAGTGGCTGCTTGTTTTGCTGGGACAACACCAATTTGTCATTGGGAGTAAACAATGCCTTTAATAACAACTGTTCTTTTTAAAGATATATAAAGCATTAGTGTTCATAGAATCATTATTATTTTTTGTTTAATTACTAGCATAATTCATACCTTTCAATCATTTCCCTTTGGGAAAAAAAGTATAATAGATGTCTTCTTTTTCACATTTTGTCTAATGTCTGGTAATATCCTCACTAGAATCCGTTAGAATCCCATTAGTCAACACATTTCGTGGAGAATTTGCATTAATAAAGTCGCAAGATATATAACGTAGGGTCAGAAGGATTAGACAAAACGCAGTCAATATTGAGATCATGTAGCACTTGTTTGTAGTCGCAATAAGTGTGGTGTAAATAAATTCATAAAAAAATAAGAGATTTTGGAACAGATTTATCTTTAAAAAGGGAAGTTGTCTTTTTTACATTGTTTTACATCTCCCCCCCCCTTTTTATATTTATAATGTATTTATATTGTGTCATAGATCAAATTAATTCGTTCAGTGTATGTTTACTTGTGTTTGTTAATATGTCTTTTTGATTGAGTTAAGCCATTTCAATTGATATTTTATAGTGTGTCTTTCAATGTTGTAATGTTACACTACTGTCCCAAGTTAGGGTGTAGGTTGGCACCTGTTAAAACGTTTAAACCCGCTGCATTTGTTTGCACCTGTCCTAAGTCAGGAACCTGCTGTTCAGTGGTTGTCGTTTGTTGATGTGGTTCATAAGTGTTTCTCATTTCACGTTTTTTGATCAAAGATTAGACCGTTGGTTTTCCTGTTTGAATTGTTTTACACTAGTCATTTTGGGGCCCTTTATAGCTTGCTGTTCGGTGGGAGCCAAGGCTCCGTGTTGAAGGCCGTACTTTGACCTATAATCGTTTACTTTTTACACATTGTGACTTGGATGGAGAGTTGTCTCATTGGCACTCATACCACATCTTCTTATTTCTAAGTATTCAAATTTGGCCGATCAATGATAAACGACACTGCCTTAAACTATGATATCAAAACCTTTGCAGCCATGGATAATTTGTGAAAGTGCCGTTTCATTGTTCATATTTTTCAATGCCTGTAGGTTTGAAAAGTTGACACAATTGATAACTGATATATAATTGTATAATGTGTAGCTACAGATCCTAATTGTTGACCTGCATATGCATTGTGACTTTTTAACAGACTGTAGATTTGCATGGCAATTGACGCAAACATAGTATAAGATGCTTCTTTGACGAAATACCCGGTATTGCTCCGTTAGGAGTTCCCTCTGATTTTAATGTTTACCCTTCTTTGTATGTTCTTAACTATAGTTACTATATTTGAACTCGATAAACTATTGTTGCCTCTAGCATATGACCTCAAATAAATTTTAAGGCAGAGAACAGGGTACAAATGTTCAGTTTTTTTCTGAAAGTATTAAAAAATGTCTTTTTGCATTCTGAGGGCTCAAATGGTTGCAGATACACAAATTTCATGGCACATGTTTGTTTTCCAGCAATATTTATTGCAAAAGCTATGCATGAGGAATTTAGTATTCTAATTTGTTTTGGGTGATATTTCAAAAACTAGTATTTATTCCTTGTGATCTGCGCAGGCAGTGGGTAACCTTACAAAAACATCCCAATATTTTACTTAAACAGACATATAATAGAGTTTTCATTAAAGACCAAATTGAACTTGTCCATGGTCAGTTCTGGATTTCAGATGTTGCATTCCGCGTAGCTGATTACTCCAGCTGACATCAGTCCTGCTCCAAGTCCATGCACCGGAATAACCTTTTGTATAGGCCCATTCAAACATGGATTCACTCGACATGCCAGCACCGTGTTCGTGATTGAATTCACCAATTACCATAGGCTTTTTAAGTCGGAAGTTGGAAAAGGAATGCTGGAAAAGAAATTGACATCTCAGAATACCCTTGCCCCAAAGACTCACACCAGCCCTTTCTGTTCGTTCTAGAAATTTCTATTGAAAGTTACCTGCAGTTAAAGTGTAACTGTTGTAAATAATTTAATTTTATCTGATGGATTAAAAGTCGACGTTACAAGAAATTTCTTTGTAAAAGAAGAAATCCAATATTGTTGTTAACATACTCTTGTATTTTTTTCTAAACCTGAAGAGTTTGATACAAGAAAAGAAAACCACATACTTTTGCGAACATATACACAATCAAACTGAATTTTCAATACTTACTTTGAAGGGAGATTCATTCCCAAAATGATTTTGCCAGTCGTAGCTATGCACTTGATAAAACGACAGAGTACCCTGTTAAGTAATAAAGATAAAATGATAAAATTATTGAAATGGAATTTATTTGTTGAAGGCGAATATTTATTTTACAATGTTATAGAATATAAGTGCCGTATGTCGAATTATACGAAAGAAATCAGTTAAATCTTCTTTTATAAAAGCATATAAACAGGAATGTAAAGCAGTGTTGTAGAACCTACAGACATATGCCAGATTAAGAAAAAGTTCGGACAGTATAAGTTTAAAACCGGAAAAGGTAAAAATAGGTGTATAACTCAATACAATTAGATATTTATATTACGCTTTGCTTCCCTCCTGCTTTTACAAGACAGTGGTCACTATACAAGTTATGAAATCCCATTGCATCAGTGTCAGCTTTCATGTTCCATGATCCAACTGTAACCATTGCTCCTGGGTCAACTTCCTTAATAGCTGCTGCTTGCCAGTTCACAAATCTAAATTTTAAGCAAGTCTCATTGTTCTTTATAGTTTGTAATATTTTTTTAATGAATTCACACAATTAGCAATATAATAATAAAATATCAGAAAAATTGGTATCGTTAATGTTATTATGTATACATGTGTGTGTCCGATATTTTTCACAACTTTATCATAGACCTAAAAAAAATAACTTAAATGAATTCAATAATAAAACGAGTCCCTGTCACAGGCATAACTTCCTCATCTAGTCGTTTACTGTTTTGTCCCCTTCTATACTTTGCCCTATTTTCTCATGTAACATCTATTTCCCCCTAAATATGAAAAACATCAACCAGTATCAACATAATTTATTAACCTGCCGATCTCTTGAGCACTATACAGATGGCCAGCCCATCCTGCTCCAGATCCCGATAGATGTCTTGTGTCAAAACAAGGTTCGGAGCTGCTTTGTCCTGGTATAATTTCACCCTCGGGTTCATTCATTATATCCCATCCACCCAGGGCCTTTTCATTTTTCAAAGCGTTAGCCATTGGTTTTAGAGCATGGTCTATGTATGACTGAAGTTTGCTTGTATCCACCATGAGTCCATTTAGACGATAATGTGTACTTTGTTTTACTGCAGCGTTCCAGAGAGTAAAGAATACTAAAATGTTATGTCTTTGGGCAGCCTGGAGATATGCCCTCATGTCACTGATCAATGTATTATCTATACCAGTTACGTGCCCATTGTTGTCAAAATTGGGTGTTGATTCTCCCTCAATATGCAGCCATACTCCTATTCATTTTAAAATATATCAATATAATGATATTTAACATTCTTTAGCCGTAAAGTTAAAAATAAAAAATATGGCAATTTATATTATTGTCGGTAAAAGAGGGGCGAAAGATACAAAAGGAATATTCAAACTCATAAGTTGAAAACAAAATACCTGTCAGTAACTGCGAGTACTCTCAGATCTGTACTTAGTGTCTTTTTTGTTGTTAGGGATGAGGGATGGATAAATACCCTGCCACGTCCGGTCTGTGTTTTTGTTTGATGTTTTCTGCTTTGTATCGATCTGATGAGTTAAACCTTTTTCAAAACTGTTTTTTTTTTATAGTTTGTTCTTATGTTGTGCTGTTACAACACTGTCGCAGGTTAGGGGGAGGGTTGAGCGCTCCAAAAATGTTTAACCCCGCAACATTCTGTATGTGCCTGTCCCAAGTCAGGAGCCTGTAGTTCAGTGGTTGTCGTTGGTTCATGTCTTTCATATTTGTTTTTCGTAAATTGTTTATTATAAATTGAATTGTCTCATATTTTTCATGTCGGGGCCTTTTATAGCCTACTATACGGTATGAGTTTTTCTCATTGTTGAGGGCCGTACGTTTGTCCATAATTGCTTACACCAACGTCATTTGAACTTGGGTGGATAGTTCTCATTGGCAATCATACCACATCTCCTTATTTTTATATTTACAATGATGTGGCAAAAAACGAACAACAATCAAAAGACAAGCAACAATATACAAAACACAACATAGATAATATACATCATCAAAGGTGGGATAATCGTTATAAACCCATTAACTATTCATTGTAATATAACGTTATATATACCCCTCAGTCATTTAGTGTAAAAGAACATTTCAAAAATATTTTTTTACTTTTTTATTGACCTAGTTTAGTCAAAACATATTGTATTGTCTAAATAAATAATAGGATTGAATACGAGTTATAATAACTTAACATAGTCCTCTCCAAAAAATTACAAAAATGCAAGATGACAGCAATTATATATTTATGTACAATAATAAATATATACAACAAACATATCATATTTAAACAATAACACTTGAATGACATAGTAATTACCACCACCAACATCCCCCTATTTCACTTACTGACGGAATTTCCACCATGACTCTGTATGTCACTCAGGGTCGATTCAAACGTTGATTTTCCTTTGCTGTACTGGTTATGGCCAAAGTCGCGTGCATAATGGACCCAAGCCTGGTTAGCACCAGATAAAAATATGTGATGTCCATTGTAATTAAGATTGGTTCCACTAACACTCAGTCTGGCCTGACATCCTGGAAAAAATACTAACAAAATAAAATTTAGAAAAAAGCTTGACAAAAATTTTAAATAGAAGAACTATATAAGTCATTATTATGCATAGAACGACCAAAACAATTAACAAAACTGTTGGATGAGTAATAAACTAAAGACACTCTTTGCATATTTTGTGACAAACCAATCCGTATTCTGTTGATAGAACCCTTCATGGGGATAATATCAGCTATTAATTTTCAAATTAATTATGTCTGAATAGATACATTGTAGGAAGTTTTTGTGCCCTAACACAGACTCTTGATGTGCTCTTGAGAAGCTAATAAGCAAAAAATATGCACACCAGACACGTGATGTATATGAATTAGTAATTAAATATAAAGAAACTGAAATCTTCTTGTCTGTTTAAAAATCTTCTGTTTGTCCTATGACCGTTTTTTCGATTACATTTCATTTAAATGAAGTGAAGATTATTTGTAAACGTTAAAAAAAACGTCATCTTACATTGGAGTTTGATTAGAATTTAAGGAATAAGATTACGAATCTTCTTGGACTAACGGTAGCTGAAGAAGAATTTTTTTTATGTGAAGTAGTTATTACCATGCATATTAAGGAAATTTATTTGACATTATTTAAAAAGGTCGAGGTTCAAGCTAATTCCACCTCTTTTTGTAGATAAATGTTATAATATAAAAATAAGGAGATGAGAAATGATTGCGAATGAGACAACTATCCACCCAAGTTCAGATGAAGTGGATATGAGCAATTATAGGCAACCGTACGCCCTTCAACAATGAGAAAACCCCAAACCGTATAGTCGACTATAAAAGGGCCCGATATTAAAAATATGAAACAATTCAATTAAGAAAACTAACGGCCTAATTCATAACAAAACAAATCTCGAAAAACAAATATGACAGACATGAACCAACGACAACCACTGAACTACAAGCTCCTGACTTGGGACAGGCACATACAGAATGTGGCGGAGTTAATAGATATAAGAAGATGTGGTATGAGTGCCAATGAGACAACTCTCCATCCAAGTCAAAATTTATAAAAGTAAACCATTATAGGTCACAGTACGGTCTTCAACACGGAGCCTTGGCTCACACCGAACAGTAAGCTATAAAGGGCCCCAAATATTACTAGTGTAAAACCATTCAAACGGGAAAACCAACGGTCTAATCTATATAAAAAACGAGAAACGAGAAACACTTATGAACCACATCAACAAACGACAACTACTGAACATCAGATTCCTGACTTAGGACAGGTGCAAATGCAGCGGGTATAAATGTTTAAATGGTACCAAACCTTCACCCTTTTTCTGAAACAATAGTGTAACATCACAACATAGAAAGACACACTATAAAATATCAACTGAAATAGCTTAACTCAATCAAAGGGCATATTAACAGCATTGAACATACACTGAACAAATAAATTTGACCCATGTCACAATGTAAATACAAAATAAATAAACTAAGGGAAGAATAATAAAAGTAACATGTTATATCGGTAAGAAATGTTAAACAATTAAAGAAAAACAATATGCTCGAACAAAAATATCAGCCATCATACAATAAATTTAAACACAGGTAAATGAAAATAATTTTGTTGTTAGGTATACGTGTACAGTACCAATAGAGAAAGGAAATATTTTTACAAAATAAATAATTGTTAAACATGTTTGTGAGTGCTCAACCCTCCCCATAACCTGCGACAGTGGCGTAACAGCACAACACAAGAACAAACTATAAAAATCAGTTGAAAAAGGCTAAACTCATCAGATTGATAGTCTGTTCCTCACTTTTGCGAAAGAAAATCCCAATTAATGAACCAATCATCGGAATGCTTAGTTTCTGCAGTTCAGTACTTTTGGTGTAAAAAGGTTGTTTTAATAAGGTTTAATTACACGTTGAAACTATGTTGTAAAAAAATCGTTTGTTTTAACAATCTGAATCAGTTAACAGAACAAGCCCTTTTTATTAGCTCACCTGGCCCAAAGGGCCAAGTGAGCTTTTCTCATCACTTGGCGTCCGTCGTCCGTCGTCCTGCGTCCTGCGTCCGTCGTCCGTAAACTTTTACAAAAATCTTCTCCTCTGAAACTACTGGGCCAAATTTGACCAAACTTGGCCACAATCATCATTGGGGTATCTAGTTTAAAAAATGTGTCCGGTGACCTGGCCAACCAACCAAGATGGCCGCCATGCCAAAAAATAGAACATAGGGTAAAATGCAGTTTTTGGCTAATATCTCTGAAACCAAAGCATTTAGAGCAAATCTGACAGGATAAAATTGTTCATTAGATCAAGATCTATCTGCACTGAAATTTTCAGACCAATCAGGCAACACGTTGTTGGGTTGCTGCCCCTGAATTGGTAATTTTAAGAAAATTTTGCAGCTTTTGGTTATTATCTTGAATATTATTATAGATAGAGATAAACTGTAAACAGCAATAATGTACAGCAAAGTAAGATCTACAAATAAGTCAACATGACCAAAATTGTCAATTGACCCCTTAAGGAGTTATTGCCCTTTATAGTCAATTTTTTACAATTTTCATAAATTTTGTAAATTTTTGTAAATTTTTACAAAATATTTTCCACTGTAACTACTGGACCAAGTTCATTATAGATAAAGATAATTGTAAGCAGCAAGAATATGCAGTAAAGTAAGATCTACAAACACATCACCATCACCAAAACACAATTTTGTCATGAATCCATCTGTGTCCTTTGTTTAAAATGCACATAGACCAAGGTGAGCGACACAGGCTCTTTAGAGCCTCTAGTTATAAATCTTGTATGAACTCTGTCGTCCTTAATTATTGAAATGCTCAGCAGTATAAACAAAATCTATATTTTTTTCTTTAAAAGATATGCCTCTTGTCTTTCTATATGATTTATTGGTACCTTACACACTAATGCATTTGCCATATTGTATATATATAAGAAGAGAGCATTTGCAGTGTTTAAACATATATAAAAAAAAGAGAAAAAATGGCGGCTTGGAGGAGAATCATTTCTAGAAGGGAAATAATTTTTCGATATTAGAGATTTCGCATAATATAACTCTTGTAAAATAAAGAATCTTCACAGTTAATAAATCATTAACAATTTGCTTTAAAGTAAAAGTTGGTTGGGGGATCGCATCTATTAAAAACTAGAAAATAATCTAAAAAAAAAAAACACATTCATCATGCTCAAACACACTTATGTAATAAATTTTTGATTAAAAATTAATGTATTGGACTACCTGCTGATGCACAGAGTACAGCTAAAACACTCAACAGCATTCTGCCAATCTACAATAAAAAAAAAATAAAATAAGGCAGGTATCACGTAAAATACAAAAAGTTGTAAAAAGCATATCAATCAAATATAACAATTATCCATTCTCCAACCCCTTCATTAAAAAAGGGAAAGCAAGAGGTTAATATCAGAATGTTTGTTATGTATGAGGGCAAAATAAACCGTCTTGGCATCCTATTTATTTTCCCTGTTTCTTACTTCAATATTGCAAAATACTTTTTGCCTAAATTTTGTAAACGACAAAATACGCAGATAAAAACTTTAATGTTCCTTATTAATGGTTTGATTCCTTATCCGGATTTAACTTTTCTTTTGTTCGTTTTTTGGTTTTATCAGCTCTTCAACGTTTTTATTAGATTTTGGACATTCAAATATTTTGGCTTCGAGCATCTGTGAAGAGACATTAAGTGTCGAAATGCGAATCTGAGGCATGGATTTTTGAGGTGCGTGTCTGGTGCATAGCTAGGTACCGATAATACAATTTAAAAACTAGTCTATTAATCCAAAGCAAAGAAATTCCACTCGTCCACTTATATATATCCGAAAAAACACAAACACTCTATAATTTACATCATAGGTAAGAAGTGAATCAGGATTTTTTTTTTTTTTTTTTTTTTTTTTTTTTTTTTTTTTTTTTTTTTTTTTTTTTTTTTTTTTTTTTTTTTTTAATTCTGTATAATTTTATTTGAAATGTACATTTGTTAGAGATACATAAAGTACCGGTACCTTATCCCGGTCTCGTTGACGTTAGTATATAGCATTTCATAAGGTTAGTACTTGTTAGTACACAACATACAATTTTGCTAATAAATAATGTATAACAGGATAAAAAGAAATTACTATGATATATTATAAATCTTAGTTAAGAAGATAAATTAATTTTTTCTGCAACCAAATTGTAGAAGTTTTTATATTTGCCTTGTTTATTTGTCAATATTTCGTAATGTTGGAAAAGTTCACCTTTAAAAATTTCAAACACATTAATTTGTTTTGTTTTCTGCTCGGATATGTAATACACTTTATATATAGTAAAAAGTACGATTGTTAGAAAGTCGTTGATATTGTAATAATTTGTATCGTTTATCTTATATCCATACAAAAGTGATGCCAGTGATATTATATGATGTCCTATTTTAAGTTTGTCTAGTATTAGTTTTATTTGATCCCAAAATGATTTTAGATATTTGCATGTCAGAAAGTAATGATCATAATCTTCAATGACATTACATATATTACATAGAGGAGTTTTAGTTATTTTCCAAGAGAAAAGTAATTGTTTGGTTGGTAAAATGTAATGTAGAAATTTCCATCTTAACATTCTCAATTTATTATCTTGGATATAGTTAAAGATGAAGTACAACATTTGTTCTCTTTTCCTTGTATTGTTATCTAAATTTAGAATTCTGTCCCATTTTTGAAATCCTATTGCTTTCTCATAATATCTATTTAAAAGCGAGATGTAGATATCTTTTCGAGTTACTGACAGCTAGTTCAAAGCTAATAACAACTAATAAAAAATCATGCATCTAAGACCAAAATATCAATCAGTTCACATTTAACATCCAATGGATTTAGTGTAAAGACGTTATTAACAGTCATAATAATATGTTGTGCTGTGTCACCACTGTTCCAGGTTAGGGGAGGGTTGAGCGCTCACATCACGTTTAACCCCGCCACATTCTTAATGTGCCTGTCCCTAGTCAGGAGCTTGTAGTTCAGTGGTTGTCGTTGGTTCATGTCGGTCATATTTGTTTTTCGTACATTGTTTTGTTATAAATTTGGCCGTTAGTTTTCTCAATTGAATTGTTTTATATTTTGTATGACGGGGCCTTTTATAGCCGACTATACGGTATGGGTTTTTCTCATTGTTGAAGGCAGAACGTTTGCATATAGTTGCTTACATACACTTCATTTGAACTTGGGTGGATATATAGTTGTCTCAATGGCAATCATATCTCATCTCCTTATTTTTATAGTACGTAACTAGTATTTTAACTACAAGTTTCAATATTCCAGAATTCAGTATACAACTTTGAAATGAGACCTCGGCATTCCTTCGAATAGTGGTTTTGTGTTATATACTTTTTACGCTTTAACACAATTTTGAATACCTTCTGGTTAATAAACAGAGGCGGACTTAGGCCCCCTTAAAGGGCAACATATAAGGTTAATATATAGTCTTGTACATGTCCCACTCCTAACGTTGCCAAGTTTGGGGCCCACCTATTCCAAATCCTGTGAAATTTAGAGTTGTTTTTGTGCTTGATGTGTAAAGTAATAGTTGATGTGTGTTCGGTCGGATTGGGATGCGGAAGTAAACACATGTGGTAATATGCTAGTTTTGGACTACTAGAACCCAAAAGTCAACTCTTGCAGAGAGGGGTCTGTGTGGCTGTGCGGGGTGTATAGTTATAAATAAAAAACACCTCCAATCTCTCAAACTTTTGTTGTTTGCTTGCAAAGTGTCTGTTTTAAATCAGGGATGTGATATAATTTGTGACAAGCTTAAGTCAATAGCGATTTAAATATTTCCTGATTTGTTGGTTACGATATTTTCCCCTTATACAACACTCCCACATAATCTTATTATTGATACAGAGAAATTATTTTGTTTATAAAAAATCTGATAAATTTTGGCGTTACTCCATCTCCGTTTTAGTAATATAAGACTTAAAAATACGCCTTAATTTGACACGCAAAGAAACAAGTAATGCTAGTTTTCGTTTCATTTATGTTGAATTCATATTCTTTTCTACTGATAGAGTCGATTACCTACATCCAAGTAATTAACAAATATTAGAGTAACCGACCTAGAAATTCATCAGAGCGAATACAAAAACACATAAACAAGTATGGAACCTTTCGCTAATGTTTTACGTTTTTTTTTAATTCTGTATCGAAGGACAAGGTGAACCAACATATAATAATTTGGGTCTGATTGATTAAGTCTACAGTTGTCTACCGATGTTCAAATCTCATAAATTGATTACGAAGACAAATCAAGGTAACAAACAAAAACTAATACGAATACAAATACGAATACGAAAGTTTTATTTTGATTCGGTTCACATATAACAATACAAACATAAGCTCTTGAGAGCTTTTTACCGAATATAAATTAACATATACATAACATTAAAACACAGAGCATGCAGATAAAATATAAAAGCAGCAAATTATTTCAAATGCATAGAAACAGCACAGGCATATTGAAATACATGCAAAGCATTACTGAATAGAATTGCAGAACTCCAAAAGAAACAAGACCGGGTGCGTCGAAAGGGTATGGTTTCTCCTGCTACGCATGTATCATCCGCCATGTGAATCCACTCTCAATCTTAATGTCACAATCGGGAATAGGACACAACCGGTAAGACTATAAAGATAAGACGACTATTCTGGTATCCTGGTATCTAAAGATCTAATACGAGAAAATATGTCGTTAGTGAGTTGAGACACAGGCATGTCGTTTCGGTCAACCAATTCATGATGGTGACCTTAAAACTTATAGTGTGTCGATTTCATTCGTTTTTCCTCATAACTCTGTTAGGCAGTTTTTTTGTATAGAGCACACCCATACTAATGAAGTCCGTATAGTGTGAACATGCTCGAGCGAAAAAGAGAATATATAACTTCAGTTCCAATACAATAAGGTTTGTATTAATGTCCTTTTAATACATTGTTTTGCCAAAAATCCTTCAATCATATCAGTTTTGACGTTAATATTATGTTAAGATATGAGACATAGTACTTTTTTAAAACCTCAAAGTAAACACACGAAGGGGGGATACTGTAAAATTTAGTAACTGAAATATTTTTTAAATTGGGATTTGACATGTTATCTTAAAATTTTTGCTTTTTTTCTTGGCATTGATACAATTTCACATTTTATGCACCACTAACAAATAAATTCATCATAGATACCAGGCTTAAAATATTGTACGCCAGCGTTTCGTCTACAAAAGACTCACCAGTAACGCTCGAATAAAAAAACGTTAAAAAATGCAAAATAAAGTACGAAGTTGAAGAGCATGGAGGACCCCAAATCGCAAAAGGTTTTGCCAAATATAGCTTACGTAATCTATTCCTGGGGGTTGAAAATCCTTAAAAAAACAATTAAAACAAAATCGGTCAGTACGTGAAAATTTGACATGTCTTACCTACTGCTAGAACATAAGCCTACAAAGTTTCCGGTCTGAAGTAATCAGATTATATCTATATAGATGACCGGTAAACATCACGAAGAATTTCATAAGATCTTATCTATAAACCATATCTGTTTAGACTTAATAAAAAGAGGAAAAATTCAACAAAGATACAAGCTTTTAATTTAGTACGTTAGTATAACAGACGCTTGTTTCGTCTAGGCAAGATTCATCAGTGGCTCTCGAAAAATATATATTCACAATATAGACGTATGGAAATATTTTAATGATGCAGGAGAAGAAAGTTTTTTCTTTGAAGCATATATCAATTCATCAGTTAAAGAGAGGTCTTGTTTAAAGCGTTGCCTGTTCCTTCGGTGCACAATTTCATTCCAGATCAGAAAGCAGATGTATTTCTTGCCTATTCTTTCGGTGCACAATTTCATTCTAGACCAGGATGTAGTTTTTTTCTGCCTATTCTTTCGGTACACAATTTCATTCCAGACCAGTCTGTTATTTCATTGGAAATGTCCCACTGTACGTATCTCGTTGAATATACCTGGATAATTATAAATTTAAATAGATATCTTAGTAATAAATTCTTCAACCTTCTCCTTTTTGGAAAAAGAAAAACTAGAACGACAAAATCTTAGACATAAGATCACCCCCAAAAATACCATATCAAAGAATGCTACCAGTCTCTGAGAGCAAGCTCAAAGTATATGATGTGCAGGTTCACAATTCAAACCAGGTAACACTATGATATATACTGCAGAATCAAGATGTAGATTTCATACAGGTATTTCATAAAAAGTGCAGAAAATTATTAACACTTTTGTGTGCTATAACTTGCAACAGATGAAGAACTTTTTTATGCCCCAGTCGTAGGCAACGGGGGCATTAAGTGTTACCCTTGACCGTCTGTCTTTCCGTATTTCCGTCCGTCCGTATCATTTTAATTGCAAATCTTGAGCGGGGGCATTCGTGTCCTCAGACACATTCTTCTTTTATTATTTACAAATTTAGAAAAAAATCACTTAATCTTATATCGGTTTTTCCAGATTAAGACCTTTTTGACGATCTGTGATTTATGCTTCAGACATTTGATACATTTTGCTTAGAGTCTCCTTGAAGATAGTGCCCCGTTAGTGTACACAATATAAAACCCAATTACCATTCTCTTTGTTGTATATATGAAAAAGTAATGGGATTAAGAATTAATCAATGTTTGGTTCCATAAGAGGAATTATAACGATGCTGATATAAAGTTTAAATTACTGTGTTTGATGCTATTTCTTGCCATAAAAGCAAGGCAAAAAAAAGTGAATTAAATTTAGTATTTTATTATTGTGTTTTTTTTTTATCAAAATAAATCCAACTGTTAACGTTGAATATAATATGATATGAAGAACGTCTTTGGGGTAATAGTTAAGTGATATACGATAGTCATAGTAATTATAATCCTTACGGTGGTATCTTGGTATTTTTATTCTCCAATTTGAACCGAAAACGGATCCGAGCATTTTGCTAAAGAAAATAGTTAAAATCAAACTAAAAGATGAACAACACATCATGGCCGGTTCATTTTTTCATGTTTCATGCAGATGACATCCATTTTAGTAGCGACAAATTGTGATAATCCCCAGTCTGACATGTCTTTATATTATTATGAAATTTTAAATTGCCTATGAACTATTTACATATAACAATAAAAGGTATTATTAAATCTTGTTTTATTTTGCTATACAAGTACACGCTTAAGTATTAATTATCATATATATCTTCTTGGTATAATACAGTACTGTTTGATGACTAAAACCTATAAATAAAAAATGTGGGACAAGCGTCAATGAGACAGCAACCCAAATGACAAAAATACATCTAGAGGACAAAATACTGTCTTTAATAATAGACAGGATTGGTGTCTTTAATAGATCTCAAGCTCGAAAATGTAAAAATTGTTAACAAATTTAACAGAAACAATCAAAGATTTGCCATTGACACACTATTTCTAATATATGACATACGACAACTTCTGATGAGGATCCTGACTTATAGGCACATACATACAAATATGGCAGAGTCAAACTAGTTTTGTGAGATATCGACCCTATCCCAATTCGATTGCGATCAGTAGATTTCAGTTTAGAATTAAAAAAAAAATGAATTGAATTAAATAACCAGATTTTCTATGAAACTAGTCTTGATTTCACACAAAATCAGATGTGTTTATTTACAAAGCTACGTAATTATGTTAAATTTCAAATTAACCAATAAATACACTTTAATTGTATTGTTTATAGAAAACCATTTTAACTCTGTAACTAAAACGCATAAAAATATCAAATATATAATTTGTTACGCCAGAAGCGCGTTTCGTCCATACGAGACTCACCAGTAGCACTCGAATCAAAACAGATGGAGGCGACCTCATTTATGCTGAAATGATAAATGCAAAATAAATATGGCGAACCGTAACCAACGACAAGCTCCTGACAGTGGCATAAACAATGTAATTGGGTTAAACATTTTTGTGAGTACTCAACGCTCCTGTTTTCGTTTGAATTGTTTCATATTTCGTAATTCCGGGAATTTTATAGCTTGTTATGCGGTATGGGTTTTGCTCATAATGGAAGGCCGTACGGTGACCCATAGTTGATCTAAAATCCTTTCAGTATTACTAAAAAAAAATCGCATTCTAGTTTAGCTGCACGTATTTCAGAGAAATACGTATGTTCTTTAATTTATTTCAAGGTACAAACAATCTAAACCAAATAGACAAGACATTGTCCTGTAACACGATTCTATAAAACTATATCTGATACTCGTTGGATTAATATAATACTTAAGTAACAGAAGCTTTGAAAATATAGATACTTTTTGTTTTAAAGAATTGGTCAACTTTTAAAATACGCTTTATATATATACTTTTTTGTGGGGTCAAAAAGTAAAAATATGATCAGCATTTCTTCATTTCAATCAAATTTCCTGTTTTTGAAACATCTTGTTAAAAATATCAATTTCCTATGATTGTGATCATTATAATTATAGTAATGTGATATTTACATGGACATTTGTTAAGCTTTGAAAGTATAATCTTGCATCCTCAGGAAAATTGATGAATGAAATCCAAAATAGTGTTGAATTTTGAAATCATGCCTCATAGCAGTTTTTTATAAAAGTTAACACTGTTTTCATCATGTCAATATCCTATAGAATTAATTATAGGATATATTTACTAGCTCATGTTCCTTTTCGGGTCATGACCATGGGGAACATATGTACCTTTCGCCCTCCATCCCGTTTTGAAAATCTATGATCTGTCACTTTTTTATGGTTCATTATACAAATTTGTTTAAATTCCTCAAATTTTGCTTATATCTATACAATATCACAGCTTCATATGTGTTCTTCGAGGGTGTAACAACACTATCGGCCATTTCCCGTATCGTTTTTTTTTGTGGCTGAACTAGTCATTGGAATATAATCTTCGTCATTTTGTCTTTGTTTAAGTTGTCTGATTGACATTTTACTGTATTTTTAACAAGAATCATATTATATTGATCTCTTCAAAACTTGTAGGTAAGTGCATCCTATAAACTATACAAATGTATTTATCTTGAGTATAGCGATTCATATAAAAACATACACAATTTACAGAATATAAACAAATTATTCGCTTAATAGCATCGCAAACTATTTACGCGAAAAAACTTCTTGTGAACGCTCAACCCTCTCCTTTATAACTTGGACAAAGGTGAAACAGCACAACATGAGACATAAATATTAAAGTCAGTTTGACTTATCAGATCGGGTATACGAAGAAACCATTACAAAAAAAAAAAAAAAAAAAAAAAAACTCACCCGACAGATTTTAAGAGCTGATGCAAAGCAAATTCAATTTCACAGATAAATTTAAAGTTTTCCAAAACTAAAGTTTCAATAGATACAAATTGAACAGCTTAAGAATGAAGACTCCATATACAGTCTTGGAAAAGCGTAACCTTGTGCAATGCCAAAATAAGTTTCGACAGGATGTAGGAAAGAAAGTGTTCATAACAGTATAGCCATTATGATATATTTTAAATTATGTTTAAATTTATTAAAAACACAATAAAGACAATATTAAAAATCTTACTACAGTGTTGAATTGATAGTTTTTTTTTTATCCACAAGTTTACATGGATTGTATCTAAATTAACTGGCTATATAAACAACATCACCGTAAAAATTAGGACGTGCTTTTCTGTTTGCCTATGTTATCACAAGCAAGATAGGATATTCAGGGCAATATTACAAAAAAAAAAACAAACAAACTGTTATACCGTTTGTGTACACTTTTCACATAACAGAAATGCAAACCACCGGTTATCGAAATACAAATTTCGAATTTACATATGAACATATTACAAATATACCATGTTTACTGGTATAAAACTCTGTTTACATCTACTAAAATCACGGGGTAAAATTCTATTTACAACATTTTAAAGCACCACAACAAAATCCATCAAAACGTAATAAAATGAATTATTATATGTTCTTGCCGAGTATTTATATGCTACACATCTGATATATTCCTTCTCGTATTATGATGGCGTTGCATCGGATCTTGCGGTATCTCTCCTTAATCAATAGTATACATACTTATGGGAAAATGTAATGAGGTGACTTTCAGTCCTCGAGGGTACCATCCGATCGGAAGTAATTGGCATGATTTAAATGCTACATTTCCGGTTATTTGCTGCAAAATATGTGTCTGTTTGGATTGCTCACATATCAATATGACGGAACTATAAACAACTGCCATACAAGTGGGAGTTCTAGCTAGCTTTACAATCAGGTTTAACCCACATTTTTCTCGGAAAATGCCTGTCCCAAGTCAGGAATATGACAGTTGTTTCCTGTTCGTTCTGTTGGTTGATATAGTCGAGCATTTGGTTTTGACATGTATTATGAACTTCCCCGTTTTTAATTTACCTTGGAGGTCGGTATTTTTGTTAATGCTTTTAATTTTCTACTTGATGCTCCCTCCTTTAAAATGGACCAGATACTATTTTGTCTGTTCTATTTAACCCTTAATGTTCTCTTAAATTGTCTTATTTGACTCAAAGTAACTATACAATTATGTCATGCAAGTGTTTATTTACCGATCCATCCTTGAAATTTGAACACAATCATTCGAGTAGGAAAGGCGATTCCTCGTCAACTTTTACGATCTTTACAGACTATCAAGACTTACTTTTTGACAAAAACAAAATGACGTTTTTGTTCTTATGTTTGTTTTGCACACATTTCGAATAAAAAAGGTAATGAGAATGACAAGACTTTTTTTCATTTGATAATTTCGACATTTTTTCAGATAGGAAACACATTAAAAGATATATAGTATGAAAAAAAAAAAAAAAAAAAAAAGCTGACGTCGTTATCAACATTTTTCGTTACCTTACTGATTATAAAATACATGTTTGTCTACCGTATTCGGGTGTTGCCGGTTTGTAAGAATTTTGTACAAAAAGGTCCATTGATATCGAAAGGAGCTTTGAAAAATAGTTGTCATTTAAATTTCATTTCAATTTTGAAAGATTTCACAACGGAATATTTCGGTAAAAGATGTATCATTCGTAAAAGCTTCATCGGTTACAAGCTATCTTTTTGTTTTTCCTTTCGGATATTGAATTTACAATAGATAAAAAAAAAATCAATCTTGAAAATCAAATTCACAATTTAGATATTAAATTTAGAATTATTGTTTTCTTTTGTGTTCGTATAAGTTTAAAGAATTTTTTACTGCTTTGCTACATTTGGTACATGTAAGGAAATATTATTGCAATTCAACTCGAGTGGGACTTATACTACATACCAAGGAAACAAGTAATCAAATTATATTCTGACCTGTAATACATAATTTAGTTACCGACTAACTGGTTAACCATCTCTCAGAAACAGTTTATTACAGAAATTATAACTTCTATTCTAAATGGTAACAGATAAATGAACTTCATTTCCATAATTCATATAAACATAATTACATCTGTACCAAATTCATTGTTCATTCAATTATTTATTGTTGTCTCATTGATCTAACATCTCCTTCATTAAAGCTACAGTTACTTAGAATGACACAAAAATAATTGACACTCTTCAACATTCCTAACACATTTACAAAATAAACTTTATTAGATGATGTTTTGTGGAAAAACAGCGACAATGTGTGATCAATTCAATTGAATGTGCTACACATAACAGATAACCACAAGAGGAATTCGAACTTCAACAGCAATTAACAAAATATTTAGCATTTTGAAAGTGTATTTTATTTCTGGCTCAAAAAACGTGTCTCAGGCGTTAGATTTTTTACCTAATTTAACATAATCAAAATTGACCACAAGGATAGGATATTGACAAACAATTGAAATATACGAAGTACTACTACCTCAGTTCGTTAACATATAACAGTAGTAGTAGAATAGGGATAAGAAAACAGTAGAGCAGGTAGAGCAGGTAGAGCAGCTTATGTAAATATTGTGCTAGTGATGGTGGAATGTTTGTGTCCACGTGTCATACTTTTGACCAAGGTAGAGCAACATTGGTTGGTAACCAGGTTATGTTTGTCGTCCATTTTGTTTCCACGTTGCAAGGTAGAGCAACATTGGTCGGTAACCAGGGGTATGTTTGTCGTCCATTTTTGTTTCCACGTTGCTGACTTTTTCAAGGTAGAGCAACATTGGTTGGTAACCAGGGTACGTTTGAGATGACGTCCATGTTGTCCACGTTGTAGAATTTTGGGTTGCCTTGCTTGTCAAAATTGTTATTTAAGTGAGCGGCATCCATTTTTTTTTTACGTTACTATATTTATTTTTGACGATATATGTTGTTAATAATTTTAAAATGAAAATTCTGAGGTTACATTACCAGGTTTTGTTATCAACAAAAAAAGGGCAGATATATATCTTATTATTTAAGTATGGTTTGAGTAGATTCATAGAATTAAAGCAGCTTTATGACATTGTTGAATTAAAGGTTGAAGACTGGAAGTACGATTTAATTATACAAATTGTAGAGACTTCAGGTGGTGGTGGTATATAAGTAAATGTTAGTCTTTACTGATTAATCATGGATTTAGAAACAGACTCGGGATGTTACTTTTCAGACATCCTCCGTTTCAAACCAGCCCATCTGAATATGATGTATTTCACAAATAGAATGCAAACATATACAAATTGGCCGGATCAGATTAAACAAAAGCCAGAAGATCTAGCTCATAATGGTTTTTTTTTACACCGATATAGGAGATAGAGTGACATGTTTTTATTGTGACATTACTCTAAAAAAGTGGACTAAAGAAGACGATATCGAAACAGAACATATAAAATGGGATCCAAATTGTTTGTTTGCAAAGATGGTATCTAGTAAAACCTTGTCCAACATACTTATGAAATAAGAATGTTACGTAATGACTGAGATACACTATAAGAAGATCCTCGAATTCCGTTCATTTACAGATTGATTGTTGTAGAGAGAAGACACTATGGATGCAACATTTGAAAAAGCCGAGAAACTTATGCATCACACACTTAAATATTTGTATGCTAGGATGGTCTTAGACTGTTTACCGGATATTGTGAAAGAACATTGTTATGGGTGTGAAGTAAACCACCCGAGTCAGATTCAACACACTTGTTTAATGTGGACAAAAATGGAACATTTAGAAACTTATTTCGATATTGCTTATAAACAGATAGCGGAGAAGGACATGGTTAGGAAGATGTCCAATCAAGTGAAGCTCATGGATGTACCAGATGACTATAAAAATGACGTTTTATCTACATTAAAGGATTGGTGCATTCTACATAAACCAAGTACCAAAAATGTGTCACACTGGTGCAAACGATTGGTGTTGTTGGAAGAAAGATTCACAAACGAATTAAATTAATTTAAAACACACCGATCATTAACATTGGTTATCATTTGATGTGAAACACTCATCATGAACAGACGTATTTTTGAAAACTCAACCTTCCTGAAAGAACTTTACTATGATAGACCCCGAAGAAGAAAAGAATTGATTGAGGAGAGTTCCGATGATCAAATTCGAACCATTTCACACATTGCATATAAAATTTATCATGCAACACTTATGATTAGTATAGTACATAGACGAAAACTTCGAGAGTTTCGGAAAACTATTCAGTTTTTAGCCAGTGGGAGAATTAGTGTAAGCAGGAAAAGACGAGTACTGTTAGTGTATCACAAATTAATACCACTCCTGATTAAGCCTCTGTTGCATTTACTAGACGAACAATGAGATGCTTGAACTGTTTCTAATGATATTTCAATAAAAGTTAGTTACTTGTATTTTGTTTTTTGTCTCTTTATTATATTTTCACAAAGTGCATATTGGTTAGGTATCTCAATTGAAGAAAGTGTCAGTAAAATTTAAATTCCTTCTCGCTTTCAAAACTTTACTTCAGTAGAGATACCAAACCAAGACTATCAGCCTTAAATACAAAGGGAACAGGTCTTACCTTTCATAGAATGAAAAAAAATCCAAGATGAACACACAAGATAGAATAAATGATTTAATATCAAACACATATAAAAACACACATGTAGGTCCCGAAAAAATATACAGAATATTAAAATCCAAAGGAATCACTAATGTTGGACGATCCAGGATAAAAAGACTATTACGAAGTCAAGACAGTTACACTTTAAGAAAGGAACTCCGTCATTCTTTTCGTCATGCACGTGTAATTGTATCTGGAATTGATGATCAGTGGGACATGGACCTCGCTGATATGTCAAACATTGCAAGTGAAAACGGTCAGTTTCGATACCTATTAGTCGTCGTGGATATCTTTTCAAAGTATCTGTGGATTCAGGTTCTGAAAAATAAATCAGCAAAAGTTGTAGTCGAGGCAATGAAGAAAATTTTAGCTGGTAACAGAAAATGTAAAAAGATTCGAACTGATAAAGGAAAAGAATTTAACAACAACATAATGAAATCGTATCTGAAAAATGAAGGTATACAATATTTCACCACACAGAATTCAGAAACAAAGGCTAACTACGCTGAAAGAGTTATCAAGACTGTGAAAAATATGATGTATCGATACTTCACAGAGAGGAGAAATCATAGGTACTTGGATGTACTTCAAGATATTGTTAAAGTATACAATTCTACTCCACATAGAAGCTTAAACAATATCCAACCAAAAGACGTCAGCAAAACAAACGAAGCAGATATATGGGCATATATGTATTTAAAACCAAAGAAAATAACATCAAAAAAGCCTCGATCATACCACTTTAAGGCTAATGACTTCGTTCGTATTTCTTACATTTCTATGCTATTTGACCGTTCATATGATGAACATTTCACAAGAGAAATTTTTAAAATTAGCCAAAGATTTCGAATGCAGGCTATACCGGTTTATAGAATAAAGGAGTATGATGGAACTTCCATAAAAGGATTATTTTATGAATCAGAGATGGTTAAAGTGAACAAGGATGAAGATGTTATGTGGTATGTAGAAAAAAAAATTCGAAAACGTAAGAGAAATGGACGGGTTCAGTGGTTAGTTAAGATTGAAGGGTGGCCAGATAAATATAATCAGTGGTTGAATGAAGAGGATATCACAGATCCAAATGACTCCTGAAGATGAGCATCTACATAACATTCAATAGTGAAAAATCTCTGAACTATTTTCCAAACAACAAAGCATATACTTTTTCTTCTCAACTGAATTCACCTGTGTTTTTAAATGGAAATTGGAGAGTTGCCTTAGTTGAAGCAGACATTTCAAGTAGCATATCTAAATCAGAATCCATTTACCTGTATTCTAATATTTGTGGTGAATCTATTGTCGATGGAGAACAAAAGCCACTTCTTCGAAGGTTAAGTGCAGCCTCTATGGGAAACTGGTCAAACATTTTCGAAGTTCCGCATTATGTTCCTGTAAAAATAAATGACCTCTATAATATTGATATCTATATAACTGATGGTGACAACAATCTAGCTTCATTTTTAGATATTCCTGCAACGGTAACACTACACTTCAAATCGTTTCCATTCTTTTAAAAATGAACAAGATGTATGTGCCAAATGTAGGAAGCTGGATTAATTATTATGAGAAGCTAGACAGAAAAGGTCATCACAATACTAACAAAGGTCAAAAACAAATCGGAGGTGGGTCTCTAACTGGAACCTCAAGGTCATCCATTACACCAATCGGCATACCAACCAAAACCCCTTCTGATGAGAAAGTAAAAATTCAACTTGTCTCCCCCGTCCATCAAACGGATGAAATGGCCAAGGACATGGTTGAAAGAGAGAAAAAGACATTAAAAAGAAAGCCATCTAGTTATGATGCCAATTCTTGCAAAAGACGTCGAACGAACGAGACCTCCAAAAAGCCCAGTAAAACCACCAAAAAGTTGACTAAGCACAAAAAGTCAAGAAAGACAACCAAAGCATCAAACAAGAAGAGACATACGAAGAAAAAAACCAACAAGAAAAAACTGCAAAGCTCTGTGAAAACCTTCAAAGACATATTCAAGTAAATGGCTGCTTTATCGTTAGATGGGTTCCAAGAAGCTCAGCCAAGTGGTTTGGATCTGTTTTCATTACCACCAACACAGACAGCGATTGATTCAGTGTATTATGATGAGCATAGGTCAACAGCACAGCTAACTGGAACTGCGCCAGTAGAATTTAACATTGCAGCCCAAAATTCACTGGAGTATATAGATTTGAGAAAAACAAAATTATATGTAAAAGCGAGAATAAAACATATCAATGGAGACAGTCTAAAACCTACTGAGTATGTTGGTCCAGTTAACAATTTTCTACATTCTATGTTCTCACAGATTGATATAACATTACAAAATAAGTTGGTGACATCAACTACCACACATTATCCATACAAGGCAATGATACAAACTCTTTTATCTTTTGGATCTGAAGCAAAAAAATCTCAGCTGACTAGCCAGTTATGGAAAAAAGATCAACCAGGACATTTTGATGATAGTGATGTAGAAAATGGTGGCAATTCTTCCTTATTCGATCGCGCACAGTATTTTACTCAAAGTCAAGTGTGTGATTTAGAAGGTCCGTTATTTCATGATTTATGTAGTCTGGACAGATACATGCTGAATCAAGTAGCTATTAATGTTAAACTTTACCGTTCAAGACCTGAGTTTGCTTTGATGACAAGTGAAAAAGATCCAAATTTTCAAGTCATCATCGATGACATAGTGTTAAAAGTGTGCAAAATACGTTTAAACCCTGCTGTCATTATGGCACATGCGCAGAAACTACAAACAACAAATGCTAGATATCCCTATACCAGAACAGAAGTGCGCCTTATTTCTATACCTGCTGGGAGTCTTAGTTTCAATTACAATAATTTGTTCAACGGGCTCCGACCGACTCGTTGCGTTATAGCTTTTACAGAGTCCGCTAGTTCTAGTGGTTCATATACGTTAAATCCATTCAACTTTCAACATTTCAACCTTAGTCAAATAACGCTCAAACTGAACCAAGTTCCTGTAGGTGGGAATATTATGCAGTTAAACTATGGAGCCACGAGTCGAACTATACTACCTGCTTTTAATAGTATGTTTGAAGTGACTAACAAGTGGATGAGAGACAGTGGAAATCAGTTGAGTAGAAATGATATAGCAGGAGGAAATGCTTTATATTGTTTTGAAATAGAACCAAATTTCAGCGACGAGGGACAGTACTTAAACTTAGTGAAACAAGGAACTTGTTCTCTAGAAGTCAATTTCAATGCACCACTGCCGAAAGCGTCCACGTGTGTTGTGTATGCAGAGTTTCCAGCTTATTTTGAAATAAATTTAGAAAGAAACATCATTTTAGAATGAATACTTACCAGCTCAAGTGTGCCATTGTTTCAGACGTTGACTTACAACGATCTGTTCTTGGTGTATTCTCATCTGATGAACTGTCTCAAGTTCACCTACTACCAGGAATGGGTGTGATAGCCAATACAGATGTCGCAGGCTTACCAGGAAGACATTGGGTAGCATTTTTCTGTAATAGAAAGAACAGTCTTGAAGTATTTGACTCTTTTGGGTATTCAGAAAAAGAACTCACTGTTTATTTTAACAAATTCATGCGGAATTATGCATACATACAATCAAACGAGAAAAGACTACAAGGTGATGACACAGTTGTGTGTGGACAATATTGTTTGTTTTATTTAATGTGTCGTGTGAGAGGATTTACCATGCAACAGATAACAGATGTGTTTTCAGAAGACTATCAATTGAATGACAATTTTGTGTACAGTTTTATAGACAATCGGTTTCATTGCTGTGTGAACAATGTGTGTAATGTTGTGAATCAATCTTGTATCAAAATAAAAAATTAATGCTTATATGTTATTGTTGGTGTTGTTGTTGCCTCTCTTTTTTTTTACATATAAAACAGTTTGTCTCTCAGCTATTTTTATTATTTCACTTGAACAGTATGGTTGACTGGTGGGAGAAGGAAAGTTTGCTCAAATTTCAGAGTCCAACATCAATATTCATTGTTGGTCCGTCAAATTCAGGAAAAACAATGTATACCAAAAACCTTCTTGAAAATGCAGATGGTATGTTTCAAGTACCACCGTCGAAGATATTTTACTGTTACAGTATTTGGCAGTCAGTTTTCGATGAAATGAAATCAGCAATACCAAACATTGAATTTTTTCAAGGTTTCCCCCATATGGATGTTTTATCAGAATGGGGGACTTTACAAGGGCATAAGGTTCTTGTTTTAGATGACCTGATGGTGGAATCTGCAGATAGTAAAGAACTGGTTCATCTCTTAACTGTAGGAATTCACCATAATTCAATCACTTTGATTCAGATTCTACATAACTTGTATTGTAAAGGTAAAGCCATGAGAACAGCCTCCCTCAATTGTCATTACTTTGTTTTATTTCGGAATTATAGAGATCAGTTACAAATTCAAACTCTTGGTAGGCAGATTTTTCCCGGACAGTCTAAATACTTTTTAGATGCATACAAGAAGGCGACATCTGTAGCCTATCGCCCATTAATTATTGATTTAAATCCACATACAGACAAAACATATCAGTTGACAACAGATCGTGGAGTTGGACAGACACCTATCGTATATCACTCTGCAGAATGAAGGACTATTTAGCACATTTTCTTTTGAATGCTACTGCAAAACAAATTTCTCAAGCGATTAAATCACTAAGCAAGGAACAGTTGGAATGGTTGGTTGAAATAATATACAATGTGATGCAAGGAGTTTGCTCCATTTCAAGTGTTGATAAAACTTTGCTGACCAAGAAAAAGAAGCTCATACGTAAAATTGTTTCCAAAGGAGCAGCATATAAACAGAGAAAATTATATTTATTAAAAATAAGAGGACTGCTTCCTATTTTCCTAAAGACATATCTCCGTTATGTCTCGCGAACTGATTCTGATTCCTAAACTGAGGTATGAACAATTAAAAAATCCAGAGACATTGCCGGAAAAAAGAGAAAATCGAGATCAAGATCAGCCGAAAGATAAACAAGAAAATATCGATGACTTGGAAAGTAAACAGTTAGTAGAGGACTTTCAACCTGAAAAATTGAAGAAGTCAAACAAAAAGAGAAAAATTACACAACACGAGGAAAGTAAACCATATATCGCTATGTCCCTTAAAACAATGCTGCAAGAGAAAAGTAAACAAAAACCAAAGATGAAATGGTTATCGTTTCGAATTTAGATGTCATGTGACATCGTCACGTGTATTTAAATTGAGGAAATTAGGTAGCTGTTATCATTTTGTGTAAAGTGAAAAGCATGGCTCACCGCGGTGTTCATACCAATGATTTACATTTTAACGAATCTGATGATGGTATGTTGGTGAAGGCAGCCATAGAGGTTGAGAATAAACTCAAACGTAAGAAATCATGTGCTGAAAATGTTGATGTCAAAAGACCAAAGTTAAATTGTGATATTTGTGATAAAACTTTCAAATACAACAGAAATTTGAACAGACATATGAATTCACATTTTAACAGAATTCAGTGTTTAGCGTGTGGGAAATCGTTTACGCAAAAACATAATTTAGTCAAACATGGTAATAAGTGTTCTGGACAGCGCACAATAAACAAACGAGATAAACAATTATCTAAGCAACTTACATGTAGACACTGTGATGTCTCCTTTGATGATGTTGATTCTTTATTCACCCATGTTGCCAACCATCATCCGTTAAACCAAACAGGAGGTAGAATGCCTAAAACGGAGGAGCCAGTTGTCAGTCAGATAAAACGTAAACGGTTTCGTTTTAAGAAAAGCGCCATTAACAAATCAGTGAATCGTGTAGACCTTATGCCTATTGGTGATGAAAAATATGATTTATTACGTTTTTTGGCTAATACGAAAACTGATGTTGAAGAAATAATAGTATCTCAGCAAAAGAAACAAAAAAATGTCAAATGGTATGTAAATGCTCGAGTGAAGATGGTTCGAGATATTAATGATGGACAACAAGAAAAGGCACACCCACATTTCCGCAGCAAAAGTTACATATCTCTTCAGAATGAGAGTAATGATCATAATTTAAATGAAGCTTTCCAAACGATTAACAGAGTAATGGAAGAATTTATCAACAAGGGATCTAACTGGATATTGAATAAAGTTATATGCCTCGAAGTACATACTTTACCATACTCACCCATAGCTGGTTCAAATTATATGGAATTACCATACAAAATTAAGGCCACTGGTGGAATTATCAACATTAGAAATGATGACCAAAAGTGTTTCCTATGGTCTGTACTGGCAGCCCTACATCCGATGGAATATAATCCATATCGGAAGTCACATTATACGGCACACGAAAATGAATTGAACATGAACGATATTGAATATCCTGTGTCTTTAACAAAAATGGAGAAATTTGAGAAACAAAACAATATTTCAATCAATGTTTTTGGCTTTGAAAACGAAGAAGTGTTCCCACTATATTTAACAAAGTTAGAAAATGTAGATAGGGAGATCGATTTATTGTATTTATCACAGAACGGGGAAACTCACTACTGTTGGATCAAAAATTTAGATCGTTTCCTTGGATCAATGACTAAATTTCACACCAAACGGTTTTACTGTAGAAGATGTCTTCACGGATTCATAAGACAAGACTTATTAAATGAACACAGACTATATTGTAATAAGTTTGATTTTCAAAAAGTGACTTATCCAAAAGAAGGAGAAGCCATTTTAGAATTTAGAGACTTTCATAAACAAATGCGTGTTCCTTTTGTCATCTATGCAGACTTTGAATGCTTTGCAAAAAAGATGGATACTTGTCAACCAGACCCAAATCAATCGTCAACAACACATAAAACAAAATTTGTTCCATGTGGTTACTCCTACGTTGTGGTCAGTTCAAATGATAGATATTCCAAGCCAGCCGTTGTATACAGAGGAGAGAACGCAGTCGAACACTTTTTTGAAAATATATTTACAGAGGAAGAATACATAGATGATATATTGAGGAACATTTATGAGGAGTTAATTATGAGTGTGGAAACCGAAACGCAATTTCAAAATGCTACAAACTGTTATGTATGCAATCAACCATTTTCAGGCAAAATAATCAAAGTTCGTGACCACGACCATTTAGGTATAAACGAAGATAACGAATCACCAAAGTATAGCAATTACAGAGGGGCAGCCTGTCAGAGATGCAACTTGATGTTGAAAAATCCAAATTTCATTCCGGTCTATTTTCATAATTTGCGGAACTTTGATGCACACCTTTTGCTGTCGGAAGCTGGTAAATTCAAGGACAAAAAATTAACATGTATACCAAACAATATGGAGAAATATGTGTCCTTTTCTGTTGGACAACTGAGGTTTTTAGACACATACCAGTGCATAAGTAGCTCTTTGGAGACGTTAATTGCTAATTTAGCGGCAGACGGTTTTAAAAATTTCAAACAATTTCGAAAAGCTTTCCCCAATGACGAACACGCTAAACTTTTGCTACAGAAAAACGAATACTGTTATGATTATGTGAATTGTTCTGAAAGATTTGAAGAGACAGCTCTCCCTTCAAAAGCAGCTTTTTATAATTCCTTAACCAAAGAAGCTATTTCTGATGAAAAGTATGAACACGCTCAAAAGGTCTGGAACACGTTCAATATGAAAACCTTAGGGGATTTTCACAATTTGTATGTATTAACAGATACGCTACTCTTAGCAGATGTTTTCGAACGATTCCGTGACATGACTCTTGAATATTACAAGTTGGATGCTAGTCACTTTTTCACGAGTCCAGGTTTAGCAAGGCAAGCAGCATTGAAAATGAGCGGTGTCTGCCTGGATTTAATAACTGATCCCCTCATGTACAACATGATAGAGCTTGGAACACGAGGTGGGGTCAGTATGGTTACCAAAAAATACAGTCGAGCTAATCATCAATATGTTGACGACTTTAATGAATCAGATGTGAAAAAACACATCATGTATCTAGATGCTAACAATTTGTACGGTTGGGCAATGTCTCAACCATTGCCTTATGGTTTTTTCCATTTTTTAAATGAAGATGAAATTAGTCATTTTGAGTTACAGAAAGTCGAGTCAGACGCAAAAGAAGGCTACATTTTAGAAGTAGACATAGAATATCCTGAACATCTCCACAACAAACATAACGATTATCCTCTGGCACCCGAACATCTACTCATTGAAGACAAAGATCTATCGAAATACAGTACTGATTTATGGGGAAAGTTAAATTCTGTGAAGAATGCAAATGGTGTGGAAAAAGTGAAACCTAGGATTAAAACCCGAAAATTAATTCCAACTCTGAAGAAAAAGACAAACTATGTGGTGCATTATCAAAATTTACAACTTTATACAGAACTTGGAATGAAAATAACTAAAATACATAGAGTATTAGGATTTCAACAAAAGGCATGGCTTAAAACCTACATAGAATTCAACACCAACATGAGAAAACAGGCAAACAACGACTTTGAGAAGGACTTTTTCAAACTGATGTGTAATAGGTATGTTTCTCGTTTTTTTTTTTTTTATATAGATTAGACCGTTGGTTTTCTCGTTTGAATGGTTTTACACTTTTGGGGCTCTTTATAGCTTGTTGTTCGGTGTGAGCCAAGGCTCCGTGTTGAAGGCCGTACATTAGCCTATTATGGTTTACTTTTTTTTTAAATTGTTATTTGAATGGAGAGTTGTCTCATTGGCACTCACACCACATCTTCCTATATCTATGTTATTTTTAAATGTGTAAGATTTTAAAGTGTTGTCAAGATCTCGAGTTTGCTTGTTGTCTCATTGTCGCATTACCCACATTGATTTAATTATGTTTTGTGGTTTTTTGTGTCAGCTTCTAGTACTTATCTAAAAGTATTCCTACTTTTTCAGTGTTTTTGGTAAATGTATGGAAAATTTGCGTGCTAGGATGAATCTAAGACTAATCAATTCAGCCTCGGAAGAAAAACTAAAAAAGTTAGTAGCTCAGCCGTCGTTTCTATGCTGCCAAATTTTCAATGAAGACCTCGTTGGAGTACACAACCAACAGATCAACCTAACTCTCAATAAACCCATCTATGCCGGGCAAGCTATTTTAGACCTTTCAAAGAGACTGATGTATGAATTCCATTACAAGGTGATGAAGCCTCAGTACGGTGACAAGATCAACTTGCTGTTTACAGATACAGGTATGATATTTTTTTGTTTGTTTGTTTGTTAAAATAAAAGCCATTGTTTCTTTAAATTTCTAATATTTCTCATTGTTTTCTCCTTTGTATAAGTAGAATAAAGGAAGAGATTCCTCTTTGGTATTGTGCTAACATTTCTGAATTCATTTTAGATTCGTTGTGTTATGAGATTCTGACTGATGATGTATATGAAGACATGAAACCTATCAAAGACCTATTCGATACCTCCAACTACGGCTCATTCAACAAAACGAAACATCTCTTTTCCAGCAAATATAAGAAAGTCGTTGGGAAATTTAAAGATGAGCTTGGTGGTGAGTTCTTTCAAACAAACATTTTATTCTTCTCTCTCTCTAAAGTTTAACATAAATTTTCTTTCAAATTTTCCTTTTTCTTGTGAATTTTCTGTAAAATTTTCCTTTTTCTTTTGAATTTTCTGTAAAATTTTCCTTTTTCTTTTGAATTTTCTGTAAAATTTTCCTTTTTCTTTAGAATTTTCTTTTAAATTTTCCTTTTTCTTTAGAATTTTCTGTTAAATTTTCCTTTTTCTTGTGAATTTTCTGTTAAATTTTCCTTTTTCTTTTGAATTTTCTTTTAAATTTTCCTTTTTTCTTTGAATTTTCTGTTAAATTATTATTAAATATTGTCTTTCTCATGTGCCTCAAAAAATCTTTTCAGGTGTTCCTTTAAAAGAATTCGTTGGCTTGAGACCTAAAATGTACAGCCTTTTGTATAACCAGACCTCTACAGAAGGTATCACATGCGAAAAGGAAAAAAAAGTGGCGAAAGGCATTTCAAAAACTGAAATAAAACAGACTCTCCGACATGAAATGTATAAGAAATGTTTGAATGAAGAAACTACGACCACCAATTCAATGACGTGCATTAGAAGTAAAAATCATGAACTTTTCATGGATACCGTTGTGAAAAAAGGACTGTGTAGTTTTGATGATAAACGTTACTGGAAGAACCCAATTGAAAGCTATGCCTATGGACATTATAAGATAGACACATATTAGTGATAGTATTTATTAAATATTTAAAAAAAAAACTAACCGTGTCAGTCTGTTTGCATATATGTCCGTAATAAAATTTATAAATGTTATTCCTATAAACACCACATTGAATGAAAGTCACACCACATTGAGCATCATCACATCGATTGGAAAAAGGCTCCCATTTCCTCCTCAGAGAGATCATATAAATTGTTTTGCACAGGGGAAATCTGTTCATATTTTGTATTCTTCCCAGACCACTGTGGGTTTAATTCTTAACGTATCGGTCTCTTTGCGGCCACCCTCACCGGAATCATATTTCCTTTGCTCCACATCGGGTCTGTTATAGTTTGAAGTGGAGTGGTAGTTGACGTCTCGTTTTCATATATTATTGTTAGAGGTGCCTGCAATAATAAAAATGAAATATTTAAATAAATAAACCAGAGAGAAATGAAATACTTTCAGTGTTGCTTATCTTTTTTTTTAAGGACAAAAGGTTGTTTGCAAGTTCAATTCTATACTTAAAAAACAAGTATTGCTTTGTTCGCATTTAAGTGTATCAAGTTAAGAATACATGACTTACCTATTGTATGTATTGTTAACTTGTTCTCACCCTGAGCATGTATGAAATATTTGCCACTGGACGTTAAGCAACCAACAATCAATCATGATTCTTGAACATATTTAAACTCTACATTAATAAATGTATACTTACGGAAGGTGTTGGTGGTGGTTGCTTAACGTCCAGTGGCAAATATTTCATACATGTTCAGGGTGAGAACAAGTTCAGAATACATGGTGATTCTTGAGAAGAAGAAAAAAAAAACCCACCCTCTATTGCAAGACTTACCTATTGTATGTATTGTTAACTTGTTCTCACCCTGAACATGTATGAAATATTTGCCACTGGACGTTAAGCAACCAACAATCAATCATGATTCTTGAACATATTTAAACTCTACATTAATAAATGTATACTTACGGAAGGTGTTGGTGGTGGTGGCGGTGCATAAACCGGCGCTACATTTTCTTTTAGCACATCCTGCTCCTGTGGCTGGGAGAGCGGCTAAAACATGAAAAATAAAATAAAACTCAAACTCAAATGTTATGAAGAAAGTTTTATACTTGCGAGAGGTGTTGGTGGTGTGCATATTGTTTTTCGTTCATTATTTTGTACATAAATTAGGTTGTTATCTTTTTTCTCCCCTCGGATGTTTGTTTTACATTCATCATTTTGAAGCTATTTATAGCTGACTATGAGGTGTGGGTTTTGCTTATTGTTGATGGTCGCAAGGTGACCAAAAGTTGACAATTTCTGTATCATTTGGTCTCTTGTGAAGAGTTATCTTATTAACAATCATACCACATCTTCGTTTTATGTTATTCAATTGTTGCATTAAATTAGTTAAAATAAAAGGCAAATGTGAACACCGATATCTCCCCTAACAAAAGCGAGGTAGATAGATAAACAGAAAGATAAACGGTAATAAACAATACTTAAAACCTTCCTGTTGTTTACGGTAAGCGCATACAAACAGAGAAAAAAAACACCTCAAAGGGTATAATCTTTAATTTTCCTCGGTTTTTAAAGAAAACTCCTACATGTGAACCTCGTGTAAAATCAAAAAGAAAGAAAATAGTCTTACCTGTGGAAAGTATGCAGTTAGGGACTCTAGGTGCCCCCTCAGTGTAAACAGATCATCCAGCTCGTCTAGCCCTAAATTCAGCTTCATTGATCCATTTGACACAGCCAAGTCTAAATAAAAGAGTCCTCTAGCGGACTTTTTATAGGTAAGCACTTTCCCTCTCCTGAATTGAGTTTTGTATTCCGTTCTACCAGTGGAAGTAATAATTTGACTTAATTGAACATTTTCGGCTGCCATTATAACACTTAATCGTAAATAGATTTCTAGACAAAGGTTAGAAGTACTGACTTGTAAACGAAAAATACGCACTACTATATTTATTTCATTTTTCTAGCTAATATTATCTAAACCAATAATATTACACTTTGAAGTATGGGGTGGGACTAATGGAGGGATAACCACCCCATTCTTAGGTTTCGCATAACAACTCTATACCAAATTGTTTATGTGGTGCGCTTAACAACAAAACAACGTGTTGATGAATCTCTAGAAACTATACTGTGATAATATTTCATCTGCTTTATTTTTGGGTTTCTTAACTTAAAATCTTTATCTAAAGCAGCTACATTGTAAAAAAAAAACCCAAAACGTTCGATTTTTTTCTGAAATTTTTTTTTTTGAGTGCCATTGTCTCGTACCTAATATTTTCTTATTATATGTTTCCGTTCCCCCCTTTTTTTTTCGAGTTATGCTATTGTTGAAGATCATATAGCAACATCTCAATTCTTTCATATTTATTCTTTTTCGTATTGTTCTTTTTTTTTTTGTTGACACAATCATAATCTCCCGCCTTTTTATTTTTAATTAAACTGTTGATTATGTGAACATGCGCAAACGATTCACAGAGAAAAAACTGAAAAATCAAAAATGGTGCCCGCTAAGTGTTTGTTGTTGTTGAGTATTGTTGTATGTAATGGCCAAGTGCATGACCTTAATATAAGGAAATGCAGAAGTGTGGTTGATGAAAGCTACGAGGTAGTGGAACTGCAGTGCCTGTATGAGGGGGAAGGCAGCTACATTTTCAATGGGCCGACTTCAGTGAAGAAGATCACCCTGGACAGACTGGCGGGTTCCAGTACATTAATGACTTTTGGCCAGCAGTTAGAAAAAGTAGCCATCAAAACATGCACCATAGACAATTGTTGCCAGGCCATTTCAGCAACCCCTAGCACGGAAGTGCAGATTGCGGATAAAGTTTGTGTAAGATGCTATTACGTAACTTGTTTTCAACATCCGCCATTTTTATTGTTTACAAAAAATTGACACCTACTTTATGAAAGACAAATTCCCTTTATTTTCTTTTGAAAGTATAACAATATAAGAAAAGAAATATTTGTTAGCATAATTTTAATTGTATTTCTATTAAACAGATTTGTGTTAAAAACTATAAATATTAAATTTGATAACTGTCTATAAATATTATTGTTTTTGTTTACAGTCACTGGAAGACCTTTTTTCCACTACTAGTGTGGTTGAGACCTCTCCTCATACGGAGGGGGGTTCTCCTGACTCCTCGACAGAATGGTCTCAAAGCGCTCCAACATCAGCAGTGTACGAGCACAGCCAAATGTCCAGCACTCTCCCTGACCATCAACAGGTGGGTTTTCACCTATAGGGCAAAGAGAATCCCTACTTAACATAACCATTGCATTGTGGTGATGTATTCTAAAAAAACATGAAAACACTGCTGTTAAAATTAACGTAAACAATTTTGAAAGTACTTATTTTCACTATTTTAGACATTTATACTTATAAATTTCTCATGCTTTAAATTCAGCTAAAGCTAAATGTGTATTGATTGTAACATGTAGTAGGGTGTGGATTAGGTTATGTTATTTTATTTGTGTACATGTAGTTTATTATTTAATTTTTTATTTTAGACTACTACAGAAAATGAGACGAACTCGGCAACACCGTGGATAGTAGCAACCGTCACCACTTTAACAGGTAGCTTAAAAGTTTATATAATTTTTCTTGGAGTAATTTTGTTTCTTTTAATTGTCTTAATTTTGGTGTTCTTATTAAAAAAGTATTACTATCAATCAGACTACATTCCAGTTAAGAACGATGATTCTTTATATGTTGAAATGGATACCATAACTAGTTAAATTATTTCTTTTCTTGTAGTACTTCTGGTGATAGCTCTCATTTGTTTGGGGAAGAAATGTTTGAGGAATAGTAGGGGAGGGTTAATTGAGCATTGTCTTCCTCTACAGGAGATTCCTACTGCCCCTAAATATAAGTACTATTAGGATAAAAGAAATAATTATTAATTTAAATTGTAATTTCAATATCACTGCTTTTAACTCTTTTTTTTTTCAATATCACTGCTTTTAACTCTTTTTTTTTTTTACTTACAGTGATATTCTTTCTAATAGGTGGATTTATTGTTTGGAGGAAAAGACATTCTCAAAATATTTCAAACTCTGAAGATGAACTCTATAATAAAGCCTGGTACAATTTAAGTAGTGACAATTTATAAAATTTGTATTTTTTTTTTATTTTCTTCTTGTAGAGCAATTTCAAGTTCTAATCTTTACCATGATTAGTGTATTAGTGGTTTTAAACCGTATCCATAGACTTTTGTTAAATGCTATACCAGCTATTAGAAACTTCATCCCCCCTGTAAGACAGCTTATTAACCCTCCTCAACATCAACCACCACACCAAGCAGCAGTCCAACCTATACCACCTGCAGTACACCAGGAAGTCATCCTACCCTTACCAGCACCTCCACTCATTTTAAGAAGAAGCACCAGACAGTCCATACCACCCAACAGACTTAATTTGTGATTAATTTGTGTATTATGTTTTTTTTTTGTTTGTTTTCAAACCAAACTTCTATATAATTTGTGTAATTAAGATGTACCTAACACTACAGGGGGATAACTCTGTAAAATCAGCTAAATGTTTTAATTATGATATGTATTTAAGGGCATTGTAATAAGCTTCTCAATGGTTGAAATTAGTGTTTGTTAAACTGTTATATACCCAGTGTAATTTTTATAAAGAAATGGTTGGTTCAAATATTTTGAAATTTTTATCAAAGGTTCAAAATAAATACTTTGTTAAAATTTTATGAAAACTCAACAAACCAAATTTATTTTAGGTAAGGTGTTGGATACCACCTTAATTATAAAACTATGAATAATACCATTGTAAGACTAGCTTTATGAATCATATTGCTTCATTAAGTAACTTCATATACAAAAATGTTGAAAGTATTTCTTACCTGTCCTTTAAGATATCTAATCCTATCTGCAGCATGTCTCGGCTTTGCACACTATTAGCTGTATTGCACTGCTGCATCAGTTCTCCCAAAAATGTCTCGCTCATTCGTATGAGACATCCTATCCTAGTTTCCCTGCTTTCATGCAACAAAGCATGATATAGTGCAGAAACATTAAATTGCATGCTACTGAATGTGTTGATGGGTTGCTGACAATACCAATTCTTTATTTCTTCAAACAACTCAGGTTGTATTGAACACTTATAACATGGGAAAAAATGACTCCCCACTACTGGTATATGTTGAGATACAAAATTAGTCAATTGAGAAAGAAAGTTACTGATTGAAGCACGATGATCCATCATAAAGTTTTCCAAATAGAATGAAAGTATAACATTTTTCCTAAATATTAAAGGACTTATTCTTCTCTCTTGGTTATGATAAGATTCATTAAATAAAGTTGGGTTGATAAATTTAATTCATTTAGACTTAACTGAGATGCCATTTTAGGATTAATTTATATATGACTAAGCATCCATTGTGATAACAAAGGAGATATTAGCATTTCTATGCTATATTATCTTAAGAAGTTTATTGAGGGGGGCTTTTTTTTTTTATTATTGAAGGTTTTAACAAAGGAGAGTGATAATTTTCCATACATAAGAAAGACTCAACATCCTGTGTTTGACATGATTATAAATTATGGATAAATTGATACATTTTTCGCTTAATTTCTCTCTTTAAATTTATTTTTATGATGAAAATAGGGAATAAGTCAGATTTTTGAAATGATGTTACTTTAAAGGGTGTTGTTTATATTATACATATCTAGAAGTTTTGTATATATGTTTACACAAGTCTGTTTTGTTATGTTAAGAAGAAGTTTAACTCAAATTAGAAGTAATATATGTTTATCTGTCTGATGTTCTCCATTAACAGTTAATTAGTTTTGAAACTTGATTGCAATTAAGACAATTTCCTATACTCTACATTTAAAGATTGTTATACATGTTTATCTATCAACAGTTATTTAGCTTGAGGCTTGATTGTAATTAAAAATATTTAGTAATTATACAGTATGATAACTTCTAAAGGAAGAAAATCAAAATATTTATGAAGCTTTACATCAGAGGAATTATCTGATATGATCTATCAGATTAAAAGATAACGTTTATTTGGTCTTAAAAATAATGTAAAAATATCAAAAATGCTATAGAGGTTGATGGGGAACATTAGACAGACCTTAGTAGTATATGAAATGTTTATACTGTAATATAAAACATGTATATAGTCTTTGTTTTTCTTGTTATTAAGCAATATAGTTGTGATAATTTATTAAATGTTAATTGTTTTAAAGTTGGTGCTAAATAATTGTGATAATCATTAAAGTTCATATTTCAAATCATGATAGTTGTACTCCTGATAACATGCTGTTATATATATTTAATATATTCATTTACAATGATAGTTTAAGAGAGGAAAATATACTCTATAAAGACAAGTTTTATAAAAAAAAAAGTAGTGCTTATACTATAGTTTTGGTGCTAACTGTTTTATGGTGCTATGCATTCCGCCAGATTCCCCTATAAAGACAAGTTTTATAAAGAGAGTAGTACACTACATTTTTACTAAAGTTTTGGTGCTGTGTATTCTTACATTGAAAAAATAAGCATTTACGGTTGTTAATCAAACCATGATACCTGTATATATTTTATCTATATTTTGTTACTTTAGTGCAACATTCCATCTTTTAATTTTTGCTTCATGCGTGTTTTCATTTTAAACGTGGAAACCATGTGGGTTATATTTTTATTTTATAACATAATTTATCTTCTATCACATTCCATCAAGTTACTTTTTATATTGTAGTCATTTTTAAAAACTAGAATCATCTCGTTAATCATATTACTATATGTAATCTTTTACATGTCTCTTTTTAGAAATCCATTCTTGTTAAAAAAAAAAACATTTGTTTTAGAAGCTTTATAAAATTTTATATATATTAGAAACAAACTCAGGGTTGTATGCTCAAATATCGGTTTTAATACAAGTTTTTATATACTATACATAGTATTGTAATATTTATTTTTTATGCTAAAAATACTCAATCAGTTTTTGCAATAATGGTGATCTACACAAAATGTGATGTATACATAATGTATATAAGTTTTTGATAATAAAAATAATTTATTTTCTTCAATCTTTGTTTTATCTCTTCTCAAGTTTCTGTAGTTTGTGTGTTGTGGAAAGAAAATGAATGCCACCCCTTACCAACAACCATCTCTCTCACATATTGACTAACTCCAAGCAAATAACAATTTAGACAAGCAAAAAACAACACAAAATTCTACAACGTGGACAACATGGACGTCATCTCAAACGTACCCTGGTTACCAACCAATGTTGCTCTACCTTGAAAAAGTCAGCAACGTGGAAACAAAAATGGACGACAAACATACCCCTGGTTACCGACCAATGTTGCTCTACCTTGCAACGTGGAAACAAAATGGACGACAAACATAACCTGGTTACCAACCAATGTTGCTCTACCTTGGTCAAAAGTATGACACGTGGACACAAACATTCCACCATCACTAGCACAATATTTACATAAGCTGCTCTACCTGCTCTACCTGCTCTACTGTTTTCTTATCCCTATTCTACTACTACTTATAACAATGTCATGGCATAGCTACACGGAATCGTGCTTTGTTATGAAATCTACTTGCTGAGTTGTATTTGAAGTGCAATGTTATACAAGATAACAACTCTTTCACATTAAACGTACTGCTTCAATAAGTTACGGTTCACAAGATAGGTCATCCCTCAAGTAAGAAGTCTGTTGCATAGGTCCATTTTCAATGTTACTTATCAACAAATTAAGTTTTCACATAACACACTGGAAACACTGCACCTGCATGTATTAATATTTTGTTAAGCGTAAAGGTAATGAGAAAATATATCTAAGAACGTATTTGAAGTTCAATTAAAAATCGCCAAAAGGAGTTGTTTCATTTCAAACCTTGCATAATTTCAGAATTCCAGAAAATGATGGTACTCTCATACATTATTGAAGGAAATGGTATCTTCCATTGATCTATGTCTTTTAGTATTTATTTGCACTCATTTTGCAATCAGGCGAAATTTATTACATTCATGACTTGGAAGATCTCTTCATAAGGGATTCATGTAGAACTTGTCGCTCTTGATTTCAAAGTTGACTGTTTTTCCATATTATACACAAATTCTGTTGCTTAAATGGAGTTAAAGTATTTATTGTTTATCGTCGAATGGTCCACATCGTCCTGGAATTGAAGTTAGTAATTTTCCCACCTTTCATATCATATAGGCTCTTCAAACAGGACTGATATAAAGGCAAAATCAAAAACGAAAAGATAAATAAAAATTCACAAAACACAACACAGAAAACTGAACGGGGTTGTTTGAAGATGAAAAAAGATATGATAGATGCATAAACGACAAAATCACAAATAAACACATACTTCCCACCAGAAACCGGGGTCAAAGTCTTTTGCTGTTCTACTAGGGACACCCATCATGTTGTGTATGATAAATACAATTCGCATTCGTTGTTGTGTTGTTGATTAATGACATTAGCACATTTTTATTGTATTTATTTGTCATAGCTTTGTAATAGTTTTTTGAGTAAATAATTACCAAAGAAGGCTTTCTGGATAGAAATCTGGCAGTTATCTTACACTTTTATCAGTTAGATAACAAAAATTACAGGACAATCTATTTACCTATGTATAACTCATAGATAACTTTTGCTTGGTACTCTATTCCTTAGAATGAAGACTGTTGCCTAGGTGTCAGTAAAAATGCATTTAATTTCTTCAACTTATATCCTTTTGTTTTACAAATGTTAATAGTAGGTCGTTGTCCATATTGACACATCATCGTCATCAGGTCATTTAAAAGTCATACCTCTGATACACGTTAAAAGCATTTAATTGGCCTAAACAAAATTAGAAATTAGCTACATTTATCTGATTGGCTTATTTAGACATTGAATGTATTATCTGGAATTCAAAACTTTTGGTATTACTAATGTCATAATATTATTATAAGATTTACGACAAAACTAACTCTTATAGTTTTTCCCATTGTAAACTTTCCATTTTTGTGTAGCAACATTCCAGGAGCGCCTACATATGGAATATATATCTTCCAATGTATACGATATTTCAGGGCATGAGTTTCTTAAAATGATTTCCACGATAGATGGTTGCTTCTTACAAGGGAAAGATTAAACCAAGGATTCCAAATGATAAAGTTGAAGTCATCTTTTTGAAAATTTCAAGGAATATGTGTATCACAAATAACTACAGGATTTTTTCTCTTGTCGATGTCAAAAATTTCAAAATTTTTCTTGCAAGTAGTAACACAACAAGAGTCACTAGTACAGCAAAAAGTGCTTACACTTCCGGGGCACCTGCATTATTCTCTAGTTTAGTTTTGGATAGGTTCGTGTTCTTTTACTGTAGCTGTCATTATTATATTCAGTGCTACCACATATTCAATGTGTGTGTTGTTTTAATGGTTACAGTCTTGTCCATCCTTTGTCCTGGAAAACCTTATATTCATTAGGTGATGTTTTAAGTGTTAGAAGAAAGACATTTACCAATCTGCTATTTTATGATGCTCAGCACTGGATAAGACTTATCAACGCATTTTTATAGAAGTAACACGGCTGATATCATTAGTGGAACAATTACGTCTGACATTTCCGGAGCATCTGAGTGCAATCCAGGATTTGGAAGGATTCGTAACGCTCAATTTTTAGTTTTCTGTGTAGTGTTTTATGGACTTGCTTGTTCTTTCGTTGTTTTTTTTTTTGTTCGTAGCATTGTTTGTTTAAAGAAACGTTTGGTTTTTTATTGCTCCTTTCGTATCTTCTTTTGGTCTTGGTACACTACTATGTATGTGTTATATATAATTTTTAAGTTTCCCCGTATCAATTTCTGTGTAAATATTCATATTTGATACCATGAACATGTGTTATAATATCCGGAATAATCTACTCTGGTTACCAGAAGAAATAGAAAAATACGGTTAGATATCCAACTGGTACTTGGATAAACACGCATATTCGATTTACAAAATTATTTTTCGTAATATTTCATACATATAATTGGTAATTTGACCATATTAACTTCTTAGTAACTAGTGAATTAGATGACAATATTGTGTCCTTTGCTATTATATTTCATACCGGCTCAAATTACTTTACATTGTATCCTTAGCTACTTTAGATATAATTAAGCACATGCTTAAAACGTACACGATACATAAGAAACCATTTTACATTTACAGAACCAAGAGAACCCACTAACATATGTTATCAATAAGTCGATTATGATTTCAATGCAATTAAAAAAAAACACGTAGTCCAGAGATAGAGGATAGCGAAATCAATATGATGTATTATGTGTACATTTTGCAAAACGTATTTATTTTTTTTTATAGTCGACTTCATTCTTGACTTGTGAACTATGATAATGATCTCAGTATGCAAGGAACGTGTTTTCATAATAACCTTCAACGCTTTGCTCGGAGGGGCGTTTAGATAGCCAAATTCTTAAACAATTAACAAAACAATAAACAATCATAAAACAACAATAAAACAGTATAACAAGGACAGCTAAACTCGTCCAAGGTCAACTTTTCCTAAGGTAGTTTTTCTCTACTCTCAATTTTTCATTTTTTAATGACAGAATTGCAACTTTAGTTTCTGTGCAATTTCATAATTTACAAACAGAAATTTTACAGTAAAATCTAACATTTAAATTACGCAAGAGCCAAAGCACTGCATACTAGCAACAGTCTCAGCCTATGGTGCGTTTATTTGTCTCAGATGTTATGCAAGACCATACTCTTGTTCTGGCGATTTGACTAGAAGAGACATACTTCAGGGTTTTGTTAAACAACTGAAATTATCACTCCATAAGTTATCGTCGCCATCAATAATGGTTTGATCGTTTAAATGTCTCAGTTTCTAAACTTTTAATAGACATTTAATTCTGTCATAGATTTCACTGTCAGCTAGCTATCGTTCACTGGACATTATTAGTGTTTTTTCATTGCTGTCTTTAACACTTTCTATTTGACATCTTTGGAATAGTGTGACGATCTGCCTACCGAACAAACTATGTCGACACGCATGGTACCACATCATTTTGATTTCATGCAATTCTTATTGTTTTCACTCTCGTCTTAGTCTATATCTATACTGGACTTTGATTTTTAAACTAGCGGACTCACTTTGACGGAGTTCAAGCGATTCAAAATTGTTTTACTCTGATCTTAGTCAACTTATTTGTTTACTAACAGACTCGGTTCAACTGAGTTCATGCAAATCCAATAGTTTACGTTCCTTTTTTATTTTATTAATATCTGGGATTGTAGTGTTAAAGATAACATCGGTATAATACTTTATGTTCACGAATAAATTCTCGTTAGTGGTTGGACTACAAAATATTGAAAATCCGACAATTTTAAACGTCTAATGGCAACAAAACCCAAATTACATTAAACGAATCCCTTAAGCCGGCATCATAAATGACTTTAAAGTTTCAAGTAAATGACTAAAAGCACACTTGAGTGCTCGAGTAACTGACACCAGACGGACAAATGGTGGTGCTGGTGGTGGTGTGTGTGTGTGGAGGGGAGGGGGTGACGGTATCTATTTTTCTATGAAGCAATAGGTTTTAATTTAATTTACAATAAAGAAAAGAAAAGAAATCTAGAGGGCGACATACAGTCTACAACAACAAACAGGTTTCTCTGAAATAAGTCAAGCTCTAAATCGTCCCTAGTTTATTAATTCAAATGGAAGTCTTGTCCCATTAAAACCCATTTCTTTAAATAACCAACAACATTAAGATACGACATAAATCAACTACCGACAAGGTTCCTGACTTGGTACAGCCACATTCTAATTCTATTAACCGGTGTTCATATAATACCTAGTTTTAGTAACGATGATGATAAACATATCAATAAAACAACACTTTTATAATTATGCTTTATTTACAGAATGTGTGTAAAATACGTGTAGTTAGTGCTTCATTCCGTTGTTGACGTATTTTTCCATGTGTTCATCCTCTAATGGGCACAGCTGTTTGATTAGGTAGAGAGAATATTCAGTGACCATGTGTTCACTAAGGCACACTCGGTTAGCACATTTCATCATGAGGTTCACCTAAAACATAGAAAATGAAAAATACTTCACAGTTACAACATTGAAATACCTTTAATGTTGTTGAGTATCATATGTTAGGACAGAAATACTAGAGTGCATGTTTAGAGAACAGTCAGAAAATACCAAATTTGCTACGTAAAGAATGATAAATATTCAAAATTCAATACACGAACGAGATATATCAAATACCACGAGAAAGGTGTACCGATCGACGTATTCGAAAAGCAAACACAATAAAGTAATATTTCTATACCAACTCACATCAAAGCCGAGAGTTATATTCAGGTTCACATGCGACACTCGGATAATTTTTTATTGTGGTTCAGGAGAGTTTTTCTTATAATAGATTTATAATACTCGTTTTCGTATTTTCCATGTTTGTTGTATTTGCTGCTTATTTTGTTTACTATTAATGCGTGATTTGCTATGTTTTAAAAAAAAAATTAAATAAGAAAACACAAAATTGATTTTGTTTAAACATGCTCATAAAAGTTGAAAATGTAGAGAAACGACATTTCTGGCTAGTTGAACTGGTTAACACAATGCCGCCTTCGGAATGTTTTAACTCCGAGCTCATCATTCACCCATTCATCTGTGTTTTTTATTAACCGATTTTTGGTGGGCGGCTTGCACATGAGGAAGAACTTATCTTATAGCTATCTAATGTGAAAAAAATAGGGGCAAAAACACCAAAAAGTACGACTTTCATGACCAAATTGATTGAATTTTTATCTGAAAGACAATACGTAGCTTTTCATAGAAATAAGGTTTTAGATAGATACTAAAATTTGCTTGTTTTAATGATAAAATTTACGAAGAATGTTGTTATGATGGAGCTATCTATGATGTGCATCTTTGATTTGATTCAGAAATGTGTCCTTGAAGTACGAATAAAGACTGACATTTCGAAAATACCCATGCTGATGAAATAAATTCATGGGAAATTGGCGTTACCTCTTTTCAGAAAAATGAGTCTTGAGGATTATATATAAAAATGATAAATTTTGAGCACATCGAGTTTCTTGATTATCATTGATTCGTTTCCTTTGATATGCATTAACAAAATAAGAGTTCCAATCGGTATTGAACAGTTGGAGTTCTCTTTATATTACTTTATAAGACAGGACAGCTAATACTATATAAGTATGTATTTTTGAAAGACAAATCTGATTTTGATATTTCCGGTCATTGACGGAAATCGCATCTAACCGATTCCATAGAGTTTTGATTAGAATAAGTATTCAATCAATTTTGTCACGATTGTTGATAATGTTGGCATTGATAATTAGTACGAACGCCTTATTGAGAAAGTCAGCTAATTGTTAAACATTAGAGTATATACAGTGTTGTCTTTCTCGCAAATCAGTCTGTTTTGTAAATTAAATACATATTGGATTTGGGTTTCTCATGACATTAACCTTTCTTTGTTTAAGCCTCACGTCGATCAACAATCTTCGCATTAATTCGAAATTACATTTAATTGTTGTTTTATCAACTAACTTAAGACCTTATTGGTTTAGATGCACCAACAATATTTTGTTATTTAGATTCCCAAACTTTCAAGCGATTCTGATAAAGTTTATTACTAAAACACATCTCTTGCGCAGTGAAATCGGTAAATGACCTTTTTTTAAACAAAGACTTATACAATTTCGTGTCCATATTGGCGGTTAAAACGTAAAAATCTAACGGACTATTGGTTTATCAAAACCATCGTATATAACATCATTTAGGAGTTCAAAAAATCGAATATTTGACTCATAATTATAAATTAACTGTTTACAAAACTTTGATTTTTTGAAATACTAAGGCTTTTCTACCTCAGGAATAGATTACCTTAGCCGTATTTGGCAAAACGTTTAGGAATTTTTGGTCCTCAATGCTCTTCAACTTCGTACTTTATTTGACCTTTTTAACCCCTTTTTTGATTCGAGCGTCGCTGATGAGTCTTTTGTAGACGAAACGCGCGTCTGGCGCAAAAACAAAATTTCAATCCTGGTATCTATGATGAGTTTATCTACTTTAGGTATGGGGGAAAATGTACTGCAATTAACACAAATGACGTTTAAATGACTATAAACCGGATCAAGTCTTTTGAAAAGAGTAGAAATGTCTTTTGGTATTTTTATATCCTAGTTCTCAATTCTAGAATCTAGCGTACACCAAAACGTTGAGATTGGTTAACAGCGTCCTAAACAACACATATCTAACCAATTTGTTAAAGTTAATTTTTATTTTGGTGTACGAACATTGAAATTATCATAGGTCCTTCAGATTCTGAAACGGTGAATTAATGGTGAACAAAATATAAGTCGACTGGTATATTTTATATTTACCGTAATTATAAGATATCACATTAGTTACTGTAGTTGTACAACGTTTTAGGATCTTCATAAGCTTCATACATGTATATATGAATAATATGGTGAATGGGTTTTGTCCATCGTTGAAGGCCGTACGGTAACCTGTAGCTGTTTAAATACAATGTACTTGCACTTTGGTCTTTGGTGGATAGTTTTCTCAATGGCAATCATACCACATATCCTTAATTTTCTATACATGTACATATTGCTTAATCCTAGGATACAAGAACTTACATCTTCATTGAAGCATATATTACACAAGAATAAGCAGGAGTCAATGGGGTCGATTTCACCAAGATCTCGTTCTGGCAGAACAGGTGTTGCCATGGCAATAGTCAAACCACAAAAGACAGCCAATACAATCTCCTTCATCATATTTTCCTGAAAAAAAAAAGATTCTTCTTAATCAGTGAACTAAGAACAATAAATATAGAAAAAGTTTAAATATCTAAAAATAAAAACAAAATATCAGAACTTAAATAAAAATATCAATATCAGCGACTACACCAAAACGAAAAACCCAAACAAAAGAAATTAATTAGAATAAAATTAAACGAAACTATCAAATTAAGAAATAAAAGTATTTTGTTGGTAGCGGTCCCTGCGACAATTGCGGATTTGACGGTTGCAAATGAAGTTTATTAGTGACGCGTATAGCGGACTAACAACAGTGGAATTGACGACAAAGGTCAATCAATCAAAAGTGACATTACATGTTATATTCCATTTCTATAATTGGTCCTAGTGTCATTTAGTAAAAAAATCCAGCGTCGACTATAGTGTTGACTATACAGGATGGGGTTTTCTCAAGAAGTCAACAAAATGAAAGTTGACAAACACTTTGTACCCTGGATATTTTCAGTGACAGGAAAATATTTTCGATGCAATATATAGACAATAGATATAAGAAGATGTGGTATGAGTGCCAATGAGACAACTCTCCATCCAAGTCAAAATTTATAAAAGTAAACCATTATAGGTCAAAGTACGGTCTTCAACACGGAGCCTTGGCTCACACCGAACAGCAAGCTATAAAGGGCCCCAAAAATTACTAGTGTAAAACCATTCAAACGGGAAAACCAACGGTCTAATCTATATAAAAAACGAGAAACGAAGCTATGAAACAGGTGTAATGCGAGCTTCAGCGAGCTATTAATCCTGTTTCAAGCCGAATACAAATACAGCTGATATTTAAAGACACTAAACAGTTATTGTCTTTATCCTGCAATTAATTTTGTACATTTTTTTTCCATCCCAATCGTTGATTTTTTTTGAATGAAATCGACATGACTTAAACGCGGACCGCAATGAGGACCCCAAATTGAACTGTGATGTAAACAGTAATTTGACATAATCGTTCGCTCGCAACAGAGGCAAGATACCAGGAGACTATAAACGTCTATCGCTTCGTGTTATCTGTACACCTGTATGAGTATAATAGAAAGGTCGATTGCAGAATACATATCTAAATTGTATTATAGGAATGTAAGATATGTATTAAATTTCACTAATGCATAAAGGATTGGCTCGTCAAATGAGGCAACCATCATTGTGCAGTAACCTCATTTACCCGTTTTTATTTTATGAAAGCATTTATAGAAGATAATATTTTCATATTTCAGATTCTATCGTTATTTCTTTCTAGTCATAAATAATGTTTTTTTCCCAGGTATAACTCTTACAAAATATGAGAATTTTGCACAGCCTGTAGCATCTTGACCTATATTTTTTATTATTTTTTTTGGAAATGAGAATATATTGGTAAACTATTGAAATATTCGTCATTTCTTGTTTGTTCTTCTGCAATTATACTTTATTACAATTTACATATACTTTTCTATTATCACAAGGATAGATTGACTCTAAATATTCAGTAAGACAAAAGTATTTGGTTTTTCTTTTCTCTTATTTTAAAGTAATATCTTCTTTTCATTTAGGGACTTATCATTTTTTACCTGGGAGGGGGGATGGTCATTTTGAAATCAAAAATACAAAATTTCTTGATCCCCCCATAATATTTCACTATTTTTATTTGATCCCCCTCTATTAAACATGCCATAATTTTAACATGCAAAACACTTATCATTTTATTTCACGAACATATTGAAAATGAAATATTCTCAGTGGATTGAGTCCAAAAACATATTTGAGGGAAAATTGCCTTGAAATAGGGCTCTTCCATGAATATTAGAAGTTGAGCAAGCCAGTGCTTTGAGTAGCTTATTCTGACTTTTTTTCTAATTTCCTATATTGGGCTATAAAGCAAACTTGATCCTAAGTAACTCTGTAAAAATTTACATTAAAAAGTTAACTTTTCGAAACAGTAACAACACATTATTTACTAAGAGGGGTCTATTATATGTCCCTCTCTTGAACGCTGCTTAAACTTAAGGCCTTATTGAAATCTCCATTGAGTCGCTAAACTTTTATATGGATAGTTCATTTCAGCTTGAACAATTCAATTACTCATTTTAATGTCACATTTCATTCCTAAATGTGTGATAGTACCCTCAAAATTTAGATTTATTAGCCTAAAAAGTACAAATTTTGAGGGAGTGTGAGGTATAAATGGAGTCAAAGGGATCTTGTAATGAAAACAAAAAGATACAGAAGGGTTGTTCATCATCTCAGAATCATCTTTTATTGGAGAAGATATTGCTCTACACTATATTCTTTCATGATGCGGCGTGATTTGTATTTTTGGACAAAATTTTGCTCAAATCGCTGCATGCAGATTTCGTTTTAATTTATACTTAATTTCTCTCAAACTATTAAGCTGATTATAACAAAACTTGGCAGTAATGCTTGTCAATTTAGTGATCGAAGTGAGTGAAATATAACGACTGAATAATTCGGATTATGAAGCACCTATGCATTTTATATGGGACAAAATGACACAAACGGCAGCTTCCTACATCACCAAATTCTTGTGATTTCCTACTTAATTGTATATGAATGGTGTTAAAGATATATTTTCGATTTGACTGTTTTATAATGTTCTTCTTGATATTTTATCTCTTGAAGTATATGAACTACAAATTCCATGTGCAAAAAATATTGATCCCCCCACTTTGAGATTATAAAAAAATTGAACCCCCCTTTTCCACATACAGAAAAAAAACTTGATCCCCCTGCATTTTGACCAGCCCCCCCCCCCCCTCCCAAATAAAAAATGATAAGTCCCTTAGCAGAAGATGATGACTGCTTCAAAAAAATATGTGTTCATTGAATATGTTTGTGAACTATTAAAAGCGACGCATACCATTCTATTGATTCAATAATATAACATTTTGTCTTATTGTATAAGTTTATATGCAAGTTACGAGTTTTGTTTGATAAAGGCTTCAAAAGTCTTCTTCATGTTCAAAAACCTTGTTTACACCTGCGTCATTTGGTCTCTGGTGGATGGTTGTCTCATTTGCGGCCACATGTTTTTAATCTTAATAGTATCAAATTATTATTTGATATATGTATAAAGAACAAGTTGATGTTGCTTTACTCTCTCTTCATCGAAAAATTTAATTCTAATCTATACCTAATGATAAAAAGTATAACAAACGCAGAATTTTATCATTTCTTTAGATCATTTTTTTAGAGTAATGCTTCATAAGACAATATTTATATTAAGTTCAGAAAAACAAAATTATAGACCTTGAACGAAAAACAACACGTTGAACGAATTCTAATGATGAATTTACTACTAATTTTGAACGCAATACCTGAAAGAATTTCTTATTCTTGAAAAGGTTTTTCATCAATTATAGAAGAACGTTTCGTATTAGTGAGTCAATGGTACCATTTAAATAGAAACATAATGCTAATTATTCCAATAATATATCCGTTAAGGAAGAAAATAATGCTATTTCTTCTTCCTGAATCTTTGAGAAAAAAAATAGTATCCCTTCTTCCCGACTTCACGAACTTCACATATCTTAGAGATTATTATAGGGCCGAATCTAGTCCAGTCCAGGAATCCGAAACAAGAGCGACAATACAAAACCAAGATAATTGAAAAAGTACAAGAAAAGATGTATAATAAACAACAATATTGACGATAAACAGATACATGCATTAAAAATAGTTAACAACTTAAGAATTAGTTGTATGAACTCAGGTAAAATCCTAGTTTATTGGAACATTGAAGTTGTAAAATTTTGTACATGATATATCCACTAAAATCAAATTTAAATCTACCACAAACGTCTTCTCTATTGTAAAGTATTATTGCTTGATTAATAAATTACAAGGTCTTTGCACAATTGGTTCAAATAGGAGTGTACAATGTAAATTGCCACCAAGTCCAACAATAACATATCTAACAAAAGGAAAGCTAAATACTATGAAAGACTTTTCCCATTTCAATAAGTCGTATAAAATAAACTAACTGCTTTTTGTATGGATTTCGAAAAATAATACAAATAGTTGATCTCTTTAGAACACTAGCTGTTCGTTCTTCAGGTGTATGGTCTAATGTCACAATGATTACCTTTTTTTTCTGCAATTGGTGGATTAGTTTCATTTAAGTCTTTGTATACTCTTTTGTTTGTTTTATGATTGGGGTTTGGTCTCATTTACAAATACCCACATCGCTTTATATTGCATGTAACATACAATGGATATACCCATACTTTTCTATGGACTATTTATCGCATACTGAACATTATTTCAAAATAGAATAGATAAACACATTCTGAAAGATGAGTTAATTCCTCTACGGAATTGATATCAATATACAATAAATGACTTTGAAATTGAGAAAATTTAAACCATAAAGGAAGTAATTATTCACTTCGGCACTTGGGCAAAAGTAAAAGCTTTCATGAAATATTTATTTGGTTCAAGTCTTTTTGTACTAAATCTGGTTAAGTGATTCACAAGAATCGACTAGAAAGACAGAGAACACTTTAATTCAGATATCAATTCATGATAATAAATTTCGAATACGACCTATTGGAATCAAATATTTATTTGATGTAGATAGTTTCGTACCTAAACTTCATAAATTGTCGTTGTAAAAAGGTCTTTACAAATATGCAAACTGACCATTTTAAAATTTAACAAAAATGACAGCTTTGTGCAAGTAACATGTGGAAGATTCTAAACCAACGGCGACTAAAGAGAAAATCTGAAATTGAAATGCAGAGAACCATGCTTGATACGGGCTATTGAAAAGCAGCAAAACTAGTATATTTTGATAAATAACAACGTAGAAATGTATATTGAAATAGAACACTGTCTTAACGCATTTGACAACAATAATTCTCTCCGAAATTTAAAGTTGTATCTGAACGTCGACCTGGAAAATGGAATCTTTACATATTAGGGAGTGACCGTGATCTTTACAAATTAGGGAGTGACCGTGAGCTTTAGATATTTGGAAGTGGCCGTGATCTTTCATCGTGTCTACAAATCCAAATTTTAATGTTATTTTCGCATTAGGTTTTATCTTCATGAAAAAGAATATAGTATAGATGGTAAAGCTTGTGACTCGATTAAGTATGGATGTTGCCATTTGATGTACGCGATAGAGAAAATTGTACCCCTGCCCTCTCCCTCCCCCCAAAAAAAGAACCAAACAAAACATCAAACTGACCACTGTTACAGGGGTATATTATTGAGATATATTTCAGCTGTTTATTAACATAGTTGCTAATTTCTACGTCATTTGGTCTCTGGTGGAAACATGTCTCATTGGCAATGATACCAATATATTTCTTATATAGTTTTCAAATTTTAGTGTTTATTCAAAACTACTAACGTAATAAAATGCATCTCCGTATTGAGCATATAGAAAACCTCATGGTTTGTGTTTACTATCATAATAACTTTAATAGAAGGAAGCTGTTGAACCAAAAGTTCTTAATAGTAAAGTTGAACACATCTCTACGAAAGTTTTACAGACGCAATATTGATTTGGTTGACCGTTATGGAATATCTGTGTCTTTTGTTAACACTTTAAGTTGTCATAAATTACACTTACACCTAGGAGTTCTCTCAATTGATAATTGTCATTTTGAATACAAATGCCATATGTCAGTCAAACTGTTGATGATGACGTTCGTGTAACATGTATTTTATAACACATTCAGATATTATTGAATTGACAAAGGATGTGCCTTTTCTTTACAGTCCTTTTGATTGTAAAACATACAATTACAATCTATCCGTACAGGTCACCCTAAGGTAACTTTCTTGTATAGGGCAACTTTCTATTAAGGAAATCCTTGTAGGAAAATCCAAGAACATCGTGTTAATTGTGATATACATACCTGTTATGTAGAAGCTGCTGGAATGATGCTACATTAAATGGAAGGTTCACAATCAGAAAATTAAAATCATCTCTTTTGCTGTAAAGTTTAGTTCTCTACGAACAATTACTACGCAATTAAAAATAATTATTGCCGTATACGATATCATTTTAGGCTATTTATCCACCAAGGTTTAGACCAAACACATATATCTATTCCCCATGCACCATTTAAGTACGATTTAAATTGGTTTTATCTGTCATGAAGAATAATTGACAGAAGCAATTTATTTGATTTAGCCATATAGTAAATGGGTAAGTAATGATCTGAAAAATAGCTCCCCTGGGTTTATCTTAAATCACTTACAGTTTCTATGTGGAATAATTTGCCATGAAGGTATTATTTTAAATATAAGTTGGATTTGTCTTTCATTCATGACAAATCACAAGACAATAAAGTTTGTCTCTGGCTTTCATTTATTACTGGGATACCATTTGTTAAGTATTTCCCAAAACATCATTAGATGACATATTAGTGAGCAAGCAAGTACTTTTACATCAAAATAAAGAAAAAATTCTTCACAACAATATAATATGTATTTATTTTTATATCAACTCGTCCATGATTTCAGTAATTAAAGGACACCGTGGGTGAAATAGAAAATGTGCCTTAAGCTGAAGGTTCACCATAACCTTAAGAAATTACCCCTTTCCATTGTATTTCTCACTCAAACCATGGTTATTTGTCTTTTGTCCTTAATATGATTCTAATATTTGTGAGTTTAATAAACAGACTAGTGCTATTGCAAGATGCCGTAACGAAATAATCCAGCAATTACAATATTGCAAATACTAACCCTATTATTTAAGAAATGGCATTGCAATGATGTCCTTGTGTAACTATATCAATGTTACTACCTGAATATAAGTAGCCATGGGATAAAAAGTAAGAACATTTTTAAAATGTTCTAAAAGACTGTATCCATGTCGAAGAATATTTTCCTAAATTTGAGGATTAAATTATGTAGTATATTTGTGGGATACTAGTTATTGCATTTATAAAAAAAAAACATCTATGTGTCAACGTATATTTGTTCCGTCTAACAGAAGTTCCAGTGGAAACTTTGTTATAAACAATGTCATAATACCTGTTCCTGTTGGAACAAATATTCTATACTATTTATTCCGTTAGCAACATATGCTGTAATACTTATTCCTGTGGAAATATTATTCCAGAATATTTTTTTCATTTGGAACTTATATTATGAAGGAACTTCTATTTCGTGACATATGTACATATGTATAATTAAGTTTATATGGAACATTCAACTTAGGAATGTCTTCCCACATAAAATCAAGCTTAACCCTCTTAAAATTTTCCAAGTTTCTCAATCTTATAATGCAACTTTATTGTTTGGATAACAAGCTTTTTAAGGTCTTTTCCTTGGCGTCACTAACATCGCAAGTAGAAAAGACCGATTTCGGAGAGTGTCTGAATTATTCGGGGTAGTATCCTATGAGATAATTTTTATAAATCGATAATGCTTACGGTAAGATATTTCCTGTAAAAAGTTAAAATATCAGAACTTATTGGTAGTTTTATAACGATCAAGCAACACATTACATATAGAGATCTTTTATGATGCATTATGTTTGCTTTTTTTAAAGGGTAGGGAATCCAATTTAACCAGTAAGTCACTATATCACTTTCATGGTCAAACCAAACAATGATCGGCGTTAGGTATGTTAAGTTTATTTCATAGCTTGGTTGACAATGAACAGGCGCCAACTCCCAAAGCTCTAATTGTTATAGATAATGGTACTTAGTCAAATATGTAAACGAGGCGACCAAAGTTTAGAATATATATATACATGTGTGCTAGATTACGAGCATACATATGCAAATAATGGTGGACGGATGCACTTTGATTTTGATGGCATAAATTTGAGATAGACACATGTAAAAAGTCTAGTTAAGTATATCTTAATAATATACATACATAGGAACTTAAAACTGAAGTGCCATTATTTCTTTTATCCATAAACTTAATAGATTTTAGTAACATTCATTTAGAAAACTTAAAGGTATCTATGGAATAGTGACATGAATCCGGTCCGCTTCTTTGTGGCGCTATTTGAATCTAAAAGATGTTTTGTGTTTCTGTAATTATTGGCTCTCATATGAGTGAGATTATCCATACCAAAGCATTACAATTAACAAAAATCAACACAACTATAAAATTGTTACATTTTCACTAAGAATTGAATGATAATGACATAAAATAAGTTTTTCTTGTATACATATATTTAAAATCACTTCATTATAAGCTCATTTGTTTGGTAGCGTCTCTGTACTAGTCTCATAGAAGAAAAGATTATTTGTGCATTAAAACATATTTTTCTCTTTCTTAACTTATATATATCTAAACAGATAGATGAAAGCGCTAGACGCTGAAAGACCAATTAACTCAACTTACTATTGTTTCTCTCATGAAAATATTATTCTGTGCATGTGAATTAACTTTCTTACCTATATATAATTGTATACAAGCTTTTATAAAATCTTACCTTTTACTTTAACGAAGTGTAAAAAATCAGTGAGAATGATAATGAGATACAAGAGGTATAAATCAGAATTCTTTCCACGCCTACATTGATTTCTGTGACAAACTGTTAATGGTTTCAATATTGTCGTCATAGAATTTACCAAAGATCGCATAATCCAATCATTGAATTTCGTTGTTAAGATTAGAAAACAGTTTATTTCCGGTAATGATCGAAACAGTATCGGCATATGGTAGAATTTCATTTGTATCTTACTGTTCGAAATTCATGTCTTTATTTTCATGCCTTCAAAACAATCCCTTTAAAAATAAACGTCAATGCATTTTTTCTTTAAAAGTCACGGTGTCTGTATGAACTTAAAAAATCGATTAATATATTTTTGAAAAGTACAATTCAAAATTAAAGGGATAACACATTTATTCTCAGCCTTATGAAATGATCAAACGGAAATAAGGACAATGCTATCTCCTTTTCTAACCTCCTTGTACATTGGAAGTTTATTTGGTATCACATACAGAAAGAATATTGCAAAAAGAAATGGCCTTCTGTTTTCTGGTACTGAGCTTTATGTTAACAGATGCACATGCTACATTTGTTCTAAAAAGGCCTTATACTCTGAAATCTGACAGGGGATGTTCACAACAAATGTACTAAACTCCAAGGCATATTCACAAATAAAAACGAAATCCATAAATTTTATAACATAATGACAAATACCATACATAAAACAATATTAACCTGGTAAACTATTTTTGATGTCGGTATTTTGATAACTTATTATATATAGTATCTATACTACTAAAATAACGAGGTCCAATTTGTTAGCCGGCATGACGTAAAAACGACAAATCAAAGAATTCAACTTTATATATAACTAATATAGGACAAAAGCGTTGATTAAAAATTACACCATTCCAGACCCTTTTGTTTTCCATATAACTAATATTACCAATAATCAACAAGTTCCGGGTCGAATCCGATACCGATACCAATAGTATATGTCACATGTCACATGTAGTATGTCTGCTACGTACATGTATAAGCCTCCTTTCAATAGGAGCACCACCATAAGTTTTGGTGTATAGGAGGACATTTCGCACACTGTATCGATATAGATTGAATGTGAGCATTTGTCTACCCAGTTCTCCAGTCTGGCCGTGACGGGACTTCTTCCAGAAAGTTAACCTTCCAAAAACATATATAAATACAATGCAATAAGACATACGAACACACCACTCACCTGATTCGCTCCGGTTGTTGTAAGCAAAACAGGACGGATTGAAACAGAAACGTTTTGAAAGAAGAGAAAACTGTGCACCTCATAATCACCACGACTTTATAAGATGACAATACATATACTAAATTCCAAGCTAAAAATAAGGCGTAGGTACTTTAATTCAGTCACAGACTCGCAATGTCGCGGGGATGTTCTAGTAGTTATATTTCTCTTGACCATTACTGGAGGTTGTCTAACGATGAGCAGCAATGTTAATACCTTTCAACCAGATAGGACCAGTGAATGGACAAATGATATCATTAAAAATCGACTCTTATTATGACGTTATAACATACATGCAAATGTACGGGAAAGTGCACAAACCTGAAAGTCGTCTATAACATATTTTCTATTGAATCACTGCAAGGTGAACATGTCAATCTGATGGGTGGCACCTGATCTTGGCCCCGGTGACAAAAGGTACAGAATGTGAAACATAGCGGTGTTAATTTTTTAGTGGCATTGCTGACGGCGTTTAAAAGCGGAAAAGATACCAAGGGGCAATCATAAACCATATTAAATTTAAAAAAAATACACCTTGACAAAAAGAAGAAAAAAGACGAAAACAAACCATCAACGATCGACACAACACTACACAGTAAGGTAAAGATAGAGCAAAACGAACACAGCCGACTTCTGGATTCTATAGAAACCACATAATGTACCGTTATTGCTTAAGAGATTGTAGAAATCCATATTTTGTATACTCATGTATGTCGTTTGTCCCTTCATAGATTTACTAAAGTAACAGGTTGGGGTTTGACAGTTTTTAAAAAAACTTTATTTTTTTTAAATACTAAGGCTTTTCTACCTCAGGAATAGATTACCTTAGCTGTATTTGGCAAAACTTTTAGGAATTTTTGATCCTCAATGCGCTTCAACTTCGTACCTTATTTGGCCTTTTTAACTTTTTTTGATTCGAGCGTCACTGATGAGTCTTTTGTAGACGAAACGCTCGTCTGACGCAAATACAAAATTTCAATCCTGGTATCTATGATGAGTTTATTTGAAATAAGGCCAATTTATTTTTGAATGAGTGATATACATGCAGGGCAAGTATTCCTGGTGTATAGAATTGTATTGTGTACATCTTTGTATGATTGTCACTATACAAATAAGGAGATGTGGTATGATTCCCAAGGAGACAACTATCCACCAGAGTTCAAATGACGTGGATGTAAGCAAGTAGTAGGTCACCGTAGTGTACGGGCTTCAACAACGAGAAGAGCCCATATCATATAGTCAACCATGAGAGGCCCCGACATGACAAATGTGAAACAATTCAAACGAGATATGTAACGTCCTAATTTATAACAATACATTTGACGAAAAACGAATATGACAGATATGAACCAACGACAACCACTGAATAACAGGATCTCTTCTGACTTGGGACAGGCATATATAGAATGTGGCGGGGTTAAACATTTTTGTGGGCCCTCAACCCTCCCTAGAAACAGGGACATAGGTGTAACAGCACAGCATAAGAACAAACTGTAAAAAGTTGCAAGTGGTTTAACTCAATCGATCAGTACGATGCACAACAGATTATCTAACACAAACAATAGAAACAAAGCTTCGACATAAGAATACTAGCATTTAATGAAAGTTCAAAGCCAATTACAACTAATAAATAAATTATGTTCTCCCAGACTATACCTGGATTTTGTCATTATTCAGTAATCGTCGTTAGATTTTGGACTGTCACTTTCTTAGTTTCTAGGATCGAATGTTTTGTCAAAAAAAAATTGGTTTTTAGAACCACTATAGCTTGTACATAGTCTGTCAGGGGTCACTTGATGTATCGGAGTGAAAGAAAAAAAAGATACACAGACGGTGATGGAGGTAATAATGACCATTTGTTGTATCAAGGATTTATATAATAAATTTACTATATAAATCCTTGGTTGTATGGATCAGAAAGTACGTGAACTGTGGAATCAAATTTTATTATAAGCACCATTAGATTGCTGGTTATTAACCTTTGGATATTGAAATATTATTCTAAGGTAAAGTCATGACAGTCAGCCATAAAGTAGTAATTACCAATTCCCAACTGGTTTTACATTTAATTATATCTTATTATATACAGATGATTGAAATCCGCTATCTAAAATGAAGGTGGGACTAAAGTATTTCGATTTTAACAATTTAGAATACATGTTAATAATTATACATTATTTTAGAATTTACAGTGGGACAACTAATAGTAATGAGTATGCAACAGTTTTTTTTTCTTTATCACAATCGTGATATTTTGTGTTTGTTACATGTATGCAATAATATTCCATCAACGTCATCAATTTTAGAAATAACTTCATTGATATAGTTAACAGTTTTTTCTTTATTTTGGGGAAAAAAATGAAAATGGGATGGATGTCCAAAACAAACGTACTCAACTTCATGGCATATTCCTGTAAAATTGAAATCCAGAAATTATACAATGTAATGACAAATACCACTATTAAAACGATTTTAACGTTGTAAACCATTTTTTGAAGTATTTTGATAACGTTTTATATATAGTATAATAATAGAAAGTAATAATATCTTTATGTTGACCATTACTGGAGGTTGTGTAACGACAAGGCGGAGCAGCAATGTTTATACCTTTCAGTCCGTCCAAGAGGACCAGTGAATAGACAAAGGAGGTAAAACAGATTAACGCAACTTATGTTTGAACATACATAATCTAAATATTTTTTTCAAGTTACATGTATTCATCAACATTCTTTTTACTATTTGAATTAGAGTTAAGAACAATTAAGAATGATTATATTTTACAGGTTTTAGTAACATTATTGCACTCATGGTTAATTGAATTCCTCCCCTCATACAAATGTACAAAATTAAAGTTACAATGTGCCATATAGAATTACATTAGGCACCGTCATTTGCGAAGGGAACATGGCATAGAAATAAAACTATCTGAATATATGTGATTGGTTGTTATATCATTTTCATTCTTTAATTTGATTTTCATAATGCACTTTATTAGCTTTATGTGTAGATCAATAGATACACTATGGTCCTGTTTTGAGATATACATGAAAGGAAAATATACCTTTAATATTGCTTTTTTATTAGTTTTGACATATGCTCATTATGGAAACTATAATTTATTTGGAAAATATGACAGCTTCATCTTAGAAAAAATTACCTTTAGTTTCTAGCTGGCACTATATTCTTGCAATTGTACATGTATTTATCAAGAAATGTGCATTTATGCCCGATTGATTGAAGATATATGAACAATGAAGGTAACACAATGCAAAACATATGTTTTTATTGCATGATAAATCACTGCTGCTGTTTACAGCACTAAAAGGGTTGTTATCGTCATTCAACATTTCCTCTTCAAAATTATAACGTCTATTTTGTGTTGTCAAGTATTGAAATACATAAGGATTCATTGTCACTAATATTCATTTTTACGTCTTCAGTATTTATTTTTCTCAATATTATTTTGGCATTGTTACGAAACATTCCTCTATTTCGTTCAACAATTTCATCTATACGGTTTGGGTAGGATTGTTATTACACTTTTGTAAACATTTATACAGTGGTTTCTTTGTTTCAACTGCTTCTATAAATTCATCTCGTCAAGTATATGGTCATTGTGAAGTATCTTTATGTTCATACATAACAAAATTTGGTAAACTAATGCAGCAATAGTTTACAGATATTCAAAATATTGTAAAACGATTAGGAAGAGACAAATCAAAGTAACAAACAAAAAAACTCCAAAAGGACCGATACCGGATGTGTCGATAGGGCAAACGTCTCATGTTATGCATGAATCACCACCCATGCGAATTCACACTCTGTACTGGTGTGTTAAGAACTAAGACCTCAAAACGTGTAGTTAGTGAGTTGAGACACCGACACATCGTATCGGTCAACCGATTTGTGGTAAAATTGTAAAAGCAAATTTACATGAATTCCAGCAGTATAAATCAGAAACTAGAGGATTGAAATCTAACACGTTTAATAATGTAAGTATATCTCTGTTTAATATTTTTGAGAATGTTAAAATTTGATATATAGTATATGAATTAAATCATTGCCAAAGTAGACGAACAATCAAGCGTTATAAGCCTTAAAATCTATGTCCTTGGCTTAAATGACTTGTTGTAATTACACTGTTGTTGTTTAATCACTGCATCTCCTATTATTGTGATACATATCAATTCGCTTATTTATAGTTTTCGTCTTTTTCACCTTTCATTTTTTGTTATTTTTGTCGTTTGGTTTTCGTCTATTTTACTTATAGAAATCGTCTCCTTTAACATTGTTTTATTTGAATTTTCAAATATTAAAAAATCTTGCGAAGATTATCCCACGCATTAAAAAAAAAATTCTGAAAAAAGTGCGCGCTTACAAGTATGCTGCAAAGAAAACAAATTATCTTTATCCACAAAATATGATACTAATAAATCGACAGCAAATAAACCAGAACAAAATGGTATCGGATGTTCCGTTCAATAGATAGGCAAATACATGCAAAAGTAGCAAGGTCAGTTTAACCATTTTCATTGTAAAGTCATGTCGGGAATATTTGATATATAGAATCATCTTAACTTTCATGGAGGCAAACAAGATCTCCAGAAACTGTAAAGCTGCACAGCAATGACTATAAAAAACTAATATATTACAATCTGTGATTTATGCTATGGCCTAGTGTCAACATGTCTCATATTTGTCTATCATTTCCTTTTCACCCTGTATATAACTTGAAGGTAAAAGTGAATTATTTAAGCATGTTCCCCAAGATGGAGGGAAAAAAAATACACGTTTATTCCCACTTTCGTTTTATTTGTGTGTGTGCGCTCACTCGTGAGTGTGTGTGTTTGTATATATGTAATATTTTATTCCAATATTAATACATCACTCATTTAAAAATCGTATTATAAAAGAAAATTATTACATTGCCGATTTCCATAAAGTTTCTTTTAATCCTTATATAGTAATAATGTATGTTGCCAATGAGACAACTAGCCACCCAAGACCACATGCCGTGGATGTAATTAAGTAACTTATGGTCATGTAATGCCTTCAACAATGAGCAAAACTCATACCACAAAGTAAGCTACAATTAAAAATAATGCATAAACAAAAGTAATGTATATTTCAGTTTTACGTTACATATATTTTCGTAAATATCAAAAGTTAAAGCAAAGGGATGGAACGAAACCCTCGCAAAGAATCAGTTCCATTAAAATAGAATGATCATAACACTTTTGGTAAATTATTAATAGATTGCTGAATCATATTAAAAAGCAAGTGACGTTTCTATCCAGTATGGGACTAATGTGTAAAGGAATGTATAATTTTGTTTTAATACTTTGTTTTTCTACTTGTAGAATTGAGACAGGGACATAACATAACTTTTGTTGTCTGATTAGAAACCAAATGGAGTTGTCGTCCTTTTACCTGAAATATATACATAGAAACGTTTGTTAAACAGTTAAAGGTATTTAACAGTTCACATAATTATTGAGTACAACACTCACGATTATCTGAGCTAACCAATAATTTATGATGTCATTCGGTTTATCGAGGACTAAATATACAAAGGAGAGTCTGAGTAGTATAGGTCCGTTGATCTGGATTTGTAGAAGAAACGTTTAAAGACCACTTGCAATTTTAATAGTATCAAAAGTTGTGCATATCAATATTACAAAAATATATATCAAGATTCAGGTATGCAAGAGAAAGCAACGAAGGCGTATTACTCAATCGAGGATTTGGTAAGAACAAAATGCAAACATACGTATCGCGAATTCTATTTTCCATGGAAATACCATCCATGTTGCTTAAAAAATGTAAAAGCTAATTCAAACCATTTTCCGAAGTGACATTAACATAGTAAGGATTAATGTTCAACATGTGTAGATTTAAAAAAATCATATCAATAAAAAGTGATTTATTAGTCAGTTACTTTTTTTGAAAAACTAGGTCTGTTGTTTGATCCGTTGAGAGTTTCCGAATACATGCGACCTCCGAATTCAGCTTAATACAGCGGGTAATCTAGTAAACTTTTGTTTACCTCCCTTGCAAACACTGACCACTGAATCGTTTTTATGTTTAGACGTTTTCCGCAAGGAAGATTGATTATAAACTCGCAAGAAAACGTTCTGGTAAATAGTAATGATAAAAATAAATTAAATTAATACAATGTTATAATTTTTCTCTTCATATTCCGAATTCCGAAATGATGCGATGCAGGCTATGGGAGTTTGGTATAGATTTGTAATAAAATGTTGCTATGCGAATCAAATCCTCGTGTATCAATCTAATTATTTTTTCTGATGGCTGTTTGCCTCAATAGAACATGTCAATTATCCAGATATGCATGCAGCTAGATCAGAGAAGTTCAGGCAAACAAATATCAAAAGAATCGATTGATATGCAGCAATGATATGTTTCAAAGTATATAAGATATCTAATTTACTTTATAAAATATCTTTTTTACTATATAAGATATCTTATTTACTTTATAAGTTGAAAACTTGTTAATTTTCTAAGGCATGTTTTATGACTGATTTGTAGTTAGCTACGGTTTTTCAACATATATTTTAATATACACCGATGAAACAGGTTATGCCCGGCATAACAAACCTTTGATCAAACATTTGCAAAGAAACCGTTTTGCTTTTTTAAGGCATTTCTAACAGCAAAAACCCCATCCTCTTTTCTAACATCTTTCAGAATTTCCTCCTATAAAATTGATAAAATACCTAATGAAATAAATAAGATATCTTGTATTTTTTTTTATATCAGATATACTATATGAAATAACTCATTTTGTTTATAAGATATCTTATTATATCTATAAGATATTTTACATAACTTTATAAGTTATCTTGAAAATGGAATAACTATCGGCCTGCATTTTAAAGTTCTAGTGGGGCGCAAATCACATAAAACGGTTTATTTTTTTAACAGTAATGTTGTGCACCTACCACCACTTCCTTACACACCAGTAAGTTTAGGCTGGGCCAAGAGAACATTTGGTTTTTTAAAAAGACCAAACAAACAGTGCATTCTACGTATTAGGTTGATAGAAATGTTGAGACACAATTTGATTACTCCCAGTTTCTAAGGCTTTTGTCTTTTGTCGAATAAATTACTCGGGGTCATGCAAAAAAAGTTGAATTCTCTGAAAGTTCTGAGAGCATCTTATAGATTTTTATTTCAAGACTTGGAGTCAAATAATATAGGAAAAGTAAAAAAGTTCATTATTATATTTTAAAATTACACGTGTTTTCCGTTTTCATTTCCATGATAAAAACTGTTGATAAAGGAACTATAAGTTTCACAACCATTGACTGAGTTGAAAATTGCAGGATATTTTCTATTTTGATCCAGGACGGAATTATAATTAACAATAAAGCCGAACCACTTCCCGGATGTTTCTAACAGAAAAAAAAATGAAATATTGGAATAAAATTGTTTCCGACTCTATATGCAATTGTCTGATACAAACCACGGAATTGATACATCTGAATTGATTTATAATACATTTTTGTAGGATCGTAGGCAGAAATCAAAAGTATTTACGAAGCTTGTCAACTATAAGAATGTGTAAATATCCAAAGAGTTCAGAAACGATCGAGATCGAATAATATATTCAGAAATTGTAATCCAAAGACAAAAAGATAAACACACAACAAATTAAAACCAATGTAAACACATTTCTGAAACGATCTCATCAAGTTCAGCAGGTGGTGTATAAGAAATAAAGGCAACAGTAGTATACCGCTGTTCAATAGTCATATATAGATTTAGCGAAAACAAATCCGGGTTACAAACTAAAACCGAGGGAAACAACTGAACAAACAAACGCCAACATACATAGAAACGGACTATTTGATAACAGCTGCCATATGGCTGACTTGGTACAGGACATTTTAAGAAAAATGGTGGGTTGAACCTAGTTTTATGGCTAGCCAAACCCCCCTCTTATATGGCAATGTTAAAAATACCGCTAAAATGACAACATTAGGTGACAGGAATACAGTACAAATGAACGCAAGAACACACAGAACAGAGAAATACACAAATAAATAATATAATAGTACATTACAACATGTAAACCACAGAATAACAACGGAGACCTCCCATACGACATTACACCACAAACGAAGTATGGATGTATAAAGACACACCCACGTTTATTTTGATCTATAAAGAGGTTTAACTCCTAACTATCTTACTGTCTGTCGATACATTTATTTTTGGCATTGCACAAGTCATGTCTTTTTTGTCTGTCTATGACGTTAAAATACTAAATCCCTGGGATGTGTTTTAGTTGATTTTAGTCTCTGATGCATGATTTTTTATTATTAATTGTTTTTGCTTTTAACTAGCTGTCAGTAACTGCGAGTACTTTCAAATCGTACTTTCTTGTTTATTTGACCTGTTGATACTAATTGTAATGCTTTTTTGTTATTTAATGTTATTCAGGGTTATATCTGGTCTTTTATTTTCATTTACCTGTGTTTAAAATAATTGCGAATGGCTGATATTTTTGTTCGAGCATATTGTTTTTCTTAAATTGTTTAACATTTCATACCGATATAACATGTTACTTTTATTATTCTTCCCTTAGTTTATTTATTTTGTATTTGCATTGTATCATAGGTCAAATTTATTTGTTCAGTGTATGTTCACTGGTGTTAATATGTCCTTTGATTGAGTTAAGCTATTTCAGTTGATATTTATAGTGTGTCTTTCTATGTTGTGATGTTACACTATTGTTTCAGAAAAAGGATGAAGGTTTGGTACCATTAAAACGTTTAAACCCGCTTCATTTGTTTGCACCTGTCCTAAGTCAGGAATCTGATGTTCAGTAGTTGTCGTTTGTTGATGTGGTTCATAAGTGTTTCTCGTTTCTCGTTTTTTGTATAGATCAGACCGTTAGTTTTCCCGTTTGAATGGTTTTACACTAGTAATTTTTGGGGCCCTTTATAGCTTACTGTTCGGTTTGAGCCAAGGCTCCGTGTTGAAGACCGTACTTTGACCTATAATGGTTTACTTTTTTAAATTTTGAGTTGGATGGAGAGTTGTCTCATTGGCACTCATACCACATCTTCTTATATTTATATAAACTGCGCGGTACATTTCACATATGTCTTATTTGTCAGTATAGTCGAGTCACTCGTGTTACGTCTACAGTGTTTTTGTTTTATGTTGTTTGTTTTCAAGTGTATTTACTGCTTGGTCTTACATCATCTTGCCTTATATTACAGTTATTTCATTTTCATTTTCTAAGTTTTGATTTATAAGAAAAACCGACATGGTTAGAAAATACAAATAATAACACATTACAAACACAATTCCATTTTAATATTCTTGTCATGGTTAGAAAATACATAAAATAACACCATTACAATCTAAATCCCAATTTTATAATCTTGTACGTGTGTACAATAAAACAAATCTATTCTATTTTTGAAAATTTACCTGTGATAATACAAACATCACAAAATTACGTCACTTTTGTGGCGCTGCTACATTCGTGTGCTAAAAAAAACCAGAATTTATACCACAAACGATAAAACATAACACAATATCAAACCAGACTTACAAAAGAAACATCATGACTAAATACATGAATGTTGGATGTATAAATACCGAGACAAGTCGCATAGCAATGCGAATTCACACTCGGCAAAACAGTCATATTCGGGAATAGGTCACGTTCGGCACTTAGCAGACCAGGCGACGAAGTTGGTAAACCACAATCTTAGACGTGGTAGAAATGTCGTTAGTTAGTTTAGACACAGACACATCGTATAGATCAACCAATTCGTGATGGTGTCCATAAAATTTACGGAGTGTCATTTTTAATCTTTCCTCCTGATAACTCTGTTGAAGCAGTTTTTGCGTAAGAAGCACACTCCTGTATATGAAGTCAGTGTAGTGTGAACATGCACGAGCATAACGTATCAATTGAGATATTTAAACACCATGCGATGGGGCAGAGGGTATGTTACTGCTGAGAAATGGGAAATTTCAGGTTCACTGGGATACATGAGATGCAAGTACTGGCTGAAATATGTGTTATTCAGTGATAGGACATCATCAATAGATCTGAAAGTAAAATTAAAGAATTTCGCAAGGTCCTTTTTCTTTTTGTTTTTTAGAAGGTTCTGAATGATCTCTGCTTCATACGAGTACAAAAACAAATCGACCAGTAGGGGTCACAATTAGTACCCATTGGAATACCGACTGTCTGTTGAAATATCAATCCTCCAAACTCAACAAATACATTGTCGATCAAAAATCTAGCATTTTGATAATATCATCTTCAGTGTATTTTCTGATAGAATCAGTGTGGTTCTTCACAAAATAAGAATTATTATAACCCAAAAACAAGAAATTTATATCTACGATTCCCATTTTTATAGAAAAAGCTCTGTTAAATGAGACGGTGAAGTCGATCTTTCAATTGAACATGGGGAATCGTAGTGTAAAGAGTAGAAAAAACAAAAGTCTTAATGTAGCTGCAAAATTGCAGAGATTGTGATCTAATATTTAGCAGTATATCTTTAGAATTTTTAAGAATCCACATCTGATTGACACCACTGGTTGAATATATCTCATCACAATATATTTGAAGGCCAACTTTTACTGTAGAAATAATAGTAGTCAGCACTTTAAAAAGATGTTTAGTCGAACATCTTGATGATCCAGCTATGTATCGTTCTTTATAAGGAGTTTTATGAAGTTTTGGTATCCAGTCTAATGATGGTAGATTTTCTTCGTTTTCTCTAAATTATCAGAAGTCTTGCGACGTTTATCCCACGCATTAAAAAAAAAGAAATCTGAAAAAAAGTGCGCGCTAACAAGTACGCTGCAAAGAATACAAATTATCTCTATTCACAAAAAATGATAATAATAAATCGACAGCTGATAAACCAGAACAAAATGGTATCGGGTGTTCCGTTCAATAGATAGGCAAATACATGCAAAAGTAGCTAGGTCAGTTTAACCATTTTCATTGCTTCACTAACTTTGACTAAAGTCATGTCTGGAATACTTTTATATATAGAACCATATCTTAACTTTCATGGAGGCAAACAAGATCTCCAGATACTGTAAAGCTGCACGGCAATGCCTATACAAAACTAATATATTACAATCTGTGATTTATGCTATGGCCTAGCGTGCAACAATCACGATTATCTGAGTTAACCAATAATTTATGATGTCATTCAATTTATCGAGGACTAAAGATACAAAGGAGAGTCTGAGTAGTATAGGTCCGTTGATCTGGATTTGTAGAAGAAACGTTTAAAGACCACTTGCAATTTTAATAGTATCAAAAGTTGTGCATATCAATATTACAAAAGTATATATCAAGATTCAGGTATGCAAGAGAAAGTAACGAAGGCGTATTACTCAATCGAGGATTTGGTAAGAACAAAATGCAAACATATGTATCGCGAATTCTATTTTCCATGGAAATACCATCCATGTTACTTTATACCACAAAGTTTCTCCAATAAGGTATACTGTAAATTAACTACGTTGTGACATAGTTAAAGACTCACTGATTATCGTCTGAAGGTTACAACTGGTATACACTTGTAATTGACCTTAATGACCTGTACCAAGTTAAGTAATGTAGTCTGTAATTAAGTGGCTGGTGGTGCTATAACAGAGACAAAATGCCTTACTGAAAACGAATACATTTCAACAGAGAAAACTGACAAATATAAAAGAAATATAAAATTTATTACAAAAAAAAAAAATTATATAGTACTGCCCTTGGGAAATCATCTCAGCTAATTTTGAAAATATTTTTGCTAATTATGAAATTTATTTCCCCGTCGAATTCCCTGAAAACTGAGCTGTTGTAAAGCGTAGTTTGCGCGAACTATTGATGCTTGCGAAACAGTGGTTGACAGGAAATTCGACGTGACCTGTCCTATCAACTGTAGTATAACTAATGAAATGTGAGTTGTAAGTTGATAGAACTTGGGGGATAAAAAATTGTCATTTAAAAGACTGACCGGTGATAAAAAATGCAATGAATGGCAATGCAGAGGTATTGCTTCGTAGCTTAGATCTCCCCGTCACATGCGGAATGAAGGCTGGCTGTCAGGGGACAGGTTGGAGGGAATATTTTTTGTAAAACAAGAACTGCTAACGAAACTGATCGAAACAAGAAGACAGCGTTATCTATCAAAATAATTTCAATAATAATTATTTTAACGGCTATGGTCTGACCGCTATCTGACTGCTAAGCTATAAAATTCTTGACGAGACACAGAAACAAAAACAAACACCCGAAAGTCGTTATGGATCATTAAGAGAAGAACTTCTCAAACGAGCAATAAAATGCAGCTGTCGAAACAATTATAAACCAAATTATATGCTATATATTCAAATAATTTAACATTAAAAAATGTAAAAGCTAATTCAAACCATTTTCAGAAGTGACATTAATATAGTAAGGATTAATGTTCAACATGTGTAGATTTATAAAAATCATATCAATAAAAAATGATTAATTAGTCAGTTCTTTTTTTTTAAAACTAGGTCTGTTGTTTGATCCGTTGAGAGTTTCCGAATACATGCGACCTCCGAATACAGCTGAATACAACGGGTAATCTAGTAAACTTTTTTACCTCCCTTGCAAACACTGACCACTGAATCGTTTCAATGTTTAGACGTTTTCCGCAAGGAAGATTGATTATAAACTCGCAAGAAAACGTTCTGGTAAATAGTAATGATAAAAATAAATTAAATTAATACAATGTTATAATTCCGAAATGATGCGATGCAGGCTATGGGAGTTTGGTATAGATTTGTAATAAAATGTTGCTATGCGAATCAAATCCTCGTGTATCAATCTAATTATTTTTTCTGATGGCTGTTAATCTCAATGGAACATGTCAATTATCCAGATATGCATGCAGCTAGATCAGAGAAGTTCAGGCAAACAAATATGAAAAGAATCGATTGATATGCAGCAAAGATATGTTTAAAGTATATAAGATATCTAATTTACTTTATAAAATATCTTATTTACTATATAAGATATCTTATTTACTTTATAAGTTGAAAATTTGTTAATTTTCTAAGGCATGTTTTATGACTGATTTGTAGTTAGCCACGGTTTTTCAACATATATTTTAATATACACCGACGAAACAGGTTATGCCTGGCATAACACACCTCTTATCAAACATTTTTATAAGAAACCGTTTTGCTTTTTCAAGGCATTTCCAGCAGCAAAAGCCCAATCCTCTTTTAAACATCTTTCAGTAGAATCTCCTCCTATAAAATAAATAAAATACCTAATAAAAAAAATAAGATATCTTGTATTTTTTTTTATCAGATATACTATATGAGATAACTCATTTTGTTTATAAGATATCTTATTATATCTTTAAGATATTTTACATAACTTTATAAGTTATCTTGAAAATGGAATAACTATCGGCCTGCATTTTAAAGTTATAGTGGGGAGCAAATCACATAAAACGGTTTATTTGTTTTAACAGTAATGTTGGGCACCTACCACCACTTCCCCACACAGCAGTAAGTTTAGGCTGGGCCAAGAGAACATTTGGTTTTTTAAAGAGACCAAACAAACAGTGCATTCAACGTATTAGGTTGATAGAAATGTTGAGATAACACAATTTGATTACTCCCAGTTTCTAAGGCTTTTGTCTTTTGTCGAATAAATTACTCGGGGTCATATGCAAAAAAAGTTGAATTCTCGGAAAGTTCTGAGAGCATCTTATAGATTTTTATTTCAATACTTGGAGTCAAATAATATAGGAAAAGTAAAAAAGTTCATTATTATATTTTAAAATTACACGTGTTTTCCGTTTTCATTTGCATGATAAAAACTGTTGATAAAGGAACAATAAGTTTCACAACCATTGACTGAGTTGAAAATTGTAGGATATTTCCTATTTTGATCCAGGACGGAAAAAAGACAATTATAATTAACAATAAAGCCGAACCACTTCCCGGATGTTTGTAACAGAAAAAAAATGAAATATTGGAATAAAATTGTTTCCGACTCTATATGCAATTGTCTGATACAAACCACGGAATTGATACATCTGAATTGATTTATAATACATTTTTGTAGGATCGTAGGCAGAAATCAAAAGTATTTACGAAGCTTATCAACTATAAGAATGTGTAAATATCCAAGGAATTCAGAAACGATCGAGATTGAATAATATATTAAGAAATTGTAATCCAAGGACAAAAGGATAAACACACAACAAATTAAAACCAATGTAAACATATTTTTGAAACGATCTCATCAAGTTCAGCAGGTCGTGTATAAGAAATAAAGGCAACAGTAGTATACTGCTGTTCAATAGTCATAAATAGATATAGCGAAAACAAATCCGGGTTACAAACTAAAACCGAGAAAAAAAAAACGGAACAAACAAACGCCAACATACATAGAAACGGACTATTTGATAACAGCTGCCATATGGCTGACTTGGTACAGGACATTTTAAGAAAAATGGTGGGTTGAACCTAGTTTTATGGCTAGCCAAACCTCCCGCTTATATGGCAATGTTAAAAATACCGCTAAAATGACAACATTACGTGACAGGAATACAGTACAAATGAACGCAAGAACACCCAGAATAGAGCAATACATAAATAAATAATATAATAGTACATTACAACATGTAAACCACAGACTAACAACGGACACCTCCCATGAATTTACGACAGTACACCAATACACCACAAACGAAGTATAAACTGCGCAGTACATTTCAGATATGTGTTATTTGTCAGTATAGTCGAGTCACTCGTGGTACGTCTACAGTGTTTTTGTTTTATGTTGTTTGTTTTCTAGTGTATTTACTGTTTGGTCTTACATCATCTTGCCTTATATTACAGTTATTTCATTTTCATTTTCTAAGTTTTCATTTATAAGAAAAACCGACATGGTTAGAAAATACATAAAGTAACACCATTACAAACTAAATCCCAATTTTATTATCTTGTACGTGTGTACAATAAAACAAATCTATTCTATTTTTGAAAATTTACCTGTGATAATACAAACTTCACAAAATTACGTCACTTTTTGTGGCGCTGATACATTCGTGTGCCTAAAAAATACAGAATTTATACCACAAACGATAAGACATAACACAATATCAAACCAGACTTACAAAAGAAACATCATAACTAAATACATGAATGTTGGATGTATAAATACCGAGACACGTCGTATAGCAATGCAAATTCACACTCGGAAAAACAGTCATATTCGGGAATAGGTCACGTTCGGCACTTAGCAGACCAGGCGACGAAGTTGGTAAACCACAATCTTAGACGTGGTAGAAATGTCGTTAGTAAGTTTAGACACAGACACAGACACATCGTATAGATCAACCAATTCGTTATGGTGTCCATAAAATTTACGGAGTGTCATTTTTAATCTTTCCTCCTGATAACTCTGTTGAAGCAGTTTTTGCGTAAGAAGCAAACTCCTGTATATGAAGTCATTGTAGTGTGATCATGCGAGAGCATAACGTATCAATTGAGATATTTAAACACCATACGATGGGGCAGAGGGTATGTTACTGCTGAGAAATGGGAAATTGATAATAGGGAAGTTGAAATCGTCCCGTTTGTCATAAATTACAGTGTGAAGTCGTCCATCTGTGTCAATATTGAGGAAAAGATAAAGATATGAAGCAGTCCTTCTAGCATCAATAGTATCCTTAATTTCAGGTTCACTGGGATACATGAGATGCAAGTATTGACTGAAATATGTGTTATTCGGTGATATGACATCATCAATAGATCTGAAAGTAAAATTAAAGAATTTCGCAAGGTCCTTTTTCTTTTTGTCTTTTAGAAGGTTCTGAATGAATTCTGCTTCATACGAGTACAAAAACAAATCGACCAGTAGGGGTCACAATTAGTACCCATTGGAATACCGACTGTCTGTTGAAATATCAATCCTCCAAACTCAACAAATACATTGTCGATCAAAAAGTCCAGCATTTTGATAATATCATCTTCAGTGTATTTTCTGATAGAATCAGTGTGGTTCTTCACAAAATAAGAATTATTATAACCCAAAACAAGAAATTTATATCTACGATTCCCATTTTTATAGCAAAAAGCTCTATTTAATGAGATGGTGAAGTCGATCTTTCAATTGAGCATGGGGAATAGTAGTGTAAAGAGTAGAAAAATCAAAAGTCTTAATGTAACTGCAAAATTGCAGAGATTGTGATCTAAGATTTAGCAGTAGATCTTTAGAATTTTTAAGAATCCACATCTGATTGACACCACTAGTTGAATATATCTCATCACAATATATTTAAAGGCCATCTTTTACTGTAGAAATAATAGTAGTCAGCACTTTAGAAAGATGTTTAGTCATCATCTTGATGATCCAGCTATGTATCGTTCTTTATAAGGAGTTTTGTGAAGTTTTGGTTTTCAGTCTAATGGTGGTAGATTTTCTTCGTTTTCTTTGATGTTAATACTAAAAAAAAGAAGGAAAGATTTGTGATTTTCTAAAATTTCATTCTTTGTAAATGATTTTAAGGAATATGTAGGATTGCCAGCTTTACTGTTTATTCCAAGCTCTTTTGTGAGACATTCCAAGTAATGGTTTTTACATATGAAGACAATATCATTTGGGGCGTTATCTGCTGGAACAACGACATATTTGTCATGAAAACAGGATAAAGCATTCACAACCTCCGGGTTTTTGATTTGGCTAGAAACGCTTGTGCTCATAGTTCATTGTAGTTTCTGAATGCTCTTGTGAATGCATGATCGAATAGCTTTGATCCATTCAGACAAGTGTCCAGTTCTGGTTCATCTGGCTCGCGCTTTACCCATTTTCTGGCATAGTCTTCAACTGCATCCATCAGTAACTTGAAGTTCTTATTCCAATTAATGGGCTGGGAAATTCTATATTTTGGCCTCTTGGCTAACAACTCTCTTAGTTGTTCATTGGCGACGATGCCAAGGTCGCCAGTAATAACATGACCAGTTGCACTATAATTGTATTTTGACGATGCACATGAGCAATCCGGAGGTTTGGATTTCACATCTTTGAGGTGAAAGACCTCTAAAACCCTCTTGTGGTTGAGAATCTTGGATGCAATAGGCTTGGTGTAAGTATATGAAATTACAGGTGTAGCTTTATTTTTGAAGTAATCAGGTATAATTTTTTGTACAGATTTCTGGTGGAGAATATTGCTAATATTGATAGCATCTAAACCTTTATTGGCGAATTCTTTAATTACGTTTTTCCTTTTTTTTGGAAGTAGTAGATACGGGTTTGAATAGTATATGGTTAGCAATGTCCATGATTATTGCATCTAATCTATACAAAACAGAATTAGAATCAATAATGGAAGTATTTTAGGCCTCTTGAAATAGTAAATAAAGTTTAGATAATGGAATGGAGTATAATTTAGTTCTGATATGGTGAATTCCATCAGGTTTTTGGACAGACGACAACAGACTATCAATTGTCACGGTGTGAACAGCAGGTGGTGTATAATTTCTGTGACCATGACTTCTTTTTCTTGGAGGAGAAGTGTTAAATAATTGTAATTTGTTTTTCAGTACTACACCTGGGACTAGACAAAATACCTACACCATCAATGTTGTCATTGCATCCATAGGGAATGGCTGTTCCCAACTTTTGGTAAAACGAATTCCAACAACTACAAAAAAGTATTTGTTTTTTTTTTATCTGCAATATGGAACAAACATTCTATTAGCAGGTACATTTGTAGTTGTGAAAACGACTAAGAACAAGAAAAAAAAGGAAAAAAGAAATTAAAACTTTATAAATTTCATGAGTACGAAACTTAGGTTATCTGTAACCTTTAAGGAATATCATTCGCATTTTCACAAATGGTTAAAATGAAAATCAAGTAACACAAACAATTGGTAATGCATTATTCCATAAAGATTGAAACTTTGTCGCCGATGTTTTCGTTGTGGGTGTATTTCTTTTTAGTTATCTCTACTCTGACCAATTAGGTTGTCAGAAATGAACAAACAAACAGACAAGCATGTAATTGGGAGCAATACTACAAATGTCAATATCCTCATTAAAAGTTTACTAACAATATGTTTGTATCTTTATATAATTTTTGGCTTTTCTCATGGTTACATATACAATAATAGCTGTTGAATTGCATTTACCTTATTATTTTATTTTTTAAATATCCAACAGGAGACGTGCATTATTCGACGCTTGCCTAGTTCATTTGATTATTGAATCTAATACTTTTGACCATACTTTTTATGCGTTCATACTGATTTTGGCAACTATGGGCAATTCTAATATACAAACACAAGGATTTCTAACTCTTTATCAGAATTTTCCTGACCAGAATACCCAACATAAATACAAATTATGAGGTTCATTAATGATCTATGAGAACAATTATAAAAAAACATTATTGTCTTTAACAATAGACAAGTGTCTTTTACTGTATATCAAGATTAAACTACACAAGTCAAGAATGCATTGGACAAAGGACCGCTTACAACACCAATAGCATTACTGATGAACAGGACGTCAAACTTATCTAAAAGAAAGATGGCTCGTAGCTTCTCGAAACTATATTAAAAGTGCAATGTAATAAAATTATGCATTCTAATACTCATGGTCTCGTACACTGCATGACTCTAATATTGGCCGTTTTACATGCAAGTATATTTAATACGAATAACTAATATTGATTTTATTAAAAATAGTTTAATAGATAACTAATACTATATATGCTATCCAGTTATTACAAGTTCAACACATTAATTCATGCATCTTGTCGATACTTATATATATATTTACATTGCAAAAGGTCATGCTAATATGCTCACCTTTTACATAAGTCAGAACCATTTGCATTAATATGTTAGTCTTCAAAACAGGGTCTATTTAGAAGGTGAAGATAGGCTTTTTACTAGCTTTCATTAACTAAGAGTAGACGAAATTCGGTACTTTATGTGTTTTGTTTATTTGGTTAGTTGTTATTGTTCTTATTATTAATCTAATAAGTTAGTATAAAAATAAGTAGATGTGGTATGATTGCCAATAAGACAACGCTCCAACAGTGACCCAAGGACGAGGATGTAAACAGCTATAGGAATGGCCTTTAAAAGTGAGAAACTCATATCGTATATTATGCAATAAAGTTCTCGCCATGGCAAAATATGAAACAATTCAAAAGAGAAAATCAACAGCCTGATTCATGCAAAACAAAAGACCATTAATAAAAATATGACCTAGAACATTACTGAAAATACATTAATTGTCGAAATGCGTATATGGTGCAGAGACATTTGATACCGTTTATGTTACAACTACCACTGGATCGATACCTCTGCATATGGACTGTAAGTCCCCGAGTGTATCACCAGTCCAGTCAACAGTACTGGAATGAAAATACGGATATTGTTTGATTGAAATTTTCTGTTATAAAATTTTGGAAACCATTTTAAATTAAAGAGTATATCTCCCTTATGCAAAGCTCTGATTCCTTGTACGGGTTTGGCTATACTTTAAGTTCTTTTTGGTTTAATCAGCTCTTCAACGTTTGTAACAGGTTTTGGATTTTCAAATAATTTTGCTTCGAGCAACATTGAAGAGACATTAATTGTCGAAATGCGTATCTGGGGTAATACAATTTAGTACCATTTATGTTATTTCAATATATCTATTTACGGTTTGTTCTTATGTTGGGCATTTACACCACCGTTGTTTGTATATATATAATGAGTAGACTTAGTTAGGTGCTCATAAATATATGTTAAACCTAGTCATATTTCTTAGGTTCCTGTCCGAAGCCAAGGGCAGAAGTCCAGTTGATGTCGATGGTTGCCGACTTTCATATATGTTTTTCGTTTGATAGTATTAGCTTTAGGTCGTTATTGATCTATTCATGTGTTACACTTTGTAATCCCGTGGACATTTATAGCTTACTTAACGGTATGGGTTAGTTCATTATAGTTGAAGGCACTATGGTTACCTGTAGATGTTTACATCTTGGTCTTAAACATTTGATTGATTGACATCTGATTAGCAATCATACCACAAGTATCTATTTCGATTTTTTTTTATATAGAAACATGAACAGTGCAAAGGCAAAACTAATAATAGATGTCTGTAGTAGTGTCTTTAAAAGAGTAAAGAGGCTACAACTGTCAACGGAAACAATCTAGCCCTACATGGAACGCTACTTAAACAATTTAAGACATGTTTATACTAAAAAATGTTAAATGCTGCTATTAGTCAGAACTTTTTGAAACGATCATAATTTTTGTTTGTTTAATTAAGGACGCCAATGTATTGTTTTACCAGTATTATTTTACTGAATGAGTGAAAAGGGAGGAGGGTTAAGATATCGAATAACTAATTTGACCCCGAAATATATTTATACGTCTTTCAAAATTCACGAACTTCATCAGTTGTCGTCTTTCATTACAAATGTATATCTTAATGTTTTGTCATTTTAATTTTTTGTAAATTTGATAACGGATCAATTATAATCTTTGCTAAAAGCTTTACAACTTGAAATACTGTATTGAAACTTGCCTTTTGTTGAAAAACCTATGTCAATGTCTAGATTCTTTTGTTTTTTGTGTCGTTGGTTTGCTGTCCCATACTCTACATTTTTCTATTCATATTGAAACCTTAAGATGTTCATGGTTTGTTTTACTTCGAAAAAGATTGCATATGTGTCATCTTATAAAAAACAGCACCAGCTAAAACTGTAAAGATGTGCATCTTTAACAGACAAGAGCAGTAGATTAACTAGTTAAACTTTTGATAAAATACTAATTGAATTCGATTGTGGCATGATAAAAATAACTAGCATATTGAAAATTCCCACTTTTATTTGCGAGTATGCATTTTAGCTAAGGTGTTAGCTCTCCCATTATCTTGAACGCCGTAAGAAGTTAAGGAGTGGACTTTTTTATTTGTTTATTTGCTTGCTTCAGCTTTCAAATAATATGTTTTAAGAAGGACATCTCTTGCCATGTAAATTTACCGAAAACGGTTGATACCATTACAGGTTTATTTTTTACCACTAAGATACAGGCCTTAAAATATTAGTAAGATTTTCAATCTCAAATAACAATCTTTTATTAAAGAAGATACAATATATAGCATTTCATTCTGATTTGTGAAAATGTGTAATACAATTCACTCTTTGACTAAAAAGTAAAATAACAAAAATACCGAACTCCAAGGAAAATTCAAAACGGAAAGTCCCTTATCAAATGGCAAAATCAAAACCTCAAACACATCAAACGAATGGAAAACAACTGTCATATTCCTGACTTGGTACAGGCATTTCCTTATGTAGAAAATGGTGGATTAATACTGGTTTTATAGCTAACTAAACCTCTCACTTGTATGACAGTCGCATAAAATTCCATTATATTGACAACAATGTGTGAACAAAACAAACAGACATATAAGGTAAAAATGTAAAAAAAAAGGGTACAGCAGTCAACATTGTGTTATAATTTTAATCACTATAAAAACAAACAATAATGTCAACAAAAGAAAAAAAAATGCATTATGAAGTCAGGGATTTCGTTACCACAAATTACTTAAAACCTTCACTGAATTCTTCCATAGATATAAAGATTTGGTTTTGAAGTTTGTTTGTTCCTGTAGAAAACTTAATTCAAACGGGATAGCACATCCTAATTTTTACGGAGATGTTGTTTACCGAGCCCAGAAATTTAGAAACGATCCGGGTAAACTTATCGATCCTTTAAATAAACTTATTCTAAAAGGTTACCAATTCAACACTGTAATTAGATCTGTGAATATTGTTTTTATTGGTATTAATATTTATTTAGTCATCAGTAAATTATAATCAAACTAAATATAATAATTATTGTTATATACATATGTACATTCATTCTGTCGATATCTGTATCTTGGCATTGCACAAGGTCATGTTTTTCTCTGACTGTTTATGACGTCTTTACACTTAATACGTTGGATTTTGGATGTGTACTGATTGATAATTTAGTCTTAGATGCATGATTGTTTTTATCAGTTGTTATTGGCTTTGAACTAGCTATCAGTAACTGCGAGTACTCTCAGATCTGTTCTTAGTGTCTTTTTGTTGTTGGGATTTACAAGTACCCGTCCACGTCCACTCTGTGTTTTTGTTAGATGTATTTCTATTTGTATCCATCTGATGAGTAAAGCCTTTTTCAACTGATTTTGATCGTTTGTTCTTATGTTGTACTGTTACACCACTGTCCCAGGTTAGGGGAGGGTTTGGCGCCAACAAAATCGTTTAACTCCGCCACATTCTGTATGTGCCTGTCCCAAGTCAGGAGCCAGTAATTCAGTGGTTGTCATTTGCTGCTGTGTTACATATTTGTTTTTCGTTCATTATTTTACACATAAATTAGACCGTTAGTTTTCTCGTTTGAATTGTTTTACAATTGTTATTTCGTGGGTTTTTATAGCTGACTATGCGGTATGGACTTTGCTCATTGTTGAAGACCTATAGTTGTTTATTTCTGTGTCATTTGGTCTCTTGTGGAGAATTGTCTCATAGGCAATTATACCACATCTTCTTTTTGTATATAAAGACAAATTTAGCCCCAAATTGTACCTTATCCTTATGTATGTAAAATATTTTGGTCAGTAGAACTCACTGCAGCAAGTAAATATGTATGTATGTATGAAAAGAGATGCGAATGATACCAAAGGGACATTCAAACTCACAAGTCGAAAATTAACTGACAACGCCATGGGTAAAAAGAAAAAGACAAACAAACAATAGTACACGAAACACAACATATAAAACCAAAGACTGAGCAACACGAACCCAGAAAAAAATAGGGGTGATCTCCGGTATGAACATTGCTTATATTATTTTCCATTTCAAATACTAATTGTTGTTTGAATCACAACAATTGTTTTTCAATGACTTTTCCACCTTTGGAATGTGCCCGCGATATCTGACTATCGGAGACATATTATTCTAATTATTCTTTTTGTTTTCATATTCTTTGTTACTGTCGACAAGAAAGAAGAAGTTTATAGATTGGACAATAGACAACTAGATAGTACATGTGTATGCATGTTGCATGTGATATCAAAAAAAAAAACGCACATCCTCCTACAACACTAGTTATTATCTATGCTTCTTCACGGTTTGAAAGTTGGATAAAATGTTACATTTATTTTTTGGGATAATCACAATGTTGCAAATGCGTAAAAAAGGAAAATTCTTCTTAAAGGAAAATCGATCAGATGTAGGTTTCAATGGAACTGCAAACTAGCAATATGCGTTTACAGAAAGTTAAAGCTGTAGAGACCACCATGCGACCTTTGTAATGAATACGCGCCATTTTCATTAGGAGATCGGACTTGATTAGGGCGTGGTATATCATTCAATCTATTGCATCTATGTATGTCATGTACATGAAGATGTGGGGTGTCATAGACATGCAGATTGCCTTGTCCGTCATTTAAAAGGCTTTGGTTTGACGTCTGACTTAGTGCAGACGTATTTTGATATTCATTTACTGGAATATATTCATTAAAATTATGCTGATTTGTATGTATCGAAGTATCGTCTATGACACCATATAAAGAAGATTCAGCATTTTGTACCATGTTAATGTCTGTCATACTTATTAATGGATATAATCGGTAACTTTCGTTGTTGTCCATAACAACATATTCTGATGAAACCTCTCTCCTGTCATATGGTATTGAATGAAAGCTTCGTCTGTCAACGTTTCTTGTCATCCTTAATTTTAAGCACTTTGTAACAATAATCAATGAAAGTACAAACACTCCACTGCTAATTCCAATTAGCAACATCACCACCATGTCTGAAAAAATGTTGCATGTATTACACGATGATAAATATCATTTTTGTGCCTAGAAATTTTATAGCTTTCAAACATTTTGATTCCAGCGCCACTGATAAGTCTTTTGTGTCTACAAAACGCCCATCTTGCATACAATATAAATGATATGCCTTTAACTAAGATGAGATTTGTTATAAAGTTTGCTGAAATAGACCAGCTCAATGACATCTAAACATAAAGAATTTGCTCAGTTTTTCTATAAACCAAATTTGTAATGTTTTGAATTTCCCAAGAATCGGATTTTCCTAAAGAATAAATGAAATGACATTTTGCTTTTTTTCACAATCGGTTTTAATAATCAATGGATAATATTATATATTTTTTAGAAATATTTTTTTTTTAAAGCAGCAATAACATCTTTTATTTTTCTATTTAAAAAAAACCCATTCAGTTAACACAATCGTTCTAAATATTTTGTTTTGTTACCTGCAATGTTCTCATTGCTGAAACAAGCTTTCACCTTTTCGCAACTGAAATACATTAAACATTTATCTATATTTACTAATGTAAAGAAAGAATTCATATACATTTTTTTAATTCAAAAACTTGACTTTAATATAATATAAGGATAAAGTTTTCATATACTATTAGTTACATGGTGTGTTAGTGACCTAATACGATATATATGGAGTCAGTAAGTTCCATATGGAATTACTGACCCCATATATATCGTATTAGGTCACTAGCACACCGTGTAACGAATTTATCTTACCGACTATCTTTCCATGTGGTATTAAGACTAGCGGCCTATCAAAGTGATTTAAAAGACTTCAATACTTAATTTTAACATGTTTAAGAACCTACTTCTATTTGTCTATACAAAAAACAAATGCCAACAATAACAACGTGTTAGCTTTAAATTTGTTTTATGAATGTACTTCAATCGTTTATTACCAGTTTCTTCGTCTGTTTAAACCTTTCAGATGTCATTTTTGTTTTAAAAGGGAAGTAACCCCTTACTAACCGCATATGGTTGCTAACCGTATATGGTAACTAACCATGTATTTTTTAGGACACCCTATATGAAATATATATGGTCACCACGTGTAATCGATTAACCAATCATATCCACATAAATCTATAGACGGTAAGATAAATGTATATCTAGAAACTAGTACAGCATGTTTTGAGAATATAAATGTGATAAGAAAATATACAGCACTGGTTTCCATGCGTACGTATTTCTAGAATTATCTTCTTCTGTTTCATGTTCACCAAAGCCAAAGGTCAGAAATTTGGAAGTACACATATAAAACGACTGAAAATCATAAAAAAAGCCACCAAAACAACCTAAGAAGCTAAGTAAAAACGTCTAGGTTTAATCCACCATTTTCTACATAAAGAAATGCCTGTACAAAGTCCGGAATATGACAATTGTTTTCCATTCGTTTGATGTTTTTGAGTTTTTGATTTTGCCATTTGATAAAAGACTTTCCGTTTTGAATTTTCCTTGGAGTTGAGTTTTTTTGTTATTTCACTTTTTATTCAATCTTTTTTTAGGCTCAAGAAAATTTTAACGTTTCCATGAAAAGTCTACACCATGCATTGTCTGAAGCATTTAAAATTGTTGGTTTGAAAACTAAATGAAACTCGATTTATTTTTGACAATACTGGATCAAAAATTGAATGTTTGTAACTATTTTCTATATCAAATTTGATAAAATAAGTTATCCATATACTAATAAATTTGTGATCCTTACAAATCTTTTGATGTACAGTTGCAATTAGACTGACATCTTATATCTTGAAAGTTACTCTGGCATTCATCGCTGCAATTGGCTAGGTATTTTCCACTCTGACACTCTAAAAGAAATAGAAGAGTCCATGGAAGGATGTGTACGAATTGTCTTTGAAAGATTGGACTATACTATTTCCGGAAAGATTCTATTTCAGAAAACCGATTCACTGAGAATCGGAAAAGTACGCCAATCTATTATATTTTAAGGGATTTCTGAAAATGTATACCAGGTGCTGCAAACATTATTATCTAAACAACGCAAAACAAGGTTTAAATGTAAGTTATCTTAATGTTAAGTGTTGTTTGATTGAATATTGATAATTTTTCATGATGCTTTATTTGTCTCTTAAATACAATATATTTTTTTTTTCTTTTTGAAGCTCATTAAAGCTTTCGACGTCCTCCGTATGTAGAAAATTAGTCTTGCGTCTTATATCGATTTTTTTTTTTTAAATAACTTTAAATAAGTTTTTTTTTCTCTAAAAAGGCACTGGCAGCATATTGTAATAAATATGAGGAAATACTATATAAATTATAGAACACCATTGAAAAGACATGATGTACTGTTACACCATTGTCCCGGGTTAGGGGGAGGATTAGGCGCCAGCAAACGTCGCCACATTCGTCATGTGCCTGTCCCAAGTCAGGAGCATGTAGTTCAGTGGTTGTCATTGGTTCATAAAACTGAGAATGGAAATGGGGAATGTGTCAAAGAGACAACAACCCGACCAAATAGCAGAAAACAGCCGAAGGCCACCAATGGGTCTTCAACACAGCGAGAAAATCCCGCACCCGGAGGCGGGCTTCAGCTGGCCCCTAAACAAAAATGTGTACTATGCCTTTCATATTTGTTTTTTGCAAATTCTTTTGTTATAAATTAAACCGTTAGTTTTCTCTCTTGGATTATTTCATATTTTTCATGTCGAGGTCTTTTATAGCCGACTATACGGTATGGGTTTTTGAAGGCAGTACGGTTACCCATAATTGCTCACATCCACTTCATTTCAACTTTGGTGGTTAGTTGTCTCATTAGCAATTATACAACATCTCCTTATTTTTAAAATATATATGGAAAGATTCAAAGATAACAAGGCGCTATATACCAATAATTCAAAAGAGGTTTGTTTTTGGATTTATCTTTAAAGAAGGAGAAAAAAAAAACAACGGTTTAAATAATGGAATAAAACTTTGGATAAATAAACTATAGGATCAAGAGAAACGTAAACTTACCTTGTGGTTGAACAGAAACACATCCACTGGCTTTGTCACATCTATGAAAATATAAATATTGCAAATATCGTAAATGGACATATTCATCGTTATAATGCATACTTCTGACATCCCAGAAATAAAAATAGGCATTATAAGGTGATATCACTTTTACCTCAAGTCGCTATACTAAACCAACCTAGATCCTTTCATCAGAGGGTCTTTATACTATTTCGGATCTGCTATAAATATGAGCCCAACTAATAAAACGTTCTATCAGAAATTACATGACACCAATTTTAAACAACTTTGCTACATGTGCTATAGACATAACGTGCAGTTTTGATCATTTCGCTTTTTGAAAGTTTGAATTTTTGATTTTTTATTAAAATATAGGAAAGGGGAAAGGACTAAAAAGTGGATACCTGTTACAAGTGCGAAACGGAATAAGAATGGAACGAAACGAAATGAAATTTACCAAAACAAATCAAAACGAAAACAATATTTTCTGAAAAACTAAATATTATATAAAACAAGAGGCCAACTTGTTTGATCTACAGGGTGAAAATGAGAAATCTGTTTCTTTAAGCCGAAAAAAAATTAGTAAGACCTGATGTTGACACACTTTGATTTTCTAACTAAATGAACAATATGGAGAAATTACTTGTCAACTTTGTGATAACTGCAATTATTAAATAGCAAATAAAAGGAAACGGGATAAATGATTTTTGTAATAAGGGATAGTTCCGTATTTGTTATTTGCACTTTTGTAAGTTATCGTGCGACAATCAACTTTGAGCAAAATACAAATACGCAGCCACGTCCAGTCAGAATGGGGCGTGTAGAGAGAGTGCCACGCTCTCTGCACGTTACGAACCCTTACAACAACTCTTTGAGTGGTTCGTTGGTTGCAAAATGTCTGTCCCTATCCAATATTCCCCTATTTTCCAGTGGCGATCTAAATTTGCCGACCTTCATCCTGATCGGACTCTATTACAGGACCTACCTATTGTATTTATTGTTAATTTGTTACTGTCCTGAACATTCATGAAATATTTGCCACTGACAACCAACAATCAATCATTTAAAATAGGCCGTTTATATATGAATTATAAAGAAACTTAGGATTTAACTCCCTCGGGCGTTCTGGATTTAGGTTAATACAGAAAAGCGCTTCGGACGTATGCAGTCATGTGTTGTTTTAATTTTTTATTGGATATTCCATTCACCTCAAATGTTATTGTCAATGGGAAATAGTACATGGGCAGATTAAGGTTTTTGTTACTGTAATCTTTTTTTTGCGGGGAGTTCTCTTTAAGTAGAATATTTGTTTTTGTTTTATTTTTGTCTGATTTTTCACTTCCATTCCTTAGTTTTCTTATCCCTATTTTTAAAACTAAGGAGTTCGCCTCTGTAATATGTATCAATCATTTTATTATTGACTGTAAACATAAAGTTAGATGAAATTGAAAAGACTATGAGTTCCCCGTACTCGGTTTAAAGACCGTTTTAAAAGGCACACAGAGAATTCTTATATATCGTAATACTTCAAGGTTATTGTAAAATATTTTCAGTACAGAAAATTAACTTTAAATCGAAAAAGGTTAAATTTGATCAATATCGAAATATATTTTGTGACTTCATGGGGAAATATAATATTGTTCTTCACCATAGAAAACAGAGTTGAAATCTAGAAAAAGAATTAGTTTTTAATGCAAAGAATGCCTTTTTCTTTAAAAAAAAAATGGTCCTTTTGTTAAAAAACAAGGACGTTTTGTTTGCTAGCGAAAAACCAGGGCAATGTAAAACGCTGAATTTTAAGTGAAATTCAATGACATAGTTTTTGCCTCAAATATGTATAGTATTCAGAATAAGATGAACAGTCATGAATAAAACCATTATACTTGCGAAATAGCAGGGCGAAAACAAAAAAATAAGAAAATTAAACGAAATCAAACCCAACGAAACGAAACGAAACAAAACGAAATGAACATGTTTAATTACCAATCAAGGTAAAAAATGAAACAAGAGGCAGACGGGCATCAAAGCGGAGAAAATTGAGCTTTTGATTTTGCCATTTAATTAGGGACTTTCCGTTTTGAATTTTCCTCGGAGTTCAGTATTTTTGTGATTTTACTTTTTGAATAAAACAAATAAATAGAGCGGAAACTTAATTTAAAAAAGAAAGAAACACTTTGATTATGGTCAATCTTAAGTAGGAATAAAAAGAACAAAAAGAGTTGAATCATTTTTAATTGCAAAAACAATATTTAAATTAGAGGCTTTATTTCTTTAAACAAATCGGGACATCATATGAGTATCAGTATCATGAAATTGTCAAGGTAACTATTTAAAAAAACCCACACAATTCCCGAACCTATTTCAAGCTCCATCAAACAGATTAATTTTACTTACAATAAAAAAATCTATAACAGAAGCTGAGCATTTCAGATAATTTATTAGGAACTATTTGGTTATCACAATCATTCAAAAGATAACAGCGAATTTCGAATTTATTGGTCTTAATGGACAAAAGGAATTCTAGATTGGATAGTTTACTCCAATTTTACAATTGTGTTTGTTCTACATTTTTGCCCAAACGTCACTTGCTTGATAAAGCGCCCATCAATTTAGGTGAACAGTCAAAACTGACCAACTCGCAATAAGTCGAATAATGTGGTAAGATTGAGTATGTAAATATGTATGGTTTACTTTTATAAATTTTTACTTGGATGGAGAGTTGTCTCATTGGCACTCATACCACATCTTCTTATATCTATATGTTAAGCAATACCGATTCATCCAAAATGGTTCAATACACGTGAATTCCCTCAAATTTGAAGTCAGATTTTTTATTTTGCTTTTCGGCTTCTTACTATCTGCATCCATATCGGCTGATAGAATTATTGAACGAACATTTTGAACGATCATCTTTAGTCTTTTATCGATTTCATGACGATCATATATTGTCTTTTATTATTGATTTAAGTCCAAGTATTGGTACGTTAGGTAAAATACCGAATCAGTTGTGTCGCAATGAACATCGCCTCAAATGTGGGAGGTTGTGGATTGGATTTTTTTATATAAGTATCTGCTTTACACTGCTTATTCGCTATACATGCTGTCTTTAAGATTTAGACCAATTATTAGAAGCTTGGAGCGAGGATAATGCTAAGTGGTAGACCATTTATATCAAACTCAGCGTGATAGTCTTGTGAAAGTTAAATAAATTCATACCACATAAACATATCACATAAAAATTTCAGTCTGAATATCCATGTAATAGTTGCCACTGTACATAAAGCGTCCGTCTATCCATATGAGCTATGGGCATTTTGAATAATGCGTGCCCTCAGTTTTAATTACATGAGCAACATCATGCAATGTTAATGATATTGACATATTTGTTTGTGTTGTCATAAGTTTGTGTATGCGATATTTTATCTCTATTGGAGAGGCTTGCAGATACTTAGCCTGTTGCCAAATCCAATTTAATATATTTTGAAAAAGAAAAACACATTGTTAAACAAAACCGCAATTTAAATGATATAATGTTTTATAAGTTCACATCACCGATACACATTTTAGAATGAAGTGACCAATTTTAATGGTAAATTATTTTGGTTGATTTTTGTCATATATACTTTTCCTTTATTGTTTTCGCAAAATTTTGGTCGTTGGTTGTCTTATTTATATCATGTAAAACGGTAGGTAAAGTGTCCAGCTGAGATATTGTATTTTTGAGTGATATTAAATGCGATCAGATCGATTAACTGCTATTTCGCAAGTATAATGATTTATTCGTGACTGTTCATCTTATTCTGAATGCTATACATATTTAAGGCAAAAACTATGTCATTGAATTTCACTAAAAAATTCAGCGTTTTACATTGCCCTTGTTTTACGAGAGCAACATTCAAAACGTCCTGGTTTTGTTTAACAAAATGGGCCATTTTGTTTTAAGAAAACATGAATACGACATAAGGCATTCTTGGCATTTAAAACTGATTTTTTATAGATAGTAACTGTTATTTATACTGAAGAACAATATACATTTATTTCCCGTGCCGGAGGGAGATATGAAGATTTGTTCACCCAAGAATATTGATATTTCACGAGGGCTCTGCCCGAGGGAAATATGATTTTTCGAGGGTGAGCAAATCTTCATATCTCCCGAGGCAAAGGGAAATGAATGTTTTATTCCACTGCCTATGCTGTTTACTATCAATACATTAAATATTATTATGCATACATTTTTTCTTATCCGCTTGTTTTTGCAAGTCAAACTAAACACGACATACCCATTGGTAAACAGTAAGGATCATAATTTAATTATAAGTCTTTTTGTTTTATCGTCTGAAATAAATTTTAACATGATAATGATTTTTGCTATCGCTATTTTAAGAAGAATAAGAAGTTCAAAACGTTATGTATATTAACCGCGCGTAACGTCGTACGAAGAAATCCCGACATTTCAGAGGGGAATATGATCCTCAGAATGGAATATGAAGATTTGTTCAATGACACGTGGGATAGTCTCAACCAATCAAATATTGATTAAACTATCAATATGTTTAAACAGTGGACTAATATTATATATTCCCATGCAGTCACAAAACATATTACAATATTGATCAAATTTAACCTTTTTCGATTTAATGTTAATTTTCTGTACTGAAAATATTTTTACAATAACCTTGCAGTATTACGATATATAAGAATTTTCTGGGTGCTTTTTAAAACGGTTTTTAGAACCGAGTACAGGGGACTCATAATCTTTTCAATTCTATCTCATGCTACCTTTGTTTTTACAGTCAATGATATTTTATGATTGATAAATATTACAGTGGTGAACCCCTGAGTTTTTAAAAAAGGCGTAAGAAAACTAAGTAATAGCAATGAAAAATCAGAAAAATTTAATATAAACACAAATATTCTACAAAAAGAGAACTGCCAGCAAAAAATAAAATTACAGTAACAGAAACCTTAATCCGCCCATGTACTATTTCCCATTGACAATAACATTTGAATTGAATGGAATATCCAATAAAAAATTAAAACAACACTTGACTGCATGCGTCCGAAGCGCTTTTCTGTATTTACATACATCCGGAACACTCAAAGCTGAATATTTGAAAGCCAAGTAAATATAAGAACCGAAACAATTAAAGAGGTCTATGGCTAAAAGGGACATTAAAAATAGCAAAATCCATCTAAGGGCAACTTGCCCGAGGGAGATTAAACCTAAGTTTCTTTATAATTTATATATAAACGGCCTATTTTAAATGATTGATTGATTGTTGCCAGTGGCAAATATTTCATGCATGTTCAGGACAGTAACAAATTAACAATAAATACAATAGGTATGTCCTGTAATAGAGTCCGTTCAGGATGAAGGTCGGCAAAATTTAGATCGCCAATGGAAAATGAGGGTATATTGGATAGGGACAGAAATTTTTGCCTTGCAACAGGCAACCAACGAGTTATTCCAGGGATTTTTAACGTGCTGAGAGCATGGCACTATCTCTACACGTCCCATTCTGACTGGATGTAGATTTGTACTTGTACTTTGCCCAAAGTTGATTGTCGTACGATAACTTAAAAATGCGCAAATAACAAATACAAAACTATCCCTTAATACAAAAATCAAATATCCCGTTTCCTTTTATTCGCTATTTAATAACAGAGGCGGATTTAGAGGCAAGGGGCCTGCCCACCCCTATTGGAGCTACATATATGATAAATGCATATACTTTTTACAAGCATCAGTCCAAGCGTTGGCGAACTAGGCCCCACCTTTTCAAATTCCTGGATCCGCACTTGAAAAACGTACCATTATTGAAGCCCCTCGTGGAGGTATCCAAGTCAAATATATTGACATAATCAACAATGAATAACCACATTGTCAGCAGTAATCACAAAGTTGACAAGTAATTTCTCCATATTGGTCATTTTTTTTAGAGAATCAAAGTGTGTCAAAATCAGGTCTTACTAATTAATTTGTCCGACTTAAAGAAACATTTTTCTCATTTTCACCCTGTAGATCAAACAAGTTAGCCTTTTGTTAAATATTATATTTAATTTTTCAGAAAATATTGTTTTCGTTTTGATTTGTTTTGGTAAATTTCATTTCGTTTCGTTCCATTTTTATTCCGTTTCACACTTGTAACAGGTATCCACTTTTTTAGTCCTTTCCCCTTTCCTATATTTTAATCAAAAATAAAAAAAATCCAACTTTCAAAAAGCGAAATGATCAAAACAGCACGTTATGTTTAGTATTTTTAAAGTTTGAATAAATATCTTAACTATTAAATTTTAATACGAATTTTAGATTTTTTGAATTTTAATTATTTGGCGAAATTTTTAAAAATTCAAAAAATTAAAAAATTTAGAATGTTGATATTCTAAAACTTTGACCAAAAATTCAAAAACTAAAATTCGAAAACTTTTTAGAATTTTGAATTGTTAAGTGTTACACGGACCTAAAAAAGATTTTTTTTAGACGTATGTTAAAGGTTGTCATTTTAACTTTTGAACAAACGTAAGACAAAAAAGATCGAAGGTAACGTCCACTAACTATAAGAATCGTTTTTTTTTTAAATAAAAGTAAATACATTTCTCACCTTTCTCCATCCATACAATTACAGGCTTTGTTACACATAATACCATAGTAGTTAGGTGGACAATTGTCTTTACAATTATCTCCAAAAGTCCCTACAGGACACACTGAGAAAGAAAACAAGTCATATCTAATATGCATTTTCTTTAATGAAAAAAATCTGAGTTTCTCCATTACAATTTCATGTCCTCAAAGCTTTTGCTTTATTTATTTTGTTAGCTAAATAATAGCTACTTTATATAATATAAGTTAAATGTCAGTTGTTGTCTTTTGTTGCAGTATATCATATTTGTACATTGTATTTCGTTATTGTTTTGTACAGTTTAATCTTGTGTTGTGCTGTTGTATCACTGTCCCCGATTTTGGTGGTTTGGTCCATCCCAAACATGCCCAGCCCAGCCTTATTCTGTATGAGACTATCCTAAGTCAGGAACCTGTATTACAGCGGTTGTCGTTTGTAGCTGTATATCATATTTGTTTTTTGATTATTGTTTATGACATAAATAAGACCGTTAGTTTTCTCGTTTAAATTGTTTTACATTTGTGAAGTTTGGTTTTTTATAGCATGATATGTGGCAAGGATTTTGCGCAATATTGAAGCCGTACGGTGACCTATAGTTGCTAACCGTTTTACATCATTTTGGTCTCCGGTGGAGGGTTGTTTCGTTGGCAGTCATACCACGTATTCTTATTTTCGTATATTAATACTACAAAATAACCAACCATCTATACTACTTAAAAGAACTTTAAAAATTGTCATAGGAAATGTGCATAATATTCATCTACAATATGCAAATCGCTTGCTACATTTTGCTATTAGTATGTCGGTCTGACACGTCACAAAGTCGACGTGTTGCTAAAAAACTCGGAGTCATTAAGACTATTTAAATTCAATATCAAATAGTGTTCTCATAGTGCCAACTTTTTGTTTCGGTGCATAAGTCTAGGTTAGAGTTTTTGATGCAATATACGTTTGCATATGAAATATTTTGATTAGTAAACTAAATAAAAAGCAGCATAAATAATTTCGATAATGGAATAAGTGTTAAATGTAAAAAGCGCAAACATTGTTTTACATAAAGCAAGAACATATGATATATGTGTCTGTGACACAAATCAGCACATTTTTTTGAAAAATACCGGATACGATATATAGAGTAATCTGGAGGAGTGATATAAGTTTTACTGTACTGAATTCTCAGACATATGATTAATGCATTTGTTATTAGACATGGACATAGTTTACAATTTAACTTTTTTTAGTTGATCTTGAAATTTACTTTTAGTAATCGAAAACTCATACTTGAAGCATATGGTCAATCGCCAATTACAAATGCATGATATATATTATGCCTATACGAAATAGCTGATACTTTTAGTTGTTGAAATACAAATTCGTTTTAAGTAAAGTCTCTTGTTCTTATAATGATCTTGAAGTTTATATCCACTGTTCAACATTTTTTGACAACGACTTTTATGTCTCAGTGCTTTGGTCGCCATTTTATGTCTTTTAGTATTTAGTGATTTGTGTTTTTCATGTTTTAGCGTTTTTCGTCATTAACCTTTTTGCTTGCTTGTGACATCTATTGACTATTTTTTTTATTCTCGAACATGAATAAACGGCATTTGATGGTACAAACTATCAAGCGTGGAAAACTTTAAAACATTTTCATTCTATATCAAACAAAGAAAAATGATAATGCAAATACTAAAACAATCTTGATCACAGGTTGTGACATACACGATTAAAAATATGAATTGAAAGTATAAAATAGCAAAGTTTATATGTTTCAATATTACCTGTACATCTGTCATCTGCCTGTTCATACAAATACCCCTGACAGCATGTCAACCAATTTGAGCCGTTTCTACAGAAAAAAAAAATAACAGCTAGGGTCACAATTCTTCAACTTTTGGAGAAAAGTTGGAGAAAAACATAAAATAACTTCTCTCAGACAAGCTGTGCTTCAATGAAGTTTTATTCAAACACATTTCTAAAATGTCACTGTTGGTTAAAAATATCGGTAAAAATTGACATTTTAAATTGTATGACGTTATAATTTCTTATCAGCAGGTTAAGTACCCTGAGCTTGCTTTCGGTTACTGCAAGCAATGTAATAAGATACAATAATCAAAATGTCTTACCCTAAACAATGAAAAAATTCATAAACAATCGGTATATTCAAGATGTTTTAACGATTCATACTACTAAACTTTGCAACATTATTTCTTGTGTACTTATTTTTAAATGGTTACAACTTACAATTTAGATTTCTCACTTTTGCTGAATATACATACTGTTGTACGACATATTAATGTTTACTTTAATTGAAACTCATGTCCTTTAAAGAATTAATTCTACCATAAAATTATGGAAAAGCACGTTCAGATCATTTGAACTTACATTATAAAGTATTATTCAAAATGAGTATTCAGTAACAATAGTGAAATTGCTAATAAGTTAAATACGTACTTCACTGGCACAGCTATATCAGTGAGGTTCCATTTTTAATGGTACCAACACTCCCTTTACCTTTCAGAGCACCTGCTTCTGAACTTTTTGATATATGATGGTATTGTACTGGTTATTATACATATGCCATTACATGAATGAGTTTCATGCTAATTATTCTAGACAATGCATTTCACCTTCCTTCATAACACGAACAGACCCACACATGATCATAAAATTGTTACGGATGAAAGGACAACCATTTTGAGTCTTATATAGCATACATTTACATTAATTTAATAATTTCTAACCTTATAGTGCCTGAAAATATATAATATAGAATAAAAACATAATTATGATATTATTCATATTTTGTTATTTGAGAATCACTGTTTAACATTAATGTTGTTATAAGATAAGTAAAACGTGTGACTTACTTTCTGTTACTGCACACCCCAGATTCATTTGGATGAAGAGCAGTAATTATATCCAAATAGACAGATACGTGTAAACAGTAAACAACAACAATAACGACTTTGTAACTAAATCCATTTCGGCAAAGCATTATGCTGGTAATGGTTTTCTGCTTTTCTTTCAACAGTACGGACTATATAATGTATAATTGGATTAAGAATTTCCGGTTAAATTTTCAAAAATCCTAATATGTTGTGAACTTTGTAAAAAAAAAAACTTCCTTTCACGTAATAGTCGATCAGATTATTCAGAGTTTGTTCAAGCATAATAATTTCAAAACATTTAAAGTAAAAAACGGCACCTCGCGATATGAGCTTGCGCTTCATAGTAAACGAATTTGAACAAAACTTACAGAAAATGTACAAATGTACCAATACGCGGTTAAAACAACCTAAGAAAGATTTGGTCATCATTAAAAGTATGCTCTTTATCAATGAAATAGTATGGAGGGTAAACACATCAACGACTCAACGACACATAATAATCAAGAGACAGAGTTTATTAAGTATGCCATGCTCTAGTTCGGTTGTACTTCGGATAATACATAACAAGGATACTTGGAGATACCAAACAAAGTGGTCAGTACAACAGACCACACCCATCCACTTACACGCTATTCCGAGAGAAAACAGATTTACAAAGACAAACAACAGCAAACAACACATGGTCAAGATAGCCTGACTTATTTGTTTTTGGAGTAAACAAGTTTTGCTTTTTCCCAAACCTCCACATCATATTTCGTAAAAGTAATTGATATAAATAAAGGTCCACTCAGTGGATCTATCAACAGGATAACCTTGGACATAATTTTGAAATCTACTACAGGAAGCCACGGCTGTTTGGTGAATAGTGCCGCAAAATTAAACTAATTGAAATTGGTGTACTTGTGAGATCCCAGTTAGTATTAAAAATCGTTACACTTTCGTATAAAAGAACCATACAAATGAGGTGATATACCACGCATGTAGCCCTTGCTGTTGAAAAATGTAATACCTTTAAAAGAGATGACCATATCTTTTTCTACCATTTTGGTACATCTTCTTGGTTTTTAGTGTTCTTTAACTTCGTAAAATATTGTTTTTTGTTTGATTATAACACAAACATGTCTTTAAAATCGACATTGATACAGAGACAAATAAACATATTATTTGGTTGCTTTGAAATTTTATTATTTTTTTCCAAATTTGTACATTCAAACGTCAATGTCGAGTAACATGTAAATAGAACACGTTTTTAATTATCAGCGTTGATGAGTTTTTAAAAAAAATTTCATTTTTTAAAATATTATATGTTTTATTATTTAAGTTTTATTTGCGACATCTAAATAAAAGGTAGGATAAGAAAATTTATCTGATATTATTTTTTTTTAAGGGAAACATTATATTTGTTCGACTCAGATCAACGTCCTGTCTCTAATAGACGTCCGTTCATCAAATCGCAGTCAATCTGACGTCACAATCTCAAATTGATGTAAAAGATTGTTATTCTCTTATTTACGTCCAGTTAAAAGCCTTGATGTATTACCAAAACTAATGTCAGATTGGAGTCTCCTTATCGACGCTTAATAGTAGAATTGATATTTGTTATCTTTTATTGGGTGTCTTTTTGTCCTCGTATTACACCGACTAACTAACCTACATTTCAATTAAAAAAACTTTCACAACGTGAGTGAGATGACTAATGTAAGAGAACGGAAAACATGACATCATCCAATTTAAAAAGACAAATAAAAGGACAGGTATGCCTAAATGACACTGAACCAACAACTACACCAACTACTGAAACAGATTATAAGCACATTAACATTGATAGAGAAAACGTTGATTGTCTCGTTCTATACTCCTGTGTTTTAGATGACTACGGACAACGCACAATATCTTGCATTTCTTGCACCATTCACAACCTTTAAAGACATGTGTGATCGTTCCAGAAGTTCAGCAGTGGACATTTGAGTGACAGCAGTCAATATTGATATCTGTCATGGATTCATATTGTAATAGACTGAGTATATTCATGATTCATGAAGCTTATTTAAACTGAACGCTTGTTCCCTTCTCTTATAAGGAGTTGCATTAAAGTTGCTAGTTTATTTTTCTTCTCAAAGTATTTTCTGTTTAAACTTATCTATTGAATTTAGTCAAGTCATGACATTGCTACTTATGTCTTTAAACTCTAATTCATTTATTATAATTCATAAGTGGTTTATTGTATAATATTTAACAAATAGATGTGCACACTTAACAAAAATATTAAATTTTCTTCATAAATCTCTTTCTCTGCTATTCACCGAATGTTATTCTATTCATCGTACCATTGTTTCTTTTCTATTCAACCATGTGGATTTTTTTTGATTTTTTTTTTTTTTAACATTTAAGGTGTTTTTTCAATATTACATAAACTGATCAGATATGAATTGCAAATTAACTTTATGACGGAATTGGATATGATAATAAAGCTTCATTGTCACTTTTAAGTATATTTTTTGTCCCCCGCGCAACGCTTTGCAGGGAACATAGAAATACCGGGCGTCCGTTCTTGGGTCTGTCCGTCCGGTTTTGTTAGCGCTCTCACGTATAAAATTCTTGCCAGATTTTTTATGCAACTTATATCATAGCTTTATATCAGCAATGTCTCGGAGGAGTTCGAAAATCAGTGCCAATGAACGATTTTAAAAAGAATTATGCCCCTTGGAAACATTAATTATATGGGAAATTGCATCGTTAATATTAAGCGCTCTCATTTGTACAATTCTTGCCAGATTTTATGAAACTTATATTGTAGGTTTATATCAGCAATCTCTTGGACGGGTTTGAAAATCAGTGCCTATCAATTATTTTTAAGAGTTATGCCCCTTGGAGACATTAATTATATGGAAACTTACATCGTTAGCTCTCATGTGTACAATTCTTGCTAGATTTTTATGAAACTCAAGTCATAGATTTAAATTAACAATGTCTCGGACAAGTTCGAAAATCAGTGCCGATGAATTATTTTTAAAAGAGTTATGCCCCTTGGAAATATCAATTATATGGAAAATTGCATTGTGAGCGCTCCCATGAGAATGTGTACAATTCTTACCAGATTTTTGTGAACTTATATCATAGCTTTGTATCAGCAATGTCATGGGCGAGTTCGAAATTAGTGCCGATGAATTTTTTTTAAAAGAATCATGCCCCTTGGAAATATTGATAATATGGAAAATTGCATTGTTAGGGCTATCATGTGTACAATTCTTGCCAGATTTTTATGAAACTTATATCATAGGTTTATATCAACAGTGTCTCGAAAATTGCATTTGCTCTCAAGCCTTTATTTCTCTATAATATAAAAAGTTTTAAAGAACAAAAAAAGTTTTTTTTTTAGTTATTGCATTTGGACCTTGGACAGATAAAATTTGTGCAACGCGGGGGACATTGGAACTCTGTTCTTTTATTTGAATTGTAACAATACAGATATTTCACTCACTCTTTAATAATCTCCAAAATCAGTTTACATTAAATGTTTCTATTCTCTGTAGGACTCTCGAATTGTCTTTTCGTTTTCATAATTAGAGTAGTCCAAATCAAATTCTAAAGATTCGAGATTTGAAAGTTCACAAGCACATACAGTTTAAGTGATAGGTACAAAATGTATTTATGAGGCAAGTTAAGTACAGAGTTTATTTCTTTTTCAATTTTTCAATCAGACCATACATTTTAACTTTGGAAGGAAAAGACATTCCAGAAACATAAAAAAAAAATACAATGTTTGATAAATTTTTGTAATGGAATCTGGTCCGTCGATGGAAAGACATCCTTGAATGATTCAATAGTTGTAACCTAAATCGTTTGCGATAAATGTAAGGTGACCCTTATAGATGGCTGTCACATTGAAGTAGTCCTCGTCACTCTGCAGAATAATGATATCTAAAAAATAATCAAATTATTGTATACAATTTTTATTTTAATTTCTGTTTTCTATAATATCCTCAATGTGTAACGCAACTCTAATACGCTTTAAAGTTATTTTTAGCCTACAAGTTTTATGTAACGAAAAAATATAAAAACATAATGAAAACAGTCCGTATTAATATAATATTTATATTTTTTTGGAATAATTGCATATATAAGACCATGCAAAATAACCCCTAAGTAAAATAATACGACTTTGCTAAACAAATATATACAGTTTATTATTTCTTTTCTCAAAGAAATATATCATAAAGTGAGCTGAGAAAAGTTTTTGCTGATGCTATTCCATTTTTTTTCCATAGTAAAGCTGTAGGGTAAATAACATACCTCTCTTTTTGATACCTGTCATGTACTCTTATTTGTTAGAAATTCTTTCCTTTGGAATACAACCGGCACTTTCTTCTCCTTTTATTTCTAAAACAATTGATACGATATAAAAGTGAAGACCGATTATAAAAATAGGCGAAAAATACCAAGGGAACATTCAACATATAAAACTACAGACAGTTGAGCAACACGAACCCCACCAAAACAACCAAACAAACCCGAGGGTGATCTTAATAAATAAATAAATAAACAAATGAATAAATAAATAAACAAAAGCTGTAATTTATAAAAACTGAAAACATTACCTAGTTGCATTTAATTGTTTCATAGTAAGAAACTAAACTCCCGATAAAGCAGGTAGACGAAAGAAACACAAGTTGGAAAAAGTCGGCCATCGCCAATCTCAAATTTTTTGTATGTTTGTAAATATTGTCATCTTTGTCTTGGTAACAACCCAAAATAAGAATTTTACACCAATAAAATGATTTCGTAAAACATTTCGAGCGCTGGCCAAAAAGAACAATTTATTTTGATTAAAAAAATTTCAAATGCTAGGCAAAAAGAACCATTTATTTTGATTACTTTCATGTAAGCAGCAACTCTTTAGAAGATATGTATTTCGCCTATGACAAATGGAACATTTTGCAGTCATCTTGGACATAGATATTCCGCAACGATCATTTTTTTTTACACCAACTCATGATACATTTTTGTACATATAAATCATTGTATGTTTGTAAATATTGTTATGTTTGTCTTGGTAACAACCCAGTATTTGGATTTTACACCAATAAAATTATTTGATTTGATTTAATTTCATATCGTGCGTAAAACATTTCGAGTGCTGGGCAAAAAGAACCATTTGTTTTGATTACTTTCGTGTAAGCATCAACTCTCTATATAGTATATAAAATATGAAGGGCCGTTCGGGTCATAATTCATTTTGTTACACGTACGCTAGAGGTACGTGTAACAGGTCGTACACGTACCGTAGAGGTACACGTAACAGTTTGTTCACGTTCCTAGAGGTGCGCGTAACAGCACAAACAAACTGTCATACAACTGAGAGGTTTAGCGCTATAAAACCAGGTTCAATCCACCATTTTCAACATAAGAAAATGCCTGTACCAAGTCAGGAATATGACAGTTGTTGTTCATTCGTTTGATGTGTTTGTGCTTTTGATTTTGCCATTTGATTAGGGACTTTCCGTTTTGAATTTTCCTCGGAGTTCAGTATTTTTGTGATTTAACTTTTTACGCGTACCTTCAGGGTACGTGAAGGTACGCGTAACAGTTTGTCCACGTACCCTGGAGGTACGCGTAACTGTTTGTGTGTGCAGCTAACCGCAACAGAAAATATGTCATCCCTTTCCCTGAATAATGGATTGACTGTGTTAATATAATTTCATTATCCAATTAAATTTAACAAAATAAACCGATCATTAAGGTTCAGAACTGTATTATTCACAGAATAAAAATGACTCATGATAACTTTTCGTCACTAACGGGATCTGCATACAAAACCTCTCTAACGCAGGCATTACAATTTCGTTTTACATTATTTAAAAATGTACTTGCATCCTCCGTTTAAAATGTTTAAAAGGGCCTGATTTAATTGGTCAATTAGTATTCTCCAGCAGACGAGTTCATTGTGCATAGGGTATAAAGGTTATTCCGCATACGTGAACAAACAGTTATGTGTACCTATAGTGTACGTGAACAAATAGTTACGCCTAACTCTAGGGTACGTGAACAAAGTGTTACGTGTACCTCTAGGCTACGCGAACAAAGTGTTACGTGTACATCTAGGGTACGTGAACAAAGTGTTACGTGAACCTCTAGGATACATGAACGACCTGCTACGCGTACCTCTAGCGTACGTGTAACAAAATGAATTTTGACCCGAACGGCCCTTCATAATAAAAGGCCTAAGATATGTATGGACTTGGATGTATATGCTCTTTATGCAGGACTATATGCAGGAATTCATTTATGAGTTACTGCTTGTAAAGAACAAACAACATTAATTTGAATATATATACAATTTCTTTTAAAGATTAGAATAAATGTAAATCTTGTGAAAAATGGTACGTACCTAGTCGACAAAATGAAACCCTACCAATTACCATTAGACCAAACACGATAGTAACAATAATAAGTACCACCATCATCACAAAAAATAATCTTCCATCTGAAGGTAAAATACATTGTGTATTTACTGATGTTGATTATAAGATTGGATTAAATTAAAGGCATTTATTCTATTTTGCATTTAAACTGCTCTTTATTTCATACATCTGTATCATATTTGGGAAGGAGTTGGGTCAATGGTAATTTTTGAAAATAAAAATTAAAATGAAAATTAAAGAATGAAAGAGGACGAAGGCACTGACTAACTCATAAACGAAAAGACTATTATTTATATAGAAAAGCTTCTTATTTTCTTATCATTTTTCAGTCAACTCCTACTATGGAGACGAGTCTTGTTTATTTTTCTCATTGCGAAGTCAATTTCGGATAATTTGAAATTATAATATTATGATAATGAAACTCTAACAACGAATAACACTAATACAATACTTATATCACAAAATTATACAATCTTTGTAGAAAGAAGTATAGCATAATTGCAATCTTATTTAAATCAGATCTTTTACTTTGCTCCGTTCTTACACACTCTTACACACGCGAGAAACAAAAACTAACGGAGCAAAATGAAAATTTTAATTTTTATCAGATTGGTATACTTGCAGTAGGTTAGCGAGTATACCAATCATAGACAAATGTCAACTGTTGAGCGGGCTTATTCATATTTAACTGTCAATATATATAACAAGGAAAACAAGGTATTTTATTTATGATGTATAAAAATGACAAAAAAACCGTGTACCTGAAAACCAAATAAATGTTGGATATGGTGTACCTGATTTTATATGTATTGTTTTTCTAAACCTGGAAATCTGTTGTGTTGAATTATATTCTTCTTTAATGTCTTTTCTCTTATGTCTGTAAAACAGTGTAGTATTCTGTAATGGCTATTCCCCTTATAGTTATATAATAAAAAGGTCTATTTCTGACCGCAGATGATGAAAGACATGTTCACAACTTAACTATAATGAATAATAGATTTCGTCACAGATTTCAATTGTCCCAAAAGTAAATTATGAACTAGACTAAGTTATTTTTCAAAATAAAAGGTTTAGTTAATACAATACAGTATATTACACAGGCATGTCAAACATAGCCAAGAAAAACACGTAAGAGTGAAAATGCCGCAAATTATAATAAAAACCGCTGAATTCAAATTAAAAGCAAATGATTGATTCGTTTCTTCGTCATTTGTCTAGCTATTTGCAAAATTTTGTTAACACATATGCATCTTTAGAAAATTTTAGTTATCTATCAATCACCTTTACAAAGTTGACAACAATTGTTGGCAATAGAGATATGAGATGAACTTCTACTTATGATGTAGAAAACCCCTGTCAAACTACTAGTTATTAAAAAACAGACCTGTGAATTCACTATGCTCATAAGAGGAGCAGGCTAATTACGAAAGATCTGAATTTTAACCAAATTTGACGTATAACGACGGAAAGAACTACTTCGAAAGTTATGAACACAGCAAACTTCAAATGTTTTATGAAGAGCATTATAGTTAGAGGAAACTATTACGTATAACAGTATGAATTGCATGTGAATGTTTTATCAAAATTTGCGTTACTAGTTCAACAGAAACAGCATGTTACATTATACAACTTACATTGCCATTGAAACTGTGTTTGTTTCTTTTATTTTCCATTTGACACAATTATTATCTAAAAATTATATGAAATACAGAAAAATTAACTGAAAATACTCTTTTCCGAGTCGAGTAGTGTTTTGTTCCAGAGAAATAAGATTTGACCACAATGCAATTTATAATATTACAACAGCATTGTGTTGGAATTCTTACAAATCTGTGTTTAAAATGGTTATTTGTTGACCATTAAGTTGCCCTCTGTATAGATTACGCCGCCAACAACATAAGGCTTAAGTGTCGCCTTCGCGACAATATCAAGAAAGAAGCAACTCTAAAAAATGTGAAGTATTGCTTGAAAGACAATTTTAGGTTTCTAGTAAGTACATGTGCGACTGTCGATACCTAGCGTGTATAGCTACATTTAAAAATACCCAGTTAAATAGATAAATCGAGATATTTGGAAGAACCTACATGACAAACTTAGACAATAGATAGAAGTAAATGACAATTACAGAAAATACTGAACAAATGCTATCCAATGATTTATTTTGTTTTGTTTCCTTATAGTTTGTAGGATTCGTACAGAAACGAAAACATGAGCTAAACATTGTCATTGGTATACAAATGGATTGAAAGATGAAATTAAAGATAAAAAAAAACACAAAAAAAAAAACGAAGAGGCTCCTAAGTTGGGACAGACAAATTATCATGTCGTGGTGTCAAACCAATTCTTTGATACATCCACATTTCCCACTATTAATCTGGATCAATGGAATAACAAATGGATTCTATGGATTAGTATAGAACAATAAAATTGAGATTGGAAATGGGGAATGTGTCAAAGAGACAACAACCCGACCATAGAGCAGACAACAGCCGAAGGCCACCAATGGGTCTTCAATGCAGCGAGAAACTCCCGCATCCGGAGGCGTCCTTCAGCTGGCCCCTAAACAAGTAAGTATACTAGTTCAGTGATAATGGACGTTTATCTCACAGATATCGGTATCAAAAACACCAAAAACAAATATGCATATAAAATCAGCGCTTTGCCTTAAGGTTACCTTGTGGCACAACTAAAATACTGCATGTTCTCTTATAACTAATACTAACATAATATAGCAAAAGAAAGCTTGAAGTTACTAAAAAGAAGCTCAAAGGACAAAAACTAAAATACATGTAATCGAATTATAAAAAAAAACAGGTGCATATAAATAATACTAGATAATATAGCAAAAGAAAGTTTGCACTACTGAAAGGAAGCCCAAAGGACGAAACACAAAGTAATCGAATCACAAAAAGAAAAGGGGTAAATTAATACTAAATAATATAGCAAAAGAAAGTTTGCAATACTGAAAGGAAGCCCTAAGGACGAAACACAAAGTAATCGAATCACAAAAAGAACAGGTGTATATAAATTAATACTAAATAATATAGCAAAAGAAAGCTTGAAATACTGAAAGGAAGAAAAAAAAATCAAATTAAAGAAATAACAGGTGTATATGAATTAATACTAAATAATATAGCAAAAGAAAGTTTGCAGTACTGAAAGGAAGCCCAAAGGACGAAACATAAAGTAATCGAATCACAAAAAGAACAGGTGTATATACATTAATACTAAATAATATAGCAAAAGAAAGCTTGAAATACTGAAAGGAAGAAAAAAAATAATCAAATTATAGAAAGAACAGGTGTATATAAATTAATACTAAATAATATAGCAAAAGAAAGTTTGCAGTACTGAAAGAAAGCCCAAAGGACGAAACACAAAGTAATCGAATCACAAAAAAAAACCAGGTGTATATAAATTAATACTAAATAATATAGCAAAAGAAAGTTTGCAGTACTGAAAGGAAGCCCAAAGGACGAAACACAAAGTAATCGAATCACAAAAAGAACAGGTGTATATAAATTAATACTAAATAATATAGCAAACAAAAGTTTGCAGTACTGAAAGGGAGCCCAAAGGAAGAAACACAAAGTAATCGAATCACAAAAAGAACAGGTGTATATAAATTAATACTAAATAATATAGAAAATTAAAGAAAGCTTGCAGTACTGAAAGGAAGCCCAAAAGGACGAAACACAAAGTAATCGAATCACAAAAAGAACAGGTGTATATAAATTAATACTAAATGATATAGCAAAAGAAAGTTTACAGTACTGAAAATAAGATTAAAGGAAGAAAATAATTAAACTAATTATAGAAAGTACAGGTGCATATAAAAAACCCTAAATAATATAACATCTAAGAAATCTTACAATCACGTTACTGAAAACAATCTCAAAAGACTTATACTGTGTTTCAAACTGTAAGAGTAAATGATATTGATTCCCCAAATATCAAGACTTTATGATTTAACAAGAATTGTTTGTCTTGGTTCTAAGCAATACATAAAAATTAGTAGCTGTTGTTTCTTCGCCATGTACGGGGCATTATTGAGAAAGACTTGTCGATTCGGTGTCAGAAACTCATGCTAAGTAGGGTGTTATGTCTTCCTGCATACTGTTACTTTAAAATATAGCAAGTTAAAATCTGACTTAGCGTGTCGGTCTAGAACAAAGTAGGATATATTCATATCTTATTATTGACATGTATTCGTTTTGAATATTGATATACTCTTTGCATGAAGACGTTAATCAGCTACGACCAATCATACAAATTTGATTTCAAAATACTACTTTTATTTAATTCTTGCAAAAGAAATCATACTTCCACAATCTATTCCTGTATCTATTATAAATGTTATTGAATGTTAATAAAATGTGAACCTCTATTTTAAAAGTTTTATAATAATGCAAACTGATTGAATAAAAAATTAAACAACACTTTATAAATGTCATGCGTATACGAGGCGCTTTTTTGGAGACACCTTCCTCTAAAACGCCCAAAGCCGAATTTTTCAAAGTCAATGAGGTATAAGAACAGTTGCAATTGAAGAGCCATAAAACCAAAAAGATACATAAAAATAATAGCAAAATCCATCTAAGGTAAATTTTGTCTGAGGGAGTTGAAACCTTAGTTTCCTAATGATTTCTAAATTTATAAACGGACAATTTTAGAAAGGTTAAGTATGAATCACGCCAGTACCAAATCCTGAGAGATCAATGCAAGCACGTGTTTAAAGAAACAATTAAGACATTTTATTTCCACAAAAAGGTGCCAACAGAACATCATAATCAAAGAAAATGGAAAAATCTGGCATAGTTAAAATAAGGGAATACTTTGAAAGGGAGTAAGCTGTATAATTCATGTTCATCGATTTGACTCATATTTTCATATTTGATTTATAACATACTAAAACGTATATCCAAATAATAAAAAGTCTAAAATAAGCAATTTACGATGCATGGACTCGATAATGTGTATCAGCATTTCGTGTGTTTTTTTTGTTTAGACGCCATCTAATTAACCATCGAAGTGACCTCCGAAGACTGCCGACAGTCATATAACCTGATATAAACATAGATATAAAAAGATAGCGAACACGTGCAATTGGAGTTTTCTAGGTCTGTTTGATTTTATATTATAGGTTAAACAAACATGTTAATCATTGTGTTTACCTGTATAAGAAAGGGATTTTGTGGATTGAATCAGTCAACCAAATGGATTACCCTTGTTTCACTTTCAATGTTGACATTCTTTTCCTTTTAATAGCTGAACACGCTTAGTTTATGCGTAACCCTTCTCTAGATAAGGGGTTAAATTAAAGGTCACATGAATACGGATCCAATGAGGTTGAATTATTCACTTGCAAGTGAATTAATTCATCATCGATGTTTCTTAGCACATATTGACAAAATTGAACCAAACTGGCTGCTAAAAGCGAATTATTATTTCACTATTTCCCTTTCATTAATGATTGAACGAAAAAAACAATCATATTTTATTTTTTTTTATATCTCGTAGCTTATGCCCCTTTAAAATTTTTACATTTATTTGGTATAACAGAAATGCATTTTTTTTTAGGAATTTTAATTCAAATCAAAATCAAAAGCACCACAAAAAGCTTAATATAATGCATTACCAACCCAATCAAAAAACCTTAAGACATGGCCGCAAGAAAAATAGGCCATTCTACTTTAAAGTAACAGAGCGAGATAATTTACATTTTCCTAATTTGAAAAGAGTTGTTAAAGAGGGTTATTTTGAAAACTTTACCTGTATTGAGTCTTATTTCAACAAATTATCCTCATTTCACATTAAACAAAGCAATTACTTAGTCTTTCTCATGTTTACCAGTATATTTAGTATGTGACAAATTTACGGATATTTAGTGTTTGAAAACTTTCAAATGTATTAGTTATTTGACAGCTTTACCTGCATTTTGTCTATGGATATCCATGCATGACTTTTGTAGACAACTACAATCTTCTTCAGATGGCACACAGAAACATTTATTTTTTGCAGGGACAAGAAAGTCATAACCTCTTATATAATCACATCGGCATCCTTTGTCACTGGTAGTTGTGCCATTATCATAATGTACTTGGCCTTCTTCCGAACACAAAGACTTCACTATTTGGCATTGGTGGTCTTCATTGGACCAATAAATAAATGGTTGGTATCTGCTTAACGGGCAATATTCATAATCGATATAATGCCTTAATCCTCGCCTGACTGCATAATTCCCTGGAAACATTATTTCATATTACCAAATTTTGTTATAACACAGTGCATATCTTTATTTTTATATAGGAAGTAATTTAAGGATTTAGACGAATGCACAGTGTTTGTGTTGTGCTGTCTCATACATGTGTATTCGATATTTCCCTTTATTCACATTTACTGCTGTTTTTATAGAGCATATTTTATTGGTATTCTTTATTTAGACTTAATTTAGATTAAAATGTATAGAAGCGTATATTACTTATATAAAATAGGAATGCTGTCTTTTTGTTTTGTAGTATACATCCCGTCTGTATTTCCTTAATATTTACTATATTCATTGAACGCATCTCATGACATGCTAGAAGTTTCTTTCTTTACCAATTAAATTTAACATTCTATTTTGAAATTTCTTTAGACATAAGCTATAATAAACAATTTAGTTTAATTCCTGTCGATGATTATCTCAATTAAACACATGATACCTTTTATCACCCATTCTCGATTTCGACATTCCCATATGTACAGTTCATCACCAGCATTTAACAAACAATGGAACTGAATAGATTCGGACATCGTTTGAAAGAAGCTTCTTTTCCGATTGTTCGGGACACCGAAATTTATAGACATCTCCTGCATTCAAAATACCAGAAAGGAATGAGGCTGAAAAAGGTTAAAACATATCTTGAGATAGTTAATAAAATAGGCTCTCATTTAATATGTTGTGTATTCTTGCTTGCTAAAAGATTATGATATTGTAAAAGTACCTGTTATTATGTATCTTTGACAAAACAGTACATTCATTCCCAGGTATCTCTGAAATTAAAACAACAAAAATTACTTAAATATTATTACATATTATGTCACGATATCATTCGTACGAATACTTCATCAGCTGGATATGCATTTCTTTACTATTCTTTCACATTATAAAATTTCCTTCAAATACATGTGTAATGATTATACATGATTTTAAATAATTCTGTGGTAATCACAGCGTCGGGCGGTTCTGATGTATGAGTTCTATAGGTAATTGATGGAAGACCATCTTCAACAATGCATAGCTACTGCAAAATGAAGTAAAGCAATACAGCCTTGTGATTTTGAGATATCATAGTATTTGTTGGAATCTTCGTCCTATACAGGGTTTTTACCTTCTTTCTTTCCCAATTTATAAATCAAATTTCGGTTATATGAAACGTCGAGGTTGCACTCATATGTAATCTCAAATGTGGAAATGCATAACATAACTATACATCTCAGGAGCGCCGCTGAAAACCAAATGGCGACTTTAAATTGTTTATTATTTGCATGGTTATTGTATTGTTTGCTCAGATAACAATAAGATGATGCTGTACGATTGCCAACGAGACAACTATCAACCAGAGACATAGTCCATCCGTCATTTGCATAGTCTGTATTTATTTCCTGAATCTGGAGTTTTCACATCTTTGATCTAAACCATGGGGAATATAACGAGTTCAAAAGGGTTAAAAAACTCTTTACCCTTCCTGGTCACTTACTTTCAGTACGGTTTTAGTGGAGTTTGTGATGTGCACTGTTTAGTATTTTATGTAATGTTTTATTTATAAATGTCTGCCTTCTCCTGGTCGTGGTATTGCCAGTATCATATTTTGGTAGTTATAATCTCGCCGAGAGGAGAATTATACACTAATTATACAAAAAGACCCTTAATATGTTTAATATGCACATTTCATATCTGTAGACAACTATTCTATGTTATTAATTGTTTATTGTCTGAACATTGTTTACATTTTTTATATATGTTTTCATTTTTTTAAAGTCTCTTTTCCTATAAACAATATCATGAACTGTTTTAGTGACATCAAGTTGTTTTCTAGTGTGAGTAGTAAGATCTTTAAAGAGGCATTATCTGTCAAATTCATGTTCACCGATCTGCTTTAAATTCTCATATTTGATTTATAACATACTAAAAAGTATATCCAAATTATAAAAAGTCTAAAATAAATAATTTACAATGCATGGGCTTGATAATATGTATCAACATTTCGTGTGTATCTTAGTCTAGACGCCATCTAATTAACCATCGATGTGACCTCCAAAGACTGCCGACGGTCATATAACCCGATATAAACATAAATATAGATATAAATAGATAGCGAACCCGTGCAATTGAATTTTTCTAGGTCTGTTTGATATCATATTATAGATTAAAAATATATGTTAATCATCGTTTTTACCTGTATGCGAATGAGCTTTTGTGAATCGAATCAGTCAATCAAATGGTTCACCCTTGTTTCATTTTCAATGTTGACATTCTTTTCCTTTTAATAACTGAACACGCCTACTTCATGCGTAGCCCATGTCTAGCTTAAAGATTGAATTGCATCTCACATGAATACGGATTCAATGAGGCCGAATAATCACTTACGAGTGAATAAATTATCAGCGATGTTTATAAGTTTATTTTGACAAAATTGAACCAAACTGGCTGTTAAAAGCGAATTATTATTTCACTATTTTTCTTTCATTAATGATTGAACAAAATCATATTTTATTTTTTTATATCTCGTAGCTACCGCCCCTTTAAACGCAAACACGCTTCTCACGACCCAATTTAATTGTTCAAAAACGACCAAACAACAGACAAAAAATTACAAAATAGAAAATAGAAAATCAAAAAACCAAAAGTCAAAATAAGAACAAGGACAATACAACGGCAAAATATATGTTTTAAAGGAAAAAAACAAAACAGAAAGGCACTATATATGAAATAATAAAGATTGTGCTTAACGATCCACCAACTCAGTTCCTATATTAGTTAACGTTGTAGCAACCGTAGTGTTTCAATAATTTCCAAAATCACATTTATATAACCTGTACATTGTGAACAAATCAGAGTACCTATTTTCCATCTGGAGGAATGACCACATGGTGGTCTATTAATGTAAACAGACCTTATACATCGAGAAGACAGCGCATGCATTTACAAACATTGAGACCAACTGAAGATTGTTTTAAGAAATAGTGAATAATTTTTACGGATGATCATTCTTGTTAACATGAATTCCTTTCTGGTGAGACAATACTTTAAAAATCGTCACTGTATAGTTATATATAACTTTTGAAATTTACAATTTACAAAAAAGAAAAAAAAGCATATACACATTCTTGTATGTTGAAAGTTACCATGCAATCGCGTGCTAGGAAACTTACAGAGTTGTGGAAAATATGTAGATTTCAAAAAATTGTACTACGCTGATAAAATTGAGAATGGAAATGGGGAATATGTCAAAGAGACAACAACCCGACCAAAGAGCAGACAACAGTCGAAGGCCACCAATGGGTCTTCAATGCACTATTTAGAAAGCTCCGATAATTGTGTACATGAAATGTTTTTTTTAGAGTAATGATTTTTCCATTTTGTTTTTATTCAAAGATAAACATTTTGTAATGTAAGTAAAGAAAGCTCATAATGCAATGATCTCAATCAATAAAGAAAACAAGACAATTCTAATTTGCATGTATATTTCAAGTAAAATTTTCACAAACAATTTTTAAAAAATGTACTTTTGTGTTTTAGCTTCTAAATAATTTTTGTTATAGATTTGTTACCGACGTTAGCAAATTCCCACATTTTGTAATGTAAGTAAAGAAAGCTCATAATGCAATGATCTCAATCAATAAAGAAAACAAGACAATTCTAATTTGCATGTATATTTCAAGTAAAATTTTCACAAACAATTTTTAAAAAATGTACTTTTGTGTTTTAGCTTCTAAATAATTTTTGTTATAGATTTGTTACCGACGTTAGCAAATTCCCACTTCATCATTTCACTCACTGGATGTTAAAAAGATGTGCTCAATTTAAATGGCATGTTTATTTTGTTGAGAGTGCCTTAATTTTTAAATTCGTGTGCTCATATATGTTTCTTCCTGATTGGCTGGTATGCCTTCACAAAACTTAACTTCATGACAACAAAAACCCCTCATAAACCCCCCAAAACTAAATATTATGGAATCTGCACAACCTTTAACTGTAAATACGCCTTTTATTTCACTCATATTACTGTACTATGGTCATGCACAAAAACAATAGCTCTTTATTAAACACATGCGAATACATTTAATATATTATCTGCCCCTTAATCTATTTGAGTGATTCCAAACAAGCTAGTATAACAATTTAAAATATAAGCATGCTTGTTAATCTTTGCCAAAGGAAAGGATTGTACATAGTAAAATTGATTACACTAAAACCAGTATACAGAGGTTGAAGTTTTATTCAGTATTATCTATACTACATATGCCTATAAAGAAAACAACACAAACGCAAATATCAATTTGCCGACAGCCCGCCGTATTTGATGGACGCCGGATGTAATTTTATAATAACAAATACAATATTGTTTCTATTAAACAACAAATAACAAACATGTTATAATTCAATGCTTCTATACATTATAAATGAACATTCTCTCTTAAATCTTTCCAAAATATTTCCCTCACGGATAGTCGAGGCCGTCCAGGAAAAACCATATTTTGTTAAGTGGAAACCTGTATCCGACGACAATGCACAAGCCTATCTCAGGAAAAAGGTAGTCGGACCTCACCTTCTATAACGAGAGAGATACCAAATAAACAAAACTTCTTGAAATGAATACATATATACATATATATATATATATGACTTAAGTTTAAGTCATGCACGTACGAACGGCGGCTAGAAAGTGACAAACGAATCAAACATACCTACATACCCGGATCTAAATCAACCCCTCTGATTGGACCATACGCATATTACCCATAACGTCAATACAATATTTTCCCGCTTTACTTCGAACCGCGAGAAAATATTATTATATCCATACACGTGTAAGTTAAATAGAAAATATTTATAAAAGTTTATAATATGATAATTGTATTTGTCTACTTTTTTACTACTTTTCACTCGGATTTTCTTTATTTGAAAGAAGACGTAAAAGCCATGATAATAAACACACAATAACCGAATAATTTAAATAGAAGTTGGATATTATCTACCAGAATAGGACTTTAAAATATTACGGAGAGTCGATCATTGTGGGAAAATGCTCACCAACTGTTCTTGAAATAATGGAAGAGTGCCACAAGTTGGGGAACATTCTCTTACTTAACCCATTCCTTGTACAAACATTGTGTAGTTTTAGTTTTGAACATAAAACAATGGAATTATCTAAAGAGAATGCAGTTTTAGTCATTTAGTTCTTAAGTGTTAGGAAATGATTGTATCCATACTGTTCACATCTACAATCAGGCACTCGACAAGTTAAATTAATATGAAACGAGTTTCTGGTAATAATAAATGCTACGAACATGAACCAAAAAACAAATATGACAGACAGTAACCAAGGACAACCACTGGTTTGCGTCTCTGGTGACAAAGTTTAACATGCGTGTGAGCACTCAAACACTATCAACCCTTATTTGGAACAGTGGTCTAAGAACACAACGTAGGAACAAACTGTAAACATCTAACCCGAACAATTCAGTCCCTGCCAGTAATCGACCTCTTCTACTTGCTAGGTTATTATAATGCTAGCAATCGTGGAGTAGCGGAATATAACGACTGAATTATTCGGGTTGGTAAAAAAAAATGCATTGGAATGAGCTTAACCCATCACAAAACACAATAAAAAACAATAACAAAATAAACAAAATAATAACAAAATGACAAACAAGATCGATATAAGAGTACTCGCAGCTACTGAAAGCAATTTCAGAGTAAAATTTCAACTCATAAATAATATAAGTCATGTCTTCTAAGATTAAAATGACAATCGGTATCCGTAATTGTCCGTTTATAAATTTATGAATTAAAAAGAAACGAAGGTTTCAACTGCCTCAGGCAGAGTTGACCATTTATGGTTTTGGCTATTATGGTCCCTTTAGGTAATATGGCTCGGTACTTATACATCCTTGGCATTTAAATATTTGGCTTTGAACGTTCCCGATAAAGTTAAATCCAGAAAAGCGCTTCGCACGCATACAATATATAAAGCGTTTGTTTTAAATTTTTTTTACAACTCATTTTAATATATTTCACTAACTTTTAAATGATTCACATTGCAAAAAAATGATAGTTGACTTTCCATTTAGATGATGATTTAAATTGCGCAAATGTAATACAAACTATAGCCATAAAAGCAAAGATTTTTTCGATTTGAGAAAAAACTCGTCGGTCGGTTCCTATAAGGGGTCAAGTGACGATTTCGGCCATTTAACTTATTTGGAAATCATAGTTCTTGACCATTTTTGCTATTTTCATTTTTTCTATAGTTTCTATAGTTTCGGACGAAATCATAAAAATAGATAAAAATCGCTATTAAAGAACAGCTACTCTAATTAGGAGTCTACTGTCAATTTCGGTCATGTTGACTTACTTGTAGAGCTTCCTTTGCTGACCAGTTTTAGTTTCTCTCTATCTTTAACAATTTTTAAGATAATAACTGACTGTGGAGAGGATTTAGTGATCAAAGATATCCCCGCCAGAAGCAACTGAGAAATCATGAGTGTATTTCTGTAGCAGCATACTCTGAAATTTTATAAGACGTTGTATTTATTTTTGTTGTCATAGTTAAAGGCATTGTATGTGTATAAAATTTTTGTATATCCTCCAGTATTCTTTGGTGTCATTCAGTGCAATTATATACATATGTGACCAAAACAGTGGAGTGCAATGATCACCGAAAAAACAGACCTTTAAGTTACCAGAATGTTGTCTTTTCATTATATCAATTCGAATAAGGTGATCACCAGAATGCTAATGTTTGGGCAAACATACAAAACGAACGTATTTATTTCAATTATGAAAGAAATGAAAAAGTAATTTTATATAATAAATGGTTAAATTCTGGAAAGTTTTGGAAAAAAAAGGTTTAGTTTAGTTGTCCAAACATTGCATTGATATTTCAATCAAATAGGCGTTCTCAGTTTATCATCTTGAAACCAAAAAAATTATAATTTTACCAACAACCAAGAATCATTTTATTCGGGAATGGTATAAGTGAAAACTACAAAATTCAAGTTTAAGCTGTGTTTAGTTGTGCAAAACATTCTGTTAAAATTTCAATAAATTTGAAAAAGGGTTCTGCATTTATTATCCGGAAATCACAAAATTTTGAATTTTCGCAATAATCAAGTACCATAATTCTGGAACGGTAAAGTGAAAACAACGACAATCAAATGTAACATGTATTAAGTTGTCTAAAGCATTATATTAAATTTCAATTAAATTGAAAAGGGGGTTCTGTATTTATTATGCGGAAACTAAAACAAACTCTAACAATCAAGTACCTTTATATATATCAACTCTTGAACGGTAAACGTATAAATTTTACCGTGTCTTTAATGACCCAAAACATTCCATTTAAGTTTCAATCAATTTATAAATGGTGATCAAACCACGAAATTGAATTTTTCGAACAATTAAGTATCCACACTCTGGAGAGGGAAGGTAATTACGAAAATCGAACCTTACCTCTTTTTTAGTGGTCCAAAACATTCCAATGAATTTAAAAAAATAGAATTTTTTAATTTATCATCTGAAAACACAAAAAGTTGACGGACGGAATGTACGATTCCTATACCACTCCGACTCTGTCGGATGTAGTTATAAAAACTGCAACATTTGCTAATAGATATAAGAAGATGCGGTATGAGTGCCAATGACACGACTCTCCATCCAAGTCACAATCTGTAAAAGTAAACCATGATAGGTCAAAGAACCCGGATGTTTTTAAGTTTTGCAAAGACGACTGATAAGTGAAAACAACAGTTCACCTGGCCCTTCAAAGTGACGTCGCTTGATGGGCGTGTGTCACGCTATATATGAACGTTAAAGAAGGAGTCGGTGGCTTGTTGCCCCTATCCAACATATATAGCATCATTTTCAAGTGACAGTCCAAACTTCCCGCCCTTTATTTTGATCGGCCTACCTTTTGGACCTACATATTTGTATAGCTTTTATACTCGGGACAGAAAATGTACTAGTAAAGATTTTGTCAGGGATACCCAAAAAATAATAAGGAACAAAAACAGAAATACGAGGTGCACAATTGAAATATATGGTATATATTCGGAAAAAGTTTCATCAAGTTATCATTTGGATTTAGGAGGAGAACCGGTTACACATTTGCACTATAATGCGGAGATATGATCAAGTCCATGTCATCTCCAGACCAGTTAACCGAGATAAGGAAGTAAAAAAGAAGGGGTAAAAGTACATCATGTGAGTAAGATTCAGTGAAAGTTTCACAAAAATGTGTCAAGCGGTTCAGGAGCAGTTGTGGATACACAAGGCGGACAGAAGGACAGACGTACAGATTTCCCAATCACTATAAAATATCACCCTCTTAAAAAAAAGGTCACCGTATGGCCTTCGGTGAATAGCTGTAGACGAACAATTCAAAATGGACACTTTACATGGTGATTTTAATAAAAAAAAAATATACAAAATCACTAATGGCAGATGGCAACCAAAGACAGCCACTCCACTACAGGCTCCTGGCTTAGGATAAGTCATGTATATGTAGAATTTGGCGGTGCTAGTCTTAACTTCCTCCTAACCTGAGACATTGGTAATAGCACAACATAAGAACAAAGCCTTTTTTCATATGATTTCAGCTTTTTGAAAATAAATTGAGTTTGCCTGGTCAATTTTTTATAATGACCATTACAGTAACATCAAAAGTGAGTTCCTGTGCATGTTTATTGTATTGTATTTTTTACTTGAACAGTCAGTGTTTTTTATACACTTTTTCGTATTGTGGTGTACCTGAGAAGGAGGTATTACACTTGCAAACGTATATATATATTTATATGTGTGTGCAGTTCATACATGTTCAAACTACTTTTTCTTTTCGTTGTATGTATACTTGATTATTGTTTTTGTTGTTGTTGTTGTTAAAATAATGTCTTATATTGTAGTAAACTATGCTCTCTGTGAGCCCATTTAATGAAAACAAATTTTTTTCTTATTCTTTAAATAAAGATACATTATACTAAAATGTTCAAATGAAGCAAGCATTTACTCACCAAGCTTCCGAAATAACTCCCTGTAGAAAAGTAAACAAACGCTTTTATGAATGAAATTTAAATTTCTTCAAAGAAAAGTTTTCAAGCGATAATTACGATCCATAAGGTGTTGTGTTTTCTTTAATCAGGCCGTTTTGCTCAATGTCACTGAACGTTTCAATATAAAACATTGTTTTATAAGTCTCAAATATCAAGCCGCTTAATTTTCAAAGTATAACGTCTGGTAGACAAATGAAATCGAATGGTAAATTAGACATCCGGAACATAATCGGAGTTTTTACCTTTAAATGTATTTCAATGGGTGATATCCAAGTCAATAACCAAGACGTTGGTAATTGGATTCGGATTAGTCAAACATAATCATGACGTCGTGTAAGGCTATTTTTGATGTTTTGCTGTAACGCTGTACTTGGAAAACACCAGACATCATAGCTTCCAATGCCGCTAAGGGGAATAACAGCTCAACAAACCTTAGTAAGATGTTATTACAATACGAATGGTAGCATAATGTATTTCAATGTAGCGTAGTTATAATTTTTCATGCATTTCCGTGCTATGCAAAGAAGTTATTAATTCATTACTGTTAAGGATTATGTATCCTTTTGTTGTTTCAATGCGGCAATCAAAAACATCAGTATTAGAAAAAGAGAACGAAATAATTGCAAAAAAAACCCCAAACAAGTCCACAACACAATTATCAGACAACTATATGTAAATATTGAGCAAGGTGTGGAATCCCGAAAAACTTAAGGTCCAGGAGGGTGAACAGTTCCGCGCTACTAGTGACATTATATTGGGAGGTTTTTATTTGGAGTATCCCAACTCTCATTTAAAGATTATGGATTAGTTTTTACAGAGTTAAACAAAGTTAGTTTCATATTTGAACTAAAACTACATGACTTTCTTTTTTTTGTAAGTTTTTTTGTACCTTAGCACTACAATTATGAAATACACAAAGGTATCCATAAGATGTCATTTTGTATAAATATGATGTTCAAGCCAATTCTAGCATATTGAACATTGGGGACTTGTCTACAGGTAAGATATATACAGGTAGCATCTATTAATCATACGAATTTAACGTTTCTGTTTTTTTGTTATTCCAAATGGTTGTAAAAAGCCTTGACTATAATATAAAAATAAGCAGATGTGATATGATTGCCAATGAGACAACTCTCCACAAGAGATCAAATGACACAGAAATTAACAACTATAAGTTACCGTACGGCCTTCAACAATGAGTAAACCCCATACCGCATAGTCACCTATAAAAGGCACCGAAATGACAAATGTAAAACAATTCAAACAAGAAAACAAACGGCCTGATTTATGTACAAAATAATGAACGAAATACAAATATGATAAACAACAACAATCGGCAACCACTGAATTACAGGCTCCAGCTGACTTGGGACAGGAACATTTTTTTCTGACTGTCCGTCAGTGAATGAATAAATGGATGAGTGTATGAATGAATGTGTAAACGATAGTAAATATTGTAAACACAACGTTTAGTATAGTAAAGTATACTAGCTTTATTCTTTTGATGAATTGATACTATGACACAATCACAGGTTCTGTAAACTAATGAGTTAAGCCCTTTTCGACTGATTTTTATAGTTTGTTCTTATATTGTGCTGTTACAACCACCATTGCAGGTTTAACCCCGCCACATTCTGTATATGTCTGTCAGGAGCCTGTTATTCAGAGGTTGTCGTTTGTTGTTTAATATTATATTTGTTTTTCCTATTTTTGTGTTGTATACATAAATCAGGCCGTTATATTTTCTCAGTTTGAATTGTTTTACATTTGTCATTTCGGTGCCTTTGATAGCTAGCTATGCGGTATTGGTGTTTGAACCATGTTTCTCATTGTTGAGGACCGTGCTATGACCTAACTTTTATGTCATTTTGGTCTCGTGTGGAGAGTTGTCACATTGGCAATTAATTGTCACAGGACAAATGGCCAGCTGGTTTCTAAATAGAGCTTAGATATTGTGACGATACTATTATATGTTTCAAACCAACTTTTATTTACACTGAAAATACATGATTGTTATATACATTTATTTCAAATGTTAACTTGTAGTTTCCTTGGAATGTGAACTGTGAATATGATAGGAAAAATGCTTTATAAGGCCTACAAAATTTAATGTGAAAATAGGGAAACAGTTATAGATCCCACAGCTATGTTACGTGCGTACTGGAGTGTGAAAACTCGCATTAATACGACTACACAGTATAATAGTACCAACAAATGTGGCGGGGTTGCATGCATTATTAGTTCGTGCAGAATAGTATAGGCTTAATATCACCGTAGGCTTAATATAACCAAAGCATCGTCGGAGCTGCGATCCATCCATTGATATTTTAGCTACAGGTAGTTTTATCTCATTTTCAATATTTTGTTTCTTTTTTCAAGCTTCTGTAAGACATTTATATAGAAATAACCATCACAACCTTTTGATAAGAGATTTTAGCCCAACATGTTAACTTGTGTTTAAACACTTTTAACAGAGAAGAAACCAAGGGACAATCTAAAATTAAAAGTTAAAAAAAAAAAAGAAAAAAAAAAACAGACGACACACGGATTGAAATGTAGAACGTCGTCATTTTCATTATTATTTCCTTAAACAATTACCAGTGTTATCTTTCCTATTTTAAATTCAGCTCATGAAATTCTCAGAAAAAAGTGTACGTCTTCTTCAAGATAATTGTTTTGTTTTCAGTGGATAAAACAAGTTTGTCTCATTGAAATTTACTTGTAAATGGTTGCTTTTGAGAGTATTCCTATGTTTAAACATAGGTATGCAATTTTTCTATTCATCTAAGGATCATTTATTGATTTTTGCTAAAAATTATATGACACTGATGATGAACAGTTTTATTTCATTTCCATAATACTTCTTATTTGTTTTATTAAATTGCCCAAAGATGGAGAATTCTCAATATTGATACACATTCTTTTGATATTTCATTTTTTAGAAAGGGTACTGATTTTTATTATCTTCATTTTTTTCAATCAATTTTTATTGAAGTTCTACTTAATTATTTCCAGAAAGAGGCATTATAAATGCACCTTTTCAACAACAAAAATTTGATAAATTTGATAATAATTTTTATTTGAATTTAATGATTGTTCATTGAGGGAAACACATCCTTATTCAAATACATGTACAAATACCTTACACTGTTAGATAGCAATATAATGGGAAATTAACAAATACATTTAATTGCAAAAATGCCCAGGTTAGCATATTTGTTTATTGTTTCCAGCAAATTAATTATAATTGTAACTTTAATTAACCTTAATTATTGGTTAATGTCAGATGATTATAACAATGATTTAACAAGTAAAATAGACCCTGCTTGCTTGCATTTTTATACATATTTTGTTTTTTGTCTTTTCGGAGACAAAAAATACCTTTATTATCTTTTTAATCCTCAATCATTCATCTTTGAGACATAATTTACAGAATAATTGATGAAGTGTAGATTAAAAGTGATTATAGGTATAATATTGGGGTCAATAATTGACAATAATTTGTGATTTCAGATATAAATTTAGCAGTATAATTAAGTGTCTATTCAAGTATGTAATACAAGATATATTTACTGTGACAAATTAAGATTGGCATTACAGTGGAGGTGATTCCAATTAATACTCCCACCTTTGAGTGAAATTGTTTGTAAATAATGACAGTTGTCTATTATAATGTATTATACTATTGCCTAAGGAAAGAATTAGAATAATAGCATTTCAAAAAAGTGTGGGAAGCAACCTTGATATCAATACACATCTTGTACCAAATTTTATTCAATAACTTAAACAAGCATAATATACTGATAAACTACCTTCATAAATCTTATCAACTGATTACATTTGATATAGAACTTTTTTCACATAAATTCATTAATAGTAATTTAGTAAAAATTTTGATTTACAAAGGAACTATATGCGAGTGTATATCAAAAATAAAGTAGCTGTTCGACCTATATTTCTTTATTTTAGGGCAAATAACACGTCCGGCGGAGATCGTGTTTTTTCGAGTGAATCGGTCCAATTTTTTCGAGTGTAGATCGGGTTTTTTCGAGTGATAAAAACATGCGATCAGGTCAATTAACTGCTATTTTGCAATTATAATAGTTTTATTCATGACCGTCATTGTTATTTTGAATACTATACAAGTTTTGAGCACAAAAGACTCACAATCTCGTTTTATTTAACCTAAAATTCAGTTATTTACATTGTCCGTGTTTTTTCGAGAGCAACAGTTGAAACGTCCGGGTTTTTTAACAAATGGTCCGGGTTTTTTTGAAGAAAATGGGAATAAGAAAGAAGACATTCTTTGGCTTAAAAACTGACTTTTTCTAGTTTGTAACTGTAATTTAGCGATGGACAATATTATATATTCGGAATAAGACACAAAAACAGATTACTATGTTGATCAAATTTAACCATTTTCAATTTAATGATAAGTTTCTGTTCTGAAAAGATTTTACCATAACCTAGCAGTATTACGATATATAAGAAACCAATGGGTCCGTTTTAAAACGGTCGTAAGAACCGAGTACAGGGACTCATAATCTTTTCAATGTATTGCATGCTGCCTTTATTTTTACAGTCAATAATATTTTATGATTGATATATATTACAGTGACGAGAAAACATAGGAGCAAGAAAACTTTGGAAGACGAGTAACCAATCAGAAAAATTCAATATAAACCCAAATATTCTACTAAAAGAGGACCCTCTCTCCCCAAATGAAATTTGAATTAAATAGAATATCTAATAAAAAATGAAAATAATTTTATTTTATATGACAAAAAGGACCTAAAAATTAGCCAAATCCATCTAAGGTCAACTTTGCCTGATGAAGTTGAAACCTTATCTTCTTTATGATTTTTAAATTTATAAACGGACAATTCATTGATTCATTGTTGGTTGCTTAACGTCCAGTGGCAAAATGTGTCATGCATGTTCCGGACGAGAACAAATTTACAGTAAATCCAATCAGTAGGTACTGTAACAGAGGACGTTCGGGGTAAAGGTCGGGAAATTTAGCCTGTCACTGAAAATGAGAGTATATTGGATATGGACAGAAATTTCCAAAAAAATTGGCCAAAATTATGAAAATTAAAATTTTGAAAATAAAAATAATAATAATAATAAAAATTAGATTAAAAAGAAAAATTAAATTTTTTGCCAAAAAAAAATAAAATAAATCCAAGACTTAGCGAAGAAGAAAAAAAATTCTCCAATATTCCCCAAATAATTTTCAAATTTTCAACAATAATTTCAAGATAATATTTGACAATGCATAGCAACTTCGATGTTGAAAAATGTGTAGTGGAAGTTGGTCATAAGATTTTTTTTCAATTTTATTCCCGGGAAAAAAAAAGTAAACGAACACTAAGTAAGAAATAATTTCGTTATCTTGGTGCAATCAGGGGTGTACGGAATTATACATCGGTGTTGAAAATGCACATGACCTTCGGCTGCGCCACAGGGTGTATAGATTTTCAACACCGGTGTAAAATTCTGTACACTCCTGATTACACCAAGATATCTAATATTTCCATCAAGACAAATAGTAAATGAAACATTAAGGATATATTTTCTGTAAAAAAACACCTTTACCCGCTTTACACTCTACATGTATGTGTACGTATGTCTCAGTCCAACATGTTTGAGCTCACATAAAGATTGTTTACGTCACGAAATATTTACTGTATGAAATCCATATCGGTACACTAACATGAAGATTTCAGAATGCAAATGAACGATGACTTTTTATGAAATGTACGTGTTAATACAGCATTATCAAACAGGTTTAATGCATTGTTTCGTGCTTTGAAAAGTACTTTATTTGAACCTTTTCATTGTTCTTTAAACGTAAATGCACTGACATATTACATTTTAAGCCAAAGGAATGTTGTTTTTTTCACTCGATAAAACAAGGACACACTCGAAAAAACACGGACTGCTCTCGAAAAAAACACGGACATATAAAACTGAATTTACTCTCCAAAATGTCATTTTCAATGCAAAAACAAGAATTTTTGTAAAGTGTCTATATATCTTAGTATACATAGATTCCATGCGCACATTTCTGTTGACATTTGCATTGGTATGTGTATAAAAATGGCTTTAATCTGTATTTTGGAATAAACCATTGTAAGGCTAAATTAAACGTTTTTAAAACAAAATAATGTAGGGTTGATAATATCTTTTTATCAAAAATACTAATTTACTTTCTATGATCTTATATATAAGGTTCTAGCATCTTTTTTCACGTTTTACCAGAGAAGAAGTCTGTTTGTTTACATTTTTGATAATATTAACTCAAAAAAAGTGGTCTCACTCGAAAAAACCCGATCAAATCACTCGAAAAACCACGATCCCAGCCGGACACTATACCTACCGTGAAAATGTTGTATAAAGTTTCAGCAAGTCATAAAAACACATCGTTAGTTTCATGATATATCTTCAACTCAGAATTCTGCAACATCTCAAAATCTGGAGTGATAACATACATCCAGCATGGCTGAATCAAATATAAGAAATTATGTCGTGACTGCCAACGAGACGACTCTCCTCTAGAAACCAAACGACGTGAAAAGGTTATCAACTGTAGGTCACCGTACGGACTTCAACAATCAGTAAAACCCATACCACATAGCAATCTATAAAATTTCCCAAAGTTACAAATGTAAAATAATTTAAACGAGAAAACTAACGGCCTGATTTATGTACAAAACAATAAACGAAAAACAACAGCAACAAACGACAACCAATGAATTACAGACTCCTGACTTGGGACAGGAACATTTTTTTTCTGACTGTCCGTCATTGAATGAATAAATGGATGAGTGATTGAATGAATGTGTAAATGATAGTAAATATTGTAAACACAACGTTTAGTATAGTAAAGAATACTAGCTTTAATCTTTTGATAAATTGATACTATGACATAATCACACCACATCTTATGTGTTTTTCACCCAATTTCGAAACTGTCCCGTTTAAAATAAATCTTGACACGACAGGTTGTTTTACATTGTTTTACATTGATATTGAATTTCTTTCGACGGAAAATGTTCAGATCCGCGTCAACGTTTCTTTTCATAAAGGAGTAGGTTCGATTAAGCCATATAATTGCCCCTATTTCTAGCTATAATTTCAAATCAAGATTTATTGACTAATATCACAATGAATCATAGCCAATATAATGACTAGATATGAAATATGTCTTTTTGTTGAAAATTTACGTTCTTGCGTTCTATTCATGACGTCGCACATAACACTCATTTTGATTTTTCATGAAAATTCGATGAAAACGGGTAAGTTTCCATTGAATTTTTAGACAGGAACCACAGAGCGCATGCGTCGACAATAACAGATCTTTTAACATAATGTTTGTTATATAACATTTTACATATCTGACTTGAATATTTAGTGTGTCTACGCCTGCGCTCTATGTTTCCTAGACCTAAATTTGCTTAAAATCCAGACGGTTTTGTCAAATTTTGCAAAAATCTTTATTTTTGACCTATTGGGAATTAAAAAAATCAACCCTTTAAAATAAAACTTTGATAAAAATACTTCTATTTAACTTTCTTACATGTCTTTTCGTCAGCTTAAAACATTTTTTATCTTGAAACATTGAACTTAATCGGGGCCAAATATGGTCCTTACCAACCTTAGTCCTTTGTAGTTTCAAAAAGACAAAAAGCCGGTCCTATATAAAGAGAAAACCGGGTCCTGATGCAGTAAACAACATTAATTGACAAAACTGGAACCTGATGTAGTAAAGACCATTGACTCTAGTCATCATTTTGACGTGTATTTTTACTTATTTCTCCATTTATCTAGAACGAATGTAGAAAATATTACATTTCAATCGGAAATAATTATAAGTGTATTTATATTCTTTAATTTCACACAAATAAATAAACAGATACTATCGAGACTTTCTTGGGTTACTTAGACTCAGTGGGTTACAATGTAATTAATATATATTTTTATGATGTTATTTTTTTTTCAAACAAATTTTTTTTTTTATCAGAAATGCTGGTGACAAAAAGTAACAATGATATTTATACATTTCTATTGAAGACACATACACTTGATAATTATTGGACACTGATTTGATTGTGGTGAAAAGGGTCAAAAATTAAAAAAATGTAATTTCACGTTATTCATTACATTTTATAAGAATAAACCTCAAAGAAAAATTTATAAAATACTGAAGTTTAAATCAGTATATATAAAAAACACAATAATAGGAGTTGTGGGTAAACATTTTTTCGACACAAAGGCAGGGATAGTGATGTAACAGCAGGACACAAGAACAAATTGAGTAAATCAGTTGCAAATGGCTTAAGGTTCATGAAAAGGAATTGACAAATTTAAGGTTCAACATAACAAATGGAAAAACAATGGCTGTGTTTTAACCTAAAAATCTACTCTGAGTACAGACAAACCTGTGCAGTTGGAAAAGTTTTAAGGCCTAGCTTCCACTAGATATATAAAAGGCAAGTGCATTGTGTGTTTCAGAAAAATATTTTAACTTTTTTATTTTGATGGGCATTTTTTTTCCATTCCTGCAGAAGGTAAAAACTAAACTAAGTTGGGTTAAATCTTTGAGATGCCCCTCTAAGGTAACAACTCTATTGTATCGGATTGACATGGACAATAGAAGGGCAATAGATATCTACACAACAATAGCTGAGCTAAAGGGTGTAACTGAGTGGACAGTATCAAATATAATTCAGGTGTTTGTTTATTTTTACACCAACAGCAGGAACGAAAGAAAATGCCGACCAAAATCAAAACAAGATTCTTTCTGAAACACAAAATGCTCTTAAATTGTAAATATCTAGTGGATGCCAGGCCTTAAAACCTTTCCAACTGCACAGGTTATTCTGTACTCAGAGTAGTTTATGAGGTAAAAACACAGTCATTTTTGTCCATTTTTTAGTATGAACCTTAACACTACAAAATCTACTCTGATTACAGACAAACCGATTACCTAGATTTTGATGTGCATTTTTTTCCAGTTTACAGATCACAGAAAAATAAACAAACAACTGAGTTTCATTTGATACGGTCCACTCAGTTACACATTTTAAGGTTCATCAAAAGGATTTGAAAAATATGGCCATGTTTACACCACACAATCTACTCTGAGTACAGACAAACCGATACATGTAGGAATGTTTTAAGGCATGGCTGGACCTAGATATATAAAAGTTATATGTAGTTTATGTTCCAGAAAATTAAAAACTTACTAGATTTTCATGTGCTTTTTTCCCAGTCTGTAGAACAGAGCAAAATAAACAAACACTTCAGTTTTATTTGATACAGTTCACCCAGGTACACAGTTTAAATCACCTATTGTTTGCAGATATCTATTGTCCATCAATTGTCCATTTAAATCAAAACAACTCATAACATTTATTATATTAGGGGAGCTTCTCAAACCTCTTTCCCAACATAGTTTATTTTTGACACCTTCTGCAGGAATGAAAAAAAGTAGTAAAATCCGGTTAAGTTTTTAATAATCTGAAACTTAAAATGCATTTATCTGCACTAAACACATTTATTTAAAAACCAGTTGTTGGCATGACACGGGTTATGTTCTTCTCATATATGTTATGATGGTATGATACTAAACCCCTAACGGGAAGGATTGTGCCTGATATTCATATGATGAAGACATAATCTTTCAATCAGTTTAATTGAAGTCTGGAGCTGGCATGTCAGTTAACTGCTAGTAGTCTGTTGTTATTTATGTATTATTGTCATTTTGTTTATTTTCTTTGGTTACATCTTCTGACATCAGACTCGGACTTCTCTTGAACTGAATTTTAATGTGCGTATTGTTATGCGTTTACTTTTCTACATTGGCTAGAGGTATAGGGGGAGGGTTGAGATCTCATAAACATGTTTAACCCCGCCGCATTTTTGCGCCTGTCCCAAGTCAGGAGCCTCTAGCCTTTGTTAGTCTTGTATTATTTTTAATTTTAGTTTCTTGTGTACAATTTGGAGTTTAGTATGGCGTTCATTATCACTGAACTAGTATATATATTTGTTTAGGGGCCAGCTGAAGGACGCCTCCGGGTGCGGGAATTTCTCGCTGCATTGAAGACCTGTTGGTGGCCTTCTGCTGTTGTCTGTTCTGTGGTCGGGTTGTTGTCTCTTTGACACATTCCCCATTTCCATTCTCAATTTTATTTAAGTTCTATGTATCTAGGTCTAGCCATGGTCTAAATAAAGGCAACAGTATTACACCGCTGTTCAATAGTCATAAATCAATTAAGCGAAAACAAATCCGGGTTACAAACTAACACCGAGGGAAACACATCAACTATAAGAGGAAAACAACGGAACAACAGAAACAATGAACTGCAACAAACACAAACGCCAACATACATAGAAACGGACTGTTTGATAACAACTGCCATATTCCATATTGGTACGGGACATTTTAAGAAAAAATGGTGGGTTGACAAGACACAAAGCACCGATAGAAGAATACTCGCAGTTACTGACAGCTAGTTCAAATCCTATTACCACCAATAAATAACTCATGTTCCGAATTTGAATAAGTAAAAAGTTTTGTTTATATAATACCAATTCACAATTTCCAAATAAATTGTATAAAACTCATAAGTTACATTTGAAGTTATAGTTTACCACATTGAAAATCCACATTGTAATTGTTCTTTCAGGTATGAAAAAGAAGAACGAAAAAGAGATACAATTAATTTTAAAACAAGCTTATTCAATGAAAATTTGCGATATCTGATAAAAAATAGAAATGTGTTTATCTGCAATCTGAAATTTTCATAAAAACTAAAGGCATCAAAATCACATCACAGCAGCATACAAAGGTTAAGTCAGTTATTAACTTCTACGTCATTAGGTCTCTGGTGGAGAAATGTCTCATTGGCAATCATACCACATCTTACTTATTATCATTGATTGACTTATGTATTGTTTATATATGTGTATTAATTCAAGACGCCAAATCATTACTTGACAGAGGCTTAAACAAAAGGACAGAGCTCTTATTAGTGTTGGTCATCTCATATTCACAGTTATGTCTTCAACATAATAAGAGCATAAATTCACACGTCATTGCAATTTAAAGGTCCCTAGCGTTGGTTTGAGCGGAATTATGAATGTTAAGTTTTCTTTTACAATCTGTTTCTTACCTGTTTAAGTAATTTTGTTAGAAATTAAGAAATAAATAGTAATTTGTGTGTTGATGTTTCCTCTGTAGTTATTACAAATATAATGTCCATACAAGAGTAATACAATAATTAGGTCACATTGGCTTAATTTTACATAAAAATGAAGGAAGTGGTGTTTTATAGAAAGGTATAATTTGAAATAGTTTCATTGCACAACGGTTTTGGCGGAATGATTTCAAGATGTATTACTGTTAACTAACATGTTTAGGTAATTTTAAGCTAGACATAAATAATAATTTTTCAATTGATAAAGATAGATAAGAGTTTCACGGGAGCAGATATTGTCCTAATGAAACTCACCTTTTTTGCATGCTGATACAAGCTGCATATTAAAATAATTGGAGAAGTAGAAAACACGTTTGAGTTATAAGTTTAACTAGTCGACAGTGTTGATAAATCTGTCTGTTTTCTCAATCTGCATGATGAGAGCATGCATTCAAAGAGTATTGATTTTCATGAATAACTAGTTAAGTTGTTCATCTCCTATACAGACACAGATAACACTGGCACAAGGGTATTGCACGGAGGTTGGTTTCTATATGTTTTCATACTAAAATGGTAAGGTAATACAGATTATTAGTGTTAAAGCTGAAAAACATTTAGACTTGTGTGTCGCCTGTAGTTTTTTGTCCCTTAGTTGCTGTCTCGTTGACATTTGTTGTTACCCAAATTCTTTCAGTTTTACTCAACAAAGGAATAGCGAAATAAGGAGCAAAATCATCGAGAGACAACTGTATAACAAAACATGTATACATGTAGCCTACAGCAATAGGCAAGTCAACTAGACCTCAAATACAGAGCCATATGTACATCGATAGGAAACAAGAACGCGACCAGAAACTTTAAGAAGTTGCAAAAGTTTGTTGTAAAGTTTAGCCACAACATATACTAGTATTAAGTAAGAAACTGTTATAAAAGTTCGGTGAATGAGTGCATTTTAAGAGAATTAACTACTTCACAAATATATACAGTGTATTGCCATTGATATCATATGCATGCAATATTTGCTACTGGATGTTAAACAACAATTAATCAAACATGTACCATTCTAACCCACAATTGTATTTCTAGCTTCTTACCCTTTTTCATCAAATCTTTCTTTGATTCTATCGAAGTCAAGAGTCAAACATGCCAAATCTGCTGGTTTTGAAAGCATTGTTGTTACAACATATTTTTGTTTGAAGTAATGAAATACTAGTTAGCTCATTGTGTCATCTCACTGGTCTGCCAGTTATAGTTGTTTATGATGTTTTGAACATTACGATTTTAGTACATGAATGAGTTTAGTAATGTTTTTTTACAAAAAATATTTAATTGTTTTTTTTTCGCAAGATAAGTGAATCAGAGCCAGTTACATTGTATATATGCACACAAACCTCCCCCATAGACATCCATAGACCATATGCCATAAAAGTTAAAAAAGAAGATATTAAACCTGCAAATAAATCTGTTGTATTTTAACCAATATTCGTTGATACGGCTAACACACACAGATGAAGGAGGGTTTGGATTGGGTTAACAGAATAGAGAACTATGGGCCAAAAAATACAGACTATAGAAAAATGGACCAAAATTATCAAGAAAAGAGGAAAATGGACCAAAATTAAAAAGAGTATAGAATAATTGGGTGTTTAAAAAAGAATAAAGAACACTTGGAGAGAAAAATAGTCTAGAATTATCAAGAATACAGAAATGAAGACCCAAATCCAGTCCCTAATACAGATACAGAATACTCGTCCACTATATAATCGTAAAATGTTGTCTCATTATGTAATAGACGATTAGTATGACGACTGAAAAGGACATGACGACTGCAAAAGTATAGTCATAACCTGCATTTAATGAGCATTTAATGAGCACTAGCGGTCTTTTTTTTATCATTGCATCGTTCTATATTAAAAAAGTTAGACTTTAATTCAGTTTAGAAAAAATAAATGGACATGTACTCAATTGATAAGAGAAAAAGTCTCAATTGATCATAGTTCATAATTTGAATACATAACAATTGTATAAATGTCTTTATGATAAGTTCAAGTATAGCTTAGGAAAATGTTAATTGGGATTTTTTTTAAAAGGTTTTGAATTAAGATGTATCTATGACGCGGAATTAGGATCATAAATATCGAATTTAGCATATGCTTAAATCATTTTAGCATATGCTATATTATAATTTAGCATATGCTATATTATAATTTAGCATATGCTAAAATGATTTTAGCATATGCTAAAATCATTTAGGGTATGCTTAATTCATTTAAGCATATGCTAAATTCAATTCAGCATATGCTGAATTATTAAGCTTATACATAAATGTAGGCGCGGAATCAAGGTCATAATTATTCTACAAATCTATTTCAGCATAAGTTTAACGCATTTCAGCATATGCTAAATTCATTTCAGCATATGCTTAATTCATTTCAGCATATGCTAAATTCATTTCAGCATATGCTTAATTCATTTAAGCATATCCTTAATTCAATAAAGCATATACTGAATTGCTGAATTTAAAGAAAATATCATCCAATGAGTGCATCCGTTTCATAAGGGGCAACACTTTGATTTCTAGGGGGTGGCAGGAAGAATTTTTATATCCGAAATATGTATTCTGCTTTGTTTTCGCTCTATCTCTGGAAGGTTTTTCTAAGATAATATCGTGCTTTTTTATTATCTCATCTTTTGAAACCTACCATTTTGTTTTGTCCAATATTCAGGTCCTGCCTTTTTTCAATTTCATCATAGACCCCCCTCCTATAAAAATCAAATGGTAGCTCCCTATATATATAAATGTTGAAGTTCACTGCAGACCTTTAATAACCTTAAGACAATCACTGTAGAGCGTTTTATCATCTAAACATTTAATGTTGTTTCTTAATGTAAATACATATATAAAAGGGGGACTAGGGCCCTCTGTCATCCCGCTAAATACGCCTCTGCTACCAATTATTAATAAGTCGATTTTGTATAAACATTAAATTTTAGCCAGGTCTCGCATGTCGGAAAATTTATTGACACGTGTTTGTTGTTTAAATAAAATTCTATGTGTAATTTTGTATACATTGTATTCGATCTTTTAACCCTTAACGGTGCTTTCGATTAAAAAATTAGGAAAATCGACCTTCTCGGCCAATCACGAAAAACTTCGGATACCGTTGTTTTACTGGGTAAATGGCCAAAAACGTTCCTATTGAATTGAGAGTAGCAATAATTTCTCTCTTTGAATCAAACCGCACTGATCAATTGATTTGTCTAAAAATTTTGCACAATTTCGTAGTGCTTTAAAAAAAAAAGGTAAAGCACAGGAACTTGTCTCAGAAAACAATATAACTGATACCTTAATCTAACGTATAGAGATATTTTTTCTGACACAAGTGCCTGTGAGGCCAAGTTAGATTGTCAGCTCAATTGCATTTGTAGTCGTAGATCGAGTTATGCTGTTTTCAATTTATGCATTCCGGGCCCCTTTTTTAACGATAGATGGGGGGATAAATCGAGTCGAATTCAATTCGAATTAAATGTACATTTTTTTACGTGTGAACGATCGAGGCATTAGACAGTGACTGGATTTCCTACTTCGAGCTTACCTATTACCTTCAACATGAAAAAACTTAAAAACAAACCATTTGATGAGCTTTCCGGCGTTATATGGCTTTCATCTAGACTATTAGGATGTTAGCAATTATAGGCAACCATACGGCTTTCAACAATGACAAAAACCCATACCGTATAGTTGGCGATATTTTTTTCTACAAAAAATAAAAAATAAGTCTGAACTTTGTCAGTGGTGTAACAGTACAACATAAGAACAAACTGTAAAATCAGTTGAAAATAGATTAAAAGATCGGTACAAGACCCACAAAAAAAAACCACACACACTAACATTTAGACAATAGCTAAAGACACAAAGCATCGAAATAAGAGTATGTACAATTACTGAAAGTTTGTCCAAAGCGTATTACACTAAGACTGAAATAAATCTTGTTCTCTCAGACTCAAGTATCAATCACTACACAACCAACAGATTAAGTCATAAACAGTCTGAGAAACGCCATGACCTTGTATTCTACAATTCAGATTTTCGAAAAGTTGTGATCCGAAGGTTTTTGACCATCGAAATTTTGCAATAGAAATAAAAGTTAGGACTAGCAGATTTTCTTTAAGGGCCACCATCATCTACATATCATATACAAGACAAAAGTCGACAAATTATTGAATAGTTTAAGATTATTCCTGAAAATAAAATGGTCTAGGCTTTAAGTCCGATTGGTTAAGCAAAATTTAGTTAGGAAAGCAGTTAGAAAAAAAGTCACAAACACAGCGATTTCTTCCAACCAATTGACTTTGTTTTCACACTTATTGTATAATTACATCAAATGCCAAAAACAGAGCACAGTTCCAATGGGCCAAAAGGCCCAGGTGGTACAACTCATGGTTTGTCTTCACCATCTTCAGGTACGAACTTGTGTCTACAGGGTCTAACATGCCTACCTCTATTTTTTTAAAAGTCTGACAAAAAATCCTAACGGTAAATCATTGTTACCCACTAGGTACAAATGATAGGTAATTGTCTAAGGTTCAATGGGCCTAAAGACCCAGGTGGGACAATTCATGGTTTGTCTAACCATAGGTCCAAAGATAGCTATTTTTAAAAATGCTTAGCCCCAATTTTTGAAAATGTGTCAAATTTTCCCTACGGCAATACTTTTTTACCCACAAGGTGCAATTTATGGGTAATGGTCTAAGGTCCAATGGGCCAAAAGTCCCAGGTGGGACAACTCATGGTTTGTCTTCAATAGGTCCGAACTTGGGTCTAAAGGGTCTAACATGCCTACACCGAATTTTTGAAAGAGTGTCAAAAATTCCCTACGGCGATACTTTTTTACCTACTAAGTGAATATGATAGGTAATAGTCAAAAGTCCGATGGGCCAAAAGGCCCAGGTGGGACAACTCATGGTTTGTCTTCACAAAAGGTCCGAGTTCTGGACATAATCTAGATGTAATTTATGTATGATTTACATATCCGACAAGAAGTGGCAATCTGATCTTGACCTCAGTTTCATAGTTTCTTGGCCAATTTTAAGTATTGGTGATTAAAGGTCTGAATATCGGATAATAAATTAAAACATTCATGAAAGATACCATGCAGATGTATAACTGTATTCTCCAAACTCGTGTTTTCCTACAAAGGATTCATCAGTGACGGTCGATTAAAAAAATATGGAACTAAGAATAATTGGTAAGATTGCCAATGAAGCTACTCTCTACAAGAGACCAAATGTCTTTAGTGATAGAGACTGCATGACACCATACGACACTCAACGCGGAGCAGAAATCTTCACCTCATAGACAATCAAAAACGTGAAAATCATCGGCATTATTTTTAAGGCATAAACCGACAAACCGAAAAAATAGCGTTGAAATAGATATAATAGATGTGGTATGAGTGCTAATGAGACAAATCTTTCATCCAAGTCACAGTTTGTAAAAGTAAATCATTATGGGCAGCCCCGATATTTCGACACCCCATTAGTCCGACACCCCAGCAGTCCGACACGCCATTAGTCCGACACCCAATAGTCCGACATCCAATAGTTCGACATGTAATAAGCCTGCAATCGAAATGTACCAAAAAATGTATTTTTTTAAATAAGAAATCTTAATAAACTTTTTAATGTTCGTTCAATATTAAGAACAGGATATTGGCCTTCGTGGGAACAGGTGATGCAAGCTTGGTTAATGTATTAGAACTAAAGTAGCAGAATTTCATCATCTTTAGCTGATAGCACAACCTATACTGTGTTATATCTTGGCGAATTTCTTCAATACCTCTCGATATAGTATCTCAGCAATACAGATTTAAGAAGACGCAGTAAGAAAAAAAATCAAGGTATATGGACCTACATGGAAAAGAAATAAGGAAGATTGGTCGATAGAACGATTACGAAATTATAATGAGCATTTGCGTGATTGAGTATTTGAAATAGATAATATAATAAAGGCATATACCCACGCTTGCAGTATTTGATGTTTAAGAAAATAAAGGTACATAATTCTTGAACTGTAAAAATGAAAGCTTTAATGTTCGTTCCTATCAAAATAGTTACACGCTTCCGTCAGTTGCAAGTATACCAATTGGTAAAAGAATTTTTTTCTGATTATTAAGTCTTGTCACGCTTTACCTTTCACGATCAAAATAATGCGTTGCCTGATCTTTCACAATCATGTTTGATGAAAAATCAACAAAATTCAAGGTTTTCATAAGCAAATGACGGATTTCATGGGAAGAGCATACTTTTATTTTACTGTACTATCGGACACACCAAAGATTAAGTTTCAAATATATCATGATATATTGGAATGTGACCAGTACATGTATAGGTACAAAAAACGTGGATTTTTTAATGAATCCCATAGACATGTATTGCGACTTTTGTGTTTTCTCATAAAGTACTGCATATTTTCTTTATCTTAATGCACAGTATTGTTAAGAAAGTTGAATTATTTTGACAGACATATTTTTTGTTCCGCGTTTTGAAAACACAGCGATTTTTTTCACGGTTTTGAAGAAGAATTTACATTTAATTACATTCACGATCCGGTACCAGATCTTTCACGATCCAATCGCAATGCTTGACCACCGTTAGATATTCTTTCTCGATCATTTCTCTCGATAAACCGAATGACACCCGTGCATACCACATCATCTTATATCTATATAGTAAATTAGTTCCTTAATACATAATTACTGCATTCTTCAAGTTCTGTTTTTTTTTTTCTAAATCTAGAAATGTATAATTATATTTATAATCACTTTTTGACGTAACTAATGTATAAAGTAAAAGTATCGGGACATGTTATTAATAGACTAAGTGTTTTTTTTTTTCTAAATTTTTATGTTGATGATTAAAAACATGAGCACGTACAATAAATTCGACATAAGAATCGATTTTGCCAGATTTAATTAAATTGTTACTAAACATTAGCACAAGGCAATTTGGTCATAATAATGTATCCTGCCCTTCCCTCCAGCTATTTTTTTAACTTTTAATATATAGTTTACCGATATAAAAGTAGAGAACATAGCTAGATAGTTATACGGCACAAATAAGTAAAAATGTGTATAGATGGCCAGGAAATAGAAAGATAAACGTTACATGTAATTATATAAAATGACTTGCAATCAAAACTTTCACAAAATACTGCCTCTAAAAAAGGAGGAGGACAGGATACATCATCATGACCCAATGCACTTGTGTAAATAAGAAGATGTGGTATGCGTGCCAATGAGACCAGTCTCCATCCAATAGTTGTGTATTGATTATTGTTATCGGATTAACGTATTTTAACACAATAATCATGTTTAACCCCGCCACATTCTGTATGTACAGAATGTGCCTGTCCCAAGTCAGGAGCCTGTCAAGTGTTATTCAGTGGTGGTCGTTTGTTGATATGTTACATATTTGTTTTTCGTTCTTTTTTGTACATAATTTAGGCCGTAAGTTTTCTTGTTTGAATTGTTTTACATTTGTCATTTCGGGGCCTTTTATAGCTGACTATGCGGTATGGACTTTGCTCATTGTTGAAGGCCGTACGATTATTTATGGTTGTTAATTTCTGTGTCATTTGGTCTCTTGTGGAGAGCTGTCTCATTGGCAATCTTTTTTATATCTACATTGTATATATAATTATTATACCAAGACTGTCTGGACACACTGAAACGTCTTCCCTGTTTTAGTGTTTATAATATTGAATTTATTTCTACTACAAGCATTACATTAAATTAACAATTCAATGATCATTAAACATAATGTCAAGGGGAGATAAATCTTTTCATGGCCGTATCATTTTATTCCATGCACCAAATTAATGTAATAAAAATATAATTGCTTAGAGGAGCACTAGCTACGAGATAAATACAAAAATTTAGATTATGATTTTTGTCGAGCCTGCGACTTTTGTCGCAAAAGCGAGACTTAAACTATCCTGCATTTCAATCAAACTTGCACAGAAGCTTGTTTATGGTCATAAGATAGTATCCAGAAGAAAATTGTGTAAAAAAAAATCCTGTTTTTCCGTATTTTACTCATAAATGGACTTAGTTTTTCTGCCAGTTAACATTACATTCACTCTGTGGTTAAAGTTTTTCAAATTTTAATAACTTTCTTAAACTATCCTAGATTTGTACCACACTTAGTCAGAAGATTGTTTATAATCATAAGAGAGTATCCAGAAGAAAATTTTGTAAAAAAAAATCCTGTTTATCCGTATTTTACTCATATATGGACTTAGTTTTTCTGCCAGTTAACATTACATTCACTCTGTGGTTAAAGTTTTTCAAATTTTAATAACTTTCTTAAACTATCCTAGATTTGTACCACACTTGGACAGAAGCTTGTTTGTGATCATAAGATAGTATTCAAAAGTAAATTATGTTTAAAAAAATCCTGTGTATCCGTATTTTACTTCTAAATGGTCTTATTTTTTCTGCCAGTTAACATTACATTCACTCTGTGGTTAAAGCTTTCAAATTTAATTACTTTCTTGAACTATCCTGGATTTGTACCACACTTGGACAGAAGCTTCTTTATGATCAAAAGCTAGTATCTAGAAGGAAATTTGGTAAAAATTTATTACCTGTTTTTCCGTATATTGCTTATAGATGGACTTAGTTTTATTCCAGTTAACATTCCGTACAGTCTGCAGTTAAAGTTTTTAAAAAATTTATTAGATTCATAAACCTTCTGGGATTTTTACCAAACTTGAACAGAACTCCTTACAGTCAAAAGATAGTATCTAGAGGAAAAATTTTTAATACTTTTTTCCCCATTTTTGTTGAGCCTGCGACTAACAGCAAAAGTAGGCGAGACACTGGGTTCCGCGGAACCCTTATGAATTATTTTTGTTCAATCATTAATGAAAGTGAGATAGTGAAATAATAATAATTCGGTATTAGCAGCAAGTATCATGGTTTAATTTTTTCAAAATAAGCAAAAACACCGATTATGAATTATTATTATTATTAGTAGGGTGCCCAGTACCGAAAAAGTCGTCTAGTTAACGAGTTTAAGTTAAGGGATAACACACGGCTATATCTATATGCAAACTATTGGAAAATCCGGCATTATATTTTCCAATCATGAATGTCGTCGTAAGCTTCCGTGGTCACGTTTTTCAAAATGTTGTGGTTTCTTAGGGTATCAGATACTCGCATGATTTTACATGCTGTTCATGTAAACAAAGAGTTCGGTATGAAAGGAATCAAGGGTAGGATAATAATAAAGTCACAAAATACAAATTTACTGATCTTATACGTTCATTACTTCCCCTCCATGCAGCATACGCATAAGCTATGGTTTTAAACTGGCACTACAACTTGCACACAAGGTTTGCGCCGCTATATACCTGTCCACGAAATATGTAAAAGTCTCGGGTCTGTCATCTGTAACATTCTACCAGCCGCACATGCTGTAACAGGATGCTATACAACGTCATCCCTGTTTGGGATCGGTAAGCGCTCTGTTTTTAAAGTCTTGCAGGACAACCAAGAAGATTTCACCTTTCGAATTGTGACATCGATGCAGCTCGAAATCTTGTTGTTAGGTTGTATGATCTCAAGTCAGAACTCATAACAGATCATAGTGACCTAAACAAATTGAGGGTAAAATTGGCTATAATTAAAAATTTCTCCTTTGTCAAAATTCCTCCTTGTGAACCTACCTTTAAACAACATGTAATAAGAGCATCACTCAAAACATACGTTTGGATGTTTTCCCTATATAGCAAAACTACCCTTACATTCTCATCATAGTCATCTGTATATATAGAATGGGATTGTTTTACCTGTTTCTAACAGACGTTTTGTTTTCATAACTTTACCCCCTCCGTCTGCAGTAATATTTACTTCTGTAAAGCAAAACTATACAAAGATCTTTATATTCAACCAATTCGACGTTTATGTTACACAAATTTCGAAATAAACCAATAATATATACGCTTTCACACTCAACAACAGAAATTTGATATTTATCTAGAAATTGACGAACTCCTTACTATCAAAAGACGTGAAAAACACATTTCGTTTTTGACAAATTATTAAAGTTAAGATCTAAAAAACATCGTTAGATCTTACTTGTAACGAATTGAATATAAAAATTCCAAATTTTGAAATTAAAAAGGGTCAAGGTCACTGGTATTTAACAGATGTTTGAAAATTTCAATTTAAAGTCATTTTTGGCGACAAAAATATAAAATAAGTTCTAAATGTAAAAACGAAAGATATTTTTCTTTAAATTAGTTATAGTTATTTTGCTCCAAACACATATGTGTAGGAGAAACAAGCTTTCTAAATGTGACTCTGCATTTTCCTGGAATTTTTGCTTTGACCTTTGACCCTGATAAAAAAAACGTGACCACTGCAGACAACGACGACATCAATATTTCGATGAGGCTTGTTCTCCTCTTTCCAATGATATAAAATATAGACGTGTGTTATTCCGTTAACCCAAATCGATCAAATTTGTTGATTGGGCACCCTACTATAAGCCGGAGTACATAGAGAAAGCAACGATCATCGCCATGTAGGTAACTGATTATGGCAATCCTAGAAAATAGGGATCGTAGTTGAACGCCCTTGCTACGAGCGGGGTCTAATTCACAACCTTGACATAATATAGTAATTACTGCATGCAGATAAACTCTTAGATCACTCGGCAAAAAGGCCTAGGCATTTCTTTAAATAATAAAAAAAAAAAAAAGATATGGTATGATTGAGACAAATCTCTACCAGAGACCAAATGACATAAAAGTTAAAAATGATAGGTCATCGTACGGCCCTCAGCAATGAGAAAAACACATACCGCACAGTAAGCTATAAAAGGCACCGAAATGAAAAATGTAAAAACAATTCAAACGAGAACATCACGGCCTGATTTATGTATAAAACAATAAACGGAATACACAGCAAGAAAAGACAACCGCTTAGTTATAAGCTCCTGACTTTGGACAGGCGCATACAGAATGTGGCGAGGTTAAACATGTTTGATGGCGCCAAACCCTCTCCCTACCCGGGAACAGTGTTTAAACAGTATAACACATACATTGGCACATTCCAAAATAGTATCATTTTCTTCTTCATGTAAATTCAATTTGTCTCTTTTTAAGAAAACTTGTCAGATATTTTCTTTTCAAATATTTAAGTCAACTTTGTAGATTTTTAGGTCGATATGTCAGACAATCATCTGACAAGTTAGGGGCAAAGTTTGGTGTTGTCTCACATAATTCTGTTATTCGTTTAACTCATAAAACATTGCGTCTTGAATTAAAATTATATAATGAGCAGAAGTATTTTCAAACGCATTTTACCGATGTTTACTGTGTATGTACTGTAAGTCTATATTTATACTAATATCAATCACGAAAGTATAACGTTCAATAAAGAATATGGCAACGTATGGAGTATATCATTTATAACGATTTTTTTGTTGTTGTAATTTAACTGTAACTAATTGCAATTCTCCCAATTTGATTTCTTGCAGATGTGGCCAAGTTTGGGTTAATTCATCATTAGTCAATAATGATCAACATTCTAATTGAAATATACAATTATTATACATGTATGATGCAAGCAATATTTGAACTCCCACTTTGGTCTTCAGACGATTTGTGTAAATATGTATTTTTTGTTATTGTTGAGTTGCTGTTTGATTGAAATGTACTCAAATCAGGATTTTTTACAAATAATGTTATATTGAAAAGAGGAATGCATTTCAACGAGGTCAAATAAAACAATTATTGTAAATTAATATTTTGGTATTCCTTTAATAAAACAGGTACGGTTCAAAAACACAAAAACGCAAACATACGTTACCTACACATTGAACGTCAAAAACATCAAATTAGCGATGGTGTGACGTTTTGGTAGACCACCATGTGACCACTTTATTTTGATGATTTGTACATTACTCTTTATCATATATATATATCGAAATGTTCGTCTTGCAAAGGAATTTTGATATAAAAGTGTTTTTTTTCGAACAACTGATGTTGTTTTCAGTCATTTTGATGATTTGTAACAACTTGTGCCTAATAATTCAAAGAAAAAAAGAGGACGCTAACATTGTGACATTTTGGTAGACACCCTTTTAATGCTTCGATATTCGATACTAATCGATTAAAATTGAAAGCGTAGAATATTTTCTTTTATATTTGGAATTTATCATACTGGCTTAATTTCTCCGTTCAAAAATGCAAATCATATTATTTTTCAATGTTTTCTATTACCAACTCCGGAATTACTAACGTAAAACGTTGGTATAAAGTTTTGTGACGGAAGACCTTTGGAGATTCATATACTTCGTATTTTACAGCGGATGATCGTGAGGGCATTCCAGTGTATTGCTATCGCCTAGATTTCCATTACGTATTATTCGTTCTGGGTTTTAGCCGATCTGTAAACATGATGAATACGTAGACATTATCAAGTTCAAACTAACATTCCTTATCGCTTGTTACAAATTCATTTCTTCAATGAATACTCATCAAATACTTTTTAAAGAAGATAAACTAATAATATTAAAATGTTTTGTTGTATATATATACAAATCATTAATATCTATGCACACGCATGCGGAAGAATATCTCAAGAACGTTTGCAATCTCAAGGAACAATAACTCTGCATGGATGATTAAACATTTTTTGCGGGAAAATATGAATGCCTACTCAAATCCATATTATTAGAAAAATCGAATTATTACAGAAGAGTGTCCACCATGCACTTGCACTGCACTATTATTAATATAGTAGAATAGAATGATATACAAATGCATGAAAATTATATAAACATGTAACTGTAATATACAAGTACTAATATAATATATAACAATAAACCAGGGTATATTGATTTGTATCATTACAATATAATAGTAATTACGGCGAGGTTGAATTCCCTGTCATTAATTTATCATTCACGCACGAACTTGTCCCAGAAAATTATTGAACATTGAACGACAAAATTTCTTCTTATGTGACGTTTACATTTTCTGACGTCAGACACGCGAAGCAATGAATGGGGTTTTTAATTTGATAGATGCTTTTGTGCTTTTTTGTAAATGATTGTTTGTTTTGATATTGTAACACAGTGATGACTGCTGTACCCATATTTTGACTATTTTATTTATTATGTCTGTTTTGTTCACGCATCGTTGTAAATATAACGGAATTTGATGAGACTGTCGAACAAATGAGAGGTTTAGCGCTATAAAACCAGGTTCAATCCACCATTTTCTACATTTGAAAATGCCTGTACCAAGTCAGGAATATGACAGTTGTTGTCCATTCGTTTGATTTGTTTTGTCATTTGATTTTGCCATGTGATAAGGGACTTTCCGATTGAATTTTCCTCGGAATTCAGTATTTTTGTGATTTTACTTTTTATTATATCTGTACATTAACCTCACTTTCAGGTAAAGAGATGTGATTTTTTTTTCTGAGACAAGTACTAGTGCTTGTCGGACCATCCACAAGAACTTGCGGTCATCCGATGTTCAGTACTTCAGTACTTTGATTTTGTTTGATGCTATAAATGAGATTGAAGTCCGAATGAATGTCGTTCAAATGTTATCGATTAGGAGGCATGTTACATTTTCTGACTAGATGAAATGTTTTGCACAGTTTTACTCAATATTGATTAGTTCTTTATAGAACAGTTTTTTTAAACATTGTTGTGACAATGACTTTGTGCTAGGTTTTCGGTAATGATGTCGAGGTTTTTATGGAAATCGCTCGTTTACATTGGATTTCTGTGCTTTAAAAGAGTTTTCCAAACTTATTTTACAAAACGATATACGCTATCACCAATTTGAGAACATAATCCTCTAGCTATATTTAAATGCATTCTGAACTGTTGTGCCGTAGGGGAGTGATATTTTTCCTTGGTGTCTACAACCAAAAGACCAGTTTTTGTGCTCGACCAGTAAAGTCGAGCACAGATTTTACTTGACTAGACTCGACATTGTCTCGACAGTACTTAACTGTACTCGACTTTGGTCTCGACTTTACTTAATGAGTCTGATTCAGTACTTGATGATCTTGGTGTAGTCTGAAATGGTCTCGACCAAGGCTCCACCAGTCTCGACCAGTCTTACCCTGTCTCGACATGTCTCGACCAGTCTTGAACCAGGTCTCGACCAGTCTCGACCTGTCTCAACTATTCTTGACCTTCAAATTTAGTCTTGACTGGTCTGAATCAGCCTATCTAACTAAATTAAATATTGATCTTACAAAACTCCAGGTTATTTGGTAGTTGGTTCATTGCTGTGAAATTAAAGAAATTAACAATAGGTAAACAAAGCAAGAGTTTTCAGTTTTGATTAAATTCAGATAGTCATCTTTAATTATTTCTATAACTTTTTCAAATCAACTTGGATTTTCATAAAACTATACAGCTATCTCAACTATTAATACATTGATCTTACTGAATCCCAGGTCGTTATGTAGTTTGGTGTATTGCTGTCAAATATAAGGATTTAATTACTAGTAATAGGTAAAAAAAGCAAGAATTTTCAGTTTTGATTAAATTCAGATAGTCATCTTTAAATTTTTTTATAACTATTTCAAAGCAAATTGGGTTTTCATCAAAATCTACAGCTATCTCCATTATATAATTATCTTAAAAATACCAGGTTATTTGTTAATTTGGTTTATTACTGTCAAATAAATTAAACTACATAGGTTTCATGATTATACACAATAGTTATATAATTAATTATCTTTTTAATGAGGTAACAACAGCCAACAAAATCAATGAAATTGTTTAATAAAGTTGAGAATGGAAATGGGGAATATTTATCAAAGAAACAGCAACCTGACCAAAGAGCAAACAACACATGAAGGCCACCAAAGGGTCCTCAACACAGCGAGAAAATCCTGCACCCGTAACCTTATATTAGAAATATATCTATTATTATAATTTGGGATATAGTATATATAACATATATCAAAAGCGGATAAAAAATTAAAGAAATTAATAAAATTGTTCTTCTGATTAGTGGTGAAGTATAAAGTAATACCTCCTGCTTGGGACAAACTCATTAAAAAGATCATAACCTGGTCAGAGAGTATTAAATTATAAATAACATTCATTCAAAATTGCAACATCCTGTTTAACTTAAATCGCAAGGCCTTTTGCATTCACTAGATAAGTGATACACGAGTTTAAGAAAAATAGGGCTTTCTTTTTACCTGTAAAACACACATATACTGATGTAATTAAACCTTATTAAAGTGCTTCTTGTATGCCATGTCTTTTATTCTGACAAACATTATTTTAAAAGGTTATCAAGGATTCCTGTGAAAGTTCTAGTATCATGATTATATTAAATTCTTGTTTTGACAAAACAAAGGTGGCATTTTTAAAATTTTAAAACTTTTTTCAAATCTTAATTATATATTTATCTTACAAAATGCCAGATTGTTTTGTATGTTGGTGTGTTGCTGTCAAATTTTATGACTTAGGTAAAGGGTGAAAAGGCTGAAATATTTTAATTTGACAGCAATAAACCAAATTAACAGATAACCTGGTATTTTGTAAGATAAATATATAATGGAGATAGCTGTAGATTTTGATGAAAATCCAAGTTGCTTTGAACCAGTTATAAAAAAATTTAAAGATGACTATCTGAATTTAGTCCAAACTGAAAATTCTAGTTTTTTTTACCTTGATTAATTAAATCTTTAAATATGACAGCAATATGCCAAACAACATAACAACCTGGAATTCAGTAAGATCAATATACAACTGAGAAAGCTGTATAGTTTTTATGAAAATCCAAGTTAATTTGAAAAAATAATAAACAAATTTAAAGTTGACTAGCTGAATTCAGTCCCACTGAAAATTCTAGCTTTTTTTACCTATTAATTAAATCCTTAAATTTGACAGCAATGCACCAAACTACATAACGACCTGGGATTCAGTAAGATCAATGTATAATTGAGATAGCTGTATAGTTTTCTAAAAATCCAAGTTGATTTGAAAAAGTTACAGAAATAATTAAAGATGACTATCTGAATTTAATCAAAACTGAAAATTCTTGATTTTTTTTACCTATTAATTTACTTCTTTAATTTCCCAGCAACGAACCAACTACCAAATAACCTGGAATTTTGTAAGATCAATATTTAATTTAATTATATGGGCTGATTCAGACCAGTCGAGACAGGTCGAGACTGGTCAAGACTGGTCGAGCCTTGGTCGAGACCATTTCAGACTACACCAAGATCATAAATTACTGAATCAGACTTATTAAGTAAAGTCGAGACCAAAGTCGAGTACAGTTAAGTACAGTTAAGTACTGTCGAGACAATGTCGAGTCTAGTCGAGTAAAATCTGTGCTCGACTTTACTGGTCGAGCACAAAAACTGGTCTTTTCAGACTCTGAGCAGTTTGTAGTGTATCGAAGCCACTACTGTACGGTTGAAAGTCAAGTTAAGTACATGACCTGGTTGGTAATGTAATCTATGTAAGATGTTAGATTTTCCCAAGAAGCTTCAGTAGGGTGGCCGTGAAGATTTTAGTTTGAAGAAATTCATGCCCTTGGGGACCAAGCACTATAGGTCCAAAGTATAAAATACGCTTCAATAGAAAAAGCTTCAATTATGTGCTCCTTAAAACCAACAATGATCATATTTAGATCAAGTGAACGATAAAAGCTTAAGATCACATGATCCTCTAGTTTAATAATATTAAGATATGTATATATGTTGTACAGAATTTCATGTAATTTATTAAATTTTAATGTTCATTCTATATATATAAAAAAAGAGATGTGGCATGATTGCCAATAAGACAACTCTCCACAAGAGACCAAATGACACAGAAATTAACAACTATAGGTCATCGTACGGCCTTCAACAATGAGCAAAGCCCATACCGCATATTCAGCTATAAAAGGCCCTGAAATATTTACATTTTTGTAATGATTATCAATTCCCGTAAAACCAGAAAAACGAAAAAAATGTTGATAGCCTTCCCTATCTTTGATACCAATCAAATCAATGGATGGAACTAGACACGAGCAGCCACTTTGTTTTGTTTAAAGTCTTTCCTAAATTTCCTTAAATGTTTGCCTACCAGGTTACTTGGACCATCGTTCGACCTATTAACTGGTTAACCTGTAGTAAAGTGGGTGGTCAAAGTACTACAGATGCAAATTCATGGTTTTTAGATAATTTTCTCATCTAAGAGAAAGAAGCCCCACAGAAACAAGAACACAGAACCACCATAAAAAGTAAATTTCCAGATAACGAAAAATATTCAGATATGAAATTTTCAACCTCTGACATGATCCTAACATGGGATATGGAAAACATTTTGTTATAAAAAATAACAGAAATATCCAGACTATAGACACGCTTGTTTGTGAGAAGAATTAGAACACAAATAACAACAACGAGAAGAGTTCATAGTAAAACAATAGTTCTCCGTTAAGATACATTATAACGATATTTCATTATTATTTTACATCAATTAAGCCATGCGTATTTCTTAGGACGAACAGAAACTATGGTTTATCCATTCAACTCTTAGTTTCATCATTTCCTCAGTCAGAATGAACCTCCCCTATATTTATAAAATGATGTCTGTCCAATTTGCAGACAATAGCAGGCGTTATTTTTTTCTGATAAAGTTTCAATCGAATTGCCTAAATGATAACATGATTTCAATAATTTTTCAATTTGTTTGCGGGGCATTATTTATTGTGACAGGATTCGGTAATTTCCGATAAAATTTGTCCGAAGTTTACCATCACATACATCAATTATCATCATCACCATCACTGACCATCACCTTCATCAACAAAACACGTATAATGTTGTGACAACTGCATATAATGTTGTGACCACTGCATATAATGTTCCGACAACTGCATATAATGCTATCACGACTGCATATACTAAATGTTGTGACCACTGCATATAATGTTCCGACAACTGCATATAATGTTGGCACGACTACATATAATGTTGTGATTACTGCATATAATGTTGTGACCACTGCATAATAATGTTGTGACCACAGCATATAATGATGATCATCAACATAAGGCAGTCATGGTGGTTGTGCGTCGTTCAACACGATCTCGCAAACATCCTGTTCATTTTCAAATTTTATCTTTGGATACAATACAAATTCTTCCGATGAGTTTACGACCCAATCAGACACTTATTATAAAATGAAGCGAATTTTATTTCAACGGAAAAGAAATGGAAAAACAGAATACCGTGTGCAATTTAAAGGCGAACCGACACAGAATGCATTATGGATACCATTCGAACAGATTAATTCACACACACAAAAGATAGTACAAACAAAACAACCGCCATGTGCAGACTAGTAGTGTATTTTATTATGAACATTATTGAATTATGTTTTGTGACGTTTTATGACAATGTTGATTTGTTTATCGTAATACGCAGATGTTATTTTGTGACAAGACATATTTGAAGTACTGAATTCTTTAAAAGAACAATGTGTCTGGTTTTATAAAATTTGTCTAAAAGTAATAATATGTGTATAAATAGAAAGTGATAATTTTGTGAGAAAAAGGAAGTAATTGACAATGTAATGGGTGTCAGTTAATGGAAAGGTGTTTTGAATAGATTTGTTTTATTATTAAAATATCGAAAGAATATTTGCTTCAGTATTGCTATGATAGCAGTTTTCAAAAGATTTTTATTTCAAATTTACTGTTCTTGAATTTTTATTGAAGTTTTATTCTTCAATGTATATTTTTTTCAGGCTTACGATTTGAGTGAAGAGAAGTTAATTTAGTAGTAAAAGTTTTAAATTTTAGTAATTCATTTTGTTGAATATGAAATCATATATTAACATTAGAGATTGCTTTCATTTTTTAAAGTTTGATAAATAGCAAATATTGCATTTAGGCAATTAAGAGAAAAAATACTGCATTTAAAGTGTTGTCATTTGTAATGACGGACTGTGTGTAGAATACCAGAAATAACCTATTTTAATGGTTGTATTTGTTGAGGCAGCGTATACGGCTAGTGTGTTGCTTTAATATAATTCCATTTAATAAGAGCCAAGGTCTCTGCTGGTGTCATCATTTATTAAAATTTGCTCTGTATAACCAATTTTATAGTGGAATATGCAGTAGATAGTGATTTTTTAGTATAGTATACAAAGATTTGATATTGATTGAATAATAGATTGAAGACGTAAAAAGGCATATTTGTTTATGACATTATTGAATTTTTGATTTATTTTAAATGACCTAAACGCCTTGACCATTGAAAACAAGCGGGGTGTGTTTATTGGTTCAGGGGAATTTTATATGTCAGTTTGGTATGGTCAAGACGTTTGGTCAAGTTGGCATACTTTTACGAGAGTTATCTCTCCTTTACCAATTATTGGGTTATGTGTATATGCGGATTGCAGTCCGAAATTGAATTGTATATTAGTTTGATTTGTTCTCTTGATTTATTGTTACCATAGATGTACATGTGTTGTGAAAAATAGAACTTTATTGATTTGAGAAAAGTGGTTATTTATTTATGCCAGAGTAAAGCATAAAAGTAGTTAAGAAAGCGAGATTTTCATTGGATAACACAATTAATTAAGCATAAGCTGAATTCATTTTAGCATTAGCAAAAATCATTTTAGCATAAGCTAAAATCAATTTAGCATAAGCTAAAATCATTTTAGCATAAGCTAAATTCATTGATCATATATGCGAAGTTTAATATTTATGACCTTGATTCCGCGCCAACATTTCTGTAAAGGCTGAACATTACAGCATATGCTAAAATGAATTTAGCTGATGCTAAAATGAATTTAGCTTATGCTAAAATGAATTTAGCTTATGCTAAAATGAGTTTAGCTTATGCTAAAATCATTTCAGCATAAGCTTAAATGGATTTAGCATATGCTTAAAGCGATAATTATGACCCTAATTCCGCGCCATATGTATCAATGCAAACAAATTTTAATAACATGACACCACGAGGCCAGAAAATTTACAAGACACTTGATAGCTTGTTTACGTAACAATGAGCTGATTAGTATAACATTTTTTTGGCAGAAATTTAAGTTAGCATAGTAGTTTGGGCTGTTTTCTGCTCTTTGGTCGGGTTGTTGTCTCTTTGAAACATTCCCCATTTCCATTCTCAATTTTATGATATAAAAGTCGTACAGAGCAAAATATAAACAAGATATAAGTCTTGTGAATCAATGAATAAAACAGCTGATATTTAAATGTGGCTTGTCCTACATTCAAAAGCGTAATAGATGCAAACATATTTCAAGATATCATATTTGATAAAATGTCTATTAGATAAACTGAGATGACTTATTATTATAGTCTCGGGTATAAAAAAAAGAATACAATGTCATGTCCAATAGTGTTTGAAGCCGTTTTAGCACTTATTTGTCGTGTCACATCGTCTTTACTGTTTTATCATTTTGGGGTTAACGGAAGTAATACTTATAGATAAGTTTTAAATTTAATTGTTAGTTCTCTAAAACATAAAATGCATTTTAATTATCTAGGGCTTGCTATGCCTTAAAACTTTTCCAGATACTGAGGTAAATTTTGAAGTGAAAACGCAGCCATTTCAGCCATATCGTCCACATGAACCTTAAAAAACGGACCATGGAATGAGGTTAAGATCACGTGGACCCTGTCTTACAGACATATACAATTAACACCTTGTGCAGAATCTAGATACCAAATAATGTTGTCCTATTATTCATAATACTAGTATATCATAAATCAGGTGATAAAAATACGATACAATTTTTAGTCTGTGGACCTCGAAAATAATGGCAAAAACACAGGACTGATGTCAGGCGGAATCTTTGAACCATATTGTATCTGTAAACAAGATATCAATTATCCAGGTCTTCTACCTTATGAAATATAAAGTTTCATGCAAATATTTCATGCCGCCGCAGGATTAGCATCCCTATATCTCGAATCCTGCGACATGTGTCGTAGTCGAACAAAAAGAAACCCAAATATGAAACTTGACTAAAGTCAATAAGGGACACAAAAATGTCATTGTACGATAATCATTGCATGATTGAATGAAAAAGAACCCTTTCTCCTTATTTGAAGTATGATCATTATTGGATTTTCTGTAGGGGTAAAGGAATTTTTTAACGCATGATTATTTAATGTCATCCGTTGCAGCGAATAATAATTTCTATTCTAGTAAAAACTAAATGCATAGTCATATTATGTTCATTTGCTGGCCGTAACAAAAACATTTAGGGTTAAGATACTTCTTTTCAGACGATCTCAAGAAGAAATATCTATTTTCTTTTTCTGGGTCGGTGAAATTGTACTGACATAACCCTCCTGCTGTCAAGGCAATTATAATAGACGTACTTCAATTTTCAAAGATGATACGACATCAAATTTTGCGTAATACAAAAATTGAAATAGATATAGAAGGCTTCCGTAAAAATATCCATTTGCTTGTATTTCGCCCTTAAGTTACGTATTTACATAATTCAGTAGTTTGGACACAGAGTGTACAATGACACCGTTCCGGTAATAATTTTTTGTCTGTTTTAGAAAGGGCGATTTTAAAATTATGTATGACGTAGGGACAGATCATGCAAGTGTTGGCGAAACAAAGACCTGCTCGAATTTCCACATCTTTAATATACACCACATTCATCTTAATGATACACATATTCCGATCGGTATCCTAGACCCCTAATTAACTTTTGCATGGTATGAATAGATGTATTCGCCAATCAAAAGTGTAACATGCAGACAAGCAGTAGATTTTAACATTAATTACTAGGCTGTATTCAATGTTTTTTTTATAGAAACCTCATTATCACCTTTGTCTGAACTACGTTGTACCTGGAAAAATGCATGGTTTTCTGAGAAGCATTAGAAGCGCGTTACACTTAAATTTAAAAAAAATGTTAATCTTTGGTGCATACTGATTCAAAATTGTAAAAGATCATGTGCGTACAAAACAAAAACTTTACAGTCACAAATTTTAGAGTGTTACACATAGTATTAGCATGATATAATTTCCTAACATATACATATGTTTCCTAACCAAGTTTTCCAGCACGCCTGTCTGCTCATTGCCACGAGCGCTTTCATTTGGCAATATATGTTTTCGCGTGAATATAACGATTTTACTTATTATGTCTGTTCATATAAAAAAATAGTGTTTTTTTTTTATTAAAGTAGATTTTCCATTTAAAGATTTTTACTCTTTTTCATTAACAATTTCAAGTATATGTTGTCTCGAATTTTGAACATGCATGACAGTTTTCTTGATTTATTTGCATTAAATGATTATTTAGGTCCGTTTAAAATTGACTAGTAACATAATTTTAAAAGTGCTAATCAGAAAAAAAAAAAAAAAAAAAAAAAAAAACACTAGCAAATCAATTGATATTCAGCAGCATATCAATCGATTATTTTGGTATTTTTTCTGAACGTCTCCGATCTAGCTGCATACACATACTGATAATTGGCATGTTCCAGGGAGATATACAGCCAATAGCAAAATAAATTGAAGTTGGTACTCCTAAAATTTTATTCCTTTTGCAACACTTCAAACCAATTTTGATTACACAAAGCTCCTATAGTCTTCTTTAATCGTTTGTTATTATTTTGAGGGAAATGATAACGTTATATAAAAATTTTGTTTTTATTTCAATTTATTTTTACTGTTTCTATTTACCAAAACATTTTCTTGCGAACTAATGATTAATATCGTTCTTGGTAAAACAGGACAAACAATAGAATGGCAGTTTTTAGTGTTCGTAGGTGAGTTTATTTTTTGACGTTATATTTCCCACTGTATGACTTCTTGTGGCTTATTCACAAAACATATGTTAACTGACGGACCTGTTAATATATCCGTTAAAGGGGCATTAGCTGTTGAATTCATGTTCACCGATTTAAAATAAAAGTCTAAAATAAACAATTTACGATGCATGGACTCGCGATAATATGTATCAGCATTTCGTGTGTAATTTAGTCTAGACATCATCCAATTAACCATAGAGGTGACCTTCGAGGACTGCCGACAGTCATATTACCCGATATAAACATAAATATATATATATATAAATAGATAGCGATCACGTGCAATTTGATATTTCTAGGTCTGTTTGATTTCATATTATAGGTTAAAATATGTTATTCATCGTTTTTACCTGTAAAAGAATGAGTTTTTGTAGGCCGAATCAGTCAACCAAATGGTTAAACCTTGTTTCACTTTCAATGTTGACATTCTTTTCCTTTTAATAGCTGAACACGCCTATAGTATGTGTAACCCATCTCTAGCTAAGGGATTAAATTGAAGGTCACATGAATACGGATTTAATGAGTTCAAATTATTCACTTGCAAGTGAATAATTCATCTGCGATGTTTCTTAGCTTATTTTGAGAAAATTGAACCAAACTGGCTGCTAAATAAAGGCAACAGTAGTATACCGCTTGTTCGAAATTCATAAATCGATTGAGAAAAAAAACAAATCCGGGTTACAAACTAAAACTGAGGGAAACACATCAAATATAAGAGGAGAACTACGACACAACAGAAACACAACATTAAAATGTAACACACACAGAAACGAACCATAATATAACAATGGCCATTTTCTTGACTTGGTACAGGACATTTTAAGAAAAAAATGGTAGGTTAACCTGTTTGGTGGCTAGCCAAACATCCCGCTTTTATGGCAATGTTAAATATAACATTAAAATGACAACATTACATGACAGGACTACAATACAAATAAATGGGAGAACATATAGGACAGAGAAACACACGAATAATAGCTAACAAAAGGTACCAGGTTTAATATTTAAGACGCGCCTTTTGTCCACATAAGACTAACCAGTGACGCTCAGTGCTTAAAGTGAATTATCATTTCACTATTTCACTTTCATTTTGGATTGAACGAAAAAAGAATTATTTTAATTGCTTTATATCTAGTTGCTAATGCCCCTTTAAGGTTCCGCTAATTTTAATATTCACAAAGCCTCCGTTATTTAAAGCCCAATAGATGATACCGCACACATGCACTCATAGATATTGCATAATATTATTGTAAAATGAAAAATATCTTTATAACACAATGTAAACTATTGTTTGCAAATCAAAATGATGGAAACCCTATGGAATATCTATGTATTAAGTAGAATTCGCCAATAAAGGTTTAGATGCTATCAATATTAGCAATATTTTCCACCAGAAATCTGTACAAAAAACTATACCTGATTACTTCAAAAATAAAGCTACACCTGTAATTTCATATACTTACACCAAGCCTATAGCATCCAAGATTTTCAACCACAAGAGGGTTTTAGAGGCCTTTAACCTCAAAGATGTGAAATCCAAACCTCCGGATTGCTCATGTGCATCGTCAAAATACAATTATAGTCGAACTGGTCATGTTATTACTGGCGACCTTGGCATCGTAACCAATAAACAAATAAGAGAGTTTTAAGCCAAGAACTTCAGGTTACTGATGGATGCATTTGAAGACTATGCCAGAAATTGGGTAAAGAGCGAGCCAGATGTACCAGAACTGGACACTTTGTCTGAATGGATCAAAGCTATTCGATCATGCATTCAGAAACGCATTCATGAACTACGATGTACTATGAGAACAAGGGTTTCTAACCTATTCACGAACCCGGAGAATTGTGGATGCTTTATCATCTTTGCATAACAAATATGTTGTTGTTCCAGCAGATAAAGCCTCCAATAATATTGTCTTCATATGTAAAAACCATTACTTGGAATGTCTCACAAAAGAGCTTGGAATAAACAGTAAAACTGGTAATCCTACATATTCTTTAACATCATTTACAGAGGATGAAATTTTACAAAATCACAAATCTATCCTTCTTTCTTTTGGTATTCACATCAAAGAAAACGAAGAAAATCTACCGTCATTATACTGGATACCAAAACTTTACAAAACTCCTTATAAAGAACGATACATAGCTGGATCATCAAGATGTTCAACTAAACATCTTTCTAAATTAAGACCTGACTACACTTCTTTCTGCAGTAAAAGATGGCCTTCAAAAATATTGTGATGAAATATATTCAACCAGTGGTGTCAATCAGATGTGGATTCTTAAAAATTCTAAAGATCTACTGCTAAATCTTAGATCACAATCTCTGCAATTTTGCAGCAACATTAAAACTTTTGATTTTTCTACGCTTTACACTACTATTCCCCAAGCTCAATTGAAAGATCGACTTCACCATTTCAAAGCTCATAGCTTTTTCTATAAAAATGAGAATCTTGTTTTGGGTTATAATAATTCTTATTTTGTGAAGAACCACACTGATTCTATCAGAAAGTATACTGAAGATGATATTATCAAAATGCTGGACTTTTTGATCGACAATATATTTGTTGAGTTTGGAGGATTGATATTTCGTCAGACAGTCGGTATTCCAATGTGTACTAATTGTGCACCCCTACTGGCCGATTTGTTTTTGTACTCGTATGAAGCAGAATTCATTCAGAAACTTCTAAAAGACAAAAAGAAAATGTACCTTGCGAAGTTCTTTAATTTTACTTTTAGATATATTGATGATGTCCTATAACTGAATAACCAATATTTCAGTCAGAACTTACATCTCATATATCCCAGTGAACTTGAAATTACGGATACTACTGATACTAGAAGGACTTCTTCATACCTTGATCTTTTTTCTCAATATTGACACAGATGGAAGACTTCACACTAAAATCTATGACAAACGGGATGATTTCAACTTCCCAATTATCAATTTCCCATTTCTCAGCAGTAACATACCTTCTGCCCCATCGTATGGTGTTTACATATCTCAGTTGTTACGTTATGCCCGTGCATGTTCACACTACAAGGACTTCATATACAGGAGTGTGCTCCTTACGCAGAAACTGCTCAAACAGAGTTATGAGGAGTAAGGATTAAAAATGACACTCCGTAAATTTTACGGACACCATCACGAATTGATTGATCTATACGATGTGTTTGTGTTTAAACTAGCTAACGACATTTTACCACGTCTTAGATTGTGGTTAATCATCTACGTCGTCTGGTCTGCTAAGTACCGAACGTGGCCTATTCCCGAATATGACTGTTTTCCCGAGTGTGAATTTGCATTGCTATTAGACGTGTTTCGGTATTTATACATCCAACATTCATGTATTTAGTTATGATGTTTCGTTTGTAATTCTTGTTAGATATTGTGCTATGTCTTATCGTTTGTGGTTTGAATTCTATTTTTATTTTCTACATGTATGTCAAAGTTAAGATAATTAATTAGCTAGTTCATTTATATGATTTTTAGTTTAAAGCTACTATATGCACAGGATTAATTTGTTTTTACAGTTTTGATTTAGAAGAAAAACCGACATGGTTAGAACATACAAATAATTACACCATTACTAACACAATTCTATATTAATATTCTTGCAATGGTTAGAAAATACATAAAATAACACCATTACAAACTTAATCCCAATTTTATATTCTATTTTTAGAAATTTACCTGTGACGTCACTTTTTGTGGCGTTGATACATTCGTGTGATGCACAGTTCATAATTATATTGTGGTGTAAATGAGAGGTGTCCGTTGTTATTCTGTGGTTTACATGTTGCAATGTACTATTATATTATTTATTTATGTATGTGTCTGTCCTGAGTGTTCTTGCGTTTAGTTGTAATTATAAAAAGAAGATGTGGTATAATTGCCAATGAGACAACTCTCCACAATAGAGCAATTGACACAGAAATTAACAACTATAGGTCACCGTACGGCCTTCAACAATGAGCAAAGCCCATACCGCATAGTCAACTATTAAAGGCCCTGAAATGACAAATGTAAAACAATTCAAACGAGAAAACTAACGGCCTAATTTATGTACAAAATAATGAACGAAAAACAAATATGAAGCACAGCAACAAACGACAACCACTGAATTACAGTAATGTATTCCTGTCACGTAATGTTGTCATTTTAGCTGAATGTTTAACCTTGCCATATAAGCGGGAGGTTTGGCCAGCAATAAAACCAGGTTCAACCCACCGTTTCTTCTTAAAATGTCCTGTACCAAGTCAGGAATATGGCAGTTGTTATCAAATAGTCCGTTTCTAAGTATGTTGGCGTTTGTTTTTGTAGCAGTTCAGTGTTTATGTTGTTCCGTTGTTTTCCTCGTATAGTTGATGTGTTTATTACTTCTGATAAATCGTTTAAATTGTTTTCTTTTTTGCTTTGATTTCACGGTTTCTGTCCAATGTGTAAATAAGGAAATAATTCCCAGCTTTTCTTCCCGGTGTTAAATATTTTTGTTAATGTATGTAATCATTTATGAATCACAGTAAATAAATCAAAATTTTAAACCGATTATGTTTTTTATTGCTAAATTCGTCTTTTTACTTCTGCATTTATCAATAGAACTAATAGTGGTAGTGTCTAGTCTAAAGGAATTTGACGTAGGAGTATGCGACAGAAAATTGTAAGTTTTAAAGTTAGAAAGCCGAATTTGCCTAAAAAATAATGTAGTTAGAAGACAACGAAAAAAAAAATAGTGTTATGATATATCAATACTAGTAGCTAAATACACAATAAAACAGAATTGATCAACAGACGAATACGAAGGAATAAAAAAAGTATTCAATATACACATATATGCTTGTTAGATAATTAGTGTGATTTCAGTCATCGTATGTGTTTATACTTATAGTCTATTTTTCACCTATTTTTTTTTTTGGAAAAAATCACTAAATTAGGTCCACTTTAATTATTAAACCAGCTAATCGATACAACAAGTAATTCCAATTTTTTCCTGGTGTATATTATTTTTTTTTAATTCTCGTACTATAAAATAAAATGTCATCCGATAAACGAACACAATGAAAAAAAATTGGTATCATGTTGTTCTTGTGTTCTCCGAGCTTTCATGAATAAAAAGGGGTCTTAACATATTTTGCACATATAGTATTTATTATTACCACACAGAAAATAAGCCTTAAGTTGCCCTTTATTTCATCTGTGCTCTCGTGGAAAAAAGTTTTTCATGGCGGTAAGTTAATGCTATTAATTCCCTTTATGGTATAATCTGATGATAATTCAGCAGTACAAAATGAAAACAACGCGTTCAATAATTTCATGCGTCCGAAGCGCTTTTCTGGATTTACCTTCACAAGGAACGCTCAAAGCCGAATAATTTAAAGCCGAGAATGTATAAGAACCAAAACAGTTGAAGAGCAATATGACAAAAAAAAAGAAAAAAACCTAAAAAATAGCCAAATCCATCTAAGGTCAACTTTGCCTGAGGGAGTTGAAACCTTAGTTTCTTTATAATTTCAAAATTTATAAACGGACAATTTTAGAAAGGTTTGTTATAAATCACCCATCATGTTATGAGATCAAATGCAATTTGCACTATTATATCTACAAGTACTACCGCCTTAGAGGAAAACCCATTGAACTATATATAAATGATAAAAGCAGTTCATGGATGATAGTTTTAGTTCGCCTTGTTGAAAGACTTCCGAATTTTGTAGCATTAATAGATAGATATTGGCCAAAATATTGGTATTTTTCTGATGCCACAATTGCCCTAGGCCCCTTTTATGTCTCATAATAGTACTGATTTATTGGTGTTTGCTTAATGACCAGTAGCTTGATAGATCACGACAAAATTATATAAACAATATTCGTACAGTGTAGGAAAATATAAAATTTATTTTACGAGCTTTAGAAACAGAGAAAAAAGCCAGGCCACCGAGCTTTTCTCCGGTTTCGTAGAGAGTACAAATAAATTAAATATATTCCTACACTGTACGAAGACTGATTTTGTCCTGCAATTAAACATTGAGCTTAAACGTATATTTTTTTCAATCAAAATTGTTGTGGAATGAAATCAATATGACTTAAACGCGGACCGCAATGAGGACCCCAAATTATACAAAGTAAACAGTAATTTGAACATAGCCTTTCGCTCGCAACAGAAGCAGGATACCAGGAGACTATAAAAGTCTAGTATACGTTTATCGGTTCATGTTATCTGCCATCCTGTATTTGTATAGTAGAAAGGTCGATTGCAGGATAAAACAAATAAACAATACATGAAAAGGATAACAGGAATCACCGAAATTGTTTGACAGAACAACAGACCTCCCCAACAACCGGATCCTTTTGACAAAAAAAGACGTGTAAATGAAGGTTTTGTTTATTTTCATTGATGCCAAGGATTATGCCCCATTTATTTGTCTGAACAGTGTTAAATTGAAGTTTCAAAATAATGATTGCTCAACTGCGAAGTACTTGGAATTATCTTTGTTAGTGTTGCATTTATATATATTATAGCCATTTGTATGCAAAATGGTTTCAATATGATAGCTTTTGCTTACACTGGAATCCCATTATGGTTGATCGCAACTTCCTAGACAGATCATACTACATGAAGCTGGTAATATTTTATAATTTATGCGCAATATGTTTGAACCTACATTCAGGTTTTATTCAATTTTATTTTGAGTGATTTTTTAAATGAGTATCTAGAGCAACGTTTTACATTTTTTTTAATCTGTTTTCTCCATTTAAGTATAAAAGGAAAACATCATATGAAGTATGTAGGACCTTTCATTGAATATTAAACTAAACTTACATACATACACATTTTCTTTCCTAATTGTAAAAAGTCAACTTGCCAACATACAAAACATATAATAACTTTTAAGACAACGGATACTTACCAGTTTTTAAAGCATTCATTATTTTCAGACAAAATGGGACGAAACATCTTTATTGCTGCCCAGGTTACACAAATAGACGCAAACATGGTGCATGTGAAAGTAAATATAAATTAATATTAAATTTGCGGAATATGTAGAAATTACTTGTATGTAGTCACCCAGTTATCTAAATATCAATTTATAGAAAATTGAATATCCAAATCCATAATATTAGAATTATGTAACAGAATATTAAAAATGTAGCATACCTGCCAATTTTGTTTTAGTTATTTAGATATTTCAATAAACAAGATTCCTACTAATAGAATAATTTCATGTTGTGATCGCCACATAGTTCAAAAATCCATATATAAAGGAATATGACAATTGTTTTTCGTTCGTTCCGTTGGTTGACAAAGTCCTACGTTTGATTTGGTTAGTTAATTTACCCTGGAGTTCGGCATTTTTGTTATACTTTTATACTTATACATGTTACATTCAAATAACATTAAATATTTCCTTAAGTCATTATGGCATGCATGTATATTGTAAATTTCAGAATGCCCATTAGGAACATTTGGTATCAACTGTGAATATTCCTGCAAAAAAGGCTATTATGGTGCTGGGTGCAAAGGTTCATGTGATTGTTCCATTGAAATGTTAGCAATTACTTCACTATATATATTTAAATCTAATTTATGATTGAAATAAATATGACAGAGCACATCAAATTCAACGATGATTGCCGATATCATTATGAATATGTAGTTCTAAAAACAGTTACTGAAAACCTAAACGGTTCTCGAATTAATACATACGGGGGAAAAGTTAGTTTTGATTCATCATAAGTCACATCATATAGAACAGAGACGAAAAAGCACCTGATGTACCTGATCAAATAAACACACATCACAAAATATTGCTGTGACTTTTTAAGGCAACAGTAGTTTACTGATATTCAAATCTCGTTAATCGATTAGGAAGAGACAATTTAAGGTAACAAACAGAAAACGAGAGAATCGCATGAACTCCAAAAGGAGCGAGACGGGTTGCGTCGACATAGTAAGCGTTTCCTGCTATGCATGCATCATCCGCCATGCGAATTCAGACTCATAAAAAATGTCAAAATCGGGAATAGGACACAATCGGTAAAACTACAGATCAGACGACTATACTGGTACAGCCCTTAGATGGTGTAAACTTCCCAAAAAAACGTGTATGGTGTAATGGTGTATGGCATATGGTGTAATGGTAGAAGGTGTATGGTGCTATGGTGTATGGTGTAAGAGGAATGTTGTAATGGTGTAACGTACGATCGGGAATGGTGTGAATGAATGGTGTACGACATTTAAAATTATGCAAAATATTGAACTGATTTTTAATTTTATTCATTAATTTACATCATTGTGATTAAAATTCGTTTTTAAAATAAATAAATAACTTTGTAGTCGCACGCTTTCTTTGAAATTAAATTGCATTATGGTGTAATGTGTAAGGTGTATGGTGCAAAGGTGTAACGTGTATGGTGTAATGGCACAGGGTGTATGGTGTAATGGTGTATGGTGAATGGTGTAATGATGTATGGTGTTAATGGGAAGGTTACATCATCCAAGGACTGTATATTCAGATCTAAGATGGCGCAAAGCATGTTGATTGTGAGCTGTGACACTAACACATCGTATAGGTCAACCAATGCGTAATATGACCGTAAAACTTATGTAGATTTGATTTCAGTTTATCATCTTCATAACTCTTTTCGATCAGATTATGTAAGGAGCATAACCTTGTTAATGAAGTCCGTATAGTGTGACTGTACGAACGTAACGTTTTGAGATATGTAAACAATGGAGCAGAGGGTATGTTACTTCTGAGAAAAGGGAAGTTGACAATTGGAAAGTTGAAATCATCAGGTTTGTTATAGATTCCAGTTTGAAGTCGTCCATCTGAGTCAATATCGAGAAAAAGGTCAAGATATGAAATAGAACTTCTATTTTTGTTAGTATCATTAATTTCAAGTTCACTGGGGGATAGATATGATGTAAGCACTCATTAAAATGTGAGTTATTGAGTGACAGATCATCATTAATATATTGGAAATTGATATTAAAGAACTTTGCAAGACGCTTTTTCTCTTTGTCTTTGAGAAGGTTCAGTGTGAATTCTGCTTCATATGAGTACAAAAACAAGTCTGCCAGTAGTGGGGCACTAGCAGTACCTATTTGAATGCGAACTGTCTGCTGAAATATCATTCCACCCAACTCAACAAATATGTTGTCCAGAATTTTAATGTAGGAATCAGTCAGGTTCATCACGCAATAAGATTTTTCATGACCTAAAAGAAGGAAACATACCTTTCCCATTTTTGTAGAAAAAGCTCTGTTTAATGAAATGATGTAGTGGATTTTTCAATTGATAATTGGGAAAAGTAGTGTAAAGCGTAGAAAAATCAAAGGTTTTTATATTTCTGCAATATTGAAAGATTGTGATTTTGGAGTAGATCTTTAGAATATATAAGAATCAACATCTGATCGACACCGCTGGTTGAATATACCTCATCACAATATTTCCAAAAGGCCCTATTTTACTGTGAAAGGAATGGTGGTAAAAACTTTAGAAAAATGTATAGTCGCACATCTTGACAATATAAAAAAAGGCTATGTGGTATGATTGGCAATGAGACAAATATCCAATAAAGTTCAAAAGAAGTGGATTCAAGCAATTATAGGCAACCATACGGCCTTCAACAATTAGAAAAACCCATACCGTATAGTCGGCGTTAAGAGGCCCCGACATGAAAAATATGAAACAATTCAATTGAGAAAACTGACCCAGCTATACATTGTTCTTATAAGAATTTGTGTGAAGTTTAGGTATCCGGTAATAAGGAGGTTTTAATCATCCATTTTTATGTTAATACCAAAAGAGAGAAGAACGAACTTGTGATTTTCTAAAATATCCTTTTTCGTGAATGATGTAGGAGTATGTGTGGGATTTCCATTTTTTCTGTGAATTCTATGTTCTTTATTAAGACATTCCAAATAATGGTTTTTGCTCATAAAACAATATTGTTGGAGGCTTTGTCTGCTGGAACTACAGACAAATAAACTATTAAAACTGTCAATGTATTTTTCAAGCGGTTTAAACTCTTGCATATATTCATGATTCCATGGTAAAGTATTTAACAGCACCTAAGATAAGTAGACACATATTAATATATAAATACAAACACTAAATAAATATTTCGGATAACAAGTATACTTTATCAACATCTGTTGCCTGATTTCAAACGATGACTTTTACCCCAAACAACTGATACTAGTAAAGTAATTCGAAATATTTGTTTATTTTTGCATTGATAATTATTATTTTTTTCTTTAAATCTTTGCAGCATTTCGATAAAAAAGACAAAATCATGTACTGTAACATACAAAATCCAAATGTTTTTTTCAATACATTTCAAAGTGTTCCACATCACTAACCATTCAACTTCGTCCTAAACATGATACTGATTCAATTTCCCGTAATTAGAAATTCTTTCACGCTTTAGCTGGCACTCAAGTCTGCTCATTGTCACGGAAACTTTTAATTTAAAAATATTGTTTTTATTTGAATATACAGACTGAAAAGTTCTGTCTTTTCAAGTAAAACAAAATAAAGGAAAACATTCTTAAAAAATGATTTTCCGTTGAAATATCTTTATATATGTCCTGTTCAACTGACTAATACAGCCAGTGAAAAATGTGTATCGGAGCGGGTATACGTTTAGAATTCATCGGCAAAGCAACATGTTTTATTTGCTTGCAAGACCGAGAATTATTTTGATATTAGATTTCCGACTTGTTATTCATGTCAATATAAAAAGAAGGAAAGATATATATTTTATATATACCTGATTAGCTTTACACAACCAGTCAACAATTTCGATCTTGTGATCATATTTATAAATATATACCGATATTTAGTAAGGCAAGACATGTCTTTGAAATTGTTATAAGGTTTTCACGATTTCTTATCTTTTTGATTTTTAGAAAAGGTTTAACTTTGCTTTAAGCTAAAATGGCTGTGTATTCACCTCAAATTTTACCCATGAGTGCATGGCATGACATAGATATATAATTCATATGAATTTTATGTTAAGAAAAAAAGTTATCTGGTCTTTGTACTGTGCATTTCTTTTTAGCAGAAGATGATAAAATAAACAAATAATTAAGTTGTCAGATATCTATTGTCTCTGTATTTTCCATGTCAATCAATATAGTTTACATAAAAATGATCAATGAAAGATGTAAATAAAAGCGGAAAATCAGACAAATGTTGAAAAATAACCGACAAAATCAAAACAACGAAAGAGAAAAATAAATTTTAAGTCATAGAAAATAAATAAGTAGCAACGCAAACCCCATAAAAACCAGTTGGAATTTGGGTGCTCCTGAATTGATAGCTTGTTCACCTATTGCTGATAACAATAAAACAGTCAGGTGATAAATAACTTTTGGTGATAAGATGTGAAAAAAATTGAGGATGAAATTTCGACACGACATATGTAACAAATTAGAGATCATCTTTGACACAGATATACCGTAATTTTAACATTGACGATATATTCTCCACAAGCAGTTGCTGCTGGAGTAAACAAAACTGAAACTGGAAAATAAGAGCTACATTTTCTTGCTGACCTTATTGATAACTGCAATATCTTGAATTTTAATTTGTCGATGGAAAGATGAGTTCAAATTAGTAATCAGTTTTGAAATGATTATATTTTTGTGAAATAAGTACATTATCTACATACAGTTAGGACATTTAAGGACATTATGTATTAATCATACGTCAATTTTAGTTGTGATCGGAAATATGGTTGTACATCAAGTAGTCCTGAAGGTAGGGTTGTTTTTGTTTATTTATTTAACCCTTAATGCACTAAAATAGTATTCATATAAATTTCAAAAGGAAAATTTTACGTTAAGTTAGATTTCTCTAACCGGTTTCACTCTTGCGAGATATCATGGCTAACTGTAGCCATGATTATCTTTCTTTGTTACCTTTTTCTTATTATCATGCTCAGAAAAGAAACCTAATATGTTACAGAAGAGTCTTTTATCCTCCCCAACCGGGGCTCTAACCTGTTCTTTTACTTTTAACTTCTAAGGCAACACCACCTAGCATATATATATAAATATCTCAAATTCAGCCCAACAATGTTAAATCTGCTTATTTGCGTTAGCAAATTTTTGTTCTTCCATCAGCGGGATTCGAACCCTTGCGTCTGTGACATCGTGGCAACACCGCCTGCACCGTGTCCAGCGCCCTAGCCCACTCGACCACCTAGGCTACATACAAATATAGCTTTCTGTGGTTGATGTGATGCCTTTCCTCGTCGGCTTTATCTAGGGTTGTAACACAGTACATGATGTATAGTGGCAAGTAGATGGTGTACCCTTCAGATAAGCTATTTTGTCTGTCATAAAGGATGATAATGTGAATTACCATGCCGCCACATCAAATTTTAATTTTATTATACACGTCTAAACATGTGACAACTTTATGACTAACTTTCTTTAGTATTTTTCGATCTTGACAAATGTAGAAATTATTTAGAAAAAACCAAGTTTTTATGAATATCAAAAGTCGACTAGTTGTGATGAATCATTATGACTGGTAAACTTTTATTCCATGTATTCTTAATATATTGTCTGAAGCAGTCGTCACTATATTTACAAATATAGTTTATTCAAAATTCTTTGGGAAACTTATTTACTATGTATTCACATCACTTGATATTTACTAAAAATGACAACTCCTTAATATAACCTTTTTGTATGCTAAGGTAGAAAGACAAAAGACAACACCGGCGTTATAATTGGTTGTGTTGTGATACTATTGCTGATATTGTCTGTAACAGTCCTTTTAGTTTTATGGTATGTATGACAATAAACGCAGTCCGATAGCACTTTGTATATTTGCTATGAGTGGATCACTGTGATTGACTCAATTTGTTTTTACTTCAGCTATACTAGTATTGGTTCACTTTGGCATTCGGGTGATTTTAACAATAACCTAAATAGTGAGTAAACTAAACAATTTTATAATTTTAGTATTCAACTGGAGATGAATACAATCATACATAATATTGACCGATTTTCTTGCAACAAGCATGGTAATAACTGGAAAATATGGGAAAGTATTTCATTTTCAAAAGTTCTGATTTAATTCCCAATGTCATTTACTAATAATGAACATGTATAAAAACGAACTTTCAACACACCAATTTTACATAAAACCGAGGCATACATCGGAAAAATAAAACTTCTAATCATTGTTCTTAACGCAGCGAACGAGTCGTACTCTATATGAAGGAGAATAACTCTTTATTCAGGATTAAGGAAATAAACTAGAAGGAATTGATTGCTAATGTAACTCAAATTTTTCATACATCATAGAAGAAATAATAGATCTATGCAATGCACAATCTGTGTACTTCGTCTAAAACAGCACAACATTAACACTGCTGAAAAATATCTCTATTGGTAAACAATAGCTCAGCATTGTTACTTTGACTGTCTTCCTCTTTCATATCAGAGTGTCTAAATATAAGAAATGGTTTAATAATATAATATATTAACATTTAACTTTTCCGCTTTCTATCATGTCTGTTGATATATTGTTAATGTTCAGCAATCAAAGCCGGTCTTCAAAGTTATTGTGAAACTACCTATTCTAGAGATGGCGTGAATCAGATGTGGATACTATAAAATTCCAAAGATATTTTAGAAAACATACAATCTAAAGACTCTTTCATCTTGCAATAGTATTAAACCATTTGACTTTTCTACACTTTACACAAGTATTTCCCATTCCAAACTAAAATACAAATTAAAAGAGATGGTCACGCTTTGTTTCATATAAAAGAATGGCTTACGTAGATACAAGTTTCTTGTCTTAGGGAGGGATAAATCGTACTTTGTAAAAAATCACTCTGATTCAAACAAAAAATTCTCTGAAACTGACATTATCAAGATGCTTGATTTCTTGATTGACAACATATTTGTTACGTTTTAAAGACGTGTTTTTCAACAAACAATCGGCATTCCCATGGGAACCAACTGTGCTCCTCTGCTTGCCGACTTGTTCCTTTATTCATATGAGGCTGAATTCAAACAACAACTTTTTTGGAAGAAGGATTTGTTCCAATTGTCTACAATCTCGTCCCCTTCCCCCGAATCTGACCTACCGAATTAGACATATCACCGGGTTTGTACTTACATGAGCAACACGACGGGTGCCATATGTGGGCAGGATCTGCTTACACTTTCGGAGCACCTGAAATCACCCCCAGTATTTGGTGGGGTTCGTGTTGCTCAGTCTTTTGTTTTTCTATGTTGTTTTGTTGTTTGTCTGTTTGTCTTTTTCTTTTTTAGCCATGGCGTTGTCGGTTTGTTTTCGACTTATGAGTTTGAGTATCCCTTTGGTATCCTTCGGCTCTCTTTTAATGACTTGGTACCAATAAAATATTTGTATTTATATTTTTTGTATTAAACTTGCAGTTACATCTGACCATCTCATACATTGCAAGTAGTAACTAAATTCATCAAAGATACCAAGATTTTTTTTTTCGCTAGATGTGCATTTCATCTACAAAAGACTCATCAGTGACGCTCCAATCAAAAAAGTTAATAAGTCCTTGTAAAGTAGTAGTACACGTCAGTAAAAATGCTTCTTATGATGTGCTGTTACAATAACGTTCCATGTTTAGGGAGAAGAGGGGCGCCTGCAAACATGATAAACCCCTGCACATTATGTACGTGCTAGTTCCAAGTCAGGAGCCTGTAAATCAGTGGTTTTCGTTTGTTGCTGTATATCATTTTGGTTTTTCGTTTATTGTTTTGTATATGATTCAGGCCTTTGGTTTTCTCGTTTGAATTGTTTACCGTTTTGTCATATCTGTGTCTTTTATAGGTTGCTATGCGGTATGGATTTGTTTTATTGTTGAAAGCCGTACAATGACCTATTACTGCCAACATCTACGCCATTTGGCCTCTGGTGAATAGATGTCTCATTAGTCATCATATCAGATCTCCTCATTTCATATTTTCATAATATGTTTCGAAGTATAGACGGGTTTATCTGTAATTGACCTAGAAAACATGAGCGCATCCTTTAACCTCTCACGTGACCGATCCGCCATTACAACCGTGAAAAATAATGCACGTGTATTGATCAAAACATTATCGATTTTCTGTTTACATTTGTATTTCTTTCATTTTCTTATTTATTTTACTATGGATACTGCCGAAAGTTATAAAAAAACGTGGAGGCATTTCTAGTGCAGTCAAAAGTTGTACAAATAATCGTAAAAAACTTCAGATGTGGAAATATTCAATATGTTAATTACACAACGAGTTGCACAATGACTACCCTCGTTTGATTCCATATATATGTCTCATTTGATGCCTTCAGACGAGCCAACAAACTTGAGTGGATCAAAGCCGTATAAACAGAAAAAAACTTTGCATAAGCAGGTTTTTGTATGGTCCGGACATTTTTTTCTGGATGATGCGCCACTGCACACAATCCGTATCTTTTTTTTTTTAATAAAACTTATGAAAGTAAATCAATATTGGCAGACGAATGTTTTAAAACGAGTGTTAAAAACTTAAATTAATCTGAAAATTAACCCGATGACTACAGTGCATCTGCCTCTTTTTGTATAGAAGATCCACACATCAGATGCGTATTCAGGATTTTGAAAAAAGGGGGGAGGGCGCGTGCCCCTAAACTAGACAAAATTTGTAGTGGAAGCGGTAAAATGTCTGGATTAACCATAAATGAAGCTAATAACAATGAAACCTACCCCGAGGCTACATGTAGTTATACTTGCAAGCAAATCAACCCAGTGTGAAGAGACGAACTTTTTCATTCATGACGACTACTATAGTATCTTTTTGCTGCAAAATGGACAGACATTCCAACAACATTAACTCAGGCAAAAATATTGGTAACAGAAAAGTAAGGAGTTCAAAATTAAATAAAAGGGGAGAACCTCGTCAGCCCGTAAAGAAATATTTTTAAGACAGTGACGCCTTATTTGATACTTATGTAACTAAGTTTTCTTTACTTTAGTGGAATTACTACACAATTTAATTTTCAACTACGATATTGCAGATCAGCTGTTTGTCGATCGTACTGATGAGGTTAACACTTAGTTTGATATTTGTTCATTTAGGACGGCGCTTTCATATTTCAAAAAGTAAGCGGTTTGTAAAATCTTATATTCCTGGGTGTTTACAAACAGCTGCATCCATAGACAAATCCCAGCAAAACTAACTATTAAGGGCCCTTCCCTTTAAGCCTCGTCTTAATGGTCCATATATGTAGATCTGTGTGCTTATAGTATATATTTACTTAATTTTCTTTATACGATCTTTTAATATTATGATTACCAAATGATTAGAATCGATATGTAACCTGGGATTAGTATTCGTATATAAGTTATTATGTCCCGCGTGTAGCGTATCAAATACAGTTATATTTTAAGGACACGACACCTAACTGTCCTACAATACACTTAGAATCCTTATCTAATTACTTTATTATTTATAGCACTTATAATTTTGCCGAGGTCAAGTACGACTTCACATTCTTGTGTTTACATTTAATTATTAATATGCGGTCTGGGCAATAGATATATATCTTGTTTATATTTTTTTCACGGTTGTAATGGCGATCGTACTACGACGACGCCTAGGAGTCGCGTCACACACTAAGGCAGATAAACCTGTCTATATTTAAGTTTAGGTTTCAAATTGTAAGAAGGGCTAAATCTATTGCTTTAAAAAACTAGTTGAATTTGACTTAACGTCTAACCAACTGATCATTTTGGGTACAAAAGACAATTTCGCAAGTGCATGTTTCATCTAAAGACATATGCATGCACATTTGAAAATAAGAGGAAATTTTCAAATCTTCTATTTGAAAAATAAAATAAAAAATAGAAAATCCTTTTCCTTGTGCCGTTTCAAAACAGAGTAAGAAAACGTTCTTCAACTTTTAGCTGAGATATAACTTATTATGGCTATGACGGTCCAACACGGAAAAGAGACAAACGTACATAATATTTCAATAAAAATCCCCCATTTTACCACCAACGGAAAGAATTGGAATATTTCACAGTAATTATTGTATTTATCCACGTTCTATGTATTCGTCTAATGTACATCCTCTGTATCAACACGATTGTTATTTTGCAGGAAAACAGGCAGAAATATAACTTTTATACGTATGAACATTAATAGTAAGTATAGTACCTATACAGTATGTGAAAACACTCAAATAGGTCAAAAGTGATAATTAAGAAATGATTAAGGATCGAATTCGTAAATCAACAATTTACAAGTAAAATGAAGACAGAAAAAATAGTCTAATGCCAGGTGCTGTTCTTTGACAATATGATACCTAGCATGCAGCAATCATTGTCTTTTTCTCTGTGAATTCATGCCGAAACAAGAGAGCGGAAATTGACTGTCAAAACTTCACAAATTTAAATATTATAAACAGAAAGTACAGACATTTAAATAAGAAAGCACACAAAACAAGTTCTTTTCTGATATATATTTAAATGCAAAACAAAACAAAGATTAAATAGCTAGCATAGGATATAAAACCAATTTTATTAACAGCTAGCAGAGTAAATGATGTATGTGCAGTTAGCGGCCGGTTCGTTGTTCGTTATTCGATATTCAATATCAAACCGACTGATAGTGCAATTGACATAAGGGTTTATATTTGAGGACAACGGGAATTTACGACAGCTTGAAGGGGTCATAAAAGATATCATTTTACTCCTTTTATCTGTCACTATCATGTTTTAAATGTTATCGAATATTTAGATTTTCATTATTTTCAACTAAGAAATTTGAATATCGAACCGACTGCTAGCAGCCGGTTGGATATTGAATATCGAATAACGAATAACGAACCGGCTGATAACTTCACATCCATGAGTAAATGTGAAAATACAGAGAATCCATTTTATTAACAGCTAAGTGATAAATATGAAAGAAAATCTTGTGTTCCCTCTACATGTAAATATCATGTCTATTGATAAAATGTATCATAAAATGCATTTTAATGTGATAGACATGGGTTAAGTGCGACAACTCTTTCAATCAGTAAACATTCATGTGAAACAGACGTAGAATAATCTGTTTCTTATAATATACATGATATATTGATAAAGGTGGTCGAAGCAAAAGTACCAGTATCTTTTTTAAGAGTTTGACCCAAACCCTAAGTTTACCTCGTTAGCACTTATAACATAACTATCGACATCAACCTTTAAATACAAGAAGGTTATCGGCATTCACATGAAAATAAAATAAATTTTCTATATAGATCATAAATATGCTTCAGGCGTCAAACTCTAACACTGGACGTTTTCGGATTTTGTGAAAAAAGAATTGAAATAGATATGACACAAAGAATATTATCGGATGGAATATTTTGCTTCACCTTTTTTGGTTCATTAATCTGGAAACCACATAACAATCAATTTCGGGATTCAAAATGGCAGCTTCTCTCAGATATAGCTGCGGAACCGTAGCTCTTATGTCCTTATTTCTATGGTCCGCAAATTGTCAAAAAATATCATGACATAAGAGCTACGGTTCCGCAGCTATTTTCAGTAAAAACAAGTAAACCGTGATATTATCCCTTCAAAATGAACGAAGTCGCAAATAAAATATTTATTATACATGTACTAATCAAAATCGCCATTCCAAACGAATTGCATTAAAAAATTCAGTCACGTCTCAGTCATTACAGCTTAACGGACGTGCTTGGTCAACTCCTCTTTACCCGCTATCTACGATGTTGGTTTACTGATGGATGGCTCAACGACGTACTACTTGCGATGACAGAAATCAATCAAACGCTGTACAGTCTACATTTTGCTTGGTGTAAATACCCGCGTCAGCATACACTCAAAAACCCATTATGGATGGGGTGTGTATGCCGAATGACGTCCGAAGGCCTGTATCCATGGTGTTAGGTAATGGCCCGCCATGTCACTGTCTCACGACTTTGGTCCTGATAATGCTTCCTGTCATCGTTAATACTATGTCCGAGACTCATCGACCAGTACTTCATCATCATGGTTACCGGGCTGCACAGCTGATCAACCTTGCCCTGAAAGCAGCCGTTGTGAAGGCAGTAAACTAAACCAAAATAGTCAACCTACCAAAACATCATGCTAAACCAAAATTGCGGCCTTCCATTCCAACGTTACCATGTTTACGACAGTAAATTATTTAAAGCTCACCAAACACCTTCGGGCACCGAGCCGACCGTGCGAGGGCTAAACAGCCAGTCAAGGTCGTTAAAAACCGCCAGTTAGTTAGCATTAATACGAAATCATAGTCTTATTTAATATTTTCGATTTATCTTGTACTACAAAATATTCTTAATAAGATTGAAAAAAAAACGGGAACTATTCATTCCAGTTGGTAATAATCATGTTCTTATCATCCGTGTGAAAAAAAAGAGAAGATACAAACAGACAAAATCATTGCCAAAAGGAAATACGAGGAAAAGACAAAAAAGTTAACAATAACAAAACATTACACCGAAAAAAAATAAAGATTCAGCAACGCAACCCCATACAAAAATCTAGGAATAAAATCAGGTGCCCTCGAAGGCAATAACTAGTAAATAATTTGTTTAATTCCTATTTATTTTTCACATATTTTAATGGTTACAATTGCAAAACCGTCTTAGAATATTGGTTTAAGATATATTTATCCTTTTCTTTCCAACAGGGGCACGTTCGTTCTTTCAAAGCCATCAAAATTCATTTGAAATGACTACTGAAGATAATTTTTATGCCTCCATCAGAGTTTCAGCAGTTGTAGACAATTATAGACCTTCTGCTATGCAGACACACAGTATCCAATTATTACGTCAAACAATTAATAATCAGCATTACCCTTTTCGGGAAGGTAATCACACATCTACAAGATCAAATCTGAATATTTATTCTGTCGCCACGCCTCTACGTGACACTTCAAGTCTAGATGGAGAGCTCTTCATTTGCAATACAGCATGCGCAAGCCCGGAGAGGTTTGTGCCAACACTCAGTGACCCAAGCCAAGAGAATGCGGAAGTAACTCACCAAGAGAACGAGAAAGTAACTCACCAAGAGAATGAGGATGTAACTCAATGTGACAACTATTCATTTTTTGTAACCGTAGAGCAATCATTGAATGAGTTAAACAAAGATTCTACATGTTAGATGTTAATTTCTACATTTGTGAAAGTAGGAAAATAATAGATATAATAACTAAATTACACATTTCATCAGAAACACTCATGATAAGAAATGCATTCTCTTTCGTAGTGTTAACATGTTAACAAACATTTCTTATAATGATTTAGGTTTGAACTTTTAAAGACAACTGTATTTCAAATACTATTGCCCAATTTTGAAACCTTGTTACAATGACACAATCTCTATTAAATTTGAAGTTTAGGCGGCTTATGAAATTTTGCTATAGTTTGGCAACCCACACATACAATAAAACTAATAATATTTCTTAGATTAACATACGGGTTTCAAGAACAGTATAAATATCATATGATAAGCTCTACGTTGCTCCAATCGAAAAAAACATATTTTAAAAGATATCAAGATGTGCCATTAATATCGAATTATCCTTCTGATTTGATAGAGGTATTTTTGAATATTGTTAGTTGAGATACGTTTAATTAGTAAGGAATCATAAGAGTAGCAATTTTTATAGAACATCTCAAAATAAAAACCACAGAAAAAATTACATTAATGGTAATAAAAATACAAGACAAATAACAATATAGCTACAAATCAAACAACACAAATACTAAACAATACTGTATCAAATAATGATGGCTGTAAAGGAAAGCAAGTTCAAATTGCATTTACTTCTTTATCTGATGAAATAAAAATCGTGTCTTCTTGCATTTCAATGTCTCTGTACTTTTACCACCACAACGACATGACTGATAAATCTAAACACAACATTCTGAAATGCCCGAAGTAAACTTTAGTATTGAATGTCAATGCAGAAAATAAACACTGTTGTCCTTTTTAAAATATATGAATGTAAATCGATAAAAACCCTAAAACTATATTTGTAATTACAATATATGTTAGTCGCATGATGAATTGGTTGTACTAACAGTCCACCAACAGTACAAATGAAACAATTACTAATAATTATATTCAATTAAAAAACAGAAATGTGTTGTGTCAATTCAAACCTGATTGAAGTACAGTACATTTTCTAAGGCACAAAAAAAAAAAGTATTAAAACAATTAACAATAAGTCTTCAAGGCATAATCCCTCATAATCTCACAATTTAAGAAAACTTAGTTAAAGTTCCTCAGTTTTTAACTCCATGAGAAAAAGATAACAGAACATCTTCCACATAGAAAGATATATCAACAATAAAAACGGAAAAAGCCATGCTGGTTGTCCTGATTTATGTTTGCGTTACAATTACCTCCTGAAATTTATTGTGAAGTCACTTTTTTATTCTAAGTTCTTCCGTGCACATTAGCCCATCTTTTTCTCATAAGATACCATAATGTAACCCTGTATTTTGATGTTCGCTATTATTCTGACAGGGTATATATTTGACCTGCTACCTCAAATTGTAAATAATGAAAATTAAATTAATAATTAGAACGCAGTTAAACTAATCAGTTGAAATAAACAATGAATATTCTTTTCACATTAACACATATATGCTTTACACTATTATTCCCCATGCTCAATTAAAAGATTGACTATATCGTTCCATTAATCACAATTCCAACAACAAATACACCAAAGATGATATCATAAAAATTCTGAACTTATTGATCAACAACTTATTTGTTGAAAATGTTGATTGCTATTTTAGCAGACTATACGCCGACTTGTTTTTTTTTATTTTTTAAAACTCATTTGATGCAGAAATCATACAGAACCTTCTCAAAGACAAACAGAAAAAGCATCTTGCAGAGATCTTTAAATTCACTTTCTGATATATTGAAACTAAGGGTACTACCGAAAGTAGAAGGTCTGCTTCAAATCTTGATCTTTTTTTCGTTATTGACATAGATGAACATCTTCAAAATAAAAACTATAACAATATTGATATTTTTCTTTGTCAATGTCCGAATTAAACTTATCACCAAGTTTGTATTTACATGAGCAACACGACGGGTGCAACAAGAGAAACATAATTTTGCTTAACCTTCCGATGCACATGAGATTATCACAGATTGTTGGTGGAGTTCGTGCTGCTCAGTTTATAGTTGTCTATATTGTGTGTTGTTTACTGTTGTTTATATAAAAACGAATATGTGGTATGATTGCTAATGAGACAACTCTCCAAAAGAGACCAAATGACACAGAAATTAACAACTATAGGTCACCTTACGGTCTTCAACAACTAGCAAAGCCCATACCGCATAGTCAACTATAAAATGCACCGAAATGACAAATGTAAAACAATTCAAACGAGAAAACTAACGGCCTAATTTAAGTACAAAATAATGAACGAAAAACAAATATGTAACACAGCAACAAACGACAACCCCTGAATTACAGGCTCCTGACTTCAGACAGGCACATACAGAATGTGGCGGGGTTAAACATGTTAGCGGGCGCCCAATCCTTCCCCTAACCTGGGACAGTGGTGTAACAGTACAACATAAGAACTAACTATAAAAATCAGTTAAAAAAGGCTTAACTCATCAGATGGATACAAATAGAAATACCTCTAACAGAAACACAGAGTAGACGTGGACGGTTACTTGTACATCCTAACAACAAAAAGACACTAAGTACAGATCTGAGAGTACTCACAGTTACTGACAGCTAGTTCAAAGCCAATAACATTTAAAAAAAAAGGACGTCATAAACAGTCAGAGAAAAACATGACCTTGTGCAATGCCAATATATAGGTATCGACAGATTGTAGAGCCATGAATGTGCATATGTATATAACAATAATATTTAGTTTGCTTTAAATTTACTGATAACAAAATCAATATTAATACCAATAAAAACAATATTCAAAGATCTAATTACAGTGTTGAATATGTAACCTTTTAGAATAAGTTTATTTAAAGGAACGATAAGTTTACCGGATCGTTTCTAAATTTCCGGGCTCGGTAAACAACATCTCCGTAAAAATGAGGATGTGCTATCCCGTTTGAAATAAGTTTTCTACAGGTACAACCAAACTTCAAAACCAAATCTTTATATCTATGGAAGAATTTAGTAAAGGTTTTAAGTAATTTGTGGTAACGAAACCCCTGACTTAATAATTTACCAGTAATACATAGATTACGTTCATTAAAATCCAAAACGTCACAACAGACACGGGCATAGCGAACGAGTTGTGATATATAAACACCGTAAGATGGTTCCAAAGGAACATCACCATCCAAAAAAGGAAAATTAATAAATCGTCCCTTTTGTCGAAAATTTTAGTGTAGAGTTTCCCATGTAAAACTGAAATATCTAAATCTAGGAAAGGACAGTTATTACCGTTTATATTTGATTTATTTAAAGTAAGTTCCTTTGGGTACATTTCGGCAGTATAATTAGAAAATTCATTATTATTTAACGAAAAAATATCATCAAGATAACGGTAAGTGTTGTTGAATTTATCAATTAAATGCAATTTAGACGGGTCTTTCATGAGTTTGGTCATAAACTGTGATTCATAACAGTACAAGAACAAGTCTGTTATTAAAGGGGCGCAATTGGTGCCCATAGGAATACCTACAACATGTCGATAAACTTTGTTGCCGAAACGTACATAAATATTATCAAGGAGAAAATTAACAGCTTCAATCATCTCATCACACCTCCAGTAAGTATATCTAGCATATTTACCTTTCTCATTAGAGAAGGAGGCTTAAAATGAGTTGCAGCAAATATATTTGCATTCATATTTACCAGACGATCATTCAATTAAATAGGAAAACTTTTGTTTGATAATATTGCATGGAAGTGTAGTGTAAAGAGTTGAAAGGTCAAAACTTTCAACAGAATCAAAAGGACCATCAAAATGTCTGTTTGTCTTTTTTCGTTTTTTGCCATGGCGTTGTCGTTTTGTCATCGACCTATACGTTTAAATATCCCTTTGGTATCTCTTTTACCATTTCTGAGCAGTAATATACCCTCTGCTCTATCGTATGACGCTTACATATCTCAGTTTATTCGTTATATTTCTGCAGGTTTACACTTTACGCACTCATTTACAGGGGTGTGTTCCTCACACAAAAACTGCTCCAACAGAGTTCTGAGAAAAACGAATGAAATCGACACGGAATAAGCTTTACGGTAATAATCTCAAATTGATCGACTGATACGATGTGTCGATGTCTCAACTTAGTAGGGACATGTTTTCACAATCTCGCTCCTTTTTGAGTTTCAAATTTGTTTGTGATCTTGATCTGTCTCGTATTAATTGATTTACGAGATTTTAACATTGGTTGCCTAGTCTCGCATTAATTTATTTCAGTTCATGTCTCACTATCTTCCGTGCCATGCATCTTTTGTTTAAGTCGATGAAGATTGAATTGACATTTAGTTTTATATCCACATTTATCGCATATGTACATTTTGTGTCCTATTCTATTGACATCTGAATTAACTATGCACCAACATTTCAATGAAAATCAAATACTAGTATATATTAATTAAACTAATTCGATTTGGTTAATGCGAAAAGAATTCGAAATACATGTGAACGCAGTATAAGACTAAAATATCAATCAATATACATCTAACATCAAATGAATTTAGTGTAAATAGAAATAAATAAATGTGATATGAGTGCCAATGAGAAGACTTTAAATGGAGCACACTTCTTTGCAAGGTCAAGACATCCTCTAGCACACGTTTAAGTTATTATAAATGAAAAGGTAGTGTGGGAGTTATCGAGGACACAACAGAAAGAGATACAATGTTATTATTAAGCAAGAATAAAAAATTAAAATCTGGATAATATTACAGATTGACACTTGAAGTGTAAAATAAGTTTAAATCTTCATCTGAAAGATATAGAAACTGATAATAATTCCGAAACCACTGACCCATAGGAACCGTTGGTACAGAAAACATTCGAACTTCATCAAAAAAAAGAATTTGTTGACAATCTAGTTGTGAATGGCATTTTATAAAATGAAAATAACTTACAGACAAAATCTGGAAAAAAATATTTAAGAAAGTTTCTACTGCAGGGTTTCCGCTGGCAGTCGAAAAAATAAAAATTGTGGCGATTAAAATTCATTATTGGCGAAAGATTTTGGCGAAAGAAATAATACGGTTCGACTTTATCCATCCTATTAATTTTTTTCTGGTTTCTCGGACTTTTTACCTGGTCAAACAAAACTGGGATTTCACCTTGAACTCGTCACGCGTTACGATTTTGATAGAAAATCAATAATCAGCTGATTGCAATTCGTAGCTATCGGCAACAATGGACTAAAAAAAAAAGTGTTGATTGTAGGATTTAATGAAATTGTGTGATTAAATGGCGTCACATGCTACCTCAAAGATTGTTTTAAAACTTTGATACTTGGGTACATCACAATCGTTTTAGCGACGCACGTGTTTTATTGGAAGCATAATTTTACATCTCAAATTTGTCTCTTAACGATGGCCCGGAAAAAGAAACTGTTGTTATGAAGAAAAATGGTCAAAAGTATGAAAAATATCTGACTTAAGTCTTTTTCTTTTCTTTACCTTTGATAGGAATAATTGCTTTGAAGTGGGTACTTCACAATCGTTTTAGCGACGCTCGTGCTTAAAGCATAGTTTTACGTCTAATTTGTTTCTTTAAACGATGGTACGGAAAAGAAAACTGTTGTTATATAATAAAAATTTAAAAGTAAGAAAAATATCTGACTTTAGTCTTTATCCGTCAACTAGACGGAAAGTATCTGATAGACTTATTGAATATGAATTCAGTGTTCCCAGAAGTCATATATGACGATTTCATGATTTATATTGCAATTGTACAGTATCTTTAAAAAAATCAAATGTTTGTAATTATTAAATGTTTATTTATTACAATGTAGAGAGATTAAAAAATAGATATGTAGAATCAGATTGTATTATATGTCTCAGGTAGAATTATAATAGATTAGACAACAATGCTGTAAACTGAATTTTATTTGTTAGAAAGAAGGAAATATCAAACAAAAAAATATGTTTATGTTTGTTGGCGACAAAAAATGGTAGTGGCGAACAATCTAAGGTTTTGGCGAAAGAGGTGGCGAAAAAGAAAATTGACCCACGGGAAACCATGCTACTGGATGAAGAAATTAAAGGATTTAAGTCAGTATCTGAAGATGAAGATGAAGATGAAAACAACTAAGACTATATTAATTGTTTACAAGCAAAGCATTTGAACTAAAGAATACGACTTTGGTATTTCTAAATATCAGGTTGACTATTACTTACTTTTACCTCCCGATTGCTCACCATTCCCATTATCTACTTCCACTCTACAGTATTTTTTTTCACTTACAAAATAAAAATAAACAAAATACCAACAACAAGCCATAAGCAAAAGCAGCACCAACAATACCCCACCCTCAAGCAGCAGCAAACCCCTCAAAAGTGTAAAATAAATGAGCACGGTTGGAGCAGCAGCAGCACCAACAATTCACCCTCAAGCAGCAACAATGTCCGATAACTGAATTTAAACTCCCGATAGTGCAACATGTGTAATAATTTATACATTTACACGTGCGCATCAACACGCCTCATCTTTAAACGGATTTAATGGGTATAAAAGACACCCAACAGTTTAAATGAATTCAGTCAGTAAATTGTTTCTCGAACCTGCTGCATTATGCCAAAGCTTTACACAGCTACTTGGAACATCGTTAATTGTCGTCTCCAGGTCAGCCAATCATAGAATGTAGTCACTAGACTTTATTATGTTCACAGGAGCACGATTTCCAGACTCTTGCAGCGGTACCAGCATCATGTTTGGTTCAACGTTCTGGCCAACCTAGGATCACACAGCAGCCCAAGATCGCTACATCTAGGTACTTCACCTGAGAAACCAGAGCATGACAGCAACAGAAACAGCATCAAATGTCCAATTAAGGTTTTCGACAAATATCAATAAAGACAGTCAGAAACCGTCTCCATGATAATGGCTAACGCGCCATATGTCCTTATGACACACTGTGAGATGCCGGCATCGACTTACTAGGGTCCGATGGTGCACAATGAATAAATGCTTCCCGTAATGTATTTCCGTAGTGAAGTTTTTCATTGGCACGACAACCTTCGGCCGCACACAGCTCGTGCTAATCTGGTTGTACACATCACCAGATTTGAAACCAATAGATTATTTGTTGGATAATTTGGATAAACGAATGCACGGTCGTCATCTTGCGCCGCAGACTCTGCAAGCACTGCAGTAGACTCTTGAGCAAGAATGGGGGAGCATTCTGCATGGTCATATTCTTTGATTGATCTAGTCTAAGCAAATGGTAGGTGCAACAACATATATTTACTTTGACGTGACGTCATTGTGGACTTGTGATAAATTTTGACATTTAAATGAACTTTAAAGCTTGATCAACTAGCGTGTCAAATTTTATGTAAATAAATGATGCTTATTTTTGTATTTCAAATGATGTTGAAAATTTTGAAGTAAATTTTTTTTTTTTCATATGTTGCGTTTCTCTTTTGAAAATTATACATCGAAAAAATAATCCATAGTCCCCACATATCACATGATATAAAACAGTGACAAAAATGCACTAAAATGTACCTGATTAAATAAACAATCATCACAAAAATTACAGTGACTAGAAATGTTTATCCATCAATATTGACAATGTATTTATAACAGGTGTCAAAATTTGAAAAATATGCATGGTCCCGTGGATTATTCACATGTATATGAGTGTACAACTTTTACGATAAGTAGAAACACATTAAATTAAAAATTGCATTCAATACATGAATGTTTCGGATAACAAGACAGTATTATACGTTATCAGTAACAGTGCTGTTGTCCGATTTCACACGATGACAGTCGTTACCTTACATCGAACGACTAATACGGATAATGATTTGTCGTAAAAGTAAGCATGGTCAACATGTGCTCGCTACTACTGAAAACTAGCTAAAGTAGCCACTGTTTGTTGAATATTGTCGCTCAAGAAAAAAAATCAGATATTACACTCCTAACAGCTTCCAAAATTACTGCCTACAATGAAATGACGGTTTATTGATTTTCATTGATGTCGAATTACGGTTAAAAAAGAGTATGCTCCCTTGACTTGTCGAAACATTGTTTAATTTGAGTTTCAAAATAATGAAACTATGAACAAAGATATCTTTTGGATATTTTTGTTGTTTCTTTTTCTGACTCCATAACGAAACTCCACAACTCCTTTTATTCCTTGTTCAATAAAATCTTGATTGTATTTTAAAACTGTTTTGTACATTTTAAGTATTAATCGAAGAAGTAAAAGAACATATAAAAGGGGGAGAATAAGAAATATGTCTATGAATGCAAACCGGGTATCCCGATCCGAAATCTGCAGAGGGGTCCGAATCCCACGGAGCAATTAATGAACAGTTTGTAACTGTGGGGATGTAAAAAAGGGATCCGATTCCAACGGCGCAACTGCTCGGATTTGGATCGGAATACCTGGTGTGGAATGACAGACATAATAATTGTAAAAAAAGGAGACAAATACATTTTAACACGAATGACTACATTGAAAACTTATGAGTAACAATAAAAACTCCATAAAAACCGTTAACCGTTTTAATGCAAATTAATTAATAGGTTATTTAAATAAAAGTTATTTTCTGGATATATGGTCTCAAAACAGGTTTAATTCTATCGGTACCTTTTTCAGAGTATTTGTATATTGAATTTTACCGTGTAATGCTCGCCACTCATCGTACGTGCGTCGTTCGTTGTATAGTACTTCGTACGTGCATTGTTCATTCTACATGCGTGTATCGTCATGGGTTTGAATTTAAGTTCTATGATACAAACGTTGGTAAGAATTTGTTTATAAACATATATATATTGCTTTATAAATCTGAATCTAGTTTTAAACGTTTAGGTATAAAATTAGGAATCAAACTTCCATTACAGTTTTTATACCATGAGTATTCACAAAGAAATATTTTACACCTACTGCAGTGTATTCAAGAAATATAAAATTTAACTAAATACTTGCAATCGTTCTATTTTTTTTTATTAGTATTCGCATTTGAAATTTATGCACCAAAACAGTTATTATTATGAACAGAAATTTTAATAAGAAAGATAACAAATCAGGTTCTCTTCATATTTATATTCAAATAATCATGTTTTAACAGCTGGCATAGGAAATGAGTAAATGTGAAAAAAAATACTAAGCTTATGTTATGTGTACATGAAAATTATTATTTTTTTTTTAATTAACAGCTATAGTAGAGAAATATGAAAAAAAAGCTTGTGTACCCCCTGTTTGTAAATATCATGTCAGATAAAATATATCATAAAATACAATTTAAATGTGATAGACATGGGTTAGTTGAGACAGCTTTTTGAATCGTTAATGCGTTTATAACTAGCAGTTTAATCATTGCAATTGGAGCATTCATGTGAAACAGAAGTAGAATAATCTGTTTCTTAGAATATATAAATGATAGTGGTGCCAATCTTTTAACGCCAGATGTTTTAAGATTTTGTGGAGAAAAAAAAAGGGAAACAAATATGACAAAAAGACTATTTTCAGGTGATAAATGTTGGTACATACTTTTAGTTTATTATTATTGAAGAAATCACATACCAATGAATTCCGGGATTCAAAATGACAGCTTCGATTAATTCTCTCAGTTACAGACAGGTAAACAGAGAAATGTATCCCCTAAAAAAATGATATCACAAATTAAATAATACAGGGACCAATCAAAATCGCCATTACAAACAAATTGCATTAAAACTAAATGCTTATTTGAAGGGATTCATTTTAATTCACAGAATATTCTTTATAAGGTAAGGAAAATATAAATAAAAAAAAGTAACGCACGGGAACTATTCATTGAAATAAGTAATAATCATGTTATTATGATCAATGTAAAAAAGATACAAACAGACAAAACCATTGCCAAAAAGAAATACGAAGAAATTAAAGACAAATGCGTTAACAATAACAAAACATTAAATCGAAAACATAAAGATTCAGCAGGGCAACCCCATAACAAAATCTGGAAATGAACTCGGGTGCTCTTGAATTTATCACTCGTCAATTAGTTTTTTGTATCCCTATTTATTTTCGATATATTTTAATGATAACGATTGCAAAAATCATCTTAGAATATTTCTTTAAGATATATTTACATTCTTTCTTTCCAACTTTCAACAGGAGCACGTTTATTTTTTCAAAGCCAATCAAATTCATTTGAAATGACTACTGTGGACAATTCTTATGCCTCCATCAGAGTTTCGACAGTTGTAGAGAACTATAGGCCTTCTCCTATGCAGACACACCGTATTTAATTTTTACATTAGTCTATTACTGAACAGCATTACCCGTTTTTGGAAGGTAATCACACGACTACAAAATCAAATTCGCATATGTATTCTCTCGACACGCTTGGAATTAACAATTGAAGCCTTGATGAAGAGGTCTTAATTTGCAATATAGAATGCCCTGAGAGTGTTGTGTCTACAATGACCAAAGCCGAGAGCAAGAGGAAGTAACTCATCAAGAGAATGCGGATGGAACAAGTGTGACAAGTATTCATTTCTTTCAGAGGAATCTTTGAACGAATTAAACAAAGATTCAACATGTTAGATGTTTTTTATCTTATGATTATGTTTGTGAAAATAATATAAAAAAAGATGTAGAATTTCATTTCATTTCAATTTCTAATCGAAACGTTCGTAATTAAAGTAAAAACGCATTTACTTTTGTAATGCAACATTTCATAAAATGGTTTCCGAATGATAATTTTATAGACCTTATGGTTTTTCATAATACTTTCGCCCGATTGTGCAACCGTGCTGCTACGATACATTTATCTCCATTAACAATTTTAGCAGTGTTGTCATTTTAACGGTATTTTAAACATTGCAATATAAGCGGCTAGCCATAAAACCAGGTTCAACCCACCATTTTTTCTTAAAATGTCCTGTACCAAGTCAGGAATATGGCAATTGTTATCAAATAGTCCGTTTCTATGTATGTTGGCGTTTGTTTTTGTTGCAGTTCAGTGTTTCTGTTGTTCCGTTGTTTTCCTCTTATAGTTGATGTGTTTCCCTCGATTTTAGTTTGTAAACCGGATTTGTTTTCGCTTAATCGATTTATTACTTTTGAACAGCGGTATACTACTGTGGCCTCAATTAGCCACGTTTACATACACATATTTCTGCATGTGACCTATAAGTTGTTAACCTCTACATCATTTGGTCTCTGGTGGAGAGTTGTCTCATTGGCAATCCTACCACATCTGTTTATTTTTTATATTAAATGCATATCGAGTGGAAAAACATATGTTAAACGCACATTTGAAGACAAATACACAGGAATACAATTTTACAATGAGTATAAACTTACATGACTGAACCGCTTGAAGCAAAAGTACAACAGCACAAAATTAATGCAAATTCACGCTATGTGTATTTTGTGCATATGAAAGCAAAATTATAAATTCTACGTAGGTTTTTTTTTGTATCCTTAACTACGAAGCAGGTTTATCGTTTTTGATCCGTTCGTCCGTCTGTAAATGGTTCGATAGCACAATTAATTTGTAGTGAACTTCTTTTGAACACTAAAAGCAAATTAAAAACATCGCACCTGCGCTTTCTCGATAATGTTTTAACAATGTGATGTACTACTTATGGGACATATCATATAAAAATTATGGAAAATTTCATCCGCTCTATCTAAAAAAAATATGGACAATTTCATGCTGAGGGTTTCTTAAATTCAGTTTAACAGCTTCAGACATACTAATATTTTTTAACATTTTCCACTTGACCAAATCACTTCTTTACCTTAAAATTCATGATCCAAATTCAAGTAACAAACTGTCCACACTAGGGAAAATCATAGGGCGATAATTGTGTCATCAGGTCAAATCATCTTGGTTTCCGAATGATAAACAAATTACTGTAACTGAATACCACATTACTTGGATACATATGTTCCGATATATAGTCATGTGCACATGTGAAAGGATTTGAAGATTTTGACGTCTTCTAGATAGAGGTTAATGCAGGAATGGAGATACCGATCCTTATCTATTTGTACATCACAGTCTATGAACAGGGTTATAGAACTATGCTACACAAGCTATTACACTGAAATACGTATATAAAACGTGTTTCTGGGTAATAAGTCTGTATTTTTATATGGGATTTCAGCAAAATATGCACACACCGATCTGATGAGTGACATTTTTTAATTGATTGTCTACAGTTTGCTCTAATTGTGTACTTTTACACGAAAGACCCAGATTAGGGAAGGATTGATCGTTCTCAAACATACATAAAATCGCCACATTCTTCATGTGTCTGTCTTCAGCTAGGAGATTGTCAATTTATCCGCTTTTTTTCTTTTGGTAGTTAAGATATTTGTCCATTTCGAAAATAAGGTAATATCACTTGACTATTAATTTCAATCTTGGAAACATACCTTCTTATTATATCCAATGTGTATTTAACGAAAATACGCCCCTGGTAAAAAATTACTTGGACCCATTGCATATTAACATTTACATACATAGCATGCTCGTGTAAATTCTCACCATGTGAACGGGGCTTGTTAAAACGGGTTATACATATTCCATAATATCAAACGAGAGGTGAAAGATACCAAAGAGATATTCAAACTCGTAAATCTAAAATAAACTGGCAATGCCATGGCAAAAAACAAAAACGACGAAAAGACAAACAGTACACAAAACACAACAAAGAAAACTAAAGACTGTTTCACAATAGCTTTGATTCCTGATAATATTGATGTTAATAATTTAGGAAGAGGTTTCGTGGAGCACTTTGAAGACCCAGCAACATAACGTTGTTTCTAATGACACTTATGTAATTTAGGTATCCAATACAGTGAAGGCAGATCCAGTTCTTCATCTTTAGTTGAAATTCCATAAGAACATAAAACAGACCTATGCTTTTCCAGGATTTCCTCCTTGGTAAGTATCGTGGGGGTATATGTTGAGTTTCTAAGTGAATTGTCAATACCGAATACCTTTATCAAGCAGTTTATGTAATATAATTTACATACGAACACGATGTTGTTTGGGGCTTTATATGCTAGGACATGGTCTGTTTTTTTGTATTTATTAGCTGACAATGCGGTATGGGTTTTGCTCATTGTAGAAGGCCGTACGGTGACCTATAGTTGTTAACTTCTATGTCATTTGGTCTCTGTTAGAGAGTTGTTTCATTGGTAATCATACCATATCTTCGTACTTTTATATACAATTATGTTATCGTTTTGCAACCCATCCTGAAATTTCAGGGATTTTGTATAATCACTGAACTGATTAATGATTTTAAAAAATCCTTGATTTCGACTAGGGATTTTACAAAATCACTGAAATAATTAAGATCTTTTTCACAGACTCTCTGATTAAATTTAGAGAATTTGTAAAAAATAAAAAAAATCTTTTTGATTAAAAAATTCTTTTAGAAAAATGCCTTCAGCAGTTACACTCAACAGGTTTGAGGTTAATTTAGCCTTTTATTTATTTATACTAAAAAATAAGTGAGCAGTTTTCACTAAACAACTGACATACTGTAGAAAAATGGCTCAGAAACAGATGTCTGTAAATCATTTGCAAACTTACACACAAAAGTTACTTCAAATGATTAAGGGAAAATTAATATGTAACATATAGAACCGGGAAAACTATGAGGAAATTTTGGAACTTATTGCTAAAGAGCCACAGAAGGAAGACAAACACGCTCTTATTATTAACTTGTATAAAAGTAAGTTAATGTGTATTATTGTGTTTCTGTGATTACTGAAAAGTATAAAACTAATTATCTCAAATTTTATAATTAAATATAAAGACAGTACTTTAGAGTGATTTCCGTCATAAGAGAAGAAATAAAGGCAACAGTAGTATACCGCTGTTCAATAGTCATATAATCGATTAAGAGAAAACAAATCCGGGGCACAAACCAAAACCGAGGGAAACGAAACACACCAACTATAAGAGGAAAACAACGGAACAACAGAAACACTGAACTGCAACAAAAACAAATGCCAACGTTCATAGAAACGGACTATTTGATAACAACTGCCATATTCCTGACTTGGTACAGGACATTTTAAGAAAAAATGGTAGGTTGAACCTGGTTTTATGGCTAGCCAAAACTCACGCTTATATGGCAATGCTACAAATAACGCTAACATGACAATATTACGTGACAAGAATACAGAACAAATAAATGCAAGAACACTCAGGACAGAGAATCATATAAATGAATAATATGATAGTACATTACAACATGTAAACCACAGAATAACAACGGACACTTCCCATGAATCCACGACATTACACCAGGACACCACAAACTAAATATAAACTGTGTGTTACACGAATGTATGAACGACACAAAAAGTGACGTATTTTTTGTGACGTTTATATTATCACAGGTAAATTTCTAAAAATAGAATAGATTTGTTTTATTGTAGACACTTACAAGAATATAAGATTGAGTTTGCAATGATGTTACTTTATGTATTTTCTAACCATGACAAGATTATTATGGAATTGTGTTTGTAATAGTGTAACTGTTTGTATTTTCTAACCATGTCGGTTTTTCTTCTAAATCAAAACTGTGTATTATAAATAAAACAAATCCTGTGAATATAGTTGCTTTAAACTAAACATCATATAAATGAAATAGCTGATTAATTATCTGAACTTTTACATACATATAGAAAATAAAAATAAAATAACTGTAATATAAGGCAAGATCATGTAAGACCAAACAGTAAACACACTTGAAAACAAACAACATAAAACAAAAACACTGTAGACGAACCACGAGTAACTCGACTATACTGACAAATAAGACTTATGTGAAATGTACCGAAAATACAAAATTCAAACCACAAACGATAAGACACAATATCCAACAAGACTTACAAAAGACTTACACATCCAATAGATCAACCAATTCGTGATGATGTCCATAAAATTTACGGAGTGTCACTTTTAATCTTTCCTCCTCATAACTCTGTTGGAGCAGTTTATGCGTAAGGAGCACACTTCTGTATATGAATTCTGTATATTGTGAACATGCACGAGCATAACGTATCAACTGAGATATGTAAACACCATACGATGGGGCAGAAGATATGTTACTGCTGAGAAATGGGAAGTTGATAATTTGGAAGTTGAAATCATCCCGTTTGTAATAGATTTTAGTGTGAAGTCGTCCATCTGTGTCAATATTGAGGTAAAGATCAACTTTTGAAGCAGTCCATCTAGTATCAGGAGTATCCTTAATTTCAAGTTCACTGGGATATATCAAATGTAAGTAATGACTGAAATATGGGTTATTCAGTGATAGGACATCATCAATATATCTGAAAGTAAAATTAAAGAATTTCGCAAGGTGCTTTTTCGTTTTGTCTTTTAGAAGGTTCTGAATGAATTCTGCTTCATACATGAAACATAAAAACATAAAAACACATATGCAAAGAATTAGAAATTGATTGGTATAGGCTATGCAATCCAGTGTCAAATATTACAAACATATCAGGACGAGAGCATCTTATTGTGACATGAAAATTGATATATAAAAAGCTAATAAGTGTTGTATTATTAATTTGCAGCCTACAAAAGGCATTCATATTCACAAAATAGTAATAATTAAAAGAAAGACTACAGATAATATAGGTAAACGTACTTTGTTTTGTACTTGCATTTCTATGAATAGGTATCTTCCCAAGCAAACGTAGGCCATTTTAACCATTTTTATATGCTTTACTTACTTTGGTCATATCTCAGATATTGTTTTAAACATGAATTTATCACAGTGACAAAACTTCAAATACGATTTTATACTTTCTCCACTCTTTAGATCCAAATCAAATTAAAAGTAAAGATTTGTTTAATGTAGGTATGAAGTTCTTCAATGTGGAGATGTGAAAAAAAATTCGTAAAAAACGGTATTCTTTAGCTAAAGATATCAAATGTTATGTATGTCTTTAAGACATGTACAACATAGTGCAGAACATTCGCTTATCAATACGTCATGGTGGTATGGACAAAATGATAAAAGAGGCAAATAGAAAGTATGCAAATATTTCATACGAAGCTTTAGAACTTTATAAGGAACTTTGCGAGGAATGCCAATTAAAAAAAACGTAGAACTGCTAGTAAATGCATTGTCGTTAAGCCTACAATAAGCAAAGAGTTCAATTCCTGAGGACAGGTTGATTTGATAGACATGCAATCATTCAAATACAATGACAATAGAATTTTAATGGTATACCAGGATCATTTTACAAAATTTGTTATTCTAAGCCCACTTACATCAAAACGTGCATATGAAGTATCAATGCAAATACTTGATATCTTCCTTCTTTTTGGTGCTCCGAACATTCTTCAAGGTGATAATAGTGGCGAATTCACTGCAAACATATTTAGTGAGCTTAAAAATTTATGGCCGAAATGTAAAATTGTTCACTGTAAACCTCGACACCACCAGAGTAAAAGCAGTGTTGAGCGAACTATTGCCGATGTCAAGGATATGGTTATCACATGGATGCGAGATAGTCATTGTAAAGACTGAACTGTTGATGTCAAATTTGTACAATTTAAGAAGAACAGAAGTCACAATTCAGGCATAAACAGAGCTCCATACAAAGCTATGTTTGGGGTAGATGCAAAAGTTAGACTAACATCATCCTCACTCCCAGATTAACTTATAGCTAAATTGATAGCGAAGAGCGTTTGTCAGATTTAGCAAACATGGAGCTCAATATAAATACTAATGACGAAATCACATGTACAACTGATGATGAAAAAATGGACATTTCTGAACCAAACTTACTGAACCGATATCTGATATGCGTGATGTATGTCAAGCAACTGCATTGAATGCAACTTCGTGTTCTACATGTAAAAATAACTGTACGTGGTTTATGTGGAAAATTGGTCATAATAGCAGAGTTTCCGTAAAAGTAATTTGCTTTCTGTGTGATACGGAAACGGTAATTGAAAATGAACGTGCAAACGCTTCTCAATCAATGGAAAACAAGCCAATTGTATGTTAAGTCGGTCTAATAGAGTTTTAGAAGAAGTAGACATTGGATGTAATGCTGTTATTCCTATCCCAGGAATCGTAGAAAGGGTGACCCAAGAAATATCATGGCAATTGTCCATGGAAAGTCAGAGAAAGGTTATGGTCTTGCTACCAAACATTGCATTTTGTTAGGTTCATACACTAGAAACTAGTTTGAACCCACTGAATCCCTGTTTCCGAGTCCGTCGGCTGTATCTATTGACTATTTCATATCTTTTCGACAAGCAGTTAAACTGTCTTCCATTTGTGATGGACAAAGTGTTTTAAACTGTGAATGTTCTGGAAATAATAGATGTGAGCGCCTGTCGAAAAGCAGGGCAATTGTGTAACAGTAGATGTCACCCAAACTTAATTAATATGAAAACAATAAGTAAATTGTAGTCATCAGTTCATATTTAGAAATAAAGAGATGTGGTATAATTGCCAATGAGGCAACTATCCCCCAAAGTTCAAATGAAGTGGATGTAGGCAAATATAGACAACCGTACGGCCTTTAACAATGAGAAAAACCCATACCGTATAGTCGGCTATAAAAGGTTTCGACATGAAAAATATGAAACAATTCAATAAATAAAACTTACAGCCTTATCTAAAACAAAGCAATTTACGAAAAACACATATGACAGACTTTAACCAATGACAACCCCTGAACTACATGCTTCTGACTTGGGACAGGTACATATAAAATGTGGCGGGGTTTAACTAGTTTGCTGGCACCAAGCCCTCCACCTAACCTGGGACATTGGAGTAACAGTACAACATAAGAACAAACTATAAAAATCAGTTGAAAGTGGTTAACTCATCAGATCTATACAAAGCAGAAAACATTTAACGAAAACACAGACCGGACGTAGAAGCGTATATGCCTTTTATCCATAATCACTGTACACTTATTTTAATTAGTAGTGCTTATTAAAATATATATATATATATATATATATATATATATATATATATATATATATATATTTCATAATCAATGGTTTATTTATATAAAGAAAAACATTTCTAATATCAAGTTTAAACTTGTAATCAGGGATTTTACAAAACCAATAGCAATATTTTTAGTGATTTCACGAAATCCCTAATAATTTTAGGGATTTTACAAAATCACTGAAACTGTTAGTGATTTTACAAAGTCACTGTTATATATATGTAGGACTCTGAACCGCGATGGTACTCCGAACCGCGATGGTCACGCTGATGTGCGATGGTTGGACGCTGAAGTGCGTTTTTGATCACGCTGAAGTGCGATGGTGGCATTGTGACGGTATATTGGTGTTAGTAACGCAGAAGTGCGATGGTGGTAACGCTGAAGTGCGATAGACTACATAAACTATATTTTCAATGCTTTTTATGTCGATGTAGAAGTCAATGTGTTTTTTAGAAGTAGTTTGTCGGGTTTTAAATTTGAAAAAGGGAGCTTATAAACTTTTAATACTACAGAAAACGGGAAGTTCTAGATGGAGAGGGGAAAGTTAACCTTCTGTAGTGGATTTTTTTTTCTCGAAATCTACGACAGGTTCTTTTTTACGTACAATGGAGAGTGGCATTGTCTTAATACACACGGGTCCGCAGACAGACTATTCGTAATAGACATTTCCGAAAAATCGTCTACACAGACACTTACACCGACACCGATACCTACACTGACTACAAAAATATAGGGACCGTATCAAAATGTCGAAACATATTGAATGAACGACCTCGTAAAACTTGGTTGCAGATATAAAAAAATACTTTCTGTATTTTTATGTCTTTCCACTTTTCGGTGGAAAGACCTATTGTATTTGTTCTGATTATTAGGTCTTTCCACTTTTCTGTGGAAAGACCTATTGTATTTGTTCTGTTTATTATTAGGTCTTTCCACTTTTCTGTGGAAAGACCTATTGTATTTGTTCTGATTATTAGGTCTTTCAACTTTTCGGTGGAAAGACCTATTGTATTTGTTCTGATTATTAGGTCTTTCCACTTTTCGGTGGAAAGACCTATTGTATTTGTTCTGATTATTATTAGGTCTTTCCACTTTTCGGTGGAAAGACCTATTGTATTTGTTCTGATTATTATTTTTTTTTTCTTCTTCCGCCACTTTTATTTCTTGCGTATAAATTTTGTTTCGCAAGATGTCGCTTAGATGTTTGGTATATGATATCGAACAGTATATGCGCCTTTGAAATTCACCCTGCGTAACCGAATACTTTTCTTTGTAGGAGTTATCTCCCCGAACACTGTTTTCCTTGTGACTGCATCTCCTCTGTAACCGTAAAAGAAAGCGACAAATTTATTTTATAAAATTGCTCGTTATATCCTTCGCATGATTTGTCCTATTTTCACCGAAGCGATATGAACACTCCATATGAGAGTTATTTCCCCTTATGCGTTTGTTATTAGTGATATGCATTTCTATCTTGTAAACAATAAGTGATAGAGACCTAGGATCTTTTGATTTGAGGTCCTTGGTCCAAAAAAAAGAAAATAAGGTCAAGGTCATATTTTAAATTTTGATTTTGGCTTATTTTCACTTCTTTTCAAAAACCGTATAAGATATCGACAAGATATTTTTACTAAATTGTAAGTTGCGACATGTCGTAACACATAAATTTTGGTTGAAATGGTACGCTAACATTAAATTGGAGTTTTCTCCCCTCTTATGTTAAAAATTAGGCGTAAAGTGATATAACTCATTAACCATATATAATTAAGACCTATGGTCTTTTGATTTGAAGCCCTCGGTTTATGACCTTGAAATTGAGCTAAAGGTCATAGGTAAATTTGACGTTCTAGATGTTGACCTTTGCTTTTTCCTCGTTAGTATACGTGATAAAGCCATAGGACTTTTTGCATTACGTTGCAAGCCACTTGACCATGGAAAAGCCAACCGGAAGTGACCTTGTGTAAACCGGAAGTAGCTATTTTTTGTACTTATTTAATGTAAAAGTATATTAAACCATATATTTTTGGAATCAGTATCAAGTAAACTATCAAATGAAACCGGAAGTGAGATATTTCAAACCGGAAGTAACAATTTATCTCCCTTATTTTGAAAAAAATGTATAGAAACATTGTATTTTTGGAATCAGTGTACAATAAACTATCATTAGACGCTGAATATGATATTTTAAACAAAATTTTAATAGTTTTTATATCAAAATAGATCTTTATGGGTGAAAAGACCTTCAATTGTTCTCTGAACAATTGGTTTTTAATTATTTTTTTTTCTTCTTCCGCCACTTTTATTTCTTGTGTATAAATTTTGTTTCGCAAGATGTCGCTTAGATGTTTGGTATATGATATCGAACAGTTTATGCGCCTTTGAAATTCACCCTGCGTAACCGAATACTTTTCTTTGTAGGAGTTATCTCCCCGAACACTGTTTTCCTTGTGACTGCATCTCCTCTGTTACCGTATAAGAAAGCGACACATTTATTTTATAAAATTGCTCGTTATATCCTTCGCATGATTTGTCCAATTTTGACCGAAGCCATACGAACACTCCATATGAGAGTTATTTCCCCTTATGCATTTGATATAAGTGATATGCATTTCTATCTTGTAAACCATAAGTGATAGAGACCTAGGATCTTTTGATTTGAGGTCCTTGGTCCAAAAAAAAGAAAAAAAATAAGGTCAAGGTCAGAGGTCAAGGTCATATTTTAAATTTTGATTTTGGCTTATTTTCAATTCTTTTCAAAAACCGTATAAGATATCGACAACATACTTTTACTAAATTGTAAGTTGCGACATGTCGTAACACATAAATTTTGGTTGAAAGGGTACACTAACATTAAATTTGAGTTTTCTCCCCTCTTATATTAAAAATTAGGCATATAGTGATATAACTCATTAACCATATATAATTAAGACCTATGGTCTTTTGATTTGAAGCCCTTGGTTTATGACCTTGAAATTGAGCTCAAGGTCATAGGTAAAATTGACGTTCTAGATTTTGACCTTTGTTTTTACCTCATATGTATACATGATAAAGCTATGGTACTTTTTGCATTACGTTGCATGCCACTTGACCATGGAAAAGCCAACCGGAAGTGACCTAGTGTAAACCGGAAATAGCTAATTTTTGTACTTATTTAATGTTAAAGTATATTGAACCATATATTTTTGGAATCAGTATCAAGTAAACTATCAAATACAACCGGAAGTGACATATTTCAAACCGGAAGTAACAATTTATCTCCCTTATTTAGTAAAAAATGTATAGAAACCATATATTTTTGGAATCAGTGTACAATAAGCTATCATTTGACGCTGGATATGATATATCAAACTAAATTTTAATAGTTCTATATCAAAATTGATCTTTATGGGTAGAAAGACCTTCAATTGTTCTCTGAACAATTGGTTTTTAATTTCTTATATAAGTTTTTATTCGGAATCGGCGCTAGAAACACTGAATGCTTTAATTAGCTTTGGATTATTTAAAGTATGAATTTGTGATATTCCATCTGTTTCTTTTCAATCATTCAAACGGAATACAGTGTTGCGGTAGAATATACAATTGGCGAATTGAATTGCTAGAAAGCATTCGGAACATAAATACAGTATCTTATTTCTTAAGAAGCAAGCATATAGTAAATCAATGTAAATCAACAGGTCTTAGGATTTGTAATGGACGTTTCGGAGACTCAAGTATAGAATAAAAAAGATTGTTGTGTAAAATTCCACCAAAATAAAATGCAAAAAATAAAACATAACTGCAAAAAGTAAAAAAAGAATTGCAAAAAGTAATAAAGGTATAAAAAAATTTGCCGAAATTCCCCAAAATAAAAAACTAAACACAAGATAAAATTTTGACCCCCCCTTTACAAAAAATATATGTATATTAAAATTATACATGACAACGCACAGCAACATCAGTGTTGAATTCATGTGAAGTTGAAGTTCTTTATAAGAATTCTTCAGTTTTATACCCAGGTATAAAAATTAGTAAAGAAAAGACAATAAATACGACTTCATGATGTTATTTTCAAAACCGGTGTAAAATTCCGTACACCCCTGATAACGCTAAGATAACACATGCTATCATCTATATATTTATACGTTCTGTTTCATGCTATAAAATACTTTACACGTTCCTGTTTCTGGTTAAAGTTTTACTAATTTACACAAAGCACCCCCCCCCCCCCCCCCTTTACAAAGTACAGACTTAAGATCGGTTAATTCTCAGCTACTAAACAGTGCTAATAAATAAGCAAATCATTCAAACTAAAAAGTTTTATACAGGATTTAAAATGTAAATTAGAAAAAAAAAATATATATAATGTAAATGCCTGTGGTCGTTGTACATATTGAGATGACCCCTTCTGAAAAAGGTTACCTGTAGGCATTGATGTAGGTGTAAGCGTCGGTATCGAATAGTTTTCGAAAATGTCTAATATGATATTACGGTAAACGAGGAACTCATGATGGGAACAAAGTCAAGATAAATATTAACGCAGAATTATGTCCACAGACAGAAAATCAAAGAGGACGATCTTTCAACAGTTTGCAACTGTAACTTAGGACATATATAGACAAAAATGGATGCAAATTTATACACTAACTATTTAAAAAATCTACTCTTCATAATAATTGCACATCTGCAGATTTTAACTAGTCATCTCACTTCATAAAGACCATCGCACATCAGCGAATGGACCATCGCATTTCGGCGCAGACCATCGCACTTCAGCGTGACCATCGCACTTCAGCGTCCCCATCGCACCTCCGAGTCCTACATATATACCATATGTTAATATAACAAGTTGTATCCATAGTAAGGAATTTATTTCTGGTTTGAGACAGGTTTGTTCAAATGTTGCGAGTTTAGATTAGTTTTATGAGTAGACAATCAGAAGAGTAACACTAAAAACCAGTTGAGAAAAAGCACTTTCATAAAATACAAGACAAAGAACGATACAGCTACAAGTAAAACAATACGAATACAAAAGATTACGTATCAAAGATTGCCTGCAATTAATGAAAATTTATTCAAAATGTTTTGAGTTTTTTATATGTCCTCTTGCATTACAATTTCTCTGTACTTCTACTACAGCCACAACACGAATGAAACAGAAAAACATGAACGTGTGGAATGGTCGAAGTAAACTTAAGTATCGAATTTCAATGCAGATAGAAAAATAAGTTGAACACCACAGTGAAGTGGTGTTTAAAAATAATATACATGTAAATCGATAAAATTCCTCAAACAATTTATGCAATGGTATTGAGGTTGCAACAACAGTACCAATGAAATAATTACTTTTAGTACTAATAAATTTATTAAGTCAAAGCCAAAATTTGACGGACTATAACGTTAAACCCTATTGAAGTTTAGTACATTTGTTAAGTTATCAAGGCACTAGAATAGTATAATTTTATAATTCAATTTCATTTACAATAAGTCCGAAAAAATATAATCCCTCATAATTTAAAAATTTATGTAAACATAAAGTGGTTTTGTACTGAATGAGTATAAGCTAACAGAACATAATAATCCACACAGAAATGAAAATTAATAAGTCATGTCGAAGGTCCTGATTAGTCTTTTTTTGCATTACGATTACCTTGGGAAATTCCAGTATCATGGTATGAAAGAGGGCAACGATAACGTTTTACCAAACTTTGATTGAGAATTCACATCTAATTCACGAAACTACTTATTTTTTTAAGGCTGGGTTTAAACGTCAAGACAGAAAAGTATTCTTTTTATCAGATAAATGATCTCCAACCAGAGCAATTTTCTTTTAAGATATACTCTCAGCTCGTAAAAATATACTGTCATACTCTCCCTATATATACAATATTTAATTAAGTATTTGGTTTCTAAACTGTTGTGTCATTGGGATGCTGTTTCATCGGCAAAATATCACATATCCTTTATATCTCTTTCGTAATGTTGCTTATTCATTACACTTGAAACCAGTAAAAGTCTGAAATGGCCTATATCTGTACTCGACTGTACTGATTTTTACTCGACCAGTCAGAATCGGTCTGAAATTTACTGGATATTACTCGACCCCAATCTTAACCATACTCTACTGTACTAATTTGAACTTGAACTTTATCTTTGCCATTGAAAAAAGTCTGAACTATTACTCGACCAGTCTGAAACAGTCTTAACCCATTCTCGACCTATATCGACCAGTTCTCGTCCTATTTTGTCAGTCTAAACCATACTCGACCAAAGGTCTGAACAATACTCGATAAGTCTGAACCATACTTGACCAATAACTTCTACTTTGTTTTAATTTTAACTGTTTATATAACTACCTTTTTAACTGATATGACAACAGCCACAATTAAGTAAAGATATATTTACAGATTTTAACATCCTTACATGATTATTAGATTTATCAAATCAAGATAGTCAAATTATCAAATTTTTAAGCCTGAGTCTTGGTAAAAGAAAAAGACTGAATTTATTATATATATATATATCTAAAAGGGATAACAAAATTAAGAAATGATTAAAGTTATTCTTCTGATCAGAGGTAGACTATACAGAAATACCTCCTGCTTGGGGCACACTCTTCTTCTATTGCATGGATATCCTTCCAATTATGGAACACCACATACAGTTGTGTATGTGTATTGAAATACGTCACACAATTTTAAAACGTATTTATACTAATAAATTTAAAATCTAAAAACACTTTTATACAGTATCAATATGGGGAATAAATTTTAAAATTTATATATGTATACGTATAAATTTAAAATCTAGGAGGATACTTTTTACAGTAAAAGTTAAGCGAATATAAGCTTAAAATCTAAAGGATACTTTATACGGTATAAGTTAAGCGGGAATAAGCTTAAAATCTAAAAGGAGACTTTATACAGTATAAGTTAAGCGGGAAGAATACCCTGTCTCTCCTTGTTTATCTGTCTTTATACATACAAACAAAAAAATGTTTTTGGCAGAGCACTGTTCAGTAGCCACTTTATATACAATGTCAGTTGATAATCATCACCATGTATGATATATCTGAGTGAGAGCTTTAATAGTCTGATTCTGTGTGTATGAAGTTTATAACATAGACTTGCCGAAAGATTATGGATATTGATAATGTCCTCCTTCTTGAATAATGCAAAGAAGTGGCTACAGTCGATCACAAGCTGTACAATATCTTGTTTATTTGAGAAATTGTTTTTCCAAGTTTGTGGCCCAATGATGTTTATTGTATACATTTTCAGTTCTTGAAAGGCTTCTTTTCTTTGCCTAAATAGAGCCGGACAGTCTAGCAAGAAATGAATCACGTCTTCATCGCTGAATCCACAGCATTTACAAGTTGGTGTTTCCTTTCCTCCAGAATATTTATATTTTAGACTTTGTAAATGATATGTTCCAGTAATTAGACGTGCTTTTATAGTGCCTTTCTTTATATTCAAAATAGTTGAATTTAGACAGCTCCAAGGTGGGTGAGTGGATCCAAAGGTTAGGCAGTTTTGACTTAAATGTTTCAAAGAAGATTTTTGTGACATATCATATTTTAATTTTTGAGTCCAGAACTCTCGAATAGATGATTTGACTGTCGATTTCCATGAAAGCTTAGTGGGCAAGCATTGCTGGAGAGCAGTTATCTCTGGCAATTGATATAATAATAGAAGCGATTCGATTTTGTTAAAGAAGCTTGTTTGATTTTGCATACTCATGATTTGATGCTCATAGAAATTCCTAATTGTACTGTTTTCGCATGAAAGTACATTATGAAGAAATGACAGTTGCTTTTTTTTTTATCTATCAGTTCATTAAAGAAGTTTTCTTTTTCTGTATATTGCTCCCTACGCATTTGGCGTCGCAAGTTTCTTTGCGCAACGATTTTATCTGATTTTAGAGAGTCATCTTTACTTCCATTTTGTTTCTATAGCCAGTGTTTCTCCTTTGCGGTGTTCAAAAGGTTGATTATTTCTTGGGATCCTCTCCTTTTAGGTCCGGATAATTTCAATTTTTTAGATGGTACAGCTGTTGTTGCCGCTTGTGTTAAAGTTTCACATATAAAGACCACATCTTTTTCAGATGAGTTAGAGAGTTGTTGGTAATTATTTAGTCTGACTTCTATGATGTTTTGAAAGTTTCTAGATCGATTTTGTTCCAAACTGGTATTAGAGTTGCTGACTTCTTTTGGTTATTATACTATTTATCTCGCTCTAGAAACACTGTGAAAGTTGCTGAAACTGGAACATGGCTAGAGATGTTTTCCATAAGTCTATCGTGGATTATGTAATTGCAAAGTTATCCTTCAGTGGAGTTGTCAAGAATGTAATCGATTTGCGATGAAGCGTCCAACGCGTGGTGGAAAAAGATTTGCTTGTCTGATGGATATACGTTGAGCTTTATTTCCTTAATAAAAGATTGTAAAAGCTTGTCGTGATTGTTGCTTTTTCGGGGTGACACTAATGTTCCATTTAGATCACCTAACAATAGAATTTGATGAGATTCAGCGTATGTTGAAATAATGGAGTTTATGATATTCAGGCATTCCACATATTCAATAAGCAAGTCTTTAGAGTTATTAGATGGCATATATGCATCGATAATGCAGATGTTACAAGGATGAGTAATCTCTATAACTAGAATTATTTCATTTCCCTCGTTGATTTCTTTTATCTTATGCGATAAGTGTTTTTTCCAGGCAATTGCAACTCCACCTTTTCCTCTAGGCAAATTAAAGTTGTCGTAGGTGTCACTACAATGTATAGCATAATCCATATTTGGAAGTATTTCCCCTAGTGATTGTTTTTGACATTCGTATAGCCAGTGCTCTTGTATGCAAATGATGTCCGACGTTTTTTAAAGACTTGATAAGAACGGAGAATTCCCTTTTCCTTCCATGTTGCAAGACAATATATTTATGGGAAGTTTCTTGGACTGTCCTTCTGTTACGTCATTTGCATGTCGATAACTTCTTTTTCCACGTATGGAGCAGGCTTTGAATCTGGCTTGTGTAGAAAAAGATACTTCTCAGATTCTCCGTTGTTTGCAGACGTTCGCTCTTCGTTATGGATTGCATTTTTTGGAAGAAGATAGGTTCATTGATCTTGAGATGGAATTTTTTCTGCAGTTGAAGGACAGGAGTCATAAATCAAGGTGTTGCCTATATCCGCTGGAGATACAAAGGTTGAGTGATGTCTCACATTTGTTTGGCAATACTTTATATGTGAAGCGAGAAGCAGTTCTTTTTCTGAACTCTTTGTCTGTCCAGAGTTTAAAGGGTTTGACTTCCTAGAGGTGTTTGTCCCATTACGTTGCCTTTCATAAGTATTGCCATTTGGTTGGTAGCTACGTTGCAAGTTCACAGAGGGATTTACTACACTGGATTTTGGAATGTGTGTAGCCATGTTGTTTGAACTATTTGGTTGTTTTCTTTGTTGTTGAGAGAATGCCAGTTGACCACTCTGTGCTTGTTGCAGATGTGCAATAGGTGGAATTGTTTGAAGAGATGTCGTCATTAATGGGCTTCCAGAATGAGCAAGATGTTGATGCTGAGTTTGCATATAGTACGCAGGTGGTGGAATAGGAGGCATCATGTTATGGTTTCTAGAATGTGCGAGATTTTGTTGCTGAGTCTGCAGATAATACGCTGGCGGAGGAATAGGAGCCATACAGTTTGGATACATGTTCATCTGAGGAATATAAGCAGACGTTGGAACAGGGATTCTTGGATGAATTAAAGTAGGAGAGCGAATGTTAGGATGGTTTGTTGCTGAATGGAGCATTTGTTGTTGTTGCATTAGCATTTGTGTCTGTTGATTTATTATCATTGAGTTCATGGTCATATTTTGCATTAATTGAAATTCATTTGTTCTAAAGCGTTGCTCTGTTATCTGCCCTTGAATATTACCTAGTTGCCTGTTTAAATTTTGTTGGATGAAGTTGATCTGGGGAGAATGACGATTTTGATCAGTTGTTTGGTTTCTATCAAACTGGTTGTTGGAGTTGTCCGCAATGTGATCATTTGTCTTCCTTTGTAATTCGATTGCTGATTTCAATTTATTGAGTTCGCTCTCAAGCTTTAAGATATATGCCCTTTCATCACCGTTTTCAGTCTTGTTTTTTTTCTCTCACTTTTTATGTTGTTTTTCTTCACCTTTTTGCAGGGTTAGAGGAAGTTTGATCGCGCTTCATTGATGATAAAATTAAAAGCAGCCATTAGCATGCATAGTCCCTCTGTAAAGCCAAATTGGAGAGTAGAAAGTAAGATAATGTTGGAGAGACCTGGGAGGATGGAACTTTCAAAGAGCTTGGAGATAATAGGCGTCACTGTAATGCCTCGGTATTTGTCCATAATTGATGCATCTTTTCCAGTTGTCAATACTGGTGTAAGAATTCCAGATTTAAGATTGCCAGGGACTTTTGGTTCTTTCAGAAATTTTCCAAATAGGTTTCTGAGAAACGTTGTGACAGAGTACGGAGAGTTTTTAAGATGTTCAGATGTAATTCCAAATTCATCGGCAGCTTTTCTACTATTAAGTTTTTTTATCGCTGTAGCTACCACATCTGACGTTATATCTAGAGATTCAGAGCAGGATTGTTTCTTATATTGCTGTATGAGTGAGTGGCACATATTACAGAGTTCCTGAAAATTATTATCATAATTGTTGTCCTAAGGGATGGCCAAGTCTTCAAAGTACTGTGCAAAACATTTGGTTTGCTCATCTGTATTGTATAAATTTTGATTGTTGGAAGAGCTATAAGAAGCTTGGGTGTTGCGGTTTGCCCTATTCATTCTAATTAAACTATGAAATTTTTCTGAATCCGGGTTGTCCATCAGTTCATTAAAGAAGTTTTCTTTTTCTGTATATTGCTCCCTACGCATTTGGCGTCGCAAGTTTCTTTGAGCAACGATTTTATCTGATATTAGAGAGTCATCTTTTGATCAGAGGAAGTGTTAAATGATGAGGTTTGTGGCTCATTATGATCCAGCTCATCACTACAGTAGATTTCTTGTGTATTTGGTAGTGAAGTTTCTTTTCCAGTATCTTGCTGGTCTTGACTATTCATTATGCTATGGTCGGCTTCAGCAGTGTTAAATTGTTGATTTAAGATGAGTAAGTTCATAATCTAAGTTCCCATCATGATTAATATGATCATTGTCAGGATGACATTCTTTTTCCCTATAATTGGAATGCTGGGTTATTGGAGGAATGTTGGTAGTTTCTATTTCTTCATCAGATTTTTATATTTGGTCACTAGTTGTATTTACACTGTATAAGAGATTTCTGAGCATAAGTGACAGACAAAGTCGTTGTTATTGAGAATTTCGATAGATTGACTATTAATTCCAGCACCGTCAAAACGGACCTAGAGTACACAATTACTACATTCGATGGTTTCGTTGAGAAGAAAGTAAAACAACAAAAATACCGAACTCAAAGGAAAATTTAAAACGGAAAGTCCCTTAACAATTTGCAAAATCAAAAGCTCACACACATCAAACGAATTGAAAACAACTGTCATGTTCCTGACTTGGTACAGGAATTTCCTTATGTAGAAAATGGTGGATTAAACATGGTTTTAAAGCTAGTTAAACCTCTTACTTGTATGACAGTCGCATACAATTCCATTATATTGACAACAATGTGTGAACAAAACAAACAGACATAATAGGTAAAAATGTCATAAATAGGGGTACAGCAGTCAACATTTTGTTATTATCTCAATCACTAAAAAAACAAACAAATATGTCAACAAAGAAAAACAAAATGGCATATAGACAAAGCACATACGCAACATTGAAACACGAGAATACAAAAAATGACAACAGCACAACAACACAACAACACAATGCAGGATGTACAAGTACCGAGCCTCGTCTAAAGGATATTACCAAAAATGGACCAAACAGTTAACGTTAATAATTTACAAAGACAAATAAAAGAACACCAGAACACGTAATTAAGATGATAAACAACGTCAGTACCTAGAATCTTTACATCGAAACCATCATGTATTATTTGTGAAGTTGATACGGATTATTTATCAACAAGATCTTGGTGTCTTCCGATGAACTTTTTTTTAGAAAAAGGACGAGACGTTCTTTGACATAACCCTGGTTCATCAACTTTTTGCTCCGACACTAGTGACGTTTAACAAAGTCTGAGTAGCAGCTGCAAGCTCTAGAATACCGAATGAGTTAGGAAATGTATATCCCATATGCAGGTGAAGTTTGTATATTGCTACTAAGGTGGGGGAAATTGATAATTTCAAAATTAAAATCGTCTCGTTTGTCATAGATTCTGGTACTGAGATGACCGCTGATGTCAAATTCGAGGTATAAGTCTAAAAATGAAGCAGAGGAAGCCGTGTCTGTTGTTTCTTCAATTTCTAGTTCTGGAGGATATATTTATGGAACCCAATCAGAAAAGTTTGGATTGTTTATGGAAAGAACATCATCAATATATCTGAATGTGAAATTAAATGATCTGGCTTCTTTGATCTTCTTGTTTTTTGACAAGTGTCTGTAAGAGCGATTTGATTGCATATCGGACAGAGTTCATCTTGTTTGTATTCAGACTGATCAGTCCTATCAGAGTACCCTAGTTCTGTTGGATTTGCGAGTATACAGTTGTCAGTCAGGGTTGATGGTTTGGTTTGGCGGATGATATCTTTGTCATTCTTCGTGTCATTGGTTACAGCGCATTCACTGGAACTAGTCACAGATTTAAGGTTGGTACTGATGGAACCATTAAGTAAATTAAGAGTGTGACCTTTGGCATTTAAATCGGAGCAAAATTTGTCATGTATGACAGTTTTGTATAGGTCGAGACGAGAGCCATTGATCAAGAGCTTGCAGCCAGTGTGGTAAAAGTTCATCACACATTTGAGGTTTTTGCCTTGGGATCCATCCATTTTTCTATTGAAGACCTTGATACATGTGACTACTGCACTTCCTGCATGATCATTACTGTCACGAAATTCCCCAAAGTATAGGTTGCAGTTATTTAGAATTTGTTGGATTGTGTGTTTAGCCAGTTCATATGCGGAGGTGCTGAGTTCAACTACTAAGTTGTTTCCTGCTTTAATGGAGGCCTGGACATGAGGATTATCACAAACGAACGCCATCTTTTGGATCGCCTTATCTTTATGAAGAACAAAATCTTTATATATAGGATTTGTTTGCTGTAAATTATTGCTAGAGTTTCGACGAGTTAGTCTCTTTGGCTGGATATCCATATTTATGTGTTGGTATGAGATAATATTTCAGTTACAGTAAGGCTTACTGAATGCAGATCAAAAAGAATTTAGGTAGATGATAATCGAGCAATCAGGTCAACATGTCGTGGATACTCCCATCGTTGGAAGACCTGTCACTATACGGAAAGAATAACCGCAGCAGGCAGAGGAGTCAGCACGTCATGGATGCTCCCACCGTTGGAAGGCCCTATACTTATCTACGGACTACCCCTAATATGAGAAGTATACTATTTAAATCACAAGGACTTTTGAATCCACTAGAAAAATGATACAAGAGTTTAAAGAAAAATAGGATTTCTTTTTACCTGTAAAACACAACTGTACTGAGGTAATTAAACTTTATTAAGGTGCTTCTTGTATGCCATGTCTTACATTTTGACAAAACTTAATTAATAAATCTATATTTCTACTGAAACTTTGGAACACAATTTCTTTTCTAAAGGTTATCAAGGATTGCTATGGAAGTTCTATCATATTAAATCCTTGGTGTTACAAAACAAGGGTATCATTTTACAATTTATTAAGTTGCTTTATATACAACTTTAAAAAATATATTTACTGCGTTATTAACTAAACTGGACTGACACCATAAATTTAGAATGTAGGGCAGACGTCACAGGACAAAAACATTTTTGTATTTTGTTTTAACTATAATATATAAAAGCAATTTTGTAAACAAAAATGTATTCTAAACAAATCAATAATAATCAAATAATTGTCAAGAAAACAATTTGTCAAAGTTGCTTGTTACTTAAATCAACTGGCTTCATGTTGCCACGAAATATATCCTTAGCATTATTTAAATCATATAAATCTTCATTTATCAAGGATTTTGAACAATTACATTAACTGTAACAGGAATAAGTGTAATAAAAAGTAATTATTTCAAGATCTTTCTCTTATATATTCAAACAATTATAAACAAATTATTTGTGATTTTTTGTCCTGTGACTTTTTTTCCTATCAAGTTGGTGACTTCTGTGACTTTTTGTACTGTGACTTTCTGTATGTTTAACTAATTTTTTACCAGGCTTTAATTAGTGTTGAAAATTTTCCAGTAACCACCAAATATATCTGAACATTCAAAAAGTTGGAGAGTTGTCTCATTGGCACTCATACCACATCTTCTTATTTATATTCAAAAAGTGTTGAATAACATGTAAGATATTTGTATAATGGTCCAAAGTTCTAGTATTTTTGATGTATATAATGCAATGTGAACATGATCATGTATATAGAAATTCATTTAACTGAAAACTGAATTTATTACATGATATGTTTTAATCGGACCAGAAATCATTTCCTCTGATCATCTTGTTTTTATTTTTATTTTAGAGGTGATATATATGATGAATATGGTGTTGATGATCATATTATGTTTATTGTGAAATTTTGGTTTAAATGCTATATTAAATACATTTTTGATTTCAAATTGTTGTTCAAATTTATAGCCAGGGGAAATAACTAAAAACAGTTCCTAACTTGATGAAATACAATAGTTAGATATAGAAAGAGGTCTAGATTGAATAAGACTTGGTCGAGTATGGTTCAGACTAGGCCAAGTAGGTTGAGCAAGATTCAGACTTTTTCGAGAATGTTTCAGACATTTATAAAATGGTTAAGTACTGGTTGAGTAAAGGTCGAGAACAAGTTCAGACTGTTTAGTATGGTTCACACTACAGTCGAGTAATATCAAGTAAATTTCAGACCAATTCAGACTGGTCGAGTAAAAATCAGTCGAGTACAGATACAAGCCATTTCAGACTTTTATTGGTTTGAAGTGTTAGTAATGTAAATATGACGAAACAACTATTGTTTTCTTTATTGAATTAAAAACGCCTTGTCTATTTAATATATGAAATATGAAGTATATCATTATACAAAATACAGATGTTCATTTTCATTCTTGAAAATTGAATATAATAATAAATTATTACAGTTTTATGAATGTTTTTTTTTAAATTAATACCATCACCCGTAAAATTATCATTGGAAAGAAAATAATTTTAAATAAAAACCAATTGTTGAAGGTCTTGACACCAACATCATCTACATTGTTACATGGATGTACATGACCTTCATACAGATATGCACAATTGTTTGTTTTTTTTAATTACAAAGATGTTTTCTTCGTATAAAAGGCAATGTCAGAAGATAACTCGTCTTGCGCAGATTCCAGAAAATATAGTTTGTTGTTATTTTCGTTAAGATAAAAGAGATGATGCGCTTCTTCCGTTTAAAAAAAGTGACTTCCGGTGTCAAATGATTACGTACACTTAACTTATTCCCCAAAAATATGATTTTCCGTATTTCAGTTTGAATTATGGAAATAATTGGCTACTTCTGATGTCATTTGGTAGCTTAAACTACAATGATTAGAAGAATTTATGGTTTCTATTAACCCGAATAATTCAGTCCCTCCCCTTAATCGATCTCTCTTACTTACGAGGGCCAAGGCTTCACGAATTCTGAACTTTGATTGGTGCCCTGGGAGAGAGGTGACCCATCAGCAGTCATCTCAATTTCATCGTGATAAGAAAACCCCGAGCTAATTCCGAATGATTAATTGACGATTTTTTATTGTCTGTGCATTTAGGCTTTAATGTAGCAATAGAAGGTCAGCTTAACAAAACGATTGAATTATTCTGGTTAGGTATGTACTTTTGTTTGAGTAAGAGAGATAATGTTCTGCTAAATCTGGTATAAAATTCCACATCCGGTTCATATGATAAATCATTTCATACTGATTCTAATATATATGGTTTCTAAGTACTTTTACATGAAAAAAGAAAATTTTCTGTTGTCGTATGTTTTCAAAACATAAGCAAAAGATCCTTGGGTGCCAGTATGAAGTTATAGTAAGGTCAAAATCTAGAACGTTACCTTGACATTTGACCTTGATCTCAAATGATAATGGTTTAAAAAAAAACCTTATGGTCATCACAGCATTTCGTCCCAAATAAATTGAGGTTGCGACATGTCATAACCAAAAATTTGACAAAACATATTTTGTAGATCATAACTCTTACTGTTTCCAAAAAGTAGCAATATAAAAGAAAATCTCAAAATGTATAACGTCACATTGACCATGATCTCAATTTCCTAACGACTAAGAAAAACAATTCGAAAGACTCTGGGTCTCTATCACTTACGGTTAATATATAACCGGGCTGAAGTACGTTCACTATTCACTATTCACTTTTCTCTATTCAAAATTTATGAATAGTGAACTGTGTTTTTTTGCACTATTCACCATTCAAGTTTATTCAAATTGAATAACTTCGATACCTCTATATGTCATTGTATATAATAATTTGGTTAATTCGATAGCAAGATTTTCAAATTCTGTAAGCTTAAATTGCCATTTTCAAACTAACGTATGCAAATCGTATAATAGTGTCAATTTAAGGTATTTCGTGACATGACAATTTGGTCCTCCCCGATTTGTCCCGAAATTGTGTACCTATATGATTATACTTTAAATTGCATTTAATTTGAATATATAAAGGTGGAGTTTAATATTTTCTTAGGTCACTGATACCTATGTATTTCTAGAAGCTTAATGTAATCGAATTCCGAAAACGGCCTAAACAAAGCAAAACACTAACACACACGTTTCGAACTACTACGTAACCCTTGAAACTCTTAATTACAAGTTTATCCTATATATCATAAGATAGCTTATATGCTAAGCAACAAAATATTTATGATGAATCTGGGTCAAGAGGTTATGGAGCACAGGAATACCAAAAACGAGCGATATTTTGAAGAAAAAACTTCACCGATCATGCTTCAATCGACCATCGTAAACTTGAATCCCAGATATACAGATATATCCTACGTTTAACATGAAATATACAGACTGTCCAACAACTCGTTTATAGTGAATAGAGTGCCGAGATCCGGTTTATTGGGTTACACAAATACCGAAAACGGTCGATACTTTTAAAACATACTTACTAAGCATGCTTCGATCGACCATCGGACCCTTGGATCACCTAATTACAGGTATATCCCTTATATAATTAGAAAACCTAAATACTTGGCAATACAACGTATATATATATATATATATATAATATAGTGCATACATCCGGTTAAAGGGGTTATGGAGCACACGAATACAGAAAGCGATCGAAACCAAGAAAACATACTTCACCAAATATGTTTCGATTGACGGCCCTTGAATCTACTAATCACAGGTGTATCCTATATATCACAAGAAATGATAGAGACTGGGCTACAAAACGTTTATACTGAATATAGGGAACATATCCGATTTATGGGGCTAAGGAACACACGCATAGCGAACAACTACAGAAACTAAGAAAACACTTCATTTTAAAAGTCAAAATGCGAATATATATGTACTCGGACTTCTTTTAAACTGAGTTTTACTGTGCGTATTGCTATGTGTTTCTTTATTCTACATTGGCTAGAGGTTTTTTGTAATGTTAATTTCTTTCTTATTATGAATAATAGGATAACTATATTTAGTATCTGCGTACCTTGCAAGGTCCTCATGCCCGTTAAACAGTTTTCATTTGACCTCGACCTCATTTCATGGATCAGTGAACAAGGTAAAGTTTGAGTGGTCAAGTCCTTATATCAGAAACTATAAGTAATAGGTCTACTATCTTTGGTGTATGCAATTATTGCAAGGTGTCATCTGACCTTGCCCTCATTTTCATGGTTCAATGGTCAAATTTAAGTTTTTGAGTTTTGATCTTTTTTTTACTAATACTATAAGCAATGGGTCAACTATATTTGTTGATTGTAATGTGTATGTGTCTGTCTGGCAGTTATCGTCTGACCTTGACCTCATTTTAATGGTTCATTTTTCAATGCTAAGTTTGTATTGTTAAGTTTGTTTCTTAGATAATATAAGCAATATTTCAACTATATTTTAATGCATAGATTGATTGTAAGGTGTACATGTCTGTCTGGCATGGTTCATCTGACCTTGACCTCATTTTCATGGTTCATTGTTCAATGTTTTGTTTTCTTGGTTAAGTCTGTTTCTTAGAAACTATAACCAATAGGGCATCTATATTTGGTGTATTGAATGATTGTAAGTTGAACATGTATTTTTCATTTGGCCTATCTGACCTTGACCTCATTTTCTTGGATCATGTTAAGTTTATGTGATACTTGTATTAAAGCTTTATATTGAGGACTATCAACATAAAATCAATGGTTAGTAAAGAAGGCGAGACATATCAGAGTGTGAACTCTTGTCTTATGTTAGTATGATACTTAACCATTCACATGAGGGATTGTGCTTGATTTTCATATGATGAAGACATAATTTCTCAATCAGTTCAAATGAGATCCGGAGCTGGCATGTCAGCAACTGCTAGTAGTCCTGTGTTAATTTATGTATCATTGTCATTTTGCTTAGTTCCTTTTGTTTACTTTTTTGACATCGGACTCGGAATTCTTTAAAACTGAGTTGTACTGTGTATAATGTGTGTATTTGTTTATTTTACATTGGCTAGAGGTATAGAAGGAGGGTTGAGATTGCACAAAACATATTTAACCCCGCTGCATTTTTGCGCCTGATCCAAGTCAGGAGCCTCTGACCGTTGTTAGTCTTGTATAATTTTTAATTTTAGTTCATTTATATGTTTTGGAGTTAAATATGACGTCCATTTTCACCGACCTAGTATACATTTGTATTTAGGCGCCAGCTGAGGTCCTCCTCTAGATGCGGGATTTTCTATCTGCATTGAAGACCCATTGGTGGCTTTCGGCTGTTATCTACTCTATGGTCGGGTTGTTTTGTTGTCTCTTTGACATATTCTCCATTTCCATTCTCAAATTTATTCACCATGCATGTTTCTATCGACCTTCGGACCCTTGAATCCCTTAATTACAAGTATATCTTATATATCACAAAAAAGCCAATAGATGTATATTTTAAATATAATGCACACATCCTTGTTATAGTGTATAGGTAATTGATTATTTATTATGTCTCAACTATATGTTCATTGATACAAGAACTCAAAGTTCTCGAATTCAACCTATTTTTACTCATGTCCATTGTGGTATATTCTTTTTTCTCATGTTTCAGTGAACATTTTTACTACACAATCCGATAATATTTGTAGTAGTCAAAATAGTTATGATCGATGGGTCCCAGACATGGAAAGCCCATTTATCTAAATTTCGGGAACTCTTGCTCATAGAGGGGAAAGGTTGGGGATGTCAGATATAGATATCAAATTACCATTGATTTATTGTATGAGTATTTTAAGTCGCTAAATAACAGAGATGTACCTGATGATGAAATTGATTATACAGAATTATCAAATAGTATAAAAAGTTATTGAAATTATAGATGAAGAGATTAAAGAGGACAAATTACTTTCAGCTGCTAACAAAATATGTAATGGTTAAGCTCCCGTACAAGGCAAGATTGTAAAATTCACGGTGCAACTTTTTTTGTCTATTTACCCTTAGTCGTTCAAATAAGTATTTGGGTCTGGAATAGTTCCAAATTCGAAGTTGTTAGTAAGACCCCATTTATTTTAAATAACAGGATGATAACTTATCCAAGGGTGGTTTTCTCTGTGTCTTATACCTGAACGACTTGGAGGAATATACGACTGGAAACTCTATGAATGGTTTAACATTTATAAATGGAAAGTTTACAGACAGTCTTGATTTGTATATTTAAAAAAATGAAATGTATTCTTCTGTATGCCAACGACACAGTTATTTTGCGGAGTTTGAGCAATATTGCTCTGAGTGGAAACTCACTGTTTATGTACCAAAAACAAAGATTCATTTTTTTCATAGAGAAAGTTTGATACACTTTAATGTTACAGCTATTTAACAAAATTATCGAAATTGAAGATTCATATGTTTATCTTGGACTGCTGTTTTATTATTTCAATCTCTAAAAATAGTAAATCAAGCCCTAATGATACAAAATATCTCACTTGCAATTGATTTACAGTTACATTTATTTGATGCATTGGTTGTTCCTATTTAGACTTATTCCTCAGAAATATGGGGGTTTTAAAATAAAAAAAGTACTGCAAAGTAACATCGCCAGTTTTGCCAATGGATTTTGGCGATACGCTACGCCAAATGTTACGGCAAATGGAGAACAGGAGAGATTTCAAGTTGAACTGTAGATTAAATTAAAAATTGTATGTTTTTGGCATAACCTTGCTACAAATAACAACAAACTATCCGGTAAACTGTATAAGTCACTTTGGTACATGCATTATCATGAAGGTTAACATTTCAAGTGGTTTTAGTATATATAATCCGTGTTTAATGATTATGGCTTTTTGTGAACTATATAATGTTTCTGAGGAAGTTGATTATAATCAGATAATAGAAAAAAAGCAACGACTTCAAGACCATATAAAAAAGAAGATGTGGTATGATTGCCAATGAGAAAGCTCTCCACAAGAGACCAAAATGACACAGTAATTAACAACTATAGGTCACAGTACGTCCTTCAAAAATGAGCAAAGCGCATACCGCATAGTCAGCTATAAAAGGCCCCGAAATGACAATGGAAAACAATTCAAACGAGAAAACTAACGGCCTTATTTATGTACAAAAAATGAACGAAAAACAAATATGTAACACATAAACAAACGACAACCACTGAATTACAGGCTCCTGACGGGACAGGCACATACATACAGAATATGGCGGGGTTAAACATGTTAGCAGGATCCCAACCCTCCCCTAACCTGGAACAGCCAAGCTATTCGATAAGGGTTTTGCACTCGACTCTGTTCTTAATTGTCTGAGATTGTCAGTTTTCCTACCGGTATATCCGGCTTCCTCAACCGATAAAAATAAATGATATAAATGGAATAGTACAAAATTGTGGAAAGTGGCGTTAAACACCAAACAAACAATCAATCAATCAATTGTAGTAGGGGTACAGTGGGCGGAAGAGCAGACTAGATTATGTCAATACTTTTATTATGACAGTTTAAACAACAACCCTGCAAGTACATAAATAGACATAAATAGACATTAAGTTATACACAAATACACATAGACATATTCACATTATTAGTAAGACAATACAATACAATACACTGAATCAAGTATACAAAAATACATGTAGCTTATCAAAATGGTCTTTGCTTAATACGATTGGTACTTAATTTTGAAACTAGAGTGTATTTGAAAAATAACATAAAATACAACCAGTCGAACAATACATTCAAAACTGACATGACACAAGACAAATACAAGAACATGTAATTACCTGTCTATGGGACCAGGTTTTATACTGGTAATATGTATCAGTAACTATATTCTTATTCAGTAGTAAATAATATCTGAAAAATATAAAGTAATAACATTTTTACCTCTATGAACAATGAAAATATTATAACTGTCTGAATCTTTAAAATCTTCAAACTATATGTTGAAGCTACAGAACACAATATGCTTTATCAGTTATTCAAATAAAAGGTCTGATTTCTATACTTGCAGGATATCACAATTACAAAAGTACTACTTTAAAATTATCTAACAATGAATACCATAATGTACCAAAAGACACACATTTTTCATAAATCTATCACTCATGCTTATTCACACAAAAATGGGTAAAAACTGGGAAAAGGGTAATAAGGAAGAATATCTACCTTATAAATATATATCTGTCACAAAAATATAGAATCTGCAATATTCTCAAACTCTATGAATAGAAAATATGTCTAAACTATATGAAGACAAAGAACCCACTGGTCACAATATAGATTTAGGCGGGAAAACTATATCCAACCACAAAACAAAGGAATCTAGAAATATCCAACCAATAGAAAGACTCAAACAAGACACATCTTAAACTACTCACAACTCACTTGACCATAACACCTCTGGAAAATTCCTAAATCCAATGTATAGTTAAATATAACAATACATGTACTATAAAGATCAATCATAGCCTGAAGACAAAATCAATACTTTGTCAAGTAGATGAATAAAATATATTCTTTTTAAACAAAAGAGAACTGTATCAATCAAATAACTTTAAAATATAATTTTATTCAAATATCAAATATTCATATGTAATAAAGCATATTCTATAAATGTATTATAAAATATGAGAAATACACATTATCACATACTTCCCTAGCATGTTAAATGGTGACCCCACCATTTACATATCAGAGAGTAGAATAAAACAAATAAATAAAGCAATGTACAATCTGAATCACAAAGATAAAATAATTCACAGAGTTCATGTATTCTCAGTCACTTTTTTCACAAGTGCTCTCCCAATATCCTTTTCTGCAGAAGGAAACATTCCAGAAATTGCTAGTCCTTTAAGAAATTCAGCTAACCAATTGGACTGTTGAGCCATGATAAATTTACCAGACTTCATCCAGTTTGGCTGAGTAATTGCTCTCTTTGATTTCCTTGGAGCTGGTGTAGGAGCAATGTCTTCTTGATTATTAACAACTATATCATTTGTCTCAGAGCTCTGATTAATATCTGAATTGGAATGCTTAATATCATCATCAACAATAATTGTTGATTCCTGACCACTTTCAACTTCTGACTCTAAACTAACAGAATGTTCCTGTTCATCATCTTCACTTTGATCACCAGGATGCAAGGCGTCCCCTGCTACCACACTTCCAGTATCCTCTGTAGGCAATGAATCACAAATTGATACATCTGCTGTATCATTCACATTGTACTCTACTTGATCAAATATCAATGAATCACTATCTTTCTCTTTATAATCAACAGTAATTTGCCCTTGATCAGTATTTGACTGTTCAGAAAGGTGTCCTATTGGAAGTAGCAAATTCCTATGTAATGTTCGTTTCCGACCAGTACCGTTTTCTTTCTTAATTTCGAAAACTCGAATTCCTGAATTTGGTTGTCCTATAATTAGGTATGCATTTTCCTCCCATTTATCAGATAATTGATGTTTTCCATCCCAAGCAACAATTTTAACTAGTACTTTATCTCCAATATACAAAATAGCATTTCTTGATTTTAAATCATAATGTAGTTTTTGTTGTGTTTGTTGTTTCCTTGATGATGCTATTGCAAGTTTGTATGCTGACTCCATTCTTTCTTTTAAAGCTTTTATATATTTGGTGTTCAGAATTTTCTCTGATTTGTCCAAATCAAATATAATGTCTACCGGTATTTGTGGTTCTCTACCAAATAGAAGATAATATGGTGACATTACTGTTGTATCTTGTGCAATTGTACGCATGCACCATAGTTGCAACATGTGATTTTCAATCATGCTTTTGATTTGGATTGAGTGTCCCTAGCATATTTAGTAAAGTTCTGTTAAATCTTTCACAAACACCATTTCCTTGTTGATGATATGGAGTTGTTCTAGATTTCTGCATACCAGTTAATTCACAGTTCCTTAATTAACTTACCTTCAAAGTTGGCACCTTGATCACTGTGGATTGTCTTGGGAAATCCATAATGGACTACAAAGTTGTTCATGAAAGCTTCAGCAGTGGTACGTGCAGTGGTGTTCTTAGTTGGTACTGCTATTGCATATTTAGTGAAATGATCGGTTATCACTAAAATGTACTGTTGGCCTCCTTTTGATGTTTCAAGTCCTAGAAAATTCATACATACTAGCTCAAGTGGCTGCGATGTCTCTATACTTACCATAGGAGCGCTCTGTTTTGTTGATGTTTTCCTTCTAAGACATCTGTCACAATTTGATATCCAGCTTTCTACATCTTTTGTCATACATGCCAGTAAAAGCGATCACGGAGTAATGATATGGTACGGTCTCTTCCTTGATGATCCATTTCGTTGTGTATCTTCTGAAGTATAAATTTTCTATAGGTTGTTAGTGTTAACCGGTCTCACTAATAAGGGACAACAAGAATTTTAGCGACAAGAAGCGTCAACAAGCGACAAGAAGCGACAACAAGAATTATTTTAGCGACAAGAAGCGACAAGAAACTATTTAGCGACAAGAAAACATATTTTTTTTTTAGATAGCACAAGAAATGAATCAAATGTGTGTCCAACAATTTTCGATACCACTGTTAAGTCTCTAGATGAATCTTTCGATTCAGTTGATCAAGGCAATAAACACTTTAGATGACAAGTTTCTATCAATTGATCAGATTTTAAATGTGCTGGTAAATGAAAATGTTTCTCTTACTGAGATACCACGCTCGGTTAAAGAGAATGAGTACACGTAAACCTTGCCAACGGAAACGTATTAAAAATGCTAAAACTACAACTTCAAAAAGGGCAAAAATACAGTGAACCTTAGTGGTAAAAATCTACGGCTTATCAAAATGGGACCACCATGTACAAAATGTATAAATATTATGTTAGATAGGAATGTACATATTACTATATAATGACTAAAAATAATAAAAAAAAAAAAAAAATTATATGGACCCCAAGGTAGAACCACGTCCTCGTCGTGGGGTCTGGAAACACGCTTAAATAATAAAGATGGCAAAGCGTGGCTGAGAGTTCTACAAATAAAGCATCGAATTGACATAACAAGAGTACACTTAGAGCATAGTATTAAGCAAATGAATCAAAATATTATATTCCATTATGCCCGCTCCATATATATCTCCATTCGTTTATTCATACTTTGACTTTGATGAAAACAGATACATACATTATCTTATACACATTCTTCATATTTAAAAATAAAAAAAAGAAGCTCAATCTCTTTCTTCTTCACAAATGTTTAATTTCTTCATCTACCAATATACTAATATAAACTTCACAATCTCTTTCTTCCTCACAAATGTTTCATTTCTTCGTCTATCTATATAATAAAACATTTTAATTAGACATATCTGCTCGTATATTTAAAAAAAAAACATTAAATACAAATTTCTTTATATCTAATAAAAAAAAAATGTTTACTTGTCGCTAAATAGTCTTCTTGTCGCTTCTTGTCGCTAAAATAATTCTTGTTGTCGCTTCTTGTCGCTTGTTGACGCTTGTTGACGCTTGTTGTCGCTTCTAGACGTTTGTTGTCGCTAATTAGTGAGACCCGTATTAACAACTGTTTTCTGATTTCTCCAGTTACAGTATCAGCCGTGGATCTATAAAGGCAGTTGTTTATGATTTCTAACTAATCAAAGTTGTTCAGTATAGCTCTATGTTCAGCTGTATTTGGTATATGATCTTTTAGTGGTTTACTACCTATTTGTACCTTATAAATCCAAAAAACTCAGTATCCTGTCATGATTTTGTATATACGGAACATTCAATTGCTGTATAGTTGAAGGTTCGGTCTCTAAATTGTTCAAAGTATCTGATGAACATGACACAGTTTCAGAAGCTGGAATAGGAGGAATGGCATTGCATATCGCTTCTATAGATTCTGATGAAATTTTACTAAATGACGTCCCTTTTTGTTACAATTCTGGTAAACGAGACATTGCATCAGCATCCGCATTATTTATTCCAGATCTATAATAAAATTATTTTATCTCAAAATCATATGATGATAAAGGAGCAATCCATCGTTGAGTTGTTGCATCTAATTTAGCAGATGTTAGTACATATGTTAATGGATTGTTGTCTGTAAGAACTAGAAATCTGTGTAGTTTTAAATAATCACTAAATTTTTCTGTAATAGACCATTTTAATGCCAAAAATTCTAATCGATGAGCAGGGTAATGTTTTTCAGATTTGGTTAAGCTCCTGCTTGCATATGCTATAACCCGTTTCTGATTATCCTGATCCTGATATAAAACGACCCCTAATCCATGTGATGACGCATCAATATGCAATTCAAACGGTTTGGTAAAATCCTGATAGCCTAAAATTGGTGGTTTCATGAGACACTGTTTTAATCTTTCATATGCATTATTTTGCTCATTGGTCCAATTCCAAGATATTTTATTGTTTTTATCCTTGTTTCTTTTATTATGTTTCTTCTGAATAGGTGCAGGCATTAAATTTGTCAGTGGACGAGCTATTTTTGAAAAATCCTTAATGAAACGCCTGTAGTATCCTACAAATCTAAGAAATTTTCTTATTTCTTCCGGTGACGTTGGTTTAGGCCAAGAACAAACCTTTTCAATTTTGTCAGGGTCTGGTTCTATTCCATCTTATGAAACCATATGTCCAACATACTTCACACGCCGCATGAAAAATGAACATTTCTTTGGAGCTAATTTCAGGCCAGTATCTCGAAGTCTTTGGAATACAAGGTCTATTCTATTTAGATGCTCTTGGTATGTGTCTGAAAATATAAAGACATCATATAAGTATACAAAACAGATTTTCAAATTCAAATCCATCAGTATGGTCTCCATAAGGCGCTGATATGTGGCAGGACTATTGGCAAGGCCAAATGGCATTTTATTGTATTCATAAAAGCCTAAAGGTCCCAATGTGAAAGCTGTTCTCTCTTTATGTTGTTCTTCTATCTCCACATTATGGTAACCAGAGTTCATGTCTATAACGGTGAAGTAGTTATTTCCAGCTAAGGCCTCTAGAATTTGCTCAATTCTCGGAATCGCATGGGAATTTTTTATAGTTCTCTCATTCAATTGACGGTAGTCCACAAACATTCTTAATTTCCCATCCTTCTTACGACAAAGTACAATATTCGATGCCCATGGAGAAAATGATTGCCTTATTACACCACTAGCTAACATCTGATGTATATGATTTCTTACTTCCTCATACATGGCAGGTGGAATACGCCGGTATTTCTGTTTAAAAGGTCTCTCATCTACTTATTCTATTCTGTGTTTTACTATCTTAGTTGTTCCTATATCCAAATCATCCTTGGACATGATGTCAAGATACTTACCTATAAAATTCTTTCCCTGTTGTACTTCCTCAGGTGTTAAATCACCAGTACATATAGTTACTCCCTCTTCTGTAATGAGCTTGGACGTTTTAGTATCAACCTTTTCTTCTTCCTCAAATTATGTTAAATTCTCTATAGTGACTGGGTGTAACTCACATAAAATTGCATTTGGTGATATAGTCACAGTTCTGGTTGAGATATTGGATAAGTGAACATCAGCCTTTTTGGTTTGCCCATATGTGTATGGCACTATAGTTGGTGTAATGTCAATATCATCTGGGATTAAAGAAATTTGGTTGACTGGACCAGGCAGCAAACTGGGTGGTTTGGTAGTTGCTTATCCAGATACCCTCTTATTCTAACTTCCGTATTTTGTGGTTTTGCTTCTTAAGTTGTTTCTCTCTAAGGTTAAGACAACGTAAAGCCATGTACACTGGTGTATAAAGCTGTGCACTTAATAAATATTTGTCATCATAAGTATGCTCCAACTGATCAATGTAAGACGCCAATATATTAGTTCCTACTAATACTGGTACTACTGAATTATACTTACTATCTGGTACAATAAGAAATATACCATTGGGTAAAGTAGTGTCTGTATTAGTCTTTCCTTTCTTACTTAGTATGTTAAGATCTACCTCTATATATCCTTCATAAGGTAACTGATTACCATCAGCACATTCTATACTAGGTGCTTCTTGAATAGATTGTAGTTGTATATCTGACAAATTCTCTAGATAAAACTTTTTAGAAATGGTAGAAACAGTTGACCCTGTATCTAATAATCCTTGAATATGGATACCACCTACAATAATATCTGTCTTATTGGCAGATCCCACCAAAGTACTACTATATCGATTGGGACGTTGTCGTCTATGGTCGGCTATTTGCCCCTCAATGCCGACCTGTTGGAGTTTAAAACTGCCTTTCTATTGTTATCTTATCTAACAAAGCATCCATATGCTTTGTGACCTTCTTGTCCACATCTCCAACATACAGGTATGCCATCTTGTGTAAATTCTCTCCTGCTTTGACTTGATGCATTATTTTCATATGATGAGTTTTGGTAATTTGCTCCTTGTCCTTGATTTTGATAGCTTGATCTTTGTCCTTGATTCTGACAATTTGATCTATTTCCTTGGTTCTGATAATTTGATCTATTAACTTGATTATGATATTTGATCTATTTCCTCTATAATTAGTATTGCTATTCCTGAAATTTGAACCACCTCTACTGTTGTTTTGGTATTTGTTGCTGTATTATGTGTCTCTCTCTTTAAGATCTTTTACATCAGCAATTAGTTGATGTATCATTGAAGTAAATTCTGACTGGGTGTTATCATCAGTTCCAGTTTGTGTCATCATTTTGGCTGGTTGAGGTCTAGCTTCCTTTGTTCACGCATGGACAACTTAAGTTTATCAAAATATTTGATCATGAAATGAAGATGTCCTGAAGTTTCAGGCAGTTTTGGATCTAAACCACTCCAAAACATAGAACATAGCTTATCATTAATGTCTTCAGGCCTTACTAGTTTCTGTTTACTTGCTTTATATAAAAGATCTTCTAATCGGTTAGCCCCAGCCGTAATATCTTCATTTGACTTTTGTTTAGCACCATAAAACTCCTCAATTAATTTGTCATGTTGTATAGACAATCCATAATTTACTTCAAGTTTATTCAAGAGTTGGTCTAATGAAGCCTCTGGACCTAATCGCATAGCTACTTTTTCAGCTTCACCTCGCAAAGAACGCCTTATTAATAAATCAACAATGTGTGGTGCAAAGGTTGTTTTTCGCAAAGAATTCACTTCATAACCCCATAAATCATATGTAGCTTCTCCTTTTCCCGGTTCACCAAAGAATGTCGATATTCTTGGTGTATAATTCAGTAAGGATGTTAGTGTTTGAACATTTCCAGATGACATTTCAGCTGGATTAGATGTAACTGAGGATGTTACATTTGTAGTATTTACTGGTATAGATTGAGTAGTTCCTAATCTATTTAATATTTCAATATTTGGTTTTATTTCAGGTTGCTTAGTGGTGTCAGCCTGCCTAGTTGCTTCAGCTTGCTTAGTTGCTGCAGCTTGCTTAGTTGCTTTAGCTTGCTTGATTGCTTCAAATTTCTTGAGTTCCTCAACTTGCTTACTTGCTTCAGCCATTTGTGCCAACTATATCTAAAGTCCAGTGGTGGAGGTAGTTTTTGGCTTAGCACCAAGTTTATCAAATGCACTTAATAACACAGCTCTTTCTTCCAGTGTTAACTCTTCCTCTTTTTGAAGTGTATCTGCCTTGGAGTTCTCTAATGGACTAGCCATGTTATATAGAAAAAAAATAAAGTTGATAAGGACAAATTATCTCCCTTTAATTTTTTTCATTTGATTTGTTTTCAACCTTTTATTATTGTTATTTTCAAATTATCTCCCTTTATACATGTTATTAGTTGTAATGTACAAAGATCTCCACAACACAAAAACAAAGTTTCAAAATAGTAGAAATGTTTCAAATATCAGGCAGTCTCATTCGCTCGTGTATGTAACAACGTATTAGATTTTAGCGAAAGAAATTTATGTATTTCTGAAAAATTATTACACCAGGGTTTTCGATATCATAAACTAGTCAAAACATTTACTAAATTTTATCATCGGTATAAGGACATCATTCGTAAATATAACTCAACATGCAGACATCTTATACGTTCGGGTATTTCACATCCAATCTTTTATGGTAATATTCTTTACAAAGCACAAAAATGTCAGTATTCACCTCAAAAGCTAACAAAACCTTTAAACAGACTTAAGAAGGGATATAGTTACGATACAGTTGTCAGGTCATTAAAGATTGCATTTTTTAGCTTTAATATTGATTCACTTATAGGGTCTTTGCATCGGAATTAAACATATTTATTCTAAAACCAGTTGTTGGCATGACACGGGTTATGTTCTTCTCATATATTTTATGATGGTACAATACTAAACCCCTAACAGGAGGGATTGTGCCTGATATTCATATGATGAAGACATAATCTTTCAATCAGTTTAATTGAGGTCTGGAGCTGGCATGTCAGTAACTGCTAGTAGTCTGTTGTTATTCATGTATTATTGTCATTTTGTTTATTTTCTTTTGTTTCCTATTCTGACATCGGACTCGGACTTCTCTTAAACTGAGATTTACTGTGCGTACTGTTGTACGTTTGTTTTTTTCTACATTGGCTAGAAGTATAGGGGGAGGGTTGAGATCTCAAAAAAACATGTTTAACCCCGCCGCATTTTGCGCCTGTCCCAAGTCAGGAGCCTCTGGCCTTTGTTAGTCTTGTATCATTTTTAATTTTAGTTTCTTGTGTATAATTTGGAGTTAAGTATGACGTCCATTATCACTGAACTAGTATACATATTTGTTTAGGGGCCAGCTGAAGGACGCCTCCGGGTGCGGGAGTTTCTCGCTGCATTAAAGACCCATTGTGTCCTTCGGCTGTTGTCTGCTCTATGTTTGCTGTTTGCTAAAGTATAAATTATACTAAATAATAAGGATCTTCTTGTCCCAGGCAGAAAACCCTGGCCGTGTTAGGCGCAACTATTTGAAAGTTTTGGTCCTCGGTGCTCTTCAGCTTTGTACTTGTTTTGGCTCTCAAACTTTTTTCATCTGAGCGTCACTGGTTAGTCATGTATGGACGAGACGCACATCTGGCGTATTAAATTTTAAACCTAGTACCTTTTGTTAGCTATTATTCGTGTGTTTCTTTGTCCTATATGTTCTCCCATTTATTTGTATTGTAGTCATGTCATGTAATGTTGTCATTTTAATGTTATTTTTAACATTGCCATAAAAGCGGGAGGTTTGGCATGCCACAAAACCAGGTTCAACCCACCATTTTTTTCTTAAAATGTCCTGTACCAAGTCAGGAAAATGGCCATTGTTACATTATAGTTCGTTTCTGTGTGTGTTACATTTTAATATTGTTTTTTTTTGTTGTGTCGTTGTTCTCCTCTTATATTTAATGCGTTTCCCTCAGTTTTAGTTTGTAACCCGGATTTGTTTTTATCTCTATCGATTTATGAGTTTCGAACAGCGGTATACTACTGTTGCCTTTATCTATGGTCGGGTTGTTGTGTCTTTGACACATTCCCCATTTCCATTCTCAATTTTATCATATATATTATAACTAAATGCTTAAATTGTGATGTGATGTAGTTTAGCTTGGCGAAACCCAAACTTACTACTAACTATACTGTATTTGTGGAAGTAGTTTAGCTTGGCGAAACCCAAACTGACTACTATACAGTTTTAAAGCAATATAATTTTGTGTGTTTCATGCCAACAATCCTTTAGTATCTGCTCAGTTATCTTTTTGAGCCAAGTTACTGCTAATAACTTCTTTGTGTGTATACCATCCTTGTATAAATTAAAATTATGATGATGACGTTGTGTTAACTTATTATGACACAATCCTTTCTTGTATTTTGTATTGCAAGCTAAATCTGATGAAAATTTTGGCGAATAGCTGCCAATACGGTTGGTAATCAGCTTAATTTGTTTATTAAGTTGAACTATTTGCTCCTCCAGTTCAATATCCTGTTCATAAAATTCAGTAATATCAGGGTGTCTCTTATTCCTGTTCCATTCAACAATGGAGTATAGAGAAGTTTCCAAAAATGTGAGTTTATTTTTTGGATATTTGTTGAAAAGTTCAATAATAAGTTCAACTTCTTGCAAAATGTTTTCAATGACTTGGTTGTGGTTAAATGTAGTAATGGCTATGTATACTTTAATAGATTTAGAGGTTAAATTGCATGTTCCAAGCCATACATATAAAGATATGTCTCCAAATTCCTGTATAACTGATTGTATGTTTTGTTGAAGAAAGATAATTGCTTCCTTTAATGAAGCTCCTTTTTTAAAATACCATTTGATTTCTCCTTCGTATTGAGTTACAATCTCTGATTGCAAGTATGATCCTTTGCTGTCAGCAAGTATGACAGGCATTAAGTATGAAGATTTAAATAGGGGATGTTTCAACGGTCTTCTTATGTATTTAAATAAATTGTTGACAGACATCTAATGTTGACAAAACTATGCGCACGAAAAGATATGACACAAAAATCGCACGACAAAATAACGCACGCTAAGTTAAAGTCAAATATATGTATACGAACGCTATATATAAATATGTATGTAAATATCAAGGATAGTCATAAATATCGGACAATAGTAGAAGTCACTCAAGGGGTCACAATACACATATGTTGTATAAAAATAACTAAGTGTATCAAAGTACTTTAATACAATGGGTCAACCTGAGAAACTCCGTATCAATGTAAACTAAACTCAAAACTAGTAGAGTAACTAAAATATCAATCAAATATATGCTAAAATATCACTGTGCGTAAACCAGGAATGAAAACAACAAAGCACAATGAAGTCCTAACTTATGACCTGAATGACCTATATAATGACCCGGAAGTGGACTGTGAGGGGGGACGGGCCAGGGGGTAAGGACTAACTCACATCTATCCTTGTACTTTATGTGTGTCAATCACAAACAATATATTAAAGTCTAAGCAACTTTACCTAGACCCTACATGAAGTATACATATACACAAAAATTCCAAATATAACTGTTAACCAAATATCACACAATATAGAGACTGAAAATACACACATACAAACATGGACAATATTTTCCAGTCACAAAAGTACAAGTAAATTACAAAACACACATAAATATGCACGAGTAAGTTACTCGTGACACTGGCACTCAATATAATATAATAATACAAATAATATAAACAGTTAATACTATAATAAGTGTTAAAGTTTACCAATTATTAACCAAAGTTTGTTGATAAATTGTCTGTTTTCATTCCACGTTGTTTCTGTTCCGAAAGTTCTATAAGGTCAAATTACGGACTGTCAATTCTATAAATAGACAAAGGTAAATTCCAACTTTGTGCACTGTAGAATACACTATAGTCGACGAAATTCCGAACTCACAGTCTCACCTCTGGCCTCTAAATAATTTTGCCCTCAAAATCACTGGTCTACACAGTTTGCATCATGCCATTTACGTTAGGCGCCAATTTCTAGTAGGGGTACAGTGGGCGGTAGAGCAGACTAGATGATGTCAATACTTTTATTACGGCAGTATAAACAACAACCCTGCAAGTACATAAATAGACATAAATAGACATTAAGTTATACACAAATAAACATAGACATATACACATTATTAGTAAGATAATACAATACAATACAATACAATAGACTGAATCAAGTATACAAAAATACATGTAGCTTATCAAAATGGTCTTTGCTTAATACGATTGGTAGTTAATTTTGAAACTAGAGTGTTTTTGAAAAATAACATAAAATACAACCAGTCGAACAATACATTCAAAACTGACATGACACATATGGCAAAATTTGGGGTAATTTGCTAATTTGCATAGCGGCCATTTTGCCTTATCATGACGGCAGCCATTACAATAGGATTATATAAGCCCTTTTAATAAAAATGCCAATATGCAAATACCTATGTCGAATGAACAATTTGTTCGCATATAGGTGATTTGTACATGTTTTTAGGCTTCTGTCCGTGTACAAATGGACATTGTCCACTCTGAAATCTTTCGGCCTTTTTAGTTTAAAAATCGGAAGCGTAACCATTGTGTAATTGCTATATAAGATCAAATAAAATGACGTAAAATCGTAAAATAGCAAGATTCAAAACAGAAATACACATGCAAGAAGATATTGTTCATGATTTGTTCGCATATAGGGAAACACCTTGTAGGTTGAATTTTAAAGTTAAATAACTTTTAACTTACCTGCTTTCTTAAGTTTTCGGCCAAATTCTTTTAAAAACATGATGATTTCAACCTTCCCATTTCGTAAAAAGTCAAATTTTAAGCATTTTCCCTTAGAATTACACAGCATTTTTGTAAATATCCGCCAAAGGAAGTTTTTAAAGATACATTAGTTTTAGATACATGACGGAAAAGGACTGGATTATCCGCAAATCTATAATAAATTATATTTTCAATCTTAAGCTAAGGGAAGTAATTTGATCAAAAGGGACAAAGTCACGTGGTGCAAATGATTTAAATAAAGTACCTTTGATTTTGCCATATGACAAGACAAATACAAGAACATGTAATTACCTGTCTATGGGACCAGGTTTTATACTGGTAATATGTATCAGTAACTATATTCTTATTCAGTAGTAAATAATATCTGAAAAATATAAAGTAATAACATTTTTACCTCTATGAACAATGAAAATATTATAACTGTCTGAATCTTTAAAATCTTCAAACTATATGTTGAAGCTACAGAACACAATATGCTTTATCAGTTATTCAAATAAAAGGTCTGATTTCTATACTTGCAGGATATCACAATTACAAAAGTACTACTTTAAAATTATCTAACAATGAATACCATAATGTACCAAAAGACACACATTTTCATAAATCTATCACTCATGCTTGTTCACACAAAAATGGGTAAAAACTGGGAAAAGGGTAATAAGGAAGAATATCTACCTTATAAATATATATCTGTCACAAAAATATAGAATCTGCAATATTCTCAAACTCTATGAATAGAAAATATGTCTAAACTATATGAAGACAAAGAACCCACTGGTCACAATATAGATTTAGGCGGGAAAACTATATCCAACCACAAAACAAAGGAATCTAGAAATATCCAACCATTAGAATATAGCAAAGTACTCTCGACCAATGAAATTTTAGAATTGGGTGCCTCTTAATTGTGAAGAATGAATGTAAATCATGTTCTTAGAAAGGGATTATCCTATTATTTGGGTCTATTTACAGTTCAAAACAAAGAGTTTCTATAAATGAGTTACAACTGCCCCGAAGCACATTTATCAGATTGAAAGGTTTTATCACAAAGTGATTGAAACTGACTAAAAGTTGAATTGTGAAACAAACAAAAATCTCAAAATAAGTTGAAGTTTACTGGTGCAGTAAAATTGGTACGGTGAATTTTTTTATGAAAATATTAATAACTTCAAATTACTATAAAATTAAACATTACCAAAGCAATGCAAAAAAAAAGAAAAAAAATCTTTCAGATAAAAAAATAACCTAAATCGTTAGCTTTCCAAAACTTTGATTACTTGATCAGAGATTGGGGAAAATAGTTATTTCCAATACAATTATTCCGATAAAAAACAGGAATTAAATTTTAAACATATTAAAAACTTTTAAGGGCATTATTTTTTTAGCATTTCCCTGACATAATGAAACAGTATTTGATGTAAAAAGCCGGACCAAATTATTGGCTGTGAAATAAAATTTAGTTGTAACTCTAATGTATTAATTGATTTAAACTGTAAATAAAACAGGATAATTCCTCACTAAAATATTACATGATTTACATTCATACTCACAATCAGGAAACATACAATTCATACCTTTTCTTTCTACTGTGTGTCAACTTATATCTATAACGCATTTTTTTTTTTAATATTTCCCAAATGATAAGAAAGTCCTCACATCACTAAAACTTATCCATAAATGACATGCCGAAAAAGGAAGTCATGCATCAATTATAAACATTGCACTGACAATGAAACTAATTCTTGAATAGATCATTTGAGCCTTGAGCACTTTACAATATTCTAAGTTTGTAAGAGAATGATAATCCCTTATTTCATGATAAGTACTCGCTAACGCTCGTACTTATTCATGAAGAAAGGGATTATCATTCTCTTACATATACATAGAAAGACTCAAACAAGACACATCTTAAACTACTCACAACTCACTTGACCATAACACCTCTGGAAAATTCCTAAATCCAATGTATAGTTAAATATTACAATACATGTACTATAAAGATCAATCATAGCCTGAAGACAAAATCAATACTTTGTCAAGTAGATGAATAAAATATATTCTTTTTAAACAAAAGAGAACTGTATCAATCAAATAACTTTAAAATATAATTTTATTCAAATATCAAATATTAATATGTAATAAAGCATATTCTATAAAAGTATTATAAAATATGAGAAATACACATTGTCACACAATCATCTAAGTTTGACAAAGTTTATCCAAAGGGAAGAAAAGATGCTTATTTAAGTTAAAATTTTAATAAACAAAGTCTTATTTATGATAATTATGATAATGTACAATTCAAAAATAAAACGCCTATATTGTGAGCTATGTCGCAATTTTATTGTGTATCATATGCTCCTGTGACGCCGTCTCTTGTGACGGAGTTTTCTTCTATAAAACATCAAACCACCATAATTTAATCCCTTCCCGTTCATACTGGTATATACTATTTGGTATTCAAATTAAATCAATTATCATAGTATGATAACGATAACTAAACATAGATTTTAATATGGAATTAACACTCAGAATAAAAAGTTATTAATAAAATCTAAAAAGAAACACTTTCAAAAGTGCTGTTGAGAAAATATCAAAGCTTTTATGAAAGTAATATCAATACAAATAAGAAAATTTAGAACGAAAGATAAAGTTTAGTAGTCGTCACATAATTATTAGGTCTTTCCACTTTTCTGTGGAAAGACCTATTGTATTTGTTCTGATTATTATTATTAAGGTCTTTCCTTTTTCAAAAGGGAAAGACCTTACTGTATTTCTTCTGTTTATTATTATTATTATTCTTTTTCCGCCAAACTTTGACGAAGTTAGCAGCCTTAACCGTAAGACATGTCGCTTTCATGTTCACACTATGTATCGGTGTCATGAATACCTATCCGGAACTCACCCTGTGAGTTGAAAAATTTTGTCGGTTCGGAGTAATCCCTCCGAAACCTAAAAACCTTGTTATCAATTAAACACCGTAACCGTAATAGGTAGAAAAAAACCGAAGGGTGAAATTTGTTCAGGACCAGACCCCGGTTCTTCGTTACATTTGGATTGAAAAGATTCAACGACTCATTGGTAGGGTTATGCCCTTTGAAAATTAACCGCAGTCGGTTGGCCCCCAAAACACAGAAACCGTAAGTCGTAGACACCTAGGATCTTCACCAACCATCATCAATTGATGTGACTCTGAAAAATATCTCAAGGTCAAATTTGTATGTTGACCTTGACCTTTGACCTAACACCTTGTTATGGGATAATCTCAGAAACCATTATACTTACAGAAGTTTTGAATAGTGGGAAATGTGTGGGTCATTAAGTCGCAACTTCGTTACATTTTGACCGAAAAGATTTGACCTTTCTATAAGGGCATAACTCCTAGTTTATGTTTCTAAAAAGACAAAACCAGCTTTTACTGTTAAACCAAAGGTCCAAGACCCATGGGGTCTTCAACAATGACATTTGGGAACAACGACCTTGACAAAGGTCACAAGGTCAAAGGTCAAGGTCATGTCCCAGATAGCGAATTATGTGTTTTTGACTTTATTTAAAGGATTTTTAGTGTGTTTAAAAGCTTTTTAAGGTTGACCTTGACCTTTGACCTTACAACATTTTATTGGATATCTCAAAAACGATTATACTTACAGAAATAGTAAATAGTGAAAAATGTTTAGGTGACTAAGGCACAACTTTTTTTACATTATGACCGAATTGATTTGACATATAATTAAGGGGCATAACCCCCGTTAATGCTTTCTGAAAAGACAAAATTAGCTTAACTATTGAACCAAAGGTCCTAGACCCCTAGGGTCTTCAGCAATGACATGAGACCAATGACCTTGACAAAGGTCACAAGGTCAAAGGTCAAGGTAGCGAATAAGTGTTTTTAACCTTATATAAAGAATTTTTAGTGTGTTTTCAAGCTTTTTAAGGTTGACCTTGACCTTTGACCTTACAACTTTATATTCGATATCTCAAAAACGATTATACTTACAAAAATAGTAAATAGTGAAAAATGTTTAGGTGACTAAGGCGCAACTTTTTTATATTTGGACCAAAGAGATTCGACCTATCCTTAAGGGGTATAACCCCCGTTAACTGTTTCTGAAAAGACAAAATTAGCTTTAACTCTTAAACCAAAGGTCCTAGACTCATGGGGTCTTTTGCAATGACATCGTGGACCAATGACCTTCACAAAGGTCACAAGGTCAAAAGTCTAGGTCATGTCCCAAATAGCCACTTTGTTGTTTTTTTTGTCATATTTTAACGGCTTTATGTGTGTTTAAGAGCTTTTTAATGTATTCTACCCCTATTGGAACATGTATTTTACATTACGAAAAGGAAAGACCTCTCAATTGTTCAAGAACAATTGACATTTTAATTATTATTAATATTATTATTATTATTATTTTTTTCTTCCGCCTAATTTTGTTCTCACGTAAAATTTTTGTTTCGCAAGATGTCGCTTAGATATTTCTTATATAATATCATACAGTTTATGCGCTTTTTATTTTCACCCATTCTAAGCCGAACAATTTTCTTTGTAGGAGTTATCTCCCCGAACACTGTTTTCCTTGTTACTGCATCTCCTCCGTAACCGTAAAAGAAAGCGACAAATTTATTTTACTAAATTGCTCGTTATATCCTCAGGAAGTTTTGTCCAATTTTGACCGAGGCGGTACTAAACTCCATATGAGAGTTATTTCCCCTTCTGTATTTGACATAAGGGATATATAAATGTATAGCATGAATGGTAAGGGATAGAGACCTAAGGTATATTGATTTGAGTTCCTTGGTCCATTTAAATGAAATTGAGGCCAAGGTCAAAGGTCAAGGTCATATTCTAAATTTTGACTTTTCCTTGTTATTTGATCTCCTCTGTCACTTTTAAAGATACAAATTAAAGAATAAGTGCAAAATGTTTGCCTAATTGTGATTAAGATATGATACATTTGGTCTGAAACAATCCAATGACATCTTATAGGAGTTATTGTCCCTGAAATGATTCAAGTTAAGGTTAATTGATTATTACTCCAACTTGTTACATGATAAAGCCATAGGGTCTTTTGCAAACTGTTGGTTGACCTATGACCTTGAAAAATGTCAACCGGAAGTGACCTTGAGTGAACCGGAAGTAGTATTTTTTGCACTTATTTCATGGAAAAGTACCTAGAAACTATATATTTTTGAATGACCATAGGTTAACCTATCTTTTGAGACCGGAAGTAACATTTTATAAACCGGAAGTAGCATATTATCTTCCTTATTACAGGCATAAGTATATACAAACTATATATTTTTGGAATCAGTGTGAATAAAGCTATCATATGAGACCGGAAGTGACATTTTCTAAACCGGAAGTAGCTAATTATCTCCCTTTTTACATGCAAAAGTATATATGAACCATATATTTTTGGAATCAGTATAAATAAAGCTATCATTTGAGACCGGAAGTGACATTTTCTAAACCGGAAGTTGGCAATTATCTCCCTTATTTCAGGCAAAAGTATATAGAAACCATATATAAATTGACTCAGTATGAAGAAACCAAAGCTTGGACGCCAATAGTAATTTTGAGTAAACTGGATGTAGCTTCTCATCAATAATTTAGAACATTGATGTGGAAAGACCTTCAATTGTTCTCTGAACAATTGGTTTTTAATTGTTAATTGAATTGCTCTGTATTATTATCGATTTCATATTGTACAGAAGAGCGGAGAATATCTGATAATTACATAAAAGATATACAACACGTGAGTGTAAAGGTAATATACATTTAGCTGAAAACTGCATAAGTCAATATTGATTAACGAACAAATGTTAAAATTCATCTAATAAAAATGTTTTAGTAAACCAATACGACCCCTTTATCTTTTTTCTGTCTTTAGACATCATCAGATTATGCAACTATCACAGATTAGTAACAAGATGTTGCAGTCACTTTGTTACTGAGAACAACATCACAAAAAGCTGTCAAATTATACAAAAATGTACATTTAAAGCTTCAATAATCACATATTATCTTTTTCATCATTCCCATTTAAGAACGTAATTTCTTTCTAAAAATCATGTGAATGATTTATATAGGTGTTGTACTTGTTTTTGATACTCCAGTTTCAATAACTACATTACTAGGAATTACACTGGTAACCTTATAAACCCCTGTTTATGAGAAGAAAAAAATCGTTACATTATATTATTTACAATTTTGCACAGAATATCTTAATTGAGGCAACTTTCTATTTATTTCAAGATGTACAAAAGAACTGAAAAAATCTGATTATAACATGCATGACATGCAACACATCTCTGTAAAGGAAATATACATTTAATAGAATACTGTTAAATTATACAAAAAATGCACACCACAATGCTGCAATTATCACTTATTCATCACTTATTCATCACTCCTAATGAACATAGAATTTTTTTTCTGGCCATGTCACCATTTACCTAAAATGAAAAAAAATATTACCCTAGCTATATAATAGTTCAGTTAGTAGAATAAGTACGAACATATCTGGTTTGATAACAAATTAAATGGAATACAATAATATAAAAATATAAAAGATGAGAAATGATTGACATTCTTCATCGAAGACACAGTGAAGTTAAAGTAAGCTTTGATTAAAACCTAACAGTAAGCAATAACGGACCATAAATTTTCTTATGTTCGGCAATTTTCGGCATTCGGCCGCTTCATTACCTCTTAAACCGGATCTGTGCCCTATATTCAGTCTATAGCTTTTGTTCCTCATTTTATTAGCTTTCTTATGATATATAGGATATACCTGTAATTAGGGGATTCGGGGTTCAAAACTCGATCGTACCGTGATTTGTTTTGTATTTTTTCTTAGGTTCGGCCGTTTTCGGTATTCGGCCGCTTCAATTTATAGGATATACCTGTAATTAGGGGATTCGAGAGTTCAAAACTCGATCGTACCGTGATTTGTGTTGTATTTTTTGTTAGGTTCGGTTCAGCAGTGTTTGAGTTGTTTTTGGTATTCGGGCGTTCTATAAGGTATAAAACGACTAATTCATAGCCCCATTGCTTTCTATGTTAAATTCTGCAATTTCAAGCATTAATGGCTACTTTGTCATAACTTCAAATAAATTGCAGTTATTTCATATCACAACTATACCTTATCCTGACTTGTGCTGAAAAATTCAACATACCTTTAATTGCACATTAGAGCGTACGGGTTCCCGGAAGTTTGAAAGTACAAAAACAGGTACTTCTGATCTTAACAACCGGGCAAATGTGCCCTCCAATTAAAATTTCATATACTTCTTTATTATTCAAAAAAAACAAGGGTTCTACAGTGATCCCAAGTCCCCAGGCTTTCATTTGATACTAAAACTAGCCAAATATTCCACCTATTGACAAAGATACAGCTATGCGTAGGAACTATTTTGTTTAAAATATGTACTACTTTGTTCTTTCCGACGGGGCCTGAATTAGTGGTTCTATACCATAACACAGATCTCCTATTTGTTAGTGCTATTATTAGATTTTTCTTGAGGAAACACCCTAGTTTTTTATACGAAACTTTCATTACTTGTGTATATTACCTCTTATAGCCTTTTCATATTTTTCTATGTTTTTTATATATAAATGTGTAAATATGTGAGTATTTTTAATTGGAAAGTGAGATTTTGAAAAGAATTATTCGCACTTATATATACAGACATAATTATTCTTTTGCCCTCCCCTGACACAAGGTTTACCGTTTAGTCGGCGGATTTCATTTAGTGTGGACATCCCGATAGAGAAATGATGCCGGAAACGAATGCTCACTTTAATGCTTTATGAATAAAGGGGGCCCCACCCCCTAGAAATATATATAACAAACTAAGTGCGACAATTGTACCGTAAGCTTCTAGATATTTTAATAGTGCTTTGCATGTATTTCAATATGATCGTGCTGTTATATATCCTGTCTGTATGTTGTGTTTGTGTTACCTTATATTTGGTAAAAAGCTCTTAAGAGCTTATGTTTATATTGTTATATGTGAACCGAATCAAAATAGAACTTTCGTATTCGTATATGCATAAGTGGATTTGAGATGCATGATCAAGTGCAATTTTACATAAAAAAATAAATAATTCTAGATAAAAGGGATAGGCCTAACAAATATCCTATCTCTTTATACCTTAAAACTATATAATACTAGACCTCAACGTTTTAAGCTGATAGTATTTTAATCGAATTATAGCAATTCATTACACAAAACAAACCAACTTATCGATCCTTTAAATAAACGTATTCTAAAAGGTCACCAATTCAACGCTGTCATAAATTCTTTGAATATTGTATAAATTGGTATTAATATTGTTTTTATCAGTTAATTAAATTCCATTGATCTACAATCTGTCGATTCCTGTATATATATATCTTGGCATTGCACAATGTCATGTTTTTCTCTGATCTTAACACTAAATCCATGTTGGATGTGCACTGATTGATAATTTAGTCTTAGATGCATTTTTTTATTAGTTGTAATTTGCTTTGAACTAGCTGTCAGTAATTGAGAGTACACTCAGATTTGCACTAAGTGTCTTTTCGTTGTTGGGATGTACAAGTACCCGGCCACGTTCACTCTATGTTATATATGTGTTTCTATTTGTATCCATCTGATGAGTTAAGCCTTTTTTTACATCGCGATGACCGTGAGGGCATTCCGATGTATTGTTGCAACAGAGATTTCTACTTACGTTACTTTCGTTTTTGACTGGTAACGGATCTATAAATACGCGGACATTATCGAGTGCAAAATAACATTCCTTATCGCCTGTTATAAATTCATTTCTTTAATGATTACTCATAAAAATATTTTATTTTATAACATTACTTAATAATTTGAAAACGTTTTGTCTTTAGAAATGTATATATAAGTGAAATATCATTACTACAGTATCTTTGCACTCGTTTAGAAGAATTGTGTTAACGCATGCGGAAGAATATCTCAAGAACGTTTTGCGGAAAAATATGAATGCCTATTCAATCCAATCTATTAGAAAAATCGAATTATTACAGAAGAGTGTCCACCATGCACTTGCACTGCATTATTATTAGAATAGCAGAATAGAATAATATACAAATAGATGAAAATGATATATACAGTAACTGTTATATACAAATATTGATATAATATATAACAACAAACCAGAGTATACTATTTTGTATCACTAGAATCAGAGACATATATACTAGATATTAAGATGTCTATGCTACAATTATATATTACGGTGAGGTTGAATTCCCTGTCATTTATTCATCATCCACGCACGAACTTGTCTCCGAAAAAAATATATCTCTGTACATTAAACTCACTTTCAGGTATAGAGATGTGATTTTTTTTTCTGAGACAAGTGCTTGTGACCATCCACAATAACTTGCGGTCATCCGATGTTCAGTACTTCAGTACTTTGATTATGGTTGGTTCTTATGTTGTACTGTTATACCACTGTCCCAGGTTAGGGGAGGGTTGGGATCCCGCTAACATGTTTTACCCCGCCACATTCTGTATGTATGTGCCTGTCCCAAGTCATTGTCGTTTTTTGGTGTGTTACAAATTTGTTTTTTTTCATTTTTTTGTACAATAATTAGGCTGTTAGTTTTCTCGTTTGAATTCTTTTTACATTTGTGATTTCTGGGCCTTTTATAGCTGACTATGCGGTATGGACTTTGCACATTGTTGAATGCCGTACGGTTACCTATAGCTGTTAATGTCTGTGTCATTTGGTCTCTAGTAGAGAGTTGTCTCATTGGCAATCATACCACATCTTTTTTTAAATTTTTATATATACCAGTAGATATTAAAGTTATTCAATTTGAATAAACTTGAATAGTGAATAGTGCAAAAAACACAGTTCACTATTCATGAATTTTGAATAGTGAAAAGTGAAAAGTGAATAGTGAACGTACTTCAGCCCGGTATACATTGTAATATATATCGTTTATGTTATATACAGAAAGGGAAATAACTCACATATCGAGTGTCCGGATTGTTTCGGTCAAAATTGAACAGAACATTTTGAGCATTCCCGATGAAGATAATTCCAGAATAGCGCTTCAGACTCCTAAAATCTATAGAGGGCTATTTTATTTTTTGTAGCACTTGGACGATACCGCTGCTGTTGGACTATACATCCCGAGCGTATAACCAGCTCAGTAGTCAGTGCACCAGCTCATTATTCAGTGCTTCGATAATGACATGATTTAGAAAATACTTTTTTTACAGTGTCTGTTAATAAATTAAAATATTTTGAGAAACTAAAGCTTCTACTTCCTCAGGAAACGTTGACCTTAAATTGATATGGCTAATACTTTATGTCCTTTTGTTCATATAGCTTCTCGCGTGGCCCAAACACATATCGTTCTTTTAAAATATTCTGTATCAATACGAGATATTTTCACCATCCTTTTGTATGTTGAAAATACTAAAATGAGAGAAGGACGGATCTGTGATTTCTAAAATATCTTTCTTGAATGATGTAGGGTCTTTTGTATTCCCAGATATAAAAAAAGCAGTGAACAGATGTGTGACAGATAAATTTGTATTTTGCATGGACAATGTATCATTGGTTAGGAGTGACAAAAAGATTAGATAACATTCCTGAGAATAATTTTATTTAAAGAACGATTTGCTTTATCTAAAGAATAGAACTCGAAAAGAGTGTTAAAAAAGCAAAACGTTTTATTTTGTGATCAGTTTTTATACGAAAAAGAGGCGGAAGATACCAAGAGGACATTCAAAACTGATAAGTCTAAGAAAACTGACAACGCTATGACAAAAAAAAAAACAAACAAAAAACTACGAATAGACGAACAAGTTCAGAAAACACTACATTGAATTTGAGATTGAGTAACATGAATTCCACCGGTGGATGAACTCAGGTGCTCCGAAAAGGGTAAGCGGTTCATATACCATATGTGGCACCCGTCGTGTTGCTTATGCAAGTAAACATCAAGTGATTAGCCTGATTTAGTATTTTCACTATTAAACCGACAAATTTCAATTCAATGATGGTACATACACAAAGACATTGACGTTCCGAAATATATTTTTTTTTTCATTTCCAGGCGAGATTTAGACCATTGAATTATTTAAAATATCAAAATTAAAGGAACTACGTTTCAATGATCATTTTAAGTATAACATTTGTCAAAATATCCAGCGGAAAGCAACAAGAAATTTTTCGTTGGTAGAAATAAAACCAAAAAAACTGTTTCTGCATTTGATATGTTGAGATCATCCAATGCTTAGTGTGAAATAACATTTTGTTTCTTTTCTTATTTTTAGTAATGTAACTATGAATAAAACTATATACATATTTGTTTACTATTTAAAACGACAGTATATTTAAATGTATGACATGGCATGAAAGATGCTACATACTTTTATTCATAATACAGAAAATCAATAATATTGTTCTGTTTTATCATTATGTTGAATCTTTTTTAGACAATCTTTATAAGTTTTTTCGTATTCCATAACGATATCTGGATTCTTTTTAACGTAATAAAAATAGTCTAAATCTATATCTTCCTTTTTTAGTGTCAGGTACCTTCCGGCAGGCAATTCCCAGTAGTCACAGTTACTCACGATTTTAAAATGCTTCTTAGTTTTTGGTTCCTCCAGAGCATCCATTATACACGATTCTTTTAGTCCTCGTCGTCTTAGTTTTGAAGTATAAAATGTTTTTGATACATAGACAAAAACAAAATTACATTTTTCAAGCACTGTTTCAATCTCAATATCACTGTCATGCTCTTTCCTGTGGAAAACATTCTCAAACAACTTGATATTAATACCACTGTATCCCATTTCTTTTGATAATGATTCTAGTTGAAACTTAAATGATTCCACTTCAGTCCTCTGATTTTCTTCTTCTATGTGTAGAATAACGATGTCTGTTAAACAGATAAAAATTCAATCATGATTATGACAAAGTTTATTTATTAGAATTCTTAGCATTGTACAAATAATTTTATTTTGTATGAACCATGTTTAAATGTAGCTACAAATGGTTTGTTTCCAGGTTTTCATTCAGAATTTAGAATATGAATGCTTCAAAACACATCATTATATGACCTTTGATTTGTTTTTATAAACGTGCAAATTTTCAGTGTATATTTAAGGTTCATTCCTCGATACCATCTTTACATAGTTTACAAAGACTGTATGTTCTGAAATGATATACTAGTAATTTACTATAACGAATTACTAAATCTTTATCGCATATTTTGTAAATTGATCCTCTCATTGATTGAAACATTTACATGTGTCGGACATCTTTAATATTCCATCTGTAAAACTTTTTTTAAGAGAAGTACCGCTCTTTAGTTAATAATTAATTACAATGAATGCAATTGTGATATTGTTTTAATTACTAGACAAAAAATGGAAAACATTGTCTTGATTGAAACAGGACTAATATTAAAAGAAGTAAAGGTTTCTAAAACGTTTCAGTTTTTTGAAATTTTTGAAAGAGCCCTAAGCAGATTTTACTTTTAAATCGAAATTAAAGAACGTGTGTTGAACAAGTTGTTAGTATTTGTTTTGCTATTATGGCATCTTTTACGTTCCATCTTTATCACATTTTTTTATATGTTTTCGGAATCTACATTTTTATTTCCCTTTTGAGAAGGAATAAACGTAAGGCATAAGGAAAAACGTAAATACTATAGTTTAAAAAAAATAACAGGTTTTCTGCTTGTAGGTATCTTTTCAAATCGTCATATAGAATATGTTTTATAGTAAATAGTTAATGGGTTAATATGGAACGCCACAGCTGCTTTATGATAACTACCATCATAGCATGAAGCTAATTTTCAATGCTATTACGACATTTGACTTGACTACTCTGTCTATTTGATATATTACTTAGATAAATTTATATACTATAAAGACGTTCTTATATAAAACGCTACCTTATCATACTAATCTGTCATTTTACTTTGTCATGAAGACATTTTTTATACTATGCAAACATCTTAATACAACATGGAGCTACCTTTTCATACTGATTGGTCATTTAACTGTACTATATTGTCATATTACTATCTTACGAAGATAAAGCCGTATACTACAAAGACATCTTGGTATAATATGGAGCCTCCTTTTCATTCTATCTTTTCAACTTACTATGCTATTCTGACAGATTACTTTATCATAATGATACATCTTTATACTATAAAGACTATTGATATAATAGTAATGCTGACCAAGGAATATAAAAAAGGCGCAAGTTCTTGTTTTTGTTTACGTAAAGTGTAATGAATTCGAGCATGTGAAAAATTGCCTCCCCCTTTTTATATGAAAAAGGTCCATGAAAAATCATCATTTTACCAAAAAATATACAGACCATTAGACTATAATTAGAATAAGTGTGAAGTTTTTTTTCATAGGGATGCAACTCTTAATGTTGGATTTGATAATTTCTGTTATTCAGGTAATATGCAATAACTTTTGATAAGAAATGATACTGATATAATTTTTCATGTGGTAAATATTGTAATCTGCACTTATGGACCTACAACTTTCTCAAAATGTTGATGCTCTTCTTTTGCAAGAATTAAGAAATATGTATTCTCAATAATTTCACAAAGAAGTGTGAGCAAAACTCTGTGTTACTTGACCAAAAATCTTCAAAAACAAAATTAGCGGAATACCATTTACATTTATATGTAGTAACAATTTCATTATTGAATTTGTCATTTTTCCCCAAATCGGTGCAGCTCAGAAAACAACAAGGTCTCGTTTTTCAGCTTCTGTCTGTTTTATTTGTTAACTTGTTTTAAATGCAATGCATTCTCTGTTGATTTTCTTGCTAGATCAAGATCTTGTTTTTTAACGCTTTCATGTTAAGATATTTTATTATGAACTGCCAAATGGGTCAACTTTGTTCATGTACCTCACAACCCAGGATTTTCAAGGACGAAGTGGTTAAATAGTATGAATCTTTTTTCAAGATAAATGCTATCTTTTTTATTCCGTTATTACAACATTTATTCTTTTTTTATACGACCGTTAAGTTTTGACGGGACGTATTATGGTATACATATGTCTGTCCCTCCGTCTGTCCGTCGTAAACCTTTCGCACCGTATCTTGCCTTGCTTGATTAACTTCAAATTCTACACATTTGTTTGCTATGATAGTCTTACGGTCAATATGCTTTTTGGTGAAACCTAATTTTTCCTTCCAGAGTTAATCAATAAAACGATCTAAAACGGAATTTATTCATCAAGAAGATATAATCTTTAATGGATTTAAAATTGAAGATTTGACGATTTCAAGACAATTAAGTAGTATACAATTTTTTTACAAATCAGTGACATAGCCTACCAACTTGACCTTAAACATGACAAACCTTACATTAAATACTATTAATAACTTTAATTCACGTCAATTCATTGTACTCTTTTTCTTTTATACTTCTTTTTACCAAGGTACTTTTAATTTTCAAATATATATATAAGATTTGCAGAAAATTTTGGACAAATAAGCTATTGTTTGTATCAATTTTTATATATGGCTTGATAGAAACAGTGTTATTTAATTGCAATTGCTTCATTGTTTTCCGTTCGCTTTTGATTTTGCCATTTGATGAAGGACTTTCCTTTTTAAATTTCCTTGGCGTTTGGTATTTTTTTGTTTAACTTTTTTCATACTCACAACCTTTTACAAGCAAGGGGCTAAAGCGTTTATCAAGTTATTCGGTTTCCAGAGATAAAGTTTATTGAAAGGAAAAGATTTTTGACTATGCAGAGTAAAATATCTTTTTATTTGCTAACTTTACATCTGAATACTTATGTTCAATCTCGTCACTAGATTAAGAAGTAGAAAAACTGAAGGAATCTCATAAACTTCAAAAGGAACGAGATAGGGTATACTATATGCATGTCTCACGTACACATGCCAATCGATTCCACACTAAGAAATGTCACAATTAGGAATATGACACAATCGGTAAAATTAAAGGTTAAACGACTGTACTGGTCTCTCATCATAATCATTATCTTAATTTTAAGATCGCGCAAAAATGTCGCTGGTTATTTGTGACACCGAGACATAGTTTCGGTCAACCAATTGTTGATGGTTACCTTAAATCGATTAAATAGAGTCGATTTCAATTATTCATCCCCTTACCTCTGTTTGAACAGTTTTTTTGTATAAGGAGAAACCCCTGTTTACGAAGTCTGCATAGAGTGAACATGCAACAGCTTAACGTATTAAGAGAGACATGTTAACGCCAAACATTGGAGCAAAAGGTATGTGACTGTCAAGAAAGTGGAAGTTGACGATGGGAAAGTTGAAATGGAAAGTTGAAATTGTCGCGTTTTTCATTGATTCTAGTTTGAAGTCGCCCATCTGTGTAAATATAGAGGAAAAGATCAAGATATGAAGTAGACCTTCTACTTTTTGAATTATCCGTAATATCAAATTCACTGGGATATATGAGTTGTAAGCACGCATTGAGTTGTAGATTATTGACTCACAGGAGATCACCAATATATCTTAAAATGAAATTATAAAACTTTGCAAAATGCTTTTTCTTATTGTCTTTGAGAAGGTTATGATTGAATTCTGCTTCATATTAGTACTTATGTATGAATTTTTCTTCATTGCTTCATATCAATACAAAACAAAATCGGTCAGGAGTGGTGCACATTAAATACCCAATAGATTATACTTTCTGCTGAAATATCAATCTACCAAACCCAACAAATATGATATCGATCAAAAGTTCATCATTTGTGTATTTGTTGTTGGAATCCGTGTGGTGTTCGATACAAAGTAATAATTTCATTATTTAAATCAAATCTAATTTATATTATAAATTCATTTATGTCTATGTGGACAACTTCTATTTGAATTACAGTCAATTTGAGCTGAGTGTAAATGGCATAATTATTTAATCTGTATTTTAACCAACCAATCAGATAACAGATATATTCTGAGGTAAATATTTTATCTGCGACAAGAAAGATCGCAAATTTTCTCTGGACAATTTTTGATTTATATATATACACTCTGGTGACAATTGATTCACAACAAACAGTAAATACATTTGTACTAAGGATAATTATTTATTCAGCATGAGCTCGTTACAAATATATCTGAAGTCCTAATTCAATTCCAAAAACTGCCAGGAGATGCCTCCCAAACGAGGAAAGTCCGGCCAAAGCGACCATTCAACAAACAAAAAACAAAAAACCAATATTGACTATACTAAATTGGCAGCTGAAATCATACGGCTACAGTCCGGGAATATAAATATTCCGACATCTTATAACAGTACAATAATTCAGGCTGATATACATGCAGATGCTGGTACAGATCATACACGTATAATACCAACATCTCCACTGTCACAGAATATAGATCCTGCTGTAAACACCGTTCCTACACCAATTCCATCATTTGCAGCATCTGAGGTGAGATCTAGAGCATCACAGATACAGGAGAATCCTCCATGCACAGTGGCACCTGAAGATTCAGCAGATCATAACCCATCATGCAGTACTTCCAAAGAATTAAACATTCAAACTGAGGTTGAAACACTTTTTTCAGGTGAGCCGCCAGTCAACAATAATATGTCAAGTGAAAATTCACTTAGAATTCAAGTTTCTGATGGCATCCCATTGGGAGCCACTATTTCTCAAAAAATTAAAGAGAAAATATGGTCTGATGAATTCATCGATATGAATAGTCTAACATCTTCTTAAGTAGAAGATCCATTTAGTCTATTTGTAAGTAACAGAAAATTTTCCCTATATAATACGTCAAGGTCAAACAAACCTCTACTGTCCATTGAGCAGTGGACATCTGCATTTCTTGTATTTTCAGATATTCACATTGAGAAATGCTCAGAGGAAGCAAGGCATTTAATTAAATATGGCCATAATATAAGAGAAATGTATGACTTATATGGAGATGAGCCTTGGAGGATATATGACGAGAAATTTAGAAGGTTAAGAGAAACTATTAAGTTACCTTGGGGAAAACTAATTGATGAATTATACACTAAATCAGCCAATACTAGTAATACCCAAAAGAAGAATTTTCTTGCCCAACCAACAAGACAAAACAAAACTTTTCAAAACCAAGGCAATACACAATACTACAGTAAAAAACATGCATCCAAACAATGTCAAAACATGCATCTTGTTTAACAGAGGACAAACTTGCAACAAACCTTGCTCATACAAGCATGTCTACCACTACTGTAAAAGGTTCACACGCAAGATTTCAATGCACTGAATACAAACCACAGCAAAATGCACAACAGAACAAACAAATGTCAAATCAAAAACAAAATACCAACGCCAGTAAACGCTAAGTTGCTGGACGAGGAATTGCAGGGTTATGATATCGATTTAAGTAATATGTTAGTTCAAGGTTTCAAATTTGGGTTTTCACTTAATTTTCAAGGTACACCAAGAAACAAAACATGCAAAAACCATAAATCAGATACAGAAAATCCAGAAGCAGTGTATCTTAAATTGGCAAAACAAAGTCTAAGTGGTCGCATTGCTGGGCTTTTTAAAGAACCTCCATTTCCATTGTTTGTTTGTTCACCACTAGGTTTGGTTCCAAAGTCAGATGGGAAATTTCGATTAATTCATGATTTGTCATTTCCAAAAGATGATTCACTTAACTTAGGTATTCCTATGGAATATTCTGCTGTTTCATATGATACTATTGATAATGTTGTTCAGTTGGTCAAATCATATGGTCAATCCTGTAGAATGGCTAAGACCGATGTTGAAAATGTATTTCGCATTATTCCAATACAGAAATCTGACTACAATCTTTTAGGTTTTAGCTGGAATGGGTTTTTCTATTATGATAAATGTCTTCCAATGGGTGCAAGTAGTGCTCCGAAAACTTTTGAGACTTTAAGTGTAGCATTACAGTGGATAATGCAGTCAAAATATAAGGCAGGTGGCATGTCACATATTTTGGATGATTTTTTATTTGTTGGTCCCTCTCAGTCACAAAAATGTAACCATGATTTACAAACTTTCATTCTGTTATGTAATCGACTGGGAATTCCCATTAAAAAGGAAAAAACGGTCTTGCCTACATCTGTCATAACCATTTATGGTATAGAGGTAGATTCTAATATAATGGAATGTAGGCTACCACAAGAAAAAATTGAAAAAATTCAAGCAAAATTGCATGAATTTTCAAGAAGAAAGAAAGTGACCCTAAGGCAGTTACAATCCTTAATTGGTCTCCTGAATTTTGCGTGTACGGTGGTTTGTCCAGGTCGTGCATTCTTCAGAAGACTTATTGACCTTACCTTAGGAGTCTCTCATCCTTGTCATTACATTTGACTCACTAATGAGTCCAAAGCTGATATTGGTATTTGGAAATCATTTATTGATCATTTTAATGGGAAATCAGTTTTTTATGCTGATAAATGGCTTTCTTCTGATAGTTTATCATTGTATACTGATGCAGCTGGTTCTTTAGGTTTTGCAGGTGTAATGGGATATAAGTGGTTTGCAATGGCTTGGCCAGGTCATCTAGAAAACCATCAAATAGCAACAAAAAAAATGTTTCCTATCGTGCTTGCACTTGAAATATGGGGTGAAAACGTTCAAAATTTTTTGAAAAGTGTTGTTTTTGTTTGACAACATGGCAGTTGTCCAGATCATCAACAAACAAACATACAAGGACAAAATCTTAATGCAACTTGTGCGTCGTTTGGTTGCTGTTGCCTTAAAATACAACATTCTATTTAAAGCTAAACACATTCCTGGTAAAACTAATGTTATAGCTGATAGCCTTTCCCGTTTACAATTTCAGAAAGCACTGATAGCAGCACCATGGTTAGAACAAAGTCCAATACTGGTTCCCCAACATTTGTTGGAGATTTGACTGATGAAGCCAAACATTTATTATGCTCAGCCTTGACTCCCTCTACAAAAGCTTCATACCAAAAAACATGGCAAAAGTTAATTGGATTTCTTGGTCACCAAAAGATCTCTCTGCCACTGTAGCTAGCTCATGTTGCTAACTTTATTGGCCATTTGTTCAGTAAAGGTTTAAAACCTGCTACAATAGCATCACATATATCTGCATTAAGTTATGTACATAAAATGTTAAATATTCAGGACCCTACAGCTTTATTCATTATTCGCAAAGCTTTGAAAGGTTGTGAAAATCTAACCCCATCTGCAGACGCAAGACTACCAATCACAAAAGCAATCCTTGACAAGATGATCATAAACTTGCCGTCAGTAGTTAGACTCCATGTTCATCAGCTCCTATTAAAAACTATCTTCTTGATAGCATTTAATGGGTTTTTTAGGCTAGGAGAGCTTGTCGTAAGAACAAAACAGTCTACAGGGAGAGTACTTCAACATCAAGATATTTTGTTTACTTGGGAAAAGGGCATATTAAAAGGTGTTGAATTAACACTTAGATTTTTTTAAAATAACAAGACTAATTAACCAGTAACAATTTTCTTGTCAGCATTGCCAAGCTCCCCTAGAATTTGTCCTGTTAATACACTATATGCTTTTGTGAACACGTTTAAGCATAATAGGGGACCTTTATTTCAACATACTAATGGACAATATGTATCTGCACACTTTGTGACTGAACAGATGAAAAAGTTAATTACTTTTATAGGTCTGAATCCTACTCAATACAAGGGGCATAGCTTTCGTATAGGTGCAGCAACTAATGCTGCCAGCCTAGGCTATTCTGAGCAATTAATTCAAAAGCTGGGTCGTTGGAATTCAAATGCACTGCAGAGATATATAAGAATTGAATCTATTCGCATGTAAAATGTTGATGTTCAGTTGGAAAACACTAACTCATAATTATAAGGTGATGTCAGGATGTGCCTGGTCACCATTCTGATTGTTTTTCATAATTAGTCATTATATTTGATTAAATCATTAAAGGTATGAACATTGTTAGAAACTGGTATTGACTTTGAGGTCAGGATTTGCCTGCTCAAAATTCTACATGACTTTGTATATATGTTGTAAATTTTTATACATCCATTATATTTTGTCAATACAAGAAATAAGGTATTAAAAGACCTGTGAGTTATCAATATTTTATCATGTTCATATATTGATATGTTAAATTTTATATATGTATTTCTAATCTGATACTACTGATGTTTTTTGTTTTGCTAACATTTTCAAGTTTATGGTTTTGAAATTAAAAGCTCATTGAATGGCTGGCGGCTCAAAAGTGTAACTATTAATGTTCATTTTCCTCATGTGAACATACATTCAAGGCTTATTAAGCCTAATTACAGATATTAAATATGTATGCTAAGTGATTCTGTTATACAGACTGTTGAGGCCAGGATTTGCCTGCTCATTAACAAATAGTTACTTTTATAGTGTTATGTGTAGTACTTTTATAGTATATCTGAGGTACTTTTAGAGTTATATGTGTCAATTATATCGACTGAATAGTTAATATTTCATAACTCAAGACACACCTTGGATGGCGTGGGCTCATTCAGCTTTAAGTAAAACCTGTATTTCGCTTTGGCCTTTTTTGTACGCCACCTTTTTTGTAGGCTGGCTTTTTATCAGGGGAGTTAAATCAGGGGCATTTAAATGTTACCCTTTGTACGATTATCTCCCCTGTTGTTGTAAATAATTTTGATCGTCGTTTTTAATAAATGACATTTCGATTGGAATCTTTCTCCTTGTTACTAATTCGCCTCCAAAAAACCGAGCAAGGTGTGTCCTGACATAAGTGTTCATGCACTCAGATATTAAGTCATAGGGTGGTTTCTGTATTCGGTATCCTCAGCTTTGATATACATCTATTACGCTGATCACATAAGACATAAAATCTAATTTATATTATAAATTCATTTATGTCTATGTGGACAACTCCTATTTGAATTAAACAGTCAATTTGAACTGAGTGTAAATGGCATAATTATTTAATCTGTATTTTAACCAACCAATCAGATAACAGATATATTCTGAGGTAAATATTTTATCTGCGACAAGAAAGATCGCAAATTTTCTCTTGACAATTTTTGATCCCACCCCCTACCCCAATAACTTGCCACCTTGTACATTTAAATATGATGTGAGTTTTGTGATTTTAATTTCCATGATTTTTGCCATTATGTTGTTAATGGCTTTTTATGATATGCTACTTTTTGTAAGTGGCCTTTTTATGATACGCCACCTTTTTGTAAGTGGCCTTTTATTGATACGCCACCTTTTGTAAGTGGCCTTTTTTGTACGCCACCTTTTTTGTAGGCTGGCTTTTTATCAGGGGAGTTAAATCAGGGGCATTTAAATGTTACCCTTTGTAAAATTATCTCCCCTGTTGTTGTAAATAATTTTGATCGTCGTTTTTGACAAATGACATTTCGATTGGAATCTTTCTCCTTGTTACTAATTCGCCTCCAAAAAACCGAGCAAGGTGTGTCCTCACATAAGTGTTCATGCACTCAGATATTAAGTCATAGGGTGGTTTCTGTATTCGGTATCATCAGCTTTGATATACATCTATTACGCTGATCACATAAGACATAAAGGAATTTGTATATGTTTCCACGTTTAGTATAAAAAGCTCTGTTTAATGAGACGATGTAGTTGATAGTTTAATTGAGCGTGGGGAATAGAAGTTTAAAGGATAGTCAATTCAAATATTTTGATATTACTGCATTGTAAACATTGTATAGGAAATTGTGAATTAGATCTTTGTACTTTTTTGAACTTTTAAGAATCCACTTTTGATGGAGACTGCTGATTGAATATACCTCATCAAAAGTTAATTTTTGAATGCCATCGTTTACTGTAGAAAGAATGGCGGTAGGAACTTAAGATCGCTGTAAACTCAAACATCATGGCGACTGGCGTTTTATCGTTCTTTAAAAGGATTAGGGTAAAGTTAATGTGTTTAGCAAAACTAGAGATTCTAAAGAGTCTCTGTCGCTGACCTATGTCTGTAAGCAGCTTTAACATGGATACTTTCAAACATCCTGGACTAGAATATAATTCATGACAAAAATATCTTTTTTTTGTTGATTTTTTTTCTGTTTATAGTTTCACTGTATCTTCTCTACTTTTTGCCCAAAATAAAAAAGGGTTAAAAAAAATCGTTATTTAAGAGCAATTACTTCTACAAGAGTCAACTAACAATTTCGGAAAAAAATGACTTATTTGTATATCCTATCTTGCTGATCTTGTCTATCTATCTATTATGGTTTTCAAGATTATAGTCAAAAGCACTAAAATGTGTAAAAATCGTCATTAAAGAACGATAACTCCAATGTAGAGTCAAACGACGCATTCAGTAATAAGACTTATATGAAGATCTTGTCTTACTGAGATTTTTGCTCATTTAAGCTTTTGAGTATCTATTGTAGTTTTTTAAAGATAGACGAAAACTCAAAAAATGATCAAAATCGTCATTAAAGGGCAACAACTTCAACATGGAGTCGTTCGATGATTTTGGATTTGAGGTCTTATGCATAGAATTTGTATTGTTTATCATGTTTGTTTTTTTAAGTGTCTACCTATCTATTATAGTTTTAAAGAAATAAGGACGAAATATGCAATTAGGAATTGTCGGACAACTTCGACTATTGAATTTTATTTTTAGATTTTGCTATGTTGACAATTTTTGATTGTTGAGTTTCTTTCTATTTATCTATTAGAGTTTTTAAGGTTTAATGCAAGAACGCAAAAAAATTGGTAATACCTTTAAGAAAGAGTCGTTAGTCGATTTTGACCCTGTTAATTTTTGTTGTTGATCCTGAATTGTTCATCATTTAAGTTATTCAAATTTCTCTCCAGCTATTATAGTTTTCGAGATAATAGTAAAAAGAAATAAAACATTTTGTAAAATTCGTCACTTAAGGTAAATAACTCTTAAAAGAAGTAGTCAGACAATTTTGAGGAAATAGACAATAGGTATATCTCAACATACTGTACATTTTTGCTGATTTAAAGTGGTTTTCAAGATAATAGACACACATGCATTTTATCCCTTTGTTCTATTTTTAGCTATGACGGCCATGTTGGTTGGTAGGTTGACACATTTTTGTAAAAGTTAATGAACGATGGATACCAAGTGATGAGAAAAGCCTTTCTTGGGGCAGGTGAGTTAAAAATCAGACGTTTATGTTGTCTTTTTTTGGTGTTGATATGAAAAGGAGAGAAGGATGGATTTAGGATTTTCTAAACAACAATTTTGCTTTAAAAGAAATTATCTCTGCATCCCGCATTCCTAATTTTAATAGAGGAAAACTCTGCTAGATTTAATTAATCAATCTTATCTTATTGAATTTGCTTACCATGCTACTATTCAGCATGTTGCAATTAGTTAAATTGTCTTTTATTATTGCCTACTGAAATAAAAAACGATAAAATTAAGATTATACAGGTTAACAACCGGGGTAAACTGAAAATAATGCTTTACTAAAAAAAATAGAACCTACTACAATTTATTTCTAAGAATAGAACTGTTGATACTTGAGATATAGCTTTTTACCAGGCTTTGAGTGCAGTTTTTGTCGGATAAAGGAAGCTTTGTTTTATTAACGCTCACAAACATTTATATTGGAGGATTTTAGAATTCTTGTTTTAAAACGTCTACAACTATATTTATGGCCATTTTTTAAATCAGTTTACCGCGCACATTTTAAGGGGGGAAAATCCATCTATATTTAGGTTAAACTGTTCTAATTGATGTGTGGTTATAGCATTGCAATTCAAAGAGAAGTTATTGTTTTCCACGGTAGCAATTTTTTATTGTTATGAATTGAGGAAATACTATTCGTTCATTATCTTAGATATTTTCATTTTAATAATTGTCAAATTTGAATCCTTTTGGGGTTGTGAAATTTGTTTTCTAGCTGCAAACTGTTTTAAAAAAATCAGTCAGAAAAAACGCATCATTGGCCACAGGAATCATTTTTGATATCCAATCAGATTGTATATGATTGACTAAGTTATGGAAGTCATTTAATTGATCATTAGATATGCCTTTTGAAGTATCCTTGCAACTTAGAAACTTTAGATAAAAACAGAGGAACAAATGGCTAATTTTTATGAAGGTTGACATGTCCACAAGATCTAAGCAATTGTTGCCAATCACAAATAAAAAGAAAAGTTCTGCGATGCCAGCCTTCTTGCAAAGTTTAAAATTTAAAAGAATCTTTCAAGGAAACGGGTAAAAAGTTAAGCAGCAAACGATGCAAACCACGAATTACACACAGCAATGATAAAAGCTCGCCCGGTTTATAGATAATGTGAGCAAGGCGAATAAAACAGACAAAACGATAATTTAATACTCGATGAGACGGTCACATAAATCAGAAGGAAGGTAACATGTAAGGGAAACATTTCAAGATCAAATTAAGTGTTTTGTACAATTGTATGACTCTTTGGCAAGTTCTCCTTTCTGAACACTGAACAGAAATCAAAAGTATGTAAAATGAAATATGCACTTAGTAAAATGGGTCAGGGTTAAATGAATATTATTTAAAAGTTAATGTATCTCGTTGATTATTTCAATCGGGATAGACGATACCTTCCTTCCTCGGTTAATATGTATTCACTTAGGGTAGAATTATAACCAAACCTTTATCATGTTGTGACACCTTATTCCATGCAGCAGAACTCTCTGTACCAGGAACACCTAACAATAAAGTGTAGACAACTTAATAGACTTAATAACGAGAAACTGAAAAAAAAACATGTTATTGATAAACTAAATTTTATAAATTAAGGGATTTTTTCTGAGGCAATCGTATCATTAACCTAAATCGATATTTTGTTTTGTACATTTTTGAATTCAAATAATAACATTATGAAATATAAAGGTATGGCTATTTTGAGATCGTCACAGTATTTTCAATTATGTTTTTCGTAATTGTATCCGGTGAAATTCAACTTTAGGCTAACCTTATGTACGTCACGAATATCGGGTCGATATATGATGCATTTGTTATGGACAATGGACATGTTTACCTTGGATTTATTTACAAGATATATTCTGTTCAACAGGAGATACCGGTACTTGAGATATGTACCAGCGCCCATTACAGATGCATTATCTTTGATTGGTACGACGTTAGTAAAATATAAGTATTATTGAAATAGACAATAGCGAATAGATTTGAGTTGAATAGAAATTACTTATTCATCTAGAAAACCTGTTTATCACATTTTTTGGAGGAATTCATATTCCTTTATGTTTAGTTTTCTGTGTTTTGGTAACTATTTTTTTGGTGTTTTTTCTATGGTCAAAGTGTTTTAACTTTTGTGTCGTTTTGTTCGTCTACGTTTAATGATTACCGCTTTTCTTTCCTCACATTTTAGTTGTTTGCAAACATCTTAAGAACGTGATGTTATGGTTATTTTTTTTAATATTGTTTGCTAACTTATCTACAAACTTCCTTGACTCGGGAGTATTAGGAGCTTTATATATTGTAGAGACACTGCTCATGGTTGAAGACAGTGTGTTGCCTTCTTGGTGTCGTAATGGGTACCATAAAAGTATACCCAAAATCACCTATACTGCACATTATTAACCACAAAAGTGCCCACGCTAAAATGTCTCGCATGCTTTACTGACCATCGATTTTATGTTTAAAGTCTAAAACATAAAGGTTTAACTACAAGTATCACATAAACGTAACATTTTTAAAGATCCACGACAATGAGGTCAAGTTCAGATAAACCCTGTCAGACAGATACCTTACAATTATTGCTTACACCAAATATAGTTGACCTATTGGCGAATCTGCGTAAGGTAATTGAAAAACAGACCAAAACACATTATCTTAACATTGATCAATGAACCATTAAAATGAAGTCAAGGTCAGATGATACCTGCCAGACAGACATGTTCACCTAACAATTATTCCATACATTGAATAAAGCTGACCGATTGCTATTTGTGTTTGAAAAACAAACCAAACCAGAAAAACAAAGACCAATATCAACCATAAAAAATAGATCACGATTAGATGATATCAGCTGAACCGACATGTACATCATATAATCATTTCATACACCAAATATAAGTACTTGAAAAAACAGACCAAAAACACAAAAACATATCATTGACCAACGAACCATGAAAATGAGGTCAAGGTCAGATGATACCTACCACACTGGCTGTACCCATTATAGTTGACCTGCTGCTTGTATCTGATACAATATCCCCAATGAGCCTCAAATTTAGGAACACAAGAGTTATGCGTAGACAAAAAATGTCTGTGTAGTTATATTTGACATGTTTCAATTTTTAACAAGTGACTGAGCTTAAAGTCATATGAAACGAGTTTCTTGGAATTTTAATGTTATCGAAATTATTGAACCAATGCATGCATTTATACTAAACTAGTATTGCATGCACGTTATTTTTTATATTTATTTCATATGTATAACGTATTATCGACAAATAATATTTCATTCAGTGGTTGTTGATCGCAAGCTAATTAACTTTCGAGTTTGTTCCTGAGGTTTACCAGATCGTGACATTGATAAACATTAAAAACAGAGCACGTGGAAAGCGTGAGAGATAAGTGAATTGGAAGAGTGTATTGCGCATCTGTGCCCACCTGATAAATGGTCCTAATCACATAACTTTAACCTCGATCACTGATCTATGAAATACGGTCGAGGTCATGTGAACCCTGTCTGATGAATATTTTGACATTGCAAGGAACACATATACCAAACATAGTTATTCTTTAACTCATAATGAATTAGAAATTCACATGACAAAAAAAAACTATAATTTTGATCAACATGTCAAGGACAATGGCCATATGACAGACAGAAACTTAGTAACATAAAGTATCTGTATACAAGGTATGAAGCATCCATGTCTTCTACCTTCTGTATTTTTTAGTTTTTACAAATAGTTTACGCCGCCGCCGCCAGATGGTCATCCCTATTTCTCGCATACTGAGACTTTCGTCGCACGCGAGACAAAAATTATTCAAATATCAAGTTTTATGAAGGTCTAATTGTCAGATCGTATAGCGCCTCTATAGATATACCTTTGTATCCTTTGTTGCTTTGTTTGTCGATTTCACGAATTGCCGGAGTCTCAATACCTAAACTTGATTGCCCAATGTACTTCCTCGCAGGTGTTTCTTTGTTAGTGTCAGTAAAAACTATCCAAGGAATAAAAAACAAACTTTTAAGATAGAGATTAACAGATATGTTTAGTGAAGTCGGGAGTATCTTTTCAATAATTAATGAAGTTTAATAATCTAGTGTCTTCAGCGAATCGCAGTTGTGAAATATAATCTTTATTTCAAATTATGCAAAATTAAATAAAGTATTTTAAAAAATAACAGCATGGTGTAAATACTTTGTTTTCTGCTTGGGCTGATTGCTGTAATAAAACAATGGATCAAAAATTAAATGTTCAAGTACATTTATGTATTTCATATTTTCGTTTTAGTGCAAACGATTGTTTTTTTTAATTATTTAAAAGATATCGTCTTTCAGGTGATTTATATTTGAGCAGTTATAGTATTTCAGTTCATTATGCAAATTGAGAGGTGTTATTTCATGCCAATTTTGAGGTAGAGATTGTATTTAATGCTTGTGGTCATAAATGTGTCGATATTTTCTATACAAATGTACAGATGAAGTATGTTATTTGCGGATTCAATGTATATTTCACATATAATACAATAGGGTTATGCAATATGCAATTGATTATAATTGCTAACAAAAATGACGGCGGATAGCGATACAAAAAAAGAAGTTTTGACTACACCTTTCAATCATATTGCAATTATTTAACAATGGTGGAAGATAATTTAATGATGGCGGGGATCATTTGACTATGGCGGAAGATAAATTAACGATGGCGGAGCGCCATCATAAAACAGGGTATGGAGATCCCTAGAAGGGGCTATTTCAGTCGATCTTCTTCATAACTTTGTTGGAACATTTTTAATGTAAGGAGCACACTCCTGTTAATTTAGTCTGTAAAGTGTCAGCATGCATGAGCGTAACGAATACATTGAGATATACAAAAGCCATAAGATGGGCAGAAGGTATGTGACTACTGATAAAAAAAAGATAACGATTGGAAAGATGAAATAATTACGTTTAAAGATTCTTGTTTGAAGGCGTATACCTGTGTTAATATTGAGGAAAAGATCAAGATACGTAGCAAACTTTCTTCTTTATAAGTATCCTCAATCTCAAGTTAACTTGGATATATGAGATGTCATTTCGTACTGAAATTTGGATAATGTTGTGGACTTTATCAATGTATCAGAAAAATATTCACATGATCTTGTAGATGCCTTTGTTTTTGTTTTTGAATCCTGCTTTATATGATTATTACAACAATTAGTACCCATTGGAATACCAACAGTCTGTTGCATTATCAATCTATTAAACTCATCAATTATGTTGTCGGTAAAAAAAAATTATTGTTGGCAGCCGTGTGTTCTTAAAGGACATAAAGCAATCATTTTTCCTACAATTTCTTGTTTTGCGAAAAAAAGCTCTATTGAATGAGACGATGGAGGCTAGCTTTCAATTGAGCAAGGGTGATATGAGTGTAAAGTGTAGGAAAATGAAATCTTGTTATATGACATAAAAATTGTAAATTGGATTGAATATTTTAAAGTAAATCTCTAAGAACTTTTAAGAATCAAGATCTGATTGGCAACGTTAGTTCAATATACTTCATAACAATAATTCTAAAGGCCGTCTTCTACAATAGAAGTACTAGCCGAACATTTCTAGAAAGATGTTAGTCGAACATTTTGATGACCCAGCTATATGTCGTTCGTTCCTCACACGAATATTTGTAAAGTTTGAATATCCAGTAGAAAGACGAGAAATTTGAATCGTCCATTTTGATGGAGAGATGGAAGAATTTGAGATTTTTTGGGAGAAACAATAAGAGACAGATATATTTTGAAATTTTCGTTTAGAAATTAGTAGCCTTTCACAAAATACACAAGCAAGAGTGTATCATTAGAAATGTTCCTTTGTTTGCTTAAGAAACATTTTCTTATTTCTAAGAAGTATATGTCAATCTTTTGATCAGTCACTGAAGGAATTTTAATTCTGATTGGTATTGTTTTGGCATTGGATGGATATTTTCTATTTTTTGTAAATTTGTTGATTTAGAAATTTCAGAACTTGTGATGTTAAATTGTACCTTCTATAACTTAGATTTGGAAACATAAATCAAAACCGGATGTTTTGGTCGATTACAAAAAGGCTTTTAAGCAAAGCTCAAAAGACTGAGCAGGTAAGTTCGAAAAGACAACTATTACCAAGGAAATATATTGCAGATCCAAAATAACAAGGTACGAAGTTTAATTAGTAACAACGACCAAAGACTAGGGCTTGCTTTGACTTTTCCCGATTGTGATGTTTAGCTTCTTCGATTTATGGTCTAATATCACGCCTTGGGTTATGTAAATTTTGTAGAATCATTTTACGGAATGCGCTATCCGTTTATGGTTTATCATTAACAGTTTCTGTCTAATCATGCATAAGTCAAATTTTGTATCGTCACTGATGAGTCTTATGTATTGAGTACCAAATAATACACCTGGTTTCTTTTTACCACCAGATAAAATAACAAAAGAAGACTTTTAGAATATTTGGTTCTCAAAGCTCTTCACAGTGAGATAACCAGTGAATGAAAACAAAAGAAAATTCACTCTTCTTATGATATAGTCGAGAAAGTCAACAATAAAACAATACCGGTGACGATACTGATCAAAAGTTATTTCTAAATAATAATTGTACATTTTAAAGAAATTATTTGTTAAACTGTGTTATTAGAAATATACATGCAAAAACACAATGTTTTATGTTCAGTATTTATTGAGATAATTGCCTTAGAAGCCTGCGAAAATGAAATTTAAAAAATGCCAATCTTTCCTGCATATTGATAAAAAGAAATGGAAAAAATCATGTACATACAAAATCGAAAGATCTTTCGGGTCACCAATTTTCGAAATGTTCCAAAAAGTTCTTAGCATGTTACAATTTCCGAAAGTATGCTTATTTTTTCACACTTAAGTTATCGAGAACACCGGTCTGCTCTTATAACATGTACATTCAATAGAGAAATATTGTCTCTTCGTGAATACAAAAATTTAAAAGTCTGTCTGTGCAGGTTAAAAAATTAAAGATTACTATTTTTATAAAGCAGGTATTTTCTTCTTTTTTGTATATAATTTTAAGTAAAAGGTCGTCTCGAGTTTTGTAGAAGTATTTGCGGTCTTCTCGATCTATTCACATTCAATGTTTACATCGAGATAAGGTATGTTTGAATTTGCTTAGTAACTTAATTTCAAAAGTGCCAATCTTTGTTGCATATCAATCGATTTCTTTGGAATTTTTTCCCTGACTTTCTCTGACGTAGCTGCATATATATACGAAAAATTAGCATGTTCCAGAGAGGTATACAGACAGTAAAAAATAAATTGAAGTCGGAACTCCAGGAATTTATTCGCATAGCAACATTTCAAACCAATTTTAGAACAAGCTGCTATAGCTTGCTGTACTCTCCATATTTTTAATAAGCTTTGGATTTTCAAATATTTTAGCCTCGAGCATCCCTGAAGAGACATTGATTGTCGAAATGCGCATCTGGTGCAGATAACTTGGTACCGTTTATGTTATTGCTACTTAAGAAGGAAAATGATAACATTGAGTAGAAGTTTTGTTTTTATTTCAACTTATTTCTATTTTTACTATTTACCAGAACGTTTTCCCGTGAAATCATAATTGACAGCGTCCTTGCTAAAATCTCTTGAGAAGATCTAGTTTTCAGTGTTTACAGAGGAGGTCATATTTTGTCACTAGATTTCCCACTGTTCCACCTCATTCTTGATTGGCTATAAAACTTTTTTGATTCGAGCGTCACTGATGACTTTGATGTAGGCTAAACACGCGCATCGAGTTCAAAATTGTAAGCCTGGTATCTTTGGCGAGTTTTACAACCACTGGGCCGACGTTTTGGTCCGGATAATATCACAAGCCGAGAATTCTGCACTTTTGTGTTGATAGAAGAAATTAACCCAATTGCACCATTTACCCCCCCCCCCCCCCTTCCACACCCCCCCCCCTCCCCCAGATTTTGTAATTTGCCATCATACTCATCTTTCAACATAGTTAACACAAAACGGTCACAATGTATATCAACAGATAAATATCTAGTGAAAAAACTAAAATCTACAGAAACGTTGCATGCAACAACCAAATAAAGTAAACTTTTAAAAATGAACAATTTAAATATATTAAAATATTTCACAGGCAAACATTTTTTTACTTTTTACAAAACGCATAGTATGCATGGACTATTGCCAAATTGTTCTTAAAATCTGGAGAAATGAAACAAAACATCAGTTATTTGATTTTTACGGATGCCAAGTTATGCATGTATGCAATTTAGGTACTCCTTATTAGAGATAATCGTGTGTCGTTTTGAGGTCGGTTTGAACCCATTTTTCTATGATTAAGTATAGATTCAAAATTTTTGTGGAACTTTAAAGTAAAAAGGAGTGCATCTACGAGATACACACAGAATGGGAAATTTTGTCTGTTTCTTAAATAAAAGAAGATGAAAGAACTATAAAATTTGGTGCAGTTTTGATACCCTCACGTTACAAACTAGATTTTGCCTTCCAACTGTTTTGATTTGTGCGTCACTGTTAAGTCTTATGTACACGAAACACACGTCTGAGGTAACAAATTGTAAGTCTGGAATCCTTGATGAGATTTTATTGCAGTGTTTAAGGCCGTTTGTCATATGTGGTTAGGTAACTACACGATAGATGTATACCTACTAACATCCCAGATTTAGCACACTCTTAAACAAACAACTCTGTTGTTAGATTAAGCAAAAGTTTAAATTGTCACATTGTTATGAGGTATTTTACCTTTACCTTTGTTTCCTTTGTTGTCGATGTTATGAGTCTCCTTGATATAATAAGCTTGCTCGTTGTCCTTTTTTGAGGCTGTTGCTGGGTAAACGGTTGTTATCACTATGTTTGTACAACAGGATAAATGACATCAACATATATGCAAGGTAAAGTCAAAATATTTTTTTACAATAAATATCAAACTTTAGCACAATAAATTAAGAAAAAATGCATATTCACAATCTTTTTGTTACTTTGTTTTTTGTAGCCTGAACAAAATGTTTCATAATCAATTCCCTAATTGCATACTTAGAATTCTTTCATGAAACGCAAGGAATCTAAATATAAATGTTTAGTTAATTTTACATTTAAAGTTAATCATTCTTTATTTTTTTTAAAGGACTACCCTTAATGATCTAGCAGTGTGTTTATGCAGTAAATGCATTTAAGTTTAATATGTATTTTGTGATGAGTTGTTTTTTTATCTTTTCGAACACATACCATATTAGAGCATTTTTGATGACCCCTATTTCGTTTTATTTATCTGGGTTCGAAAAAAGGGACATGTTTTCACCAAAAATTACTCAAAGTGACAAATATTTCATACATATCTAGGACTATGACAATCTCAAAAGATGTTGAAACCGTTAATAAAATTGTATTGAGCAAATCTTTTGTTCTATCATAAATGATGATGTTTTTATGTGTTCTTTTATAATAACAGACACTATTGATACAAAATATTGCAATTTTATGATTTAGTGTACAATCTGTTACTAAAAATAGTCGTTGTTAGGGTCTAGACTACTTCCAATTGTTTAGATTCTGAACTACAAACACAAAGGAAAGTATTTAAGTCAATACCACGATATAGCTCCTTTTCGAAACAATTTAGGTAATAAGGCATCCAGAAATGTTCCTGTCAACAATGGGCATTAATGAGAGATTGACGTCTATTTTAAACTTTGAGGGTCACCTTTAATGGAAACTAATACGATATGAAAACTTAAATAGAATTTGGGATTAAAGTTTCGAATATTATTCCATATGATGGGATGGGGGGTGGCTTGTAATGAAATATGTGGTAGCGATGGGCCACTGGAAATCACCAGATACATGCATGACGATGTCAACAAACGTTCGGTATTTTCAGGATTTGATGCACATGACAGGAGAACAGTTAATCGGATGCAAGAAATTAAATTCAATGTAGTTTTCCTTGTATATGTATTTGAAAGGCGTAGGTATATGTGCTGTATTTGTTTCTTTATCAGTCTTACTTTACCGCGTCTTTTCAAGAACCAGACCGTATTGTTTATAAAAACTCAACTCGGAGCCAAAACCTAATTTAAAACAATAAAGCATCTGATATAGGTCCAAGAGACATACTTGTAAATACTTATGATAATAACATGAACAAAATTTGAAAAATTATTTAACGGTTAGATTGAAATACTTACAGGCCAATGAAAAGGCAGATACCAATAATACTACAAATACTATTAAAGATTTCAAGCCAACCAAACCATTAATATGTCCTGAAAACAGAATAAATAAATCTTTTAAATAAGTCAGTAAAAGAATATTTCTTTAATTTCGTCTTTTTAGTCCTAGAAATATTTGTATATAATTAGATCAAAGTACACGTAACATGGCGCTTTTTTCGGATATTTACGAGAACTGCACCTGAATAGCAAAAAATCATATATGTAACGTAAACAATTTCACAGATACACTAAATTGATGTTTTGATTGATTCGTTTGATGTGTTTGAGCTTTTGATTTTGCCATTTGCTTAAGGACTTTCTGTTTAGAATTTTCCTCGGAATTCGGTATTGTTGTTATTTTACTTTTTGAAAAGTTGTTAAATAGTTCAATAAATCTTTGGAGTATAAATAATTTAACAAAATTCAGAGCATCCATAATAACATTATGTAATTGAAGGGAATACAATTAGAGTTAATAATAAGTTCCTCATACCGCTTCATTTGTCATTGCCTTACTGGAAATATTAGAAGATATATAACGCTTTGCAAATTGGTTGAGTAATATTTTTTTTCTTTTTTTTTGCATTTATGTTACGATTCCTGAAAACTAAAGGAAATTGTATTACAACTAAGATTTTCCATAGTCTGCAATGTCGAATGTAAATAAATCATATTGATCTTCAGTGTTATTGCGGTCATAAAGATGCCATTGGAGTATAAAAAGATCATATGAAAAAAAAAACTTTTCTTTAAAATAGTAAATAAAGGCAACAGTAGTATACCGCTGTTCAATAGTCATAAATCAATTAAGCGAAAAACAAATTAAAAACTAAAATCGAGGGAAACACATCAACTATAAGAGGAAAACAACGGAACAACAGAAACACTGAATTGCACAAAAACAAAAGCCAACATACATAGAAACAGACTATTTGATAACAACTGCCATATTCCTGACTTGATATAGGAGATTTAAAAAAAATGGTGGATTGAACCTGGTTTTATAGCTAGCCAAACATCCCGTTTATATGAAAAGGTTAAAAATACCACCGCTAAAATGACAACAATCCTTGGCAGGAATACAGAACAAATAAACACTCAGAACAGAGAAATACATAAATAGATAATATTATACAATATAAAAACCGCAGAATACCAACGGACACCTCCCATGAATTTACGACAGCACACCAGAACACCACAAACGAAGGGAGTCTTTAGCCTTCACATTTGACAGTATAAAATTATGAAATAAACTTGTTTGTTTATACTTATACATGATTATATGATAGCAATGGATTGTTTAACCATATTAATATCAATCTCTTTTTTGAAAAATTCATAACAATTGCAGATAGAATTATGATGTTCAGCAAATATCTCTTCAGGAAAAACATAATGCAGAGAAACATTAGAAAGTAAATGCTTGAAATCGAATAACCCGCAAATCTTAAGCGCAATACTTACACGTGCATATACAAAATACTATACAAATATGAAGATGTGTTGTGATTGTCGATGAGACTTCTCCCCACCACAGACCAAAGGACGTTAAAGCCAGCAACTATAGGTAACCGAATGGTCTTCAACAATTAGCAAAACCCACTACTTTACAAGATGAAAATAAATAGTAGCAACATATGGACGTTTTGCAAAGAAGGACAAGAGACCATAGAACATGTATTTTGGAGCTGTCCGATGGTCGCCAGTCTCTGGCACGCACTAAACATCTGGATTTTTGAAAAGACAAATATTGAACTGCCTTTGAATATAATGATTATTCTATTTGGTATCTACGAAAATGTTAAATTGAATTTTGTTAAAAATAAGATTATTCTGCTTTCAAAATACTATATTTACCGAACAAAATTACAAGAAGTTTTGCCAAATTTAAATGCTTTAAAACACTATTTAAAGGAACACTTGAACTTAGAAAAATACATTTCATTTAAAAACCTCTCTGTGGATGAATATAACAAATACTGGCGTCCCTGGGCCCCTATTATAGAATAAATAATAAATGTCGAATTTTGATTGAAACACCACTAATAGATATTGTAAGAACAAATAAGATTCCAATGTTATAAGAAAATTATTTATTTTCAACCTATTGTTGCACCATCATATATTCAATTGTTGTTTAATTATTTAATACTTCCTTTGTGTGAATATGTCATCCTGTATACCTTTGTTCATACATGTTGTGCTAGTCTATTTGTTACAATAAAGAAAATTCATTATAAAAAAAAAAAAAAAAACCCACACCGCATAGCAAGCGATAAAAGGTTCAATTCAAACGAGAAAACTTACGGCCTGATTTATGTACAAAACAATAAACGAAAAATAAATATATACAGCAACAAACGACAACCATTGAATTGATGGAAACTTGTCTTGTGACAAGCACATACTGAATGTTGCAGGGTTTAACAAGTTTACCCAACCCGCCCCAAACCTCAAACAGTCATGTAACAGCACGACATATAAACAATCTATACAAATCAGTTTAAAAGGATTGACTCGTCTGATCTACACAAAACACACACAATAAATAACAAACAAAAAGACTTAAAGATAATCGCTACTCTTGTTTTTTACTTTTTGTCAGATATTCGAAATTCTCTGGCTTTATCAATTTAGTGCCATTTAAAATTTTGCCAGCTAACACCTATTTTTTCTTTTTATAGTTTTGAAACATATTGTTTAAAAAGTTATTTTATTTAAATTTCATAAATCCTTGTTTTTTTCATTGTTCGAAAGAAAAAAGGTAGCGAAGATCATATCACGCCAAATATTCAATTGATTATATCTAGAAAAAAAAAAAAAAAAAAAACACTGACCTATAATTGTGTCTGCTTTTCAAGTTCAGTTATTTATATACTATCAATTTATAACATCCTTATATAAGCTTGTTATTTTGAAACCGAACATCAAACATCCTAAAGACAAACAGTATCAACCGGAGTGTATTTGCATTAACTGGCAGCTATATCAACGCAAAGCATAAAAGAAATCTACTACAAGCTAAAAATGCATTAAAGACTAAAATTATCAATCAGTACACATCCAATGGATAAAGTGTAAACAAGTCATAAACAGTCTGAGAAAAAAAATAATCTTGTGCACAGCTATATAGCAATAATATTAAGTTATGTTTTAATTTATTGATAACAAAATCAATGTTTTACCCCGTCACACTTTTGTTTTATACATAAATCATGTCATTATTTTTCTCGTTTGAATTGTTTTGCATTTGTCATTCCGGGACTTTGTATTGTGTTTTGGGTTTTGCTCATTGTTGTTGGCCATACGGTGACCTATAAAATTGAGAATGGAAATGGGGAATGTGTCAAAGAGACAACAACCCGACCATAGAACAGACAACAGCAGAAGGTCACCAACAGGTCTTCAATGCATCGAGAAATTCCCGCACCCGGAGGCGTCCTTCAGCTGGCCCCTAAACAAATATATATACTAGTTCAGTGATAATGAACGCCATACTAAACTCCAAATTGTACACAAGAAACTAAAATTAAAAATAATACAAGACTAACAAAGGCCAGAGGCTCCTGACTTGGGACAGGCGCAAAAATGCGGCGGGGTTAAACATGTTTATGAGATCTCAACCCTCCCCCTATACCTCTAGCCAATGTAGAAAAGTAAACGCATAACAATACGCACATTAAAATTCAGTTCAAGAGAAGTCCGAGTCTGATGTCAGAAGATGTAACCAAAGAAAATAAACAAAATGACAATAATACATAAATAACAACAGACTACTAGCAGTTAACTGACATGTCTGCTCCAGACTTCTAACCTTCTACGTCATATGGTCTCTTGTGGATAGTTATCTCGTTGGTAATCATACCACATCTTCTTATTTTTATTTTGTAAAATTAAATCAATATTCAAATATATCATTACAGCGTTTAATTGCTAAAATAAGCTCAACTAAAGGATCGTTACTAAATTTTCGGTCTCTATAAACAACATCATCTCAAGAATAAGGATGTGATATCCTGTTTGTTATAAGCTTTCTACAAGTACAGCCAAATTTCCGAACCAAATCTTAGTATCTATGAAAGAGTTTTAGTAAATGGTATAAGTAATTTTTGACGACAAAATCCCTGATTTAATAATTTTCAAGTATTACACATATAACATTCGTTGAAAACACCACAGACACGGGCAAAGCGAACAAGGTCGGAAATATAAACAGCGTAAGATGGGGCCAAATGAACATCTCCTTTCCAAAATGGGAAATTAACAATCGGGAAGGAAACACTGTCCCTTTGTGAATAAGCATCTTCTGCTATGCAAGCACCATCCGTTACAGTTTTCCAAAGGAAACACACACAACTCCTTCGGTTTTAAACAACTTGCAGCTGCTGCTCAGACTTTATAAAACGTCACCAGTGTCTGAGCAGAAAGTTGATGAACCAGGGTTATGTCAAAGAACGTCTCATTCTTTTTTTAAAACGTTTATCTGAAGAGACAGAAACCTTGCTGATAAATATTCCGTATCAACTTCAACAGATGATACATGATGGTCTTAAAGTATAGATTATATGTACAAACGTTTTTTACCATCCTAAATACGTGTTATAGTGTTCTTTTTATTTGTCTTTATATATTTTTATTAGTTTGTTTTTTTAGGCAATACTCTTTTTGCGTGGCTCGGTATTTATACATCATACCATTGTGTTATTGTGGTATAGTCAATTTTTTTTATTCTCGTCTTTCTTTTTGGCTTATGTGCTTTGTCTACAGAGAGTCTTTATGCCATTTTGTTTTTCTTTATTGTATAGTTGTTTGTTTTATAGTGAATAAGAAAATAACACAATGATGACTGCTATACCCCTACTACCTATTATGTCTGTTTGTTTTGATTACACATTGTTGTCAATATAATGGAATTTTATGCGGTTGTCACATAAGTGAGAGGTTTGGCTTGCTATAAAACCAGGTTTAATCCACCATTTTATACATAAGGAAATGCCTGTACCAAATCAGAAATATGACAATTGTTTTCCATTTTTTTGATGTGTTTGAGCTTTAGATTTTGCTATTTGATAAGAAACATTCGTTTTGAATTTTGACATTTTGACAGCCCACAAGGTAGACATATCATAGAGTGAACATGTCACATTGAAACATCAAAGATATAGAAACCATCACGATGTCGACCATAGAACGTAAAAAGAGTTTTTCTACCGTTTTTCCTCATAAAATTGGTAGTAGAGAACGTTTTTCGTTACAAATTTACTTCTTTCAGATATTTATTCATACATACCTTCTTTTCCAGAGACAACATTGTTTAGATTAGTCACGACAAAGGACGCATTATGGTTTGCATGTTCCTTGTCTGTCACTGTTCTGCAATGGTTATACGTGAATAACATGTACTTATTTAAAAACATAGATTAAATGTTTAGCTACATACCAACCATTTATGAAGCTAGAATTATAAAACGCTCCTATCTAGTTTCTTCAACAAGGTTCGTGATAGACATTTGTTTAGTCAATAAACTTCTTGGTTGATCTTTTATTCCAGTGGTCTTTCCAAATTAGGTACATAAAACGTATTGTCATTATTCACCTTAACTAGTCCTCATAAAAAGCTTTTACGTGACATTTGTCTAAAAACTAATTTGAAAGTTTAATCTTCGCAAAAAACTACTAATATGACATACATATATGAACTATTTTGCCCATTTTTCATTACATGAAAATATTTGTACCAAAAAAAGTAAAATAAGATGTGTTTACCTATAAACGTTTATTCCCATTCCGTAATTCAATGGGTAAATATAGTAACAGGGAACAGGTTATCTTATGATGTATGTAAAAACTAATGAGTTGCGTTCTGATTTAACGGTTGGAAGGCCACACAATGAGAAAGAAGAAAGGTATTAAAACATTTTCTTCCCCCGAAAATGTGTCAAAGCTTGCTTAGTTACTGTGCCTGTGTTGAAAAAACTCATTAAAATATCATGATTATAATTTAAAATGCACGTATTTGGGGGTTTTTTTTTTTGGCAAGAGACTCAATAATGGTGCTAGATCAAAACAGCTCGATTGCTTTATGAATGCGGAAATTATATGATGTGCGCTTCCGTTTTATGTATGCATAAAATGAAACTTGAGAAAAAAATCACCTCAGATTCGAAATTTTAAAAGTAACCACTATTGAACTTACACAACATGGTAAGTACTGTTTCCAAGTAATACTGTTAAAGTTTTACATTCATAATCTGAAAACAACAGTAAAAGATGATAATATTATCAATTGTATATTTTTGATACATGCATAAACAGTTTTGACTGGGTAGCGGTATTAGTTCGTAATTTTTTGAATGAATAAAACTACAAAAACACTCAAGACACAACTGTAGCAGGAATCAATGTAGACAGTAACAAAATGGGTGTGCTATACTTGCCTTAAATTTATTAAATGACGTAAACAGTGGAACTATGAAAGAGTGATACAAATATATATATATGATGTTTTTACGTTCGTTTACCTTTTAAGTGCAATGTCTTATGTAAATGCATATAGATTTTTAACGTTTTTTTTAAGTTTAATTATACTGTATGCAATGTCTTGTGGAAATTATTTTTACCGGCTTTCTATGTACGTTGGCGTTTGTTTTTGTTACACTTCAGTATTTCTGTTGTTCCGTTGTTTTCCTCTTATAGTTGATGTTTCCCTCGGTTTTAGTTTGTAACCCAGATTTGTTTTCTCTCAATCGATTTATGACTTTTGAACAGCGGTATACTACTGTTGCCTTTATTAAGCAAACAATCATTCTCAAATTATCTTCAATTGGACAAGACAGAAGTAGCGCTGGATATAAAATGGTCTTTGGTCCGTGTGTTAACATTGAATTATCTTTATACCAGATACCGTTGTTTTATTGCAATTACATTGGCACAATATCCCACAATTTCCTTTATTCATAAAGGTATATAACTTTTGCTCGACCATGTTCACACAATACGGACATTGTTAACAGGGGTGTTCTCTTTACAAAAACTGCTCTTACGAAGTTATTAGGAACAACGGCTCATCACGAACCATCACGAATTGGTTGTCCGATACGATGTTTAGGTTTCTCAACTCTCTAGTGACGACATGATTTCGGGGTTTGAGATCTATAGGTACCAGTATAGTTGTCCGGTCTTTAATTTCACCGATGTTTTTTCCTACTCCCGATTGTGACATTTATACTGATTGTAGATTCGAATGTCGAGTGTTGCGAGCATATCAGGAGCTGCACCCGATTTCGATCTATTAAGTGTTCATGCGATTCCAAAATCCAAAATGGAAGATACTGGTTGCATATATACAGATATATCTTTTGGGTGGGTTAATTATAATTGTATTTCCTAAATATGGAGTGCAATCTGTTTTAAGATAATCCACTTTGAGTGATACCTTTTTCAAAAACTATTGATATTAATCTATTAACTGATCAAATATGAATTGGGTGCAACGAAAAGGTGGATAAAACATATAAATAATATTTGGGCCAATGTCTGGTATCGATATGAAAATCCGGACTGTAATACACAAAAAATCCAAAAATACATACATTACACATTCCGGATGTTCATATAAACCTACTTCGAATGCAATATTAATCTTCAGCTTTACAAAAAAAGAATTTATTGCACACTTACTTTTATATTTGAAAAATCAATCGGGGCCAAAATGCGAAACCTCACACCTAACTATTGAGTGCTACCATTGATATTTCTGGAAGTAAATGATTGGGCAACACCTGATTTTTATAAGAGGGTAAACTTCCCACTTATAAGACAGCTGTTTGTTTATAGTTCCGTTTTATTGACACAATTGGGTGAGCAACGAAAATAGACATACTTGGTTAACGTCACAATAAAAAGGATCCAGCGAACAAAACAGTCTAAACATTCATCACAGACATACAGCACAACTGCCTTAAAAAATGAAAACAATCATACAAAAATATCTGACAAAGAAATCAACAAAACAAGTTTTTGTAGTTGATAGTACACACAGTATAGTAAAACAAAATGATTTATACATTTTCCCAATTAAGTAGACATTTTGTATAAAAATCCGTGTTTGCTACAAACCAAAATACATATATCAATACCCATGTACGTTGCCTATTAAAGTCTTTTAAAGACGTGTAAGCACTAAAATATATATCACTCTGAAGAAACAGACACTGCAGAGCCCTGAGAATCGTTTACTAGCGCAAACCATGATGATTTATTTCAAATCTTCAAGCGTAAGGGACTGCATTTCATCCAGTGTAATGTACAATCGCTTTTTCCAAAATTGTCAGAAATTAAAATAGTGGCAGCTAAGACAAACGCAGCTGTAATCTCTATTACAGAATCATGGCTGGACAATACAGTAACAAATGCTGAAATACACTTCGAAGGATACAACATTGTGAGACTAGACATATCTAGAAATGGTGGAGTAGTGTGCGTATTCATCAGGGACGACATTACGTTTTCGCCAAGACAAGATCTTCATGATGACAGACTTGAGGCCCTCTGGATAGACATCTTAATACCAAAAACCAAGCCGATTAGTATTGGGACTGTCTACAGACCACCAAAAGAGGCGTCTATTCTTGTTTACTTTGAAGAAATACTAAATAAAAGAAATGAATTGTACATTGTTGGTCATAAAAATATATATGTTTATTACATAACAGGTCATAATTTAATATAAATTTATATATGGATATTTTACAAATGTCAAATTTGGAGCAATTGTTATGCGAACCAACCGGAATAGCTGAAAACAGTAAAACATTGTTAGATCTTGTAATTGTGAATTCAGAGTCAGTCAGTCAGGTGTTATTCCAATTGTTCTAAGTGTTCATTTTATGAAATATTTTACTAGAAAAATTGAGAAAAAATCAAACTCAGATAGTGGAGGAAATTTAATCAAAATAAGATATACCAAAAATTACACTAAAGAAGAATTCTGTCAAAAAACTAAATGTTGTTGATTGGTCTGAATTATATATATTTATGTAAAAAAGTAAATGGAACTTGGGTAAAATTGAAAGATATTTTCAATTCAATTTTAAATGAAGTAGCTCCAAAAAGAGATATCAAGGTAAAAAACATACAGAATCTTGGATAACTTCTGAAATTATTGAAAAAAGAGATCAGCTTTTGAAAATGTATAAAAAAACAAAAAATAAACATCTTTATATATAATGATTATTATAAATGCATACATAAAACCCAGTGGGAGGTAAACAAAGCTAAGTTGTCATATTTTGAAAATAAAGTAGAAGAAAATAAAAATAATCCAAAAAATATCTGGAAACAGTTTAAAAGTATGGGTTACAGTAATAAACAGACGGAGAAAAGTAAAGTTGTACTCAATTAGATAATGAGAACTGCCATGACTCAAATACGGTGGCTAACTATTTTAATAACTTTTTTACAACTATAGCTGATAATGTAGTATCAAAATTACCACCAGTTCCAAAAGTGTCTGCTATCAATAAAGACATTTTTATTTTTTTTATAATATTGTTAGATGTAATTATTTGAGTTTTAAATTAAAACCTGTGACTGTAGAATATATTCTCAAACAGTTACAACAACTCAATCCAAGTAAAAGTACTGGATTAGATGGAATACCATCAAGGTTTTTAAGAAATGGCTCGAGTATTTTAGCAAAATCAATTACATATATAGTTAATCTGTCGATAACTTCAGGCATAGTACCTGATGAGATGAAAACAGCTTGAGTGTGTCCTATCTATAATACAAAAATAACGAGGTCTTATTTGTTAGCCGGTATGACGTTCAAGCGAAGAATCAAAGAATTCTACTGTATATATATATTACTAAAATAGGACAATGGTGTTGATTAAAAAGTGCACCATTCCAGGCCCTTTTGTTTTCCGCATTATTATTATTACCAAGAATTAACAAGTTCCGGGTCGAATCCGATACCGATACCAATAGTATATGTCACATGTAGTTTCCGGTTTTATGCATGTTCTGTATCTTGCTCCTTTGATAGGAGCATCATCATGGGATATGGTGTAAAGGAAGATATTTAACACACTGTATCGGTACAGATTTAATGTGAGCATTTTCCGTCCCAGTTTCCCAGCGTGGCCGTGACTGTTCTAACTACCAGAAAGTAAACCTCCAAATAAATCAATAAGTACAATGCAATAAAATATATGAACATACTTTCGCCTGATTCGCTCATCCTCAAAATATAAAAATTGAAAAATATAAAAACAATTATATACAGAATAAGGGATAATGTTGTAGTATGAACGGGATAAAACTAGAGGGCCCAAGGAGCCTGTGTCGCTCACCTGATATTTTTGTTTACAATGGATGCATGAAACAATGCAACAATAATACTGTTTTAAAGGAATCCGTGTGGATCAAAATCTAATCTTTCGTTTGATTTTAACTGCTTTCAACCCATTTATCATTTTAAGTTTTCAAGGTTAAAACACACATTTCAAGTGAAACTTCAAAAATACACTGTTGACATTTCAATATTAATCATTAATTTGTAGATCTTGTCTTGTTGATCATTTATTCCTGTTACAGTTTCTTTCTATCTATTATACTTTTTAAGATATCAGCCTAAAACAGCAGAAATTGGTAGAAATCGTCATAAAAGGGCAATAACTCAATGAAAAGTCGTCTGATGATTTCGGCCATGTTTGACTTATTTGGAGATCTTGTTGAACTGATCATTTTTGCTTATTTAAGTTTCTAAATACCTGTAATTGTTTTCAAAATGATTTGCAAAAATAAAAAAAAAATAATAAAATTTGTCATTTAAGGACAAAAACTCCTATAAGAAGTCATCTGACTGTTTTGACTTTGAGACAGTAGGTAAATCTCAACATTGTGAACATTTTTGCCCCTGTTAGATTTTCGCTACTCATATCAGTTTTCAAGATAATAGACACAACTTCCATTTTACCCCTATGTTCTATTTTTATCCTAGGCGGTCATGTTGGTTTGCAGGCGGGGTCATCGGAGACATTTTTTCAACTAGATACCCTAATTATGATTGTGGTCAAGTTTGGTTCAATTTGTCTTTGTAGTTTCAGAGCAGAACATTTTGGTAAAAGATTACAAAAATTTACAAACAATTGTTAAAAATTGACTGTAAAGGGCAATTACTCCTTAAGGGGGCAATTGACAATTTTGATCATTTAACTTATTTGTAGATCTTACTTTGCTGAACATTTTTGCTGTTTACAGTTTATCTCTATCTATAATAATATTCAAGATAATAACCAAAATCTGCAAAATTTGTTTAAAATTACCAATTCAGGGGCAGCAACCCAACAATGGGTAATTTGATTCGTCTGCAAATTTCAGGGCAGATAGATCTAAACCTGATGAACATTTTTACCCTGTCGTATTTGCTCTAAATGTTTTAGTTTCAGAGATATAAGCCATAAACTGCATTTTACACCTATGTTCTATTTTTAGCCATGTCGGCCATGTTAGTTGGCAAGCGGGGTCATCGGACACATTTTTTAAACTAGATACCCTAATGATGATTGTGGCCAAGTTTGATCGAATTTGTCTATGTAGTTCCAGAGGAGAAGATATAATAATATTCAAGATAATCATGATAATAACCAAAAACTGCAAAATTTCCTTAAAATTACTTGTTCTGGGGCTGCAACCCAAAAACGAGTTGTCTGATTCGTCTGCAAATTTCAGGGCAGATAGATATAAACCTGATAAACATTTAACATGTCAGATTTACTCTAAATGCTTTAGTTTCAGAGATAATATAAGCCAAAAACTGCATTTTACCCCTATGTTCTATTTTCAGCTATGGCTGCCATGTTCGTTGGCAAGCGGGGTCATCGGACACATTTTTTAAACAAGATACCCATATAATGATTGTGACCAAGTTTGGTGAAATTTGGCCCAGTAGTTTCAGAGACAAAATTTTTTCAGGACAGGTGAGCTAAAATAGAATTTGAAGATAGAGAAAACTGTGCACCTTATATTCAGCATGATTTTATCAGATGACAATACGAATACTAAAAATCCAGGCTAAAATAAGTCGTTGGTACTTTAATTTAGTCACGGACCGCGGGTGAGTTCTAGTATATAAGAAAAATAGCAGGTTGGATGTTGGAAATTATCGACCAGTTAGTATTTTAGTAGTTGTTTCTAAGATTGTAGAAAGATCAATATATTTACAATTTGAGAAATATCTGGTGGAAAATAATTTATTTTATAATTTACAATCTGGTTTCAGTTCTGCTTATTCCACATATATACATGTCTGATTCATCTGTTAGATCATATTAAACATGAATTAGCTAAGGAACTCTATACTGGAATGATAATGTTAGATTTTCAAAAAGCCTTTGACACAGTCGACCATCATATTTTGTGTCACAAACTACAAATAATGGGTGTCAAATGTACCAAATGGTTTGAATCATATATATATGAAATAGACAACAAAAAGATAATTTTAATGGTACTATAGCTGAGTCTGATTTAAGATATATTACATGTGGAGTACCACAAGGGAGTATTTGTAGGGCCACTATTATTCCTGTATTATGTTAATGACATGTCTATAAGCATTAGCAAAAACTGCAATATATTGTTATATGCTGATGATAGTACCATATTATACTCTCATAAGAACCCAGAAGTTATATTTCAGAAACTGGGTAAGGAACTTGAATCTTGACGTAATTGACTGATCAATAATTATCACTTCATTTGGGGAAAACAGAAACTATTCTGTTTGGGTCTAAACGTATATTATCTTAAATTTGTAACTTTGACGTTATACTTGTAATAATCAAACAATTTTATCAAAGAATTGTGTGTAATATTTAGGCCTGAATATTGATAATTCTCTTTCTGGAGAAAAAAAAAATTAAATAATATCATACAAAAGATAAACTCAAAATTGAAGTTCCTATACAGACAGGCTAAATGTTTATCATAACACTCTAGAAATACTTTAGTTACAGCTTTAATTCAATGTCATTTTGACTATGCCTGTTCTGCATGGTATGCTGGTGTAAGGAAAAAATATAGAGATAAGCTACAAGTATTACAAAACAAGTGTGTTAGATTTATAAAAATACTGGATATAGATCAAAAGTTGACCATAATGTATTGAATAGTATTGGTTATGTTTATATTTAAAATCGTGTTAAACAATTGAGATTAAACCATGTTCATAATATTCATTACCATCATTGTCCTAGTTATATGTATACAAATTTTACAAAGGTGAGACATTTTCATCATCATTTCACAAGAAGTTGATTAACCTTAAATAGCGTAACGGATTATTCAAACAACTGCTACATCTCAATGACATGTCTTTAGTTAATTATATTATAAATTGCTGGTATCTTCGAAGATAGGTGTATAACCATTTTTTAAAGCACTGATTTTTCTTTCTTTCATTAAAGTGCTTACCTGGATTTAGGTTTTGACCTTCTACACAACGTTTACTGTAACAACTGCAGTCCTCTTGTGATGGAATACATGCACTTTGATTTTGCGGTCTTATTACAAATGCAAATCCTCTGTTGTAATCACAGCGACAAACTTTGTTACCAGTTGTTGTTCCATCGTTAACTTCAACTTGACCGTCTGATGAACACATTGACTTTAGATATGTGCATTTATAACGTTCATTGGACCTGAACAAAAAAGGTTGATAAGAGGAAACCGGACAAGTCTCGTAGTCGATGTATCGGCCTCTTAATACTGGATAGTTACCTGTATTTGTAGTAAACAACATACAATTAGTATTTGTATTTTTGTTACTTTGGCATTTTCACTTAACAAACATTGGCTTTTCTTTTCCAATTATTATGACTTTATATATTATGAAATAACACAGCTTGTGTTCCCATATAAACAAATAGCCCTTCTGTATACATTACATCTTCTGATAAAGAATACCATGAACAAGCATTTTTGTAAGAAAAATGTATATTGCAAACTAAAAGATCCAGGATTTTCAATTTTTTTTTAGATATAAAGATATATTCATGAACAACCCGCTGCATTTGTATGCACCTGTCCTAAATCAGGAGCCTGTTGTTCAGTGGTTGTCGTTTGTTGGTGTGGTTCATTAGTGTTTCTCGTTTCTCGTTTTTTATATAGATTAGACCGTTGGTTTTCCTGTTTGACTTGTTTTACACTAGTCATTTTGGGGCCCTTTATAGCTTGCTGTTCGGTGTGAGCCAGGGTTCGGTGTTAAAAGCCTTACTTTGACCTATAATAATTGTTTACTTTTACACATTGTGACTTTGATGGAGAGTTGTCTCATTGGCACTCATACCACATCTTCTAATTTATTATAAGTGGTGAATATTAATCTATCTTTTTTAGTCTTATTGTACCTAAAGATACCCATTCTGGAGTTCTGCATTCCTCTATGTAGTTGTTAAACGCAATGCGATGTAACGCCAAACAGTGATATTCGTAATGATTGTAGCATTTTACTTTTGAGAATATAACTAGTTCAGCCATTTCAGGACATCTTTTAACATAGGTGTGACTTGATCGAAAATAAAATATCTGAAAAAAATTCTACAAATGCAATACATGTATGTATACACATTTATTTTGTAGCAATTTAATTGATGGATTTCTGTGAAGAACCGAAAGTAAATGAGCAATAATTTGATACTTGTACTTGTCTAGTCAAATGATGATTAAATCTGCCATCTATCATGTACAATGATGATAACTTTAGCCTGATTGTCAACATATTTTCAATGAAGAACATTTCAAGAAAAATACATTGCCAGAATTATGATGATACTAAAAATACACTCCCTTTTTAAAAATGTTTACCTTTCCAAAGAAGTTAATCGAGAAAAGGGCATTGGACACACCAAATGTATGAAGTGTTATCTCTTTTTTTATTTAAAAACAAAGTTAAGAACGGGTTTTTGTATTTATGAAGATTGTATAAAAGACCAGCAGAAATCAGCTTCTTTTATAAAAATTCACTATAGTATTCTAGAATATAGTTTCAAAAGCGTACACAAAACGTTTTGTTGTTAACATTTAAAAACAAAACAATTGTTAGTTTCACTTTGATGTGAAAGAATGTAAATTAACAATTTATTCATTGATGTGCAACATAGGTGACTTTACGGTACAATGAAAGTTCTTATGTTTTATTTGTAAGGCGTACTTGGTAGTGTTTATATCTTGGTGATAAATGATAGCAATATGTAGAAAATAGTGTAGTAGGTGGGTGTTAATATTAAATGAAACTTTCAGAATTTATATAATTGATATGGGGGCGCTTCTTCGAGCACATGTTTCAAGATTCATCCTCATTTTGGTAAAGCTGATGAAGGAGGAACATACAGTGGTAATATTCAATTTCGTAAAAAAAATAATCCCCTCCTCCTCCCCAGAATCCCTCTAAAAATAAGTAGTTTCATTTACCATTGAGATTTAGGTATTATGATTTAATTATTTTAAGAAACATGGCATTGGCGGTATCTGCTCCCAATAGTTGAGATGTTACAATATTATCAGCAAAATGTATAGTTAAGGGTAGATAACTCTAAATTATTTGACTTTTCCAAAATTTAGATTTCAATAATTGATGACATTTTTCTTTTTTACTTATCATAAAATATGCTTTTATGGATTGAGATTGTACTAAAAGTATTGTATATTAAAAATTACAATTGTTAGTTGTCATTGTAGTGTATGCTATATTTTATACATGAATCTTTTCATAAGATATCAACATTTGTGGCCGCATTATCATAACTTGTGTTAGTGTTATTTGCCTTCAGCGGACCATAAATTCTTTTATGATACACTGAATCGGCGAAAAAGTACATATTTGTATAGAGTAAAAATGTACACTCACAAATAAGAAAATGCCAGAAAATCCATACTTATCCAAAGTAACCATTTTCAGAAAACTGTACATGTGTTGTCAACTGCAACAGCACAGCTACAAAAAATTAAGCATTATTTTGAATGAAGTAGAATGATTGAATTTTCAACGATGATAAATATATCGCTGGAATATTCATTTGTTTCTGTTCTTTATCCGTCTTTTTTTTCTGGAATAGTTCACTGTGAAAATTGATGGACATGCACAAAGTGGTCGACATACTGTCTTCCAAAATTACAAGTGCATTTATCTTATTCATATTTAAATACACTGCATATTTTTCCAAGGACATAATATGCTCAAAACAGCGTTTTCAGGATTTTATGTTCAATGTTCTTTTGTGATGTTTTAAATGGATTTTTGAATTTACAAAACGCAATAGTCAAATTGTTGCGGAATACAAAATTTTATCTGTTTGCTACAGTAACTGATATCGTTTTGAACATCAATTTAGCTTACCTAAATAGATGAATTTGTTGCAAATGTTACGAAAATTAAAAGAAAAAATAATTTGAGAAAATAATTACTTTAAACTGGGATAAAGAAAATGCAATAGACAAGCATAAATATGTATCTCGATATGTATTTTGTTTATTTACCACTCCTATACAAAGTTTACTGAGGACTGTTCTCCATAATATTTGATGTGCTTAAGCATGTGTTCTCTAAACCAGCGATATCAAACGTATTTTTTAAACATTGCGAACAGACTTCAACAAGGATTTTGGCGTAATCAGCATTTATTTTTTTAGTTGGCATCTTTTTAATTGATTGTTTTTATAACTATTTTTCACATCTCAAACACCCAGTACCGCCCGCCCGCAACACTACCATTAAATAATAGCCGGATTTAAAGTAGGGAAAACCCGGTAAAAGATTCAGCATTGCAATTCTAGAGAGTGATAAAAAGTTCTACTATAAAAAGATGTATAACCACCCCCGCCCCTCCTGAATTGGTTTAAAGCAAAAAGGGAGCAATCACAAAATGTGTTGAACCCTATACGATTTGTTTGAATAATGGAGCAACACTTTACTATGTGATTTGTCTATATGCCTTTTTGTCTTTCTTTGTTGACATATTTGTTTGTTTTATAGTGATTAAGGTTATAACACACTGTTGACTGCTGTACCCCTATTTTTGACATTTTTACCTATTATGTCTGTTTGTTTTGTTCACACATCGTTGTCAATATAATGGAATTTTATGCGACTGTCATACAATTGAGAGGTTTAGCTAGTTATAAAACCAGGTTAAATCCTCCATTTTCTACATAAGAAAATGCCTGTTCCAAGTCAGGAATATGACAGTTGTTATCCATTCGTTTGATGTGTTTGAGCTTTTGATTTTGCCATTTGAATAGGGACTTCCGTTTTGAATTTTCCTCGGAGTTCGGTAATTTTGTTATTTTACTTTTTACCCATGTGCTATATATAATGACATACAAATTTCATTGATTGTTCTTTTAAAACAAATATTGAAGTTGAAGACAATCAAAATATTGAAAAACTGTACATGTTTCAGTAAATTCAACAATTTTTCAATTGGTTGAAAGTGTTTTGCGTAACGTCAAGTGAAAAATATATCATGAAGATTCAAAACGAACATTTCAAAAGACGACGTCAACCAAGATCAACATATTACTATCAAAGGAGCATACCGAGTTTTGAGACTCAACAGTTTTTCTATAAAATATTCTTACCTTCCCAGGATATTGCTTGTCAAATCAGAAAGCCTTCTCTCCGCCTTGTCCATCATGTTCGGAAACTATTATAGCTATGCGCAGAGCTTTCGATAAAAAAAATATAGAATTGTTGAACGGACCGCGTCAAATAATTCATAAACATGTATATAACACAAAACATTTACAATACTGTTAACGATTTATAACTGATATACAAGGAAAAAGCCTAAAATACTATTTTTTGCAAGAGCAAAGAATATTTCAACAACACCACAATTTCAAAGAATATACTTTTATCATTTGTCGTAAATATAAAAAAAAAGATGTCGATTTTCTTTCTGTATAGGAGATACGATTTTGAATCTACTACAAAGAAATTGAATCATTTGGATTAATTTTAGAACACATTAGAACATTGAAATTGATAGCATTTAAAAGACTTAATCAAACACAATCAAAATTTTAATTTCTGATTATGATAAATCATTGTTCTCTAAAATATTTTTATCTGCTCTAAAATTTATTTCTGTAAAGTTAGTTTGATTGTTATTTGTAATCATTCGCACAATTTTACATTACTGAATAATAAAGGCAACAGTAGTATACCGCTGTTCGAAACTCATAAATCGATAGAGATAAAAACAAATCCGGGTTACAAACTAAAACTGAGGGAAACGCATCAAATACAAGAGGAGAACAACGACACAACAAAAACACAACATTAAAATGTAACACACACAGAAACGAACTATAATATAACAATGGCCATTTTCCTGACTTGGTACAGGACATTTTAAGAACAAAATGGTGGGTTGAACCTGGTTTTGTGGCATGCCAAACCTCCCGCTTTTATGGCAACGTCAAACACAACACCAAAACGACAACATCACATGACAGGACCACAATACAAATAAATGGGAGAACATATAGGACAAAGAAACACACGAATAATAGCTGACAAAAGGTACTAGGCTTAAAATTCAATACGCCAGACGTGCGTCTCGTCCACACAAGACCAACCAGTGACGCTCAGATGAAAAAAGGTTTGAAAGCCAAAACAAGTACAAAGCTGAAGAGCACCGAGGACCAAAACTTCCAAAAAGTTGCGCCTAACACGGCAAGGGTTTTCTGCCTGGGACAAGAACAATCATCCTTATTATTTAGAATAATTAATAATTTTGCAAACAGTAAATTTTATAAAATGACTATATAATAGATATACATGATAAAACCGAAGTGGGGACTAACTACAGAATAAAAACGGATACATTACATAAAACAACTTAATCCAACACATACAAATACACAGCCAAATACAAAAAGGTCAAATACACAGCCAAATACAAAAAGTTCAAATACACAGCCGAGTTTGCCAAAGACTCAACGCACAAAGTGACGTCACATTTGTGACCAATTTGTGCTCTTTAATGTTTTGTTCGCTTTGATTTTGATTTTGATTTGATTTTACTGTTGTTTTTTTTTCAGATTAAAGTATTACTTGACCAATATTATGCATCAATGGTGGAATATTAGGGGGTTTGTTGAGCACCATACTTTATTCTTGTGTTACATCGGAGGAAAGAATATAAATTGTATAAAACTTCAAATCATAAAATTCCTCTATACAAAGCATTTATTCACCTCGATCCTATTGCTATTTAATCCGTAATCTAAGTAACAGACAAAGTCAAGATTGTCGCATCTGATTTCCATTAATTTGTCTGCACAATTATATCTATAAAACGAAAATCCTTGTTGATTTTTGTAAAAATTGGAAAAAAAATATTGTTAAATAAAACCGCAGGAAAACAACTGTCATATTCCTAACCTGGCATATTTATTTTCCTAAGAAAATAGTGTGTTAAACATGTATTTCTATCTAGCTAAAACGCCCACTTGTATGACAGTTGTTTAATGTTCCTCAATAGTGCCAAATTGGGTGAGTGACGTAATTGGTTAAAGATGCCATACCTGGGATCCTGCAGCCAAAACTGTGTAAACAAACATAGCAGACGTACAACACTACTGAATTAAACATTTAAACATACTTAAAATCAAATCAAACAAAGACGCCAACAAAACTGATAATGCATAATGACATGTAAACTTTCCCGATACAATTCAAAATAAGTAAACTATAAATACAACGGTATACCAAATGAATACAACACTATAAAAACCACATGTGTCGAATCGCATCTCTGGTCCAATCCGCAGAAGGAACGACAAAAGCCAAAAAACCTGAAAGCTGGATGCACATATACCGAAAGACGATAAGAGTCATACGACCAAATGGAGAAAAATAGTACAAAGACATATAAAGGTAAAACTGTCAAGTAGATCAAATGATACACAGAGTCAGCACCTAGAATCTATAACTCAAGACCATCCTGTATTATTTTTGAAGCAGACCCTGAATAAGTTATTGATACTTTCCAATGAATTCGTGGAGAAATAGGTCAAAACTTTCTTTCGAGTATGAGTTGAGTAATGTTTACTCTATACGCGGATGCAGTTGGTAAATTGCTTCTAAGGTGAGGAAGGGGGTTAAGATGACTGCTGTTATCAAATTCAGGGTATATGTGTTAAATGAGGCAGATGAAGCTGTATATTTGGTGTCTGTAATCTATAGTTCACGACAATTAATGGGACTAATCAGAAAAGTTTGTATCGTTAATGTAAAGAACATCTTCAATATATCTTTAAATGATATAGCTTCTTTGATCTAAGTTAAACACTTACGAAAACAAAAAACGTACACATTAATGCATTTCCAGGGGAAGACCACCAGACCTTTGTGGATGCATTTAGCATTATAAATACATATACATATATATATTCACTTTTAAACAATTGACTGGAGGTGTTATTATCTTGGATTCCTAGTTAGAATTACCTCTTAAAAGAAAACAGGTTTTAATATGGGTCTATATGTATAATATCACTGAAAAAAAATGAAAGCATTATTTTACGTTTTTAGAAAGTTATTGCACGCTTCAGCCAATTACAAGTGCACAATATCGTTAAGGAAGTTGAATCGTCTTGACAGACATGTTTCTTTTTCCGCCTTTTTGGAAATGCAGAAGATTTTTCACAGATTTTGAAGTAGAATTATAACTAATTGCATTCCGATACCAAATTTTTCAAGATCCGATCGCAATGCTTGACCACCGTTAGTTATTCTTTCACGATCATTTTTCTTGATATACCGAATGACACCCGTGTTTATGTAACGTGTTACGTCTTGCTATTACGACAATGATTAATTTTACCAAATCCATATCAACAGTATATTGTCTTTTCTTTATACTGTTCACATATATCTATATCTTATTTTAAAGTCATATTAAGTCCCTTATAAACAAGTGAAATAATGATTTCAAAACAGAAAATAGATTCAATAAAATCAATTAGTATATAAACGGTGAACAATGAGACAAACGACAACACCATCGTTTTACAACGTTTGTATTTAAAACATTAGCAAGAATGAAAAAAAATGAAATAAACACAAATAAGCTTTTGCATATATCATGTTTTATAAATAGTTATATTACAAAAAATATGTTACTTACTTAATCATGCTTTACCTGTCTAGGTCAAATAATCGATATTCACCATAGATAACAATAAACAATTCAACTTCCTTTATACAAAAATAAATTTAAATGTTCGTGTATACATTGCATGACCGACAGAGCTTTAAAATCAATAACAAGTAATTATTGCAGTGCATAGTTTACTAAATTTTATTAACGGCATTGTTTTTGCTAAATCAACCCAAGTTACGTAGAGATTAAGCAACTGCGCGGTAGGTATAGTGGCTGGCTGATATTTTGTTTTTTCGAGTGAATCGGTCCACCATTTTCGAGTGGAATTACATACGATCAAGTAGATTTACTCTTATTTCGCAATAATATGACTTTTATTCAATACTGCCCAACTTATTTTTCATGAAATTTTCATGCGGATTTGAAAACATATTACGTTTAATTGTCTTCTTATTCATTTAAAATCAGGCTTTTTACATAGATATAAAATAATCAACCTATACAAGTGAACGACAATGTTTGGAGGAAATGTGTGTATATACAGCATATATAACGCAAAAACGCGAAATATTTTTTCTTTCCGATTTCGCGTTTTCGCGATTTCGGGTTTTCGCCCTATAGAATATGAAGGGCGAAAACGCGAAATGGCCTTAACCGGCCACCATAGGTAAGAGCTGAAAAAAACAAGTTTGCATAAGACTTTGAATATTCTGCAACACAAAATCCAGAATTGTTTACAAAAGTTAAAATATATTTACGCACGGGAAAGATGCCAAAAAAAAATAAAATATGCGTAGATGACAATGAATAGTAAATCCGCACACACACACACTACTCCTGCCTGCCCCCTCCCCCTCTAATATCAAATGATTGTCCCCTTACTGTTACGTTTAACCTCTTAATAAAACAAATACCGGGGAAATTGGTTCAACCTTGGTCAATTGTCCCTTTGACATGTAACAAATATATTTCCAAATTTAAATCTGTATAATTAATCTCAATAAAACCTTTAGGTCGTCTGAAAAATAATCCACTAGAAACTCATTACTTTAATTAAGATACGGAACAACCCAACAAGAATTGTGTTTTTGTATGAAATACACAGTAAGTACTTTATAACGTATGTGCATGTTCTTGCAAACAATTTCCTGTTGGGTTGCAGATAAGATTTTGACCTGCAGCTCTGCGTCACAAAGAGTGTCTTTTTATGTTGTAATCCGCACAGTCTTCCAACGCTTTTCTTTGAACATCCTCGTTCGATTTGAAATCGCCTGCCTAAACAGATAGAAATATCTGTGTGCGACTTCCCTTGTTTAAACATTTCGTTGATGGCACTTACGTATGCTTCTAATTCCGCCATGGTATCTTTCTCATTAACTTTCGCGGCTGTTATTTTGTCAAAAAAACTCAAAATAATAAAAAAAGTGCTTTACACAAACATTAAACGAACTATGTTTATATTCTTATTTTCGAAAACTTTGTAACAAAAATCGACAACATTGTTATAAGGGAACAACCATTTAACTACAAAAAACGGGGGGGGGGGGGGGGGGGGGGGGGGGGGGTATTCATGTTTATTTCCTAAAAAAAATTCTGATCCCCAATTTGATGATGAAAAAAAATATTGTGGTCAAGCAGATGACAATAAAAAATATTCTGAATCCAGATTTTCCCCATACTTTATAGTGTTAAATTTTGAAAAAAATAATTTGATTGATAGCGTCGAAAAACTAAACAAAAATGTTCTGACTCGGACAAAAAACCATACCCCCTCCCCTTGAAGTTAAATGATTGCTCCCTTATTTCATTCTCTGATGCACCATTAAATAAATGAGAAATGACAACATTTTTCATTTTTGATTGAGAATTAAACAGCGTGGGAAAGAGAAATTGAAGACACATTCGTTTTTTTTTTTTTTTTTTGTGTAATCGGAAATGAAAAACGAAAACACTTCCGTTTTTCGGTTATTTTGTTTTGTAAAATAAAAAATGAAAAATGAAATCATTTTCGTTTTTCGTATTTTGTTTTGTAACATCAAAAATGAAAAATGAAAACGCTTTCATTTTTCGTTTTGTGAAATGGAAAATAAAAAATAAAAACATTTTTGTTTTGTGAAAAGAAAAAATCAAAAATCAAAACACTTTCGTTTTCGTTTTTGTTTTTTTCTAGAAATAAAGTTTATTCACTCGATGACACCTGGAAGCTACTATAAAAAAAACCCGTACTATTCTCGAAAACACCCGGACAAAACAAAATTTTTATCTCAAAATGACCGTAGTCGTCCATATACAAGTATTTCTTTGAAGAGTCTCTGATTGTAACTAGTAATAAACTATATGAGCGCATTTACTTTGATTTATACATTCGTATGTGTATTAAAATGACTTTAATTCTCATTTTTTAATAAAATCATTTTCAGGATATAATATACTACTTTTTAACTTGTATGATTTCAAATAACATAATTCACTAGAAAAACACGATCACAGCCGGACACTATACCTTCCGTGAATAGATCTATAATTATATAACTTAACTGTTTTGTTCGTTGTTCGTGTCATGTATTATACCCTGTGTGTTTACAGTTAAGATGGCAGCGAACTGATGAATCATTCTTTCTTAAGAATATTTTTGCTGTCAACGATGCTTTACAAGTTATTACACCATGCATCATTGAACAGAGCATAACAATCAATGCTTTACCCGGATTTTAAAATTATGTTTTTTTGTCGTGGCAGTGCTGTGTCTTATTCCAGGAACGTTGCGTTCCTTCTTGTCTGAAATTAATAAGATACATTTAGGAATTTAGGAATATAAAAGTATATGTTAAATTTGCAACAATGTAAAGGCAACCAAACGTCATAATCAAATTCCGCAAATAAAAGAACATATTGAGATAAAATAAAATACGCGGTTCATGAATTATGAACATTAACATGAAAGTGTGAAGGAATTAAACTAGTTTCACCGTTTGAAACCGCATTGAACATTGCGTGTTTTAATCAGTAAAACTCACCGTGTAGAATGCCAAATTCGGGAATTCAGAATTGTTAGCACCAAATGATGTATTGCACAGAAGACATTAAATCACGATAATCTATTTCAAGCAAGCAGAAGCAAACGCCCCAAATACTCTGTTTTCTCAAACAACCATCCTCAGTTTTCTGTGTCATAGATTTTGAGACTTCAAATGAAAATTTCAGTATAAAAAACAACTTTCTGGCGACCTATTTTCGTATATTTTATATAAAATTTAATTCATATCATAGAATTATACATAATGCAAGCTTCCCAGTAAAAATAAATTTTAAAGTTATTTATCAATCTAAATATTATATGTGTCGCACGGATGGCAGATTTCGAATCTCAAAGGTGCAAGGCATGATTCATTAAACCATTTGAGATTTTGCCGTCGTCGTGGCCAGGAAACATTCCACATTTTCATATAGTTTTCAAAAACCTTTTTACCAATTTCAAAAAATTTGATATGAATTATGTATGAAAAGTCGCCTTCGATTGGATAAAAAAAATTACCAATGCAAATCTTTTATTGGCTAATTTTGAAAAAAAAGTCTTCTTTACTTAAACAATAAACATGTTGCTTTAAAACTTTATGATTTTGATAACCACCGACAAGAGTCCGGATTCAATGTTGATTTTGCGACATTTTGTAACATAAAATTCTACTTGAAACCCCAGGGAAAACACGGTTTCATTATTTTTATCGAGTGGCAAACATGACGGGAGTCGTAACAAATATTAAATATTTTGATAATTTAACTTCTTGTTTGAACGCACGAAGATCATATTTATCGGGAATGATTCTACAAGAAACCCTTTGTTCGGATGAGGAAAACGTTTAGCGGCTAAATTGATATCCCTTTAATGCCTTCTTTTAACATTTCTTTTTCGAAATACGCCACATGCTTCTACTATTAAAATTCCCTTTTGCAACTAAAGTAATGTACTAGTTGAGCCTTTAGTTGATCTATCTTTTGATTGTGCAATTTTGTTATTGGCAATTCAAGACTTCTTATAAAAATATTATATCAACCTTACCAATCAAATATACATTTCGACTATCAATGTCTCTTCAGCGATGCTCGATGCCAAACTATTTGAAAGTCAAAAGCCTAATTCAAATGCTGATCATACCAAAAAAGGACATAAATTCTAATTTAGAAGAATACTTCTATACATGTATACAATTTCGTTTTTCTTTATATATATTCATGTGTATAAAACAATTTTTGTTATATAATGTTCGTTATTTTAACTCACCTGGCCGAAATGCCAAATGAGCTTTTCGCATCACTTGGCGTCCGTCGTCCGTCATCGTTAACATTTACAACATCTCCTCCTTTGAAACTACTGGACCAAACGTAACACAACTTGACCAAATTTATTATTAGGGTATTTAGTCTAAAAAGTGTGTCCAATTACCGCGCCTACCAACCAACGTGGCCGACATGGCTAAAAATAGAACATAGGGGTAAAATGCAAGTTTTTTTCTATAATCTTGAAAACCGCTATGAATAGAGAAAATCTAAATTAACTATTTACAAAACTTTGAATTTTTGAAATACTAAGGCTTTTCTACCTCAGGAACAGATTACCTTAGCTATATTTGGCAAAACGTTAAGGAAATTTTGGTCCTCAATGCTCTTCAACTTCGTACTTTATTTGGCTTTTTTTTTTAACTTTTTTTGATTCGAGCGTCACTCATGAGTCTTTTGTAGTCTGGCGCAAATACAAAATTTCAATCCTGGTATCTATGATGAGTTTATCTGACAGAGGAATTTCAGGAGGTCAACAATGATGTAACAATGCATTTCCAACCAGAAGTTATGATGCTAGTAAATCAAAAGGTTAGATATATTTTCATGTAATTTAAACGTAATTATCACTTTTATTCAAATATAAACAAGAAAATACTCACATTTATGTTGTCAAAATCATGACAAAAAGGGAACGGCTGAATGTAATCTTGGTCTTAAAAAATGTTGAATTGATAATTAAAGTAACACTTTATAAAATAATTGCGTCCGAAACGTTTTTCTGGATAAATTTTCATCAGGAACTCTCAAACCTAAAGCTTGACAGCCAAGGATTTATAAATATCTGAATATTTGAGGCGCGATATGACCAAAAGGGACTTAAAAAATAATAAATTCATCTTAGGTAAACTTTGCCAGATGGAGTTGAAACCTTAGTCTGTTAATAATTTCTATATAAGTCAATTGGAGAATGTGCTACTTTTGGGAACAAAAATATATGTATTCAAATTATAGTAAATTTCTCTTGTTCTTTTTTAGAATATGGACAAATAAATATGTAAAATAAATCGAAAGAAAATACATAATAGCATACTACATGGGTATAAAATAATTGAAGGTGATGCAAAGTTTTTTGTTTGTCAATCGAGTCCGTTATACATATTTACATAAAAAAACATACAGAAGGTAAGGTTAATGGAAATTTGTTACCTTTTGCTCATTTCAATGCTTAAACTCACAATACCAGAATCTTGAATTTCACTTGTTTTAAAACAGTATGGTCTGAGGCAAAGTTTTGTTTTCAAATCGCAGCGGAAAACTTACTTGTAGGTTTAACCTCAATAGACATACATTTGAAGAATGAGTTATCATACAGAAAAAAAAGGCAATTAAAAAAAATCATTACCAAGAGCTTTGAACACTGATTTTGTGTCATTCTTAAATATGACTTTATCTTTTATGTTTACAGTTCCTCAGATTCTACCTGCATCTAAAATGCCATAAATGTAACACATTTATCACATACATTGTGATACTCTTCAATCTTTTCTCTAGATTCAAAGTTATCAATATCCATGAAACAAACGTCAAAATCTTTAACTTTTATTCTGTTTGACAAGTTGATACGATTAAACTGTTCTGGGAAGTTCTGCCAGTTCCATCACAAATTATGGACAAATAAACGTTAAGGAGGTTTTTAATTCAGTTTGACAGCTTTAGACGTAATCATTTTGCTATTAAGAACATCGCTGCTTACCTAAAACATAAAAAAAATAAATAAGGAAGATTTATGAAAATTTATTCAGAATAAAACAGTTTTTTATTTTAATTATATGTACATGTTCATTGATACATTAATATTGACATTTCATTCTGGGAGCGCAGTCATTATTTATTGTAATTGGCTATGAACTGGTTTTCGGGAACTGCGAGTACTTTTTTATCAGTACTTTGTACCTTAGATCTTTTTGCAAGTTCTTCTATACCTCGAACTGATCTGATGAGCCGAGCTATATCCAATACACTTAACACTATAAACTCCAATCCGGATTAGTTCTAAAGTTAAACAACTTTTTCATGACGTCACACGCCAGCTGAAGCTAGCTGGGGACCATCGTGCATAAAACTTTTTAAAGAGACATGTTTAAACTATAGAAAAAGGCCTTTTTAGGACTTCAATTTGTCTTTACAAAAGTGGTACATAAACTATCAAAATCTTCCAATATTCTCGTTTTCTAAACCTTTTCTCACCTCAATCTATTACTGATGACCTTTATTTTTGCCAAACTTGACCCCAACAGGAAGTCATCTAAGTAGCCTTTTTTCCCGGGCTGGACTAAATAGATGTTATGCGTATTCACTAGCTGTTAATGCTCACAGACCTGTTTAAACCCGAAAAATCTTGTATGAACCTAGGAGCATGTAATTCGGTGGATGTCGTTAGTTGATTTTCGTCCTATTTATTTTTGCATAACTCAGGCCGTTTTATTTCTCTATCGAATCATTTCATATGTTGTCATGTCGGGGTCTTTAGTATGTGTTTTATTCATTTTTAAAGCCGTTGCATCCACGTCATTTGGAATTTGGTGGATAGTTGTCTCATTCGCAATCATACCATCAGTCATGACAGTTTTCAAGTGTTTCTCTTAAGATTTATCCTTTAAGTGCGATTTCATAAAACGTCCACATTTGTCAACCTGTCAACTTTCCTGTCAAAACACAATTATTCTTCATTAGTGATGAGAAAGCTACTGCTGAAGAGTCCCTTTCTATTAAAGAAATATGAAATTCTAAAAATGACAGACTCTGTGAACCAAAAGCAAGTTGAAATTGGTAAACGATCAAATTTGTTTTAGAGATCTGTTTACAAGTTTGAGCAAATCAAATTATTCAACAACCTCTGATATGACAATTTATAGCATAAATGAAATTTAACGTGAAAAAATACCAAAGTGTACAAACAGTCTTGAGACTATAGATAAACATTCAAACATACCTTGGTCACCTAGTAACATCTTGCTGTCAATTGTTATTTCACCAAAAATATATTTAATCTTACTGAGAACAATAAATAGAAAGGACAATGAAATCATAACATCTGTCATATATGTGAACTAGTAGGTAGCGATTAAATAGAATGTGAGGTGTGGCTACTTAAATACTTTTCTGACGAGCTCTTTGATTAACATAATATTAACCAATAATATAGAATTGACAAACAAAGGTGTCATCTTTGTTCCCTCTTGGATCAAGATTACTGTGCATTTTTTTAAGTCAAGATGAATGTCATAGAAGTTTCTTGTACCTTGATCTCGAAGCAGACAGAGAAGGTGTTAAGACACTATTGTTGTCCCAAATCGATAAAAAAATGACAAACCGTTTACAAATGTTTTATGCCAACCACAGGAAGTTCGAAACCAATATATGTACAGTAGAAAAATAGTCATTAGCAAATCAGACTGTGACCAACCAGAATTATCGATTATCTAGTCAGCAACCACATACAACAAACCAACCTATTCGTAGATAGCAAAATATACTGAGCAATAAGGAACATGAACAGAATCATAAGAGAAATAGCAGAAAAAGACTTATAGTACGACAATATATTGATGACCAATATATTGATTGCTGCAAATTCAACCAACACTACCATACAAAAAGATAGTGAGGTGGATAAAGGCAATGAAGCGATTCAGTCAAAGAATCGATGGTGAGTACAGAGTATAAGGACAAATCTAGTGATGTAACAAACATATACTGTAACAAAGCAAACTCACAAAATTTTAGGCTATCCAGTCAAAGAACCTATAATGAGTACAGAGCATACACAACACAATCAAAATTATTTTAGAGCCCCTCTAGCCATGCCATTACTGGGGATCTAAACATAATTCAACATGAACATCTCCGAAAGGTGATATCACATGGTCCTAACTTCAGAGAACCCGAACACACCAATTTCAACCATATCGTCAATATAGTTATGGATTCGATTGAGGACTACACATGGGCTAAACGAGAAGTAGTTGAACTGGACACTTCACTTTGTCAGAATGGGCTAAAGCAATCAGGTCTCTGATAAAAAGTAGAATCCAAAAGTTGAAAAACTGTGTGTATGATCGACCAACATCCGTATTCAGAGACAAAGAACTCTGAAATATCTTTCATCTGTTCAAGATAAATATGTTGTATATGCGGACAAATTTTGAAATACTATTGTTTTTGTATGTATATTGTACTACTACGAGTGTCTTCTAAGAGATTTAGGAATAAATTAGCACTCAGGTAATCCCGAATCATAAATCCTTCATGGCCTCAATGAACATTACATTGAACAGCAAATCTGAGGACTTTAATACCTTGTTTGTATTGGATACCTAAGCTTCACAAAATCCGTACAAACAACAGTAAATTGCCGGCTCGTCTGCATGTTCTACAAATGTATTGTCCATTACATTGACAAGAGTTCTGTCCGCAGTGAAAAAAACTTCAGAAATACTGTGAAACTGTTTACTCGCGTACTTGGTATTAACCATATGTGGATTCTAAAAACTCTAAAGAACTAACTGGATAAAACTAAATCTCGATCTTTTTCTGAAATTAATTCTATCAAAACCTTTAATTTTCAATCCTTAATACCACCAAAAAAACAAATAACCCACAATGTTTTCAATATAAAAATGGTAGCATTCGCTATAATTTTTTGGGCTTTGGGATACCATACGGCATATTTTATTAAAAGTGAACAAAACGATAAAACATGCTACACCGATGAGCAAGTGATCAGCATGCTGGAGTTTCTCATTGACAATATATTTGTTGAACTTAGAGGTAGACTTTTTCAATATATTCTTGGCATTCCTTGGCAACGAACTGTGCGCCTCTTTTTGCCCACCTCTTTCTTTCTTATTCTCACATGAGTCGGAGTTCATTCAGACAAAAAACAAGAAGATCAAAGAAGCCAGATCATTTAATTTCACATTCAGATATATTAACAATCCAAACCTTTCGGATTGTGTTCAATAAATATATCCTCCAGAACTAGAAATTAATTTTCTTCCGCCTCATTTTTAGACTCATACCTCGAATTTGACACAAGCGGTCATCTATTTATCACAATCTATGACAAACGAGCCGAATTTGATTTTGAAATTATAAATTTCCCCAACCTTAGCAGCAATATACTAACTTCACCTGCATATGGGATGTACATTTCCCAACTCAGTCGGTATTCAAGAGATTGTAGCTTCTACTCAGACTTTATAAATCGTCACCAGTCTGAGCAGAAAGTTGAACCAGGGTTATATCAGGTACAGCCAAACTTGCAAACCAAATCTTTGTATCTGTGGAAGAATTTAGTAAAGGGTAAATGTTTGGTAATATCCTTTTGGTGTGGTTCGGTATTCATACATCCCGCCAGTGTGTTATTGTGCTATGGTCAATTTTTGTATTCTTGTCTTTCGTTTTTGCTTATGTGCCTTGTCTAAAGAGTGTCTATATGCCATTTTGTTTTTTCTTTGTTGACATAGTTGTTTGTTTTTATAGTGATTTAGATTATAACACAATGTTGACCTCTGTACTCCAATTTTTGACATTTTTACCTATTGATTCTGTTTGTTTTGCTCACACATTGTTGGACATATAATGAAGTTCTATGCCACTGTCATACAAGTGAGAGGTTTAGTTAGCTATAAAACCAGGTTTAATCAACCATTTTCCACATAAGGAAATGCCTGTGCGAAGTCAGGAATATGACAGTTGTTTTCTATTTGTTTGATGTGTTTGAGCTTTTGATTCTGCCATTTGATAAAGGACTTTCCGTTTTAAATTTTCCTTGGAGTTCGGTATTTTGTTATTTAACTTTTTAATATTTCGCTCCGACTTGTGCGGATGGTATGGCTATACTGACTAGCAAGGAGCATAAAGTTCAGTCTCTTCTAGTATAGTTCATTATATCACAAACAAGGACTTTGTATTAATGAACCCAACTTAATCAAAGATGATAACCATTTACAAAATTTCAAGGAATCAAATATGTATTTCGGAAATAACAAAATTGACCAAAAGTGAGAGGTAAAACATCTTGGAATAAAGATAACTTAAAAGAAGAAAGTAAATATAGAAGACCGCTGGCAAGTTGCCAGACGAACTATAGACGGGTCGATATTGCTAATGCGCCTCAAAATGAGGTACTCAAAATTAATATGTAAACAAAAAAATATTTGTGCAGTGATATTGGACATATTGCATTTTTAAACAGTTGACTGAGATTAACCATATGTACTGATTTGAAGAGCAAATGATCATTGAATAAAGGTGTAAAAACCATAGAGTTTTGTATGCAAAGAAATTTTTTCCCCGAGATGCCGCATCACAAAGGGATTTTCGGGGTATGTCAAATTACGAAAAAAGTAATCTCAATTCGTACCCCAAAAATTAAAACCCATATAGGAAACTGTCTCAGCTTCGAAACGAGCCATCATACATACCCAAGTTTACGATATGGGCAGATGAATTGACAAAAAGGCTACTATTACCGCCGACCCGAAATGAATAGAACATCTTAATCATTATGCCATGCTTGTTCCTGGACGTAAGTGTTGGAACGAAATGTCACCGATTGGCTCAGCAAAACTCTGGCAAGCGTATGCCTTTTCAAATAGTCTGTATGGCACTGAGATCCCGAATTAGACAAAATTTTTAATTTTAAAATCTAAACTAGATTTATTCCATTGAGAGTGACCCTTGGAAAGGGTGAACCGGCATACAGTGTGTAATGCTATGTGCTTCATTCTCATCGCAGATGGGCGTTTCTTGTCTCCCTTTATAAACAAGCTCGTATTTTCATCTAAACGGATATTTGTTTGTGTTTAAGTGAAATTATAACAGAATAAGCTAAATATATTCAGTAATTATTTATCTGTTTTGAAATGTTTAGAAATATTGCTCACCGAAATTTTAAAACTTGGGTTATTTATGTATTTAATATTTTGCAATCGTAGCTAAATTACCTCAGACTTAGATCATTAAGATGTAGTGTATGACGTTAAACGCACCCACTGATTAACTAGTATGATGACTTGTGACCACTTCATTCTAAAGGATTGACATGCTAATCTAAAATTAAGGTAAGTCAATAAGCTAGTATAGGCTGTGGCCCGCATCCCCAAATCTCCAGCAGAACTGCTGCTGCTACACTAATAAAGCATACCCACGTGCCCACAGCCAAACAGACTCAAATAACACATATTCACTTTTTCACCTGAAATGTTTTTTTAAACAAGAAACTTTATAAACAATTATGAAGAGTTGAGTATAAATTAAAAAAAAAATGAAAGTGTTGAATTATCAATGTAGAACTCATTGTGAATATGACTGTTATGCCTAGTGTGAATTTGTATTGCCAAACGACGTGGATCGGTATTTTGTACATCCAACATTCATGTATTTATTTTTTATGTTTCTGTTGTGGTCTCGGTTGGATAATCTGTTATGTCTTATCGTTTGTAGTCAATAATAATTATAAAATTGCCTTTCCATAACATCATTGTCATGAAAATTGTTTGGACGAGTATTGTGAAAATAATTGTATAAAGTTCGAGATTGCATGTTAGTTACGTAAGCACGTCACTGTTTTTGAGATCCTGTGGTGTTTGTCGTTGATGGACTATGTTCGTTGTTGTTCTGCGGTTTGCATGTTGTGTCGACTATAATATTATTTGTTTATGCGTTTCTCTGTGATGAATGTTCTTGAGTGTGTTTGTGCTGTATTTCTGTCACGTAGTGTTGTCATTTGTGCAATATTTTTTAACATTGTCATAAAGCGGGAGGTTTGGCTAGCCATTAAACCAGGTTCAACTCACCTTTTTTTCTTAAAATGTCCTGTACCAAGTCAGGAATATGGCAGTTGTTATCAAATAGTTCGTTTCTATGTATGTTGGCGTTTTTTTTTTTGTTGCACTTCAGTGTTCCTGTTGTTCCTTTGTTTTCCTCTTATAGCTGATGTGTTTCCCTCGGTTTTAATTTGTAACCCGGATTTGTTTTCTCTCAATCGATTTATGACTTTTGAACACTCGGTATACTACTGTTGCCTTTATTTACAACAAATTATTTAATAAGGGTTTCTTTTTGTGAAAATTCTGATTGAAACCTACATTTAGCAAACATAATTTGTTTGAAAAGACTATACATAGTAATTTGAATTGGGTTGTCTCCACAAAATGATAAAATAAACCATAGTTATCTTTCATAAATCAACAACAGTTTTTATTTAGAACAAAATTATCTTAAAACCACTTATATAGGAAAAACAATGAATATTAACTAATTCAACTATAAGAATATAACCTTTATCAAAAATATACGACTGCCCTTGCAAATCCGATTGTTATCAAAACTTCCATTGTTGAATTTTATCACTGTAGGCAAATCAGAATTTATTTTAATTCCACTGAAAGTTTTATACGGTATATGAATATCGAGAAGCAAGGGATTTTATAACATTTCCCTAATGGATACAAATCTGCCCTGATAACAAGTTAATTTATTATAGAGCAAACCAAACAAAAAGTCATCATAGATAGCATGATAAAGATTTTGTACGCCAGACACACGTTTCGTTTACAAAAGACTCATCAGTGACGCTTGAATCACAAATGTTGAAATGGCCAAATAAAGGACGATGTTAAAGAGCATTGAGGACCCAAAATTCCCATAGGTTTTGCCAAATACAGCCAAGGTTATCTATTCTTGGGGTAGAAAAACAGTCCTATGACCCTATTTGCCTTCTCTGTTAACTTGGTACGTGAGTGGTCGAGGCAGTCATAAAACAATTCACAAGATACTATGACAAACCAAAACGTCTTTACGCTTTGGAGCACATGTTTTCACATGAGTTCATTTCAGGTTTTTAGAGGGGTTCGTATAACTCAGTTTTAGTTTCAAATGCAATATATTTTTTATTGTTTTTTTTTTTTTTTATTCGACGTATGACATTCGGTTGTCCCTTTAGTATCTTCTCTCTATTTTTTTAACAATAAATCTTATCATTCTGTCATGCATGTAATTAGTTATCTTTTCGGACCCTACTTGCTATAATGTCAGTGAATATTCCAGTCAAACACTAGATCTTTAAAACGATAAAAGTCATCGAGGTTTTGACCCGACTGTCTACAGAATGGACTCACTGGGAAATAGGACTTCTTTGTGACATCACTCACATGACCATTCAGGTGTTTCCCAAATGATTACTAGACGTGCCAACGTATTAGGTTGCACTCCTGTAAATATAGATAATGCAAGTGAAATTCAAATAAATATTTAAAGAAATATAATTAATTCCGTTTAATAAATAAAATATGTCAAAATCAAATGTCAGACAACCCAGTTTTGTTGTTTTAGAAGAAGAGGAAAATAATGCAAGTCCATTTGGGGTTCGATCACGGCTCCCCGCAATGTCAGTGAACCTAGACTCAGATATGAACAGGAGTCTTATTGATTTGAAACCATCAGGGGAGGTTCAAATGCGGGTTAATAGGGAAAAGGATGATGAATTCACTTTGCCACGAGCTCAAGCGGGAGCTACTGAAAAGTCGATGCAGACTTCAACAGAAAGTATAGATATACTCCTAAACTACACAAAAAACCAGTAAAATATCGTTTCATCTCGGCCTCTAGTAACTAATCTTTCAGTGCTTTTAACAAGTTCCTTAACTACTACCAAAGAGCTTATCATAAACTATTGTAATAAAATATATGAAAATAGTGGAATTAACTATTTTTGGAGTGTAAAAAATTCTTTGGATGTTTTAGATAAATTACGTGCTTTTGATGGTCCTTTTGATTCTGTTGACAGTTTTGACTTTTCTACTCTTTACAATACACTTCCACACAATCTTATCAAACAAAAATTTGACTATTTAATTAAATGGTCGTTTGGTAAATCTGAATGCAAATATATTTGCTGCAACTCATTTAAAGCCTTCTTCTCTAATGAGAAAGGTAAATATGCTAGATATACTTACTGGAGGTGTGATGAGATGATTGAAGCTGTTAATTTTCTCCTTGATAATATTTATGTACCTTTCGGCAGCAAAGTTTATCGACAAGTTGTAGGTATTCCTATGGGCACTAATTGTGCCCCTTTAATAGCAGACTTGTTTTTGTACTGTTATGAATCACAGTTTATGACCAAACTCAGTAAAGACCCGTCTAAATTGCATTTAATGGATAAATTCAACAACACATTCCGTTATCTTGATGATATTTTTTCGTTAAATAATCAAGAATTTTCTCAATATACTGCCGAAATTTACCCAAAGGAACTTACCTGAAATAAATCAAATTTAAACGGTAACAACTGTCCTTTCCTAGATTTAGATATTTCGGTTTCACACGGGAAACTCCACACTAAAATTTACGACAAAAGGGACGATTTTTCGTTCCCTATTGTTAATTTTCCCGTTTTGGATGGTGATGTTCCTTTGGCACCATCTTACAGTGTTTATATTTCACAACTCGTTCGCTATGCCCGTGTCTGTTGTGAAGTTTTTGATTTTAACGAACGTAATATATGTATTACTGATAAATTATTAAGCCGGGGATTTCGTTACCACAAATTACTTAAAACCTTTACTAAATTCTTCCACAGATATAAAGATTTGGTTTTGAAGTTTGGTTGCACCTGTAGAAAACTTATTTCAAACGGGATTGTACATCCTCATGTTACGGCAATATTGTTTACCGTGCCCAGAAATTTACAAACGATCCTGGTAAACTTATCGATCCTTTAAATAAACTTATTCTAAAAAGTTACCAATTCAACACTGTAATTAGATCATTAAATATTGTTTTTATTGGTACTTATATTGATTTTGTTATCAGTAAATTAAAAGCAAACTAAATATTATTGTTATATACATATACACATTCATGGATCTACAATCTGTCGATACCTGTATCTTGGCATTGCACAAGGTCATGTTTTTCTCTGACTGTTTATGACGTCTTTACATTAAATCCATTGGATGTTGGATGTGTACGGATTGATAATTAGTCTTAGATGAATGACTTTTTTTATAAGTTGTTAGTGGCTTTGAACTAGCTGTCAGTACTTGCGAGTACTCTCAGATCTGTACTTAGTGTCTTTTTGTTGTTTGGATGTACAAGTACCCGGCCACGTCCACTTGTATTTGTATCATTTGTATTTTTATCCATCTGATGAGTTAAGCCTCTTTCAGCTGATTTTTATAGTTCGTTCTTATGTTATACTGTTACACCACTGTCCCAGGTTAGGGGGAGGGTTGGGATCCCGCTAACATGTTTAACCCCGCCACATACTATATGTGCCTGTCCCAAGTCAGGAGCCTGTAATTGAGTGGTTGTTGCTGTTGATCATATGCGTAATTTGTTTATTGTTTTGTACAGTTGTTGTAGTGTTTTGTTGCACCACTGACCCAGGATTAGGGGGAGGGTTGGGATCCCGCTAACATGTTTAACTCCGCCACATTCTGTATGTATGCTCATGCTCTTTATGAAGAATTTTCAAATTCCTCATTACAGATAAAATCTTGAGAATTATCGGGTTTTTTAATTTTTGTATGTTATATAGCTTGTAAGCATGAACGTGAATCAGACCGGATTATAAATTTGGATTTGTCTGAAATAGCAATAAATTTCAAAGCCAAAATTATTGCATTTGCTTCAGCAGCAAATATGGATGCGGCAGATGACAATTTGTAGTGGGTACTGCTTTAATGTAAGCTCTGACGAGAACTCAAACTGTCAAGAAATATCTTTGGACTTATCATGTAGTTTTTATTAACCCTAAACATATATCAAACATGTGTACCTTCCTCGAACATTTTCTGATGTATCATCGTCCATTGTATCTGAAGTGCTCATCCGGCTGCAATAATTCACCATTTCCTTGAATCGATCTAAAAATCGCTCCCGGTCTCCCCTACGTGTAGCCATGTAGCAAGTCAGTAAGTAACTTCAACAACGGAGAATATATTTTCCCGCCAAACTTAACAACAATCTGAAGTCCGTCCGAACGGTTAATTAGATTGTACTTTGTTAGAAAGATTTTGATTGGTAGACATAAGTGGAAAACTTACGGTATAGAATTGAAAACCAACGCGTTGGTTTTTCATACCGTTTGAATTACGAATCAACGCGTTGAAAGTGAAGACCAACGCGTTGAAAGTGAAAACCAACGCGTTGAAAGTGAAAACCAACGCGTTGAAAGTAAAACAAACGCGTTGAAAGTATAACCAACGCGTTGAAAGTAAAAACCAACGCGTTGATAATAAAAACCAACGCGTTGAAAGTAAAAACCAACGCGTTGAAAGTAAAAACCAACGCGTTGATAATAAAAACCAACGCGTTGAAAGTAAAAACCAACGCGTTGATAATAAAAACCAACGCGTTGAAAGTAAAAACCAACGCGTTGAAAGTAAAAACCAACGCGTTGATAATAAAAACCAACGCGTTGAAAGTAAAAACCAACGCGTTGATAATAAAAACCAACGCGTTGAAAGTAAAAACCAACGCGTTGAAAGTAAAAACCAACGCGTTGATAATAAAATCCAACGCGTTGAAAGTAAAAACCAACGCGTTGATAATAAAAACCAACGCGTTGAAAGTAAAAACCAACGCGTTGAAAATTTCATACGGTATGTTCATACCGCCAAGGACACGAACGGCCACTCATACCCAAGTCAGGAGCCTGTAATTCAGTGGTTGTCGTTTGTTTATGTGTTACATATTTGTTGTTCGTTCATTTTTTGTTCATAAATTAGGCCGTTAGTTTTCTCGTTTGAATTGTTTTACATTGTCATTTCGGGGCCTTTTATAGCTGACTGTGCGGTATGGGCTTTGCTCATTGTTGAAAGCCGTACGGTGACCTATAGTTGTTAATTTCTGTGTCATTTGGTCTCTTGTGGAAAGTTGTCTCATTAGCAATCATACCACATCTTCTTTTTTATATATCAAACTTAAACAAGAGCTAAATGAAATAAAGGAGAGGGAAAGCACGTTAATGGGTTTACTGGAGAGTCATTCAGGCTACGAGTGTCGCAAATCACGGGAATCATATGGAGGGGAAGATAGTTTTTGTAATAAGGTTTTCCCTGTTCTCCTAAATGACAGGAGGCGGCAACAGGCAGATCTCCGCGGTCTAAGAAGTGACCAGTGCTATGGGCCCAAGCACTAACTCTCTATGGCAGGCACCTCCCAACATAAATGATGAGGGGTGCAGTACTGTCCGTATGGACAGAAACGGGTGATTAGACACCATGACTCCTATTGTAAGAAGGACTACTAATGCAATGGAATTTATAGTGAAAACTCCCATCCAACTTTAAATGATAACTCAGTAAGTGTGTTTCTCAAGTAACTGAACCTTCAGTCCATTTTAGAAATAAGAAAACAATTACTTTTGACAAAACAGGTAGTTGGCAAGACTTTTTAGTACAATTTGAACGGATATCTACTGTGAATAAGTGGGATAACGGTATGAAAGCTTATGAACTTGCAACTAGTTTACCTGGAGTTGCACAAGGAATAGTGACCGATATTGAGCCTGATAAAAGGTTAAATTATGACTATCTTGTATCTGCTTTAACATCTCGGTTTGAGCCTGCAAATCAAGTAAATATATACAAAGTACAAATGAATTCTATTTATAGGAAGCCTGGTCAAACATTGCCAGAAATGGCACAAGAAACTCGTAGGGTAACTAGACAAGCTTATCCGACTGCACCTAGGAAATTAGGGATCAATCAGTCAAAGACTGTTTTGTTCGTGCAATTAATGATCCAAAAATACAATTATCAATATTTCAAAGAGAACCAAAAACAATCGATGATTGTGTACGGTTTGGTCTTGAATATGAAGCTTTCACTGTTGATTAGAAGAGATTAAATAATGCAAAACTGGCAACACGCATTTCGTCCGAAAATGATGATGAAAGTAAAAACCAACGCGTTGATAATAAAAACCAACGCGTTGAAAGTAAAAACCAACGCGTTGAAAGTAAAAACCAACGCGTTGAAAGTAAAAACCAACGCGTTGATAATAAAAACCAACGCGTTGAAAGTAAAAACCAACGCGTTGATAATAAAAACCAACGCGTTGAAAGTAAAAACCAACGCGTTGAAAATTTCATACGGTATGTTCATACCGCCAAGGACACGAACGGCCACTCATACCCAAGTCAGGAGCCTGTAATTCAGTGGTTGTCGTTTGTTTATGTGTTACATATTTGTTGTTCGTTCATTTTTTGTTCATAAATTAGGCCGTTAGTTTTCTCGTTTGAATTGTTTTACATTGTCATTTCGGGGCCTTTTATAGCTGACTGTGCGGTATGGGCTTTGCTCATTGTTGAAAGCCGTACGGTGACCTATAGTTGTTAATTTCTGTGTCATTTGGTCTCTTGTGGAAAGTTGTCTCATTAGCAATCATACCACATCTTCTTTTTTATATATCAAACTTAAACAAGAGCTAAATGAAATAAAGGAGAGGGAAAGCACGTTAATGGGTTTACTGGAGAGTCATTCAGGCTACGAGTGTCGCAAATCACGGGAATCATATGGAGGGGAAGATAGTTTTTGTAATAAGGTTTTCCCTGTTCTCCTAAATGACAGGAGGCGGCAACAGGCAGATCTCCGCGGTCTAAGTAGTGACCAGTGCTATGGGCCCAAGCACTAACTCTCTATGGCAGGCACCTCCCAACATAAATGATGAGGGGTGCAGTACTGTCCGTATGGACAGAAACGGGTGATTAGACACCATGACTCCTATTGTAAGAAGGACTACTAATGCAATGGAATTTATAGTGAAAACTCCCATCCAACTTTAAATGATAACTCAGTAAGTGTGTTTCTCAAGTAACTGAACCTTCAGTCCATTTTAGAAATAAGAAAACAATTACTTTTGACAAAACAGGTAGTTGGCAAGACTTTTTAGTACAATTTGAACGGATATCTACTGTGAATAAGTGGGATAACGGTATGAAAGCTTATGAACTTGCAACTAGTTTACCTGGAGTTGCACAAGGAATAGTGACCGATATTGAGCCTGATAAAAGGTTAAATTATGACTATCTTGTATCTGCTTTAACATCTCGGTTTGAGCCTGCAAATCAAGTAAATATATACAAAGTACAAATGAATTCTATTTATAGGAAGCCTGGTCAAACATTGCCAGAAATGGCACAAGAAACTCGTAGGGTAACTAGACAAGCTTATCCGACTGCACCTAGGAAATTAGGGATCAATCAGTCAAAGACTGTTTTGTTCGTGCAATTAATGATCCAAAAATACAATTATCAATATTTCAAAGAGAACCAAAAACAATCGATGATTGTGTACGGTTTGGTCTTGAATATGAAGCTTTCACTGTTGATTAGAAGAGATTAAATAATGCAAAACTGGCAACACGCATTTCGTCCGAAAATGATGATGAAAGTAAAAACCAACGCGTTGATAATAAAAACCAACGCGTTGAAAGTAAAAACCAACGCGTTGAAAGTAAAAACCAACGCGTTGATAATAAAAACCAACGCGTTGAAAGTAAAAACCAACGCGTTGATAATAAAAACCAACGCGTTGAAAGTAAAAACCAACGCTTTGAAAATTTCATACGGTATGTTCATACCGCCAAGGACACGAACGGCCACTCATACCCAAGTCAGGAGCCTGTAATTCAGTGGTTGTCGTTTGTTTATGTGTTACATATTTGTTGTTCGTTCATTTTTTGTTCATAAATTAGGCCGTTAGTTTTCTCGTTTGAATTGTTTTACATTGTCATTTCGGGGCCTTTTATAGCTGACTGTGCGGTATGGGCTTTGCTCATTGTTGAAAGCCGTACGGTGACCTATAGTTGTTAATTTCTGTGTCATTTGGTCTCTTGTGGAAAGTTGTCTCATTAGCAATCATACCACATCTTCTTTTTTATATATCAAACTTAAACAAGAGCTAAATGAAATAAAGGAGAGGGAAAGCACGTTAATGGGTTTACTGGAGAGTCATTCAGGCTACGAGTGTCGCAAATCACGGGAATCATATGGAGGGGAAGATAGTTTTTGTAATAAGGTTTTCCCTGTTCTCCTAAATGACAGGAGGCGGCAACAGGCAGATCTCCGCGGTCTAAGTAGTGACCAGTGCTATGGGCCCAAGCACTAACTCTCTATGGCAGGCACCTCCCAACATAAATGATGAGGGGTGCAGTACTGTCCGTATGGACAGAAACGGGTGATTAGACACCATGACTCCTATTGTAAGAAGGACTACTAATGCAATGGAATTTATAGTGAAAACTCCCATCCAACTTTAAATGATAACTCAGTAAGTGTGTATCTCAAGTAACTGAACCTTCAGTCCATTTTAGAAATAAGAAAACAATTACTTTTGACAAAACAGGTAGTTGGCAAGACTTTTTAGTACAATTTGAACGGATATCTACTGTGAATAAGTGGGATAACGGTATGAAAGCTTATGAACTTGCAACTAGTTTACCTGGAGTTGCACAAGGAATAGTGACCGATATTGAGCCTGATAAAAGGTTAAATTATGACTATCTTGTATCTGCTTTAACATCTCGGTTTGAGCCTGCAAATCAAGTAAATATATACAAAGTACAAATGAATTCTATTTATAGGAAGCCTGGTCAAACATTGCCAGAAATGGCACAAGAAACTCGTAGGGTAACTAGACAAGCTTATCCGACTGCACCTAGGAAATTAGGGATCAATCAGTCAAAGACTGTTTTGTTCGTGCAATTAATGATCCAAAAATACAATTATCAATATTTCAAAGAGAACCAAAAACAATCGATGATTGTGTACGGTTTGGTCTTGAATATGAAGCTTTCACTGTTGATTAGAAGAGATTAAATAATGCAAAACTGGCAACACGCATTTCGTCCGAAAATGATGATTCTGTCGAACATGATGTAGTTACTCGCTTGGCCAAAATAAGTGAACAAATGGAGAAATTGACAAATAATCAGAGTAAAAATTTTAGTAGGGTGACGTGTTTTTATTGTGGGAATAAGGGTCACATTAAGAAAGAATGCAGAAAATATGAATGGGACAAAAGACATAATTGTGTCAAAAGTGGACAATTTGTTCCGAATTTTGATAATAAAATCGCTAATCAAAAGTCTAACGGCACAAATAACAGTTTTCAAAGACAGGAAAACTCGTAAATGCTGGGGATAAGGACCGTTCACCAGCAGTTGAAGTAGGGGACTCGAGGTCCATTAGTTTAATTAAATCAAATAAACAAGAAAGTTTGTTTTTTAAATGTTTTATTGTTGATTTTGTTGTTAATTGTTTAATTGATACTGGTTCTACAATTTGTGATATACATCCTAGGAAGTATGAATTACTTCCAACTGAATTTAAAGCTGAAATTCAAAGAAGTAACCAGATAGTAGTTTTGTTAAATCAATGGGTCATGTAGAGTTACCTATTACAATTGGAAATTATACAGTAATTCAAAAAATTACTGTTGCTGAGATTGACGTTCCAGCAGTTATTGGCTATGATTTTTTGCATAAAAATAATTGTACCATAGACATGGGCAATGGGGTGCTAACATTGAATGACTCAAGAATAGAATGTTTAAAAGAAAGTCAAATGAGTTAAACGTTTAAATTAAACTTAGTTACAAACTTACTATCCCACCCAATACGGAAATTATTATATCAGGAATCGTTGAAAGCGATTCAAGTAGCATAATGAATGCTATAATTGAACCAATACCATCAGACATACTGAGACTTTACTAGTTGATAAAGCAGTAGTGGACCCCAGTTGTGGTCAAGTACCTATACGAATGGTTAATTTAAGTAAATGTGAACAAATAATGCAGCCTTTCACACATGTTGCCACATGTGAACTTATTGACATAGGTTCAGTCTCCAATGAACCAAGGACAGAAAATCTCAGGCGGCTGAGTTCATGTGATGAAGTAAAGGAGTTACCTAGTCTTTTACAAGATTTATAATTAAGGAGTAGTGAACTTTTGAACGAGGGTCAAATAGATCAGTTAGAGAGTCTTTTTAAAAGACATGATCAATCATTTTCTAAAAATATAGATGATGTAGGAATGGCTACTGCCATTAAACATAAAATTGACACTGGTAATGCCAAACCAGTTAAGCAACCACCTAGGCGTTTACCCCTAACAAAAAGGGATGAAGTGGATAAAGAAATCCAACGTCTTTTTGACTGTAAAATAATTGAGCTTTCAAAAAGTTTCTGGGCATCTTGTATAGTGCCTGTGACTAAGAAAGATGGCTCAACCAGAATTTGCATTGATTTTAGACCAGTAAATGGGCTTACAATAAAAGATTCATATCCTTTATGTCGCATTGACGATTCTCTAGATGCACCGAGAGGCTCAAAATGGCTGAGTGTACTTGATCTTTCGAGTGGATATTGGCAAGTAGAGATGGACGAAAATGATAAGGAGAAGACAGCGTTTACTAGTACAAAAGGGCTATTTCATTTTAATGTAATGCCTATGGGTCTGTGTAATGGGGTTGCCACTTTTCAACGCCTAATGGAGTATACTTTGGCTGGCCTTAATTGGCAGACATGTCTGATATATATTGATGACGTAATAGTGTTTTCAGATTCATTTGAATCTCATTTATCAAGACTTAGTAATGTATTAGATAGAATAGCACAACAAGGACTAAAAGTTTCACCTTAAAAATGTAGTTTGTTTCAGAAACAAGTTTCTTTCCTTGGACATATTGTCTCAAGTGAGGGTATAGCAACAGACCCTGATAAAATTGCATGTGTAAAAACATGGCCATTGCCAAAATCAATGACTGATATTCGAAGTTTTTCTCGGAACATGTTCATATTACCGCAAATTTATTAAAAAAATTGTTGAAATTGCAAGGCCACTGCATAAATTAACAGAGAACAAATGTACTTTTGATTGGACCAATGAATGTAATGAAGCTTTTTAGATACTCCAAATGACTTTAATGTCTGCGCCAATTTTAGGCTACCCTGATATGACAAAAAAATTCATACTAGATACTGATGCTAGTGGCCTGGATTCGGGATTGGCGCAGTCCTTTCTCAAATTCATGAAGGCAAAGAAGTTGTAGATAAACTCATCATAGATACCAGGATTGAAATTTATATTTACGCCAGACTCGAGTTTCGTCTACAAAAGACTCATCAGTGACGCTCGAATCAAAAAATTTTAAAAAGGCCAAATAAAGTACGAAGTTGAAGAGCATTGAGGACCAAAAATTCCTAAAAGTTTTGCCAAATACAGCTAAGGTAATCTATTCCTGAGGTAGAAAAGCCTTAGTATTTCAAAAATTTAAAGTTTTATTAACAGTTAATTTATAATTATGAACATATCAATGATAACTCAAGTCAACACAGAAGTGCTGACTACTGGGCTGGTGATACCCTCAGTAGCATATTACAGTAAATCCCTCAGTAAAGCGCGTAGACAATACTGTGTAACAAGACGAGAACTTTGGCTGTAATATTAAGCATTAAACATTTTATCACTATCTCTATGGTACACATTTGAAAGTATGCACAGATCATGTAGCTTTAACATGGCTTATCAGGTTCAAAAATCCTGAAGGTCAAATGGCCAAATGGCTTGAGACCTTAAACAAACATAATTTTGAAATTCGTCACCGTCCTGGTCGACACCATGGTAATGCCGACGGTTTGTCTCGCCGACAATGTTTTCCATGTAGTTATTGTTCAAAACAGGACAAAAAAGAAATTGGTAATTTAGATGAAACTTCAGTTGAGTTTTTAAGAATGGCTAAAGTGCAGGACTCTCAAGAGACCTCTTGTTCTAATAAAGCAGATTCAGCTATGTGGTATGAGCATAAAATAACCAAGAAATGTTCGAAGCTCAAAAGAGCGACAATGTGTTAATTAATTTATACCGTCTCAAGTCTGATAATAATAACAGACTTGAATGGGCCGATGTGGCTTTACAAGGAAAAGGAAACGCAAACAGAGATGCTACGACAACAAATAGCTACACAAACAGAGAAGGATAGGAGGGTCGTGCAAGTTACATCAGCCACCCAGACAAGGCGAATTGTAGTAATAAAGAAGGAAGTTCAAACTAATGTGGAAGATAACAGAATAGTGTTTGAGAAAGAAACAGAAACAGAAGAAGACGTGAAAAAGGAAATGGCAGAAGATTACAGTGACTTGGACTTTTATGATTAGAACTATGTTTATAATATTTCGGACAATAATAGGTTTTAAGAAATTGAATAATTATGTTAAAATTTATATTTAAGGTAGAGTAGTTAGGAAAAAGTTTGAGTTGGGTAAAGTTTTCGATAGTTTGGGATGGGATTGGTTATTTAAACAAATATTAATGAAACTTTAATGTTTCATTCCTACTTACAGTGTTGTGTGTTGAGAGTATGCATATATGTATAGTTTTTTTTATACAAAGTGCATTTTTATTGTATTTATATGAGTCAGTTTTGAAAAATGTATATTATACAGGTATTATATTGATTAATGCTAAAAATATTTTTGGTAAATAAACTTGTCCGAGGTCGGACAATTTTTCAAAGAAGAGGGCAATGTAACGGATTCGTCCTCATTGTTTGGCAGTATGTGCCCCCTCCCCCTTTTCACTTTTTATCAACAGTTCGACCTCCGTGTAACAGCATTGGATACTAATAAATTGTTAGATATGTTTTCTTTTATTAAAATAAGTTATCTTAGATATTTAGTACTTAAACACATTTTTTATAGACAGTAACTTGAGCAAAGATAAAAATAACGTTAGTTCCCATCTGAAACTAAGTCGCTTTTCCATTTATTTTTGTAAAGTGTAAATACGGGATTTCCTTATTCTTGAATGAAAGAACCTTAGTGAGCGCGCTCACATTCCCCACGTCCCCACATTGTTATTGGAGAAATAAAATAAGCGTAAGAAAAAAAAATTGTATCAGAAAAAAATAATGAATCATAATTTCCTGTCAATATGCCTTCTACATAGTATGTCTTTATTATCTACACAGTTTCATGAAATTCTGTTATGTGGTTTGAGAGGAGTTGCGATGACAAAAGGTTGCAGTAGTATATTGGGCAAATAAGTTCAAAGGGGCGTAACTCCTGGAAAAAAAATTGAATCGTAATTTCCTGTCGATATGCACATCTACGTAGTATGTCCTTATTATCTGAAAAGGTTTCATGAAATTCTGTTATGTGGTTTGAGAGGAGTTGCGATGACAAACTGTTGCAGTAGTACATTACAGTAAATAAGTTCAAAGGGGCGTAACTCCTAGAAAAAGAATTGAATCGTAATTTCCTGTCGATATGCACAACTACATAGTATGTCCTTATTATCTAAAAAGGTTTCGTGAAATTCTGTTGTGTGGTTTGAGAGGAGTTGCGATGACAAACTGTTGCAGTAGTACATTGCAGTAAATAAGTTCAAAGGGGCGTTACTCCTAGAAAAAGAATTGAATCATAATTTCCTGTCGATATGCACAACTACATAGTATGTCCTTATTATCTAAAAAGGTTTCGTGAAATTCTGTTGTGTGGTTTGAGAGGAGTTGCGATGACAAGAAACAGGACTGACGTACTGACGGACGGACGGACAGACAGACGGACGGACGGACGGGTCAAAAACATTATACCCTCCGCAACTCGTTGCGTGGGGTATAATAACCTTTATATATTTGTTCATATGTTGTTTTAATCTCTACATATAATTATATTCATTGGATTAGTTAACCTGGTCAAGTTTCTAGAGACTCAGAGTCTCTCCTTTTCTGTGTAATGTCCGCCATGTTTACGTGAGTCGCTTACCATAAACCAGTCTATGACCCCGTTCACACTAGCATTTTTTTATCGATCTAATTTGAATCGATTTAAATAAAACCAGTTAGCGTTCACATCATCTTTAACCAGAACGATCTCTATCGTTCTAATCTGAACCACTGCGTTCACACTACAATTAAAAATGCAATCGATCTGACATAATTACCCGTAAAACTGTAAACATTGTGTATAAATAGAAATAATTAATCAAATTTATGTGTTGGTACACTGAAACACACTCTTAAAAAAAATGTGGAAGTAATTGTTTCTCTTGAATCACAAGTTCAAATTTTGATACTGGTGTTCTTGTAGTTTTCATTAATTTTGAAACAAAAAACTGTAGCAAGCAAGAAATGCTCCGGTTCTGAAAAAAAAAAAAAACAACAACAAAAAAAAAAACAGAAGAAAAGAAGACACACAAATTTATGGTACGGTGAAGACAACTTTTTTTCCGTTTGTTTTTACTTGCATGTACACAAAGGTCTGTTTTTAAACAGAGAAATATTGGTTAAACAACGAACCACCGATATATACTAGGGTGTTATGTTATTACACTTGTAGTTTTGTCGCTATACATGCGCATAGATTATTTTCGATTCAATCGTACTAGTTTAAACCGATCTTTGCGATCAACATTTAAAGTTAAATCGGTTCACTTTAGATCGATTCAAACTAAACTACCTCTTTTGATGTTTTAGTTTAGACCGATTGAAGATCGATTCAAAGCGTTCACATTAGCCCTTAAACCGATCTAAAGTGAACCGATCTAGTTTAAATCGGTATAAATGTCCTAGTGTGAACGGGGTCTAAGTGCACTGTCGTAAACGGCTATATTACGTCGAAATAGAGTCTTTTGGGTCGCTTTTGACGTCAATATGAAGTCTTTCGAGTCTCTTTCATTGTATATATATTGAACTGCTATTGAAAACGTTAGTCGTGATCGGACTACCGTGGCAAAAGGTTACTTACAATCAAAAGCCTGAATATTAAAATCCTTTCGTCACTGTAGCTAACAATTTAAGTTTGCACTTTAAAAGATTGGGAAATATTTTCTCAGAGTTTTACTTTATGTAAAACATAGATTTATAAGTTTTCATATACATAAGAGATTCTAAAGATTAGATGTACAAATTATATACTGAAAAGTACACAAAAAGTCGGAAAGATAAGATATTTCATGTTTTATACAGAGTCTCAACGGCGCGGACTCGTCTTAAAGTCGCTATTCAAATAAGACACCAACCTAGTTATTCTTCAAAGAAAGTTACAGTTAAAGTGATTCTTATATTATTCACTTGAAATACCAAAAGTATAGTAATTATTATTATTAATTTCCTACGATTCTTTACATATATTACGAAGTTGAATCTCCACAAAAGTATAGTAAAATCAAGAGTCGCAATTTGTACATTTGAAAAGTCGGTATAGCTTATATTATAATTATAGAGATTTCTATAATTACTTGTGATTAAGATAGTTTATTTAGATACATGTGTATATAGTTCTTGACCAGAGTTACTCACTAGCTTGCATACTACTAGTATTAAAATGTTATTCATTGTATGTTGATCTCATGTAAAAAGATATAGTTTGACTTAATATTGAAATTGTCTGGATTACATATCTATAACAGATCATAATACTTCATTAAATCATTAACTTTATATGAAGTGATTATTTTTGTCTACTGAAACAACGCATCTTTGATTATATCACTTGGATTACGGGGTTGAGTTGACCCAAGGGAGCAGTCATTAAAAATAGTAATTGCGGTTTATAAGTTTGTCTGACGGGTTGTATAGTTTTGCCAGTGGGTCGTATTTTCTCTTCAGGGTAACGAAAACGCTATAACAACACAGAGCGAAACTGTTACAGTATTTATACTGGTAAAGTTTCCAAGTTGTGTCTCTATGAGTTGAAACATGGAGATCAAATCTGGGAATCAGTAGATAAACAAAACAAAGCATCTATGAATATTAAATATCTCCCTACTCCCCAAAAGAGGCGTGGTTTTTGAATCAGCTGAATTTACAAAGTGCAACCTATAAAAGGACACAGACCAAATATTCTCGAATGTTTATTAATATCGAACTATTGGGTGACACTTTGAAAAATATTTTGTAGTTCTATCGAGTGGTCCTCTTGATGAATCTTCACGGTTGAGACTTTTTTGTATAACACTTCGTCATACCAAATAAAGGCAACAGTAGTATACCGCTGTTCGAAATTCATAAATCGGTTGAGAAAAAAACAAATCCGGGTTACAAACTAAAACTGAGGGAAACACATCAAATATAAGAGGAGAACTACAACACAACAGAAACACAACAATAAAATGTAACACACACAGAAACGAACTATAATTATGGCATGGTATTGGTTGCAAAAATTTGATATTTTTCATTTAAATGCAATACTTTTTATTTAATTGGTATATTTCTTCATTTAAATGCAATATTTTTTTATTTGAATGGTATTTTTTTTCATTTAAATGCAATAATTTTTATTCAGATGGTATAATTTTTCATTCAAATGGTATAATTTTTCATTCAAATGGTATAATTTTTGTTCAAATGCAACATTTTTTATTCAATTGGTATAAAATGTCATTTGAATGCAATATTTTTTATTCAATTGGTATAGTAGTTTTTTTATTTATATGCAATAATTGCATTATGGGAAATTCTTTGACGTCATAAGGTCAAATTTGCAACAACGTTTGTGATTGGTCGGTAAATGTTTGGATTTCTCCCCTTTCTTTCTAAACTTGAGTGACCAAAAATTAAATAACGCGTCAGAATATCGACCCTCTAACTAAATTTGGCGTTCGTGCGAGTTCGTGCACCGGCTGTTAATGCCAATAACGGCCAGGACGAGCAAAAAATGCGAGTGACAAGTAATAATAATTAATTTGACACACAACTTGTTCATGGATAGAAACAGATGCCTGCGTGCATGGCAAAAACACCTCCAATGAAAACCTTTTCTGCAGAAACTCTCCTACAGTCTACACATTGAAATAAAAAAAAATACATAGCTAGCTGAACTTCCTATTTAATACTATCTATAATATGTGTATTATGCTGCAAATCATTTTACATTTAGGATTCGTTGCTGAGCTTTTTTTTACTGTTCTCGTCTCCGAATCCCTTAAATAGATTTTTTTTCAAGCCCCACAGTAGTTCAATAATTACTATATGTCTTTGCATAAATAAGTATGCAGGGCATATTTCAAAACATATTTTATCTTCAGGACTTTTAAATGATTTACTTTTCAATACTGCATTGGGAAGTGGGGTAAACAAGTTTATTTTGTGACACATTATATAATATAATTAGGTATCCAACAAATTATATGATTGTACGTTTAGCTATTATCTAGACCCGTACAAAATGTATATAATTAGACACATTTAACAGGGGCGGATCCAAAACCTCGGTGTCTAGAGGGGGGGAGTAGGTTCAAATTTAGATATTTGTATAGAGATGTATATATGCGAGTATTGGCAGTAATGGTTATGGTGTGTGTGTAAGGGTAGGGGTTTCAGATCAAAGATCGTTTCTATAATTCTATATCTTTTAGTTTTTACCATTTCACTCTAATCTTTATCCTTTGATCTCTATTATATTTGTCCTTAACATGCGTGACATATTTGCCACTGGACATAAGGCAACCAAAAGTCAATCAACGTATTCTGTATATTTTATCATTTCTTTATTATGTTATCTATAGGTTTGGTCCCGCCGCTTATCTATTTTTTTTGCACATCAAAAGTTCAATGTAGGATAAAAAAAAACTTAATTCATATAGTTTTTTCACTGACCCCCTACCCCCCCTCTTAACTTAATTTGGGAAAAATTGATTGGCCAATAAGGATATATATAAAATCAATGTTAATTAAACAAAACTTGCAGCAATTTTGACCCCCCCCCCCCCCCCAAAAAAAAAAAAACAAAACTATTGGAATTAAGTTTTTTATCCTTCATTGATTTTCTGATGTCGTCCCTTATCCTCTCTATGTAAACCCAATTCATGTCCTGATAAATGGTGACTTATGCATAGCATCATATGTGGTTATTAAAACAAGAAACATATTCATATTATAATAATTAATGTATGCTAGGACTTATAGATAGATGTCATTAGTCCCAGGTCATGTAATAAAGTAGGTCTTATAAAAATACAATAGCATTTTAATTTTGATGATTATATATATGTTTATATATTTAATAATGCCATTTTTTTGGAAAAAAGGGTAGGGGCAAGGTGTTTTTAAAACATATCAATGGGGCGCGTTTTTTTTTTTTGTTCTTCGGAAGTGAGCCAGAAGAAGTCCATTTGTTTTTTTTTTGCATTGGGAAGATCTTCTGGCTCTCTTCCACCTCTTCTTTTTTGATAGGTTGACGGCAGATGCACATAACAAACATGGCGTCGTTTAGTCTAAATGAAATTAATAAATTTATGAATGCAGATATATTAGAATGTGAGCTGTTTTATAAACGTTTTTATGGTATGACAGCCTTAGTAGGACATCCCTGTAGGACGATAAGCTGGATAAATATAAGAACTACACGGACAATAACAGTTAAGGGACGATTATTTGATATTCTAGGGAAGGCATTTTGATTGATTGGTGTTTAACGCTACTTTCAACACTATCTGGCTATTCCGTGGTGGTCAGTTTAAATTTATAGATGAAGGATGGGGAAGGGAAGAGAGGGCATTATTATTCATTTCAATCTGTCGCTAATCATGCCTATTTTTCAGCTCTTACCAGGCAACCATATTCATATATGAAATCCTTCTGTCCCCCACACCAACAAATAAATAAATATCAAATGGTTTTCCTCTTATTTAACACAAGTTTAAATTGATTGATTGTTTGTTGCTAATTTTAACGCTCAGTGAAAATTATTTCATGCTTGTTCAGGAAAACACGAGTTTAGAAGTCACGTATAATATAAAAATGAAGAGATGGAATATGATTGCTAATAAGGCAACTATCCACAAGAGATCAAATGACACAGAAATCAACAGCTTTAAGTCACCGTAATGCCTTCGACAATAAGCAAAGCCTACACCGCATAGTCAGCTATAAAAGGCCCCGAAATCAAAAATGTAAAACAATTCAATCGAGAAAACTAACGGCCGAATTAATGTACAAAAAAATGAACGAAACACAAATATGTATAACAAAGCAACAAACGGCAACCACTGAATTACAGGCTCCTGACTTGGGACAAGCACATACATACAGAATGTGGCGGGGTTAAACATGTTAGCGGGATCCCAATCCTCCCCCTTATCTGGGACAGCGGTGTAACAGTACAACAACATGTTTGTGAGCAACACATCCCGAAGCTGGGACAGTGGTGTAACAGTACAATAAAATAACAACCTGCACAAATCAGCAAATTAACTCAAAAGATCGGGACGAGACACACAAAAAACTAACATTAAGACAATAGACACAAAGCACCGACATAAGAGTATTTGCAATTACTGGAAGTTTGCTCAAACCTAATTACAACTCTCCATCCAAGTCATAATTTGTAAATGTAAACCATTAAATGTCAACGTACGGTCTTCAACACGGAGCCTTGGCTCAAACCGAACAGCAAGCTATAAAGGACCCCCAAAAAATTAGTAGTGTAAAACCATTTGAACGGGAAAACCAACGGTCGCACGATCGTTAGATTTAGTTAGAGGGGCGGTATTCTGACGCGTTTTTTAATTCTTGGTCACCCATGTTTAGAAAGAAAGGGGAGAAATCCAAACAATTTCCGACCAATCACAAACGTTGTTGCAAATTTGACCTTATGACGTCAAAGAATTTCCCATAATGCAATTATTGCATATAAATAAAAAAAAAATACTATACCAATTGAATAAAAAATATTGCATTCAAATGACATTTTATACCAATTGAATAAAAACTATTGCATTTGAATGAAAATTATACCATTTGAATGCAAAATTATACCATTTGAATGAAAAATTATTCCATTTGAATAAAAAATATTGCATTTAAATGAAAAAAATATACCATTCAAATAAAAAAATATTGCATTTAAATGAAGAAATATACCAATTAAATAAGAAATATTGCATTTAAATGAAAAATATTAAATTTTTGCAACCAATACCATGCCATATATAATATAACAATGGCCATTTTCTTGACTTGGTACAGGACATTTTAAGAAAAAAAATGGTGGGTTGAACCTGGTTTTGTGGCTAGCCAAACCTCCCGCTTTTATGGCAATGTTAAATATAACATTAAAATGACAACATTACATGACAGGCCTACAATACAAATAAATGGGAGAACACATAGGACAGAGAAACATACGAATAATAGCTAACAAAAGGTACCAGGTTTAAAATTTAATACGCAAGACGCGCGTTTCGTCCACACAAGACTAACCCGTGACGCTCAGATCAAAAAAGTACGAAAGCCAAAACAAGTACAAAGTTGAAGAGCATTGAGGACCAAAAGTTCCAAAAAGTTGTGCCAAATACAGCTAAGGTTATATGTCTGGGATAAGAAAATCCTTAGTATTTAAAATAATTCATACTTTTGTAAACAGTAAATTTATAAAAATGACTATATAATAGATATACATGATAACACCGAAGTGGTGACTAACTACAGAATAAAAACGGATACATTAAACAACATAACCCAGCACATAAAAATTCACAGCCGAGTTAGCCAAAGAGATCAACGCTAAAAAAAGGGTGACGTCACATTTGAATTTCTGAAATTTCCCCAAAATAGGGTAGAATTCGGATAGACTTCAAGATTTGGTTTATAATACTCGTATAACATTTATCAATAACAATGAAAATTACAATACTAATTAATATAAAATGTGGTAGTAATAAGATAATTAATAGTATCATCTAGCTATGTCGGTGTTTCTTCTAAATCAAACTGTAAACCAAATATATCGTATAAATTTAGTTGACCCAAATTAAAATCTAATTAACGAACAGGGTGATTAATAATCTTTACCATAACACACGAATACAACAGAAAAAAATAAGATTTACAACTACAAACGATAAGACATTTGACAAAATCCGATGAGAATAACAAATATAACATCAAAACTAAATACATGAATTTTGGATAGAAAGGACCGTGACACGTCTTATAGCAATGCGAATTCACACTCAGCAAAACAGTCACAATCGGGAATAAGTCACGTTCGGTAATTAAAAGATCAGACGACGTAATGTAAAACCACAATCTAACACGTGGTAAAAATGTCCTTAGTTAGTTTGGACAAAGACACATCGTATGGATCGGATCGACCAATTCGTGATGGTGTCCGTAAAATTTACGGAGTGTTATTTTTAATCTGTCCTCCTCATAACTTTGTTGTAGCAGTTTCTGCGTTAGGAGCACACTCCTGTATATGAAATCCGTATAGTGTGAACATGCACGAGCATAACGTATCAACTGAGATATGTAAACACCATACGAAGGGGCAGAGGGTATGTTACTGCTGAGAAATGGGAAATTGATAATTGGGAAGTTGAAATCGTCCCGTTTATCATAGATTTTCGTGTGAAGTCGTCCATTTGTGTCAATATTGAGGAAAAGATCAAGGTATGAAGCAGTCCTTCTAGTATCAGTAGTATCCTTAATTTCAAGTTCACTGGGATATATGAGATGTAAATATTGGCTGAAATATGGGTTATTCAATGATAGGACATCATCAATATATCGGAAAGTAAAATTAAAGAATTTCGCAAGGTGCTTTTTCTTTTTGTCTTTTAGAAGGTTCTGAATGAATTCTGCTTCATACGAGTACAAAAACAAATCGTACAGTAGGGGTGCACAATTAGTACCCATTGGAATACCGACTGTCTGTTGAAATATAAATCCTCCAAACTCAACACATATATTGTCGATCAAAAAGTCCAACATTTTGATAATATCATCTTCAGTATATTTTCTGGTAGATTCAGTGTGGTTCTTCACAAAATATGAATTATTGTAACCCAAAACAAGAAATTTGTATCTACGATTCCCATTTTTATAGAAAAAGCTCTGTTTAATGGGATGGTGAAGTCGATCTTTCAACTGAGCATGGGGAATAGTAGTGTAAAGCGTAGAAAAATCAGAAGTCTTTATGTTGCTGCAAAATTGCAAAGATTGTGATCGAAGATTAAGCAGTAGATATTTCGAATTTTTGAGAATCCACATCTGGTTAACACCACTGGTAGAATATATCTCATCACAATATTTTTGAAGCCCATCTTTAACTGTAGAAAGAATAGTAGTCAGTACTTTAGAAAGATGTTTAGTCGAACATTTTGATGACCCAGCTATGTATCGTTCTTTATATGGAGTTTTGTGAAGTTTTGGTATCCAGTATAATGATGGTAAATTTTCTTCGTTTTCTTTGATGTTGACACCAAAAGAAAGAAGGACAGATTTATGATTTTGTAAAATTTCGTCCTTGGTAAATGATGTTAAAGAATATGTAGGATTATCAGTAGTACTACTTATTCCAAGCTCTGTTGTGAGACATTGCAAATAATGGTTTTTACATATGAAGACAATAATATTGGAGGTTTTATCTGCTGGAACAACGACATATTTGTCATGCAAAGAGGATAAAGCATCCACAACATCCAGATTCTTGAAAGGATTAGTAACTCTTGTGCTCATAGTACATCGTAGTTTTTGAATGCGCTTCTGAATGCATGATCGAATAGCTTTGGTCCATTCAGACAAAGTGTCCAGTTCTGGTTCGTCTGGTTCGCGCTTTACCCATTTTCTTGCATAGTCCTCAACTGCATCCATCAGTAACCTGAAGTTCTTTTTCCAGTTGATGGGCTGGGGAATTCTATATTTTGGTCCCTTGGCTAACAACTCTCTTAGTTGTTCATTGGTAACGATGCCAAGGTCGCCAGTAATAACATGACCAGCTGGACTATAATTGTATTGCGACGATGCACATGAGCAATCCGGAGGCTTGGATTTCACATCTTTGAGGTTAAAGGCCTCTAAAACCCTCTTGTGGTTGAAAATTGTGGATGCAATAGACTTGGTGTAAGTATAAGAAATAACAGGTGTAGCTTTATTTTTGAAGTAATCAGGCATAGTTTTTTGTACAGATTTCTTGTGGAAAATATTGCTAATATTTACAGCATCTAAACCTTTATTGGCGATTTCTACCTTAAAAAAATTACGTTTTTCCTCATTTTTGGATGTAGTCGATACGGGTTTGAATAATCTATGGTTAGCAATGTCCATGAGTATTGCAACTAATCTATACAAAACAGAACGAGAATCAGTAACGGAAGTATTTTGGGCCTCTTGAAATAGTAAAAAAAGTTTTGACAATGGAATGGAGTATAACTTAGTTCTAATATGATGAATTCCTAAAGGTTTTTAAACAAACGTTAACAGACTATCAATTGTCACGGTGTGCACAGCAGGTGGTATATATTTTCTGCGACCATGACTTCTATTTCGTCGAGCAGAAGTATTAAATAATTGTAATGTATTGACAGTACTACACCTGGGACTAGACAAAATACCTACACCATAAATTTTGTCATTGCATCCATAGGGAATGGCTGTTCCCAATTCTCTTATCCAAAAGTGTTCTCTTTGTAAACGATATGGTGAACTCAATATGGGGTCATTTGTTGGATGATATATTTTCTCTATAATCCGGACTTTCATTGAAACAATAGAATGGTCAGGCTGATTGAAATGTTTATTGCGGAATTTGTTGTTATTATGATCATTTACATTAGACCGATGATCATTCATTCTAAAATTGAGTCTTTGTCGAGTTTCCCCGACGTAGATCAATCCACAAAGAGTACATTCAATACCGTACAAAATATTGGAAGCAGTGTAATTCAAATCCTCATGACTGTGTGTATTGTAACTTTTGGTGGTTAAATTACTTTGAAAGTAGGTATCAGATATTAGTATATCACAGGTTTTACAATTTTTACGGTTACATTTGGAAATAGAGCAATATTGGTGGTTGTCATTGAAATCTAAAATATCTGAAAGTTTAACAGTACAGGGCCGAATAGAAACAAACTTGTCTGAATTTTTATAGTAAAATGAGGATTCAGAAGACTGCACATGTGTCATTTTCATTACATCATTTAAGATGATCCTGGGGACACCTGATTAAATCGGTGTTGTTGTGTCCTTGACAACATCCGATTGACACCTTTTTATCCTGGGCGGCGTGTCATCCAGTATAATATTTTTTATTCTACTAGTTTTCATGCTGTTAGGCTACCGGACTGGTTGAATCCTCGGGGACAGATTGTCCACCACCAGTAAAACTAGGGAAAACAATAACTCTAACAAAAGATGGGGAATTGGATGGTTTTATGATATTCAAAATTCCCGGACATAGAATTAAGAATGGAAACGGGGAATGTGTCAAAGAGAAAACAACCCGACCAAAGAGCAGTAAACAGCACAAGGCCACCAATTGGTCTTCAACGCAGCGAGAAAATCCAACACCCGGAGGCAGGCTTCAGCTGGTCTCTTAACAATAATATATACTAGTTCACCGAAACGGACGCCACACTAAACTCCGAAACATATAAATGAACAAAAATTAAAAAAAAAAAAACCACATGACTAACAAAGTCTAGAGGTTCCTGATTTGTGACTGTCGCATAAATATGGCGGCGTTAAACAGGTTTTGTGAGATCTCAACCCTCCCCTTTACATCTAGCCCTTTGCGGAATAAATAAACACAGCAAAATGCACAGTAAAACTCAGTTTTAACACCATTTTGCTTTTCCTTTTACTACATAATTTAGTTGGAATGCCTCGATGGAGATGTGCTTGGCTCGTGCCTCCTTGGCATCTTGTCAGTTTGTTTTCAGCTAAATAGGTTTAGATAACTTATTGAGGTTAACAACAGGGTTATTGGTTAAGTTTGAACTTGAATGTATCGGAAAACATTTGTCATGATCATTTCCTTGTAAAGTTTATACGGGAAATATTATTAAATAATCAGGGAAATGTTTATATATTTTCTTATGTGATTCTAGCCATGTTGAAGTTACAGTACGGATTGGTAGTTTTTTGTTATATTGTATGTATTATGAAGTTTTCGTTTAGTCTCAAAGTTAATGATTCTGGAGTTTGTCAATTTCCACAGTAAGTTGATTTATTGGAAAACAATGGTATGATGATATAATTCTTACAGCACATCATATTTTTTAACGTTCCGTTTGCTCAACATTTAATTCTTCCGCCCAATCAAAGAGGTTTCGCGTGTTTAAACGAACTACTCAAATACAGATAAAAAAAAATTGTCATTCTGAATTATTTCGAATTTAATTAACCATTAAATGTTCTAGATTGCAAATCTCCCAGGAAAAGTATTCCTTAGAAGGTGTTATTATCAGTCCAGTTAAGGCCCTTTAATGTTTGGTTTTCAAACTTTTGGTCTCAAGCGATCCCGACTAAAGTTATTATAGAGGTGTCAGACCACCAATTCAAAATCCCTATCTATTCAACCAAATTTTGCAATTTTCACAGCTTTCTTTATATTTTACCTTAAGTTTAACTTCATAGAAACCAGGTATATCCTGAATTGTACATGTATCACCTTTCTGCGTGTCAATTTTAAACCCGTGTTCAAAGTCTTGTAAGAAAGAACTGCCTTTCGAAAGTCAAGTTCTACTAAAAAATAACCTCTGGTTTTCTGGAAATCTTAAATAAGTATACTATGGAACGCATTAATCCTCAATTTTTAATACAAACTCATAGTCAAGTAAATTTTGGCTCGAAATGGTCTAAATATATTTTTCTTTCACCAAAAGTTTCATTTCTGCAAATTTGTTGGTAAGTTTAAGTAAACAATGACATCAAAAGCACTTTTTTGTCAGAGTAAGGCTACTTTTACATACGTTCTAAATTGGAGGGAGTGATTTGGTAGTCTGACACCTACAGAGACATAAACTTTTTTTATCAGAAGTCTTTTGTTTTATTTAATTCTTAATCCTTGGTCAATTTGTAGTAAAAAAATCCTGGCATTATTCGACTTATATTGCAAAATTCACAGCTCAATTTAAACTGACTGTAATATATGACTTACTAAATTGGAGGGAGTGAATTGGTGGTCTGGCACCTATAGAAACGCGTTACGTGGGCCCGGAAATTGGTATCATATGTTTTTATTGCATATTTATTGATACACTAGAAAATACATTTAAGTCTAAACGGTCATTTTGATCTTAACGTGATCTGAATAGATAACAAAGAGATAATCTGTTTAAATCTTATTATTTTTCAGATATACATTTTTGCTAGAAATTCAATACTGTTTAGACTTTTTCCTTGCGGTCAATCCAGTACTTTTCAAAGATTTCAGTATGTTGTTTTATACAGGTAAATAACAGCCACTGAAAGAATCTTAACATATACTGGTCAACAGCTATTAGTTGACTGCAAGCGAACTGTCTAAACAGTACTGAATTTACCTCACTAGATAATGCCGTTTCACTTAAAAATATGTTTACTAATGATAGTAAGTAAATTATTTTATAGTGACGATGACACTTGGGAACTGAGATGCTGTCAAAACTATAAACTACATCCTAACGCTCAGGAGTGCATTGGTAAATACCTTTAACGACAAAATATAATGTAATATGACAAAAAGAATGTTAACACTATAAATTGGGAGAAGATACCATGGGTCGAAGTCCATAAATAGAAGAGCAAATTTCAAAGAAGGCTGAAGCAAGTACAAAGCTGTAGAACATTTAAAACAAGTAACCGACAAGAAGTTGTGTCAAATAAACTTAGGTTACCTATGCCAGGGGTACAATGTATGGGGTTTCAAATAATTAAACATTCCATAAATACTATATTTAATAAAATGTCGTATACCTGATATTGAATGTCAACATAGAAGTGACACAATCGGAGACGACATGTTCCTCAACAGTGGCATCGACCAAGTTGTTATACAAATGTCTCAAAGATACAAGGTTTTTAATTTGGCACGCCTGACGTATGTATCGTTTACTTTGATAAGACTCTTCAGTTTGACAATAAGTCGCATTCTGCGATGTCATTCCTTGATGAAGAGGATTGTAAATGGCTAAGGTAAGTGGATTATATCCGTGCTCATAACTTTATATATTATAAACGGACCATGTTTAACTTTGGATGTTTACAAGAAGAAAACTTTAATAGCATAATTTCTTTCGTTTGGAAGCTAGTGGTTAAAAAACATATAATAATCTTCAATGCCGAGTGAAATCACCGTTCACATGAATCACCTATGCTTACCGTCTTCTCGTTCTGGTAGTATTCGCCGATCATGCAGCAAATCTTGAGAAAAATCGTCCGGAATATGAACCAGCGATACTTTCTCACGATCACGACCACCAATTATGTCCATGATATGCTCAATCGATGATTTATCTCATGCTTTGCGCCAGAAATGTTGATAACAAAACACACCAAACAATATATTTGGCAAATTCCTTCAGGTGATTATTAACTTTAACTAAAACCTCACATCTTTCGAGGAAAAATGTGCATGTATTTTCACAACTTACATCAATGGCGATACAATGTTTAGTTACAGTAATTTGTACAGTTGAGATTCATTCTAATAGAAATTTCAGAATAAAATGTCATAGTACGAACTGTTCAAAACTGTTCACCTAAAGCAGTTTGCTCTATACAAATTTGCTGGGTTAAAACTGTCAGGATCAATCATACGGTACTTTCCACGTCAGTTTTAGGTTGAAACAGTCCTTATGATGTAAATAAAATTAGCTCTAATTTTTAGACTAGTTCTAGTTGATGTGAAAGTCAGAAACAGTTATATGAGGAAGGATTCTTTAATGTATACAGGTTCCGGTCTTTCTTTATTTTACTTAATTCCTAATCCAAATTATTTTTATTTGTAAAAAAGATATGCTTGTGGCGTGTTATAAAAAAATTCTGATATTTATGTATAAATTATCCAAATTAATAATTATATTTTATTTTGATAGATAATTTTACAGTTTGAGAAGCACTTTAGGTTTTGTTTATTACATGTATAAGAGAACTCATCAACGATTTCGCAGTATATCATTCTAAAATTGTGTCTGGGAGTGATTTTATACATGAGTTAACCTGATTGAAACTCATAACATTAAACAAAACTTATCTAGTGATGCTTATTTGGTTACGTATTATTGTATTAATTTTGTTATATGATTTTCACAGCAGATCAAAAAGCTTATAAAACGAAATAAAATCATTAAAAAACAATCAAACATATTTAATAAATAATGCTTAATAATCACGAAAGGTAAAATTGGTATCTTAAAATATAGAAAAAGATATATAAAAAAAAGGCAAGAGATGAATAAATAGAAAAATAGTAAATTAATGCACAATTACTAGAGCTAGCCAAAACTGTTACAAAGATAGAACTATCAGGGTCTGCTCTAGTGTTGAATTGTCCAAAACTGTTCTCGGGTAGACTATCGCATCATTTTCTATGTTAGACCTGTTCAAAATTGTTCTGGGTTAGAACTGTCAACACTTTTCTAGGGTACATCCGTTTCTTTCATAAACTGTTCGTAAGGTGTCGATGAGATAAAAATAACAGTTTATTATTCGTCCGTCCGAAGCGTACTACTGGATTTTCCTTCATCAGGAACGCTCAAACCCAAACCATTGAAAGCCCCGGATGTATAAGACCCGAACTCGCTCTATAACCAAACGGGACTTTAAAAAATGCCAAATACGTCATAGGTCAACTTTGCCTGAGGGAGTTTGAAACTGGTTTCTTAAGGTGTCTATTACAGTCGAAGTTACAACAGATCCCAACTGTGAATGATTGATTTAGAGATTATATCATTTTAAACATTGATTGTTTTTATTTAACTTAATCAGATTGCCCTAATGGAACATTTGGGGAAAACTGCCTGGGAATGTGTGGCGTCAATTATTACGGCTTTAGATGTCAGTTAAAATGTAACTGCTTTGACAATGAAACGTAGGTATTTATCATGATTTGTGTTAATGTATTTTAATAGAAATATATGTCCCCTTATCCCTATTGCAATCTGTAACATTATTTAAAGGGAAAGTAGCAATTTACATAATCGAGATGTTGCTAAAATGAAAATATTTTCTGATAAACATCAAGTAGACAGGTCAACAAAATGCATACAAAATAAAACACACTTCATGTACATAGTTTTGTTGCAAATATTAAAAACTACTGAAATTTCTTGCAACAATGTAAAGAAATTCTTATAAAATTTAAATGGGATAACCCCTATGAAAATGTTTTTTGTCGAAACTGCAATCATTATTCTCTTTCTTTTAGATGTAATGAGGCCACAGGCTGTGAAGAAATAATCAACGTTAATGGTAAGTATAATGCAAATCATTAAAAGTTTTTAATGTGCTAACTAATTCAAAATGATTTATCAAGCCGCAGGAAAGTAACATTAAACATATGCATAAATATTTATTTGGTGACAACATGAGCAAAACCTTTTCGGTAAAATAATGCATTCATCAAATTAAAATATATGCAGATCTATGATAGATTATATTGTTACATTATCTTAAAATAGTAATAACATTTGTTTCCATTTTAGATACAATCTTTGGTACCACAACAAGCGTTTTAACGTCAGTAATTACTATAACAATAGTAGCTATAGTGATTGCAGTTTTAATATTTCTCGTTTCAAGGTAGGCAAATGTTTATGTCTTCTATTCCACCATGATAACATCAAAGTCCACTGGTGAAAAACGTCATGACTAATTTATGAAATAGAATATAAAAGTTATTAGTTCTTTTTTAGGCGCAACACATTGGGCACTCGACGTTCAACGTTGAAATTAAAATTGAGGGGTACATATATTTTTGATGAGCAGATCGGACAAGGGGCAACATAATTTCAACCTCACTCGACCTGATTTCGACCTCACTCGACCTGATTTCAACCTAACTAGACCTTATATCAACCTCTTTCGACCTGATTTCAACATGCTATCAACGGCAATTCAACGTTGAATCTGTAACTTTGATTCAACGTCATTTAAACTTTCAAATCTTACCCAAGTATCAACGTTGTAACAACGTTGAAGTCTGACATTGGATCAATGTTGAAACAACGTGGGTGTGCCTGCTGTGACAGTTCCTCATTATACGTCTGTAACATAATATAATATTACAATTCTACACAACCTATCATTTCTTACATTTGTTTATCAAAGTAATTCAATATGACTGCCCATTCCTTAGTAACGACTTGAAAACTGAAGATTTGACGGTACATTTTAGCCAATTAAAAAAATTTGTTATATACAATTTGGAATAAGAAATGGTATGTAACATAAAAGCACACACATTAAGTAGTAATGTTATAAATAAAATATTTTATAAATATGGCTCAGGTAGACATTGTATAAAGTGAAGTTGGCATTACTATTTTCACTAGTCACTATTAATTTCAGTTTAATCAATATCTAGTACAAAATGCACATGACCTTTATCGTTATAAGAATGTTATCGTCCTCGAACGCCTCATACACAAACACCAAGAATAGGATATTTAATTATATAAAACGGTGTATAAAAGTATTAGCAAACAATCCTACTTAAATGGCACTCCTTTAGAAAAAAGAAATCTGTATTACTGGAGTGAAATACTCAATCATGTTCTTACACATCAGTGGCTAAAATCCTAAAAATACTTTGTTTTCATTATTTTTATGTTAAACAAACGTCCAAATTGAAAGTGGATTGAGAGCTGATTATTTATTAATGTATCACTACTGTAACAACAGCCCATGAAAAGGCCGTGAAATGTCTGTGAAATATCACAGGGCCGTGAAAACCCCGTGAAAATACCCCGTGACTTTTGTAAAAAAAATATTTCTAAAGGCCGTGAAAAATATTTGATGTTAGAAAAAGACCGTGAAATTTCAATATCCCGTGAAAGGCCGTGATAATTTGTCCTTTCATGCTTAATAAAAAATATCACGGCCTTTTCACTGGTTGTTGAAACCAGTGAAAAGGCCGTGATATTTTTTCATGTCAATTTTTTCTTATCCTAATTCAGATTTAAAACATCCCATGTGATTATTGTAATATGGTCTAATTATTTCCACTCACATTTTTCTAAATATCCTATAAACTTTTCATTATAAATATATGTCTGTTTAAATATTATTATATGCAATACTACTGTACAGGACTGACTTTTAAAGGGAACCATTCATTGTTATAATTAATGACTTTGTGCCAATAAATATTATGTATTTAAAGAAAAGTATTTGCTTCTCGTCTGTACATTATTATAAACAGTGTAAACATTAATTTTAATTGGAACCGAAACATGTAAAAACGAGAACTTCCCGGAATATCAGACCGTATCCGGATTCGTGTTTCTTTAAGAGTAATTGTAACATTTCCGCAAGGAAATTTGAAAGACGCCGAAGGTCGATTAATATTTACTTTATAGATGCAAGACGAGTGACAGCAAGTTTGAGGTAAGTTAAGTTATTAATATTTTATTCTTTTATGCATTATATCACCAAAATGTTGATGACGTTTGTGAGCATTTCCATTGAACTGATTTTCACTGAATTTGCATAAACCGCGCAAACATGCATGTGATATATTCACTTATATTTGAGTCTGTTGCACTTGATTCCTTTAATCATTTCGGTTAATGTTTTCTAAGACTTACCGGATCCTTTAAATACGATTACGGTTTTGTTTTGTTTATGTATTTGGGGGAAAAAGGGGGGTCCTTTTTCCCCACACTGGCCACATAAAAAAAATGACATTTATGTACAGTACACTACGTAGACATAGACATAGATAATTGGAAATGATTATAATAGCAATAAGTATCTCTGAAATGGAGTTCACTCTGATAATCAGAGGCGTAACCCCCTTTGAATGTGTCGGGAGCTATTTAAGTACATGTATTTTCTGACTTGGCCATCGGGACACAGAGTTCAAAAAGGAATAATCAGAGGCGTAGCAGGGAAAGTTTTTAATATTTGTACGGCAAAATGTCCTTTCTAGAAGGGTTTGTGCCATATCATAAGAATAATTGGTATGGCGAATGTGCCTGCAGTAAAAGTTGCTACGCCCCTGGCCCCCTGTAAAATAAATAGCTGTGACTCATTACGGCCACTTAGTCTAGACAAGTTTGGCTTTAGCCATACATATTATTACTTCAAAGAAACATTTAAATTTAATAGTCTGTCTTAAAAGTGTCTTTAGTCTTTAAAAAAATCTAAAAAAAATAATATAAGTTGACAATACAGAACTTCGTTAACTAATGATGCCATATATATTGGATAGAGGGCAGATTTTCTGGAAAATGGTATGAAAATATGGGAAAACCTATGCATGTTTCCAAGTGGCTGTTCTGTTTCAATGATGTTTTTTAGTATTTTTCATACCATTTTCACCTCCAGTATGAAAATCTGCCCCCTATTCAATATGGGGTCATTAACCGTGAAGTCCTGTATTGCATGGAATAATATTGTAGCTGTTTTAATAAATTAAGTACATGTATGTACATAAATGCCAAAAATTAATTTGAATATATAAATAGTTTTTTTATATACATATATAATATATGTAATGTTTCTTTATTTATTCTAGGAATGAAGAGCAAAAGGATATAGCAGTCTTTATATAAAATAGTTCAGGAATCCAGTTGGAAAGAAGAGCTTTTCAGTAAAAAGTATTTCCTGGGAATTAACAGGAACTTCTACAAATGTTTTTCTGGAATAGTTATTCAAAAGGGCAGTGAAGTGAAGGATTACATCAGACAAATATTGCTGAAGTGGTAAAATCAGACCCAAGAGATGTACAAAATTTCTACAATACATGTTACAGCTGACTTTAGCTACTTAATCACATTGACATTTGTGTGCTTTTATGTTTTCTTTACATAATTACTACAGTTCTATTAAAATTAATATTTTTATTCTTTGTCACAATTATTACTAAAAAAAATACAGCATTTTAATATGGTTTTTCATAGTCTCACTTGAATTGTACTTAAATAAGTTGTCTGTAGATGTTTACACTAGGTTTTCAGGCATTTCACTTCACTTGATTGAAACAGCATTTAAATTTTTTGTTAAATTATGGCCTGAAAAATACATTTAACATTTTACAGGAGTTTTCACAATCAGTGAATGGCTGTTTATCACAGTAGTACATGTACATTTCACGGTCTTTTCACAATGGGCACATAATTTATCACGACTTTTTCACGGTGTACATTTTTGTTTTTCACAGGGTTTCTACGGTCTCTTTACCGAAGTTTTCAGTTGGCACCTTTTCACGACAAATAAAGGCATATACTGTACTATATCTACATTTCACGTTTTTTTCACAATGGGCACATAATTGCATTATCACGACTTTTTCACGGTGTACATTTTTTTTTCACAGGGTTTCTACGGTCTTTTCACTCAAGTTTTCAGGTGGCACCTCTTCACGGCCTTTTCACAAACTTTTCACAGCCTTTTCACGACAGTCATTCCACGGCATTGTCACGGATAAGTTTCACGGCCCACCGTAAATTAACCGTGACAAACACTGTAAAAATCACCAGCATTTTTACGGACATTTTCACGGCCAATCTACGGGGCATTGTTCCAGTAGTGTATGTTACTTGCCTGTCAAAATCGCGGACTTGCAGTTTAGTGTAATTGTTTTAGTGTTAGATAATTAAAACATGTTGTCATTTGGTATGTTAGTTGAAAGCTGAATTGTTGAATGTAGCTGTCTGATACCCACTTTTCTTTCCTTTTCTGTCTTTGTCGGTAATTTGAGTAGTATTGACCGACAGATGTTTGTAAATTATTAGTCATTTGACTTTGTGTTACATATATTTTCTAATGGTAATTAATTCATAGTGTTAATGGATTATCTTTTAACATTATTTTTTTTAAATATTCCAAATCGCCGTTAGTGCCAAAAATTCCAACCTACATTAGATACCGCAATGTTGATAACAGTCAAGTTAAGTTGATCTGCTTTGTGATATTTTATTTTTACAGCTAACAAATGTTTCTGTACTGGATACACGAGGTGATATTCTACGTTTTAATAAAAAAAAGTTTTCTCAGTGTTGAACTAACTACAGACAGGTTTACGTTGTAAAAAAGTATATAAATGTTTGCCTACCTAACATTATTATTATTATCGGTTTTTGTCTGCTGTTTCATGTTTTTGTTCACGAAATTTATTTCTGAATAACCGTATGAATTTAGAATTTCACGATTAGTAAACCAAAGTAGCACAACACTATCTAATTTGCTAACATGTACCTAGTCTGCAAACCTCGTCCGATTTTAAAGATATTTCAAATCACATGATTGATTGATTTAGTGTTGTTTGCTTTTATTGTCTTAGGCGACAAATGCTTCGTGCATGTATTCAGGACGACGATAAACCAATAATACAATAAAGAGATTGCTTCGGCAATCTAGTCCGAATATTATGAATTTCGGATTTCATTACCACCTGTAAAAAGGGTATGTTGATAAGGGCATTAATCGGGAATTGCAATGGGCGATCTATAGATTTCTCAAATAGTTTTACATTGCAAGAGTTCTTTATCGTGCCAATTAAGGATGTGACTATGTATTAATACATCCCGCATAGCCAAATTTAAATCCTTTTTTTGTCTTTTTGTCGAGCCTTCGACTTTAGTCGAAAAAGCGAGACATAGCGATCCTACATTCCGTCGTCGTCGTCGTCGTCGTCGTCGTCGGCGGCGTCCACAAAAATTCACTCTGTGGTTAAAGTTTTTCAAATTTTAATAACTTTCTTAAACTATCCTGGATTTCTACCAAACTTGGACAGAAGCTTGTTTATCATCATAAGATAGTATGTAGAAGTAAATTTTGTAAAAAAATAAATCCATTTTTTCCGTATTTTACTTTTAAATGGACTTAGATTTTCTGCCAGGAAACAACACATTCACTCTGTGGTTAAAGTGTTTAAAATTTTAATAACTTTCTTATACTATTCTGGATTTGTACCAAACTTAGACAGAAGCTTGTTTATGATCAAAAGCTAGTATCTAGAAGGAATTTAAAAAAAAAATAAATCCATTTTTTCCGTATTTTACTTTTAAATGGACTTAGATTTTCTGCCAGGAAACAACACATTCACTCTGTGGTTAAAGTTTTTAAAATTTTAATAACTTTCTTATACTATTTTGGATTTGTACCAAACTTGGACAGAAGCTTGTTTATGATCGAATGCTAGTATCAAGAAGGAAATTTTGTTTTCTTCCAGTTAACATTACATTCAGTCTGCAGTTAAAGTTTTTAAACATTTATTAGATTCATAAACTATCCTGGATTTTTTTACCAAACTTGGACAGAAGCTTCTTACAATCAAAAGATAGTATCAAGAGGAATATTTTTATTGATTTACTTCCTCATTTTTGTTGAGCCTGCGATTAACAGAGAAAGTAGGCGAGACACTGGGTTCCGCGGAACCCTTACGAATTTTTTTGCAAGATAGTTGAGGCCCTGGCCTTATGGTCACAAACCCTTTCAGTATGATTATAGTACTCAGACTCAGAATTTAACCAATCGAAATGCTGGATTTGGTGTTTCCATCACAAATATTATGACCGAGATACCAGGTGAAATATATATTTTTCAATCTTAGTCAATTTTTCACTCCAAGTTTCTGTATGATATTTGAACCCTTGCATAAGTCCATAGGGATAACTCGACTCTCCAAGGATATGGATTAATAGCCTTAATCTGAGGAATGTGATGTGTTAATATCAATATAATGCAATAATTCTTATATGATTTGAATATTAGGGAATACGTTTATATGATTTTGTCGAGAGGGCTTCCGGTAGTGGCTCTTGACGTTATTTATATTTGGATAGACGACGTTGACCGAACTACTTTCTGTAACCAATGTAAACAAGATGGCGGCGATAATAACACAAACCGGCTTGACGGTAGAAATATTTATTTTCACTTCGCGTTTATGGAGTACATTTGTTTGCGTTAACCAAAAAATATATTCATGCGCCAGGCCAATTCAATGAGAAAAAGCGTAGGCATCCTAGATATTAAGAAAAGAGGATCATTTTTTGGATTATATCTTTGTTGTAGGTCTTATTCCATAATTCGAGCTTTGTATTGAAAATAACGTTAGAGAATGGAACATGTGCCTTTCGTTATCCCTTATAATATAACGGGTTGTTAAGCCTGTGAAAAACAATATCAAGAAAAATGCACAGAAGTTTGTACACACTATGTAAATCACCTACTAATTAAATGATATCATAGTTTCAATTTGAAAGGAAACATAAATGGTTTTATTTTTATTTCAGGAAGAGTCGCCACAGATTGAAGAGTATAAACCCTTTGCAATTCTTATTTACTAGTATATTTTTTTAATATTATTTTCCTTTTATTATTTGTGTTAATTTTGTATTTGTCGATCTTTTAAATTCAATCAAAAATCAAAATTGTTTCTTTCATAATATTGCGTCTTAAAAGTTTGAAGAATTATATATAGGTTGACAAAATTAAGGCATACGAGACGACAACAGTTCGTTTGCCTCTCAATTACAGGTACGTGTAGTTTTGGAGCATAAAAGTCAATTTGGGTCGACAATGAAATTTAATTGGTTGTATTCTATGCAATATTCTACTGAAATTTAATTAAATATACATTATCATGTACATTGTCGGTAAATAAGAAAAAAATAATTGTACGACCTTTGGAAACAGGACGAAAAGCGAGGTTCTGTTTTGTAGCGATTTCAAATATATAATATATTTCCGAAAATGTACATATTTGTTTTCTTTTCGACAATTATATTTGTATTTGTCTTGAAATTTATATCCGGGACTTCAACGTTTATTTTTTTTAACTTGACTGTGGCCTTTTCGGGTAAAAAAGTAGTATTACATTTTCTCGACTTTCGTGTACCCAAGGCATGTGAGGGGAGTCAATTTAGGATTGCTATGATTGGATGTAAGGGTACAATATATTTTTTTAATTTTTTTATGAATGACTGCAGTGTGTATATTTACAATATAAGTTTTGAAACACATTGAAATATTTTCTTGTTAATTATTAAAAAAAAGCTTCCAAATTTTCATAAATTGATGTAAAATGACGATGGGCAAGAATAGCATAAAAAACTCCGTTCGCAGATGGTCATGATACTTTTGACTTCAATTTCTAAAACAGAATAATAAAGTACTAATATCACACATAACTGTTTTGTCCGGGGTTTTATGAAAACAAATGGTAAATTAAGAAAATTTTAGTATTGTCGCCTATGGAAGAACAAGGATTTGTATTACTACAATCTGTGGGAAGAACAAATACTCCCGCTTTCCCTTCATAAAATCAACATAGTCTATACATATATACTTTATTCTGATAAACCGCTGTACACAGTTAGTACATAACAGTTAGTTTAAATGCGGACTGAGAACTACTTCGTAAAAAATAATAATTTTAGGTTAGATTTAGTTTTATAGTTTATTTCAAACCAGAAGCAATATAGGTATATCAGAAGTATGTACAATTATAACAGATTATCTTTTGATATGATTTTTTTTTATGTTATCATATTTTTAACATTTTGAAATAAAATCAAATACATCCTCAATAACACCATATACAAATAAGGAGATGTGGTATGATTGCCAATGAGACAACTATCCACCAAAGTTGAAATGAAGTAGATGGAAGCAATAATAGGCAACCGTACGGCCTTCAACAATGAGAAAACATGGTTACATAAAATACATAATCCTTCATTTCTTGCTTTTTGGATAAATCTACCATTTTCAATATTGAGTTTGTGTGAGCAAATCCTATATTTAGTTTGAATTAAAAATCAAATGCATTGTGCAGATAAGCGTTTTGTCAAATAAAATTGTAATTGAAATTCACCCCTCAAATGTTTATAAATAATACAGTTTTATGACGATTTAATAAAAAAAATATATATTCCTTTCATGAAGAAAATGGTCAATAAGCCTTTGTCGAACAATTTTGAAAATACTTCTTCGAATACAACATTATGGGCATACCAAACATGCCAAAAACCTAAGTTAAGTAAAATACATTTAACATTATTACATTTAAATTGTAATATTAATTTGTAATTGCATTTTATGTAATTGTGTATTAATTGTGTTTTATATTGGTATGTGATACTATAATGAATTATTCTGATTCTGTTTATTCACCCATGAACTTACAAGTATCATACATGTCATATTATAGCTCCGAAAATACAGTTTCTCGTCCGTAATAGATGAATCCAATATTTTATTATTCTTACTTAACGAGATAACAATAAATGAAATCTTCCAAACTCAGAATAAACCATTGCAGTAGTATTTTTTGACAGACAAAATATTTTTACAGAACTCTATATGATTTTTTTTATATCAGCTGCATTATGAAAACCACATATTTCATTTCCATATGGTAATACAGCTGAAATATAAACATCAAATAAATACAATTATGTTGTACATTCAACACATATGGGTTTTTTGCCATACAACATTATACATATTTCTTCCTTTTACAGCAATATTTAACTGCATTTGATTAAATTTCCATTCCAAGTCATAGTTTTTCTTAACAATTTAAAACTCATACTCATATTTCCACACGCGATGGATAACATAACTAAATGAATTAAGTATTGTTACCAGAAAGATTTTTTCAAATTATTGTAACTATTGCAAACAATATAAAAAAATTAGGAACCATGTACAATTTTCAATGTGAAATTTGCATTAAATTCAAGATATCTTAAAAACGGAAATCTAGAGAAAGTGATAAAAAGAGGACTTGTATAAAAAATTGTCAAAGGAAAATAGATGTAATCTTGAAATTGTTCTTTACAAAATCAAATGAAATAAGAAGAAGGTGAAAACGAATCGTTTTAATGTAATGCATGTACCTATTTTAATGAATTGCTGTTGTCTTCCTTTAGTGAAACCCTCTTAATTCGCCTCTAACTTATAATACAGAATTAAGTATTCCTTCATTTGTTTTTAAAGGAACACAACCTGTATTTGTCCAAAGTAGACACAAAACAAGCGATATAGACATTGAAGATGATGACCCATACTCAGAAATCAGGGAATCAATGATGGTTAGACCTATGACAGTTTATGGAAGAAAACTTTCCATTAGATCGTCGTACATTGATCCTGATGATCAGTATCACCGTATAGAGTTAGCGACGTCATTAAGAAGACCAAATCTAGATACACATACCATTGAGTACACAGATTACACGGAACCAATTGATGAGCCATTGCTCCAACCGAAAAATAATATTTATGAACAACTTATTATTGATGAATCGACAGAAACACAAAGGAACAGTGACAATGCAATATATGCGGAAGTCGTAGGGAATCAAAACAATGCCTGTTCCCCTCAAAAGCATTTGAACACAACTGAACGTTCCGACAAATGCAATTTGGTAACTGAAGCTGATTACACAGATGATAAAGGTGATAACTGCACTGAAAGAGAAACGACCGTATATTCCATGCAAATGCCTCTGAACACATCTGAAATTTCAAACAAAACCGATGTCGTTATAGAAATCCAAGACAATACAACATATGCCAAAGTAGTAAAGAATTCTAATAATGAATGTTCCAGTAAAATCCATATTAACACAACTGGAATTCCCGACAAATCAAATTTCGTTACAGGTACAAATAGCAATGAGGAAATAAGTGAAAACAGTACTAAATCCAAAGTTCACACTGCAGATAGCAAAGGAGAAATGACCACTGAGAGTGAATCTGAAAGAAAAATTAGCAGTCTTCAATGTGAAGAGGAGAACAGCAACAAAAATATAGTATTGAATAAAATCATGAGTGATTATGAAGACACTCCTGTAATGATCTCTGTTTCAGTAGGAAAACAGACGATTTTTATAGATTTGAAAGATCGTAATGTGTTAAACAGCCTTTCAAATGATGGCATTTTAGAAAATGCAATTACTAGCGTGCAAATGACGACAAATGTAAATAAAAAGTGACGTTAGGCATTATCATGAAGATAAAAGACATAAATGATATAGCACACATACGTTAAGATCGTAGAGACCTACACATAACATCTCAAGAATAAGGGATCAACATTTTAATTTTAATTGTACATAAGTTTGCTTGTGTTATATACTTTACAGACTTGTTTTTCCATGCGTTGTAAGAGTTTGGATTGATTTCACTACACTGTTTCGAAATGATACATGCTTGAATAAGGGCTTCGTGTCTGAACTTGTAGTTTATAGCCTGGTGCAGTTAAGTATCAACTCAATGTCTACGTATACTTGTGATTAAGACAGTCTGTATCTAGTTACTATATTGCTGTTAGTTTAAGAGTTGACGCCGATTTCCCATACATGTTTCACTCGCAGGATTAAAATCTAGAGTATGTTAAATTTTAACATACCATACAACTTTTACGTTTTTTTTTCATATACAAATATTCTGCGAAGAGATTCTATGGATAAGGAAAAATAAACAAGCAAAACATTATCATTCAAATTCATGTGTCAAGCATCCGGAAACAAACATGAAAAAAGCCATGACATTCATATCCACTTCCTAATATTCATACATACGAAATTTAAAGTTAACCTCTTCCCGGAAAATATCGATATAACATTACCCAATAGAATGGTACATTATGTTTAACAATAAAAAACTAAATTGAATGTTTAAGTATGAACAATTCAAATATCCTTTCCGGTAGACATTGATATTGACCCAAATATATACCAAACAGGGATCCATGTGAACCTGTTTAATTAAAAAAAATATCTGTCAAAATTGTGCATGTTAATCGAAGTTGTCTATACTATATGTATATTTTTGTTAATTATGATTCATACCTTGATGTTTTGTACTGAGCATATGAAATACATATTCTCATAACTGTCTCTTTCTTTTTTACCAAAACTTTATCGTACCAAATGAATGACACACTTATTTTAATAAGAATCAAATTACGAAGTCAAATATCAAAATCGATGTACTGTTACCAGTCCTCTCAGTATCTTTAGAGTTAAATGTAAGGGAACAGAACATGGAAGTATTTATATACACTACAGCTTGGTACACTTACAAACAAAGATCGTCATGGCTGTTCCAAGCAATAAGATATCACTCGATTTTTTCTGTAACACCGAGCCAAATGTTCTTAATGATTTCAATCGTATGGCAGATGTGCTTAGGTTTTAAAAAATCAGAGAGCTATTTCAGCAGTAATTGACTTACGGATGGTCATCTGTCACACATTTATTGGACATTGGCATATTGAAAGATACAGGATATATATAGTAACAACAATTTAACCTTTAGTTAGACAGCTGTGAAAATTTAAATGTGCTGTGAAGCCTCTCTCATCGTCAAAGAGAATGCTGATCACCGATTTTATTCAAATTTTTTATTTCTAAAAACCAGTTTTCAGCTTTGCGTATTTATTTTCTTCAACTTCAGCCTTTCAGTAAATTGTAAGAACTCTCCACAGTGGGAGATTCAGTACAGTTCAGAAAATTCGCTTGCAGTCAATTCAGTACTGTTTAGTAACTTTTCAGACAGTTCAGTATGGTGTTGATATGTACAAGTAAATAACAACTACTAAACAATCCAAACATATTCTGAACAGATCTTGATTGACTGCAAGCGAATTATCTGAACAGTTCTGAATTTAGCGGGGTGGAAAAGTCTGTTTATTTACTGAAAGACTGAAAATGACCTTATAAAAAATAAATATTAACGAAAATACCGAACTCCGAGGAAAATTCAAAACGGAAAGTCCCTTATCAAATGTCAAAATCAAAAGCGCAAACGCATCAAACGAATGGATAATAACTGTCATATTCCTGACTTGGTACAGGCATTTTCTTGTGTAGAAAATGGTGGATTAAATCTGGTTTTATAGCTAGCTAAACCTCTCACTTGTATGACAGTCGCATAAAAGTCCATTTTATTGACAACAATGTGTGATCTATTTATTGTTCAATCTTTAAGAGCTGTTCAGATCAAAATGACCGTTTCAGATCATGATTGGTTTACTAGTGTATCTCAATCAAGTACATGCTTTTAAATAATTTCCTGTTCATTTATATTGTGTCCATAGCGATCTACTCGGTAACACACAAACTCAGCTAGATTCATTGGCGACAAGATATTCAAACTCAGGACATAGACAATTTCCTCTAGTATTTTCCTATTCCGTTTTTAAACAAAATGGCAGCATTGGTGAAAACTTTCATGATGTTTTAATTTTTAATTTTTTTATCAATATAATTTCCAAAGCAATACCAGTTTGATTATTTATACATGGTATCATTTATCATATTTATTATATAATTCTGTAAAAGTTCAAAACTCTTTCTTGTATTAAACATTTTGTCTAACTTATTTTTATGTCGTCACAAATTCATATATTTCATTTGTTTTAAAGTACGACACACTAATCGTTTGTACCAGCAAACAATGTTTATTTATATAATAATGAAACAACACTTAGTTCTATCATATGGGTATAATACTAATAATTTATGGATATTTGATTTCTTTAAAAATGGCGCACAACATATCTCATAGACAGGTTTTCCGATTATCTGCCTTAGTTTGTGACGCGACTCCTAGGCGTCATCGTAGTACGATCGCCATTACAACCGTGTAAAAATATAAACAAGATATACATCTATTTCCCAGACCGCATATAATTAAATGTAAACACAAGAATGTGAAGTCGTACTTGACCTCGGCAAAATTATAAGTGCTATAAATAGTAAAGTAATCAGATAAGGATTCTAAGTGTATTGCAGGACAGGTGTCGTGTCCTTAAAATATAACTCAGCGTATTTGATACGTTACACGAGGGACATAATAAACTATATACGAATACTAATCCCGCCTGTATGAAATATTCCACACAGAATGAACACGGAATATAATAGGAATATTGTAATTAATTCCTACCAGAAAAGAGTTATATTCTAGTCAGAAGGTAGTAGGATTCCACACGGAAAATAGACGAAAAATTTAAATTAGCAGGAATTTATTAGTAGGAATATACAATATTCCTATTTAAATTAGTAGGAATAATTTGGCGGGAAAATAAAATTCCTGGTAGGAATTTTTCAAAATTCCACATAAGTTAGAAGATGTGTTATATATGTAGATGGACAAAAATGTTGATTAGATGAAATTAAAGAGTTATGAACAAATAATGAGTAAAATTATGCACTATTGTTGATTTAACTAAACATTGGCAAACAGATAACAAATTTCATATTTGAAGTATAAAAATTACCTTCAATCAACATGAGCCATATTTTCTCATTTTTCAATATTGTTGTTGTTTGATCCTTGCAGCGTTGTGTTCCAACACAACTTTTCATTCTTCTACCCTCAAACTTTTGAATTTGTTAACTGGAACTTGGTTGCATTCAACACAGCAAAATTTGTGTCATTAGCAAACAGGAATCCAGTTTAAGATAATTAAAAAGATTCCATGTAAAAAGATTTTCTAGTAGGATTAAATAAATTCTGGTAGGAATCTTGTAGTAGGAAAATGAATAATCTAATCATATTTCCTGTCTAAATTCCCACTTAAGATTTTCAAAACAGAAAAAAAAACCATACAGACTTTTAAAATTCCAGCTAGATGATAGGATTTTGCTAGTGAGAAAATAAAAAAATCCAGTCAGAATTTTGTTCATTTTCCCTGTCCGTCTACTTTCTATACAGAATCTTTGATTCTAGGTAGATTCCTACTACATTCCTAACAGTGTCTAGGTGGAATCCTACTTCTTATTTCGTACGGGCAGGTTACATATTGATTATAATCATTTGGTAATCATAATATTAATAATTATAACGCATACATAGATAAAAAAAAAAAATAGTCTTACCCGGTCGAATGTATATACATATCAAATCATAGAAATTTCCGTGGTCAGACCTATAATGAGACAGTCCTAAAATTTAACAATCCTCTAATCGGACGGGCTCACAGATACGAGAGTTTTGTGCTTTTGGTTCGACTCACGTATAATGCTCAAAATTGAGTAACGTATCGTATTACTTTGGTGTCCGCATGAATTGCGCTATATGCTATTGATGCATCGATCGGGCCATATGTAGATATACCTTTGCGATTAGAATATGGGCTTAAGACATTTGGAACTTTCATTGCCCATGTAATCCTATAGTTATAAAGTGTTCGATTCCAATTTCTTTTGCAGAAAATTACTCGACATACAACTACTAGTATGTATAGTATATAACATCATGCTCCAGTCCGTGCTTAATATAAATGAATGCCTTTAAACCACCAAAGACTTCAACATGTAAATTCAAAGCGATGATTAGTTATGTTTTAGAAGCGTCATTTAGTGTTTTGCCAACTCCCCTCCCAACCACCCCAAAACAGAGGTCTCGTACATTTTCATACTTAATCTGTATTAGACTCTTATATAAGTGCCCGATGTATACAATACAGTGAAATACAGTATTACAGTATAACATTAGGGATGTATATCGGACCGTCTGACTACTGAACTGTCGGAATTTCGGGTTGTCGGATTATAGCTACGCTTTCGTAGGTTCTAGTAAACTATTTGAATACCAAGACCTTTGAAAAATCCTTTCTAATGTATAAAATTTTATAATTCATGCACAGAATAATCTACTGAGCAAAGTTCAAATCAACAGAAGTAACTGTATAAGTCAGTCTTATAAAGAAAATAAAGTGAATATATACTATAAGCACACAGACCTACATAGGCCTACATATATGGACCATTAAGACGAGGCTTTTATGGAAGGGCCCTTAATAGTTAGTTTTGCTTGGATTTGTCTATGGTACAGCTGTTTATAGAACCTTTAAGTTTTTCAGCAAGAACTGCACCAGGAATAAAATATATCACAAGCCGCTTACTTTTCGAAATATGAATAAATATCCTAACCCCCACCCCACCCCACCCCCTTTTTCAAAATCCTTGATCCGCATCTGATGTGTGGATCTTCTATACAAAAAGAGGCAGATGCACTGTTAGTAGTCATCGGATTAATTTTCATAGATTAATTTAAGTTTTTAACAGTCGTTTTACAACGTGTAAACATTCGTCTGCCAGTGGTATTTTACTTCATAACAAGTTTTATTTAAAAAAAAAAAAAAAAAAGGTTTGTGTGCAGTGGCGCATCATCCAGAAAAAAATGTCCGGACCATACAAAAACCTGTTTATGCAAAGTTTTTTTCTGTTTATACGGCTTTGATCCACTAAAGTTTGTTGGCTCGTCTGAAGGCATCAAATGAGAAATACATATGAAATCAAACGAGGGCAGTCATTGTGCAACTCGTTTTGTAATTTACATATTGATTTTTTCCACATCTGAAGTTTTTTACGATTATTTGTACAACTTTTGACTGTACAAGAAATGCCTCCACGTTTTTATAACTTTTTCAGCAGTATCCATAATAAAATAAATCAGAAAATGAAAGAAATACAAATGTAAACAGAAAATCGATAATGTTTTGATCAATACACGTGCGTTATTTTTCACAGTTGTAATGGCGGATCGGTCACGTGAGAGGTTAATGGATGCGCCTATGTTTTCTAGGTCAATTACAGATAAACCCGTCTATATTTAAGCATTTACAACTACTACAAAAACAAATGTAGATAAACAATCTTGTTATCATTAATTTAATTTTTCCTTTAGCCTATTGACAAAATAAAAGACGCTTTTTCCCTCACTGAGGGATACACAGTCTGTTTTTTTGTCCGAGACCGTTTGACAGAATGGTTCATACTTTGTAGGAATAAGTGTCATATCCACAAGAGGCAAAATGATATGGATGTAAGCAACTATGGGCCAATGAACGGCTTTCAACAATGAGTAAAAATCCATAATGCATAGATGCTCTAAAGAGTTGGTGTCGCCAACTTAGGTCTATGTTCATCTTCCACCTTGAATACTCTCCAATATCGTAGACTATAATGTAGTTCAAGACAAAAATCTCTTTTTTGTTGATCTATTTTTTTAGTGTATATTTTCTTCTTTAGTTCATGTCTGAAACACAGAAAAGGGTAGCACATTGTTATCTAAAGGCAATAACTCCTATAAAATGTCAAGAAACAAAATTCATGTTTGGGCCAAGTAAACTAAAAAACATCCGAGATGAGAAAATGTAAATCCTTTCAAACGAGGTAACCAACGACCTGATTTATGACATAACAATAAACGAATACAAAGTTAACAGTATCTATCGACAACCTCTGACTTACGGGCTTAAAACAGGCACATAAAGAATGTGACATAGTTAAATAATATTTATGAGCACTTTAACCTGCCATTATCCTCGGACACTCAAATAAATGCTCAACATACGAACAAACGAAAATCATGCAGTTGGAAAGGACACGACTCTCAAGATCGAGACGAAACACACACACAATAAACACTAACAAACAGACATAAATAAGACATCATTGATCTAAGAGTACCAGACAGCTAGTTCAAAGCCAGTTACAACTTAAAAATAAATCATGTAAAATATCAACAAATGTGCATTCAATGGAATAAGCGTGAAGACTTTCCCATCCAACATAATGCATTGTATCATTTACTGTTACCAATCATTACAAACCATGCAATGACCTACATTCATATATATAATGTCTTAAGGGTATTGATAGCTATTGAAGGGCTGCTGTTCCTTGGACGTTTACGCAATAACAATCTAGTTTATAAGCAAACAAACCTTGTCCTCTCACTAAATAATTCAAAGTTTGGTGACTATGTTGAATGCATCTATCCCATCGAACTTAAAATAAAGTATACAACAAATACAGTTAAGTCTTCCTGATATCTTGCATTACATCTAGACTTTGACAACGACGGTCAGTTGAGAACAAAACTTCACAACAAAAGAGATGATTTCAGCTTCTCAACTGTGAACTTTCCACCATTCAAGCTGCGCTGACATATGTAGTATTATCTTAGAGTGGAAACGATATTCAAGAGTTTGAATTTCTTGTAATGACTTGTTTATAGAGGGTTGCTACTCACAAAGACACATAAAAGCAAGAGTTCAAAGTGGTAAAGTTGAAATCATCCCTTCGAAAATTTTACCACACCATCACGAGTTGGTTGACCGTTATGGAATATCTGTTTCACAGATGACGATATTTTGATCTAATGTGACCTACCGAATAAAACTTATCACCGGGTTTGAACTTACGTTAGCAACACGACGGGTGCCACTAGTGGAGCAGGATCTGATTACCCTTCGGGAACACATAAGATCCCCCCGGTTTTTGGTGGGGTTCTTGTTGCTGAGTCTTTAGTTTTCTATGTTGTATTTGGTGTACCGTTGTTTGTCTTTTTGGTTTTTTGTCTTTTTTTGCCATGACATTGTCACTTTATTTTCGATTAATGAGTTTGAATGTCCCTTTTGTATCTTTCGTCCTCATTTTTTACCATTACCGACTGAGGAAACACTCTAGTCATACTTGTACCACAACTCCATTAGCAAAAAATATGACCAAGAAATTTTGCAGCTTTAATTTTATTTGGGGTAAATCAAGAACACATGTTTCCGACGTTAGGGACGCACAATAGGACAGGTCCTGACTTGGTAAAAAAGGACAAAAGTTTGAAATAGGAAACAACATACATTTGTTACGTCTATGAAGCATTAAAGGATAGGACACAATTTGATAAAACAAAAGACTGAAGACTTGAGGTTGGGTTGATAATTGACTCTTTCTGATATGGGGTTACATCTTAAACGTGCTTTGCAAACAGATAGATAAAATAAAGTGCAAAATTTAATTTTAATCCTCATTTTTTTTTGTAATACAGCAATATCTTATGTGTCATATATATATATTAGTACAGCATCAAAAGGTTTACAACTTTTCAAATATTTCTCTTAAAGTACTTTCATACAAATCTACATATTTTGACTTTTGTTCTTACAATAATCAAGATGAATTTCAAAGTCTTTTTTATATAGTTTACATTGTTCACAAACAACAGTTTTTACTTTAGAAAAATCATTTAAAGCTTTAAGTGCAAATTTTACACTGCTTTCAGATTATCCATATCTTTTTTATATAGTTTACATTGTTCACAAACAACAGTTTTTACTTTAGGAAAATCATTTAAAGCTTTAAGTGCAAATTTTACACACCAGAACTAGAAATTAAAGAATCAACTGACACGGCTTCCTCCGCCTCATTTTTAGACTTATACCTCGAATTTGACATAAACAGTCAACTCAGTACCAGAATCTATGACAAACGAGACGATTTTAATTTTGAAATTATCAATTTCCCCCACCTTAGTAGCAATATACCAATTTCACCTGCATATGGGATATACATTTCCCAACTTATTCGGTATTCAAGAGCTTGCAGCTCCTACTCAGACTTTGTAAAACATCACCAGTGTCTGAGCAGAAAGTTGATGAACCAGGGGTATGTCAAAGAACGTCTCGTCCTTTTTCTAAAAAAGTTCATCGGAAGGTACCAAGACCTTGTTGATAAATATTCCGTATCAACCTCACAAATAATACACGATGGTCTTGAAGTATAGATTATGCGGACTGACGTTGTTTATCATCTTAATAACGTGTTATAGTATTCTTTTATTTGTCTTTATTAATATTACTTTTACTGTTAAGTCTGGTTTTTTTAGATATCCATTTGACTTGACTCTGTACTTATGTATCCCGTCATACTTTGAACGTCAAAATTATTTTATGTCTACCTGTGTGAATTTCAAACGCGCGATTTTACGCCAGTACTTAAAACCTTCCATCTATATGGGTGGATTTTACATAGATAAATAGAATCGTATAATAAAGCAAAATGAGGATGTTAAATTTGATGTATGCCTTTTTGTGCTTCTTCGTTACATTTGTTTGTTTTTATAGTGATTAAGATAATAACACAATGTTTACTGCTGTACCCCTAATTTTGACATTTTTGCCTATTGTGTCTGTTTGTTTTGTTCACGCATCGTTGTCAATATATAGAATTTGATGCGACTGTAATACAATTGAGAGGTTTAGCTAGCTATAAAACCAGGTTCAATCCTCCATTTTCTACATAAGAAAATGCCTGTACCAAGTCAGGAATATGACAGTTGTTATCCATTCGTTTGATGTGTTTGAGCTTTTAATTTTGCCATTTGATTAGGGACTTTCCTTTTTGAATTTTCCTCGGAGTTGAGTATTTTTGTGATTTAATTTTTGTTTTCGGGGAGATAACTCCTACAAAGAAAAGTATTCGGTTACGCAGGGTGAATTTCAAAGGCGCATAAACTGTTCGATATCATATACCAAACATCTAAGCGACATCTTGCGAAACAAAATTTATACGCAAGAAAAAAAGTGGCGGAAGAAGAAAAAAAAAAAATATAAATCAATTGTTTTAAAAACAATTGTTAAACGGTCTTTCCCCTCCGAAACATGATTAATTGGTTGGTTGGTTGGTTGGTTGGTTGGTTGGTTGGTTGGTTGGTTGGTCGATTGATTGATTGATTGATTGATTGATTGATTGATTGATTGATTGATTGATTGAAAGTTTGCATGACACTCTCTCTATGCGAGGCATCGGACTTGACGTTCATATTCTGACGAGGCTGCGTACTTGTACATCCCGCACTCCCAAACGGACAGCCTGAGGATTTCCTAATAAATAAAAGTCCTAACATCTTCTTTTTTTTTCTAATTTTCTCTATTTGCTACGAGAACTGATACTTCATGGTTTCTTTTATGTGTTGTGTATATGTCTGGAGTTAGAATATTAATTTCTTTTCAGGGGAGACCGTTGAACAGAGCACATGTGTACTGATCGGACAAACATGACCACTATTGGTTTTATTATTTACAGGTCATTGATGACGGATCATGCATGCATGCATCTTACGTTCACATGTTTACGGGAGCACAGTTTTGTATTTTAATGCATGATTAAAAAATTTGATTGTAGGAGTTCAGCAATATTTACGATTTTTCTATGTCATTGAATTTTATTTCTCAAACAAGCGGACCGCGTCTAACGGGAACATGAATTGGAGCCGATTTTTTGCAGGAATGAATTTCTATTTAAGAAGTTTGTACATCAGAAGGATTGCATTTTTACAGTAAAATGTACAGGACTGAACTGGGATTCCTCAAAGCAGAAGAAAAAAAGGGGGGGGGGGGGGGGGGGGGGGGAGGTGGAGGATGGTGGACCTTGGTTGATAAATTAAGATAAGATGCATGTATACATCATGATAGCTGCAAAGTTTGAGGCTATAATTAGTTCATTTTGTTCATTTTGCTATTTCAGTGGCATGGAACCCCTAAAACAATGACGCGTACCATTTTGACAAAAACTTTCCAGTTATATCATGTCGCGACTAACATTTTGGTCAAATTTTTTTTATACGGCTTACGGTTTACGTGTTACAAAAACATAACGACAAATTAATTTGGTAAAGGCAGATAACTCCTTTAAGATCTCACTGGATCGCTTCGATCCAAATTAGGCAAAAATTCCTGAGGATGTAACAAATAATTAAGAAAAAGAATTTTGTCGATATCTTTATTTGTTACGAAGGAGATGCAATCACAAGGAAAACAGTGTTCAGGGAGATAACTCCTACAAAGAAAATTGTTCGGCTTAGAATGGGTGAAAATAAAAAGCGCATAAACTGTATGATACTATATAAGAAATATCTAAGCGACATCTTGCGAAACAAAAATTTTACGCGAGAACAAAATTAGGCGGAAGAAAAAAATAATAATAATAATAATAATAATCAGAACAAATACAATAGGTCTTTCCACAGAAAAGTGGAAAGACCTAATAATAATAATCAGAACAAATACAATATATCTTTCCACCGAAAAGTGGAAAGACCTAATTATTTTGAAAAAATCAAGTGGATTACTATAGCGGATATTTTAAGTTGGTATTTTATAGATGTATAATAGGCAAAGAGACATATGGATAATACATAAAATTGTTTTAATCAAAAAATTGTATAAATAGTTTGAAATTGTTTAATTTCGAAACGGCATGGTCGCCACGTGATGCCAATTATGATATAAAAGAGAAATTATTAAATCACAATACGACTAAAGTTAAAAGCAATGATATTTTTGTTGTGATTATATATTTGATGAATAATACGTGACCTCACGGTTATCGCCGCCATCTTGGATAGGGGGCAAGCTGCGTAGTAACTGCGATTGTTTACTTCCGGAAATTTCGTAGCGGGAATTTTGACAACATTAAATACAAATCAACTGGAGAAGGATTTGCCGTTGATGCTGGCACGGATAAATCCTATATGAGTTGTGAATGTTAATATATTATTACTTCTGCCCTTAATTTACATTCATTTATTAATAAATCACTCAGAAAACCCATGAAAACAAGGGGGCGTGGCACATACTTTGTTTTCATAACAGTGTGAAGAAAAACACATTTTATGAAAAAGCCATCATCTTTTTGGCATAAAGTTAAAAAAAAAGACACCCATATGTTCAAAATATAATCACTTACCTGAGTCCCTTGTGTAAGAGTGTTTTTGTGGTGTTGCATGCAATTACTGGAAAAATGGAGGTAAGTCTTAGAAAAAAAAATTAGCTATTATCATTTAAGAACAAGTGAGATTTCTTTAGGATAAGAGAAATCCAGTCCAAACTTGTTCTTTTCTTTATTCTTGGAGTGGTATTTTCATGGTCCTTATAATAAAAATAATTCAAAATAAATGCTAAAATACCAGGATAAACTTTCCTATTATATAAATTAAAGTGAAGCTTTTATGAAATCTATATTAAAAAAAAAACAAGTGTAGTCCATATAAAAAAAATAATTTAAAGAAATTTTCAAATATCATGAAGCAAAATATTATATATAAATTATAATAAAGCCTTTCTAAAAACTTCAATTCAATATTAAAAAAAAACAACAGTGATATGATGTAACATTTCAAAATTATGTCATGGATGTTTAATTTTCTATTTATGAAAATAAGAACATTAGATATGATTGACAATGAGATAACTATCCACCAGAGACCAAATGACCAGAATGTATTCTGTAAGCAACTGAATATGTTACCATATATCAATCAGCAACCTGTTATATTCATGTACACTAGGAGTTAACAAGTTTGTGTTAATAAAGATGTATTCACTTAACTTTATGAATAGCAATTAAACTTGAGTATATTACACTGGTCTTTAAGTCTCTTAGTCTGCTCAGAAGTTTTCAAGGTGATCCCTAATTTTTTTATTATGACCGCCAAAAAGTAACTGCTGATAAAAAATAAGATGTGCTAACAAATCAGTTCTTTTAGGTTATCAATGAGCCTCTAGGAGGATATTGAAATTGAATTGAAAAGAAAAAAAATAAATTCAAACTTTAAGAATTTGTATTCATAGTTTTAATTTATTTTACAGGTAAATTTAAAATGGATAATACAGATAATGCCTTTGAGAAACTTTCCTCTAACACTATTAGGCAAATTAAAAGATTTCTTGTCTACAAGAGGACTTTCATGTATGGGAACAAGCAACGGCTAGTATCAAGATGTTTTGTTGCATGGGAGTCGAACATTCCATTAAGGTATTCAGAACAGGAGCAACTAAGCAAACTAAAGACAGAATATGATAACAGATTAAAAGAGGCACATATAGATGACCCCAGGTCTTTAAAAGATGATGACTGGTCTTCAGATGTGAAGGAGTGGCCCAAAATAGATCTTGGCAAGATATTTTCTTTTATATTATCTATGAAAGAACAAGATATGGACTTCATTGGACATTACAAAACTCAAAAGGCCTACTCATATTACCAGTCTGGTTTTGTTGATACTGTGTTCTGTGCAACATTAAATGGATCTCAAACAATAAAGTCCCATGTGACTCCATCACAATCTGTCAGAAATGAGCCACATGATGTTTGGTTGGCTGTAAACAATGAAAATGAAATCCAAGTATCTTGGTGCAGCTGTATTGCTGGGCTTGCCCAAACTTGCAACCATGTTATTGCTGTGCTTTACAAGATTGAGTTTGCCACCAACATGGGTTACAATGACCCTTCCTGTACATCTGTTCCTTGTGGGTGGAATACCTCAACAAAGAAAAATGTTCAACCATGTCGTCTATCTGATTTGAATCTACGCCGAGACAACCGTAGTAAAATATCAGGTACTTTTGTAATAATAATTTTAATGAACACCTGTGTTAAAACAATTTTTTTACCTGGTCAATGTTTTCGCTTAATATGCAAATGAAGAATTTTGAAAACAATTTACCATCAAGAAAAAGCAACTGTTTCCAGACAAAAACAACAATACAAAAGTCAACGAAGGATGTCTGTTATGAGTTTTTGTATTAGGTTTTATTTTGTACTGTCTTTATATAATTGTGTAATATTATACATTAGTGGATAACAGTATATGGGAGATAACTCTAACTTATTTAGGAAGATTTTATAAAAACTGAAAATTCAATAAACAAACAATTTTAATGCAACATTATAACAAGGTATGACCTTAATAATTAAAGAAACTAAACATACCATACATTAACAATATACTATGCAAAATTCTAAACACACATGACAAAACATTGATATTGATACAGCTTTTTTTTATATGTGGTATGTTAAACCTGTCACAATATAAAAAAAATAAAAACCTTTGAACCTGTATTTATATTTTACATCATGATTGCATTGTGATTTTCTAGTTATTGAAAACTGTTTTTTTTCAGGATCTACAATGGACAATGCAGACGTAAACTTACAGTTAAAGCTAAAGTATGACCCAAGACGAGAAGATCACAAGTCAGTGTCAGATGGTAAAGTTGAGGGTTTATATTCATCACTTCACAGAGTAAGACCGAAAGCAGTACTTTTTACTGGTTTTCCAAATACACAGGCTGAAACCAATTGTCCAAAATCAATGCTTGACGCAGGAGCAATTTTTGACAAAAACAGTACAGATGCAAGCAGTTTCATAAACAGCTTAACTTTAACTCCTGATCAGTCTATCTTAATTGAAAAAACAATTCAAGGGCAGAGCAGTAACAATTTTTGGTTGGAGCAGAAAAAAAGGCAGATTAACAGCTTCAATCCTTCATGAAGTCTAAAAAAAATGAATGAGATTGTTAAAAACAAAATAACAAAAATCACTCCTTTAGTAGCAAAAGTTTTGGGTAAAACTTCTAACATTGACCATGTTCCAGCAATTAAATATGGCCGTGCTCATGAAAACACAGCCAGGAACTTGTTCCTAACTCTAGAATCTCCAACACATCGTAATTTTAAGGTTGAGCATTGTGGCTTATTTGTAAAAGCAGACCGTCCTTACATTGCAGCCAGTCCAGATGGAATTGTATCATGTCTTTGCTGTACAAAACAGGTGCTTGAGATAAAATGTCCATTTTCCTTGGCAAATAAATCTGTTGTTGATGGTTGGAAAAATCTAGATTACTTGCAAATGAATGAGAGCACTCAAAGATTAGAACTTAACCAGTCTCACTCATACTACACCCAAATGCAAGCTAAAATGGCAGTGACTGGTTTGAAAATGGGACATTTTTTTGTATGGTCTCCTAAGGGATCATTCCAAACCAAAGTTCAGTTTGATCCTATATACTGGGTAAATTTGCAGGAACAACATACAATATCTTTCAAAGCTTATGTTGTGGCATACTTGTTATGTAACAAGCAACTTTGTGTATTTCCAAATTGTGACAAGGTCTGCTGTGAAATTGAAGAAATATCTAATCAGTTGGAAAGTAGTGTTTTATGTGAATGTTGTGATTTGTGGTACCACTGGAAGTGTGTTGGCATTAAGAATAATCCAACTACTGAGACATGGGTTTGTTCCAGCTGTCTTTTGAATGCTCTTGACTTGTAAATTTCATGTTACATTGTATCATATTCATACATTTAGATTTGTTTTATAAGCATGAGGCAGCATACACTTTGTAGTTAACTAAATAATTTTACATTAATGTTCAAGCTACTTAATAAGTATTTCTGTTAGTTATTTCTAAAATTCTTTCAAGTTTAAATTGGTATATGATGCTTGCAATAGGTAAATGAATACAGAACTTCCACCAAAAAAATGTATGTTGCCTTGACAGTTACATTAGATTATAAGATAGGTTATTATAACAGTATTAAAGTCTGATAATTCAGAAATTAAGTTTTTTTAATAATGCGAATAATACCATTAACAAACCGATGTCTCACTTGGTAAAATGTACAAATATATGTAAAAATAAAGTCTCTGATTCTTAAAATATGTATGTAAACAGTTTTTCCTAGTTCTTTCATGAATCATTCATATTCAAATTGCAATAATTAAAACAAATTATTTCTAAATATTATAGTTTATAACAGAATTATATATATTAGTGAGTCTATTCTAGCATTACAGTATTATATATGTTAGTAAGTCTATCTTAGCACTACACTTGCATGCATTAATATTTTTTCACCATGACTGCATGCACTTTTAATTAATTTCCTATATAAATATTTTTGGAAATTATCGTTATAAAATCAAATTTTCTGTCAATATGGTTGTTAATCTTTATTTAATGATTTTCATTGTAAGATTAAATATGAACTACAGATATATCTTTATAAAGTACTTGTTTATTAACATGATTTTTTTTTTCTGAATACACTATTTTTTAATTCAAAAAAGACAGTCCAATAATTTTAAGGAAGTGACAACAGATAAGTATGCATACATAGTATATTATTGTTAAAAGTTAGCTTAATAATCTACATATTGAGACTAAATGAACAACAAAATACTGTAGTCCAGAATTGGTAGCAATCTGTTATATGTAAACATAATTTGCAATTCATATGCATTACTGGAAACTTGAAAAAAAGATAAAAGTTATAACTACTACTTTGTTCTTTGTTGTTCATTCAGGGAAAGCATGGTGCTAAATTATTTCACAATCAATATCTCTCATGTTTCAATAAATTATACATGCAAATCTCACTTCGAAATAGTATAATAATATCTTTAACAGTATTTTTCAATCAAACTTTCAGCATTTTTCATATCATGTATATTTTCTCTTCAAAACAATATTAATATTAATGCATACTAAATGTGAGAGATTTGATTTGATGACATAATTTAACATAAGGGGTCCAGCAGATTGCAAGCAGGACAACAAACAACAACAATATCATCGCACACAGGCAAACACGAAATAGGGATTTCGTTTTTAAAAAAACGAAATGTTTTGAGACGTCCAATTGCTTGCTCAACATAAATTCTAACATTTGCAATTTTGGAAGTTTCCAAAACATCTCCTGAAGGCATAGACAGTTTACCACAAGTGCTTGGCGGGATAGCAAGTCTTGCTTGAACAACCATTAAGTCTTCTATTATCTTAAAACCCCTGTCCGCCATAACTTGGTCATTTGGTTCCAAGTTAAAAATAAAGGCACAGTTGTTGAAGATAAATTTGTCGGACGCTCTGCCACCGTAGCATGGAGAAACATATGAAAACATTCCATTTGAAGTAATGGCAACTAAAAATTTAAATGTGCAGTGGTGTTTATAGTCAGACCAACACTGAGCCTGTGTGTCAAGGCTTGAAGGAGTTTCAATAAAAATCTCAGTACAATCAATGATGCATCTGACATTAGGGTAAAAAGTTTTAAAGCATGATGGGAGATTTTCTTTAATAACCAGTTTTGAAGGCCAAACTATAAGATGGCATAACTCCAACCTCATCAGTTTAATCCATGTTATAAATATGGAGCTGACAAGTGCCTCTGAAATTAGGAAACGATATGCCAAATCATGTACCAACAATCCTAACCTCAAACGCATCATCACCAACAATAACTCAATCTCTAATTTTAGTTTTCTACCAGGACCTGGTTTTACAAATAAATCTGGATCATCATCCATAGCATACCTCATTGGTGCCTCTTGTAAAGCTTGTTTTGGTCCCTTCCAGTAGTGCATAACTGAGGCTTTCAGACTTAAATGATCAAATACAGTTTTAAAAACAGTGGTATTCAGTAGACCAGTATAAAACTGTACATCCGCATCTCTGGATATCTTTACGGATGCAATAGACAGGGTAAATGATTCATTTATAACACTCAATTCTGATAAAGATTCTTTTTGGTTTTTTTTGGGTTTTTTTTTCAGGTGTTCTTAAAGTTAGTGAGCGTTTAACAGGAGGTTTCTAGGTTTTGTTGTCACTGTTTGTAAGAAAAAGTGTAGGAAAGGAACATCTAAATGTGCGTTCACCATCCTCAAAATGATAAGAACAAACTTTAGCATTTTTATTTTCAGTGTAATCGTTTCTTCCCTGATGAATCTTGGAATTCCAGATTTGACGTAGTTTTTCGTCTTTCAATAAGCCATGAAATTGGAAATTTGTTACATGTGATCGTATGACAATTTTGTCAGGATAGCGTCTGTCATTATTGCATATTCCAATGCTACACCTGTCACCTTTACCCATTGTTAGTAAATTACATAGACATGTTAAGGAATACAAGCAACAAGCATGCAGAGAAATGCAGTACATTTTCTTGAGAAGCAAATAAGCATGGTTAATTAAGGAAGAAGCATGTAGACAGGCAGGTATTGTTCAAAACTGTGAAAAGCACTCAAAACTGTTCTACCTGAAAGTAGAAAAAAGATCTTTTACTACTCTCTATTTATAGAACATTTTTTTATATAATGTGTATGGGTGTGAACAATTAATAGGAGGATTTTTTCATTCTGACACATTTTTGTAACCTTTGTAAAGCCATGGGGGATCTTTATTGCAGATTTATGAATGTCAGGTACCCCCTTTTTCCAGGTTATTTATTCACTGTTTCTCTCAAAATACTACTTTAATTTTGAACACATATATATATTGTTTGATTCTTAGCAAAAATAATTCGAACTGGCTAGCTAAAAATTATTTGAAATGATATAAAACTTTTTTCAGTTTGTTTTATAGAAATACCACGCCCCCTTTTTTCATCATGGAATTTTGTCTATTTATACTCTTTCATACTGTAAAATCATATCAGCGGAACATAATGGTCCTTTCTGTACAAAAAAACAAACTACAATGTGTTGAAATATTACCAAGAAAGTCATTATCAGTTTTATAAATGGTTGTCGTCAAAATTGCCGCCTCAAAAATTCCGGAAGTAAACAAAGGCGGTCGCCGAGCAACTTGCCCCTATCCAAGATGGCGGCGATAACCGTGAAGTCGTGTATTCACCCAGTGATTCTGCTGCGGAAATAATTACTTGGTAGAACACGACAAACTCTCTCAATTCAACAAGAACGATGCATACATCGTTTGAACGGCTACATCTTTAAGATATATTGAGACTTTTGGTTGCACACACAAACAAAACGAATAAATTTGAAATAAGTAAATAAGTAAATAAATAAACAAATCTATTTGTGAGTTTCAGTATGTTGAGAAGATCTACCAGGAAGCGTACAGCATCAGCCAGAGCAGGTGTAAGAAGGACCCCGGTGGTTTCGAAGGGAGTATCGTCACGGACGTCAGTACAATCAACTCTGAGGGATGTAAGACCTGAGGCTATATATACAACTTCTGGACCTGAAGGCGTTCCCATACCAACACCGGCAACAGTATCAACGACAAGAATGCTGATGCCAACACTTTCTAGCAATCCGGACAACGCCGTCCACATTCCGGACATGTTACCATGGCAACAAAGACGGGCAATAGACCCCGAACCAACTTGCGATAACACACAGTTTGTGTCACAAACAGGTAATGTGACCATTAATGATTATTTACCAGTTCCTAATAGAATTGAAAGTGTTCACGAGAATTTAGGCATAAATGTAACACAGTCAATTAAAGAAAAAATATTGAAAGGGGAATACATAGATTTAGCTTGTCTACTAAATAATTCAGTTAACACAGGTTCTGACAAACAAAAGCTAACATGGGTCCATGGGGAATTCATTTTACAACCCATGTCTCAACAATCAAAAGTTACAAATATTGAAAAATGGACAGATGCTTTCATAATTTTTATTTATTTTTATTGTTCAGTGCACATAAACCGATTTAGGGAATTGTTAAAGTACATGCATACAATACGCCTTGGGGCACAAAGAAACCAAGGGCTTGGCTGGAAAAACTACGATGAGCAATACAGACTAAGAAAAGCTCAAGAACCATCTAGTTTATGGAGTAATATAGACAATGAGCTTTGGTTATTATATATGCAACCAGTGAATACTATCTCAAACGTGTCTTTAAATGTAACTAATAGTAATATTAATGACGGTAGTGGTCATGGGAATAAATGCTATAGTTATAACTATGATGTAAGCTGTGGAAAAACACCTTGCTTTTATATCCATTTTTGTCTAAGGTGTAATGGTTCACATCCAATTATAAACTGTCAAAGACAATATGGAAATGTGAGACCACATGTTGGTAATACACAATATAGCACAGGCTCTCAGTTTCAGTTTCGGGCACCCGGGGCTCAGTATAGAACCGGGCCCCAGTTTCAGTTTCGCCCAAGGAGCGCTGAATCAAGAGTCAGATTTCCCCAAGAAATGCCATACAGTTCACACAAGCAAGATCTAGACCAAATATCAAACTATGGCAACTTGGTAGAAGCCCTATTAAGATTGGTGTTCTGAATGATATGCTGAGGGCATATCCGCATGCAGGTGTAGCAAAAGAATTATATGAAGGATTTTTATATGGTTTTCATTTGAAATATTCAGATCCGAGAATTTCTTTTATTTCCAAAAAATTACAGTCGGCAATTTGTCATAAAGTTGAAACGTTGGATAAGTTAGAATAGGAGGTAAAAGCGGGTAGGATGGCTGGTCCCTTTTTAGAAAAGCCGATTTCTACACTTCGAACTTCTCCTATCGGTCTAGTATCAAAAGAGAAATGTTGGAGGTTAATATCTCATTTGTCATATCCGCAAGGTTCAGGGGTCAACGATTTTAATGATCGCGATGAATGTTCCGTTCAATATGCATCTTTTGATGAAGTTATACAAATGGTCAGCTCACTCGGAAAGTCTGCATTGATTGGGGTCCGGGACATAAAGTCCGCTTTTCGTTTGCTGTCACTGCATGCATCAGAATTTGAATTGTTAGGGATTTATTTTGATGAAAAGTTCTTTGTAAATAAAAGTATGGCTATGGGATGCTCAATATCATGCAATTTATTCAATAAGTTTTCGACCTTTTTACACTGGTTAGTAGTTGAATGGAGTGGAGTGGGCCAAAAGACAAATTGTTAAAGCTAAAGTCCTTACTTGAACCGATTTTGTTGAATAAAAAGATTACACACAAGGACTTAGAATCAGTAGTGGGTTTGATGGCTTTCTGTTCAAGGGCGATTACTTCGTCTAGGGCTTTCCTTCGTAGGTTTTATGACGTCATAGGGTCTATAAAAAATAAAAAAGCCTTTTTATTCAATTAGAATAAATACAGATCTCAGAGAAAATGCAAAAGTTTGGCTGATTTTTCTGGAACATTTTAACGGAGATTGTTATCTATCAGAAAACGCATGGATAACAAAAGAAACATTATACATTTGTACATTGACAGCTGTGGTAACTCTGCTTTAGGTTGTGGTGCATATTTTGATGGTAAATGGGCACAATATAAATGGCCGGAAGCATGGTCAAATATGCAAATCATGAAGGACATTACCTTTTTAGAGTTAGTTCCAATTGTTTTAGCTATGTTTATATGGGCATCAAATTTCAAAAAAAGAAAGATTTTATTTCGAATTGACAATATGGCATTAGTTAGCATTATCAATAAAAGAACTGCCAAGTCGAAGCGTGTGATGACATTTATTTGCCCCCTTTTTTTTTAGAATGCAGCACAATATTCAGTTCAAAGCACAACATATTGATGGCTTAAAAAATGAAATTCCAGACTCGATTTCTCGATTTCTGTTGCACAGATTCCGGGAACTAGCACCCGGGGCCGAGTCGGTTCCAGAAAACAACCCAGATTTGATATGGAGTCTGAAACAAACAGATTAATTAATTGTTCGCTTGCTCCTAATACAATTCAAGCTTATCAACGAGCTTTAAATGCTTTGGTTAAATTTAGGGATAGTTTTGAATTAGATCATAATTTTCCAATACCATTGAACCACGTTACTCAGTTCTTTGCATACATGTCTTGCTTGGACATGGCTCCATCTACGGTGAAGTGTTATATCTCAGCTATCAGTTTTTATAATAAGATTAATAATTACGAAGATCTGTCTCAATCATTTGTTGTAAGAAAAATTATTAATGGAATGGCAAGGTCAAAGTTAAAGAGACCCGACTGTAGATTACCTATTACTATTGATCTATTAGACAAAACTATAAAGATTTTGCCCGCATTTTGTATCTCCAGATATGAAACTTTCTTATTTTCTAGTGCTTTTTCGATGGGATTTTTTGCATTTCTGCGAGTTAGTGAAATGACAACTGCATCCTGCAGGAAAGGGTCTAATGAAACTAATCATGCCATTAAAATTGGAACTGTGGAGGTTACTAATCATAATATCAAAATATACTTGGCGTCTTCAAAAACAGATCAGCTAGGTCGAGGGACATCAATTATTGTGGCCCAACAATCAAATAAAGAAATTTGTCCGGTAAAATTTTTGCAAGAATATATAAAAATTCGACCTCCAATTAGTGGTCAATTATATTGCCACTTTGATGGTTCCCCGCTGACTCGATATCAGTTTTCAGGGATGCTCAAAAAAGCCCTGGGGTATATTGGCTCTGACCAATCAAAGTATGGGACGCATTCATTTAGAATCGGTGGTGCGACTTCAGCAACTATGCTTGGTTTTTCTGACGAGCAAGTTAAAGTAATGGATCGTTGGAGTTTTGATACTTTCAAAAGTTATATACGAATACCACAATTTTGAATTAATTTCGATGAATTTGATGGTCAATTAAGATTTTTAATGTCGATACATGTATACATGTATTAAATTGTAGGCCAAGATGTGTCAGTATGGATAGTCGGCTCATCTTTGATAAGAAATGCATTTGTACACGCAAGAAGTAGAACAGGTGGTGTAAATTTAGGTCTCCATAGAATAGGAGTTAAAATTTGGTGGCAAGGGTATGGTGGCATGGGTTTGAAAGATTTGGAATCAACTATAAGAAAACTGCTGAAATATGAAAAACCCCCCGAAAGATGTTGTCCTTCATATTGCAGGCAATGATTTGGGGAAGACGAAAGTAGGTTATTTAAGAAATGAAATTAAGGCCACCTTGGAGAAGGTACAGTTATTTACTAAATAGTTCGATTGTTTGGTCTCAGATTTTACCGAGAACAAATTGGCGTTATTCAGAGTCATGATAGCATGATGGCATGCAGACTTAGGATAAATAGTGCCATAGCATCATTCGTGTTAAAGAATGGGGGACATTATATAAAGTATCCAGATATACTTCATAATAGTACCTTTTTAAAGGAAGATGGTGTTCATTTGACAGATCTAGGAAATGACATATTTCTAAATAATTTGCGCTTGAAATGTTTATTTGTTCTGGTTCGTCGACATATCCAGATAAATTTGGTAGTATGTATATATCTTAATTATCTTTGAAAACAGTATTGGCCACAGTCCTATCGCAGCTTCATCCCCACTTAAGTGGCGGTTGATCCGGTACGGTTGCGTTTGATATATACCGTACCTGATCAAATTGGCAACTTCGCTGCGTGTGATAAACTACAGTTACAGTTGTCTATATTTTAGTGATAAAGTACATTTTGTGGATCGCTGTATCCCAGGATCCAACAGCTAAGTTAGTTGATCGCTGTTTCCCAGGATCATAAATCTATCTATCATCTATATATATATATATATATATATCTAGTTTCTGTAGGTTGCCAGAGGTAACCAAAAAATGATCTATACAAAAAATGAGTTATCTATGAATATATCTAGTTGAACAATATATTATATCTTTGAATCAATCTAGTTGAACAATATATATCTTTGAATCTATCTAGATGAACAATATATATCGTTGAATCTAGTATATGTGTGTAAATATTTAAATTTGAGTTTAATGATAAAAAAGCTGTGGCCAATACTGCCAATGAATCTTAGTTTTACAAGCCATCTCGAATAATAGAATTTATGTATTATAGATAAATTCGGTTATTCTAGTGAAAAGTCTTAATCTCGTCCGTTGCAGTGCTTTCTTTTGTCAATTCATATATAGTCGTTAAGATGTATAGTTTGGACGTCAAAATTTGACGTTGACGTTCTTTTGAACTTTGAGCTGCAAGAGAGCAGACGTGAATAGTTATAGAGAGAAGTATTTTGAAAATACCCACCCTCCCTCCATCATGTATAGTTAAACCATGTATTTTGTTTTGGGTACTGCTCTTTTGTTTTTTTTCATATTTTCAGATACATGTATTTACTAGTAGTTAGAGTTCCAGTATGCAAAAATTCTTCTCTATTGATGATTTACCATTTGCTGTCAATAATTGCAGAAGTCAGTTAGATGTTGGATTTATAGAAACATTTGATCGTTAAAAAGTAAAAGAAATGTGTTTGGCAACTTCGCTGCGTGTGATAAACTACAGTTACAGTTGTCTATATTTTAGTGATAAAGTACATTTTGTGGATCGCTGTATCCCAGGATTTTACATCTATCTATCTATATATATATATCTATCTAGTTCCTGTAGGTTGCCAGAGGTAACCAAAAAATGATCTATACAAAAAATGAGTTATCTATGAATCTATCTAGTTGAACAATATATATCTTTGAATCAATCTAGTTGAACAATATATATCTTTGAATCTATCTAGTTGAACAATATATATCGTTGAATCTATATGTGTGTAAATATCTAAATTTGAGTTTAATAATAAAAAAGCTGTTGCCAATACTGCCAATGAATCTTAGTTTTACAAGCCATCTCGAATAAATGATACAATTTAATTTAGAAAAAAATTGCTAATAATTAAACCATAGACCAAAAGTCAGAAACTCTTTTGAACGGACACATATATTATAACAGACGTAATTTTATCTGAAACCTTATTTTAAATTTTGTGAATTTTTTATGTTCATATCTTAATACACTCTTGAGTACTAATTGAATTTTTAAATTGGATATACCTGTATGATTCATTGCTTTAAAAAAGAGGGACGAAAGATACCAAAGGGACAGTCAAACTCATAGATCGAAAACAAACTGACAACGCCATGGCCAAAAATAAAAAGACAAACAGACAAATAATAGTACAGATGACACAACATAGAAAACTAAAGACTAAGCAACACGAACCCCACCAAAAACTGGGGGTGATCTCAGTTTTAAGATATCGTTTACTCTTACTGTATTCATCTGATGTTCTATCAACGTCGTGTGGTAGATTAAGTGTTTCACAAACTGATATTTTCTCTTTTCTTGCATCGATATCATTGGATTTCTCTGGTTTGGAAGATTGTGAGTCGGAAATAATTACACACAACTCGAAAAACATGCATTATATTATAAAATTTCGTATGACATTAAAACAAATACATGTATAAATATACATGTCAATTTTTGGAAGTTCTATAATAAACAGGATCGTGCGTTTACTTGTTGAAAAGTCACTGTACACATGGTTCGAAAAGAAATCGAGTCTGAGTGTTCCGCGGAACCCTGTGTTTCGCCTGCGATTGCTGATGACAGTGTAAAAGTGCAATGTAGACTGAAAATAAAACTTAATCTTTTTATCATTACAATACGTCAAAATAAAAAAATAAAACCTTTTCTGAATAAATTTTTTCATTATGAAGAAGCCTCTGTCAAAGTTTCGTACATTTCATTAAGTTTTTACAAAGCTGTTGTCATCTTAATATATTTCATACTTGGACTGAATATAATGTTTTATTACTGCAAAAAAAAAAAAAAAACTAAAGTCAATTGTTAGTAAAATACTACAATCATTCAAAACGTTATCGTAATCAAAATAAAAATAGTTTTTTGTGTTGCTTTTGTTTATTTTTTTATTTTGGTTCATTTGTATGTTTTGCAGTTTATTGTGGCGTTCATTTCGGTGATCTTGTATACATTATTGTTCAAGGGCCAGATAAAGACCGTCTCCAGATGCGTGATTTAAACTGACAAGGTTGAGGTCACTTGTAATAACAATGGTCTTACAGATAAACGTTTGATCTTCGATCAAACGGGATTGACGTATAGTTTTAAAATAAGGACAGTTAAGTCTTAAATATTTTAAGTTAATAAATCACCTCTGTCAGTATTTTTACTTATTGTTTTGTTTGCTTCCAAGTTGTTTAATCCTTAAACAGCAGGAACATTAAGAAATGCTTTTTTGATAATGGTGTAGTTATTAATCTAAACAAAACACTTAAAAATTAGGTCAACATTACAGTCTTCTGGCAGTATTCTTTAACTGCTTACAAGTTTCAGAAATATTAGAGTATGGTCGATTGCGTATGTACTATATGAGTCATGTACTTAAAGTTATAGGGGAATCATGTAAGCTTCATGCTGATTTTTATGCCCTTCTTAATAATTAATCAGTTTACTGTAACTATTACAAGGTGTTGAACATTGGCAGAAAAGCATTTTCAACAGAATTTCCAAAAAAGATTATTGAACATCTTTTCTTTTTACTGATAACCGGAGTAAAGAAACATGGTTATCCCTTGACCTCGATCATCGGGCAGTTAAACTAATGCAATAAAAGAGGAATATCCGTTTCATGACTACGAAGGATGTATAAATACGCAACCACGTCGGAATGGGACGTTTATAAACCACTGTAGGCATAGCGTCAAGCTCTCTTAGCGTTATAAAAAAAATCTTTTAGAGGTTAGTAGGTGGCTATTGCATGCCAAAACAGCTGTCGAAATCTTTCACCTTCATCTTTATCGATTTACTTTGCAAAACCTCCCTATCAGATTTATTGTTATTTGTTTAGTCTTTAATTTTGTTTTTGCAACTGCTCTTTACACAATATATTCAAGTTTGATGGAAAAGATGCTTTCAACAGTCACCAAACTTTGAATTCTTAAGTAAGGGAACATAATCTATATATCGGAACGTGAAGTTAAAGGATATTGCTAGCTTCTTTTCATTCTTCCTAAGAAAATCCTGTATGAAGCCAGACTCATATGAATATAGGATTAGTCGCTAGAAGAGAAGCACAATTGGTTACTATGGGAATACCAATTGTTTGTTGAAAAACACGTCCTCCAAACGTAACAAATATGCTGTCAATTAAGAAATCTTGATAATGTCAGTTTCAGAGAATTATATTTGAATGAGGGTATTTTTATGCCCCACCTACGATAGTAGAGGGGCATTATGTTTTTTGGTCTGTGCGTTCATCCGTTCGTCCACGCTTTAGGTTAAATTTTTTAGTCAAGGTATTTTTTGATGAAGCTGAAGTCCAATCAACTTGACACTTAGTACACATGTTCCCTATGATATGATCTTTCTAATTTTAATGCAAAATTAGAGTTTTTACCCCAATTTCACTGTCCACTGAACATAGAAAATGATAGGGCGAGTGGGGCATCCGTGTACTATGGACATATTCTTATTTTTTTACAAAGTAAGGTCCTTGATTGGTCAAGTAAGAATTTAGAATTCCTACTCTGCTGAAAAAAATCCAAGCAAACATTTAGCTTTCGGATATGGGTTGCATTATGCACGATAGTAAGAATAAAACGGCTTTTCATTTTTGTTCTGTTTAAAGGCCCGACATTGTCCGTTTTCAATTTACCTTACGGTTTCTTAATGCTATGTGTTGGTATCATAGGTGTATAAAATGTACTTCAATTTTTGACATGTCACCAATATGCATCGGTCACAAACATTCCTGAAGGTACCTGGTCAGTAAAACGCTTTCAGAACACCCTTTGTATTTCCCAACCCTAAAGGACAAGGTAATTAATATCCTTAGGTTCATCAACTAACCACTCCTGAATCTAGAAGGATAACTCCATATTCGCCCATTAACTTTGCAGATACTTCTTCCTCCATTCTGTCTTTTACAGTCTGAGATCGTGTTTACTATTCATGACGTCTACCCCCAACAACGGAACTGCGTTTAGTAAGGTAATAGTGCCACCTGACGATGTCCCTTATTAAATGGTGTTTCCAGCTTAAAAATAGCCAGTGTTGCTTGGAATCGTGACATATAGCTGTGTACATGGTTTTTATGTTCCTGTCCAGTCAAAATGTAACTTGATTAACTCAGTTTTCACGTATTAAAGTCATTGATGCACCAGTGTCCTACACACATGATATGTCCTATTGATTGATTACCAGGTCGAGCGGGATTTAGGGAGAAACAACATAGATTCTTACAGATCACACGAAAATACACTTTTTTTTTGGTAATATTTGCATGTTCAATTTATCTCACAGAAACAGAACAATGCAGTTTCTTGCATAGAACGATGTTTACTATATTTGATTTTTCATTTACTTATTGTTGCAATTCACAATTCGACACGCATTTAGCCTGTATGAATATTTGTGACGTTAGAGATTTGTTTTTAAATAAAACTTTGCTCATCTGGTACCTGATGAATCTCGAAAACTATAGTAGTCCATCGTCACTGAAGCCAATGGACTTCAAGCTTTAAATGTCAATTTACCTTTAACAACTTTTCAATCAAATTTTAACATTCAGATTCATATTACGGCAAATACCATTCAAAGTAGTGTTCTAGGTAAAAAAAAATACCACAAAACGTCTAAATAAGCGTAACATCAACGCCTTGTTGGCTGGAAAACGTCAATTTTTGAAGTTTTTCACAACCAACTAGATTACTAAAAACAAAGTCGGTGATCCAATGATTATTTTACATCATTAAAACGGAAATTAATATACCAACAACATATAGTTTTTTTTAAGAAAAATCTATGTATTAGAAATTGGACATTTTATTGATTTTAAGACAAATTTAAGAACGTTTTTCGCTTATTGTATGTGCTTTATATACAAATGTTCATCTATTTTGAAAGAATTCAATCAGTAATATTTCAGACAATAAAAGAGATAAAAAAATTTCGATATTCAGTTGTATTTCAATGAGCCAAAGTTGTATGCAAAATTATACCTGCATACAGTATTATCTGTGACATAGCCCATTTACTATTCCTTGACCTTAAATGATACATGATTCTTTAATTATACTGCAGAAATTTGCCTAAGAAAATTTACTTTAAATAAACGTAATATGAACAGCAAAAATTGTCCTTTTCTAAAAAAAATATAACAAAATTACCGAACTCCAAGGCAAATCCAAGAAGGAGAAGTCCATAAAAACTGACAATTAAACGCTATCAACCAACAGAACAAGTGAAAAACAACCATTATCCTGACTTGGTACAGGTATTTTCCGAAGAAAATAGTGGGTTAAACCTGGTTGTATAGCTAACTTAACATCCCACTTGTATGACAATTGTTTATAGTTCCGTTATATTGACAAAACTGGGCGAGCAACCCAAACAGATATAATAGGTTAATGTGACAATAATTGGGATCTAGCATACATCCTCATTTTTACGGAGATGTTGTTTACCGTGCCCGGAAATTTAGAAACGATCCTGGTAAACTTTTCGATCCTTTAAATAAACTTATTCTAAAAGGTTACCAATTCAACACTGTTATTAGAACTTTGAATATTGTTTTTATTGGTATTCATATTTATTTTGTTATCAGTAAATTAAAAGCAAACTAAATATTATTGTTATATACAGATGCACTTTCATGGATCTACAATCTGTCGATACCTGTATCTTGGCATTGCACAAGGTCATGTTTTTCTCTGACTGTTTATGACGTCTTTACACTAAATCCATTGGATGTTAGATGTGTACTGATTGATAATTTAGTCTTAGATGCATGACTTTTTTTTTATAAGTTGTTAGTGGCTTTGAACTAGCTGTGACTGCGAGTACTCTCAGATCTGTACTTAGTGTCTTTTTGTTGTTGGGATGTACAAGTTCCCGGCCACGTCCACTCTGTGTTTTTGTAAGATGTATTTCTATGTGTATCCATCTGATGAGTTAAGCCTTTTTCAACTGATTTTTATAGTTCGTTCTTATGTTGTACTGTCACACCTCTGTCCTAGGTTAGGGGGAGTGTTGGGATCCCGCTAACATGTTTAACCGCGCCACATTCTGTATGTATGTGCCTGTCCCAAGTGAGAAGCCTGTAATTCAGTGGTTGTCGTTTGTTGCTGTGTTACATATTTGTTATTCGTTCATTTTCTATACATTAATTAGGCCGTTAGTTTTCTCGTTTGAATTGTTTTACATTTGTCATTTCGGGGCCTTTTATAGCTGACTTTGCGGTATGGGCTTTGCTCATTGTTGAAGGCCGTACGGTGACCTATAGTTGTTAATTTCTGTGTCATTTGGTCTCTTGTGAAGAGTTGTCTCATTGGCAATCATACCACATCTACTTTTTTATATATACAACACTTCAAAAAAGGTGTAGTTAAATTGACAGAAATGTCAACAACGAAAACAAGTTTTTTTCGTTGATAGTAAATAAAATTGAGAATGGAAACGTGGAATGTGTCAAAGAGACAACAACCCGACTAAAGAGCAGAAAACAATCCATGGCCACCAATGGGTCTTCAACACAGAGAGAAAATCCCGCACCCGGAGGCGGACTTCAGCGGGCCCTGAACAAAATGTGTACTAGTTCAGCGAAAACGGATGTCACACTAAACTCCGAATCATATGAATTAAAAAAAATAAAAAAAAAAAAATACAAGACTAACAAAGGCCAGAGGCTCCGGACTTGGGACATGCGCAAAAAATACGGCAGTTAAACATGTTTTGTGAGATCTCAACCCTCCCCCTATACCTCTAACCAATGTAGAATAAACACACACAGCAATACGCACAGTAAAACTCAGTTTAAAAGAAGTCCGAGTCCGATGTCAGAATAGGTAACAGAAGAAACTAAGCAAAATGACAATGATACATAAATTAAAAAAGGACTACTAGTAGTTACTGACATGCCAGCTACAGACCTCAATTAAACTGATTGAAGGGTTATGTCTTCATCATTTTAGAATCAAGCACAATCCCTCCCGTTTGGTGTTTAGTATCATACCCTCATAAAATATACGAAAAGAACATTACCCGTATCATGCCAATAACTGGTTTTCGAATAAATGTGTTTATTTCCGATGCAAAGACCGTATGAGTGAATCAATATTAATTCCAAAAAATGGCATCTTTAATGACCTGACAACAGTATCGTAACTATTTCCCTTTTGAATAAGTCTGTTTAAAGATTTGGTTAGCTTTTGAGGTGAATGACGACATTTTTGTGCTTTGTTTAGAATATTACCATAAAAGATTGGATGTGAAATACCCGATGGTGCATATCGTATATAGTACACACTTACTCGATAAAGTAAAGATTAAGTAAATATAAAAACAAAATAAAAACAACACTCTAAATACACTGTGTGTCCGAATCGTACCACAGGACCCACCTGCAACAGGAATGCCCAAAGTTAAAAAGTCAAGAACACAATGGCGGGTAGCGTAAATACCGAGTCACGCCAAAAGTCATACGATTATTTGTGAAGTAGACAATGAATTTTTATCTAATTGGTCTTATTACTTTCCGATGAACTGTCTGAGAAAGAAGACGAGACGTTCTTTGACAATACCCTTGCTCATCAAGTTCATTTTACAAAGTCTGAATAGCAGTTGCAAACTTTTAGATATCGTATGAGTTCCGAAATGTATACTTCATACGCCGGTGAAGTTATATCCCATTACAGTAAATTTTAGTTTCACACGGGAAAATACAAAAATTTACGAAAAAAGAGACGGTTTTTCGTTTCTTATTGTTAATTTTCATTTTTTATTTCAGGCGGTGATATTCCTTTGGCTCCTTCTCACTGTCCATGTCTGCAGTACTGTTTTAGATTTGAATCAACGTAATGTTTGTATAACTGGTAAATTATCAAGGCAGGGATTTCGTTACCACAAATCTTAAACTTATTTTGTTTACTAACTTTGAATACTTTTTCTACAAAAATTTAGTTTGGACATTTAGCTGTACCTGTATCTGTGTACTTCCCAAATCTTGTAATTTTTTTTCTCTCCACCATAAGAAAAACCCTCTTTAGTACGTATGCCACATTGGCCGAGGTTTGAATACAATAAACAGTGCATTATGGAAGAGTAGCAGGACACTTTGGTCAATGGCAAAAAGCTGCATTTATTTTTTTCGATTTTCCATCTTAAAAAATAAAGAAATTTTTTCTGCCAGTTTTCCAGATTGCAATACATAGGGGAAATCCCTTACTATTAGGCGCCTTTTCTCAACTAAGAAGGCCCGTCCTAAGGCAGAAAAGACGATAAACCAACCTAAAAGGCCAGAAAGTCAACCTAAAGGCAATATCCATGAGGGGGTAAATCTTTCATTTACACCACCCAGGCATACAATAGGGATATATGGCTCAAAAGAACGCTTAGGGTCCCAGCTACCTGTATCAATCTTTACTTATTCTCAATTATACGAACGTAAACCAAAAACAATTTTAATCGACCCCTACCCGACTGTCGGATAGCCAGACGCAAAATATTGACCATAACGACCCCGGATCTTTTTACCCTACCGACCGAGAAGGTCCATAAAATCATTAATTTTATAATTTTGTGCAATAGTAAAATTCTAAACTTTAAATCTTAACAGTTTTTACGTCGAAATATTTAATTCAACTGTCTCCTCTCAGTTGGTTCTGGATTAAGGGAGCTACCATTTTATTTTGATGGGGGGGGGGGACTTGGATGAAACATGTCCTGTCTTTTTATTTTTCAGTCTATTCGGTCCTGCCTTTTTTTTATTAGTTTATCCTGTTTTTTTTTTTACATAAATCGTCATCCTGCTTTTTTTTTGCCAAATTGCTCATCCTGCCTTTTCTTTTCCTCAATTGACTCGATGAATTAACGTTGTACTTGAAATGAAACCGTACTTAACTACAAAAATAACCAAATTACATGCTTAAGATATAGTAAATGGGTTTGTGTTATAAACTGTCATGTTCAATATTCATATTCTTTCGCAATTTTAGGTATTCGACTAAGGATAGTGTGATTTTTTTTCTGATTCAGTTAACTTGATTTTGAAAAAAAAATCCCGAAATTCTAAGTAAATTCAGAACATGTAACCAACCATGCTTGAGTCATGCTTTGTTTAGAGAAAAATAGAGATGGCAAACCATGGCACAGTGGAAAGAAATGTACTTTATAAATTCCAGTGATACACTTCATGAATTTATAATTAACTGTTTTGTTATTCTCGGTTGAAAAACGAACGTAAATTATATATTGTAAATTTTTAAATAGTTACATAGACAACAATCAGTTTTAAAAAGCGTGTTTATTCATTATATGTATTGATAAAAAGGGGAGTCCCTTGTTGTACATGCATTTAGTCATCCTTAATTTCTTAGTATTTCGTTTATCAGTTTATCATACATGTATGATTTTGTATTTCATTTTGAATACGCATGCATACTACACGTCACTTTGGCGGATAGTTCAACAATGTTATGCAAAGCTCTATTCTTACGGTATGAAATTAAAAGATAAATTTTCATCCAATTAAAATCGAAAACAGTTCATTTATATTGTTCCTTATAAACTACGATATTTCTCACAAGTATTTATTTATTTTTCAGTTCCACACATGCAAAAGAAAAAATCTTCGCCGATGTAACATTTCAATCCTTTTTACACCAACATGCCTTCACTGAATTCATTTCGTGGTGACCATGATAGTACATTGCATACTACGTCTTCATTCACGTGCACACATGATACGATTATTGTTGTTTTGTTTCTATCTTTCGGGGACAGTTTGTTCCGTTTATGATACGTTATTTCTGAATGACCAAACGCTACTGTGTGACGTTCTGTGTGATCGTTTTATAGCATGAAAACAATAAAAGAGGAATGTGCAACCCATCATGATATATTTAAAATAACAGTACTTTGGTATTACTTACTTAACCTCATCCTCCTGGAGTAAGCACTGGATGGTAGACAGCAATCACTAATGTAATTGAGAGTATTTAAAAAGTGAAATTTAATCATCCTAGCTTCTTACTATTCTTATCTTAAAAAGTATGCAAAATGCATTTATGTTCTCTCTGATTACTGGAATAACTCAGCAAACATGATACTTAACAATATATCTTAACCTTAAAATGGAGAAAAAATGGGGAATGGGAAAGGCATGTAACTTTATTCTGTTCTTGTCTTAAAGCAGCAGGTGAGTAAATGAAAAACTAGTTTGAAGAAATAGACCTGCAATTTGTATTTACAATTAAATTAAATCCATTTTTGATACTGATCTAAGTCCAGAATACTAGACTTATAATGAACAAAAAAAGTACAAATATTTGGTAATTTAGAAAAATCAACTGCACTAAACAACTAAAGAACTACACACCGAAAATCTGACAATGTATCTGGAGGTCTGGTTCATATCTGTCATATTTGTTTTTCGTAAATTGTTTTTATTTACGCCAGACGCGCGTTTCGTCTACAAAAGGCTCATCAGTGACATTCGAATCAAAAAAGTTAAAAAGGCCAAATAAAGTACGAAGTTGAAGAGCATTGAGGACCAAAAATTCCTAAAAGTTTTGCCAAATACAGCTAAGGTAATCTATTTCTGAGGTAGAAAAGCCTTAGTATTTCAATCGATCTGACCTTTTTAAATTATATTACCCGTGAAATTGTAAACACTGTATATAAATAGAAATAATTAATCAAATGAATGTGTTAATTTCCCTCGAATTTGGTAGAACACGCTTGCAAAACAACAATCGATGAAGTTTTATTTATCTTTCTTACTTGAATTACAAATCTAAATGTTGATACTGTTGTTCTTACAGTTTTTGTGATACACTGCATATGTAGTATTGCCGCCATACATGCGCACACTTTATTTTCGTTTCAATCGTACTAGTTAAGATCGATCTCTATGTTCACATTTAAGGTTAGATCAATTCAAACTGAACTACTTCTTTTGGTGTGCAAGTTTAGACCGATTAAAGATCGATTCAAAGCGTTCACACTGGACTTGAATCGATCTAAAGTGAACTGATCTAGTTTAAATCGATCTAAATTTCCAAGTGTGAACGGGGTCTTAGGAAAAAAGTATATTTTCCTCTTAAAGAAGATTTTATTTACTTACTACCATTGACACCTTTGGCGTATAGGGCAGTAACGAAGATCTTTCCACTTTTGTCGGGCATTGACAGTTTTTTGTAGAGTGCCCCATGTCTGTTGATGTAAACTAGCCTCTGCCTCTACAATACCGATAACAACAATACTTTACTCTCTAAAAAAACAATACAATCAGGTACAGAGAATGACATGCAAAACAAAATACAAATAATACATAGTATGGTTGAGGTGAGTTAACATTGGTGTAGTATGAGATACAATATGAAAAGAAAACATAAAAAAAAAACAAAAAAACATACAGTTCGTCTCCGTATGATTTTAGGTCTTTCTCTCTTTCTTTTACCTTCTGGGATCCATGCAGTGGAGTGATATCTTGGAGATATCCTCTTTCTTTTTCCGTGGGACATGATCATTCCACCTCCAGCGTCTTCTCGTTATGGCATTGGCTATGTTTTCTTGTTGGCATGTTGTGAGAAGGTTCTGATTTGCGACTTTTGTGGCCAAAAGATTCGCAGATATTATATAAGGTCATATATCTTTAAGGTATATTCCACGATATAATACATCGTTTACCAACATTTTTGACTAAATTTAATGTTTTTACTTTCGATGTCTGTACAGTATGAATAATATGAAGCTTAATGCTTATTGACATGACCTCTCAAGGGTTGGGCGATTCAGAAGTTTACTTTTTGTTAATACATCTGTCTATTGTTGAACACTATATTTTGACAACTAGATGATGTGTTTAAGGTTATTTGTGCTGTTTAGCTGCATTGACTTTTTCCCCAGATCTTCTCTAATTCATATTGCAGAGTATTCCAAATGACCCTCATAGTTAAGTTTGTACAGGGAAAACAAGTTTCAGTATCTTATATTTATTATCATTGGATCTTATTTTGTTTTGATTTGTGTGTGTTGTGAATTACTCGCAAATAACTTACTCAGTCCGGATTCTACTTTGTCAAAATTATCTCCCCATTACGCCACCTAATTTTTATAATCGTAAAAATGGAAACCATTGTAGTGATGACGCGCTGTCAATTAAGCTCTTGGAAACCGATAAATTTGTCCGCATAGTAGCATTACGATCCTTATATGCCAGTTGTATTTTAAAAGACAAATGTATCTACTAGCTATTGAGCATCATTTAATGTACTTATATGCATTTGGTCAACTTAAAACTATTGTCTGATCGGTTGTCAGGGGGGATTTTCGAAAGTTCAAAAATATTTAAAAAATTTCTAATTAAATATTTCGTGGAAGGGCAGACTAAAATATTTCAAAGGTTGAAAGACTAATTATCCTAGATAACACACACAAAAAATGAAGTTTTTTTGAAGTTATGCATTTTTAAGATCCACCAGAAAGGTTTGTCGTCAAGTACTTTTAGTAAAAATTTGTTATTCGAACACACCTACTCTGTTGTTATGATTCATTAGAAAGATATTTCACTTGACCCATATATTTCATCTTTTAGAACTGTATTTTTTTTTAATGTTTTTGTATAAACGTACAGCATAAATATATAAAATAGTAAAATATGAAGCCAGATGATGTTTCAAATATTTTTCATTTATACGTTAGTCAACTCAAACACGCCAGAACCTAAAAAGGTGTACTCGACTTTCTCTTTTCGATGAAATTATTGCCAATTTTGGGGATTTTTTCCCAAAAAACTGTCACCGGGGGCAGAGATGCAAATTGATGCTTTAAGATGATAAATCTATTATCTTTCTTTGGAATTTTTTTCGGTGGAATTTATGCTTATGCACAAAAAAGATTCACGAGAATTTGCACCTACCACAATCGACTGTTTTGTGAAAATTTGTCTATAATTTGAAAGTTTACAAATATCTCGAAGCTCAATTCAATAATTTAAGTAAAAACTCATACATAAGATGCATAAAATCCTAAATTTGGCACATTCATTAAACTTTTAAAGCCCATAGCAACAGATGTAAACAATTCAAATTTACTAACTTTGCCTTTTTTACCTTCTCTAACAAAGAGTTCCATTTCTTTTGTTTAATTTCAACTTGGTTTCCGCCTGTACTGATTCATAATAAGTTGTTTTGAAATGATACTGTTTACATTGGTTGCCACACGACGACTTATTATAATTATTTGGCACTGTTTTTGTTAGTGTCAACGGTATATATTTACACTATCTTCCTCAAAGCTAAATTTAACTAAATAGTCCTGTGACAATGTTTAAAACATAAATATTCATGATACATGTAGTTATTATCGTTTTATGACTAATTGAGATTTAAATACAGTTATTGGTTTAGATTCAAATTGAATGTATCGAAAAGCCATTACATTGTTTATTTCCTTGTTAATTTTATACGGGAAAAGTTATTCCATGAATTAAAGAAATATTGATATATATAAAAAAAATCCTACGAGAAGATGTAGTAGTGATTCGCGTCATGTTTAAGTTGAAACATATATTAGTAAAATTTTGTACAGTTATTTATATTCTTAAGATTTCTTTTAGTCTGACACTAAATAGCCTAGGAGTGTGCAAAATCTCACAGTAAGTAGATTAATAGCTAGACTTACTATAATATTATTAGTTCTCATGATACAACAATTTGATTTGTAAAATCTTTTTTGTTTTTTTTTTTTTTTTTGAAAGGTAAATAACTTTTATTACATATCTGCTGTTTTAACAATTTACTCGGATTATTTTTGTAAACCTTGCATTTTCTTTATACATGTAAATCGGAGTTAAGAGTATTTATCACCATTTTGACATGAAATATCATTAATATGTTAATTTTCTGTAGATATACTGTTTTCAAGTAGAATTATATGTAACACTAACTTTTTGAAAATTTAGAGTTTTGATACTCCTCAACTTCGTATTTGATTTCTTCGTCCAACTGTTGACTGATGGACTGATGAGTCTCATGTAGACAAAACGCGTGACTGAAGGAACTCCTAATAATATGAAAATAAAAAATGGTCGACAAAGAGAGGTGCACATTTGGTTTCCATAGGAATACTGACAACTTGTATACTAGTGTTCAACTTTGCAAAATCGAATTACATAGTCCTGTAACTTTAAATTTAGCATAAATGCATAAATGTTCACGATATATGCAGTTATAACTACAATCGTACCTACAATCCCGTTCCCTTTTCTATATATGAGATCACCCCTGGTGTTTGGTGGGGTTCATGTTGATCAGTTTTTAGTGTTTTATGTTGTGTTTTGTGTTTTGTTGTTTTTCTCTTTTTGCCATGGCGTTGTCAGTTTATTTTCGACTTATAAGTTTGAATGTCCCTTTGGTATCTTTTGCCATTCTTATTATTTACGAATATTTGCTTTCAAAACTTGAATAACTTCGGCTTTCTAGATATTTGATCTTGAGCAATTCTAATAATGGTTAATCCAGAAAAGCATGTCGTGCGCTCGGAAATTGGTATGATGCGTTTTTTTTTTTGTGTATTATAAGAAAAAAAATGTAATTTCTACTTTAGATTACCTCTTTTTAGTTTTTTATTATAAATGTATTTTTTTAATGTTCCCATATCTACAATTTTTCCATTGCATTCTAAATGGTTTTACGCGTCTCTTAATGTGTACAAAGTTTGTCGCGGGAATGGACAGAATCTCCTACTCAAAAACTTTTGTTTATTTAAACGTATCACCTTCCAAAAAATTATCGGTACATTCCTCTTTTTAATATTGAAAAGTATTGACTCTAATTGAGTGTATTTTTAAATTACTTTATAGCTATGACACATGGGAATTGAGGTGCTGTCTCAATTATAGACTACATCCAACCAAAGATGCTTGCATTGGTAAATACTTTTTAACACTGTAAAATTTTAGGGTTTTTTTATCGGCGGAGACTAATTATTGAACAAATCGGTCAATTTTGCGCAAATGCTTAACCCATGTGAGCGCCATATTTTAACCCATTATAATGAGAACAATAAAAATTAATAAAATTAAAAGTCCCGTTATGTTGAATTGCGGAAAATAGCGTCCGTCTGTCCGTCCGTCCGTCGTCCACATGTCGGACAATAACTAAAAAATGCTTTAACCAATTTTGCAAGAAACTTTGGTGAATTGTTTATATCTATTGAAGTTCCCTTTCGTTTTTTATAAATTTTAGATTTTACGTTTCCGAGTCAGGGGGTTTTATTCATTAAAAAAGGGGGGTTTTCCAGTTTTCGGACAATAACTCAATAACACTTTCACCAATTTGCAAGAAATTTTGGTGAATTGTTTATAACTATTGACATGAGTTCCCTTTTGATTTTTATAAATTTTAGATTTTACGTTTCCGAGTAATGGGGTTTTAATCATTAAAAAAGGGGGATTTTCCAGTTTTTAGATAATAACTCAAAACCACTTTCACCAATTTGCAAGAAACTTTGATGAATTGTTTATATCTATTGACATGAGCTCCCTTTCGATTTTTATTAATTTTTTATTTTACGTTTCCGAGTTATGGGGTTTTATTCATTAAAAAAAGGGGGATTTTCCAGTTTTCAGATAATATTAACTCAAAAACACTTTCACCAACTTGCAAGAAACTTTGATGAATTGTTTATATCTATTGACATGAGCTCCCTTTCGACTTTTATTAATTTTTTATTTTACGTTTCCGAGTTATGGGGTTTTATTCATTAAACAATGGGAGATTTTCCAGTTTTCGGACAATAACTCAAAAATGCTTTCAGCAGTTTTCATGAAACTTTGGTGAATTGTTTATATCTATTGACGTAAGCTTCCTTTCGATTTTTATAAATTTTAGATTTTACTTTTCGGAGTTATGGGATTTTATTCATAAAAAGGGGTGATTTTCCAGTTTTCAGACAATATCTTTAAAGTGCTTTGAGCAGTTTTCGTGACACTTTGGTGGCAGGTTTATATCTATTAAGATAACCTCCCTTTAGTTTTTTTTTAAATTTCCGATATGACATTGAGAAGTTATTGAACTTTATTCTTTGAAAAAGCGACGGGCGTATCATGCGCTCATGACGCAGCTGTTTATTATTCCCTGGAATGAAATTGAAAAAAAAATCTTATGACGAACTTCCACTACTGTTAACACATTTTTCAACACCGACGTTGCTGTGCATTATCAAATATTATCTATTTCATTTTTTTTATTTGTGGAAAATTTGAAAATTTGATTATTTGGGGAATATTGGAAAATATTTTTTATCTTCACTTGGATTTTTTTTTTTGGCCAAAAATTTCAAAATTAAAATTCTTTTTTTATTATCACTTTCTCCAAAATTTAAATTTTCCCAATTTTTCAAAAAATTAATTTTTTGAAAATTTTGGCATTTTTTTATCCCCTGGTGAACTGGTTTATTCTGGCTAATGAACCAAGTTAAATCCAGGTAAATCTTGTGGAAAATAAAGAAAAAGCATAGTTTCTATTACAATATTTTATTTAATAATTTCATAGCACATTTTGTGTAAATAATATTTAAAAGCACAATATGAATTTATAGGCACAAGGTTATTCACAAGCAATTGAAATTATTTAGGTGAAAATATTAATATATACAAGTAAATAATATCAATTGAAGTATAAATATATTAAAATTGTAGTAATTATTCTTTGAAAAAAAGCACTAAAGTATGAGTTACACTACATATTCATTGAAACAAAGAACCGAAAAGTACACTAAATTGACATTGAAACAGAGCACTTACACAATAATACATTGCACTAAATTGAACACACAAGTCTTAATCAATGTGTAGGAGATGAGAAGCAGCATCTCCATACTGGACTGGCGTAAGTTCATCATTCTGTAACCTTGTTTTCAGTGTTTGAATATATAAATAAGAAGATGTGGTATGATTGCCAATGAGACAACTCTCCAAAAGAGACCAAATGACACAGAAATTAACAACTATAGGTTGACGTACGGCCGTCAACAATGATCAAAGCCCACACCGCATAGTCAGCTATAAAAGGCCCCGAAATGACAAATGTAAAACAATTCAAACGAGAAAACTAACGGCCTAATTTATGTACAAAATAATGAAAAAAAAATAAATATGTTACACAGCAACAATCGACAACCACTGAATTTCAGTCTCCTGACTTGAGACAGGCACATACAGAATGTGGCGGGGTTAAACTCGTTTGAAGGCGCCAACCCTCCCCTAACCTGGGACAGTGGAGTAACAGTTCAACATAAGAACAAACTATAAAAATCAGTTGAAAAAGGCTTAACTCATCAGATGGATACTCTAACTAAAACACAGAGTGGACGTGGACGGTACTTATACATCCCCACAACAAAAAGACATTAAGTACAGATCTGAGATTACTCGCAGTTACTGATAGCTAGTTCAAAGCCAATAACAACTAATAAAAAAAAATCATGCATCTAAGACTAAAATATCAATCAGTACACATCCAACATCCAATGGATTTAGAGTAAAGACGTCATAAAGTCTGTCATCTATTTCTCTGTATTTTCTTTCTTTGGAATACGTTTTCCACCGGCTCTGTATTGGATAAGTGTGAGAGCATGGAAGGCGTCTTCTTGTCTCAACAACTTGATCATGCTTAGTATGTTTAGGTGAAGTGCATTGACTAACTTTTTCAGTTTACTATGCCAACCTTCTAAATGATTTGTTGTTCTAGGACCTTCTGTTTTTGTTTAAAAAATCATTATTTATTCAAATAATGAAATTGATTAAATCTTTGAAGCCAAAGTTGAAAGTGTAGGTTACTATTAAATGCTTTAACTACCTTTTCTTTTAAATATTTTATTTTCCAGACTTCTAAATGCTTCTACTACGGGTAACCTTTTCTTTTAAATAAGTTTATTTTCAAGAAATTCCATATTAGAAGTACTTAATTATAACACTTGATACATGATATGTTTTCATACACAAAAAAAAAACGTTTTTGTACATAAATTTCATATAAATAATTATTTTATTAAATTTCCACAGGTAAAGTTACCTGTGACCTAACAAGACACTAATGATTAAAACAACATATTTTGCAATAACAACATCTATTGTTCTTCCCATAATCTCCCATGCAGATATGGCCAGAATAGTACGGCGTTTTACGTTTTCGGAAATTGGCATTACTTTTCCGGGAAAAAAAATGACGTTTCCTGGAAAAAAGTCTACGTTTCCGGAAATAAATACCTTACTTTCCCGGGAAAATAGTAACGATTCCGGAAAAAAATAAGTTATTACTTTTTTCGGGAAAATAATTAAGGAATACCACAGTAGTACATTCACCGTTTACAAGTTTTGTGTTTTGTTCAACAAGGAAGTCCATCTTCTCCTTTTCATATTTTCGAACGGGTGCTTTTATAGATAAAGTTCTCATCTTTATGCATGATGTTGTTAGCAGTTTTAACAGCACATCGACAAAGACAAAAGTGTAAAACTGCTCGTTCAAGTGGGCATGAAAGGACTCGGCACCATCCGTTGTTCTCTTTTCCTCGGTGTCAGGAGGTGATGCCCAAATAGTTAGTGGAAATCTCGAATTGCCATCTATGTAAAATTCCAATATGTAATCTGCAAACTTCATGCATTTATCGTCAGATGGAGCATCTGCTATTAATTCTACAAAGCATTCTTCAATCTTATTGTTTGGCAAGTAAGCCAAACCAAAGAAATGTGTCAGCCATTTTCCAAAATCCGAATCTTTGTCCTTGTAATCGGCACTAAGACCTATCGACTGAATTTTACGCCACCAACTTTGTCCTAAATGAAACCTGCAACAACTGATTGTAGCAGCATGAAATGAATAAGATCAGAACCTTTTTTGTATAAAAATATAAAATAAATAATTTATCTAACATATATTCAAATATTTATAATTTACTACCAGGTAAATTTCCGGAAAAGTAATAAATACAAATTCTGGAAACGTATACTTTAAGTTTCCGGAAACGTAGTATTGGAACTTTGAAAAATTAGCGGAAACGCAATACGCCCGAATAGTAAAATACAAAATGTAGGAATAGCCAGAAGACACCGGTGGACTAGGGTGGGTGTCATTTGCACCCGGGTAATTAACCAATCAGATTGCAAGATTCTTGGTTTCTTAGAAATAATGTTTTATCGTTCTAGAAATGGAAATCAATAACAATGCTCAATTGCTCCTACTGTGAAGAGGAGTCTGATCAAGCGTATGCTATGCTTGGTCACACAGTAATAAAGCACCAGCATAACTTCATTTCCATCAGAAATTAAAAGAATAAAAATTGACACTGTATATTTGTGAGGTGAACGCATATTATATACACATTTTTTTTTTATTATTGTTATTTCAAAAGCATCGTATTGAAGCTTACAGATTATTTATTTCGTTGTTTATTAAATACATTGGACAAGTCCCCGAATTTATCATCAGCTCAGTAGTCAGTACTTCGGTATTGACATGATTTATAACAAACCTTTCTAAAATTATTTGCCTCCAAGGGGGACAGGGTAATAGAAATATGGTCACTTAAGTCCTCTTCCGACCGACCCTTGCCAAAGTGGGACGTCCGTTTGGCTGTGTGGGATACTCATGTACGCAGCCACTTCCGGTCAGAATGGGGCGTGTAGAGTGAATGCTACGCTCATTGCACGTTAAGAACCCTTGTAACAGCTCTTTGAAGGGTCCGTAGGTGGCCTGTTGCAAGGCAAAATTTCTGTCCATATCAAATATACTCTCATTTTCAGTGGCAGTCTAAATTGCCCGACATTTATCCAGAATCTGCTGTTACAGGACTTACTTATTGGATTTATTGTTAATTTGTTCTCGTCCTGAACATGCATGACACATTTGCCACTGAACGTTAAGCAACCAACAATCAATCGTTTAGAATTATTCGTTTATAAATTTGAAAATTGTGAAGAGGCTAAGGTTTCAACTCCATCAGGCAAAGTAGACCATAGATATATTTGGCTATTTTTATGTACTTTTGGTCATATAGCATTAAATCATAAAGTGTTGTCTTCATTTTTGTCGAGCCTTCGACTTTTGTCGAAAAAGCGAGACATAGCGATCCTACATTCCGTCGGCGTCGTCGTCGTCGTCGTCGTTGTCGTCGGCGGCGTCCACAAATATTCACTCTGTGGTTAAAGTTTTTGAAATTTTAATAACTTTCTTAAACTATCCTGGATTTCTACCAAACTTGGAAAGAAGCTTGTTTATGATCATAAGATAATATTCAAAAGTAAATTTTGTAAAAAAAAAATTCCATTTTTTCCGTATTTTACTTATAAATGGACTTAGTTTTTCTGCCAGGAAACATTACATTCACTCTGTGGTTAAAGTTTTTAAAATTTTAATAACTTTCTTAAACTATCCTGGATTTCTACCAAACTTGGAAAGAAGCTTGTTTATGATCATAAGATAGTATCCAGAAGTAAATTTTGTAAAAAAAAAATTCCATTTTTTCCGTATTTTACTTATAAATGGACTTAGTTTTTCTGCCAGTTAACATTACATTCACTCTGTGGTTAAAGTTTTTAAAATTTTAACAACTTTCTTAAACTATCCTGGATTTGTACCAAACTTGGACAGAAGCTTGTTTATGATTAAAAGCTAGTATCCAGAAGTAAATTTTGTAAAAAAAAAATTCCATTTTTTCCGTATTTTACTTATAAATGGACTTAGTTTTTCTGCCAGTTAACATTACATTCACTCTGTGGTTAAAGTTTTTAAAATTTTAACAACTTTCTTAAACTATCCTGGATTTGTACCAAACTTAGACAGAAGCTTGTTTATGATCAAAAGCTAGTATCTAGAAGGAAATTTTGTTCCATTTTTTCCATATTTTACTTATAAATGGACTTAGTTTTTCTTCCAGTTAACATTACATACAGTCTGCAGTTTAAGTTTTTAAAACATTTATTAGATTCATAAACTATCCTGGATTTTTACCAAACTTGGACAGAAGCTACTTACAATCAAAAGATAGTATAGAGAGGAATATTTTTATTAATTTTTTTCCTCATTTTTGCTGAGCCTGTGATTAACAGCAAAAAGTAGGCGAGACACTGGGTTCCGTGGAACCCTTACGAATTTTTTATAGATATTCTATTCAATACAAATGTTATTGTAAATTTTTTTTTTTTTTTTTTGTGGGGGATTGGGGGTGGCTCTTTGAGTAGAATATTTGGGTTTATGTTAAATTTTTCTGATTGTTTACTACTTTTCCTTAGTTTTCTTGCTCCTATGTTTTTTCGTCAATGTAATATATATCAATCATAAAATATTATTGGCTGTAAAAACAAAGGTAGCATGCAATGAAATTAAAAAGATCATGAGTTCCTGTACTCGGTTCTTAAGGCCGTTTTAAAAAGGACCCATTGATTTCTTATATATCGCAATACTGCAATGCTATGGTAAAATGTTTTCAGAACCGAAAGTTATCATTAAATTGAAAATGGTTAAATTTGATCAACATGGTAATCTGTTTTTGTGACTTACTAAGAATATATAATATTGTCCTTCGCTAAGTTACAGTTACAAACTAGAAAAAGTCAGTTTTTAATCCAAAGAATGTCTTCTTTCTTATTCACATTTTCTTCAAAAAACCCAGACCATTTGTTGAAAAACCCGGAAGTTTTAAATGTTGCTCTCGAAAAAACACGGACAATATAAAACACTATATTGTAAGTGAACTACAAGGAAATTCTGCGTCGATTGTGTTCAAAACAAGTATAGCATTCAGAATAAGATGAACAGTCACGAATAAAACTATTATACTCGCGAAATAGCAGTAAATCTATCTGATCGCATATAAATTCACTCGGAAAAACCTGATCTACACTCGAAAAAAGTGGATGATTCACTCGAAAAAACACGATCTCCGCCGGACACTATACATTGTGTACATACCGTGAATTAATCTAGATATAAACGTCCAGTTACCATATACATGTTACAGTAATTGCATGAAGTAAAAAGCAAATGAATTGTTAAGATGTATGAAAATCAAAGTCACTTTGTAAGTAACTTATCACAAAACCTATTCAAAGGGGTGGTGCTATAGGAATATTTAATCATTTAATAGAGTAAATGGTATTTATTTTAGTCTAATAAACGGAGGAAAAGATTGTTTCTGCCTATATAAAACTTTTGAAAAATGTTCAAGATAGAAAATTTTACAGTAAAACCACAATTGGCAAAAACACACGAATTAAATGCGTCAGGTCATTATTTTATGCAATGAAGCACTTTTCTTCAAAACAATAACCTGTCGTTCTAAAAGGAAATAACTCCATATAGGTATATAAAATACAGTTCATCAACAGATGGACAATGTTTATTCCACAATTAATTAGTAAATAACACAAACGATATTCTTGAAAGTTTGTAAATATAAGTATGTCCAAAAATAGATAACGATGGAAATCTCCAAACCACAAATTAATAGCATAGAATAATATATGAGCTGCGTTGGATAGAAATCGACCTTATGCAAATGTATATCAATAAATCTGTTAACCTAATTCGGGTTGAAAAATCTCTACGGTTGTACGGTTGTATAAAGTCTATAACTGTTTGGAAATTGAGTTGTTATAAGAACCCTACAAAACAGATCAAAATTAATTTTTTTATTTTGTATTTGAATGTTCAAAAATCAATCAAAGTCTTATACATGTGCACGTATACATGCACTTGCATAAGGTCGATTTCTATCCGGCGCAGCTCATATAAAACTATATATTGCGGTTTTCTTTTCTACTTTTCTCAATAAATACTGACTAGAACAACAAGTTCTAAAATTCTAATTTAAGATAATCTTGAAAGTTTTATGATGTAAGTATAGTTCTGATATTTCTGGACAAATCTGATTTTTTTGTATCGATCTTTTATAATATTGTTATAAACAAAGTTTGGTCAATTGTAACATTTACAGCACATGTGCTTGAGTGTGTAGGTAAAGGTAGTATCTTTGGTGAGCTTGCTTGTTTGAGTTTTTGATTTTGCCATTTGGGACTTTTCGTTTTGAATTTTCCTTCGAGTTCGGTATTTTTATTATTTTTCTTTTTGCTAGCTGAAACATGAAATCATTATTAGCTAATTTACTACCTTCCTTTGGGCGGAGTCACTGGTTAATCAGAGAACCAATCAAAAGTAGGGACGGTATATAAACATTGTGATACCAGTTTTAAAAGTCAAGTTAAAAAATAGGTTTTCAATCTAAACTTAAAATCTAGTGTCTATTATCAGCTAATTCACAAGCATAGTTGTAGGTATGTTTGATTTGTCATTTCAATCCATTACCTCTCTTCATCTATAACTAGATTATTTACATGTGTAATTGTATACTGTAAGCACTAGTTCACAATGATGTAATCGATTTAAAAAAATCATTTTCTAATTATATATGTATACATATACAAGGATATCATTGTCTTTGATTTAAATGTGTATGTTTCGGGGGAGTGCTACAGGATACAGAATGTGTAAAAATAAACTTAGTCGGGTAAAATCTTTGAGATCTGTTCACCATGCTCATGAATCAACGGTATTGTAGTATTGTTTTGATTGGTACGAGCAATAGCGGGTCAATAGATAACGCACGAAGATTGCAAAGCTACTTGAAGACAGGATTTCTTTTTAGCCCTCTCCTCTTTTCTAAAAATGCATGAATCAAAATGCATGTAACTTACATATAAGATGAAATTGAAAAATCAAACACACCTCAACATACATGTGAATTAGCTTATAATTGAAACTTAATCTGAAATCAAGATTTAAAACGACTTGTAAACTGGTATCACAATGTTTATATACTGTCCCTACTCTTGATTGGTTCTCTGATTAACTATTGACTTCGCTCCAAGGAAGGTAGTAACTTTGCTACAAAAGATTTCATGGTTCAGCTAGCAAGCAAGCTAACCAAAGATACTACCTTTACCTACACACTCAAGTCCGTGTGCTGTAAATACATGACAAAATTCACATATGCAAAATTTGGTGGAGTGTGACCAATAATTTGTTAATAAATATCAATTAAACATCATTTAGATATTATGTGTACTATTATACATTAAATAAGAATCTAAATCGTCCAATTTTCGTATTTTGTGTTTTAACTATCAACTGAACTTCTTTTTTTTCGTGGAAAACACATGCATACATTGCAAAAGTACAATGTTGAGTTTAGATAAAGTGTATACATATGATCTGTTTAAGGAGTCTCGTTTAAGCGATAAAACATTTTAAATATTGATTGTATGTTTTGTTTTATCATACCTAGATTGTCCTAATGGAACGTTTGGTGTTAACTGCGTGCATGAGTGTGAGGACAATTATTACGGTTTTAATTGTCTTTTCGAATGTAACTGCTCTGTCAGTGAAACGTAAGTATTAATGATAAGTATTTTCATGAATTACTCCCGTTATATAGATGTACAGTAAAGTCATTCATAGTCTAGTTCATAGTTCTGTTTGCAAAAATATGTGAAAATACAAATAGTTGAACTTATATTTACGATCATATAAAAGAGAAATTTCAAACATGAAAATAAATCATAATGACAGGACAATATCAATATCAATATCACTATGAAAATATAAACTACATATGTAGCAAATATTTCAACCGTACACCGTTTAACAAAATTATTATGTATTGAAAACTACTGGCAGAAATAAATAGCATTTGACTTTTCAACGGGATAAATTCCCGTCTGAAAATAGCCAATTGTGTTGTTGTTTTTGTTGGTTTTTTGTTGGGCTCAAATTGTCATCATTATTTTCGTTGTTTTAGATGTTATAAGACCACAGGTTGTGAGGATAAATTATATGGAAATTGTAAGTATAAAGCAAATTCTGAAATGTTTTCACTTTGTCAACTTATTGACAATAAATTAAAATCTCGCGGAAACTAAATATTTTGCTGACAACATCAGCATGACATTTTTTCAATAAATTTCATGAATGGTATTGAAAAATAGTGAATAAATTTGGTAAAAAAAAAATAGCCAGCATGAACTATATTACAATTTTGTGTTACATAATTTTGTTACTGTAAACCAATCTTAATATAAATAAGCACAAGTCATGCATGTAATGCCCTCAAATATTTTAAAAGTATATACATATTTTGTTTCTATTTCAGATGATAACTCCGTTACCAAAACTAACAATACAACTTCAGTACTTACTGTAACACTAGTAGCTGTAGTCCTTGTTGTAACAGTTTTTGTTTCATGGTAGGTTTATATGTATGTTTTCAATTAATACATGATGCATCTTAGTCCATCGATTAGTAACCTTGAAACTAACTAAAAACAAAATACTTAAGTTATTGGTTTTTTTTTGGTTTTTTTGTTTTGCTAGGTGTAAAATCACACACTAAAATGCATTACTGCATGGAACCATATAGCGGTTGACTGTCATAGTCTTGATTAAGTACAGGAACTTTCAAATTAAAGCAATAGATAATACTAGGTTTTACAGCAAGAAAGCGCCTATACTACTTGTATTACAATCACTTTAGTTGTAATCAATATTGTATTCTTTGAGTAAATATTCTCAATTACACATTGTGTTATATATTCTCTGATCTAAATGGAAGCCCCCTACAAGACGAGGTGCAATGGCTTTTCGGTGTCCATAGATCCTAGAAAACTTCCACACAAGTGTATAATAAAAAAGAGGCTTAGCAATTCAGTAATATAATTCTCAATCAATGAGTATTTATACATCCCGCATATCAATGCCGTTCCCCTATAAAAAAAAAGCAGTTATGAGAGTACATTGCATCATACAGAATGCATACTAAATTCTATAAAATACACCCGATACACTTATTTTTTTACTAATGCTTATATCATACAAGGTTTCCATGAAAGGTTGAAAGCAGAGGTGCAACAAACTCATACAAAAAACAAGCATCCACTGCGATTTAGTCATGAAAAGTTACATGACCATCAAGTCAAAATGAATTTTAGTCTTTTGAAGTAGAGCACGTGTGACGTAATTCCGTTGGTAAACTTATGCCTCGTTCACACGTACATTTAATTCGAATTGAATTCGAATCGAATGCGAATCGAATTCGCTAATCGCGTTCACACACTCTTCTTCTTCAATTCGAATTGAATCGCATTATCCAATTCGCATTAGAAATGCGTTTTTGGTAATACGAATTAAAAGTTAACGTCGTTAGGACAGTAAAGCGAATTTGACGCGCATTGCAATTCGAATTAGAATTTACGTTTGGACGTTAAACGTTTCGAATGCGAATTAAACTAATTCGAATTAGTTAATGCGAATCGAATTCGAATTACGTGTGAACGCAGCATATGATTTCTTTTACTCTTTATCCTAGGTTCCAGGAGTTAAGGTACCGCACAGGTATTTCGTAAAGCATCTTGATTTTTTGTGTTTAAATCGATTTTAAATAAATTTCAGTTTCTTATTGACCTTGAAGGTATGATTGTCAAGTAATATTAATTAGATAATTGTAGATATGTATTCACATACATTATGTTTTTCCTGATTGAATTGTTTTACACTAGTCTTTTTTTGGGTCCCTTTATAGCTTGCTGCTCGATGTGAGCCAAGGCTCCGTGTTGAAGGCCGTACTTTGACCTATAATTGTTTACTTTTTACACATTGTGACTTGAATAGATAGTTATTTCATTGGCACTCATGCCACATCTTATTTATATTGTAAACATTACGAATACACAATAAGTCTTTTTCATGATTGTTTTACATGATTTTGTTTTAAAAAAGAGAACACATTCAATCCTTCACGTAAACGTTCCGTCATTATCTCTCCCTACGTAAAAAGTAGATTATTATGTAGCTTGCGAGTATTTTCTCTCTCTCTCTCTCGCATATCTATAGCATTTAACAGTTTTGTCTTTGATGACTTGAGGTGGCTTTTGTTTTTTGGGTTGTTCGGCGATCATTAAAGCTTATTGTAGACATATTTTTTGTGTTACAGAATTTAAAGAATGAAAATGTTAAATTAGTTATTAACCTAACCTACCAGCCAGCTAGATCAGTATTCCAGTGGCACAAAGCAAATATGATGTGCTAGCATTGGACCAGTTTAACAGCCCCATAAAATGAGTCATTCTTCTCAAATTATATTAAATTAACCTGGTTTGGCGAATATTTAACATGTTTTTTTTACTAAGATCATGATCCAGCTTAAACTGTGTTGATACAAATTAACAGAACTTTTTTTCTCCATTTGAATAGATTATTATACTATAACAATCTTGACTATGATGTCATCTCGAAGTTTTTTCAAATTTTACCAGACCATTGAATTCAGTGATGTATTTTACTCTTTTCCATGCATGCCCTTTGATTTCAATGGATAGGTTCAGTGTAATAACCAGGTGTAAATAATACCTTGTTTTAAAGAGATCTTGCTACCGTCTGAGCCAGCCTTACATTTGCATGATCGAAAATACATATGACCAGCAAGAATATTTTGCAAATTTTGATAAAATCAAGTAATGATTTAGAGGTGGTTTAATATGTCGGCATTATAAGATGTTAAAAGTTGAAAACGAATTATTGTGCTGGTTTTACTCAAACGTGAGTTTTATTACATTCTAAGGAGTATATATAAGTAAATTTTATGTATAATACAATTAATGGCAATCGTTCTGTATTCCAGCCATACGTGATGCTATATCAGTCACGCTTGCACACTCAGGCTTTATCAAAGTTAACTCCTATGTACTATAAACTACAAAAACTTTTTTTTGTCGGCCTCTTTGTCAGATTTATTTGTTATACTGTATTAACTATCAAGTATAAAAACTTTTTTTGTAAGCGTCTTTTTCAGATTTATTCAGTGAAGTTTGTTTTAGTTTATTAGTCAGTTGTGTTGTATGTCTGTTATCTATGTTCACACAGTTTTCGCTTCTTGATCCCAATTATTGTCCCATTAACCAATTATGTCTGTTGAGATGCGAACCTGATTTTGTCAATTGTCAACGGAACTATAAACAACTGTCATACACGTGGGAGGGTTAGCTGGCTATAAAACCAGGATTAACCCACCATTTTCCTCTGAACATGGCTGTACCAAGTCAGGAATATGAGCTTTACGTTCCGTTGGTTGATATAGTCAAACGTTTGATTTTGTCAGGTTTGATGGACTTCCCACTATTGAAATTTACCTTGGAGCTCGGTGTTTTTGGTAATACTATTTTTCTCCCACAGAAAACCATCTGTTTTTAAGTATGTAATTAATGTATATGAAGTGGGTTTTTTTTCAATATCAACCGTATCAATACGCAACCAATACAATCACTCGAGCAGAGCTCTCGGGATTATATTGTCGTCTCTGGTTGAAATTGGTGTGTATTAAAAATGCCATATAATATTTCTTGTCAACACTAACACGTTTATTTTATTCGACAGATTTATACATGAACACAACGGTTCAAAAGCATTTTAACGACGCCGGTTTTTACAAAGATCTTCGTGATAAGGAATCTTTTGGTCTGTTTAGTCGAATATATGTTGAGTTTTCTTGAATCGAATACTTTTTTTTACATATTAAGAATCTTGGCGGTATTAGCTTGCACTTAAATCGATAGAAGGACATATATACATTATCTTTTCATATTATTAAGATAAGCAGAGAAATGGAAAGTCGCAGGGCTAAAACCTGACAATTGTTTTCGTAATGACTCTTGACAGAATTTTACAGGAAGCGAGGCACATTCAGAGAAAATATTTAACGTCTTATGTATACATGTAACAATATCAACCTCTAAGCACTGGTGTATACTTCTTGGTCAGTACTAGAACGTATACTATACAAATGACACAGGACAACATGAATAGGTCGTCCTGCATCGTGTGTTTGTAGACCATTTCTGTTGCAATTATTTTGAGGTATAACCATAGAATGACTGGACTAATATAACAATGTGCAATGTCAAGTGTTGAATGGAAACAATTCTGCTTCGGAGGCCGATCAATGAAGTTAGGTTTTTGGACGGTCAAATCAGAAGTTAAATTGATATAAAAAAAATGGTATAATCCAAGAAAAAGAAAGGTTATCCTTTTATATGTGTTCTTTGTTTATTACCAAGGCTATTTTTACACGACTTATAGGCGGGGCCCTGTAAGGAAGTTAAAGCGATTCACGTTCAACATTGACAATAAATGTTTTGAGAACCTATCATTAACGAACACGAAAAGTTTGACATAATTACGAAAAAGGATAATAGAAAAGCAATACTTGTGTCTCGTCCGTTGCTATTCTGTCAAGAAAAAAATAATGTATGAAACTTGAATTCAATATAATATTTGTGCAGTGAGGATAAAGCCGTATAATGCGTGTCAGTTTGGATTTGTGACACCGAAGCTTGATACCTGTTCATTTCGTGTCGTTTGGTTGCTGTCTCCTTTTAATATTCATATAAACAGCGTTTTGAAGATATTACAAAATTATCATTTTACATTTATGTTTGAAATTGCACAGTTGAAACTTTTCATTGATTATACTTCATAAACAAACGTGTCTCCTCTTGGATTACTAATGTAATCCCTTTCGTCGTAGAACACATTCGGTTCTCACCCCCCCCCCCCCCCCCCCCCCCCCCAGAAAATCAATTGGTCGTCGTCCTCTTAGTAGTCAATATGCAAAATAATATATTAAAAATGCATGTATTTTGGATAGACATTTTATCACTTTTAATACATGTTTAATTTTATCCGTTTTTTGTCAATTCTTATTCTTCCGATTGATCGATGATTATTTTTAAGCGCTGAGCACTATGATTTGCCATTACAGCGCCTCATTTCCTAGTTGTTGTCCAAATTCCCTTCTTTGATCCCTGTTGACCTTCCGTGCATGTAATATTTACCACCTATGTCATATGTACAAATTTCTTTTCCATCAATTTCTTTTCGTTGTGGTAGTACGTCGTTTCCTCGTGTGTTCACTTGTTCATCACTTGTTATTCTTCACTTTGTTTATGTCGTCAAAACTTAGGATGAGCTCGATTATGCATTGCATACAAATCCAATTGCCATGATTTTTTTGGGAAAAGGATCTGTTTTAGTCGACTCCTTTTTGTAGTGTTTGCCATCCACAATTATCCCTTTTCGGGAAAGACTATAGTAGATACAGTGACACCTTAACAGCAAACATGATCAACACAATAAGATGTACAAACAATTTAAAATACGGAAATCAGCAGTTCACTCCTTTTTGAGTTAGTTGATTTTAAAACGATTTAAATTTTCTCCATTTTGTGATTGTTTGCTCAAATTATAAAAACAAAGATGACCAACAAGACAAAATCTCCAAATAATCCAAAACAAACGAAAGGCTAACAATAAAACGTAAAGTAACAAAAATACCGACCTCCAACGAAAATTCAATACAGAAAGTCCCTTATCAAATGGTAAAATCAAAAGCTCAAACACATTAAACGAATGGAAAACAATTGTCTTATTCCTGACTTGGTACAGGCATTTCCTTATGTAGAAAATGGTGGATTAAACCTGGTTTTATAGCTAGCTAAACCTCTCACTTATATGAAATTCGCATAAAATTCCATTATATTGACAACAATGTGTGAAGAAAATAAATAGACATAATAGGTAAAAAAAGGTAGCTTCTGCAAACTAGGTCAAACTTGATGAAGAAGGTGGATTACGTTGCCGCCTACAAAAAGGGTATGTAGGGTTGGGCATTAAACGGGCTATGCAACGGACGACCATTGGTCTTCTTAAAGAGTTGAACATTGCATGAACTCGTTCACGAACCGAGAGAGGCACGCGACATGGTTTTAAATCCCAATTCAGACCGGACGTGAGTGCGTATTTATACATCTCACATTGCCGAACGCCTCTGTTAAGTTTTTATTGCAGGATAGGTGAAGTCAATGTGAAATGATTTCTATATCCTGGTTAACTTTTTTCACTCCATGTTTTTGTGTGATATTAAATCCCTTTTAGGAATATGTCCATAGGGACAACTGGATTCTCCTAGGATTTTGATTAATAGCCTTAATCTGGTGATTTAGATTTATTGGATTTATAGCCTTAATCTGGTGATTTAGATTTGATGTCTTGATTTCAATAAATGTTTGCAATATTGATGAGATTAAAACACGTATATGCATACTAGATTTTAAAGAAATTTAATCTTTGTACGGAAAATAATGTAAGAGAATAGAAAACTGTTTGTTCATCCCTTATCTAACATAAAATGGTTTGATGGATCCTGTGAATAGCTACAAAAAAATAATGCACGCACGTTTGTACACACTATTCAAATGATTTAATAATATAACGATATCATAATTACAATTTTAAAGAAAACATACATGTTTTTATTTTCATTTCAGGAAGAATCGCCACAGATTAAAGAGTATAAATCCTTTAAAAGGCTTATTCCTCAGTACGTGTTTTCTTTTTATCATTTGTATAAATATTGTATTTGTGGATCTTTTAATTCAATCAAAAATCAAATTTCACGGTGTATATTCAGAACGCTTGCTTTCCGATTCAAACGACTTTAACGCTTGCTTTCCGATTAAAACGACTGTAACGCTTGCTTTCAGATTTTTGTTGAAGACGAAGCAGGAGACACGAGATGATCCTTCAATTGGGTGGTATTTGGCGTTCTCTCTTGGATCTCACGGAACAATAGAGCTATTTTACTTGATAAAAATATAATGCATGTCATTATGAAAGTGTTTAGTCAGGTCGTAAATGGTACCACAAATGCGACATTGTAAACGATTGAACACAATAATGAATTTCATTTGTACGAAACTGTTTAAAACATTGAAATTAAGCCAGTTTTCAAATCATTTATTGACTTTTCATTTATTATTACTTTTCCATATCTGAAAATTTATTTAATCTAGCCATATCTGCAAAAACTCTCAATCAGAATTTTTTTCCTTCTCCAGATCAAAATATTTCGTTCTCCAAAGTTGGGAATCAGGATATGTTTAAGAAAACAAACCATAACCCCCCCATCCCCCCCCTTGACCCCTTCTCAGATTTGAATTAGCGTTCTCTAATGTAATGATTTTCTACAATGAAACTTGTTTGGCCATACTATGCTGAACTTGCATCCTTAAAATCTTAAAGTAAGAGTTTCCTGAATCTCAAAGTAAGCGTTACAAATAGATTTTTAGAAAAACGGCGAATAAACCTGAAAAGCCCATTTTGTGGTCTTATATTTTGTATGAGCATGATATGTCAACCCTTATTTTCAAAACTATGTTGAGAAAGATTGATAATTGCGAATGAGATTGTTAAAATTTGGACATGAATTGCTGCAAAGTCTGTTTTTTAACACAACGCAGTTCTTGTGAAAACGAAATAACTTTCATTTATCATTCGAAGATACAATAAATTATGAACCTGGATACCTGGTTATTTGTTTTGTTCCGTCAACTTCAATTTCATTGAAGAAAATTGGTTATTCATTATTTTTTTAAGATTGTAGCAAATTAACTTTCCACCCTCGTTGTTATTTTCTTATGCAATATCGGAACGTACGCGTTTTCAGAATCGGAAAGCAAGCGTTACAGGCGATTGAATCGGAAAGCAAGCGTTCTGAATATACACCGTGAAATTGCTTTTTTTCATTATATTGCGTCTTAAAAATTTGAAGAAAAATATTTTCAGCTGTCTAAATAAAGACACAATTAAGATGCATATGTATCAAGACTTCATATGAATGATGAATCGTCGCGACAAAAGTTCGTTTTAGGCTTGATTTAAAGGTCTAGTTTAGGAGTACTACTGTCATTTTGGATCTCAAATGACATATTATTGATCGTTGCAGAATTCTACTATAAATGACAAATTTATTGTCGGAAAATAGGAAATCATTCGTACGAGCTTTAAAAACATGACGAAAAGCGAGACTCACCGATCTTTTCTCCTGTTTTGTAGCAAATAAATAAGTAAATAATAAGTACAAATAATATATATTAAGAATGTCCGGCGCAATGTGCATTTATTGTTTTTTGTCCTGTTATTTACATCCTCCTCTTTTTTTCAATTGACGTTTTTTTTATCTATGGAAAGGTATACACTACACTTCCAAGAATTTACTCAAACTTTTATTGAACTTTTCTACCCTCTTGTAAATCAGTAATAAACGGCTACATGATAAAATTGTAATGTTGTACTTTTAGTAAATTCAGTACTGTTGAATTTTATACTTATATTTGTACAGTGACTTATCTTTTATATTCAGTAGTACTTTTTTGCAGTACTGTAACAGTACTGATTTTTTGCATTTCTGTAACAGTTCTGTTTTTTTTCAATATTGTTTTAGCACTGATTTTTTTCAGCATTATTTCAGTACTGTTTCTAGACTGATTTTCTTAGTAGTGATTCAATACTTACTTTTGATTGCTGTTCCTTATTGATATTTCATCTTGTTGAAGTCAGTCTTTCCGTTAAGTCTTTTTATTTGTTAGTTTAATATCAACAACTATTTCCATAATGATAAATACAAAAAAGGAGATTTTGTATGATTGCCAATAAGTCAACTACACACTAGATAGACCATTAAAATGTTGATATTAAGTACTCTTTTGTTAATTCAGTTTCTTATATACCACTGTTTACATATTGGGTGTGGTAAAACAAAATAGCATCTGTAGGGTTATTGAAATTACACATTACATTGAAATTCCAGCGAGACTTAGGTACGACCAATGTCAATCTTTTTTGAAATTTGTCTGAATGAGGTTTGTCTAGGATTGATAATAGAATAGAGAATGGAAACGGGGAATTTGTTAAAGAGACAACAACTTGATCAAAGAGCAGAAACCGCTCCAAGACCACAAATGAGTCTTCAACGCAGTGAGAAAATCCCACGAAATGGACGCCACACTAAACTCCGAAACATACAAATGAACCAAAATTAAAAAAAAACCACAAAACTACGAAGGATAGATGTTGCTGACTTGGGACAGGTGCAAAAATGCTGAGGGGTTAAGCATGTTTGGAGAGATCTCAACCCTGCCCCTATACCTCAAGTCAATGTGGGATAAACAAACACACAGCAAATTGCACAGTAAAACTCAGTTCAAAAGAAGTCCGAGTCAGATGTTAGAATAGGTAACAGAAGAAACTAAGCAAAATGACAATGATAAACATTAATTAACTAAGGACTACTAGCAGTTACTGACATGCCAGCTCCAGACTTCAATTAAACTGATTGAAACATTATGTCCTCATCATATGAAAATTAACCACAATCTATGGAACGCCTTGGCTGTCTTATGTGGTATCTGATATTTAGCTGTCTTGTGTGGTATCTGATATTTATTGCCTTAGAGAATTGACCAATCCATTGAATGAGTTGCAATGCATGATGGACTACTAAGTACTTTCTCGAAAACACGTGTTTTTCAGTGACCTACAACTCACTTTTCTTCTTTTGTGTATACGTTTAATAAAGCATAAGTTGTATGTACAGATTAAAATATTAAACGGAGAGACGATGGACTGTAACACCTGATAATTTTTAGTTTATTACGTCAACAAAACCCTGTAACAGTGTTATAACCTATGTTAAGCACATACTTACAACTTCTCGTCCAATCAAATTGCTTGAATTTGCCTTCTAATTTTCATAATACATACTTTTTCCGTGTACTAAGTAACTACGCATGAATTACCACAAGGGTAAGATTTCATTGTATCGTAACCAAGATATTAAAACAAAAACTGACACTGGCTATTTTGAAATAAAATCTCTGTCCAAAATTAAATTGAAAAGTTTGTAATTAGTTTTCGCATTGATTTTTAATTAGCACATACTTACAACTTCTCGTTCAATCAAATTGCTTGAATTTGCCTTCTAATTTTCATAGTACATACATTTTCCGTGTACTAAATAACAGTACTACGCATGAATGACCACAAGGGTAAAATTTCATTGTATCGTAATCAAGATGTTAAAACAAAAATTGCCACTGGCTGTTTTGAAATAAAATGCTGTGTTCCAAATTAAATTAAATAGTTTGTAATTAGTTTTCACATTGATTTTTAAATATCCTGCTATTAAAATCTTTGGATCTAAAAAATGTTTTTGACGATTGCAAGTTTCTTTCATTTAAATAAAGAGTAACAAATATGGTTCTTTATACCTTTATTAGAGTACAACGCCATCTTAAAATTGTGATAATTTATCATCCATGCAATTACTTTGTACACAAAAAAAGTGTACTATGAAACCTTGTGAAGGGAAATTAAGGCAACTTGATCTATTTCGTCATGAATAGATTAATTGATTGATTGATTGATTATTGATTGCTTAATGTCCAGTGGCAAATATTTCATGCATGTTCAGGACGATGTCATGAATTGAAAAACCGTGATAATGTCTGAAGGGAATATGATATCTATATATATATATATATATAAAATGACTGAATAATAGCCAACGATAAATCTTACGGGGCGATGGATCATATAAATATGATACAGTACACTACAAAATATAATATATAACCAGTCTAAAAGGGTACAACATCACCAAAAAATGACAATAAACGAACAAATGTAACTATAAATATTTCGGATAACAGATATCCTTCATCAATATGAGCACGATGTAAAATGAATCAGATAAATCTATTCTGATTATTAAACTATAGCAATCTTGAATTCTATACAATAAAAAAAGTGAAACAGTTTCACCCGAACATCATATGTAGAGACGCTAATAAATTTTTAAAATTTCCAAAAAACGACTCAAAGACATGCCTGAAATGAAAATAGTAATTATAGATATGAACTGGCACAACTTTAAAATTCCAAAATGACGTCAGTTAAGATGTTATAACAACTACGTGTAAATACATTCTCAAAAGAACAGCACTGATCGATATAAGCTGGTAAAATATGACAAACAGAGGCTGCGTATTTATCATTCCAAATAAATAGCAGTTTTATAATGAAAAGAAAAAATAATAGTAAATTTGAGCTAAGGTTAAAAGTTGGACGTGGATGCGTACTTGTATATCCCTACCAAATGCCAATCACCCAAAATTATCCAAGATCTTTCCCAATCCTCCTGTCTTAGCTTTTCGGAGACCAGCAAGTCTGAAAGACTTATTTGTGAGAGCTGACGTCTCCTCTAATAAAAGCTGTTCAACTGCAGGATGGTGCAAGTCGTGTGGTAACAGACGATGTCTGACTTGCCAACAAATACTGAATACTCAAACATTTACTTGCCACTCCACTGGGTCTGTGTACACTATATTTTGTAATGTAACTTGCAAAACACAGAATGTTGTATACCTTCTTCAGTGTCGATGTGGCATGCAGTATATTGGCGAGACAGAACAGCCTTTCAACAAACGCATGAATGGTCATCGAAGTGACTACACCTGCAAGCCCGACCTCCCCGTAAGTCGTCATTTGAGATCACCTGGGCACGCCCAAGCTGATCTCAAAAACCTTACAATCACAATCATAGACCACAACGAGGGTTGGTCAAGGGCCGAAAGACTTGCTCGGGAAAGGTTTTGGATAAGAAAGCTAAGGACAGTTTCCCCAGAGGGCATAAATGAAAAAACATAGAATGAGTCACTCATTTTCCCTACCATCACTCATTTTCCTGACATCATTAGTTTCCAGTTACTCCGGCTTCCTTACTTGACTCTTACAGTTTTAAGGATTCTTTTGGAATTTTTGGAATTTTACTAGTTTAAATACCAGGGTTCTTTTCATTTGGTAGGGATATACAAGTACGCATCCACGTCCAACTTTTAACCTTAGCTCAAATTTACTATTATTTTTTCTTTTCATTATAAAACTGCTATTTATTTGGAATGATAAATACGCAGCCTCTGTTTGTCATATTTTACCAGCTTATATCGATCAGTGCTGTTCTTTTGAGAATGTATTTACACGTAGTTGTTATAACATCTTAACTGACGTCATTTTGGAATTTTAAAGTTGTGCCAGTTCATATCTATAATTACTATTTTCATTTCAGGCATGTCTTTGAGTCGTTTTTTGGAAATTTTAAAAATTTATTAGCGTCTCTACATATGATGTTCGGGTGAAACTGTTTCACTTTTTTTATTGTATAGAATTCAAGATTGCTATAGTTTAATAATCAGAATAGATTTATCTGATTCATTTTACATCGTGCTCATATTGATGAAGGATATCTGTTATCCGAAATATTTATAGTTACATTTGTTCGTTTATTGTCATTTTTTGGTGATGTTGTACCCTTTTAGACTGGTTATATATATATATATATATATATATTCTCATAAATCTTTTAGTTGTTACTTTGAAAAATACCACAAAACCTATAATCTTTGATCTATGGTTAGTTGCTTTTTAATGCCTATCAGCTAGACTGTCTATGGGCACATATATCTATATGTTTCAAATTTATTATAGCTTTAGTTTTACTATTAAATTGAATTTTTTTTTTTCAAAACATGTAAAGCTTTCACAGCAATTTAAAAATTTTGGTCAATTTATTTTGTCATCTTATCATGTAAAGAAGTATATTTAGTAAAATACCGCTTTATATTAATATACATACTTACACCAGGAGCTACCTTCTTTTTATTCTGGAGTCAAGGGCCTTTTGAAATCACATATTTGACTATGATACTAGTGCGTAGATTTACAAAACATTAAACTTCGTTAATGAACTGCGATTAACAAACACCTGTGATACAAGTATTTTGGCCAAAAATAAACTGATTAGACCAATTAAAAGATTACTTGAGTTGTAAATATGTGATAAATTGGATAGTCTATGAAATGGTATATACTGTGAAATTAAGTGCACGGGTCAAGCCCCTCGCTCTAAATTTCATAGTATATACCTTTTCATAGACTAACCGATACGTTACAATTAATCTGTTTAGTATGAGGCTTTTGGTAATTATTTCTACATGAATTTTGATAGTAAGTCTTTTCCGTATAAAGAATTTTAAGTTTTATTGAGGATTTGACATTCCCGCCAAAATGTTACAGAACAAACGAAAGCATGCAGACCAAAGAAACTCAAGCTAGGGTGATCTGGTAGGGGTGATCCGGCTCAGATCACCCCTGGTAGAACAAAGGAGCTGGGATGTAAGTTGACGTATACGCATCAAGGGGAATATGCTAAAATAATCATCCCTTTCGAATATACTTTTCGGTGTACTATTTTTGAAGAATAATGTGGATCAATGTCATATGTCGTACTACCCTTCAGTTGTAGACCCCTTTTTTCGTAAAACAACATCATCGCCAATCTAGAAAAAAAACTGTGTTTAATTGTTGTAGGTCCCCATGAAATAAAGATCTTTGATATACAGCATAGACGTAAGGATTATGCACCGTTTTAATGTTTCAATGCACTACAAACCAGTAAAAGTCTGAAATGGCCTATATCTGTACTCGATTGTACTGATTTTTACTCGACCAGTCTGAATTGGTCTGAATTTTACTCGACATTACTCGACCCTAGTCTTAACCATACTCGACCGTACTGATTTGTACTTGACCCTTATCTTTGCCAGAAAATAGTCTAAACTATTACTCGACCAGTCTGAAACAGTCTTAACCCATTCTCGACCTGTACTCAACCAATTTTTTCAGTCTTAACCATACTCGACCAAAGGTCTGAACAATACTCGACCAGTCTGAACCATACTTGACCAAAAAACCTATAATTTTTTTTAATTTTAGCTGTTAAAATTAATTTCTTTTTTTCTGACATGACAACAGCCACAATAAAATAAAGATATATATAAAAACATATTTTTACATCCTTACATGATTCTCAGATTTATCAAATAGAGATAGTTAAATTAAATTATCTTATTTAATAATTTAATTATATTAATTTTAAAGTTTTAGAGTTTTGTTAAAAAAAAGATTTTCTTTTAACTAAAAACCACACCTTTACTGAGGGCAATAAAACCGTATCAAGGTGCTTCTTGTTTGGCATGTGTTTTTTGTTTTTTTTTAAACTTAATTTTCCTAAATTCCTAAAGAAAAACTATATAGGTTTCATGGTTACATACAATAGTTATATAATTATCTTTTTAATGAGGTAACAACAGCCAAAAAATCACTGAAATTGTTTAACCTTATATTAGAAATATATCTGTTCTTATTATAATTTGGGATATATTATATATAATATATATCAAAAAGGGATAAAAAAAATTAAAGAAATAGATAAAATTTTTCTTCTGATTAGTGGTAAAGTATAAAGTAATACCTCCTGCTTGGGGCAAACTCATTAAAAAGATCACACCTTGTCAGAGAGTATTAATTTCTAATTAGCATTCATTAAAAATTGCAACATCCTGTAAAACTTAAATCGCAAGGCCTTTTGAATTCACTAGATAAGTAATACACGAGTTTAAGAAAAAAAGGGCTTTCTTTTTACCTGTAAAACACACATGTACCGAGGTAATTAAACCTTATTAAAGTGCTTCTTGTATGCCATGTCTTTAATTTTGACAAAAGGTATTTAAGTTTAATTGAAATAAAGTTTTTCTGCAACTTTGGAACACATTTCCTTTTTTAAATGGTTATCGAGGATTGCTATGAAAGTTCTATCATGATTATATTAAATTCTTGGTTTCACAAAACAAAGGTGTGATTTTTAAAATTTACTAAGTTGCTTTATATACTATTTTGAATATATTTTAATAAAAAAAATGTTCACTGCATTATTAACTAAACTCAACTGACACCATAAATCTATACAAGGCTTATGTAAATGGTGAAAATTGTCCAGTAACCATAAAATATATCTGAAACATTCAAAAAAATTTGAATAACATTGAAAATATTAGTCACAATTCAGTTTTGAGATTATTTGATCAGCTTGTTTTATTTTTATTTTAAAGGTGATATATATGCATGTATATAAGTGTTGATAAATATGGTGTTGAATTTATATTATGTTCATTGTGAAATTTTGGTTTCAATGCCATATTGAATACATTTTAAATTTCAAATTGTTGTTCAAATTTCTAGCCAGGGGAAATAGCTGTTAAAACAGTTCCTAAATTGATGAAATACAATAGATAGATACAAAAATTAGGTCTAGGTTGGTTAAGACTTAGTCGAGTATGGTTCAGACTAGGTTGAGTATGGTTCAGACTAGGTCGAGCATGGTTCAGACTAGGTCGAGCATGGTTCAGACGAAAATAAAACGGTTAAGTACTGGTCGAGTAAAGGTCGAGTACAAGTTCAGACTGTTAAGTATGGTTCAGACTACAGTCGAGTATTATCAAGTAAATTTCAGACCAATTCAGACTGATCGAGTAAAAATCAGTACAGTCGAGTACAAATATAGGCCATTTCAGACTTTTACAGGTTTGTGGTGATGCTAAATATAAACACATTTTATGTTTTAGAAATTTAAAAACTTATCTGGATTTTGCAGTGCACTTTTTTCCTTCCTCCGGAAGGTGCCAAAAATAAACAAAATTGTGAAAGAGGTTTGAGAACTTCCCCACAGGTAGTAATTGAAAATGGTACATTGAGTAATACTCTCAATCAGGGTAATTATTTGAGCATATTCCCCCAGATGCGTATACGTCAACGTATCTGATATTTTGGAAACGTTTTAAATTGACCGACCTCTATTATTAACAAGAGTATTGGTGTCGTCCACGCTGTTACGGGTTTGCCTCTATTATGGTACATGTATTATGAAAAAGCACAACATTAATATAATTTTCATCAATGTACATCTGGTATTGTACCAGATCCAGGATCAAGTTTACAAGTATAGACAACAATAGATCGTGTAAATTAAGTCATATTGAAAGTACGAGCATCCTTTGGAACTAGTAGGTCTGACATATTAAAACACACAAGTTTTTCTTCTTCTCAGTAAGTATTTAAAAAGTATACTATGGTCAGGAATATAGATATTTATGCATAAAAGTCAATCAGGATCGGTCAAGCCTATCTGATGGTATTAAGGAATTATATATATATTTAATGCATTCCAATAGAAATACAAGCCACACCAATCTATGAAAATAGTAAAAAATAAATAACCAAAGCGTACTTTTAAATATACATGTTCAACTATTATGGAAACATTGATTGAATGTGAACTAATATCCATAAAAAAAGATACTGAAAAAGACGGACTGCATCATTTACTTAAGAAGTGTAATATTGATGAAGACAAGCACTAAAAAGTAAGTACTGATTCGGTACGGAAAGAAATCAGTGCATGCTGGGACTATTATACTATGTTAGTATAATAGTTCCAGGTCCATGAAACACATTGAAAAAAACCTGTACTGTTACAGTACTGAAAAAATCAGTACTGTTACAGTACTGCAAAAATCAGTACTGATACAGTACTGAAAACATCAGTATTGTCACAGTACTGAATTTACCAAAAGTGCACCATTACAATTTTATCATGTAGCCGTTCAGTACTTATTTACAAGAGGGTAGAAAAGTACAAGAACTGTTTGGGTAAATTCTTGGTAGTGTTTGAAATTTAGAGCGAGGGGCTAAAACTAATTTTATAGTATATACCTTTCCATTGACTTTCCAATTTAGCACTTACACACCAGTTCTATTGTTATACTTCATAGTTTCTATTTCTGACACAAGTGTAAATTGAATAGATCTATTGTTACGAATAACAATGGATTTTGACCACAGGGTGTGACGAGCGGGGTTTCTGGAAACCCCTGCTTCTACATCCCGAAAACACAGTCCATTGTTATTCATAACAATAGAAATTGATTATTTTCTAAATAGAATGAACATAAGAAATCACTGATAGTGTTCACTACAAGTTGTTTCAAGATATTAAAAAAACACATTTTAAGAAATTCCAATAACGAAAAAAATATTAAGCATCTATTTTGAATAAAAAAAATCCTTTATATACTCCTTTGCTTGAAGGTAAAATTTTTGATCCCAGTCATATGTGTCCATTCTAAAGCATTGATCTGAAGAAAAAAAAAACTGGGATTCTAACTCCTTTCTTTCTTCTAAAAGCGTAACATATAAAATATATTTATGATTACCTTCATTTAACTGATACAGGTAAGTACTTTGGGTTATGATATTGCTTTTATCTTTAGTCTTTTCTACCAAATCCAACGCTGGACTCAAAATGTCGTCCGTCTTATACCCTTCCATATTGACAGCTGCATACAAGGAGCATGATGTATTTTTTTTTGTAATAAGAATGCACGAAACGGTCAACCTTGACCTGCTGATCCATATAAGCACATGGATTTAACGGGAATATGCAAAACAGCTACTTTGACATTTGTAAAATCTAATCACTTGTCAAAGTTTGAACGAAGATAGCCAAAGTAAGGTTACTAGTGGGGTTTCATGTAAAAAAAAAAAAATCTTATAAATCATGGTTTGATATTGTCAATAAATATGCTATCCGTACTTTTTCATTTAATAATCAATGTTAACAAATATAGGGTTTAGTATCGGGTATAAGTAAGTTATACACCTCGGGATACGGCGTGTATGGATAAGAAACCCCTCCGGCCTCCGACCGTCGGGGTCTCTTATCCAGACACACATATCCCTCGGTGTATAACTATTACATATTTACAGCTCGAGTAATCTTTTGATTGGTCTATTGATAGTTTATTTTGGCTGACTACTTGTTTCACATGTGTTTGTAAAACGGAGTTCATTAACTGAGTTTTATGGATTATACAACAACTGACGTCTTATATAAAACGCACAAACTATATAGTTTGCTAATTTTATATATAAATATATCAAGAGCACCATGTCTTTAGTTCTAGTGACTTTTTTTTTTATAAAGGAACCATTTACTGGAAATTCTATTAAAAGTTAAAAATATGTTTTTTCATTGTCTCATAAATCAATAAAATTCATGTTCAAGTTTTGTATTTCCGAAAAGGGTAAACTAAACATCTCTTAACTCCTTGTTAATTTTACAATTTAGTGAATAAAAGCTGTGTCATAGCCTTTGTTGTCTAGAAATATTTAAACGGATTTCCATTTCTATAACTGAGTTGTAATCACTGATAATCTTTCTACAGGTATAATTTAGTGTACCTAAAATAATAGTCTACCCCTAAATTTTGTTATAGACTGCTGTATAAAAAAAATGTATCTATTTGTTTTCTAATTTTGCATAAATTAATCTATAATTTAGCTGTTTATAATTTTGTCGAACATAATAATTAAATGATTTACAATTTTCGAAATTCCTAAAACTAATGTGCATTACATCCTTGTTTATCTTAACATTCATATTCCAACTAGCGTTGGATATCATTCAAACAAATGAAAAACTGTGTGAAATTTATTATTGCTATCAGAAAGATTTTGAACAGTTTTCAAATTATAGTAAATTTTGCCAACTATTCAAACAAACTTAAGTTTAAATCTGTGAACCTTGTACATTTTTTAATGTGAAAAATTGCATGCAATTTAAAATATTTTAAAAACAGAAATCCGGAGAGAATGATGAAATGAGGCCTAAAAAACTTAGTACAAAGAAAATAGCTGTTATCTCGGAATTCTTTTTAAAAAAATCAAACGAAACAAGAATGAAATGAAAACGATATTATACATTTACCTATTTTAATGAATTGCTTTTGTCGTCTTTTACTGAATCCCAATTTTGTATGCATACAGCTTATGATACAGAATTAAATATTTTTTCATTTTTTTTTTAAAGGAACACAGCATGAACTAGTCCAAAATAGACACAACACAAGCGCTATAGACATTGAAGATGACGACCTTTACTCAGAAATAAGGGAATCAATGATGGTTAGACCTGTGACAGTTTATGGAAGAAAACTTTCTATTAGATCGTCGTACATTGATTCTGATGATCCTGATGATCAGTATCACCGTATAGAGTTAGCGACGTCATTACCAAGACCAAACATAGATAAATTTACCAATGAGTACAAAGATTACACAGAACTTATTGAGGAGCCGTTTCTCGAACCGAAAAACAATATTTATGAACAACTTATTCTTGATGAATTAACAGAAACCCAAAAGAACAGTGACAATGCAACCTATGCAGAAGTCGTAGAGAAACCTCACAATGCATGTTCCCATCACAAGCATTTGAACACAAATGAACGTTCCAGCAAATTTGATTTCGTGTCTGAAGTTGATAACACAGAGGATAAAGGTGATACCTGCACTGAAAGAGAAATGACCGTAAATTGCATGCAAATGCCTGAGAACACATCTGAAATAACAGACAAAAAAGATTTCGTTACAGAAATCCAAATATCCAGAGACAATGCAACATATGCCAAAGTAGTAACGAATTATAACAATGAATATTCCAGTAAAATCCATTTTAACACAACTGGAATTCCCGACCAAGCAAATTTCGCTACAGGTACAGATAACACTGAGAAAATAAGTGAAAACAGCACTGAATCAAGAGTTCACACTACAGATAACAAAGGAGAAATGACCACAGAGAGTTAATCTGAAAAATAAGCAGTCATTTTACTACAATGTTTCGAAATGATACATGCCTGAACAAGGGCATCGTGTCTGAAATTGGCGTTTATAAATTTAATAGGTTTCATATGCAGATAAGTAGTAACTCATTGTCTTTGTATAACTGTTAATAAGACAGTCGGTATCCAGTTGCTATATCGTCAGTTTAAGGTTGCACTTCTGTAAATATAGACAATGCAATTTCCCATAGGAACTCCCTTTGCGGCTAAAATTGTGCCACTTTTACTATGAAGTTTCGTTAAAAATTATATCCTAGAACGGAAAGTTGATATGCACTACTTTTTTTTTCAAAGGTCTAAACATAGGGCTGTGTGGTATATTTTCAACATTTATATGCCCCGAACTTCTAAGAGTTTAAACTTGTACTAAAATTCTGTACTATCCCTACCTCCACTTTGGGTGTCCCTCAGAATTCAATTATCGCCGCTACCATCTGTTTTTATACTGGTAACATTCCCAAGTTATTTCTCTATGAGATGAAACATAGAGATCATATCTGGGAACCAGTACGTAAACAAAATTAAATATCTATGAATATTATATATCTCCCCAAAAGAGGCGTGGCTTGTGAAACAGCTGTATTTACAAAGTTCAACCTATAGAGGTAAAGCCGATTTCCCTGTATGTAATTCTTTCACAGGGTAAAAATCTGTAAGTTGTCAAATCCTACAACGGAAATTAAATATAAAACAGTCTATATCATTTCTTTGAAAAAAATTCTACAATTTCACATTTTTTTCATAAAATCCAAATGTATATTAACGCTACATGTTGTTGTTTTAACAAACAAAATCTAATTTAACATGCTTTGTAAATATTTGTTTTGGTGATAGTTGTTTAACGTCCAGCTGCAAATTAAATGCATATCCAGGACGAAAACATGATAGTGCGATATAAATATAAAACCTTTTTTTTTTACAGAAGACCGACAAGCTGAGACGGATTTTGAAGGTGCTAATTCAAAAAGCACCAGCTCACAGAAGATATGTCATCCTACCCGGACACATTATTCTGACTCCGGGTGGACTAGTCTTTGCTCTTACTTTTAAATTATGCATGCGAAGCGGAGTAGATGAAAAAAAAATTCGGTTTGATCCGGACATGGATCAAATCTACTACCTCCATTCCTCGAGACGAGCACACTATCACGAGTCCACCGATGCGGTATCTTTTTCATTAATGTGAAGGACGTCGCTAACCACTGTATCCGAATTTGAAGGTGCTAGTTCAAAAAGCACTAGCCTACAGGATTTTAGTAATCGGTTAAGAAATAAGTCGTGATATTGCTATAACCTAAAAGTACATATTTGGACCTATGATACAAAGAATTCAAGTAATGATTGAAAATCTTTTTGACAATTGACCTGGTGTGATATTAATCAAGGTGAAATTGACCTCTTTGCTACTAAGTAATCTTCAATAGAATAAATTGAGTTATGATGTTATTCTTAATTTCATAAAAATCATATTTTTTATAAAGCATTTTCGTAATTTTTTATTTGCGGTAACTATTATAGTAGAAAGATAGAAACTGCAATATCAAACATGATCTGCAAAGATGTTCAAATAATACGGCAACATCGTCAAAATTTGCAAATTTGTAAGTCAACTCCGTTAATTTACGAAATATTGCCCTTGAATTGCGATTGTTTACCAATTATGGTGGTTTTCGTTAATATCTTCAAAACTATGGTAGAAAAACTCAAATGAATGAAATTATCAATCGACTCCTTACAAGAGTTGTTGACCCTAAATCACAATTGTAATCATTTTTTTTTTTTGCTGATATAATTTATCTTGAATTTATAATAGATAAACAGGATATCAATTCAGCAAAATCTATCAACAGGATAATGTTTTGGCCAACAAAGTTTCTTTTGTCACAAATATATGATTAAGGTTATATGGATTTCCCCAATTTTGTATTTACCTTGAAGTTCAGTTTTTTTATTAATACTTTTTAATACACAGATTTTCCAAGATCACGTCACTATTAGACATTTTTAATCAGAATATTTCATACAAACGTTTTACTTATGTAAAACTGAAATGTGTCGAGATAATGAAAAAAAACAGACATTTTATCATCATTACTATCCATGCGTCAAGCATCCGAAAGTTAACATGTCCACGGCTCCATGTTGAAGGCTGTACTTTGACCTATACAGGTTTACTTTTACAAATTGTGACTTGGATGGAGAGTTGTCTAATTGGCACTCATACCACATCATCTTATATCTATGTAAAAAAAGTCATGAAATTCATATCTATTTCCTAATATTTAGCCAAACGCGATTTCAAAGAAAAACTCTTCCCGGAAAACATCGATAAAACATAATTGGCAATAGGATGGTACAATATCTTTAACAATAAAACTGATTTGTTTGATTAAGTATAAACAATTCAAATATTCTTTCCGGTAAACATTGATATTGACCCAAATATATATCAAACGGATGTATGTGAACCTGTTCAATTAAAAAATCTCTGGCAACATCGTGCATGTTAATCGAAATGGTCTATATTATATGTATTTTTTTGTGATTTATGATTCATATCTTGACGTTTTGTACTGAACATATGAATTACATATTCTCATAACTGTTTTTTTTTTTACCAAAACTTGATCATATCAGTGATACATTTCTTTAATAAGAATTATATTACGAAGTGAAATATCAAAATTGATGTACTGTTACCAGTCCTCCTGGTATCTTTAGAGTTAAATGTAAGGGGACAGAACATGGAAGGATTTATAAACACGGAGGCTTGGTACACTTGAAAAAACAAACAAAATCCGTCATGGCTGTTCCAAGCAAATAGACATCACTCGATTTTTTCTTTAACACCGAGCCAAATGTTCTTAACAGATATTTAGACACCATTACCATCGGTTGTTTCAGTTGTTTCGGTGTTGCAAGTTGAGATAGAAAAAAAATAAAATTTATTTAATGATTTTTAGCTAAAAGTGTACAAAGTGAATACAGATCTACAGAAAGCACAATGAAATGTGGATAAGTTAAATAGTAAACGAAAACTTTTAAATGTTTTCAACTGTTTTTTTTTATTACATTATCATGATATTTCTACTTTTGTTTTACTTTGTAACATGTATTAAGTCATTATGAAGTCCGATTAGAGATTGACAAATAAATTATTATACTTAGTAGTAAATACAAGTAAATTGTATGTGTAATATAATCGATAGCAATCATGCTGAATCAGCCAACCGTGATGATATCGATATCAGTCACGGTTGCAAAGGTTTTATCAAACCCCTAATCTGTATGACGTCATGTAATCGATATCAGTCGCGGTTACAAGGGCTTTATCAAACCCCCTATTTATGTTGTGTCATGTCTCGTGAAAAAAAAAAACCATCTATATTATTTGTACTTGAGGTACATGATGTATATAATAAAGCGTATATGATATGGCATTTTCTACATCACCTCTGTATCAACCCGAGACACCAATATAATCCCAAGAGTTAAATCATAACCATAAAATTTTAATGAAACCATCTAACATACGGTTAAATCATGTACCATTCAAAAGAATATCAACTAAACTATATTTTATGTCCGGTCATTAAATATTTGTACTGTGCAATTTCCGTCAAATTAAGAAAATAAGTCAGGGACGGACATTTTCTCATTTTTCAAGATATTAGTATGTTTGAAAATTCTGTCTTCTGTTTAATAAAATAACGTTTGGATTAACTGTCACTTATCAAATGCACTTTAAAATATTAATGACGCATTTTTAATAAAAAGCGCCCTATTAGAAAAATTCTAGAGAAAATAATGAAAATTGTGAAAAGCGAAATTCAAATATTATACACCAAGATCAAATGAAATCCTTTATTGTGTGCGAAGGAAGTTTTTGACATCATCAATAGGGATCATTCGTAATATTTCTTCCTGTAGACGTCGCTGGTGTTCCATAAGTGGTTGTCGGAAACGTTTTAATCACTTGGACGCTTGAATCGCATTACGTTGCACATGTTTACATTAGTAACCACAAACGACACTCGCTAATTTCACCCAACTAAGCTTTAAAATTGTTGTGTCCCCGGCTGCAATTATTCTGAAGGGGGACCACAGATTCCAAAAAGACCATGAAATTCTTTTGAAATGGAGAGAAGGCATCAAGAGAGTTGATCCACCCATCAAAAATATCTAGGGAAAGCCGGCGAAAAATTCGACCAAGTTTGCCATAAGTTAGCATAACCAGCTGATAACCATGTCATGCCAGGAGATTATATAACAACAGGATTAGGTTATTATGTATTTATATTTTTCTTATATTTAGTGCATTATTAATCCTCTTTGTTTTATTTTTTCTCGATTAAACAGCCCAATAATTTGACAGGTTATTATTTATTAAAATAGGGGGGATGACACAGGGATGTATTTTATTCTTCAAATATACCCTCACACTTTGTAAGTTTTTTCCTAGTCTTCACATTTTTTCACCCTGTTTCCTTTGTTTGCATTGTAAATAAGAAATAATAATTATGTTGTGCACTTAATTATAGCAAGTGAAATATATTTCCCTGACAAAACAATGCATGAATTAAGAGAACTACATGTATTGGGAAATATGACAATCCCTATATTGTATTCTAAAAAAAACCATGGTACACATGAGCATAATTTTTTTATTTGTTTGTCGCAATAGTCTGTCGAGAATTTTCTAAGGACTTTACATTAAACTTATAGCAAAAGCTGTCAGAACATTTTTTTTTAATTCTTCAAAGTTGGAAATCAAGAGTATTTTTGTGAGAAAAAAAACATCACACACATCCCCGCATTAAACGCTTGTCCTTTATGAATGATAAGAAAAATTTCTGAACCTGCAGTTTATTAAATAACATGATGCTTTGTGGTTTCCTGTTGTAATATTTCAGAAGCCATCATGGATAACAGACTTTTTACCCAACCATGAAGTGATGGATGGGATACATCTTTATGTTTGAAATGAATTCATGGTTAAAATCCAAGTGGCTGCAAGTGCTATGATCAATACTTTTGTCAGAACCAGATGTAAAAAAAAAATTGACAAAGGTGACAACAAATAGCAAATAGTGGAATTATGGAACAGGATTTATTTACTAGCCAAGACAGTTCCTTGTATTAACACACAAACTTTTCTGAAAGGGAAATTCCAACTAGATCAGAAGAAAGTAGTTTGTGATAGAAAAGTGTCATCCAACCGAATTCACATTAAAAGAGTCCTTGTATTGTCTGAAAGTTACACAAGGGTAAAACTTAATGCCCCTCCTCCGCTGTGGCAGGGGAATAAAAAATCTGAAACATGTAATTCCACGTGGAAACTTCTAATTCAACTTGGTTCCAGAATAATCTATGTTTGCTGTGTTTTTTCTAATTTCATAAAAATACATTGTAAATAATTATGCATAAAAGATGAAATGGATTTACATGCAATTCATTTTATTATTTGTTCTAATGTGGTGCTGTTTCACCACTGCTTTCCCAGTTAGCACCAAAAAAAATAGAAAAATGTTGGGGAAAAAAATTGTAGAAAAATATCAAAATCATGCAAAAATGTATGGTGTTAAAAATATTTTCAAAACATTTTCATGATACTTTTAAAACATCATTAAAATGTTACTAAACTTTGACGACAATGTTTGTAAAATGTCTTATAAATGATTTGAATGTGTTTGTTAATCAAATATCCCTGAAACATTTTAAAAACATATAAAAATTTATTTCTGCAGGATAAAATGTTTTGAAAAAGTTCAAAAAATATTTTTTAACAAAATGTTTAAATAATCTTCATATTCTCAAAAAATCATTAAAAAAATCATTTAAATGTTATACGAAATATAATTATAAAGATGTTTTCTAACATAATCTTTCAAGTCTTTTTATAAAATATTCAGAAACATAAAAACAATGTTTAATATCAGAGACAGATTTAGGAGTGGGGTGCCTGGGTCCCCCTTTATGGCCCTTATGGAGCTACATTTATGGTTAATCCAGATTTTTTTATTACTCTCAAAACTTTGTCTAGTTTAGGGCCTGATGACCCCTTTTTATGCCCCCGCAACTGAAAGTTGGGGGGGGGGGGGGATATTATTTTACCCCTGTCTATCCTTCTGTCTGTCTGTCCGTCCGTCCCGTTATGGGTATATAGTTATTCAGCACAACTTCTCCTACAGTTAGAATCCTAGGAAGTTTTCACTTTGTTGTCTGTTTGTACATATATTGAAGGTGTGCATGTGGTCAGGGTTTTGATTTTTATTAATATTTGCTCTTTTGGGAGATAGTTGAACTTTGTCATTTTTGGGGTATAAGCGGTTAAATGTTATAGTTATTTTAAAATAACACTTTGCATCTACGGGGGCATCAATTGTGTCTCCCAGACACAATAATATCTCAAAGAAAGTCCTACATTGACTTTGTTTTAATACAGTTACTTCAGAGTGGAGTGGGGGGGGGGGGGGGGCATCACTTTATCTAGATTCAAAATCCTGCATCCACATTTGAGAAAACAACTGCCGTCATACTGATCTTTACCCCACATCTCCTTTTACATTTGTCTGCATGCTGTTTATGCCAACTTAATCTACATATATTTTGGCTATTTTTGTCGGGTTGATGTCTCATTGACAAACCCCAATATTTCCTGTCTTAGATATCAATTTTATTGAATAGTCAATTTTTTTGTATTTTGCACTGAACACATATGAAAAAGAAGATGTGGTATGATTGCCAATGAGACAACTCTCCACAAGAGACCAAATGACACAGAAATAATTACAACTATAGGTCACCGTACAGCCTTCAACAATGAGCAAAGCCCATACCGCATAATTTGTTTCACTTACATAGAGGTATTAATTTTTTCAGATTATAAATATCCTCATGCATTTCATTTGGTCCAGCATTGAACAAATTTTTTCTTAGAAGTGTTTTTTTTATCTTTTGTTTGATCATGTGTAGCATCTGTCATTTTCTGTCTGAACAGCTTTTCGATTGTGTCTTTGCTGTCTTGGTCAACAATACACAAGATAACAACAATAAGAAATGCAAAAAAATTATTTAATTTTGTCATTTCACTGTTCTTTCTCAATTTTTCTTTTGTTCCATTCTTTTTATTTCTCTTGACTTCTGCTGGCTTCTGCAAAGAAAATGTTAACAAATTAGTCCTGTTGTTTAGTGAGTAAACTAGTAGAGATAATTTAAATTTCATCAAATTACACAAGAAAATTTTATTTTAATCCAGTCTGGTTTCATAAAATTTTATATTGAAAAGCGACATCTAATCAGTGTGGCTGGATTCGGAAGGAATATGTATAGCTATTAGATATACACGTACATCTGTGGAGTTTCAGGTGTATTATTATCATATGAGTCTGTAACGGTAGAGTTCACCAGTACTAAAATAAAACTGTACAGTACCATTTTCCCAACTGAGATAACTTAAGGACCTGTAACCTTTACTTGGTCTTACAAAAAATCAACTCTCTTAATGGTAATTGTATATTATAACACAAATACATTTTTGTGAGATAGATTGAGGCTATAAAAGGATAAATACCTTCACACAATCTGCTCCTCCAGAATGTTTTGAATCTAGGCTTATAAATTTTGGCTCTTCTAATTGATTCTACAAAAGATAAGTCAAAATATTAAATAAAATACAGTCAAGAAAAAATCACATTGTACTAGTCAGCTACAAAGGTCACAACATTCAAAAATGAAAGAAAATTCAAACAAGAAAACTAATGGCTTGATTTTAAATTATAAAATAAGACAATAAAAAAACAAATATATATGTATATATATCAGAAATTAACCAACTATAATTACTAAATTAAAGGCTCCTGACTAGGATTGACACATTAACAATTATCTATACTTACAAAAAATGTATCTGGCCTGGCCTGAAGGGCTAGCGATTAATCACAGGCACTTGTCTCAGAAAAAAAAGGCCTATATACCTTAATATAACACGTGTTATATAAAGGTATATAGGAAATTTTTTTCTGAGACAAGTGCCTGTGCGTTTAATCATGAAAACTGTATAATGAATATATTGTCTTTCATGGTTACAAATATCTACCAGTAGAAAATGTCTGCAATATTTCACTATTTTAAATTACTTTACTAACTAATACACTGTTGATGACGCTGAAAACAGCATACCTAATATATGCTATGTCTTGCTTTTGGACTCTGTCAAGGCAAGACAAAAAGGAAAGAAATCAATGATTCAAGTTCAAATATATTGATTGATTGTTGGAATCTTAATGTCCTGTGACAAATATTTAATGCATGTTCCAGCCTAAGTTTAATTAAACAAGCTAAGGAATGGTTTAAATTTTTTTAAAACATGTACATGATGTAGGTAAAGATTTTTTAAAGTACTATTACACATGATAGATTAAAATGTTAGGATTACAAAGGAGGTTTCTGCTTGCCATGAAATATTTGAAAACAAGATATCAAGTGGATTTAATGGTATAACTAATGAAATTTTGAAAAATTCTTGTATGCTGAATGTTGGACATGATATGTATATAAAATTATGAAACACTACTTTTTTTCTTAAAATTTACTAAAATTTTCTCTCTAGCAAGAAGTTCTTATTGGAGAGAAAATTTATTTAACCCATATTCAAAGGAAGATGTTTTAATAGCCCTTCAAACAACAGAGGTATAACCCTTTTTACTAGTTTAGGAACATTTTTTTCTATAGTATAATAGTTTAGAAAACTATTAAGAATCTTATAAGATTATCTGCCAAGAACAGATAGGATTCAAGAAAGGAGGTAGAACTATAGGGACCACATTTCTAAGTTTAAAAAATATTTAGTTGGGTTAGTTTTCATAATTATTTTCTAATCAATTTTGCAGAATTTGAAATTATTCCATATTTAAATAATTCCTTCAGTTGTTTGAACTTGAATTGCAAATAAAACTTCATTATAGATGTACATATCTTTTAAAATTTTCAAAAATGGCCCCATCATGTTGTATGTAAAAAGTTTGCAGAGAAGGGCCTTTATATTTTTTTTACAGTGTCTTTTTTTTTTTAGGTTGATGAAGCTGAGACATATCAAAAGATTTAAAGATTAAAAATGTAGAATCATGTCTTGTTTAAAAGTGGTATTGGGAGGATTTAATACTTTCCTTGTGTAATTGTCCCATATTCAAAAGTAATAAATTGTTTATATATTACTTGGACTATTATACTATTAGTATATAATAGTCCCAGTATATAACAAGTTAAATTTAATTTTCCCTTGCCCAGTCTGCATGGTCTGTATCACATTTCATGGCCAACAGATAATATCTGTATTATAAGAACCCCTATTTTTAATTATTAATATACAAAATCATTTAAATGTATCCTAGAAAGTATAATTATACATTCATGACTATTTATTTGTTCAGTGGGTTTTTTTTTGTTTTTTTTTTCTAACTTGGGGTACATGTATTTGTCACTTGGTATTTCACACTAAATATTTCATATAAAATTGCATTTCAAAAGATTATTTAGGGGACATTTCTGATTTGATTTTATGCAACTTGGTACCAACAGCAGAATAATTATTTGTTTATTTTCATTTTCTTCTGAGATAAACATAAATATTATTGTCTATTATAAACAATCTTGCTATATAATTATATTTCAACCAAGGATTTGTATAGTGTTGTATCACTATACAAATCCTTGTTTCAACCAAATTAAATTGTAAAAAATAGTATATGTGTTCACATCAGGAGAAAATAAAAACAACTGATGACAGAGCTATGACATAACAAACAAATACTCTTTATATACAATTCAGCGTTTTTCAACACATTATTTGTAAAAATACAACCATGAATGCCTCCAATAAACGTGTTTTTATATGAAATATATAACCCAAAAATGTAGGTGGCGAAATATTTTTGGCCATGTACTGTAGCGGCGTTTCCGCTTATAATAGAAGAAATCTCAATAGTTTTTAAATACATCGTTTACCTTTCTATAAGATCTATATTTCTATCTCTTGTGACAGCTCCACGTAACGTTAGTTCTGGAACAGACCAGGTGATGTAATCATCGGATGCCATTGTTTACGTTGTAAATACAGATGCAAGCGTTTTACGTGATTGAAGCGTTCAAGTAACCACTTATGGAACCGCAGCGCCGCCACGCGTGAAAAGTCGTGAATGATTCCTATTGACCACAAATACGCTTACTGTTAATTTAACAGTCAATCATAATAGGAAATACTGTAGCCCAATATACCACCATCTGCAAAAAGACAGCTTTATTTAGATGTTCTGCGTTCGAAATTTGACTGTAGTAAATATTGGGTTATTCTTGATCTTTACCTTTTTTTCCGTATTGTAACTAAAACAACACCTCCTTCTAAAGGTAACTTTTCTGATACTGTTTGTCCCGTGGATTTCATATTTTGGAGGATCGTTTCCAATCAAATTTTATAAAACAAAAAAAAAACAAGGGGATGTGATATGATTGCCTATGAGACAACTATCTACAAGAGACAAAATGATATGGATGTAAGCAACTATAGGCCAATGGACGGCTTTCAACAATGAGCAAAAATCCATAACGCATATTAGTTCAGATTAGAGGCTCTCAAGAGTTGATGTCGCCTACATAGGTATATGTTTTTCTTCTACAATGAATACTCTCCAATACTGAAGACTATAATGTAGTTCAAGAAAAAAATCTATTTTTTGTTGATTTTTTTTTTAGTTTATATTTTCTTCTTTAGTTCATGTCCAAAACACAGAAAAGGGTAACACATTGTTATCTAAAGGCAATAACTCCTATAAAATGTCAATTAACGAAATTCATGTCTGGGCAAAGTAAGCTAAAAAATATACGAGATGAGAACATGTAAATCCTTTTAAACGGGGTAATCAACGACCTGATTTATGACATAACAATAAATGAAAACAAATTTGACAGTATCTATCGACAACCACTGTCTTACGTGCTACTGGCTTGGAACAGGCACAGAAAGAATGTGGCATGGTTAAATAATATTTATGAGCTCTTAAACCTGCCCTCATCCCGGGACACTCATATAAATGCTCAACATAAGAACAAACAAAATCATGTAGTTGGAAAGGACACGACTTTCAAGATTGGGACGAAACACACACACAATACAAAACTAACAAACATACATAAATAAGACACCAATAAGACATAAATAAGACATCATTGATCTAAGAGTACCAGACAGCTAGTTCAAAGCCAGTTACAACTTATAACTGTTTCGGTACTTATACATTCCTCGGATTTCAAATGTTTGACTTTGAGCGTTCCTAATGAATGTAAATCCAGAAACGCGCTTCGGACGCATGAAATTATTAAACGTGATTTTTTCAATTATTATAAATGAATCATGTAAAATATCAACAAATCTGCATTCAAAGGATTAAGCGTGAAGACTTTTACATAGAACATAATGCATTGTATCATTTACTGTTACCAATCATTACATTTACCATGTAAAGACCTACATTGATATATATAATGTCTTAAGGGTATTGATAGCTTTTATTGAAGGGCGTCTGTTCCTTGAAAGTATACCCAATAACAATATATTTTATAGGCGAGCAAACCTTGTCCTCTCACTAAATAATTCAAAGTTTGGTGACTATGTTGAGTGCATCTATACCATCGAACTTGAAATTAAGGATACAACAAATACAATTAAGTCTGTCCCATATCTTGACTTACATCTGTACATTGACAACGAGGGTCAGTTGAGAACAAAACTTCACGACAAAAGATATTTCAGCTTCTCAACTGCGAACTTTCCAGCATTCAAGCTGCGCCGGCATATGTAGTATTATCTCCGAGTTGAAACGATATTCCAGAGCTTGAATTTCCTATAATAATTTTTTTGATAGAGGGTTGCTACTCATAAAGACAAATAAAAGCATGAGTTCAAAGTGGTGAAGTTGAAATCATCCCTTCGAAAAATTCACGGACTCCATCACGAGTTGGTTGATCGTTATGAAATATCTGTTTCACAGATGACAAAATTTTTCTCTAATGTGACCTACCGAATTAAAGTTATCACCGAGTTTGTACTTACATTAGCAACTCGACAGGTGCCACTAGTGCAGCAGGATCAGGACCCTTCCGAAGCGCATAAGATCACTCCCGGTTTTTGGTGGGGTTCTTGTTGCTCAGTCTTGAGTTTTCTATGCTGTGTTTTGTGTACTGTTGTATGTCTTTTTTCTTTTTTTTCGCCATAGCATTGTCACTTTATTTTCGACAAAGGCGCTTGAATGTCCCTTTTGTATCTTTCACTTTTCATTTTTAACCATTACTGACTGAGGAAACACTCTAGTCATACTTGTACCACAACTCCGTTTGTAAAAAAATATGACCAAGAAATTTTGCAGCTTAATCAATTTGGGGTAAATTAAGAACACATGTTTCCGACGTTAGGGACGCACTATAGGACAGGTCCTGGCTTGGTGAAAAGGACAAAAGTTTGAGATAAAAAACAACATACATTTGTGACGTCTATGAAGCATTAAAGGAAGGACATATTTTTGATAAAAAAAGACTAAGATTTAAGGCTGTATTGCTACTTGACTCTTTTTGATATGGGATTACATTTTAAACATGTTTTGCAAACAAATATACAAAAAAGAGCAAAATTTTAGTGTCATCCTCAATATTTTTTTAGTAATACAGCAATGTCTTATGTGTCATATATATAGACTAATACAGCACCAAAAGGTTTAAAGCTTTTCAAATATTTCTCTTAAAGTACTTTCATACAAATCTTCATCTTTTGACTTCTTGTACTTACAATAATCAAGATGAATTTCAAAGTCTTTTTTATATAGTTTACATTGTTCATAAGCACAAACAATTTTTACTTTAGGAAAATCATTTAAAGCTTTAAGTGCAAAGTTTACACTGCTTTCGGATAATCCATATCTTTTAAGTTTTCCTGGTAGAAATTTTTTTGACATGTAGAAAAATATCATGCCACACTTGTCCATAACATCTGTGAAACTAATCTTATTATTGTAATTGCACCACACGAAAACGTCTTCAAAAAAATTAATTTTAATGTGATTATAACCCCATTCGTCTGCTAGCGTTTGCAGATGATCCTTGAAACTTTGTAAACTCTCTACACTATCCGTATTTTCCATATTGTTTGTTTCTTTCAAACTTATATTGTCTTCTACGTGTAACACAACAATATCTGTAAATAAAAAGGTACATATATTAAATATAATTATGTATTTATTCCTGTTACGATACTTATTCCAGGAACGCTTGCCGAGCGGATGGATATTGGTGTTAACTATTTTGTTTATTTCATTGATAATTAGTAACGGAATTTTAGTAGGAAAACAGATAAAAGATTAAGAAACTAAATAAATGATACAATTTAATTTAGAAAAAAACTCTTATAATTAAACCATATACAAAAAGTCAGAAACTCTTTTGAACAGACACATATATTATAACAGAAGTAATTTTATTTGAAACCCATTTTAAACTGTTATGCATTTTTAAGGTTCATAGCATAATACACTCTTGAGTACTAATTGTATTTCTAAATGGGATATACCTGTATTCTTCATTGCCTTAAGATATCGTTTACTCTTACTGTACTCATCTGATGTTCTATCAACATCCTGTGGTAGATTAAGTGTTTCACAAACTGATATTTTCCCTTTTCTTGCATCAATATCATCGGATTTCTCTGGTTTGGGAGATTGTGAGTCTGAAATTATTACAGACAACTCGAAAAACATGCTTTATATGATACAATTTCGTATGACATTAAAACAAATACATGTATAAATATAAATGTCAATTATTGGAAGTTCTATAATAAACAGGATCGTGCGTTTACTTGTTGAGAAGTCACTGTTAACATGGTTCGAAAAGAAATCGAGGCTGAGTGTTCCGTGGAAATCTGTTTTAGCCTGCGATTGCTGGTGTCATTATTAAAGTGTAATGTAGACTGAAAATAAAACTAAATCGTTTTATCGTTATATTACGACAAAAAAAAAAAATAAAACCTTTTCTTTGGATGCTATTTTTCATCACGAAGAAGCCTCTGTCAAAGTTTCGTACATTCCATTAAGTTTTTAAAAGCTGTTGTCGTCTTAATATTTAGACTGTATATACAGTTTACTGCAAAAAACTAAGGTCATTTGTCAGTAAAAGAGGGACGAAAGATACCAGAGGGACAGTCAAACTCATAGATCGAAAACAAACTGACAACGCCATGGCCAAAAATAAAAAGACAAACAGACAAATAATAGTACAGATGACACAACATAGAAAACTAAAGACTAAGCAACACGAACCCTACCAAAAACTGGGGGTGATCTCAGGTGCTCCGGAAGGGTAAGCAGATCCTGCTCCACATATGGCACCCGTCGTGGTGATTATGTTATTACAAATCCGGTAAATAGTCTAATTCGGTAGGTCACATTAGTGAAAAGGGAAGGGTATTGTAGTTACGACATAAGGAACATATCCGATATCATCTGTGAAACGGTTATTCCATAACGGTCAACCAACTCGTGATGGCGTCCGTAAAATTTACGAAGGGATAATTTCAACTTCACCATTTGGAACTCTTGGTTTAATAGCTTCCTTGTGAGCAGCAATCCTCTATCAAGGAAATAATGATAGGAAATATCGACGCCGACGCCCATTACATTGTTTCAAGAATTCTGATAGCGCATCGATCATGACAAGTTCCTAACACAAAGCAAGAACACTGATTCAGACATGACAGAAAAAAGCTGTTGAAAACTCATATTTGCAAGCAGTTTTCTATGTCCAATGATCAAAACGTCTTCAAAAATTTGCAATCATCATCAACGTAGTATTCTTCCATGAACAATGCATGTGTTATACCTTCTAGAAGTTGTGAATAATGCCAAGCTAATTTTAACTAAACGCCAACAGGCTTATCGGTCTTTATCAATATATATAATGCGAAGGGGTAACTCAGTGACCCGAACTTTTTAATTACAATTTTCATCACTTATTTCAAATGCAACACACCTTCAAGAAGTGATGAATATTCACGGCAAATTTTATTATCCACCTCCATGTGAGTTTAAAGATAGAAGGAAAAATCTAAGTCTGGACATATGCATAGGAATGGCCAAGTTGAAGTATAGTTAAACTAACTGTATTCTTTCGAATACGCGACGTACCTTCTAAAAGGGTTACATACTAATGCTAAGTTTCCTAATCGAACTAAAAGAGATTTAAAAATAGATAACTAGATTTAGATTAACTTGGTTGTATTATTGATTTGGAAATAAAATGCTCCGCTAGGCGCAAGCTTGATACGACCGCAGAGGTCGAAACCATGAACAGTTGAGGCAAGTATGGACACAACATTTAAGCTTAAAACAGTTCTGAATTTGGATTGTGATTGAATATTTGACACAGCATAGGTTTGTGACACAAAATAAATGTGGTCAAAGAACTGAAACATTTGAAATTGGACATCTACCTATTATGGTCCAATATCCAAAATTTAAGTACATGGTAAGAATCAGCATATCAAAGAACCCCAAGAATTCCATTTTTTATGAAATCAAACAAAAGTTTGATTTAGGACCCTTTGAATCTCAATGTTGACCAATTTGATAAAGGAGCCTAAAATCCAAAAACTAAATACATGGATAGATTCAGCATTTCAAAGAACCCCATAAATTTAATATTTGTTGAAATTAAACAAAGTTTAATTTTGGACCAACTTGAAACTAGGCCCAAAAAATCCAAAACTTAAATAAAGGATTAGATTCAGCATTTCAAAGAACCCTAAATATATTCAATTTATGTTGAATCAATCACAGTTTAATTTTAGACCCCGATTTGGATCAACTTGAAAACTGGACCCAAAATCAAAAATCTAAATACATGTTTATTAATAGACAATATAAGCTTAGTTTTTAAAAGAGTTCGCTTCATCATAAAAAAATAATATTAAAATTAGTTCATACAGAATAACAAACAAACAACAAAATTCTTCAAAACAATTTACCAAAGAAAAGGAAAAAAAAAATTCAAAAATATAATTTTATCATTGATTCAATTGTCTTTAAAAAATCTATAAAACTTATCAGTAATTATCTTAAAAATATCGAATAATGAACAGTAAATTTCAAACTATATTTATACTGTCCTATAGAGCTTATCATCAACACCACTTAGGAATCACAAAATTTTCAAATAAATCTGTCAGTCCAATTAAATTATGTTATTGATAATTACCACATGTTTGTTATCTGATAATAGGTGAACATTATTTAAAAACACTTAGTGTAATCAAACTTTATATATATAATTAATAGTTCCCAATATTTTTTTCTTTCCTTTGTCACAAACTTATATCTGCAACTTATCTATCAATGTCAACAACTTTATCTACACAATGTATTGTAATGAAATATATCCTTTAATATAAATAGATTATTATAATAAATAAATGGGGAATGTGTCCATGAAATTTATACTTGATCTGAGTTTTGTGGTAATAAGCATTGTTTATACGTTTCATAACATTTAATTGAGGCAAACTTAAGTTAGAGAACAGAAACGAACATTTAAGCATTTTTTCTATTTGTAAAGGTGCATAACTCCAAAACGGTAAAAGTGATGCCACCAAAATTCAAACTTCATCTGTGTTTTGTCAAAAATAAGCATTGTGTATAAGTTTCATAATATTTGGTTGAGGCAAACTAAAGTTAGAGAACGAAAAACGAAAAATTGAGCATTTTTTCCATTTGTAAAGGGACATAACTCTAGAACGGTGAAAGTGATGCCACCAAAATTCAACATTGATCTGTGTTTTGTGGTAATGAACATTGTGTTTGAGTTTCATAACATTTGGTGGAGGCAAACTAAAGTTAGAGAACGGAAACCAATTATGGGACGTACGGATGTACAGACAAACAAGGGTAAAACTTAATGCCCCCTCCGCTACGGCGGGGGCATAAAACTAACCTTTTTTTATTATTATTAAAATTTAACATAACATAATGTATGGCACAATTGTATTTAAAAACGTCACTTACATACAACTCCCACTTCAACGGATGACAAAGGTTTTTTTTAATTTTCAACCATAAAAAATATTCCAACATGTTTACAATCTTTAAAAAGAACACAATGCATACACAATTATCACCGCAATTAATATATCTGAATCAACAAATATATTTTAAACTATGACTCAATTTAAAATTTCTATTAGTTTACAATAAATTTATAAATGTAGAGCTTGATTAACTGTTTAATATCCCAACCCTCCTATTATGGTATGGAACCTTGTGCTAAAATTTCTTACACTTCTTACACATCCATACACTTATACTAAAGTTATCGTCTGTGAACCAATTTATTTTCCATGACCAAGTGATGTAAACCACAAAAATAGTTCTCTAAAATTAGATATGATTAATTGTTCAATAACATCTCTGAATTTAGATTCTGAGTAAATATGTAATAGTAGTTTTCTGTGATGTAATGAATGTGGTATAAGTTCTTAATAATTTTTAAAACTAGACATTTACCAATTATGGTCCAATATTCAAATTATAAAACATGGTTGGATTTAGTATATCAAATGACCACATTGTTTATTTTTTTTTGTTAAAATCAAACTATGTTATATTTTGGATAATTTGGACCTTTATGAAGTACTGTTTAAAAAACGGACCAAAAATAAAAAAATAAAAATACAACACTGTTAGAATGCACACATTAAAGATCACCAATGATTTAATTTTCGAAGAAATCAAACAAAGATTGATTTTGGACCCTAATTTGGACCAACTTTGAAAACCAAGCACAAAATCAAAACATCTAAAACACTGTTGGATAGACCACATCAAGCAACACAAAAATTAAATTTTTGGTGAAATCAAACAAGCTTCAATTTTGGACCCCAATTTAGTCCATCTTGGATACTGTGCCCAAAATCAAATATCTAAATACACGCTTAGATTCAGCAAATCAAAGAACCCCAAGAATTCTTTTTTTTTTAAATAAAAAAAAGTTGTAATTTGGACCCTTTGGACCTTAATGTGGACCAATTTGAAGACAGGCCTCAAAATTAAAAAAATCAAAATACACAATTAGATTCAGCATATCAAGGATCACCAATAATTCAATTTTTAAAGAATTCCAAAAAAAATTTAATTTTGGACCCTTTGGACTTTAATATGAATCATTTCAAAAAACATATCCTAAAACCCAAATATTAAATACCCAATTAGATTCAGCATATTAAAGACTCCCAAGACGTTTGAATTAAACCGGATTGAAATTGCTTAAAAAAAAATAAGCAATTTATATAAAGTATTGGTTTTGGCCCCTTTTAACTAAACCAATAAGGTCATAACCCCTAAAATCAATCCCAAACTTTATTCTATGGTATAACACCTTGTGTCACTATTAAATAGCAATATAAAGACTTATACTCAAGTTATTGTCCAGAAATCAGAAAATCCTAGTTTTTTGGTCCCTTTTCAGCCCCTTATTATTTAACGGTTTGGACCATGATCCCTGCAATCAATCCCAACTTTCCTTTTAAAGTATGGTATCTTGTAGTAAAATTTCATAGAAATCTATACTCTTATACACCAATTATTTTCCTGAAACATGAAAAATGCTTGTTTTTTGCCCTTTTTTGACCACTAATTCCTAAACCGCTACGACAATAACCCCCAAAATAAATAAAAACCTCCCTATGGTGGTTTGGAACATTGTGCTAAAATTTAATTCAGATCCTTACACTTATACTCAATTTATTGTCTGTGATCCTGACAAACAATTGTTTTTGTTATACCCTTTTCGGCCCTTAATCCCTAAACAGCTATGACACTAACCCCAAAAATTAATCCCAAACTTCCTATTGTGGTGTGGAACCTTGTGCTAAAATATTGACCAAATAAATATCACTTATACTCAAGTTATTGTCTTAAAACCAGACAAATAAGTGTTTTTGGTCCCTTTCTGGTCCTTAATTACAAAACCACTAAGGCAATAACACCCCAAAACAATCCCAACCCTCCTATTGTAGAATGGAACCTTCTACTATAGTTTCTTACACATCCATACACTTACACTAAAGTTATTTTCCATGAACCAGGAAAACTGACCTTTTTTTGCCTCTTATTACAAAACTGCAAGGACAATAGTCCCCATAAACATTCCCAACCAACCTTTAGTGGTATGAAACCTTGTGCTAAATTTCATAGAGATCCATGAACTTATACTCAAGTTATTGCCTGCGAACCAAAATTTCTTCAGACGCAGACGAAGACAACACCATAACATAATACTACCGCAAATAAATTTGCGGTCAATAAATTTGCGGTCTTATAAAAAAATTATTACACAAATTTTGACTATAAAGATTTAATTTATTAAGAAAGGAAGACAACTCAATTTAAAATACATAAATGATAAAATTTCCATTTTTCAATACAACAATCGGATTATCCTGATTATTTAAGGTATAACACCTTGTGTCACTATTAAATAGCAATATAAAGACTTATACTCAAGTTATTGTCCAGAAATCAGAAAATCCAAGCTTTTTGGTCCCTTTTCTGCCCCTTGTTATTTTCATAGAGATGTAACATGTACGTAAATAGGCAATTTTACGGAATTTTATGCAATTTTGAATGGAATACACATGACATCGAATATGTAAGCACGAAAGTATAGAATACACGTAATATCGTAGTAAAGTTCAAAATTATTTACTTGAAATTTTTATTTCTCGAAATTCTGTCCTACGGAATTTCCTTAAAAATGATGTGTTAGTCCCAAACTTCAATTTTATATTGATACAACTATCACAAGAATAGTCTTTTGAAAATAATTGTAAAGTATAGTCGACTACAGATGACCTTATCGAGTATGAGGGCTTTGTCGTAAACGGTATGAGGAAAGTTGTGTTCATAAGCTGTCATATGTGTACAGTAATATAAATATGATCAAATTTCCAAAGGTTCTGAACAAATTATAAAATTTAAATAACGGTTTAGTATGGTCTACTCCACAAGATGACAAATTATTGTATTATTAAAGTATGTTTTTTAAACCGTGTTAGAGGAGTTCCTTTCAAAGTAGACAATTGTGTTACATCTTTACCAAACAATTCTTAGTCCAATAATGTCTTCAATAAAACGCAAAACAAGAACATGGTTAAGATTATATAAACTCAAAAGTCCTACAAGTATGAAAGATCTATTTTCAAAGATTTCAGAAGTGTTGCGTCCTTATGGATCATGTGTTTCAAGAATAGAAATAACTGGTTTAAATTCAAAAACTTCTGAAAAAATCTAAGATGGAGGTATAATTTCAACAAGAAAGTACGATTTCAAACAATGCTACAAAGTATGAAAAGCTTTCAGAAAACGGTATCTGAGTGTTCAGACGGACTGACAAACAGACGGATAAAGACTTCAGTCGTTTAACTATGGCAACAGTTACATGTGCGACTGTGTTGAATTAAAGTTGATTTTAACTATAAAACAAAACTTCACAAAAAGTCGTAGTTCCCTGAATGTGTAAAATGCTAGCAAAATTGCTACTTTAACCAGATTGAGGTTAAATGTTAAAAATCACAAAATGGATTTTTAATATTTCGATGTGATATTTTTCAGTGTGTTATTTCTGTAAAATTGGAAGCTTTTTATTTCATTTTATAATTTTCCTTGAAATTGATCATAGTTTCTGTTTGTTTTGATGAGTGTGTATACTATTATATTTTTTCTCTGTCTTTATTGAAAATAATTATTATTTAGGTTGATAAGGGACCCATTGAATTCAAACATTTGAGTGACTAAGTATGCATTTTATCTCAAACATTAGGCTATTACAATCATTTCGTTTTAGAATGAATATTACGGACGGACAATGTAATTTTTGATGATTTAATATACTTATAATCCTTATAAAAGACGTTCTTATACTATTTACCAGCTAGTTGTAAGGATCCGAAGTTATCTGTAAGCAGTAAAATGTCAATACTTGTGTCTGGTGGTACGATTTTTTCCGCCACAGTGGTATTCCCTGAAAAAATTCATAACTAATAATTCAAGAAAAAGCTATTAAGACACTTCAAAAACTTAAGGAATGTTCCTTTGTTTATTTTAATTATTTGGACATATGTCTTCTATGATTAGACAGACCTGTAATTTGTTTCCATTGAAAGATTGACTTCTTAGACATTGTTAGTATGATTTTCAGTCAAATTAACGTATGCTGAAAAAGTAAAATAACAAAATTCCGAACTCCGAGGAAAATTCAAATCGGCAAGTCCCTTATCAAATGGCAATATCAAAAGCTCAAACACATCAAACGAATGGAAAACAACTGTCATACTCCTTTCATGGTACCAGTGTTTGAGCAGAAAGTTGACGGCCCAGGGTTATGTCAAAGAACGTCTCGTCTCTAAAAAAAGTTCATCGGAAGATACCAAGACCTTGTTGATGAATATTCCGTATCAACTTATAACAAATAATACATGATGGTCTTGAAGTATAGATTCTAGGAACTCACGTTGTTTATCATCTTTTTTACGTGTTATAGTGCTCTTTTATTTGTCTTTATAAATTATTAACCTTTACTGTTTAGTCCATTTTTAGTAATATCTTTTAAGCGTGGCTCGGTACATCCCGCCAATGTGTTGTTGTGCTGTGGTCATTTTGTGTAATCTTGTCTTTCATTTTTGTTTATGTGCTTTGTCTATATACTATTTCGTTTTTTTTGTTGTTGACATATTTGTTTGTTTTTATAGTGATTAAGATTATAACACATTGTTGACTGCTGTACCCCTACTCTTGACATTTTTACCTATCATGTCTATTTGTTTTGGTCACACATTGTTGTAAATATAATGGAATTTTATAAGACTGTCAAACAAATTAGAGGTTTAGCTAGCTATAGCTTGCACTTTGTAAATACAGCTGTTTCACAAGCCAAGCCTCTTTTGGGGAGATATATAATTATCATAGATATTTTAATTTGTTTACGTACTGGTTCCCAGATATGATCTCTATGTTTCATCTCATAGAGAAATATCTTGGGAATGTTACCAGTATAAAAACACAAGGTACCGGTGAAAAATGAATTCTGAGGCAGACCAAAAATAAAGGTAGGGGTAGTACGGAATTTTAGTATAAGTTTAAAGTCTTTCAAGTTCGGGGCATATCAATGTTGAAAATATGCCGAACAGCACTATGGTTTGACCTTTGAATAAAAAAGTAGTTCATATCAACTTTCCGTTCTAGGATATATTTTTTTACGAAACTTCATAGTAAAGTTGCACAGCTTTAGCCGAAAAGGGAGGTCCTATGGGAAATTGCATTGTCTATATTTACAGAAGTGCAACCTATATTTGGTGAAAAAAGAGAACATATAGATTTCACCAAATCTGGTGTATCTCAGAGATTTTAATAAAATTAACTCAAATATGAAGTTTAATAAATATTTCATGAACATTGAGAAAATCTAGGGCCTTAAATATGATGACTCAGCATACATTCACAGTTTATAGTATGCATAGTTTACTTAAAGCCCTGAATGCAAAATTATTTCATAATATATGCATATTTGTAATTTAAATTGTTTAGAAGTGCTTATATTTACTCTTCACAGTCATTGAAACTCATAGATCCATGATGAATATTGTTGTTCGGGTGTTTTTGTCCTGTTGATAACCCAAAAGTAAGCCGTAACACCTGAATTTGTTTTTTTTGTGACCGCAGCAAAAAAAATACAAGCTAGAAATACAAAAAAAACTCAATAAAACTAATAAAATGCTCCGCAGGGCGCAGCTTGATACGACCGCAGAGGTCGAACCCTGAACAGTTGGGGCAAGTATGGACACAACATTCAAGCTTGATACAGCTCTGAATTTGGATTGTGATTAAATATTTGACACAGCATAGGTTTCTGACACAGAATGAATGTGGTCTAAGAACTTAAAAATTTTAAATTGGACATTCACCTATTATGGTCCAATATCCAAAATCTAAATACATGGTTAGATTCAGCATATCAAAGAACCCCAAGAATTCAATTTTTGATGAAATCAAACAAAGTTTAATTTTGGACCCTTTTGACCTCAATGTGGACAAAGTTGATAACGGGGCCCAAAAATCTAAATACATGGTTAGATTCAGCATATCAAAGAACCCCATATATTCAATTTTTGTTGAAATCAAACAAAGTTTAATTTTGGACCCCGATTTGGACCAACTTGAAAACTGGGCCCATAATCAAAAATCTAAATACATGTTTAGATTCAGCATATCAAAGAACACTAAAAATTCAATTTTTGTTAAAATCAAACTAAGTTTAATTTTGGACCCTTTGGACCTTAATGTAGACCAATTTGAAAACGGAACCAAAAATTAAGAATCTAAATACACGGTTAGATTCGGCATATCAAAGAACCCCAATAATTCAATGTTTGATGAAATCAAACAAAGTTAAATTTTGGACCCTTTGGACCTCAATGTGGACCAATTTAAAAACGGGGCCCAAAATCCAAAAACTTAATACACGGTTATATTCAGCATATTAAAGATCCCCAAGAATTCAAGAATAAAACCCCATTGAAATTGATCAAGAAATAAGCAATTTATAAGAAGTATCTTCTTTTGCACAATACTGTGCAATTGAATATTTCTTGCTATTGCGCAATACTGTACAATTGACAATTTCTTGCTATTGCGTAATATTGTGCTATTGGATATTTCTTGCTATTGCGCAATACTGTGCAATTGAAGATTTCTTGCTATTGCGCAATACTGTGCAATTGAAGATTTCTTGCTATTGTGCAATACTGTGCAATTGAAAATTTCTTGCTATTGCACAATACTTATTATATAAAAATTTACACATCCTGTTTGGTGTGTATCTCCTACCATATCATTATTATTTGCTTTTAAACATAAATCAGAAATAACCAACTTAAAATGGAAAATTTTAAAAGAAAAAAAAAAGGAAAAAAAGAAAAAAAAAAAGAAAAAAAAAAAAATCCCCCCCCCCAAATTTTTTGAACCCCCTTATGATTCATCACCCCCAAACTCAATCCCAGCCTTCCCTTTGTGGTATGGTACCTTGCAGTACAATTTCAGAGAGATCCATACACTTGAACACAAGTTATTGTCTTGAAACTAGAAAAATGCTTATTTTTGGCCTCTTTTTGGCCCCCAATTCCTAAACGTTTCAGGCAATTACCCCCGAACTTAATTCCAGCTTTCCCTTTGTGATATGAAACCTTGTAGTACAATTTCAGAAATATCCAAACACTTACACACAAGTTATTGTCATGAAACTAGAAAAATGCTTGTTTTTTGCCCCTTTTTTGGCCCCTAATTCCTAAAATTTTGAGGCAATTACCCCCAAAATCAATTACAGCCTTCCCTTTGTGATATGGAACCTTGTGGTACAATGTCAGAGAGATCCATACACTTACACACAAGTTATTGTCTGGAAGTTACAAAAATGCTTATTTTTGGCCCCTTTTTGGCCCCTAATTCCTTAACTGTTGGTACCATAACCCCCAAAATCAATCCCAACCTTCCTTTCGTGGTATTGAACCTTATGGTGAAATTTCATGGAGATCCATTAACTTAAACTAAAGTTAGAGTGCGAAAACCAATGTGTCTTCGGACGACGCCGGACGACGCCAGACGACGACGACGACGACGACGACGACGACGCCAACGTCATACCAATATACGACCAAAAAATTTTTAATTTTTGCGGTCGTATAAAAATGTGTTCTATCATAAATGAGTACTAAATATTCCATATTCACAGAAACAGCAGAATAAATTAGCAAATTTGAGGCCCCAGTGGCAAAAAAAACAGAGAAAATGCCTACCCCTTGGGTCATAAAACAGATAATATAAACTGTAAATGTTATGATTTTATTTTTTTAAAAGTCTTTTGTATATACAAATATAACTGTGCTTGGAAGTTATGCAAAAAAAGAGATGTTAGCTGTCAGTTCTATAAAACTTTTAGTGAATGCATACATCAGACTGGTAACTTCATAAATACAACTTTTGCAAATATGGCTTTGTTTAAACACTTCTAGTTCATGTATTAGCTAAATTATGTTAGAAATATGGTAAGAGATGATATTGTTGTAACAAGATTTCTAAACTGAACATTTGAGGCAGAAATTGTGAAGGTTAGGCATACCGTAAGATGTGGACTGGAGACAGAGGCATGATTTGATACTTTATATAATCTTGAATGTTTGAGTGATTAACTACTAAACTTTACATTTATAGTATTCTGAAATGCTTTCAATTTGTTATCAGAATAGTTTCAAATAGGTTCTAGTCATTTCATCTCAGCAAACATGCACATAGGGTAATCCTATATAGATATTTTAATTTGTTAACGTACTGGTTCCCAGATATGATCTCTGTGTTTCATCTCATAGAGAAATAACTTGGGAATGTTACCAGTATAAAAACATAAAGTACCGGTGAAAAATGAATTTTGAGGCAGACCAAAAATAAAGATAGGGGTAGTACAGAATTTTAGTATAAGTTTAAACTCTTAGAAGGTCGGGGCATATAAATGTTGAAAATATGCCGCACAGCACTATGTTTTGACCTTTGAATAAAAAAGTAGTGCATATCAACTTTCCGTTGTAGGATATAATTTTTTATTTAACGAAACTTCATAGTAAAAATTGCACAGCTTTAGCCGCAAAGGGAGTTCCTATGGGAAATTGCATTGTCTATTTTTACAGAAGTGCAACCTATAAAACCAGGTTTAATCCACTATTTTCTACATACTGAAATCATACACTGGTGACGTTTTATAAAGTCTGAGTAGCATAATTTGTTCTTTCCTATTACAAGATATTAGTATCTGCATTTGGTCATTCGGTTTTCGAAACAAAGTTTGACAAATAAATTTAATCTATCTTTCAGTTTAGAATGGGGAATACTAGTGATAAGAGTATGGCATTCAAATATTATTATACTATATTAAGAAGGGAAAGGAGCGTAAAAATAAAAAATACCATGAATCCAGTTCAGCCTGCTACATATCTAAGATCTAACATCTAGAAATTGATGTGCATGCATTAACATTACACCATTGCATTTATGTGCAGTACACATATGCCAGTTGAAACCATATTCAAAAGCTTAGGTTTTCTGTCATGATTTTCGTAGATGAAGGTCAATGCTGTCAATGAAGCCGTTGAACCAAATATTCCTAATGTTAAGGTTGACGTCATCTCTTCCGAAGTATGACGGACGCCATTATGTTTTGATTCGGTTCACCACTATGGAATATCAGTGTAACAAAAAGCAAAATACCGAAACCAAGAAAAATTCAAAACGTAAAGTCCTTTATCATATGGCGAAATCAAAAGCTTAAACACACCAAACGAATGGAAAACAACTGTCATATTCCTAACTTGGTACATGTATTTTGAAATGTAGAAAATGAGTTTTCACTTAAATTCCTAGAAATATTATCAGTCGAACCTGTTATTCTTCAGGGGTTCTGTGCACCTCAAATATGTAAATGCAATGCACGCATACATATATATATATATACAAGATGTTTAAAAAAATATTGTAAATAAGAACCTTGTTTTACTTCTTTACTGTCCGAAGATTTTTCCACTCTGTTTTCATCAACTACAACTGAACGTAAAACTATTATTAAACAGAGAGAACACAGACATAAAAATTAACATCTTTTTTGAATAAGATATAAAACATGTTGTACGTTTCTGCAGCCTAATTGTTATTCTTCTGATGAATATTTTGTGTAATTAAGAGGCGATTAAAAAGTAAAGCTGTCAAAATACCAACGCAAACATCCATATCGCGTTCATTTACAACAATGTTTTTAACATATGGCATTTTTGATATTTATGAGACAGACTTCATAAAGAAACTTTGTAGGGAGAACGAAAAGAAGCTTGCATATGTATTACCGGGTACTACAAGTTCCGTTATAAAGATTACAAAATAATAAGGTTGATGGCTATGTTGAACGCATCAATTCCATCGAACTCAAAGTAAAAGATACCACAGATACAGTTAAGTCTGCGTCTTGACGTACATCTAGAAATTGACAATACGGGTAAGGTTGATAACAAAGCTTAACGACCAAAGAGATGATTTTAGGATCCCCATTGAGAACTTTTCATTTCTATGTAGCAAAATTCAAGCAGCATCTGCATATGGAGTATATTTCCTAGTTGATACGACATTCCAGAGCTTCCACTTCCTATCACGATGTCCTTGATAGTTAGGTGTTGGGGACAAGGAAGAATTTAAATCAAGGTTTCCAAGTAGTAAAGTTTAAGTCATCCCTTCAAAAACTTTCACAGAAGAAGACTTATATCTTCATATTATTGTTACCACAATACCATCCTCTTTACCTCGAATGTGACATCCCCAAATGAGAAGCGGGTTCCGTCTATGACCGTCTCAAGCTGAAATGTCCAGCATGCTGACTTCACATTTACTATGTAGCTAAAAGTTTGTTTTTATGAGGAATAGTTTAGAAACAGATGATATGCGGTTGTCCTTTCGTCAACTGAGTTTGTTTTATATTGATTTTAGTGATTCAATCAGTTAAAATATGTCTAACAGAAAGAACATATCCAAGAAAAAATGTGCACACAATTCGATAAATCAAAGTGCTTGTTAGCACTGAAGGGAAAAGATTGCCTTAATTTATCAGTGGGAAGTAAAATTAAACATTGCATTGTAAAAATATTGTTTGTAGTTGATTCAACTACAATTATGGACAATGGAAGATAACTCCAATTTAAAAAAAATAACTTTAACAATGACAGCGTTGATATTTTTAGAGCAGATATTAGATTCCTGCACCTTGCACAAGTTATGTAACTTTCTTCAGAAGTATAACATCATTTTATAATTTGAACATCTGAGCATATATTTCATCGATAAATTTCTGGAAATGTTCATAGACAGGATGTTTAGAATGTTATGATCAATGCACTATATTTTGTGAATCTCAAAAGTAGTAATAACCCTTGGAAGATTCAGAAATCAAGTCAGTACCATATTAGGGTTTTGATTGCATTTCATGCAATCCTTACCTAAAAAACTAGGAAAACTTAAAACAACATCTGTACGTAGCATTGATTATGAAAATATTATTGGACATACAAAATTGAGATCATGCTATCATAAAAGAGCAATTTATTTCTGCGAAAATAGTAAACTTACTTCTTTTAACTTTAGTTACTATTAAATGTACTTGATAAAAGGAGTTTTCGACAGAACCATATGAAACATATAAAACTTGAAGCAATAGTGTGATGCCTGCTATCCAAGGATTTATTTCTGTCCTGAAAAATAAGCATGACATTTGAAGGGTTTAATTTATTACCTGTCCCTTCCTAGCTAGAAACTATAATGCATAATATTACCTGGTATTGCTACTTTAAAGTCGTGTCCTTTTTCCAAATCCCGATGAGCAACTTAAATACAAAAAAAAAGTAAGTAAGATTAATAAATATAAATAAACTAAATTTATGTATGCATAATGTTAGTAAATCAAACAACAGACGTCATATGTATACCATTTTTTTGCAATTTTTTACATGGTGTTAACTGGGAGAAACGATAGTGAAACCAGAGATTGCTGATACAAAATGAGCAAGCTAAGATGTCTAGCCTAAATTACTTATTATGACTTAATCTTATGTTCAAGGTTCCACTACATATATCACTTAAATTCTAAAAAAATGAACCATTAAAGAGTGACATCTCATTCTCATTCTAATAATATAGTTTGACTTATTACTTATAATATCTCAAAAAACAGACGTAAAAACAAAAATCATGAAAACGAAAAACTCTTGTTAAAAGGACGTTTTAACGAATAAACTGTGAAGATGAGGTTGAGGTCAGCTGAACCATCATGACCATGTCAGACAGACATGTTTAACTTTTCATCTTATACGCACAATATATTTTTGATTTATACTAAAATGATATGAACCAAAGAGCTGAAAGCTCTGAGGAAAAATTACGCCATTGTCTCTAATATTGGGATATTTTTGATGCAAGTCTTGATTTTCACATAATTTACCTACTGAATCTTAAGAGACTTTTCAGTTCATGGTAGGTAGGCTGACTGACAATAGAATAGAAATGAATGGTTTTCAATGTCTATGGCTTTTTTATTTGTTTGTCAAGATATATATATATATGTGTGTGAAGTGAATAAAAAAAGAAGATGTGGTATGATTGCCAATGAGACAACTCTCCACAAGAGACCAAATGACACAGAGATCAACAACTAAAGGTCACCGTACGGCATTCAACAATGAGCAAAGCCCATACCGCATAGTCAGCTATAAAAGGCCCCGAAATGACAAATGTAAAACAATTCAAACGAGAAAACTAATTAACGGCCTAATTAACGTACAAAAAAATGAACGAAAAACAAATATGTAACACATCAACAAACGACAACCACTGAATTACAGGCTCCTGACTTGGGACAGGCACATACATACAGAATGTGGCGGGGTTAAACATGTTAGCGGGATCCCAATCCTCCCCCCTAACCTGAGACAGTGGTGTAACATGACTATATTTATATATTGGTTGTTTCTTTTGTATAAAGAAATAGCTCAAGACTACCTGAACGATCTACAATATTCAAAGTTATATGTGAAATTGTTTCTTGCAGTTTCATTATTCTTAGTCAGGGATACATTAACAGACTATCCCCTTCTTTGTAGAATTATTTAACAAAATGATGATGAAGAGCCTGCAGTAAGCAAGCTCTGATACCCCACATAGTCCTTATTTAAGAGATAAGTTATAAGTGACTTAGTGACATTGTTATTTCTGTTACTTAAAGGATGATCAAATTCTGTAGATTTAGACAATAGTATTGTTATACTAGTTTGACAATTACAAATATAGTGACACCATTTATACAACTAAATTTCATTGTTGATATTTATATATATATAAACTGAAATCTTTAAATGACAACATAAATTATTGCAGAATTATCTTTTTTCAAAGGATTTAATGTTTGTGAGTCATTTACTTCAAACAATTAACCCATACTAAAATAAGGAGATGTGGTTACATGATTGCCAATGAGATAACAGTCTGATAACTATCCATCAGAGTCTAAATAATGTGGCTGTCATGGCTGTTGGCAGTTATAAGTCACTTTACATCATTATAGCCTCATTTTTTTCAAAAATGACCTAGCTAGACCTTTTTCTTAGGCAAGGTGTTTATATAACTCTGAAAGCAATACACTCCAGTGTTCTCCTCAGGATTTTTTTATAGCTCTGTGGTATTAGCGCCCGATTTAAGATTGATTTACCTTAAGTTTCATGTCTGTGACTTGGTGTTACACTTATTTATAACTACCATGTTAGTTTTATTATATTGAATAGACAAAGGTCTGGATTTTTTATACATGTGCCATGTGCATTAACTGAAATGCAAATAAGTGACATTTCAATTATTAATTAAACTTTAAAAATTAAAATGCCTAGATAACTTAAATAATTTGATTTTATAACCACCCATCCCCAAATGTAGCACAGTAGGTAAATCACTTTCGGTTGTTTGACTTATAAACTAGTTATATATCCTTTACAGCTTCATAATTTACTTACACATATTTAAGAAGGTTTACAATGACAAAATTGGAATTTCTGCATTAATTTTTATTTACATTTTTCAAATTACAATTTTGCAATTAAAATTGGTATATCCTTTAATATCAAAGGAAGAAATGGAATAAATCTTTCCATAAGTACTGAAATGTTATTAAAGGCATGTTTAAAATATGCTAACATATTTGATCATATTCCAAGATGAATATGATAGAAATCTTTTTTTTAAAGAAGTTTTTTTTTTATTATTAAAGGTGGATTATCAATAAATAAACGTTTGCCAATTGAAACATTACAACCACCTTTAAAAGTTGTGTTTGGTTATTTTATGAATATGTGAATTATTGCCACCAGAAATATTTTACAAGATTTGACAATACTTGTTTTAGCACTTTAAATTTTGCCAAATGAAATTGTCTCCCTTCACAACTTCCTGTTTACACATTTTGTTGTATCTTTAGGAGTCATTAAATGACAGTCCTTATCCAAGTCATCCACAGTTAACATTGATTTTAAATTAATATTAATAGTTATTGAAAAGTGGATGGCAAATCTCAATATTTTTTTTTTTATTTTCAAGAAATTTTCGTATCCGATTTTGAAAATAGCGATGCAAGTAAATCGTAAAATACGGGCTTGTAATGAACACCTGGACAACGGGAATGCTTTTCTCAAAACAATACAGGTTCAATAGTTTAGTTGTTAACTCGAAAAAGTAATGAAATAATCGTAATGTTTCAAAAATGGACGAGACCACGTTGTCAGAGAAAGGGTAAAACTTTCCTTAAATACTTTTGGTATGATTCATTGATTCTTTTTAAAGTGAAGAAATCCAGAAAGAAATAAAGTCTTTTTGACAGAAAAACTTCTGCAATTATCGCCATTTTATTCTTTAATAGAACTGGCCCCTGCGATATTTACTGCTATATTATGTCTGCAGCAGTAACTTTGTAAACAAATCCATACGCACCGCGTGGATATAACCGTATCATTCTTAAAAACTTAAATCTTAATAAAGACCAATATCTTTCGTATGATTTCAAGATGATTCCGATTATTATATTTTGAATGGTTTCAAAGTTCAGCTGACAAGAAAGGTAAACATTCTTTCAAGAACTATTTTCTAGCGATAGCGATTTGTTATCATTGGTATGTAAAACTTCCAAAACCATAACAATACGGATCTATTTATATTCTGATTTTTTTATGGATTGTAAAGTCATGCACATAAAAGCGAAAGCTCATATAAATATGAAAAATATACCAAAGGGATAGCTCAAAATACCATTTAATAACAATAAACATATGGATAGGTTAAGAATGAAATTCTGTGCAGGACATAGGTATGTAAAATACGGAACCGAGTTCGGAAGGCGGCGTGGAAGCGACGGGAAGCGATAAAATGAAATCTGGTCAATGGTATAGTAAAATTGACGCTTTGACAGCGTCATTTTCCAAAAACGGACCTAATCAGGAAATCTCAACCTTAATCAATGAATAATGCAAACGAAGTCAAGATTATTTATTCCCTGTCTGATGGAAATGAAACCTTACAGTTATTCTATTAACTACTTATAGTTGTCCCATTACTTATCTGAATTCATGGGATCAATGGACTGACCCATTTTACAGCGAATATTCCAAATACAGTGTACTTTATTAAGAGACGTGTGATGGAAACAATTTATTCAAATTTCTTGAGGAATGAGAGATGCCTAGCAGATGCTTGTCATCTGTCTGAAAATGGACCAAAGCCTTTAATGCCCGAGGTACACGTAGCACAGAATGTTTATTTAAAACTAAGACTAGTGAGTGTAAAACGAACGTTCAAATATATGCAAATATAAAATGTAAAACATTTTAAGACTAATATTTTTTTTATCGAACTACATAAAGGGTGCTAAATAACGTCAGTAAAAGCCATACCGTCTATGCACTTTCATAATCTGGGTAGAATAATACACGGAATCAGTACCCTCATTTGAAAATTCAGTTGAAAATAAAAGTGTTTACAAGTATGGAAGATTAGAAAAAAATAAATAAATAAACCCTTTAATAGCATACTCTCATGATGTGTCAGAAATATGTGCTAAATCGTTTTTCTACTAAGAATTGTAAAATTGGAGAAAACTCAAATAACTACATTAAATCACTGGTGCACGACTAAGTCTCAAACAGTTCATTAACAGCAAAAATGTGTGCAATTTTCTTGTGCGTGTCAAGGAAATTTGTTAAAACACCAAAGATACCATGCTAACAATTCATACGCAAATTTTACGTTTCGTCAACAAACGTACTTATTTGAGAATATAATGGAAAGTTTATTTTTTCCTATATAACTGAAATTGGATGGCAAAAGTCTACCAAAGAGTTATGAAATAAAGTTTGTTGTAACCGCTGATTACAGTTATTTTGCTTACCGTAAATAAAACTGTACATGGTAAATATAATGTTACTTAAAATAATCCCAGACAGCATGATTTGCAAATAGAAACGAATTCCTGAAAATAAAGGAACAAATCTGTAAACATGACATAATATTTTCTTCAAGTCAATAGGAAATTATATTCGTTTGATTGAATATCTGATTGTTGCTTGTTACACGTGTAGTGGCACATAAGTTTATTATTGGTACGTGAGCATTTACATGATTAAGACATTTTCGATGCATTCTGTGTCAGCTGTCATCAAACTGAACTTACATGAAGACCGTACTTTGACCTATAATGGTTTACTTTTATAAATTTTGACTTGGATGGAGAGTTGTCTCATTGGCACTCATACCACATCTTCTTATATCTATTATATTTAGATCGAAAAAAAAAAGAAAAACACAAATATCACTACAATATGCATTACACATTAAATTTGATATAATACATGAGAGGCATAAGGGCATGTATATATATATATATATACAGAGAGAGAGAGAATAGATTGACATGATTCATTTTACATCATAATCATACTGATGAAGGATATCTGTTATCCGAAATATCTATAGATGCTTACATTTATTGTTTCCTTTTTTTTAATATTGGTGTTGTTTTGTACACTTTTTAGGCGTTTATATAATTTATTTATTGTGTACATGTAATCGTTACTCGTATCGATCCAGCGCCCTCGTAAGAAAGATCGTTGACTAATATCTAGACGTTTTATATATATATTGTTTATATTTTTTCGTTTGGGCTTGTATTATATTTGCCTTTGGGTTTATATAATCCGTTCATCCTATTTCGACTCTTCAAAATTCAAGAGTCTATCCTAAATTGAGGTAAATTATATGGCCTTCCAAATACCGTTTTGATTCCTAACATCACTGAAGAGACATTAATTGTCGAAATCCGGATATGGTGTACAAATTTTTGCTCCTCATGTTTGCATATACCATCTTTTCCGCAAGTTTATTGTTTTCTGTTCGGTATAAAATTAATAATTAAGATCCATTTTGTTACATCTGGTGATCCGTTTATTTGGCAATCGCCATGGCAGTCAGCAGGGTTTAAGAGCATCCGTTGTTCGACCTGCTTGTCAAATGCGTTTTGTTAAAATATACTTTTTAACTTTTTTTGTCTTTTGGAAAATGTTGTTTGTGCTGTATTTAGACCCCTCTACCAAGAAATTTGTTTTGCATACACACGTACAAAAATTGCGGTTTTTATCCAACGCAATCATAGGTTTGAACGTTGTTTTCAATTTAGACTTGTTAATTTTTTTTCGTTTGGGCTTGTATTATATTTTCCTTCGGGTTTATATGATCCGTTCATCCTATTTCGACTCTTCAAAATTCAAGAGTCTATCCTAAATTGAGGTAAATTATATGGCCTTCCAAATACCGTTTCGATTCCTAACATCACTGAAGAGACATTAATTGTCGAAATCCAGATATGGTGTTCAAATTTTTGCACCTCATGTTTGCGGTATACCATCTTTTCCGCAAGTTTATTGTTTTCTGTTTGGTATTAAATTTATATTAAGATCCATTTTGTTACATCTTGTGATACGTTAATTTGGCAATCGCCATGACAGTCAGCAGGGTTTAAGAACATCAGTTGTTCGACCTGTTAGTCAGATGCGTTTTGTTAAAATATACTTTTTCACTTTTTGGTCTTTTGGAAAATGTTGTTTGTGCTGTATTTAGACCCCTCTACCAATAAATTTGCTTTGCATGCACACGTATAAAAATTGCGGTTTTTATCCAACGCAATCATAGGTTTGAACGTTGTTTTCAATTTAGACTTGCTTATATTTTTTCGTTTGGGCTTGTATTATATTTTCCTTCGGGTTTACATGATCCGTTCATCTTAGATTCAATTTAGACTTATATAGATATATCTAAAACAAAATATATATATTTCTTGGTAGAGGGTCAAAAGCTCAAACACATAAAACGAATGGAAAACAACTATCGTATTCCTGACTTGTTACAGGCATTTCCTTATGTCAAAAATGGTGGATTAAATCTGGTTTTATAGCTAGCTAAACCTCTCACTTGTATGACAGTCATATAGAATTCCATTATATTGACAACAAAGTGTGAGCAGAACAAATAGACATAATAGGTCAATAATATGTCAAAACTTGGGGTACAGCAATCAACATTGTGTAATAATCTTAATCACTATAAAAACAAATAACTATTCCAATAAAGAATAAAATGCTCCGCAGGGCGCAGCTTGATACGACCGCAGAGGTCGAACCCTGAACAGTTGGGGCAAGTATGGACACAACATTCAAGCTTGATACAGCTCTGAATTTGGATTGTGATTAAATATTTGACACAGCATAGGTTTCTGACACAGAATGAATGTGGTCTAAGAACTTAAAAATTTTAAATTGGACATTCACCTTTTATGGTCCAATATCCAAAATCTAAATACATGGTTAGATTCAGCATATCAAAGAACCCCAAGAATTCAATTTTTGATGAAATCAAACAAAGTTTAATTTTGGACCCTTTTGACCTCAATGTGGACAAAGTTGATAACGGGGCCCAAAAATCAAAAATCTAAGTACATGGTTAGATTCAGCATATCAAAGAACCCCATATATTCAATTTTTGTTGAAATCAAACAAAGTTTAATTTTGGACCCCGAATTGGACCAACTTGAAAACTGGGCCCATAATCAAAAATCTAAATACATGTTTAGATTCAGCATATCAAAGAACCCTAAAATTTAAATTTTTGTTAAAATCAAACTAAGTTTAATTTTGGACCCTTTGGACCTTAATGTAGACCAATTTGAAAACGGAACCAAAAATTAAGAATCTAAATACACGGTTAGATTCGGCATATCAAAGAACCCCAATAATTCAATTTTTGATGAAATCAAACAAAGTTAAATTTTGGACCCTTTGGACCTCAATGTGGACCAATTTAAAAACGGGGCCCAAAATCCAAAAACTTAATACACGGTTAGATTCAGCATATTAAAGAACCCCAAGAATTCAAGAATAAAACCCCATTGAAATTGATCAAGAAATAAGCAATTTATAGGAAGTATCTTCTTTTGCACAATACTGTGCAATTGAATATTTATTGCTATTGCGCAATACTGTACAATTGACAATTTCTTGCTATTGTGCAATATTGTGCTATTGGATATTTCTTGCTATTGCGCAATACTGTGCAATTGAAGATTTCTTGCTATTGCGCAATACTGTGCAATTGAAGATTTCTTGCTATTGTGCAATACTGTGCAATTGAAAATTTCTTGCTATTGCACAATACTTATTATATAATAATTTACACATCCTGTTTGGTGTGTATCTCCTACCATATCATTATTATTTGCTTTTAAATATAAATCAGAAATAACCAACTTAAAATGGAAAATTTTAAAAGATAAAAAAAAGGGAAAAAAAAAAAAAAAAAATAAAAAAAAAATACCCCCCTCAAAATTTTTTTGAACCCCCTTATTATTCATCACCCCCAAACTCAATCCCAGCCTTCCCTTTGTGGTATGGTACCTTGCAGTACAATTTCAGAGAGATCCATACACTTGAACACAAGTTATTGTCTGGAAACTAGAAACATGCTTATTTTTGGCCCCTTTTTGGCCCCCAATTCCTAAACGTTTCGGGCAATTACCCCCAAACTCAATTCAAGCTTTCCCTTTGTGATATGGAACCTTGTAGTACAATTTCAGAAATATCCAAACACTTACACACAAGTTATTGTCATAAAACTAGAAAAATGCTTGTTTTTTGCCCCTTTTTTGGCCCCTAATTCCTAAAAATTTGAGGCAATTACCCCCAAAATCAATTACAGCCTTCCCTTTGTGATATGGAACCTTGTGGTACAATGTCAGAGAGATCCATACACTTACACACAAGTTATTGTCTGGAAGTTACAAAAATGCTTATTTTTGGCCCCTTTTTGGCCCCTAATTCCTCAACTGTTGGTACCATAACCCCCAAAATCAATCCCAACCTTCCTTTCGTGGTATTGAACCTTATGGTAAAATTTCATGGAGATCCATTCACTTAAACTAAAGTTAGAGTGCGAAAACCAATGTGTCTTCGGACGACGCCGGACGACGCCAGACGACGACGACGACGACGACGACGACGACGACGACGACGACGCCAACGTCATACCAATATACGACCAAAAAAATTTTAATTTTTGCGGTCGTATAAAAACATAATGGCATATAGACACTCTATAGACAAAGTACATAAGCAAAAATGAAAGACAAGAATACAAAAATGATCATAGCACAATAACACAATGGCGGAATGTATAAATGCCTAGCCACGCCAAAAGTATATAGAAAAAATATACAGGGACAAATAAAAATAAAGCACAGAGAATACATATTTAACTTGAAAAACACATTTGCAATGCATAGGATATCTTACTATAAACTATTTGTTGTCATTCAAACTTTTCAATGCCTTAAGTGTAGAAATATCTTGTGTGTGTGAGTCTTTTAAAGGGGATTTTTTTTTTGGGGGGGGGGGGATAAGACGAGATATGTTTTTTGTTATTTTCGTTATTTAAGAGGGTCTGGATGGGGGTCCATCATTCCTTTATTCATTTTTCCCTTTTTTCCTTTTGGGTTTGTTTTGGGTTCCCTTTTCTGTAGGTTTGGCCAATTATTCTCTATTCTGTATACCCCATCCAGACCCTCATTTAAGTGTGGTGGGTGGTGTGAGTGCGTGCAAACCTAAAAAGAAGTAAGTGTTAGCACTTATATCATTGATTTAGTGAAGCAGTTTTAAAATCTTACTGAAATTTTCTGTTTTCCACATGGATATTTCTGATACAGAGATTACATCAAAATCGTCTATTAGAATTACTGCTGTCACGCTGGAAACATAACATATAATATCGAGAGATTATTATTTTCTATACTGGTATAGATATTTTGAACATTATTTGGTATATGTATGTCACTGCAGTGACACACAATAAATACGTGTTGCTACAAAATACAAATAATTTGTATTATTTTTGCAATCTGGTGTACATACTCAAAAATTATTCAACATCATACCTCCAATTCAACAAGTACAAACTATTACTACTAGTTAATGATATTGGCGATTCTTTCGCCAAAAGTGTTACAGAAAGTAGGTATCAAAACTCTTAACCATAGCCATCATTTTATGCCCAATTTTGTTGATAAGCAATATCTTATGTGAAGGACAACAGCACTTGCGCACAACATAAATATGCCATTGGGCTTACAATAAGTCACATCGAGCCGACCTGAACATCACAACTTAATGTTGACCACTGAACTTAAAAAATAAGATGTTGGATGCACCTTTTAAGTCGTGGACACCCTTCAGTCATTTCATACACCAAATATAGTTGACTTTTGCTTATCATTAGTATCTTTTTTAACGGATTTCATCACGAAACCCGTACGTTGACCAATCAGCCATGACAATTTAAGTCAAGGCCAGATAAATCCACACAGATGGACATAGTTGGATAGTGGGAAAATAATCTTTCAAGACTACCTACGGACTCTCAGATAATTGGTTCAATGCTTCTTTCACATGCAAAAGGTGTGGTATTTTTCCTACACCATGAATAGAATTTAACGTCCCCATTCCGACAAGACGCGGCTGTGTATTTATAAATCCCATACAAACAAACAGATCCAAGATATGAAGTGTCCAGGTACTCTACCATTTGACATATGAAGCGTTATACAACACGTACAAATAGTGTTCACAGTTGTTGCATTAGCATCCCTTTATATCATATTCCAAAGCATGCAACACAATAACTTTTTACAGGGCGTCAAAAGAGTTCTTTGTAAAATTATCAGATTGTGTATGAAAGCAGATGTAGTATAAGATATCAAACACGAATAAAAGTGAAGATGATACCTAATGTCATTGCTTATTTTATGTAGCCCACAATGAATTGATCTAACAATTATTTAAGACACAGAAAGATCATTTACGTATGTGACTATTTCATAGTATCTATCAATTGAAGAAATTCAGCTGCTGACAGTGATCGTTATTTTCAAAGCCGTACTAAGATCACTTACTTTCTCGAATACTCTGTCTGATTTGAATGCACTAAAGAATCAACACATTCATAATCTGTAAGAAATACAAGATTCACAATTTTATGATAATTAGTATCGTAACAACACACTTTTTTTCAAATAAAACATTTGAGGCAAGTGATAAAGGTGTACCACACACAATAACATCATTACACCATACACTATTTCCTTTTTCTCTCTTTTCTTTCCCATTTGAATACAAGATTTGCACCATTCAAAATAACCTATTGCTGTTAATTGTATGTCTATTTTCAAATGATTTATTTTAACTAACTTTGAAAATGTTATGTCATGTTACTATTGTCAAATATTAACACAGGTATATTTTTTTAAAAACACTTGAGGTAACGTTCTAAATCATAAACCATCAGTATGTTTTCTCTTTTTTTTATGAGGTTAACACATTTGTAATAAATTGCTTCGCCGAGCGCAGCTGGATACAACCGCAGAGGTCCAACCCTGAACAGTTGGGGCAAAAATGGACGCAATATTCGCGCTTGATACAGATCTGAATTTGGATTGTAATTAAACATTTGACACATAAAAGGTTTCCGACACAGAATAACTGTAGTCAAAGAACTTAGAATTGGTTATATGATTTGAATTTATATTCAATTTTTTGCTTTTGTGCAATACACTTTGCTGTTGCGAATTGACCCCCCTCCTTCCCCAACAAAAAAAAAATAAAAAATTTACCCCCCCTTTTTTTCTGCTTTTGTGCAATACACTATGCTGTTGCGTATTAACCCCCCCCCCCCCCCCCCCCCCCCCCCCCACACACACACACACTTTTTTTGTTTGAAGAATTTTTCTTTTAAATTTCTGAAATCTGAAATGAGAAAAAATTGACCCCCCACAATTTCTTTTCCCTATCCCTCAAGATATGGTCATAATCTCAATTCAAATTTCCAATGGAGTTTGCAACCATAATTACCCATTTAAATTTACCATAGTGTTAACTTAATCTATTTTATAATAGAATTTAAAATATGATGTCAAATCTTTCATATGGATTTTTTTGTAAAAGAAAAAAGATGCAACATTTGCAGATATTTTTACTGGTCTTCCTTTATAAATATGAATTTCTTTAAACATAATTTAAAAGCAGTGTGAGGGAGGTAATCAAAACGTTGTATTTGGATTACCTCCCTTACACTGCTTTTAAATTGTCTTACTTGTTCATTAACCATTACTTTATACACAATTTAAAAGCAGTGTAAGGGAGGTAATTTAAATGATGTATTTGAATTACCTCCCTTACACTGCTTTCAATTATGTTTTGTACTAAAGTATTTGTCCATTAACCAGGACATCCTTGTTTTTCCCCCTAATTCCTAAACGGTTTGAGCAATAACCACACAAAGCAAATCCTAACCATCCCTTTGTGGTATGGAAACTTGTGGTATAATTTCAGAGAGATCAATACACCGTTCCACAAGTTATTGTCTGGAAACTAGAAAAAGGCTTATTTTTGGCCCCTTTTTGGCCCCTAATTCCTTAACCGTTGGTATTATAACCCCCAAAATCAATCCCAACCTTCCTTTTGTGGTATTGAACCTTATGGTATTATGGTAAAATTTCATAGAGATCCATTCACTTAAACTAAAGTTATTGTGCGAAATTCAATGTGTCTTCGGACGACGACGACGACGACGACGACGCCAACGTCATACCAATATACGACCGCAAAATTTTTTGCAGTCGTATAAAAATATTAGAATAAACAAGATCTTAGAGGTAAACTTTGACTTTTCGCTTGAGCTCTTCTTGGCTATATAGCTCACATTAATAACCTTATTTATACGGCCTGACGCCAGAAATCAGTATTTTCAAAATATTTTTTATCAAGTTACAAAAAAGTAGCACAAGAAACCGAATTAATATAAACACTTTAAAGCTACATAGGAAGTGACTTCTATAGAATCCTAAATGTAAGATTAGAAATTTTCTTAATATAATAAAATACAATCATATGCAGCTTTTAATAAAAATGATCACATCGAATCACTTGTTTATTAGTAAGTTCTATTAACTTAATTGAGAGTGCCGTATTAGCGACATTATTAACGTTTTGTTATTTTTTATTAAAATCAAAAAGGAAAATAATAATAAAATACTAAAACTCAATAAAAGATAGTCTAGAAAGAAGGGAATATAGAATATCCCCAAAATGCGTGAACAAAGATTTAACCAACAATGAGTAAGCTAATGCAGTAATCATTACAAAAATTAAAACATCTGCAATGTCGCCAAAATATCCAAAATAAGAACGACAATTTTTTTTTAAATTTGCAACAATTGAGTGCGAATTAAACCGAACTTACAAAAAAACCTTTAAAAACAAAAAGATGATTTCTATATTAAATAGAAAGGTAACCCCTATTTTGTTTACCTATTTGAATGCTATAATACCCAATAACTGGTTATTATAATTTTCAGTAAAGTTGGTTCTATAGAAGTATTTTTAAAGCAATCCACACAGAGTCACTCTACATGTTCACAATCAGTTGTTACGAAAGATGAAGATGACGGATTTTATGTCTTTATTTTACAGAAGAGATATAAAACTATTATAACTTCTAAGTATAAAGTAACGAGTTATTGTTAGTATCATTAGCAAAAACTACTTGTAAGACCAAGAGAGTTATTTTTAGAAAATATCATTTATTCCGCAAGATGTTTATGTGTTTTATTAAAAGCATCTCACCAAAACATATGTCATTAGATGCATGTATCCTGATTCTGCAATGCAAAAATGCAAAATGCTTTAGTTCAAATGAATGTAGTATGTTCACTGTTAATAAATCTTGTTATTCGATGTACACAAAAATACACTTCGTTATAACTTGTTCAGCAGTTATCAAAAAGGTTTTTCAATATACGTCCCGTAGGCTGCTATTTACAGCTATGTTCCTAGTATGAGAATCATAATGTAAATATTGGAACATATTTCAACTTGCAAAGGTTCAAGTATTAAAGGGTATCGGGGAAAGCTACAGTGATAAAAAGCTATATTTCGTTATTCACAATTATTGTTTTCATTTGTAATATCTTTGCGACACGCTGATATTATTTCTACCTATATGCACATTCTAAAAATTATGCTTGTTTTTCAAGTACTGTAACTTCACAGTTAAACTTTCTTGCTATAGAAGCGTAAAAATTGGATTCAACAGGAACTTTGATAAAGACAAAACATGTCCATCTTCCACTCACCTGTTACATTTGTCCATGTGACGTCCAAATTTTAATCAATCTAAATAAAGGAATCCGTTGTGTAGTTTTAGTCTTTTTTCGTTATTAACATGTAAATAACAATTCGAAATAAGCAGAAAATTGTAATGCATAGTGTCTCTCTCATTTTTACGACAGATGACTGATATTTTAGTGCAAATTCAAGCATCCGACCACACTTTATGATTACTTCGGACATACAAATTGAAAACAAACAGAAAAACGTAGAATATAGATTTCAGAGTGTAATGAAACGGTTTTATCATTTACAAACTAGGTAGGAAAATGCACAAACCTTCATTCATCATTTGACTCGTTGGACAAGTTTTTTTAAAGCACGTACACTCCTCTTCTGATGGTATGCAGAACACTTTGTTTCTTGGAATTGTATGGAAAGCATATCTTCTAGTATAATCGCACTTGCATGTACGATCTGACGTTTCATCACCTATCCTGTGTTCTATTTGACCCTCATCTGCGCAGTATGATTTGACAAAGTAGCATTGGTGGTTCTCATGGGATAAGAAATTAAAAGGTTGGTATCTGTCAGCTTGACACTTCTCATAATCTATGTACTTCCCACGAAGAACTGGATGGAAACCTTCATTAAAGGACAATCAAAATTTATTTTAACATTTGTGGAAAGACTGGCTGTAAAGCAATGTTTGAACTCAATGGTAATTTGAAAAGTAAACCATTTATGTGATTTGTTTGGAAAGGTTGGAATTATTGTTTCTTAATGCACCTGTTTCATCAATCAGGATGAAGCCATGATAGCTACTAAATCTATGCACACTGAAATATAGTTCCAAATACTTGTCAAGTCTGTATACATATAAACATATGAACTGTGAACAACTTAGTTTATATCTAAAGAGTAGATTATTCCAGCATGTATGTCATCAGTTTTGTCAATCTGCTGGCTAGTTTGTCATATTATTAGAGTACCGATTGACAACTGCCATGATCAATACACAATTACAAAACAAGAGGCTTGTAAAAGCATGAGTCGTTCAACTGACAAAACAATTTTTTTTAATTGCTGATCGTTTTTGTTGTTTTGTGTATTATAGTTTTCGGGACAAAAGACAAAAAAGGAAAATTAATCAAATGTATCGTCATTTAATCACAACAACACCTGTATGAAATCGTCCAATGGTTTCAGTAATCTTTGCATTTTTGTATATTTTGCATTGAAGATCAATTGTGTTCTTTATAGTTTCTATTTATCTATTATAGTTTTCGAGGTAAAAGTCAAATGTAATAAAATAAGTCAATAAAATGGCAGGGCGCAGCTTGATACGACCGCAGAGGTCAAACCCTGAACAGTTGGGGGAAGTATGGACACAACATTCAATCTTGATACAGCTTTGGATTTGGATTGTGATTAACTATTTGACACAGCATAGGTTTCTAACACAGATTGAATGTGGTCTAAGAACTTAAAAATTTTAAATTGGACATTCACCTATTATGGTCCAATATCCAAAATCTAAATACATGGTTAGATTCAGCATATCAAAGAACCCCATATATTCAATTTTTGTTGAAATCAAACAAAGTTTAATTTTGGACCCCGATTTGGACCAACTTGAAAACTGGGCCCATAATAAAAAATCTAAATACATGTTTAGATTCAGCATATCAAAGAACCCTAAGAATTCAATTTTTGTTAAAATCAAACTAAGTTTAATTTTGGACCCTTTGGACCTTAATGTAGACCAATTTGAAAACGGAACCAAAAATTAAGAATCTAAATACACGGTTAGATTCGGCATATCAAAGAACCCCAATAATTCAATTTTTGATGAAATCAAACAAAGTTTAATTTTGGACCCTTTTGACCTCAATGTGGACAAAGTTGATAACGGGGCCCAAAAATCAAAAATCTAAATACATGGTTAGATTCAGCATATCAAAGAACCCCATATACACAATTTTTGTTGAAATCAAGCAAAGTTTAATTTTGGACCCCGATTTGGACCAACTTGAAAACTGGGCCCATAATCAAAAATCTAAATACATGTTTAGATTCAGCATATCAAAGAACCCTAAGAATTCAATTTTTGTTAAAATCAAACTAAGTTTAATTTTGGACCCTTTGGACCTTAATGTAGACCAATTTGAAAACGGAACCAAAATTTAAGAATCTAAATACACAGTTAGATTCGGCATATCAAAGAACCCCAATAATTCAATTTTTGATGAAATCAAACAAAGTTTAATTTTGGACCCTTTGGACCTCAATGTGGACCAATTTAAAAACGGGGCCCAAAATCCAAAAACTAAATACACGGTTAGATTCAGCATATTAAAGAACCCCATGAAATCAAGAATAAAACCCCATTGAAATTGGTCAAGAAATAAGCAATTTATAGGAAGTATCTTCTTTTGCACAATCCTGTGCTATTAAATATTTCTTGCTATTGCGCAATACTGTACAATTGACAATTTCTTGCTATTGCGCAATATTGTGCTATTGGATATTTCTTGCTATTGCGCAATACTGTGCAATTGAAGATTTCTTGCTATTGCGCAATACTGTGCAATTGAAGATTTCTTGCTATTGTGCAATACTGTGCAATTGAAAATTTCTTGCTATTGCACAATACTTATTATATAATAATTCACACATCCTGTTTGGTGTGTATCTCCTACCATATCATTATTATTTGATTTTAAATATAAATCAGAAATAACCAACTTAAAATGGAAAATTTTAAAAGAAACAAAAAAGGAAAAAAAGAAAAAAAATGAAAAAAAAATAAATCCCCCCCCCCAAAATTTTTTGAACCCCCATTATGATTCATCACCCCCAAACTCAATCCCAGCCTTCCCTTTGTGGTATGGTACCTTGCAGTACAATTTCAGAGAGATCCATACACTTGAACACAAGTTATTGTCTGGAAACTAGAAAAAAATGTGTTTTTTGGCCCCTTTTTGGCCCCAAATTCCTAAACGTTTAGGGCAATTACCCCCAAACTCAAACCCAGCTTTCCCTTTGTGATATGGAACCTTGTAGTACAATTTCAGAAAGATCCATACACTTACACACAAGTTATTGTCATGAAACTAGAAAAATGCTTGTTTTTTGCCCCTTTTTTGGCCCCTAATTCCTAAAATTTGGAGGCAATTACCCCCAAAATCAATCCCAGCATTCCTTTAGTGATATGGAACCTTGTGGTACAATGTCAGAGAGATCCATACACTAACACACAAGTTATGTCTGGAAGTTACAAAAATGCTTATTTTTGGCCACTTTTTGGCCCCTAATTCCTTTACTGTTATTACCATAACCCCCAAAATCAATCCCAACCTTCCTTTTGTGGTATTGAACCTTGTGGTAAAATTTCATAAAGATCCAATCACTTAAACTAAAGTTAGAGTGCGAAAACCAATGTGTCTTCGGACGACGCCGGACGACGCCGGACGACGACGACGACGACGACGACGACGACGACGACGACGCCGGACGACGACGACGCCAACGTCATACCAATATACGACCACAAATATTTTTTTGCGGTCGTATAAAAATTGTCATTTCAGATCAGTAACTCTTATCATGTTTCATCTAAGGTTTCGGGGTCATTTTTGAAGATTTTGTATTGGTGATCAATTTTGGCCCTTACAGTTTTTACCTGTATTTTGTAGTTTTCGAGATAATAGCCATACAAAGGAAAAGTAGAAAAATCGTCATTTAAGGGCAAAAACTCTTACCAGGAGTCATCAAATGGTTTCGGTCGTGTTCGCATTTCGGTAGATCTTGTATTAATGATAAAAAAAAATTCTGTCAACAGTTTTTAACTTTCTATTGAAGTTATACGAGATAACAGTCAAAATCTCGATTTTTTTCCCAAATATGTCATGGGCAAACACTCCTATAAAGTTTCATCTAATGGGTTCGGTCATATAGTCATTTTGGTAGATCTTGTTTTGAACATGTTGAATATATTTTTTACTATTACAGTTTCTACCCATCTATTATAATTTTCGAGATTTTATGCAAAAATTGGGAAATAAGTAAAGAATGAATGAGCTGTCAAATTAACAGCAAACCCTGATTTTGGCTTTCAGGCTTTTTTAACCTGCCACATTATATACCTGTTTTTCAATATATCAAGGACTATAACTCCTGAACGGCAAAAATGAAAATCGCCAATATCGAACATGACCACCAGTTTGTCATCTGTAACAGCATAATAAAATTTTAAAAGCATGGGCTGAACGGTTCATAAGTTATTGCACGGAAACGATATTAAGTGCCAATTTTCAATCTAGCAAGGAACATAACTCCTGAACGACAAAACTGAAAATCGTCAATATCGAACTTGACCACCATTTAGTCATCAGCTACATGTTAGTATGAAGGTTTATCCAAAAAACTGAAAGACAAGTTCACAAGCTTCAGGTTTTTCAAAATAAAGTTATAAGGTTTAAACTATATCTTTCTAAGAGAAAAAATTATCGGCGTTATTTTAAAAATTTGGATCACTGAATAATTGTAACAGATAGACACAACTACGTCTGAATCATGTGTTTAAATTTTTTCACGCATGTTCATTTAAGTGTACTTCCACTAGTCTAATAGGAATACAATGAGGGATCTGAGATGCAGATTTCATATTTTATTAGATTGCTTTTTTTATACGATCGTTTTAAGCTCTGATGCATAGATACTATTTATTGCTATATACTTGAATGATGAAATATTTATGTTATCATCCATCATATAGGGATCCAATTGGAAATAAGCTGTTTGCTTTCATTTGTCATCCTTTGGTTTAGGCATCATCACAACAATGATTATATCTTAAGGTTTTGAGCTTTGTTTCCAAATCTTATATGCATTTGTATATTGCCTTTACCTCAATAATCATTATTATTATTTTAAAGGACATTATTTTTTATCTATACAATGAATATAAATATTTTGTAAATAAACAAATGTACACTTTGACGAAACAATTATAATTTCGTGTAGTCTTTAAAAACTAGTTATAAATCGATCGGACTTACAACAAACACTCTTTTTATGTACAATATTAAAACTATTTGTTCTATACTTATACGAAACTATCAAAATTTCCAAATCATATATTGATGATAGAATGACCAACTTTATCTGTAAAATCTGTTGTTTGCTTAATAAAACGTAACATTAACACGATGTCATTACCTTTCGAAACCCAGTCCCATGACTTGCAGTTCTTGTAATAACTTTGTTTTAAAGTCTCTGTATTGTCCTTCAGTAAACAATGAAATGGATTTTCCTCTGAACATTCACCACGTGTAAGCGTATAATTAATGCGTAGATATCGTTCTATAAACTGAGAGCACCTATCCTGGTATGCCATTACACACTGGAAAAGAAATATCTGAAACAAAATATGAAAAAAAAATATTTACAGAAAAGAAGCTTACACCAGAGTTGTAACATAACGGTTTTTCCGCAAGTTCTATTTTTGCTCCTGAAAAGGATCTTAATTGACTAGGATTGTAAGTTTTCCTAGCGAAGGTCGGTGGTTTTATCTGGACACTCTGTCTTCCTCCGCCAATCATGAAAAACTGACTGCCACGAATTGGAAATAGCATAAAACATGCTGAAATGGCTTTAAACACGAATCAATTAACTCATATCCTGTAAAGGGACAAGTTTAAAACCCTAATAAGAAAGACAGACAAAACCATTAGACAATCAACCTCCCGCAAAACATTACACAGAAACCAAAAGTTTGAGCAAATGTGACGAACCTATTCAAACATCTGAAGTTATTTAGATATTATCCGTCAGAAGCGTATTAGTCGAAAAAATAAATTTGTGTTGATTTTAACGATACACAATATATTCAATTTGAAAAGAAAAAAAAAAGATTTGTGTGAAAATTTTCAAATTTGTATTATGATCTGCTCCAAGAACTATTTTCAATAATATTTCAAAAGAAAAGAGCAGACAACTTCTTTACTTTCAAATATTTTCAAACAAAAAAGCATTCATTATAAACACACTTGCAAACAAGTAAAATCTACAAAACTATAGTAACTTGACATTTTACTCATTGTTAGAATGAGGCAAAAGTCATGCAATGGGTTGCACGTACATAAAGTTTAAAAATACGCCGATTAAATAAATTTATATCTTTTGTTGATGTTGGTTCTCTGCCATTTGTTATTTGTAAAGGCAAATTCATTTCCCTGTCCTTTTCATTCTCTTTGACATGTTTGACTCATTGCTGGTGCATTCCGTAAATTATATATCTATCTTGACACAATGTGAAATTAAGATTTCCTCAACAGAAAAAAATGTATTATCAAAGGGAAAATTAAATAACTTAATACTACCTTTTTAAGATTTAGAACATACCATTTAAAATGATCAATTATTTCATTCCATATCAGATAATTTTACTATTAACTAAAAAATCATCTTTGTCTAAAATGTCGATCGAATATAATAAAACAAAAGGTTGAGCATGGCTCACAAATGACCCACATCCCTACATAAAATTATGACAACGACTATGATTTGCTGAAGAAAAAAAACCCCCAAAAACCAGTCTTAAGTTATTAAGAGGAACATATCGGATTTCATTAGTGATCATTTAGTGAAAAAGGGACTTCTTAGCCTTACGGAGCATCCGAGCTCTTCCCTGCCTTTTTTGTTTTAATTTCTTTTTTTTGTACATTACTCCTTATTCTCTATTATATGTACTATTTGGATGCCAGACTGATCAATACTATAGGATACCGGATTACTAAAGGGATGCTGGCAATATTTATGTATGCGTGACATATGCAGCTATTTAAAAAAAAGGGAAATAATATTTTTTGGCTTCCTAGGGAGGTGATTTCGGTTATAACATTGCTGAAAAACACTCGCCTTGTTAACAGTTGGTAACATGATTTTTATTTTTATTTTAATATCAACTTGTGATATCCCATGGTTAGAGTAATTTTAGCAGGTTTTTATTCCCCGTGCTTACAGCAATCGATCACACTTTACGAATATAAAGTACTAAATATTGGCCCCATTGCCGGCAATGCTATTTTTAGCAATTATCTCCTTAAATGGCGTTTTTAATAAACTGTTTAGGGAAAAACTGCTGTTGTCTAATTTGAGCTCAATATCTATTTGTGATTTTACCGCACTTAAATATATATGGTCCCATGGCTTTTCTTGGTGAATTTTTGGGTTTTTTACCATACCTTACGATTTCGCAGAAAATTTTCCCCAATTTTGATCAAAATAAAAAAACATTTCAGGCCCTTGATCGTATACATTTGAGGACAAATTTGTGCTTGCATGAAACTTTATTCATAATGCTTTCCAGGAGAAAAATATATAAATGATATAACAACCAATCACAGATGGCCAGCTATTTTCATCTCTATGGCATGTTCCCTTCACGAATGGCTGCGCCCATGTAACTTTATTTAGTATATTGTAACCTATACGGTAATAAACCATTTCTGAAATCTGATATTTTTTGCCGCATTAGTTACGTTAACATTAATTGACTTCATACCACTATGCAAAAGACCTCATTGAAAACTGTAGAAAACACAGGAATTAATTTCTGGACCCTACCCCTGTTGAAAAACTGTTAAAACTTTACACTGTTTTTTATAGACATTACGGTACTGTTTGTTACGGGTGTAATATTTTGTTTCTTTATTAGTATTGCCTTTTCGAAGTTATCATGTGCTTCTGATATTGATCAACAAAGAATTTAATTTGAATGACGCTGTGCCGAAAACCAAATTAAAGATTCGGACGAGTTCAATATAAAATAAATACACTTAATTGAAACGGACTATAGTCTTAAAAAATCGGATACATGTGCACATTTTAGTTTCTTTTCATAAAATACAGCTTCTGGTGGTCTAAATTAGCCATAAAAATAGTCCGGGTAATGTTTTGAGTGATGTGAAAACGTTCCGCTTATGAAAATTACCCGTAGAGCAATTTTTACAAAAAAGGGGGAGGGTTAAATCCGAAGATTTCTGTTTCACGTGATGTGTCAAGATCTAACAAGTACCTCCAATAGTTAGGCCTACATCTGTCTAACAAGCCTTTAAGACAAATTTTGGATAAAAACAGAAAAGACACACCAAGGCGAGTTTAATTCTGTACCTACCCGTATTTTGAATGCAAATAAGAAACAGACTATAACATGAAAACGGAGCTATTCACACATATCAAAACACTAGAAAAGCGTTTTTGATGTCAAATTCTTTCTTTGAATACCATTTTTGACATATTCTGAAACTATTTTAGAATATAAAGTACTAAAATGTTGGCCATGGTTGCCGGCAATGCTATTTTTTATCTCCTTAAATGGCGTTTTTAATAAACTATTTAGGGAAAAAACTGCTGTTGTCTAATTTGAGCTCGATATCTATTTGTGATTTTACCGCACTTAATTATATATGGTCCCATGGCTTTTCTTGGTGAGTTTTTGGGTTTTTTACCATACCTTACGATTTCGCAGAAAATTTTCCCCAATTTTGATCAAAATAAAAAAAAACATTTCCGGCCCTTGATCGTATTCATTTGAGGACAAATTTGTGCTTGCATGAAACTTTATTCATAATGCTTTCCAGGAGGAAAATATATAAATGATATGACAACCAATCACAGATGGCCAGCTATTTTCATCTCTATGTCATGTTCACGAATGGCTGCGCCCAAGTAACTTTATTTTAGTATAAAGTTATACATTGTAACCTTTATATATATAAATATATATATATATGCATATAATCTCCCCTTTTATGCCCCAAGCTATTAATAGATGTTGTCTTTTTTAAAGGTAAATAAAGAAAACATACCTGAATAAATTGCATGACCATGGAACACACAAAAAAAAAACACGAATTCTGTATCAACTTGCTGTAAGATGCATCATTGACCTAGATATTTTGAAAAGACGACTTTGTTTATGAGTCAAATATAAACTCTGGAATTTCCAACTTTCATTTTTAGATTTAATTTGCGACGTTACAAGTAAGTTATGTTTATCCTTTAAGATAACCTATTTGATTAAGTAAAAGTCTTCTTAGTTACACTAATTTTCAAAAAACGAGCTCTTTCAGCTGAAATTTGTTGAAATTACCAGTTACATTGAAAGAGTCAGTTCACTCAGGAACATATATATTGACTAGATATACTGTTCCCAGGTTCACTTCGCATAAAATATGCAGTAGTAATGTAGTTTAATACCAAAAAAGAAAGAAATGCACTACAAAGTACGAATTACTAGTAACACATTTACATAAAAAAAAAATAACACGAATAATATAAAACTGTTTATTAAATAAATAGACTATTTATAGCTTCTTTGACGATACACATAATAGAAATCGTTCATGAGGGAACATCTGATAATTCAAATGTGATTTTTGCTTTATATACGGTAAGAAATCTTTTAGCTTTGCTGCTGCTTCTTTATGGAATAATTTACCGACCACTTCAGGACTGAAAATAGCTTCACACGTTTTAGAAGTCTTGTTCAGTCCTGTAGTGGATCGGACTGTTTTTGCTCTCCCTGCAGGTAATTTGTTATACATTTTTTATGCACTGTTATGCTGCAAAAACAGCTTGCTTTGTAATTGATTTTTTTACTTTTTATTAATTACAAGAATTATAGTTTTACTTTAAATTATTTACTGAAACTTTTAAGCTTCACATTATTTATAAATTATTCTTTTTTATACGCCCGTTTACGGGACGTTTTATGGTATATCGTTGTCCGTCTGTCCCTCCGTCTGTCCGTCCGTCTGTCAGTCCGTCGTCAACATGTCGGACATTAACTCAAAAACGCATTAACCAATTTGCATAAAACTTTGGTGAATTGTTTATATCTATTGACGTGAGCTCCCTTTCGTTTTTTATAAATTTTAGATTTTACGTTTCCGAGTTATGGGGTTTTATTCATTAAAAAAAGGGGGATTTTCCAGTTTTCGGACAATAACTCAAGAATGCTTTCACCAACTTGCAAGAAATTTTGGTTAATTGTTTATATCTATTGACATGAGCTCCCTTTTGATTTTTATAAGTTTTAGATTTTACATTTCCGAGTTATGGGGTTTTATTCATTAAAAAAGGGGGGATTTTCCAGTTTTCAGACAATAACTCAAAAATGCTTTCAGCAATTCTTATGAAACTTTGGTGAATTGATTATATCTATTGATGTAAGCTCCCTTTAGAATTTTATAAATTTTATTTATTTATAGTCTGACAACAGATTTACTAAGTATTGCGCAACAGCATTGTGTATTGCACAACAGCAAGAAATCTTTAATTGACTAAATTCAATTCATATAACCAATTTCAAGTTCTTTGACTACATTTATTCAGAAACCTATAATATGTCAAATATTTAATAACAATCCAAATTCAGACCTGTATCAAGCTTGAATATTGTGTCCATTTTTGCCCCAACTGTTCAGGGTTGGACCTCTGCGGGCGTATCCAGCTGCACTCAGCGAAGCAGTTTATTCATAGTATGTCTTAGTGCTTCATATATATGCTTTTAGTGTTAGCAAGATACATATATATATGCCAGAGTTGATGTGGTGCTTTTTTATTACTATTTATTTGCATGCTGCGTTCCTTTTTTATTTGTGATTGTATGTGTTTTTATAATTCGATGAAAAGCTCATTAGAGCACACGTTTAATTTGTGTGTCAACACGCCGAATAAAAATAAAGTTTTACCTACTTCTGTACTTATTTGCTTGCAGTAACTGTTGTGTTTTATGAAGATATTCCTGGAGGATACATGGAAGTCTTGTCACAATCATCGGGTTCATTCAGACAACATTTTCTTCATTAGGCCACACCAATTTGATTAATAGTTCTTTGGATTTTCCCGCTCCTGTTTTGGAGAAATTGACTTTTCAATTAAGAAAAATAATTACCGCTTCCGCCAATTTTAGGGCCGCATGCCGCTCCAAAATAAGTTTATCCTTGACAATTTTTTTCTTTTAGACGTTTTTCTTGTGCTTCTTCTTCTTTCTTCTTCTCTCTGTATTAGCTTCCTTTATAAGGAACACCAAGGATAAAATCCAAGTAAAAGTAATATTTACACGGTAAAATATAATGTATATTATATACTTTAAAAGTCAATGTCCAAGGATAATATACACAGTAAAACTCTTCTATTTACACATAAAATCCAGCTGTCATTTATGAATAATAAAACACAAATTATACGGACTAAAAACTGTTTATTTCAGACCGTCAACCATCCATTGCCTCAAGCAACTTTAAGCGCTTTATATATAGTCTGTAGCACATCTCCCTAGTTTTGGCTTCTATCTTGTTCATTATATTTTTATTTGTTAGTATTTGTGAGAAATGACTGCAGTCTATAATTAGCCTGATAATGTTTGGTTTGTATTGAAAGACACTGTGCCAAACTTCTGCTGTTGTATGTTGAGTAACATAGTCCTTGATCGGTTCAAAATACGTGTTTCTAGTTTTGGATAACAGAGGACAATCCAGGAGAAAATGAGAGATGTTTTTCTCAAAAAAGTTACATAATTGACAAATTGGAGAAGGTGATTGATTAAATTTTGCTCTATCTGAATTTAGTATAAATGTTCCTGAAACTATTCTAGTTTTAATGATAGCTTTTCGAACTTCAGCTTTTGTTTTGTCAAAGATATTCCAAACTAGATGGTTTTTGCCAATAAGTAGATGTTTAGTTTCCATATATCTTAGGGTTGATTTAGATTCAGCATCGTCTTTTAAAGTATTTAACCAGTAGGTATTCAATTGCTTTGTTACCAAAGATTTCCATTTCATTTTTGAAGGGAGAGATTTCTGAAGAAGATGAATCGGAGGCAGTCCATACTTCAGTAAGATTTCTCGAATTGTAGAGAAAAAGCTGTTCGGGTTATCATAGTTAACCGAAATTTGTCTAATGATGATATCTTTAACTCTTTGAACGTTCGAAGAAAGTAAATTGTGAAGAAAAGACAATTGCTTTTTGTGAAGTTCCGCTTCGATTGGGAGTCCGCCAATCAAGAGGTATATTGCAGCTATTGCCGTACGTTGAGGAAGAGATTGGAAATGTCTTAAATTCTTTCTATGAAAAGATTCCAGCTGTGTTATATTGGTCTTATTTAAAGGAATGGCTTCCAAACCATAAAGGAGTCTCGGCAGAACATATGTGTTGTAGATTTTATAAGACGTTACTGGATCCAAACCATTTGTCCCATGCACCCCAGAGCCCATTAGTGCATACAAAGTTCGTCTTGCAAGCTTAATTCTATTTGCCACATTTATTTCTCCTTCCTTTTTCCAGCTTCTAGTTATACCTAAATGAGTTGCTTCTTTTGATACTGTAACCGGAGTATCATATAGAGTCCAATCAGGGTTTGTGCCCTTTCCACATGTGACAATTTTTGTTTTTGTAGGATGAATTTTGTAGTGGTGTTGGTTAGAATATCTTTCTGAAATATTGAGCATAATTTGAAGATTGTCTCTATTTGTTTCAATAAAAGCCATGTCATCAGCGGAAGTAGGAGTACCGACAAAAATATTTCCAGTGTTTAAGCCTAAAGAGTTTCTTTCTAGTTCTAGGAGTAGATCTTGTACGAAGATTTTGTAGAGATGAGTTGATAAAGTTCCACCTTGTCGTACGCCTTAGTGGACAGAAAATTTTTCGCTAAGATCGCCTTGCCATTGTACTTTTGTTGTCAAATTAGAATATAGATCTTTAATCACCAACCATAGAAAGGAGGGAATATTTGAGTCTAATAATTTATCTAGAATAATGTCATGCTGTACCACGTCAAAGGCTGATTTGACATCCAAGAAACCCATATAGAATTCACTGTTTAACCTTGTTTGATCATATTTTGATTCAGATATAATGAAGCTAGAGATAAGAGGATTTAGGCCTTTAGTGAAGCCAAACTGTAAATCCGTAATATTTTGAAGATTGAGTTTTGGTAAAATGCAGTATTCGAAGACTTTTCCTAGAACTGGGGTTACTGTGATACCCCGGTAGCTGTTTACATCAGAGGGATCCTTATCCTTTTTTAAGACGGGGAAGAGAATGCCAGTTTTAAAGGTACCTGGAGTCCTTAGAGTTACTATTATATTGTTGAAAAGTTTAGTTAGATAAGGTGCTATTTCGTTTTTGCAAAATTTGAGATGTTCAGCACAAAGTCCAAATTCGTCACTACTTTTATTCATATTTAATTCTTCAATAGCTTTAATTATATCAACAGCTGTAAAATAATTGGAAGGTATTTCCTGGTCTTGTATAGTTTTCATCATTTCTTTTTGACGGATTTTGCATAAATTTACATATAGATCATCGTATTGTTCAGGTTTTGGAGCACTTAAGTCTTCGTAATAGCTTGCAAATGCTTTCCTTTGGTCTTTAGCCAGAAACAGATATTCATTCCCATCAGTTTTTATACGACCGCAAAAAAATTTTTGTGGTCGTATATTGGTATGACGTTGGCGTCGTCGTCGTCGTTGTCGTTGTCGTCGTCGTCCGGCGTCGTCCGAAGACACATTGGTTTTCGCACACTAACTTTAGTTTAAGTGAATGGATCTCTTTGAAATTTTACCACAAGGTTCAATACCACAAAAGGAAGGTTGGGATTGATTTTGGGGGTTATGATACCAACAGTAAAGGAATAAGGGGCCAAAAAGTGGCCAAAAATAAGCATTTTTGTAACTTCCAGACATAACTTGTGTGTTAGAGTATGGATCTCTCATACATTGTACCACAAGGTTCCATATCACAAAAGGAATGCTGGGATTGATTTTGGGGTAATTGCCTCAAAATTTTAGGAATTAGGGGCCAAAAAAAGGGGCAAAAAACAAGCATTTTTCTAGTTTCATGACATTCACTTGTGTGTAAGTGTATGGATCTTTCTGAAATTGTACTACAAGGTTCCATATCACAAAGGGAAAGCTGGAATCGAGTTTGGGGGTAATTGCCGAAACGTTTAGGAATTGGGGGCCAAAAAGGGGCCAAAAATAAGCATTTTTCTAGTTTCCAGACAATAACTTGTGTTCAAGTGTATGGATCTCTCTGAAATTGTACTGCAAGGTACCATACCACAAAGGGAAGGCTGGGATTGATGATGGGGGTAATTACCTCAATATTTTAGGAATTAGGGGCCAAAAAGGGGCAAAAAACGAGATTTTTTCTAGTTTCAGGACAATAACTTGTGTTCAAGTGTATGGATCTTTCTGAAATTGTACTACAAGGTTCCATATCACAAAGGGAAAGCTGGGTTTGAGTTTGGGGGTAATTGCCCTAAACGTTTAGGAATTTGGGGCCAAAAAGGGGCCACTAAACACATCTTTCTAGTTTCCAGACAATAACTTATAAATGTTCAAGTGTATGGATCTCTCTGAAATTGTACTGCAAGGTACCATACCACAAAGGGAAGGCTGGGATTGAGTTTGGGGGTGATGAATCATAAGGGGGTTCAAAAAATTGGGGGGGGATTTTTTTTTTTCCTTTTTTTTCTTTTTTTCCTTTTTTTTTTCTTTTAAAATTTTCCATTTTAAGTTGGTTATTTCTGATTTATATTTAAAAGCAAATAATAATGATATGGTAGGAGATACACACCAAACAGGATGTGTAAATTATTATATAATAAGTATTGTGCAATAGTAAGAAATTTTCAATTGCACAGTATTGCACAATAGCAAGAAATCTTCAATTGCACAGTATTGCGCAATAGCAAGAAATCTTCAATTGCACAGTATTGCGCAATAGCAAGAAATATCCAATAGCACAATACTGCGCAATAGCAAGAAATTGTCAATTGTACAGTATTGCGCAATAGCAAGAAATATTTAATTGCACAGTATTGTGCAAAAGAAGATACTTCGTATAAATTGCTTATTTCTTGACCAATTTCAATGGGGTTTTATTCTTGAATTCTTGGGGTTCTTTAATATGCTGAATCTAACAGTGTATTTAGATTTTTGATTATGGGCCCAGTTTTCAAGTTAGTCCAAATCGGGGTCCAAATTAAACAAATTAAACTTTGTTTGATTTCAACAAAAATTGAATATATGGGGTTCTTTGATATGCTGAATCTAACCATGTATTTAGATTTTTGATTTTTGGACCCCGTTATCAACTTTGTCCACATTGAGGTCAAAAGGGTCCAAAATTAAACTTTGTTTGATTTCATCAAAAATTGAATTCTTGGGGTTCTTTGATATGCTGAATCTAACCATGTATTTAAATTTTGGATATTGGACCATAATAGGTGAATGTCCAATTTAAAAATTTTAAGTTCTTAGACCACATTCATTCTGTGTCAGAAACCTATGCTGTGTCAAATATTTAATCACAATCCAAATGCAAAGCTGTATCAAGCTTGAATGTTGTGTCCATACTTGCCCCAACGGTTCAGGGTTCGACCTCTGCGGTCGTATCAAGCTGCGCCCTGCAGAGCATTTTATTATACAATTTATTGCTGATTGAGAGTTGTCACCCATATTTCTTCTGATGATTCTATGGAACATTTGTGAGCTAGAGGTGTTCATAATTTGGCTATGAATGGTATTTCTGTCGATAGCTTGTTCCATTCGTTGGCGTTGCCGAAGCTTTTTTTTATGGGTCCTTAATTCAAGAGATAACGGATGTCCAGTTGGTTTGCCCAACTCTGCCCATTTGTTGTAGAGAACTTTACACATCTTAAGCAAAACTGTAACTTCAGGGGAAGCCTTCCATTTTGGACCTTTCAACTGTGTAATTTTGGACGGAATAAACTGTTTTTGAGCATTAAAAAGTGAATTTGAAATAATATCTATTTGCTGATCAATTTCCAGTGTTGGAATATCCTTATGAAGCAACTCATTTAGGATTGTTTCCCTATATTTCTCTTCGTCCCTTTTTTCCCACAAGACTTTCGTTTTTGTGATTTTCTTTTGACTTATATTGTTGACAAGAAGAGGAATGCTGATATTTGTTTGTAGAATAACTGCACAATGTGCTGAAGTGTTGGCATAGGATTTATCTAGAATACAGTACTTTTTAGATAAATTATTCCTGTTGGAAAGAATATAATCAATCTGTGAGGATCCATGGTGAGCATGATGGAAGAAGGTAGGTTGATTGCCTATATCTGGTCGAAAAAGAGAAACTTCCTGGACAAAGTCCCTCAACAATCTATCGTGTTTGTTTGTTCTAGTCTGAAGAAGGGTCCCATTAAGATCGCCAGCCAGAATTATAACATATTTGGATTGATATTTTTCAATGATGTCGAAGATTATATCTAGGCATTCAGAGTATTGTGTTTCAGAGTTAGTATTTATTGTAGGCATATATGCGTTGATGATACAAAGCATAGGATCGGTTGCTATGGTTATGGCAATGATTCGTTCATTTCCTACCTCCAGTTTCTTATATTGCTCTGATCGATTCAAACGCACGTGTGATAAATCGATTTGTAAATAAAAGGTCAAAAATCGGGATGCCAAAATGAAGTTGTGTCAGATCATTGCCAAGGACAAGTAGTTATTAAACACACAGTTATTTTAAACGCATTTCGTTTTACCTATGAAGACCTGTTCTAGTAGACAAAAATAAAACAAATCTTTCTTTAGGTGACCACGATCACATCAGTACTTGTTGTCATGTTGGAAGTTAGAACCATTGTCATCCCCGATCATTGTTTCAACAGACTTAGTCCGAGATTACTCTGACGCCCAACGGCTGTTTTGCCAGATAAGATGGAGCGCTGTTGTCCCACGGCCCCAGCTTTTCTGGCAAAACAGCCGTTTGACGTCAGAGTTATCCCGGATTACAACAGACATAGAAAGATCTATCTGTCTTGGATGACATTAATATTAAATTCACACGAGTTTTTAAAAAATGACAGATTTATCTTATTTTAATGAAAACCTCATATCCCCTTGTTAGTCTATTGACATGCAATCAGAACTCTTTTGTAAGGGAAAATTTTAGAGTTCCAACGTTTGAGACCAAAGTGGTGGTATTGGGATTGGCATGCTAATAATAATTAGGGATGTGTTATTGGTGCAACCACTTACAGTTTGAAATACATTGCAGGTTTCAGGGGCAAAAGGAAAAAGTATTTTGCTAAGTCAGAATAATGCATGTGTATTTTAAGGGAATGTTTTAATAAATTGAGATCTACATGCATAGCAATTATAACGTATTATCTTACTGAGGATGTTGTTGAACTATTCACCTTACTCATTATGTTGATCCTATTATGGATAAATAGTTCCAACTGGATGTCAAGCAGCCAATAAACAATCATTACCATATAATAAGAACAACTATATCAAAAGATAATTAATATTTTTGAGGGCATTTTTTGGAATACATACACATATTTTAATTGTATTCAACACATTTCATTTAAATTTACCTCACTAACATAATTCCTCTTGCTAAACTGCATCTGCTATGCTTCCTTTATATATATATAATAACCAAAAAGTTGGGTATGGTACAGACTGTACTACAGGCACAAATACATCAAATTATATGCATAAGAGCATGTTTATCTTCCTTTTTCTTTGAAGTAACCAGTTTTACATGTACATAAAATTCTAAATCGCACAATTTAAAAAAATATTATACCGCTCGCTCCACTTGTAGAGCACCCGCCTCAACAAAACTCATTTTCAAGAAATAAATACAATCAAAAAAATTTCGCTCGCTCGCCCCATATTTTTTGGAGCTTTTGTCCGAAGAACTAAAAATCAAATTGGTGTGGCCTTATAATGTGCACTGTTATAAAATGTTCATTATTGTTTTAAAGCTTTAATCTAAAGTGGACGCATTTTGTTTTGGGGTATGTATAGCATGTTACACATTGTCGTGTCCTTGTCTTTTTAATTTTCTAACGTAACAACGAGTAACTTATTTTATTATTATTATTGTTATTGTTATTATCGTATTTCTTTTTAAATACTCATCATGAATTTATCATAATTTTTACGATTCATTTTCATATCTATCAAGAATACATAACTGTACCATTCTTTGTTTCCATGTTGTTAGGGATGTATTCGATCAACATAGTAACAACATCCATAAAGCGGGACGTGAAATTAATGGCAAATGTTTCTTAACATTTTTCTGAGAAACCCCGGTATAAAGCTTATCAATTCCGAATACAGGAACAAAGCGGTGTGAAGAGAAATACACATAATCCCTGTATGGACATTGATATTGAAAAAGACAATCACTAAACTTAACAAATATGTTGTCAATACAAATGTACGCATATTTATCATGTCTGGTTCGCAGAAAGTTTTGTTTGAAACATAGTGGCTTTTACGAAGTATGTTTTGTACCTTAAGGAGGTACCAAACACCTTGACTAAAATTAATTTGGCTCGTTTAATTTTCATAAAAATTTTGACAAAATATTTACTTTGACCCTTTGACAAAAATATAAAAATTTCAAAAAACTTGAAACACACACTTTATTGGAAAATTTTCATTGGATATATAGCAGTTTGACAAACACTAATTTTGATCATTGAGAACCTTAATACTTCCTTAACAATAGAACGTGATTAAAACGTTCAGCTGATTTTTACAGAGTTATCTCCCTGTAGTGTTATGTACCACCTTAATGCTAAAAAAAGATATTTATGGGTACATAGGTCATTCGTTTATATGAATAAAAGTTGGAAAAATTCTTGCAATCTGAAGTTTAGGATGGGAATACTTGTAAAAAGGGTTGAAAGTAAAATGCTTTGATATAGTTGAACTAGACGAGGTTTACACAAACATATCTTTTAAATCTTGAAATTTCAAAACCTGATTCACATTTCCTCTATCGTAGGAATAAAGTGAGATTGTTTCTGTGGGGTAAGCGTAAATGAGACAGTTTCCTAATTACACAATCATCAAAGACAATTAAAGGTCAAAATATAGTGGTTCCAACTGGGTTTTTTTACGATCACCGTTTGGGTTATTTGTCAAAGGAAGTTGAAAATCATGCATTTCTGTGATCTTTTGGGTATAGTCATATCTTTCCTGGGGCGTTGTGTCAGAGTCATACGATAAATCATTCTTTCCTTGTTACACTTACCCATATTGTTATATTTTACTTTGAATAATGCCAATGATGAATGATTTGTTTCTAAAAAAAAAATTAATATTTGCAGTCGTCATTGATGGTACTGGCACTCCGATAATGCTTCTGAAGCTGGAGACGTTGTTCCTTTGGTTGGACATTACCAAACCTAACTATGTCTTGAACGCAAATACTCCGCAAATGTAAGCAAATTTTGTACTACGAGTCACACTAAATATCGAAAATAGAAAGTTTTGTATTTATTCTTGTTTACGATGAATAAAATCCAAAAACAACGTATATATACTAGCCCATTTTCTATATCATAACTTTGATATGTAAGAACAGGAATCGGAACAATTTGTCAGTTCAAAATACGACAATTTGTTCTACTAGATTGTTTTGAAAATTGGTTATTGTCTTCTTGGCATTTAAGCCGAAGCCTTTCTATTCATTCTATGCCTATTACTTTTTGATGAAGACAGAGTTAAAGGCAAAATCATCATTGTTTATAATGAATGTCTCACCACCGTCAGATGCAATATCTCCCAGACCCGTGCGACATATAACATTTTGATGAAACGTATACTTTAAAATCCAGGAAATATTGACTTGGAAGCAACCATTAGATCTGATTCTATGATGTGAATTCATTTCTATGTAAAAAGTATGGAAATAGGTCGCCCAAAGTAGTTTATATACTGAAACTTGCATGTTATGTCTCAAAATCTGCGACACGGAAAACTGAGGAGGGCTGTTTGAGAAAACAGAGGACCGTGGACATCTGTATCTGCTTGCTGGAAATTGATTATTGATCGGTACCTTACGTGCAATACATTATATGGTGCTAACAGTTCTCAAAAAGGGAAAAGTTGATACTGTTACTTACCTTGATCGTTTTTGTCTCGCCTGCGACGAAAGTCGCAGAAAGTGAGACATAGGTATTACTATCCGGCGGCGGCGGCGGCGGCGGCGGCGGCGACGGCGGCGTAAACTATTTGTATAAAGCTTTATATTTCAGAAGGTAGAAGACCTGGATGCTTCATACTTTGTATGCAGATACCTTATGTTACGAACTTTCCGTCTGTCATATGTTCAATGTCCTTGACCTTATTTTCATGGTTCAGCGACTGCTTGAAAAAAAAGTTTAGTTTTTTTGTTATGTAAATTTCTCACTTATTATGAGTAATAAGATAACTATATTTGGTATATGGGTTCCTTACTACGTCTACATGTCCATCAGACAGGGTTCACCTGACCTCAGCCTCATTTCATGGATCAGTGATCAAGGTTAAAGTTACGTGATTAGGTCCGTTTCTCAGATACTACAAGCTGTAGGTCAGCTTATTGTGGTGTATGGAATGATTATAAGGGATACATGTCAGTCTGGCAGGTTTCATCTGACCTTGACCTCATTTTCACGGTTCATTGGTCAATGTTAAGTTTTTGTGTTTTGGTCTGTTTTTCTAATACTATAAGCCATTGGTCAACTATATTTGGTGTATGGAATGATTGTAAGGTGTACATGTCTGTCTGGCAGGTGTCATTTGTCCTTGACCTATTTTCATGGTTCATTGGTCAATGTTAAGTTTTTATACGACCGCAAAAAAATTTTTGTGGTCGTATATTGGTATGACGTTGGCGTCGTCGTCGTCGTCGTCCGGCGTCGTCGTCGTCGTCGTCCGAATACGCATTAGTTTTCGCACTCTAACTTTAGTTTAAGTGAATGGATCTCTATGAAATTTTACCATAAGGTTCAATACCACAAAAGGAAGGTGGGGATTGATTTTGGGGGTTATGGTACCAACAGTTAAGGAATTAGGGGCCAAAAAGGGGCCAAAAATAAGCATTTTCTAGTTTCCAGACAATAACTGTGGAACGGTGTATGGATCTCTCTGAAATTATACTACAAGTTTCCATACCACAAAGGGATGGTTAGGATTTGCTTTGGGGGGTTATGGCTCAAACCGTTTAAGAATTAGGGGCAAAAAAGGGGGGAAAACAAGGTTGTCCTGGTTAATGGACAAATACTTTATTACAAAACATAATTTAAAGCAGTGTAAGGGAGATAAATCAAATTCATCATTGAAATTATCTCCCTTACACTGCTTTTAAATTATGTATAAAGTAATGGTTAATGAACAATTAAGATAATTTAAAACAGTGTAAGGGAGGTAATCCAAATACAACGTTTTGGTTACTTCCCTTACACTGCTTTTAAATTATGTTTAAAGAAATGCATATTTATAAAGGAAGACCAGTAAAAATATCTGCAAATGTTGCATCTTTTTTTTTCACAAAAAAATCCATATGAAAGATTTGACACTATATTTTAAATTCTATTATAAAATAGATTAAGTTAGCACTATGGTAAATTTAAATGGGTAATTATAGTTGCAAACTCCATTGGAAATTTGAATTGAGATTATGACCATATCTTGAGGGAAAGAATTTTTGGGGGGAAAAAAGGGGGGGGGGTCAATTTTTTCTCATTTCAGATTTCAGAAATTAAAAAGAATTATTCTTCAAATATTATTTTTTTTTCAAATTTCAAATATTGAAAAATTTCAAGAAGTAATCTTTAATTGGACAGTATGCGCATTAGATTTGTAAAATCTTTGACCACATTTATTTATTTGTTATGCCGAATCTAACCGTGTATTTAGATTTTTAATTTTGGGTCCAGTTTTCAAATTGGTCTACATTAAGGTCCAAAGGGTCCAAAATTAAACTTTGCTTGATTTTAACAAAAATTGAATATATGGGGTTCTTTGATATGCTGAATCTAAACATGTATTTAGATTTTTGATTTTTGGCCCAGTTTTCAAGTTGGTCCAAATTGGGGTCCAAAATTAAACTTTGTTTGATTTCAACAAAAATTGAATATATGGGGTTCTTTGATATGCTGAATCTAACCATGTATTTAGATTTTTTATTTGTGGACCCCGCTATCAAATTGGTTCATATTGAGGTCAAAAGGGTCCAAAATTAAACTTTGTTTGATTTCAACAAAAATTGAATATATGGGGTTCTTTGATATGCTGAATCTAACCATGTATTTAGATTTTTGATTTTTGGGCCCCGTTATCAACTTTGTCCACATTGAGGTCAAAAGGGTCCAAAATTAAACTTAGTTTGATTTTAACAAAAATTGAATTCTTGGGGTTCTTTGATATGCTGAATCTAAAAATGTGTTTAGATTTTTGATAATGGGCCCAGATTTCAAGTTGGTCCAAGTTGGGGTCCAAAATTAAACTTTGTTTGATTTCAACAAAAATTGAATATATGGGGTTCTTTGATATGCTGAATCTAAACATGTATTTAGATTTTAGATTTTTGGCCCAGTTTTCAAGTTGGTCCAAATTGGGGTCCAATATTAAACTTTGTTTGATTTCAACAAAAATTGAATATATGGGGTTCTTTGATATGCTGAATCTAACCATGTATTTAGATTTTTTATTTGTGGACCCCGCTATCAAATTGGTTCATATTGAGGTCAAAAGGGTCCAAAATTAAGCTTTGTTTGATTTCAACAAAAATTGTATATATGGGGTTCTTTGATATGCTGAATCTAACCATGTATTTAGATTTTTGATATTTGGGCCCCGTTATCAACTTTGTCCACATTGAGGTCAAAAGAGTCCAAAATTAAACTTAGTTTGATTTTAACAAAAATTGAATTCTTGGGGTTCTTTGATATGCTGAATCTAAACATGTGTTTAGATTTTTGATAATGGGCCCAGTTTTCAAGTTGGTCCAAGTTGGGGTCCAAAATTAAACTTTGTTTGATTTCAACAAAAATTGAATATATGGGGTTCTTTGATATGCTGAATCTAAACATGTATTTAGATTTTAGATTTTTGGCCCAGTTTTCAAGTTGGTCCAAATTGGGGTCCAAAATTAAACTTTGTTTGATTTCAACAAAAATTGAATATATGGGGTTCTTTGATATGCTGAATCTTACCATGTATTTAGATTTTTTATTTGTGGGCCGCTATCAAATTGGTTCATATTGAGGTCAAAAGGGTCCAAAATTAAACTTTGTTTGATTTCATCAAAAATTGAATTCTTGGGGTTCTTTGATATGCCAAATCTAACCGTGTTTTTAGATTTTTAATTTTGGGTCCCATTTTTAAATTGGTCTATATTAAGGTCCAAAGGGTCCAAAATTAAACTTAGTTTGATTTTAACAAAAATTGAATTCTTGGGGTACTTTGATATGCTGAATCTAAACATGTGTTTAGATTTTTGTTTATGGGACCAGTTTTCAAGTTTGTCCAAGTTGGGGTCCAAAATTAAACTTTGTTTGATTTCAACAAAAATTGAATATATGGGGTTCTTTGATATGCTGAATCTAACCATGTATTTTGATTTTGGAAATTGGACCATAATAGGTAAATTAAAAAAATTGAAGTTCTTAGACCACATTCTTTCTGTGTCAGAAACCTATGCTGTGTCAAATATTTAATCACAATCCAAATTCAGAGCTGTATCAAGCTTGAATGTTGTGTCCATACTTGCCCCAACTGTTCAGGGTTCGACCTCTGCGGTCGTATCAAGCTGCGCCCGGCGAAGCATTTTATTGTGTTTTGGTCTGTTTTTCTAATACTATAAGCAATAGGTCAACTATATTTGGTGTATGGAATGATTGTAAGGTATACATGTCTGACTGGCAGGTGTCATTTGTCCTTGACCTCATTTTCATGGTTCATTGGTCAATGTTAAGTTTTTGTGTTTTGGTCTGTTTTTCTAATACTATAAGCAATAGGTCAACTATATTTGGTGTATGGAATGATTATAAGGTGAACATGTCTGTCTGGCAGGTGTCATTTGTCCTTGACCTCATTTTCATGGTTCAATGGTCAATGTTAAATATTTTGAGTTTTGGTCTTTTTTCTAATACTATATGCAATAGGTCAACTATATTTGGTGTATGGAAATATTTTATGATGTACATGTCAGTCTGGCCGGTTTTATTTGACCTTGACCTCATTTTCACGGTTCATAGCTCAGTGTTAAGTTTTTGTGTTTTGGTCTGTTTTTCTATTACTATAAGCAATAGGTCAACTATATTTGTTGTATGGAAGAATTGCAAGCTGTACATGTCTGCCTGGCATGGTTCATCTGACCTTGACCTCATTTTCATGGTTCATTAATCAATGTTTAGTTTTCTTGGTTAAGTCTGTATCTTAGAAACTATAAGCAATAGGTCAACTATATTTAGTGTATTGAATGATTGTAAGGTGTACATGTATTTCTTGTTTGGTTTATATGACCTTGACCTCATTTTCTTGATTCATGTTAAGTTTATGTGATAGTTGTAGTAAAGCTTTATATTTAGAACTATCAACATAATATCAATGATTAGTAAAGAAGGCGAGACATTTCAGCGTGTGCACTCTTGTTCTTCGCTTCGAAACCGCCACATCGTGTGAAATATAGCTAACACCCCACATGTGGCGTTCTATTCGAAAGAAGTGTTGACGGACTGAAAGACAGACAGAAAAAAAACGAGTGTCTATAGGGGCCTAGGGGAACAAGTTTATTATCATCCAAAGACAATTTACTTATTTTGTGTTATATTTGACATCGTTTATTTCCATTTGTTTATCTTTGTGTTTAGACAGTTAAAACAAAATTTCTCGTTTTCCCAATTAGTGTTTTATTTTTTTATTTTTGTGAAAATCAAGAAATTTGATTAAAAAATTATTTCCGCATCCTTCCTGCATTTTGTGGCAGAAGATTAGAACCTATAATTCTGAGGGTACTATTTTATAAAAAGAGAGATACCTTATACGAGAAATTCTACCAAATGTTTTTGATTTTTTAGAAAAATATTTTCATTTTCACCAGATTTGGCATCATCGATGCAAACTTTATTAAAGTTTGGGCAAAACCATGACCTTCTTAACATTTTGTGAAGAAGATGCAATACAGAATATCGAATTTATTGGTTATTTTAGGTCAATCACCGGGAAATATTAACATCAAAATTAAGAGCACACAGTAATTAATTGTTTCCGTAAAATATAGATAAAAATTAAAAAGTCCTTAAAAGTTATATTTGACGACAGTCTCATCTTTATCGGTGATGAGTTGATTTAATTGTTCTTGTTTCGTTTGACAAAATGTTGCTGCTTTTGCTTGTATTAATTATTGATACAACAAATATTTCTGCACTTTCTTTAGGCGCAGGGGTTTGTCAGAAAAAGAAGTAAGTATTTGTTTTTCCTCAGTACATTTGCATGCTTTATTATATGAACACACAGAAAAACCTATATACATGTAATCAATAGTGTATTCTGAAACAGTAAGCAAGACTTTCTTTACAATTTTTGCATTTGTTAGCAACCATACTATCCTGGAATATAATCAGTGAATGTGTTAAACATGCAATACCCATTGTTTTTTTTATTCTCTTATATTTGGCGATGCACACATTTACATATTGAACCATATTATTACAGAAAATATAAAAACTGCCCATAGTTTATTAAAATTATGAGAGAGTTCAACAGGGACTATAAAAAATGTTTTAATCATGTTAATAACATAAGTTAAAATGGATGAAAACAGTTTGAAAAAAAAATTCCAATGACGAAGTTCTGGACACTATGGACAAGTTTCAAAGTATGTGCCAGAGTCAAACCGCTATTAATTCCGTAAATGGAATAACATGGTACAGAGAGAAAAATGCACGAAAGAACACTTACTTGTACATGTACATAGTTGTCACGTCGTATATGTACAACTTGCCGTCAGTGTAATGAAGACGAATTCTATTTCATTTTAGTGTGTCCGAAATATAAGGAACTTAGAGTAAAATTTATTAAGAGATATTACTGGTCTAGGCCAAGTGTGTTTATATTTATTGAACTTTTGAGTTTAAAGAACATCAAACAGTTAACCAATTTAGGAAAATACATTTTTACTGCATTTAAAATCAGAGACCACATCATAACATGAACATTCTCTGTCATTTTACTTGTTTACTTGTTTACTTGTTTACATTGAAATTTTGTATTAACACCGATGAACTGTAAAGTTCAAGGTAATAAAGAATTTATAATAATATAAAAATAGAATGCCGAATTTATTTTGTCGCTGATAAAAAAACACTTTCGCATTAGACTCTTATTGTTTTGGGCTCATCGTTAAATATTTTCAAGTAACAGTCAAGATAAAAGGCGTCAGTCAATAAAATCGCTGCATATATCATAATGAATAATGTATATCTTTGAAATAATTGCTAACAAAAACAGAGGAAGATTGGAGTGACTTATTTTTACAAATTGCTTCAATAGACTTGTATTAGATCAATAAGTGAGCTTCCACAATAGACAAGATGCCATACTTCATTTCAAGCTATAAATAGGTCTTTGTTTACAGATAAATTGTGAACGTTTTAAACAGAGACGACTTAATTCGTGTAATTCCTAACACCAACACCAAAGTCTCAACCAACAAAGAAAAAACCGCTAACAAGACATATGTTTGGGATTTAAAAGTTTCGTAAGGGAACAGTCCTCCTCTTAGATTTTGATACCTTGATTCATACCATACAATTAAAATCAATCCAGAAAAGAAAATAATCATATTCGTTTAAATGATAAAGCTCCACTACTGCTAAATATGTTTACTTCGTCTTTTGTCAATCCCCTCTATCTGTTCCTAAACATTAATATGATGTTTTAACGTTTACAGCAACAACAGCAAGTTATTTTTAGAATGTTGTCAAGGATACAAGTTTAATCAGATTAACCAAACATGTGATGGTAAGTTGATTTCACTTTAAATGATGAATAACATGTAAAACTAAGTTTAATTTGATGCATAGTGAATGTACAAAAATAATTACTTTGTTTCCTTTTGGGCATTTATCGTTTCGATAATTAGTATTTCGTACATATGTATTTAATCATTGAACATTATTAAAGTTATAAAATTGAGAATGGAAATGGGGAATGTGTCAAAGGGACAAGAACCCGACCAAAGAGCGGAAAATGTATATCGTAAGAAAGGGGTTGTCAATCTCTTATAAACTTAGAATAGTGTTAAGTGATTGGTAATAATCGCGAATTCTTTTTATTATCAGTGCAATGTTTATAATTAATGCACGACTTCCTTTTCCTATTTACAGACTGTCCTGAAGGAAAATACGGTTATAATTGTCAGGATGACTGTTCAGATAATTTCTTTGGCTTACGCTGTAAACACAGATGCAATTGTAAGGAAAACGAAACGTAAGTTGAGGAATGCATGTTTGCGATTATATAAAACAAACGGTTTCATTTTAACAAAAACAACTTTTGACCAAGGAAGATAAAAGAATTGTATCAAATTCCGTAGAAACTACTTTTCAAAACTCAGACTTAGCTAACATCTAAATTTTGCTAAGCGTTATTCATCAGATACAATAAGGCCTTTTTATAATTACATGTTACATAAAAATAGTATGTTCACATGATACTTCAACTATTTGTTTTATAAATTGAATACAAGCTCAAAGTACTGGTATTTGATTTGCAAATTTGAAATCAAAGTATTCAAGATCATTTTAAACTTCAAGTTTTTTTCATTGCACTAGGATAATAATGATCGACGCCGTTTTAAGTCACAACCTAAGTTTTTATTTTATTTTCAAAGTCACAAAAAATCATTGTTGTTGATAGATTAGGACAAACAGTGATCTACATGTCAACTAAGAGGGATAATTCCTATTGTCCATGAAAATAAAGGTTTGGACAGTTTGCCCTCTAATATAAAAATAATTCTGAAAAAATAAAATATTATAACAATTCTAGCTTAGAACAGATTCAAGCAAGACATATTATGAAAATACATATTCTGAAAATTTTATCTTAGACGAGAAATGATTTTAACAATTGTACGTTAGAACACTCATAGGATTGTTTTAGAACAGTGTAGAACTGTTCTATGCCAGAGTACCAGTATTCGGACATTTCTGAAGACAAGAACTAATCTCAACGTTCGATTCGAGCTTGTCACAAAAAGACAGTTTCCGGTTTTTACATTATACAGACTTTTTCATATTTGTTTATATTATAAACCATTTGAAAGATTGATTAATTGTCATTTGCATAACGTCCAAAAACATATACTCAATGTATGTTCAGGACTATAACCGTCAAACTCACTATAATTTATAGGGTAGATTATGTTAATAGGGTCAATTAAGGTGAAGGGCGAGAAGTATAGACTGCCACTGGAAAATGAGGACTCATTAGACAGGCTCACATAGTTTGCTTTACAACAACGACATAACTTGCACTTGCTACTTGTGGAAGAGCAGCTGAGATCACTCTGTTTTCTGTAGGGTTCCTGTTGTTCAATCTTTGGTTTTTCTTTGTAGTATTTTCGTAGACTGTTGTATGTCTTTTCGTCGTTTTTCGGGGTTTGTCATGGTGTCGTCGGTTTCTCCTTGATTGTTCGTTTGGTTTCTTCTGTCTCTTTTTCAATGAACTCCTCTACGAGTTGTAACAGGATTTTCAACATGAAGAGAACGTGACTGTTTTCCTACAAGAGGCTTCGGATTTAATGTTCAAATTTTATCCGTACGTCGCTGCATTTTTGTACACCCAAAACATCCACATTGGTGACAACTTCGCAATTTTGTAGGAAAGTGAAAACATTCGACAGGAAACAAAAATGTACGCGTTTACGTGGAGAAATTGAAAAGCATGTCGGATTTCTGAAATGGAAACAACAATGTCTGCGTGAATTAGATGAGCACATATGAAAAAATCGAAACGGAGATAGCTGAAGCAGGCAGTATTTATAAACAAAGAGGGGACAACTTTTATTTTTGTTTAATTCTATGATCGCGTGTTTAACCTTTACTCTATAGTGTGTAATAAGTCTATTTTATTTTCTAAACTTCCTCTACATATTCTGGGGTTTTCGAAAAATCTGGTGTCTTGCATAAGGCGTCAATAATGGATGTCTGTTCGGATATGTTTTGTCGACTACCAAAAACAGCAGAGAACCATACGCTCTCCTCGAAAAACAGAGTACTGCTCACTAACCGACTTATATACCTTTCCACCTTTTATCCCTTTTAATCAAAGGAATGATTTTACTGATAAACTTTGTGTTGAAATGGACATTGCCATAAGTGCACTCTATAGTCCAATTTTAAGAAAATTTTACCGGTCTCGGATCATGCGTTACTCCTCATATTACGAGCACATCAGACCCACTCATGTTTATGAGAAAGAATTATCGATACTGTGAAAAAAAATGTCCATACTCAAATGATTCCCAAAATCTCTATAAAAATTGCACAATACAAACAACTCAGAACTCAGTTGTCATTTTTACCTGCGTCGCTGAAGGTGAAAGCAGGTCTAGTAATCGCTGGACTCTGTCCGTCCTTCATTCTGTCCGTCCATTCCTCCCAAAGACCTTGGGTAGACAACTTTCCTCAAAGATGTCTTTGCTTCTATTGAAGGGAATCATCTTGTATTTCGTTATAATTAATAATTATAAGTTCCAGCGTGTAAGTATAATTACTGCATCTGCCTTCCTGTTTGGCGATACTTTGAAATTTTACAAGACTCATTCCACAAGGAATGTATGAAAAGGAATGATCATTCATGCTTCAGTATAATAATCCAACCTATATCAGTTACATGCAGCGACGCAGGTCCAGACCCGGTATTGGTCTTGCTTAATTTGAAAAGATAGATAATCCTGATTGACGAAAAAAATTCTAACTATTTAAGTACACTATTTTACAACAGATTCCGATGAATAGTTTAAATTTAATATTCGACACAAGGATGTTTTTTTCGTATATTTTTGATTTTTTTATACCAAAGACGTGGACAAAAGTGCCATGCCCAATTCAGAAAAAATAAAAGATGATAAAAATATACCGAACGACAAGTACAAGGCCACGAAGAATGAATAGTTCTTAAACACCCACCCGCTGCATCCCCTCATTCTCTTTAACAAACAAAAAATGGAAAATGTATCTCTTAGCTTAAAAATTAAATATTGTCAACGTGCTCTTTAGTTGATCGCCATTACTTAACACTAAGTCTTGCTGAAATTAATTTCTAATTATCCCAACTTAGCCAACGACAGTTGCGATTTTTGTATTCATGTATCATGTAAAATTTATCAAATGATGTTTTTCCATGCTATTTTACTCCGTACTTTTACATCATACCCAACCTTGATAACACCATGTACAATAACTAATGTGTTCACAATACTACATATATTTCTTAAAAACCCCGTTGTTCAACTGTAGAAAATTGTCATAGGCGTTAGACTTTGTTTTGAAACGACGGTTTATATTTACACTTTGAGACGACCCAAGATTTAAATGCATTGTAATCATAATCGTAGATGTGTGACAGTTTCCGCAAAAGTCTACTATCGGTATATGTATGCTAATGGACAAACTTCATGATAAAACTTTACTAAAATCATGGACAAAAGTGTTTTCCTAATTCAGAAAGGATAAAAGTTATAAAAATATACCGAACGACGAGTACAAGGCCACGTCTTAAACACCCACCCGCTGTATCCCCTCATTCTCTTTAACAAAAACAAAAATTGAAAATGTATCTCTTAGCTTAAAAAATTAAATATTGTCAACGTGCTCTTTAGTTGTTCGCCTTTTCTTAACACTAAGTCTTGCTGAAATTAATTTCTAATTGTCCCAACTTAGCCAACTTTCCGTTTTGAATTTCCCTTGGAGTTCGGTATAAGATAAGATAAGAAAACTTTATTTTGATTCGGCATAAGTTAAAAAGACACAACACAAGCTCTAAGGAGCTTTTGACCGAATATAAAAACATATACATAACATAAAAACAGTCTAATTTGACATATAAAACAACCTGTTATACGAAGTTAAATCTCACTTACATAGCATGCAATAAAAATTTAGCAACAAATTTAAAATGAAATAAAACATGCTAGACCAGAGCAACCAAAAGCAACATAAATAATAAACATCTCAAGAATTATCTGCAAGCAGAACAGCGACATTCCAAACCGTTCCAGGACTGAACAAGACTTTTAAAATGTGAAATACTATTTTCAGTCCTGAAATGGTTTGGAAGGCTGTTCCATAAAATAGCGGCAGCAAATTTGAAAGATTTTTTACCGTAACGGGTTGACTTTACCTGTGGAACATCCAGAATATTTACATACCTGAAAGAATACTTAGATTTTTTGACGCTCACCAAATTTTGTAAGCACACAGGAGCTATATTATTTATAATCTTAAAAGTTTCTAGAGCCATTGTTCTAATCCGTCTAATCTGCAAGGAGGGCACCTTAGCTTTAAGTAAGAGGTCCTCATAGGGGCTGGTAAAATCCTCATATACAAAAATTTTTGTTCTTTAAAATCGCTTTAGAATAAGAACTCCAGAACACCTCGAACTAAATATTTATGCGGACTATTTGAGACAATGATTGAGATAAAGCACCGTCATTTAACATTATAACTGACAATAAAGAAGTTCAAAGACGCACGACTCCTATGTTTAATCAAGGAAAAGTGCCATTCACTAAAATACAATACTTTTCCAAAGCTTGTGCTAATTACATCATTATCGATTGAAAATACATAAGTGAAACATTTGAAGCCATACAGAAGCGTTCCTCACAATCACATGTTTGAGTTATACAGCCAAAACTAGAGTTGCTGGAATTCACGCATGGTTGTTGTTATAACTGCTTTTTGACAGACAAAATACTTGCAGATTTACTTTCCAGAGGCATGCTTGCTGTAGCTTATAGATGCCATCGGAAGGAAAGATGGAGCTCTTATACTTCTTACTTTCATGTAGAATGAGTTATGGGCAAGCAGACTATTAGTCGAGCGAGAAATATTCCTGATTGACGAAAACTTTGTGACATTTAAATGTAGGAGAGATTCAGTTAACATCCATAAACTGCATACAATATTCTCAACTTTCAAATAACCTTTATGTTTTACAAAATTCCCAATGATAAAAAAATCACCGAAGCATTATCCTTTAACGCAACTGAAATTGTATCTGGACGAGAGAAAACTTTTTCCAAATTGTGGTGAACGTATAAATAACGCGTGTTAGCGAATTTTCGATGTAACTACAGAATAATTACTAATTGTCAACTGTATTTATGAAGGATACCCATGGCAGAGTATTTCATTAATTAAGAGAATACAGTGAATTCAGAACACCATAATTACTGGATTCCAGCAACTACCTTCCTAAATGTAGTACGATCACGATGAAACAACAACAGACGCAAATTTTGTAACACTTGTATTTTGAAAAAGGGTTAGATATTCACCTTAATATACAAAAGAAGTGTTGACTTTAAACGCATTTAAAGTCAGAAGTAAGGATTAAAAAGGACTTTAAGTGAACATTTGCATTTGTATTTGTGCAATAATTACAGTTATGCACATATAAATTGTACAAGACCTTCCAGAACCACACTGATGTAAGCGTTTCGCTGATTCACTTGTCATCATTGTTAAAATCATAATTTCGGATAATCCTACAAATTATCATCTTTCGATAAAGTAGTAGAGTTCCATACCATTGCCTAGTAAAAAGAATTAGAGTTTCTCCGTTTATAAATGAAGAATTATATTGAAACTAAGGTGCCAACACAACAGCCAAAGTTGACCTTAGATTAGTTTGGTTATTTCTTTTTCATACAGCTCCACGCGTATTCGGGTATTTATACATCATTAACTTTCTTGTTTTTAGTTTGAGCGTTCCTGATAAATTTAAATTCAGAAAAGCGCTTTGGATACCCGAAATTTATATAATTTATTCATTTAGCAAATCACTGTTATAAAAGGAGAATTAGATTTGTATGAAACTACATATAGAATTTGATTTCGAAACATGAAACATGGTTTAGTTGTTTGTTGGTTTGAGAGGTTTGTAGTATGGACTCTCATTTCCTATCTGTGGAATGAGGACTTCACCATACACACACAGGTATCCGAAGATCAAAATATCTATACATTCATTGATAGTTTTATCTCAGTCATGAGGTAATAACTCTCACATATCAAATCTCAGACTTCAGTACAAAAAAATATACATTTACCGTTTGACTTACTTGTTAATAAGCATGTCTTGCTTTTAGAAACATGATCTGCCATCATGACCATGATTTCCTTTATTCTATTATTTTTTCCCTGTTAATATGACTTAAATAACCCAATATGTTTGCTTCTCTATTTACATTACTAACAAATAATCAATTTTGTTATAGACATAAATAGATATTTTAGTTTGGGAAAACATGGTTAATTAATAAATTGAAACTTGATTTAAATTGCTTTAAGTAATTGCTGGTATTTTTAGGTCAGTACTTTGTGGTATGATTGCGCAACTATCCACCAGAGTTCAAATGCAGTGGACGTAAGCAATTATAGGCAACCTTCAACAATAACAAAAAACCAATACTGTTAATTCGGCCATATTTCTTTTTCTATTTACTTTTTCGTGTGCTTCCGGCTGTTTTGTACAGTTTGTTATTTTGTTCTCCTTTGTCCCAGGTAAAGTTTGGAGTTTGTGCGCTCACCAACAAATTTAACTTCCATATCCTTATTGTGTCTGTCAGGAGCCTATATTTAAGTGGTTGTAGTTGCTTGCTTTCTGTCATATTTGTCTCTTGTTTATTGTTTCAGTATCAATGGTTTCCTTTTTAGGATTGTATCATATTTGTCATGCTGTTGCCATTTATAATATGTATCATATATACTTTTCGTGTTGCTCAGTCTTTAGTTTTTTATGAAGTGTTTTGTGGACTTATTCGTTTTTTACGGTACAAAATATTTTTCTTATATTGTTCCTTTGTTATTTGTAAAACCAATTAGTAAAAATATAACTCTCCCTTTTGCACATATGGAATGATGCTATATAAAAGGTCATTTTGTTTTGCAACAACATGCAAACAATACAGTGACCAATATGTTATGCATATTCAGGGTGACCATGAACCAAACAAGATGATGCATTGACATGTTCAACTGAAGAGAAAGCAAATGCTTGTAAAATTGAGATGGAATTATAATTCCCATAGTATTGTCCTTTTCTTTTACTTAGAAAAAAAATTAACTAACAAAAAAGATATATATTCTACATACAAAAGGGATATCTATATGATTGAGAAGAGTCGATGAATTTGACGTATTAACTTGATTATACAAAATATGGCATTTTCAGATGCAACAAAGTTCATGGTTGCAGAATTATCGAGAACATTGACGCAAGAATACCTATGATTTTAGTTAAAGGTATTGTAAAATATATACCTACAAATGTATTTATTTTTAAAGATGAAATTGAAAAGTTCACTGAGAGTTTATGTACAGATTGAAACATGTAATTTTGCAATTAGAATAATCGATGACTATTGATACTCAAAAATAAATATAAGATGCAAGTCACTCGTGAATTTGAGATAGAAAACAACGTTATTCTTCACAACGAAAATAAGTTTTTTTTTTTAATGTAATCAACTTAACTTAGGGTTAAATAAGTCTTTAAGAAAAATCTTTTTTGTTTGTTTGTTTTCTTTTAGGTGACATGTGTAAATAATGACACATTTCTTACCAATAACATTTTGAGATAAACATTGGGTTAACTTTAAAATTATTTTCAGAGTCATCCACCACTTTGAAAGATGAATTGACAGTACCAACAGGTAATAATGATTTTTTTCTTCCTTTATTAAAATTTGATGAGCACTATAAATGCCTGTAATATGTTACCTCATTAGTTGGTTTTTCAAAAGATTTATGAGATAGATCTAGCATCGTCCTCATTTATTCTTAGATTTGATTCTGTCACGAATTTAAAAAAAAACTTCATTTTTCATTTCGTGTAAATAACAGTCAAAAATTTTTAAATTGAAGAAATTTTTAGAGATTGATCTGTTTTAATAAAGTTTAATAAATAGTGTGACCTGTTGGTAATAGAATAATGCGCGTCAACTTCAAAATTATTTTATTATATCTTGCTGCCAGTCATTATTGAAAGACATTTCTTATTGGTTATTAGCTCGAAATACAATAAAAAATTTTACAAAAAATTGAATTACGTTTATGATTTCGTATACCGTATACATATCTATATATAAGGATACATTTTACATCAAGATACTTTCAACAAGTATATAAAAACTTTTAAAAAGAATCATGATACTTCTACAAACATCATGATATAAATTTCAACCATCGGTATAATCTTTAAAAGTATCCTGATACTTTGGCAGGTATTCAAAACATATAGACATATATTTAAAAAAAAAAGCTTATGTTTAAAATAAATATAATTAAATGATTAATAAATGTCATATTGTTTTAAACATGTATCCCGTTTATACCGAAAGCATTGGTAAACCTCTAATAAGACTTAAAGTGTTTGGATACACGAATAATGAATAATGTAAAAAAGGAGGACCCAAAATTCCGAAAGGTTTTGCAGATGAGGTAATCTATTCCTGGGGTAGAAAATCCTTATTATGTCGAAAAATTCTAAGTTTTGTAAACAATTAATTTATAATTATGACAATATCAATGATAATTCATGTCAACACAGTAGTGCTGACTACTGGGCTGTTGATACCTTTGAGGAAGAAACCTCCATCGCCAGTTGCATAAAAAGCAGGAGTAATTGATCCTACGCTTTGAGGATATGTTCACTTATCAATATTATAGAATATTCCCTGGTGAACTTATGTAAGGCGCTTCCTAGACACATGCTACATTTTATTTGTGCTATGGTAAAACATGAAAACAACACTTTATCAGGAACGCTCATAGCCGAATATTTGAAAGCTAAGGATGTAAAAGTACCGAAACAGTAGTATATGACTAAAAGGGACATAAAATTAATAGTTACAGCTATCTAAAGTCAACTTTGCCTCCTTAGTTTCTTACTAATTTCTTAATCTATATAAACGGACAATTTAAGAAAGACGTGCTATAGTTCATGTCAGTACCGGACTGACTACTGAGCTGATCATACCCTCGGGGACTGATGTTTTTTTTTAAATTTATCATTTTATTAAAAACCAGACTTCTAGATGTCATGCAATCGTACCGCTTTTCTCAAACCGTAACTATAAGTATTTTGACAAGTGGATGGGTCTATCCATCAAACAACAACACAAAATCTTTACATAATACAGATACGTATTTCAATTGCATCAAAGTTTCTTTGATATCTGTCGTAGTATTGCTTGTTTGAAGCCATGAAACATGATTAAGGTAGAAGTTTGATTTAGAAACACCGTGTTCGATACCTCAGCTGATGGACTTTTTGTACCATTTGCCGTGTAGTCTGTTATTCAACAAATACAGCATTTTCTACAGGTGAATATTTCCTAATTACGGAGAGATTTCATTTATGCAAATATTTGCTCTTCCAAACTGTATATTAATTATAAATTATATATTGTATCGCCATCGTATTTGAGCTAACTTATAAGTAGTACAAAAGTAATAATGGCATGGATTTTAAAATATCATATGAATTTTTGTCATGTCCTTATTTAGTTATTACTCGTTTCCCTCATACAATAACTAAACAAACAATGGTGAAACATTGAATGATTAGCCTTTTTATATACTTCTAAAACTTCTCTTTTCAAAATAAAACATTTAAAAAAAAATAGCCTACCTAGAAAATATGGTGACGAAATGAAAGTATATTGTTGAAGAGATCTAAATGTCCAGGTTTAATTTAGAATTTGTGTACTTGTAGACATAATTATTTAAATCTAAACACTTTTCTATATTTCAAATTGGCCATGGTTTCTTTTTAATTTGTTTTATAAAAATACATTGTAGAACATATGACTCATACATTGCAAGGTGATGATGGCGGAGACCCAGTCAACAGTATAATTATTGCAGTGCTACTAGCTGTTTTGGTTATCATCGTTTTAGTTATAGTATGGTATGTAATTTTATAACAGACATCTCCGCGTGCTATTTCAGAACATGAAAGTGACTAATAATAGTTACCAGAAAAACAAATTCTTTTCAACCAAATAACAACACAAATATTAGTATAACTCGAAACAAAAAATTCCCTACATATTAAGTGTGAAAAATCATTAAAACGTGCCCACTAAGTTATTAGAATTGAGATTTTATTATCTTTTTAGGACAATCATAATGTTTTCTCTCATATATTTTAAGGACTTATTGTAATTGTTTTCACTTGTTTCTTTGTCCATATATCTAGGCTTTCCATTACAAAATGTTGTTCTAAAAATCTTATCGTTTAATAATAAATGTGATGAAGCTTTAAAAACACATAAAAGAAGCCAGGTTTATACTTTGGTACGCCAGACGCACGTTAAATCTACAGATGACTACATTATTTAACAGCAACGCGTAAACATTTTCATATAAATTTTGGGTTTGCCAATTATAGCTTGAAATGGAGTTTTCTATTTCTGTACATGGAGAAATTTGTCACACTGAGATTAAATTTTACAGAGTAGCACAATCCCACATACTAGTATAGTTCAACTTTCTTTTTCATAAAAGATGACAAATAGCTTTTAAACACGCGGAAATTTGATAGTTTAATACATAGAGCATTTACAGTTGTCGATTTCAAACTTTGTCTAAATCTAATAAGTTGATTATTATAGTTATTGCCTTCATGATGTCGAAACTGAGACGGAAGGAAGTGGGAAAATGTTATTCTGTTAAAAACAAACTAACAATGTCCATTGTTTATGCCAATCGTCCTTTTGATACATATCGCATATTTTATCTTCTCCTTTGAAACTACTGTGACATTTTCAACCACGTTTTGGTTTTAATTAGGCATATATTATTCTACACAACTTTTGATACACATCATACACAAAAATCTCCATTCAGGATTATTCTGGAAACGTTCTCGGCCAGAGTAAACTCGTATTGCGGATGATGCATCCATAGCAGGAGACGCATAGATGTACCTGTCGACGAATCAGTTCTCGTTCCTTTTGAAGTTCAGTTTTCGAACCTTGTAAGATTGTCAGATAAATCAATGAATGAATTAATTTTTTTTATAGCTTATCTGTATTTAGGGAACTGATTGATATAAGTTCTTCCCGTTTTCGAATCCCTGTAATGTCTGTTGTATACTTGTAGTTTGTGCACTTGTTAAAATAAAACATTTCTTAATACAATGTTTATCGATATGTTTTGTGTATTCCTATGGGAACCAATTGCTCTCCTGTAACAGCAGACTTAATGTATTGTTACGGATCACAGTTTATTGCCTAACTCAGTAAAGATCCGTCTAAGTCATTTTGCAGTTACTTTGATGATTTTTTGCTTTAAAAAATCAAGTATTTTTTACTATACTGCGGAATATGCTTAGGGGAATTTACTTTAAATGAATCTAATATAAACAGCAATAACTGACATTTTCTAAATTAAATATATCAGTTTGACATGAAATACTCTACAAGTTTACAAAAAAGGAGGACATTTTTCGTCCCAATTTTTAATTTTGGTTTTTGTATGTTGGTGTTCCTTCTGCACCTCCTTTCGGTGTGTATATTTTCTAACTCGTTCGCTATACCAGTATCTGTTGTGTCGTTTTATATTTCACTGAAAATCATCTATTCATAACTGGTAAATGTTAAAGTCAGGAAGTTTGTTACATCCACTTACTTAAAACCTTTACAAAATTATTTGATAGATACAAATCAAATGGTTGGGAAGTTTTTAACTGTTCTTGTAGAAACCTTTTACAAATGTGTCTGTTCCATGTCAGCAACTTGTATTGCAGTGGGTATATTTGGTATATTTGTTCTATTGTTGTTATTTGAGCATAAATCAGGTAGTTGTTTTATTGCGTTACAACTTATTTTTTGTTTTATTTTATTTTGTCATGTCGGGGCCTCTGTAGCTTGCTATGTGGTATTGGATGTGCTTATTGTTGAAGGCCGAACTGTGAAAAATAGTTACTTACATCCACGAAATTTGGTTTCGGGTGGATAGCTTTTTAAAAAAAAAAATGCAATCATACCACGTCCCCTTTTTTTTATATATTAAACTAATACTGCTCTTTCATAATGGTAACAAGGATTGTAAATTCACAACATTTACTAATATAAGAGAAATTTTAGTTTCAAAATATATTGCATAAGAAAAGTTGCATAATTTGAAAATATTATTTTTCATAATTGACTAGTATTCATTTGTCCAATAGATATTTAATGAATTTACATGAAGATGTTTGTGACTAGACCAATGCAGATATTCAACTAACTGTCTTCGCTCGCTTACGTTGATCAGTCACAACGTCTTTGTAAATGGCGTCTGGACCAATCAAAACATCAAAAATAAAACCAAGTGACCTACAACTTACATTTGGAATCTGTTTTCTGAATTAGTTGACCTGATTTAAGTTTTTATCAGAGTCAGAGAAAGACTTGTATCTATTAAGTAACAATTTTAGTTTTAAAAGAACAATTGTAGAAATGCACTCAGAAAATATTTTATTTTATATGAGGATCGGAATTGTTCAAGGCTAATTGTTTATCTGAATTATATGCCACGACGTGCAGTGTTTAATGCCAGGTGAGACTCACATACTCTGTTGAGTTTATCAAATTAATATATATTCAAATCTGTGTAATTTAAGAGTAGAACATTTATGAATGTGGTTACTGGCAATTTGTTTTAGGAAGGAAAGAGAAAAAATATGTAGACGAATAACAGATTCGCGTAAGTACAGAAATATATATGCTATATGGTTTATTGCATTGGTTCTTAATTGTACACAAGTACTAGTAATATCTATAAACAGATTTAAACAAGCTATCAGAAAAGTGAAAAATATCTCTTAATGGGCATATAAATGTTTCGATGACGAAACTTAGTAAAATTACAGTAACATTCTTGACGAAGGGAATGGACATCTGAACTACCGGGTCGAACGGGAGTTTGGGAGAAACAACAGAGATTCTTACACGAAAATGCTTCTTTTTTTGGTAATATTTGCATGTTTATTTTATTTCATAAAAGCATAACAATGCAGTTTCTTGCTTAAAAAGCTGAATATGTGTAACGTTACAGATTTGTTTTACACTAAAATGATGCTCATCTGGTACCTGATGAATTTTGAAAACTATAGTAGTCCATCGCCACTGTGGTATAGTGTAAGCCAATGGACATCAAGCTTTTAATGTCAATTTATCTTGAACAGCTTTTCCATCAAAATGTAACATTCAGATTCGTATACGATGTTTACTTTTAAGTGTATTTTTACATTTTAGAAATGTCGTCAGTTCATGAGAGGCACAAAAGACGGCATGCAAACGAAGACGACGAAAATGCTTACTCTGAAATTAGAGAGTCGAAGATGGTCAGACCAATGACAGTTTACGGGAGAAAACTATCACACTGTGACCTGGATAACCAATATAACCATTTGTCCCTTAAACAAACAAATGGGATATCTCGCATCAACAACTACCTATATAATATGCCGACAGAGTACACAGAACCAATTGATGGGATTGGAAATGATTGCGAAAAGACATCTGAAAAAAACAGATCAGTCTGACAGACCAAATGAAAGCTGACCAATCTGAATTACATTATCAAACTAATTTTGGTATACAATCAAATAGTTCTGCATTGTGTTTCGTAAAGAAAGAAAAACATTTACACGTGTTTTATTATAATCTCGATGTTTTAAATATTTAGAAAGTTTTGAATAAAAATGGAAAAACGTATAACAATGCCAGAGACTATTCAAAAATATGATGTACATAATACAAATAACCCGAGAACAGTTATCGACTAAATGCGTTTCTTTTTTAAAGTAAATTCATATTCAAAAAGTTTTCTGTGTTTTCTGAATAAGATTTATAAAATTTAGTGCACTTTTTTTTGGAAAAGTTTATGTCACATTTGATGGAAACCCTTGTGACTCATATTGCTAATATTGACAAATTTACATGCTTTTGCAGTTGGTGGTGGGTTCGGTTATCTCAAATTTTTTTTATCGTTAATTGAATGTTTTCTATAACCTGTTCTAATTTGCAAACTTTTTGTGAAGGTTGAAGTGTAAGTTATGTGATCCTGATATAGTAACATCTCAACTTTTGGATATAAAGGTGATCCAGACTGAGTATTAATTAAATATTCAAATTGATCTTTTTTAGACAAATTAAAATAAGCAACGTTGCTTGATTCTGAATCCTATTGTATAATGTAATTATCATCTTATTTAGATCATGATTTGATTTATTAATTACAATATTGTTTAAACCAAGTATTAAAAAATGTCGATTTAATAAATCGACTTACCTTTATAAAACTTAACAATCTAAATAGGATAAGTTGTACTTATAAAAATAAAAGGAAAATGTGGTATGATTGCCAATTAGACAACTCTCCACAAGAGACCAAATGACACAGAAATTAACAACTATAGGTCACCGTACGGCCTTCAACAATGAGCAACGCCTATACCGTATAGTCATCTATAAAAGGCCCCGAAATGACAAATGTAAAACAATTCAAACGAGAAAACTAACGGCCTAATTTATGTACAAAATAATGAACGAAAAACAAATATGTTACAAAGCAACAAACGAAAACCACTGAATTACAGGCTCCTAACTTAGGACAGGCACATACAGAATGTGGCGGGATGAACTTGTTTGAGGGCGCCAACCCTCCCCCTAATCTGGGACAGTGGTGTAACAGTACAACATAAGAACAAACTATTGAAATCAGTTGAAAAAGGCTTAACTCATGAGATGGATACAAATAGAAATACATCTAACAAAAACACAGAGTGGACGTGAACGGGTACTTATACATCCCAACAACAAAAAGACACTAAGCACAGATCTGGTAGTACTCACCGTTACTGACAGCTAGTTCAAATCAATAAAAACAAATCATGCATTTAAGACTAAATTATCAATCAGTACACATCCAACATCCAATGGATTTAGTGTAAAGACGTCATAAACAGTCAGAGAAAAACATGACCTTGTGCAATGCCAAGATACAGGTATCGACAGATTGTAGAGCCATGAATAAGCATTTGTATATGAAAATAATATTTAGTTTGATTTTAATTTACTGATAACAAAATCAATATTAATACCAATAAAAACAATATTCTGATCAACGATCTAATTGCAGTGTTTAATTGGTTACCTTTTAGTATAAGCTAATTTAAAGGATCGATAAGTTTACCCGGATCGTTTCTATATTTCCGGGCTCGGTAAACAACATCTCCGTAAAAATGAGGATGTGCTATCCCGTTTGAAATAAGTTTTCTGCAGGTACAACCAAACTTCAAAACCAAATCTTTATATCTATGGAAGAATTAAGTAAAGGTTTTAAGCAATTTGTGGTAACGGAATCTCTGCCTTCATAATTTACCAGTAATACATATTTATCGTTCATTGAAGACCAAAACGTCACAACAGACACGGGAATAGCGAACGAGTTGTGATATATAAACACCGTAAGATGGTGCCAAAGGAACATCACCGTCCAAAAAAGGAAAATTAACAATAGGGAACGAAAAATCGTCCCTTTTGTCGTAAATTTTAGTGTAGAGTTTCCCGTGTATAGCTGAATTATCTAAATCTAGGAAAGGATAGTTATTACCGTTTATATTTGATTTATTTTAAGTAAGTTCCTTTGGATAAATTTCAGCAGTATATTTAGAAAATTCTTGATTATTTAACGATAAAATATCATCAAGATAACGGTAAGTGTTGTTGAATTTATCAATTGTTTATATGTATAGAAACTAAGGAAATACAGGAACCAATAATATCAAATCTGTAAAAGTAATCTGTTTTCCGAAAATTACAAGTACATTATTCCATACATTTATTATAAAGTTAAGATAAAAAAAACAAAACCCAACATTTTGTGATCAAAACATAATATTTAAACTCAACTTACACACTGAAGAACAATTTGTTTCCCAGGTCCAGTAAAGAGCTGAACAATTTATTAAACTATCCTTTGAAAAAAAATAGGCTAATAGGAATCATAAATTGCCATAATCCTCCTTTGGGAATCATATGATCATATAATTGCAAAATATTTCTAGGATGTCTTCTTTTAAGAATTCCATCTGATGGCTAAGATGATAAGTCAAAACTTCTTCTTGCCACCATAGGCTGTTCCCGCGTATCGATAAACCTGGAGATCATAAACGGCACTTCCTGAAAATTAAGTTTATTAACAGAGGTATTGATTTCATCAACTTATCGAGTATATTTAATGACTCTACCATTCAAAACTCTATACCTACCAATTTTGATAACACAATACCACCTATTATATCGTATACTTACAAAAAAACAACAAAAGTTTAATTTTAAACTATACTTCAGTAACATCAGACGTCAATGTAGAAAATAATACTCCTCTAATTTGAGACTGTGAATCGTCGAATTTTAGGTATGATCCCTATGGCCATGTTATTACGGGGGACCTCAATATCGTTTAAAACCGAGAGGTTATAAACTTTTTGAAAATCGTCCTCCATCTTAAATAGATTGGATACAGTGTCGTCAGGTCACAAAAGACGCTCTTTCGTCGTATTGTAAAAATTGGTGTAAACGGGAAAAATCAAATAAAAAATCTCTCGATTCTTATTTAAATAAATGTATGAATGTTGTGGATATTCGAATATCACATTTTGAAAATAATTCAGAAATAAATAAAAGAGTACATAATACGCCTATTTCTAGAATAAGAAACAAACTTCAAGTACTTTCAAAGCGGTTAGTGTTTGTACCGGCCGACAATGCAGCCAACAATGTGGTGGTGGTATGCCGTAAATACTACACAGACGTTCTTAAGAATGCAATTTTAAATACTTCTACATTCAAGTCTGTGCGCTCCACAGAGAGTCATATAGTAAAACAAACATATCATAACCACATCACAGATTAAGGCCTCTTCTGAACATTTGAAGGTCCCTACTAAGTATTAGTTACCTAAACTACACACAAAAAACCCAGTAAAATATCGATTCATCTCGGCCTCTAGTAAGTGTTCTACGACTAATTTTATGTGCTTTTAACTAGTTCCTTAAAGGAGACGTGACACAATTTTTTTTTTTTTTTTTAATTAATTAATATTGGTCAAAAAACATATTTTAATAAATTTTTCTTGTCAAAACCTCATTAAACGGCCTTTTTATGGTCAAATAATCCAGCGCTTGTCGTAATCTTTGATTTTTAATTAGATACCGGTCACGTGATCGTGATGACGTCAGTGGATACAAGCTGAGAAAATGTCTCAATATGGACGAAGTCGATCACATTTCTGCATAATTAAACAATGGACGGTGTTGACAGCAGTTTTCAAGACAACTCTCAAACTTTAGATATTCGACCGTATCGGTTTGAGCCGTTACTTGTTGAAAATAATCAAGTAGAAGATATAAATTCGTCATCCGAAGAGTCCGACATTGACGATCTTTCAAGCAATATGCAAGCTGTAGGATCTGCAAAGAATAAATGTTTGTTGTTAATTTAGTTTTACAGAACTTTAACTACTGTGATAATTAATTAAGACATATAAATACAAGTCAACGTCTTGGGTCACACAATGGTCAATTGCATTTCTGAATAATTATGTGGTCTTAAATTACAATTATAATGAAATCAAAAACATAGAGAAATATACCTAACTTCTTAACTCCATTTTATTTGAGCTTTCATGGATAGTTGTCTGATTAGCAATCAAATATACCACTAATAAATTGGTTCTTAGATATTAATTCAATAATTTAAATTAGTTAGTTTGCTAAATGTAGCGTTCAAGTTCAAAAGTTTATTATAGTTTATTATAGTCGCACCACATACATACACGTATAAACACAATAGGAAATATAATGCACATTTTTAAATTTAGAATGCATATATAGAGATCTGTGTAGAAATATATCAGTATTATAACAATTATTTCACCATAAATCAAGATATATTTCTTAAAAATGTTTGAGTTTAACAGGTAATTGAATTACATTAAATAAGACAAAAAGAGAGGTAATAAATTACCTATCACCTAACCAAGTATATTGGGTGTGAAATTTGAATTAGTGAAGCAGCCCCCAATACATGTGTAATAAGTATGACATAACAGGGGAAGTATTAAAAGTAATATTTAAAGAAGTTTTGAAACAGTAAAATATATTCATGTATTTGTCTCCTCCATAACCATCCCATTGAAAATGTTCTAGGAGTACTGATTTTTTGTTGTGATATTTGTTATAATGTGTATATCTTCAGTCTATACTTAATACATTATCTACTACTCCCAGGTCTGTATCAATTGGATTTATTTCTATTATTTAAGTTAAAACTATATTATTCAGCTTCATGTCTTATGCAATATAAAGGCTTGCATACATACACTAGCCAAAATATTTGTTTTTCATTCAAGTCACCTTTTGCATATTTCACCTCAATAACCTTGCATCAATGGTCTATCATTTTGATAGTATGACTTGGCATCTCTTCACAATTTTTTTTATAAAGAAATAAAATGATTTTCCATAAATAAATAAAATAATAAGGGTAAATAATAAAAACTTAATTGCAACACACCTTTTACAGATGCCTAATTTTTATTAGAATCTATGTACCTACTGCAGGTTATGTTTTAGTTATGGAGACTGACAGGAATTTAAATTTTTAATTTTCCAGGTTTTTTTTTAATTCTTTTCTTACTTTAAAAACATTTCTTCTTTATTGTCTATTCATTTTGCTTATTATACTCCATTCTTTACAAAGTAAATTCAGCAACCCATAATTTCCTATCCCCCCTTTTTAAGCTGCACTGTCAGTCCTTTTTTTCTCTATTCTGTAAAACCCCATAACCGACAGTCGGGTATTGTTTATTCCAACAGGTAAAACAGATATGCATTACGTAACTTATGTCTGTAACATTTGCTCTAGTCTATTTTCCAACCTCACCTGTGCACCCAGCAGGTGATCATGGATGTACACAGATTCGACGCATATTACGCAATATTGCGTATTACCTAGCTATGTCTTATCTATCATCACCTGGGGGCATGACACCTGTAGCTTTCAACTTCAAAAGGTAACCCAGCATTGCGGATATAGTGTGCCGCATACCTGTAACTTCTGATCGATGTTTATGGATGCATGTCCAATTTCAGTGTACACACCTGCACACGTGAACAGGTAGTGAGGTACACTAAAGAGGTACACGATACCAAATTTTAAACACTGAGATATATTGGGCTATACACAAATATGACGAAACTATAAAAAATAATATTATTAAAAAGGGACGCAAAAAAATATTTGCGAAGAAAAAAAAAAAAATTTACGTCAGCCTTTCTCCGCTTCTCAGCTTCTCATAAGCTCCCCGCTTAGGTATAGGTGGCCTTGGCTCAGCTGTTGTTGGTTGTGTCAATGGAATGTCAGGTACCGCATTTGGACGGAGTTTTGGCTTCATGGTAGGACAGCCCTCGAGATTCTTCATAACTTCTGGGTCACGATCGTAACATGCATTTGTAAAGTGGGCGGAACAAAGTCTATGACCAGTGCTTGGTAGGAAGTCCCACCTCTTACAATAGTGTGTCCACGCCTTCCTGGTTTGCGGGTTACTCGGAAAACGGAAAAAACTAATTAAACTGTCCTTCTTATGCCTATTGTTGCATCCACTGGCAGCACACAGAACCATTTTTAATCACTGTCATGGGTTTTGTTGGAAGATATTCGAAAATGAAATTGCGCTAATTATGCCTATACACCCGTCAGTCAAATATGATTGATGAAACCACTGACGTCACAGCCTCGTTCTGAGTGACTTCCGGGATTGAAATATGCATAATTAGTATGTCGACAGATCGATACATTTAAATTCATATTTTATCCATTTAAACGATAATTATATTGCTTTCGATGTTTTTTTGGGGTAATTATGTATAAATAAATATTTATTTAAAAAAAAAAAAAAAAAAAAAAATCATGTCACATCTCCTTTAACTACTATCAAATAACTTATCATTAACTTTTGTAATAAAATATATGAAAATAGTGGAATTATTTTTGGAGTGTAAAGAATTCTTTGGATGTTTTATATAAATTAAGTGCTTTTGATGGTCCTTTTGATTCTGTTGACAGTTTCGACTTTTCAACTCTTTACATCACACTTCCACACAATCTTATCAAACAAAAGTTTTCCAATTAAATTAAATGGTCGTTTGGTAAATCTGAATGCAAATATATTTGCTGCAACTCATGTAAAGCCTTCTTCTCTAATGAGAAAGGTAAATATGCTAGATATACTTACTGGAGGTGTGATGAGATGATTGAAGCTGTTAATTTTCTCCTTGATAATATTTATGAATGTTTCGGCAATAAAGCTTATCAACAGGTTGTAGGTATTCCTATGGGCACCAATTGTGCCCCTTTAATAGCAGACTTGTTCTTGTATTGTTATGAATCACAGTTTTTTGACCAAACTCAGTAAAGACCCGTCTAAATTGCATTTAATTGATAAACTCAACAACACTTACCGTTATCATGATGATATTTTTTCGTTAAATAATCAAGAATTTTCTAAATATAATGCCGAAATTTGCCCAAAGGAACTTACTTTAAATAAATCAAATATAAACGGTAATAATTGTCCTTCCTAGATTTAGAAATTTCAGTTTTACACGGGAAACTCTACACTAAAATTTACGACAAAAGGAACCATTTTTCGTTCCCTATTGTTAATTTTCCATTTTTGGACGGTGATGTTCGTTTGGCACCATCTTACGGTGTTTATATATCACAACTCGTTCGCTATTCCCGTGTCTGTTGTGACGTTTTGGACTTCAATGAACGTAATATATGTATTACTGGTAAATTATTAAGTCAGCTATTTCGTTACCACAAATTACTTAAAACCTTTACTAAATTCTTCCATAGATATGAAGATTTGATTTTGAAGTTTGGTTGTACGTGTAGAAAACTTATTTCAAACGGGATAGCACATTCTCATTTTTACGGAGATGTTGTTTACCGAGCCCGGAAATTTATAAACGATCCGGGTAATTTTATCGATCCTTCAAATTAACTTATTCTAAATGTTACCAATTCAACACTGTAATTAGATCTTTGAATATTGTTTTTATTGGTATTAATATTGATTTTGTTATCAGTAAATTAAAATCAAACTAAATATGTTTTTCATATACATATGCACATTCATGGCTCTACAATCTGTCGATACCTGTATCTTGGCATTGCACAAGGTCATGTTTTTCTCTGACTGTTTATGACGTCTTTACACCAAATCCATTAGATGTTGGTTGTGTAATGATTGATATTTTAGTCTTAGATAAATGATTTTTTTAATAGTTGTTATTGGCTTTGAACTAGCTGTCAGTAACTGCAAGTATTTTCAGATCTGTACTTAGTGTCTTTTTGTTGTTGATGTATAAGTACCCGTTCACGTCCACTCTGTGTTTTTGTTAGATGTATTTCTATTTGTATCCATCTGATGAGTTTAGCATTTTTCAACTGATTTTATAGTTTGTTCGTATGTTGTACTGTTATGCCACTGTCCAAGGTTAGGGGGAGGGTTGGCGCCTCCAAACTTGTTTAACCCCGCCACATTATGTATCTGCCTGTCCCAAGTCAGGAACCTGTAATTCAGTGGTTGTCGTTTGTTGCTGTGTAACATATTTGTTTTTCGTTCATTATTTTGTACATAAAATGAGCCGTTAGTTTTCTCGTTTGAATTGTTTTACATTTGTCATTTCGGGGCCTTTTATAGCTGACTATGCGGTATGGGCTTTGCTCATTGTTGAGGCCGTACGGTGAACTATAGTTGTTAATTTCTGTGTCATTTGGTCTCTTTTGGATAGTTGTCTCATTGGCAATTATACCACATCTTCTTATTTTTATATTGTACCTATGTTCATGTTGTATTCTAAAATAACAGAAACAAAATTGTACCCTGCACCAAATTAGATTAAAACTAGCATCCCTAAAAAATTAGATAATGGGGTAAAACATCAATTTTTATCATTTTCTCATTTATTCCAAATTCTATAAGTACCTACCATCAGTTTAACCTAGTTTTTGACTGATTTGTTTATGAAATGCTCTCCTAGCTAAATAATGTCACACCTATATTTTTCTTATAGAACTATAATAAATATGATACATATACTTGCTGGAAATGGAATTGGAATCCTTATTTCGTTGACAAAGTCTATAGACGTTCCGGCAATAAAGTGTATCGATATGTTGTTGGTATTCATATGGGCACCAATTTCGCCCTTTAATAGCAGACTAGATCTTGTATTGTTATAAATCACACGTTATAGTCAAATAGTAAGATCTGTCTAAATTCCATTTAATTGATAAATTTAATAACGCTAAGTGTTACCTTGATGATATATGAATATAAGGTGGTATGATTGCCAATGGGACAACTATTCACCGAAGTTAAAATGAAGTGGGTATAGGCAATTATAGGCAACCGTACAGCCTTCAACAACGAGAAAAAAAACTCATACCGTATAGTCGGCAATAATGGGCCCCGACATGAAAAATATCAACCAACGACAACCACTGAACTACAGGCTCCTGACTTGGGACAAGCACATAAAAAATGTGGCGAGGTTACCCTAATATGTTAGCTTTAAATAATAAAGAATTCTCTAATTAAACTGCGGAAAATTGCCAAAGCAAATATACTTAAGATTAATACATTATGAACAGCAATAATTGTCTTTTTCTTAATTTTAGTTTCACAAGAGAAAATACAGAAATTTACTTCAAAAGAGACAGATTTTTGTTTCCTATTGTTAATTTTCATTTTTTGGGCGGTGATATTCCTTTGGATACTTCTTACAGTGTGGAGATTTCGTTCGCCATGCCTATATGTTGTAGATTTCAATGAACGTATATAGTAAATTATTATTATTACTAGAATCTTTAACTTATTTTGTTTACAAACTTTTATTACTTTTTCAACAAAGATTTGGTGTGGACATTTAGCTGTACCTGTAGAATTCTTTTTGCGGCAAACGAGATTTATCACATCCAAATTTTCAAAACGATGTTTGTAAATTTAGATATGATCCACATAAACTTCTTCTAATATATTTAATAAATACATTTAACTGTTATAAATTGAACACCGTAGTAAGATCTTAGAAAATTGTTTTTATCGTTACTAACTTTGGTTTTGTTATTGATAAAATAAAACACATGTACAGCTAAATCTGATTGTGTTTCTGGTTTTACATCCCTTCTATAATATGGACTCACATTTTGGCATTACACAAGGTCTTGTTTTCTTGAACTGTTTATAACGTCATAACACTAACCCCGTTTGATGTGTATTAAGGTAGATTCACGGTATGCCGCCATCTTGGATTGTACAATAGCAGTACAAAATCGGTCTAGCTCTTTGCCTAAATCTGCAAATTTTGAGACAGATTTGCAATTTATGTGTAAGAATTTTTATTTGTTTAAAGAAAAATAAGTGATTTATAGCATAATCCAAAATGTTTGAACAAATACCAAATATTTGTGTTTTTTAGATAACTTAGCCCTTTAAGGGGAGATAACTCTTATAGTAAAAAAAAATATACTGGAATGATAGTGAAATTTCTATTTTTTACTTGTAGCAAGAAACAAGTTCGGTGACATTATTATTTCTTTTTATTTTCTTAAAGCAATTTATAAAACATATCTTCTCATATTTTATTTCAAAATTCTATCTCATAGATTTCTTTTTATTCACAAAAATGTGTTTTTTCACGAACAATCTATGCAAATTCGGGCAATTTTGATCCACCTTAATTGATACGTTAGTATGGGAGAACACTGCTAGTGCTCATAGATCGATACTTTTATGTCTTTTGTCTTTCTGTTAATTGGGTTTTATTTTTTCTCTTTGCCGATTTGATGAGTCAAGTCCTTTCAAACTTATTAAAAGTTTATTCTTATGTTGTGCTCTTACACAACTCTCCTAGGTAATAAAAAAGAAAGGCAAACTATCACACCTAACACACATGTTTAACTCCGCCACATTCTGTATGTGTCCATCCCTAGTCAGGAGCCTGTAATTCAGTGAATGTCGTAAGTTGCTGCCTGTCATATTTGTTGTGTTTCGTTTACTATTTTGTCATAAATCATGCCGTTTATATTCTAGTTTGAAATGTTTCATATTTTGACATGTCGGGTTATTTAATTGATGACTATACGATATTTGTTACGGTGACATTTAGCTGCGTTCACTCACGTCATTGGACCTCGAATTGATATTTGTCTCATTGGCAATTAAACCACATAAATATAAATGGTTAATGTTAAATTTCATAACGGTCTATGTTGTTGTAAATCTGTGTTCTCCCCAACACTTGATACCTTTTCTTTTTTTCGTCTACCATAAAAAAAAACTTCCTTTGGTACTTGTGTAATTAACAGTGCATTATGAGTAGAAGGACACTTTGGTCATTAGCAAAATACTGCATTGATTTTTTTTTCGATTTTGCATCTTAAAAGATAGAGAAAAATTTTCCTGCCAAGTTTTCAAATTGCAATACAAGGGGAAAATTCATTAAACTTTTAAAACGTCTTTATCTCAACAATTAACTTTTTTTCTGCTTTTTCACTAAATATTTTGTTTGGTTTTTAAAATAAAAACTGAGGTGCACTGGACTGAGTAGCCATAACGCAGTATCTCCCATAATCATTGGTGCAGTGTTGAGACCAATTGCTATATCTTATAGCAATCGAACTTACCAAAACATTTATTAAGAACGCAACAGTGCACTTCTAGCCCACACTTCAACGTACAGAAATTTCAAAAGGACAAAAAAAAAGGATTAATTTTAGCTGCTTAAAATATATATATTTTTTTTACTTTCAAAACTGGTCAAACTGACTTATAAGATATATACTTTTCGGGTGTTAAGGAAATATTAAGCTTCTAAATTATCAAAATTAGTGTTTGTCAAACTGCAATATATCCAATGAAATTTTCCGATAAAGTGTGTGGTTCAAGTTTTTTGAAATTTTTATATTTTTGTCAAAGGGTCAAAGTAAATATTTTGTCAAAATTTTATGAAAATTAAACGAGCCAATTTAATTTTAGTCAAGGTGTTTTGTACCACCTTAAATGTAAGTTAAAGTTACAATAAGCAAAACATATTTCCTTAAAAGTTCTATATACTTTGCAACAACATAAAAACAGAAGAAAGGAATACTGTAAATACAAAGACAATTTTCATTAGGAATTTTTGTGGTGTTCTTGTTTGCTCAGTCCTTAGTTTTCTATGTAGTGTTTTATACACTGTTATGTGTCTTTTTTGTCGTTTTTCGTTTTAAATGGCATTGTCTGTTCGTTTTCGACTTATGAGTTTACATCTGTAATCAATGGTTTAACTATCCGTTTAGTATCTTACGTCTCTATTTGCACAGTAGACAAGTGTCTATTAAATATGACAAGCTCTTAATATCCTCGACTTAAGAAAAGTAGTGTATTATCTAGGGGTTACTGGACTGGGAGAGGCACATGCGAAATTAATAAAGTTTTATGACAGCACAATCCTTTTTGACACGATTAGTGAAATTACCAAAAATGTATAGAACAAACCGAAAAAAACTGAAATCCATTCCGTTCTACACTTTTACAGCGAAAGGATGTTCATTCCAACATAATATATCCGATACTAGATTGAACAACAATGTATTGAAAACCTTAATCAAATAAAGAATAAGTCAACTAAGGTTCATGTCTGTCATATTTGTTTTTCGTAATTTGTTTTGTTATAAATAAGGCCTTTAGTTTTCTTAATTGAATTGTTTCATATTTTTCATGTATGGGCCTTTTATAGCCGACTATACGGTATGGGATTTTTTCTCATTGTTGAAGGCCGCACGGTTGCCTATAATGCTTACATCCACTTCATTTGAACTTTGGTGGATAGTTGTCTCTTTGGCAATCATACCACATCTCCTTATTTTTATAAGAGAAAAAAAAAGGTTTCAATGACAATTCCTAAACTTATTTAGTTATTAATAATAAAAGTATCAGTTTGTGATAATAAACCTTAAAAACGCAGACATTTTTTTAACATCGAATAAAAAGTGGACTACCAAACGTGCCTGTAATCTGCAGTCCGACCCATATATCATTACGAAAATGAAACTCTTCTGTTTGTAGCTTTATAAAGACTTAACGACTGAATATTCCAACTGAAAAAGGAGTTCTTTCCACTTCAGTCTAAAACTTCTAGTCAGTTGTCACATTGCATGTTATGCACCGGCGTTTTAAACGCCAAACAATTGTTTGTTCGATCCTTCCTCACGTTTCAAACTTCAGACTGGTTAAAAAATCAACAAATCACATTTCAGCTGTTAACTTCATGTACTCCAAAGACCACTATAAACCTTTAAACTGTGGCAACTGTTCTTGTTTTGCATCGTTTTATGGTGTCTGACACGTCCGTCTTTGTACACGTCAACATTGATACTGGGAAGACCCCTTGTACAGCTATACCATCATTTCCAAAGTTGATAGCACGCGCTCGTCGTCATTATAAGTTATAAGGGAGACATAAAGGCTTCGTCGATAAGTATTTTCATAATCTTGTTTTCACTATATTGTTTCTTTTTCTGTACACTTTTTGACATGTACTATAAATAACATGGGCAAGTAATTTACTCATATAAAAATGTTGGTTATAAAAGTGTAAGTTATGTAAGCGAACGTAGAATTGTTGGAAGATTTATATTGTTTTAATGTCCCGTCTAACATATAGTTATCTATTATAACAATAGGATTATCCGGCCTTATATCGATCTCATTTGTAAGAGTACAACAGCGTTTACTAAGGTCTCCTTTATGAATTTTAGATCATTATAATTATTTCAATTAAAAAGTTAAGCCTTGTTTTTATCGTGATTTCTAGTATACATTTTGACTGTTAACTTTGAAAAAAAATGAGATTATAAACAATATCAATATAAAAAGAAGGAGATGTGGTATGATTGCCAATGAGACAACTATCCACCAAAGTTAAGGATGTACACCTCTGAGGAGCCAACAATTTCTAGAGTTAAACTTTTTTTCTTAACCTGATGTTTGGGTTTATATGACTGTAAAACAAAATCGATGAAGAAAAAATCATATGGCGGTGCACTTCTTTTTTAGCTAAGGCCATTTGAATTACCCCATTTTTAAAGATTTTTCCCATTTTTCATCAATTTTTACTAATTTTTGGGCTATTATCATGAATATAATCACAGTTTCACAATTAAACTTTTTTTCATACTTTCACTAAAGATGAAGTAGACCAGTCTGAATAAATCTTACTTAAAAAAAACTATAGGTTGGTGTTAATGTTATAAAGTTTTATTAAATTTTGTTGCTTTTTCGTGTCAAATTGACCATGTTGTCAATTTTGTAAATTTGGGATTTTTCTTGATTTTTTCTTTTAGAATAAAAAGCATATTAATTCAACTTCTTTGTTATAAATGATTGAAAAATACATATCTTAGAATTTTGAAAAGAAAATATTGATATGGGATGTATATATTTTTGGTAAAATCATTTCTTTGTACACCTCACCCATTTTCTCAACATTTTGGTTGAAAATTGTATTATTCAAAAACTTTTTTTTTTTAACGTGACTTATATATTTTATTGCACACTATTGCTGTTAACAATTTACCTAGTGTACAGCATTGCACTAAGTATCCCTGATATATTAGTTACAAGGTATCCAGGGAGAATATCTAATAAGAGTAAATTGATATTAATTAGTTAATATACAGCGTGTTTGCCATCATCAGCTTTGGTTTTTAATGTTCTTGATAATTTGAATATCTATACGGAATATAATATAGAGACAAATTGTCATTTATTAACAGGTAAGTTAACCATAATCTTCTTGATTTTTGTAGCATAAGCTAAGTTTGCACAGAGACATATATACACAGAGATTGGCAACTTCGACAGTGGTCAGCGAAATCCAAGTAAAATCGCGCGGCCCCGCGTGACTTTAACGAGAAGAGATTATCGCCATTTTGTAACAACTAACAGAGAAGATCGCAACTGACTTACGATTGTTATTTTACCTCAAGCATTTCAAAACAGCATAATGTAAGTTTATATTTCAATTTCTTATATTATTTACTTTCTCTTATTCAGTTTGTAGCAATTCTTAGGTGAAAATATTGTGACGATTAACGTTTTATGCCAGTCATTAATAAGGGGAAAGCTGGGTCAACATAGACGTTACGAAAATTTAGAACACGGTCTTATTTCTAGGTTAAAACTTTTTCACTCTAAAAGAAAGAAAAATATTTGTCATATGAAATAGCTTCTTAAGACATTCAGGCTTTGTCTATATCAGTTGATTTTGAAAATATTCACCCATTTGGATGCAATTTACACAAAAAAAACCAGTATTATGGCTGTCGGCCATGTCTTGTCTTGTGTGAAGATCCTGCCTTTCAAAGGCACACCTCTGGTTTCAGAGTAAAATAAATGGTGTATTTAACACCCATTAAAAGTTTATTACACTTTTAAAATCTAAAACAAAAGATAATTTAGATTTTAAATATTCACGCCTTTGACTGAGTGGTTGCAAGCAACCGTTTCTTTTTATTCACCGGTAATGTTAATAATATCATATTACGTCTAATGTGCAGAGCAAAGCAGAGTTTTCTACTGATGTATTCTACAAGATGAAGAAAGTATGTACATCCACATTTACATTGACAGTTGCAGAGCAAGGCACTAGCATCCAATATTAGTTGTGTACTAATTTCTAATTTTTCTAATATTCTACATTTCGCACAGAGCTCACTGTTATTGATAATTTGTGAAAGTTCAAGCAAGTGATAGTTTCTAGCAGAGGTTAGAGCAGGACATAAATGAATGAAATGGTCTAATGTTTCAAAGTCCTCTTCGCATAAGAGAAATGTTGGGTTGAATTCAACTTGGTTGAAAGCTGCCCTATATGTACCAGTAAGGAGTCGAATTTTGATGGGGAGACGCTGGATGTCTTTAGTAGAAGTCTGGACACTTGCCAGAGCATTGTGTAGATGACCAGTTTTGTAATTAAATGTTGAAATAAATGAAATACTCTTGAAGTAGACAGACATGGTAACAACATGTTCGACCCAGAAGGTGTCAATCGCTTTCCTGATAGAATTTTTCCATTTTAATTTCGAGGGTGGTTCATCTAACATGTTAAAAATTGATGGTAAGATGTATTTAATTAATAAAGATCTGATTTTTATGAACCAACTGTCTTTTACGGCTGTTGAAATAAGGATTTGTCTTTCGGCAACTTGTCTTTCTATAGAGTTCTCTTGTCTTGAAATGTTAGCAAAAGTTCCTAAAGCTAATTTATGGATTTTACTGATTACTGGAATTGTACCTGATAGTATATATACGGCCATGTCTGTTGTGTTATTAGGAATAGATAGAATTTGTTTGATGTTTTTTCGATACAATACTTTAATTGGTTCCATTTGTGTAGAATTTGGTAATAGTATTTCTAAGCCATAAATGAGGACTGATTACACATAAACTTGGAATAATTGCAAGCATGCAACGGTATTAAGGCCGTTCTTGCCATGCAAGCCTGTCCCCATCAAGCTGTACAATGTTTTCCTGGATATGTATTGGGATGGTTTGTCGAGGGTTTCTGCTGTGAGTAATTCCTTAATGTACAGCGGTTTCAACATTTTGAATAGATGTATCATTTAATGTGAAATTGAAGTTATCCTCTAATTTTGGTTTTCCAGTTTTGATGATTTTACATTTTGTAGGCTGTAAGGAATATTTTCCCTGTTGACTGTAATTCTCCACTGTTGTTAATAGGGTTTGCATATTGGTGGGGTCATTCACAACCAGTGTGACGTCATCTGCGCAAGTTGGTATAGCACAGTGGATGTGTCTAATATAGGATCCAAGTGATTTGGTTATCAATATAAACAGACCCCTGTACTATTATCTGGTTTTAAAAGTTGTTCGTCTTCAGAGAATGGTTGTACTTATCGCATGAACTACTTTCCTAAGACATACAGGCTTTGTCTATATAGGTTGTATTTTAAACAATTTCAATCACTTTGATGCAATTTACAATAAAAAAAAAATCAGTATTATGGCTGTCAGCTATGTTGATTTGGTTACATGTATTTATATAGACAGACCCCTGTACTAGTCCCTGGTTTTAAAACTTTTTCATATTCAGAGAATGATTGTACTTATTACATGAATTAATTTCCTAAGATATACAGGCTCTGTCTATACAGGTTGAATTTTTCAATATTTCACACGCTTTGATGTAATTAAAAATAAAAAAAGGCAGAATTATAGCTGGCAGCCATGTTATTTTGGTCATACAAATAAACAGAGCCCTGTTCTAATGTGTCTGCTAAAAATTTTTAGTTTCATAGATTTATTCTACTTACATCTATTGAAACATCAGAAAATAATGTTCCTCATGAATTATTGTTCTGACAACATTTCATTGAAAATATTGTTCGCATACAATATTTAATATTGATATTCTGTCACAATATTTCATTAGAAAAAACTCACAATTAGAATTTTCTTTTTTGTCAAAGTTGCAAATCAAAATAATATAAAGGTAAAAACCATAGCCCTCTCTCAGAGTTAAATAGTTGTTCCCTTAAATCAAAATGTCACCATTTTAGGCCAAATAAAAATATATAATTGTATTCTGTCTCCTGGCAGAAAAATATAGGGTACATTGTAGGTTACTTGTAGTTTATATATATTTACATTCAGTATCTGACAGCATTTTTTTCTTTTTGAACAGGATCCTGTTATAAGAAAGACCAAACAGTGCAGCATGCAAGAGATGTAATAACATGTGCTGAATGCAGGACTCCCAATTCTTTCTGTTTGAAAATAAGACTCCCTGGCAGACATGAACTACTATTAGTGATTACTTTTTTCAGAATATGACAACACAGTAATGTAGTGGACCGATTGCTACTCCTATCAGTATGATACTAGCAAACATGTTTTTGTGAGAGAAAAACTAACATGAGCTTATCCTGTGAAAACACCATATTATTGTAGTTCCTTTGCCAAACTGGATGTATGCGCTTTTTGTGCAAGCGATGGTGGCATCATTGAACTAAAGAAATACAAGACTCTGCTTCCAATCTATTGTATTTGAAGCAGAAGTGGTACAGTGGCAGTTGTGCAGAGACCATATGGAAAGAAATACAAATAAATATCTTGTGTTCAACTTCATTTGTCTTCTTTATAAAAAGTTTACAAAGTATACATGCATGTATAACAATATGGTGATGTAGTATGATTGCCAATGAAACAATGATGTACATGTATGACTATCATTGGAACGCCAGATTATAATATATTTGTACATTATGAAAACAGATAATGCTACCTTTGTAGCATAATGTAAATAAAGAAAATGTTATATTAATTCATGCCACGTCATCCATATGAATATGAAACTTGACAGTACTAAAAAGCAAAATATTTCGATTCACAAAGTCCTTCCTCTACATGTATATGGAAAGTTACATATTTAATTGACTTTTACATGAAATGACAAAAGATGTTGAATAAGAAGCAAGAAATGTTCACTCTACTGGTACACTTAGTCTTTACGGGATCATATTGGTCATCATGTATGTTTGTTTCAGTCCTTTTACAATGATGCTTGTTTGTACTTATCTGTTGTGTTGATTCAGTTTTACATGTCTTCATTCTGTGCTCACTAGATCACCTCTCGTGTTTTGAAAAATGTGAATGCAAATATTTTCTGCAATAAATTGAAAAGGTACAGATGCTATGAGTAAAAGGAGATGTGGTGTGTATGTCAATGAGACAACAACCAAACAACAAAATTATTATTAAAACATCTATGTATGTTTAAGAATTCTTGTGTAGTACAATAGCACATAATGTATATTTATATATCAGTGATTTGATACATGTATGTACACATTGATGCAGTTCGTCCTAAAACTTAGTTGTGTGAAGAGCCCAAGCAGTTTATTTGCATATAAAAACTGATATTAAAATGAATTCCTGTATTACAAATTCAGAGAATGAGACACTATCCTATTAAAACAAACCACAAGAGAAATTAGTGGTTAAGGTTTATTTTAATTCTTTAGAATGACCAAAGTAGCTTAAAATAAGCCAACAGGGGCAGAAGATGTCAAGGGGCAATACAAAAATGACATGGTCGTGTAACACAGTGGAAAAAATAACAAAAGAAAAGAAAATAACAGCCCACATAGCACTTCTACTTCTACTTCTACCACTAACTGACCACCGTCATTAGGTTGACTATCCTGTCACTGTTTGGTGTGCGTTTGCACAAGTCCAAAAATAATTTTAACAGAATGAAAAATTTGTGCTATACATAACATTTATACATGGTGCAAATAAAAACATGGGACTTGAAATCTAATGTGCATGCAGTCACGGGTGTCATTCGGTTTATCGAGAGAACTGATCGTGAAAGAATAACTAACGGTGGTCAAGCATTGCGATCAGATCGTCAAAGGTCTGGTATCGGATCGTGAATGCAATTAAGTGTAATTCTACTTTAAAATCTATGAAACAATCTGCTGTTGTTTCAACAGGTGGAACAAAAAAAAAAACTATAGATTAGTGTTAATGTTATAAAGTTTTATTAAATTTTGTTGCTTTTTCGTGTCAAATTGACCATGTTGTCAATTTTGTAAATTTGGGATTTTTCTTGATTTTTTCTTTTAGAATAAAAAGCATATTAATTCAACTTCTTTGTTATAAATGATTGAAAAATACATATCTTATAATTTTGAAAAGAAAATATTGATATGGGATGTACATATTTTTGGTAAAATCATTTCTTTGTACACCTCACCCATTTTCTCAACATTTTGGTTGAAAATTTTATTATTCAAAAACTTTTTTTTTTAACGTGACTTATATATTTTATTGCACACTATTGCTGTTAACAATTTACCTAGTGTACAGCATTGCACTAAGTATCCCTGATATATTATTTAGTTATAAGGTATCCAGGGAAAATATCTAATAAGAGTAAATTGATATTAATTAGTTAATATACAGCGTGTTTGCCATCATCAGCTTTGGTTTTTTATGTTCTGGATAATTTGAATATCTATACGGAATATAATATAGAGACAAATTGTCATTTATTAACAGGTAAGTTAACCATAATCTTCTTGATTTTTGTAGCATAAGCTAAGTTTGCACAGAGACATATATACACAGAGATTGGCAACTTCGACAGTGGTCAGCGAAATCCAAGTAAAATCGCGCGGCCCCGCGTGACTTTAACGAGAAGAGATTATCGCCATTTTGTAACAACTAACAGAGAAAATCGCAACTGACTTACGATTGTTATTTTACCTCAAGCATTTCAAAACAGCATAATGTAAGTTTATATTTCAATTTCTTATATTATTTACTTTCTCTTATTCAGTTTGTAGCAATTCTTAGGTGAAAATATTGTGACGCTTAACGTTTTATGCCTTTCATTAATAAGGGGAAAGCTGGGTCAACATAGACGTTACGAAAATTTAGAACACGGTCTTATTTCTAGGTTAAAACTTTTTCACTCTAAAAGAAAGAAAAATATTTGTCATATGAAATAGCTTCTTAAGACATTCAGGCTTTGTCTATATCAGTTGATTTTGAAAATATTCACCCATTTGGATGCAATTTACACAAAAAAAACCAGTATTATGGCTGTCGGCCATGTCTTGTCTTGTGTGAAGATCCTGCCTTTCAAAGGCACACCTCTGGTTTCAGAGTAAAATAAATGGTGTATTTAACACCCACTAAAAGTTTATTACACTTTTAAAATCTAAAACAAAAGATAATTTAGATTTTAAATATTCACGCCTTTGACTGAGTGGTTGCAAGCAACCGTTTCTTTTTATTCACCGGTAATGTTAATAATATCATATTACGTCTAATGTGCAGAGCAAAGCAGAGTTTTCTACTGATGTATTCTACAAGATGAAGAAAGTATGTACATCCACATTTACATTGACAGTTGCAGAGCAAGGCACTAGCATCCAATATTAGTTGTGTACTAATTTCTAATTTTTCTAATATTCTACATTTCGCACAGAGCTCACTGTTATTGATAATTTGTGAAAGTTCAAGCAAGTGATAGTTTCTAGCAGAGGTTAGAGCAGGACATAAATGAATGAAATGGTCTAATGTTTCAAAGTCCTCTTCGCATAAGAGAAATGTTGGGTTGAATTCAACTTGGTTGAAAGCTGCCCTATATGTACCAGTAAGGAGTCGAATTTTGATGGGGAGACGCTGGATGTCTTTAGTAGAAGTCTGGACACTTGCCAGAGCATTGTGTAGATGACCAGTTTTGTAATTAAATGTTGAAATAAATGAAATACTCTTGAAGTAGACAGACATGGTAACAACATGTTCGACCCAGAAGGTGTCAATCGCTTTCCTGATAGAATTTTTCCATTTTAATTTCGAGGGTGGTTCATCTAACATGTTAAAAATTGATGGTAAGATGTATTTAATTAATAAAGATCTGATTTTTATGAACCAACTGTCTTTTACGGCTGTTGAAATAAGGATTTGTCTTTCGGCAACTTGTCTTTCTATAGAGTTCTCTTGTCTTGAAATGTTAGCAAAAGTTCCTAAAGCTAATTTATGGATTTTACTGATTACTGGAATTGTACCTGATAGTATATATACGGCCATGTCTGTTGTGTTATTAGGAATAGATAGAATTTGTTTGATGTTTTTTCGATACAATACTTTAATTGGTTCCATTTGTGTAGAATTTGGTAATAGTATTTCTAAGCCATAAATGAGGACTGATTACACATAAACTTGGAATAATTGCAAGCATGCAACGGTATTAAGGCCGTTCTTGCCATGCAAGCCTGTCCCCATCAAGCTGTACAATGTTTTCCTGGATATGTATTGGGATGGTTTGTCGAGGGTTTCTGCTGTGAGTAATTCCTTAATGTACAGCGGTTTCAACATTTTGAATAGATGTATCATTTAATGTGAAATTGAAGTTATCCTCTAATTTTGGTTTTCCAGTTTTGATGATTTTACATTTTGTAGGCTGTAAGGAATATTTTCCCTGTTGACTGTAATTCTCCACTGTTGTTAATAGGGTTTGCATATTGGTGGGGTCATTCACAACCAGTGTGACGTCATCTGCGCAAGTTGGTATAGCACAGTGGATGTGTCTAATATAGGATCCAAGTGATTTGGTTATCAATATAAACAGACCCCTGTACTATTATCTGGTTTTAAAAGTTGTTCGTCTTCAGAGAATGGTTGTACTTATCGCATGAACTACTTTCCTAAGACATACAGGCTTTGTCTATATAGGTTGTATTTTAAACAATTTCAATCACTTTGATGCAATTTACAATAAAAAAAAAATCAGTATTATGGCTGTCAGCTATGTTGATTTGGTTACATGTATTTATATAGACAGACCCCTGTACTAGTCCCTGGTTTTAAAACTTTTTCATATTCAGAGAATGATTGTACTTATTACATGAATTAATTTCCTAAGATATACAGGCTCTGTCTATACAGGTTGAATTTTTCAATATTTCACACGCTTTGATGTAATTAAAAATAAAAAAAGGCAGAATTATAGCTGGCAGCCATGTTATTTTGGTCATACAAATAAACAGAGCCCTGTTCTAATGTGTCTGCTAAAAATTTTTAGTTTCATAGATTTATTCTACTTACATCTATTGAAACATCAGAAAATAATGTTCCTCATGAATTATTGTTCTGACAACATTTCATTGAAAATATTGTTCGCATACAATATTTAATATTGATATTCTGTCACAATATTTCATTAGAAAAAACTCACAATTAGAATTTTCTTTTTTGTCAAAGTTGCAAATCAAAATAATATAAAGGTAAAAACCATAGCCCTCTCTCAGAGTTAAATAGTTGTTCCCTTAAATCAAAATGTCACCATTTTAGGCCAAATAAAAATATATAATTGTATTCTGTCTCCTGGCAGAAAAATATAGGGTACATTGTAGGTTACTTGTAGTTTATATATATTTACATTCAGTATCTGACAGCATTTTTTTCTTTTTGAACAGGATCCTGTTATAAGAAAGACCAAACAGTGCAGCATGCAAGAGATGTAATAACATGTGCTGAATGCAGGACTCCCAATTCTTTCTGTTTGAAAATAAGACTCCCTGGCAGACATGAACTACTATTAGTGATTACTTTTTTCAGAATATGACAACACAGTAATGTAGTGGACCGATTGCTACTCCTATCAGTATGATACTAGCAAACATGTTTTTGTGAGAGAAAAACTAACATGAGCTTATCCTGTGAAAACACCATATTATTGTAGTTCCTTTGCCAAACTGGATGTATGCGCTTTTTGTGCAAGCGATGGTGGCATCATTGAACTAAAGAAATACAAGACTCTGCTTCCAATCTATTGTATTTGAAGCAGAAGTGGTACAGTGGCAGTTGTGCAGAGACCATATGGAAAGAAATACAAATAAATATCTTGTGTTCAACTTCATTTGTCTTCTTTATAAAAAGTTTACAAAGTATACATGCATGTATAACAATATGGTGATGTAGTATGATTGCCAATGAAACAATGATGTACATGTATGACTATCATTGGAACGCCAGATTATAATATATTTGTACATTATGAAAACAGATAATGCTACCTTTGTAGCATAATGTAAATAAAGAAAATGTTATATTAATTCATGCCACGTCATCCATATGAATATGAAACTTGACAGTACTAAAAAGCAAAATATTTCGATTCACAAAGTCCTTCCTCTACATGTATATGGAAAGTTACATATTTAATTGACTTTTACATGAAATGACAAAAGATGTTGAATAAGAAGCAAGAAATGTTCACTCTACTGGTACACTTAGTCTTTACGGGATCATATTGGTCATCATGTATGTTTGTTTCAGTCCTTTTACAATGATGCTTGTTTGTACTTATCTGTTGTGTTGATTCAGTTTTACATGTCTTCATTCTGTGCTCACTAGATCACCTCTCGTGTTTTGAAAAATGTGAATGCAAATATTTTCTGCAATAAATTGAAAAGGTACAGATGCTATGAGTAAAAGGAGATGTGGTGTGTATGTCAATGAGACAACAACCAAACAACAAAATTATTATTAAAACATCTATGTATGTTTAAGAATTCTTGTGTAGTACAATAGCACATAATGTATATTTATATATCAGTGATTTGATACATGTATGTACACATTGATGCAGTTCGTCCTAAAACTTAGTTGTGTGAAGAGCCCAAGCAGTTTATTTGCATATAAAAACTGATATTAAAATGAATTCCTGTATTACAAATTCAGAGAATGAGACACTATCCTATTAAAACAAACCACAAGAGAAATTAGTGGTTAAGGTTTATTTTAATTCTTTAGAATGACCAAAGTAGCTTAAAATAAGCCAACAGGGGCAGAAGATGTCAAGGGGCAATACAAAAATGACATGGTCGTGTAACACAGTGGAAAAAATAACAAAAGAAAAGAAAATAACAGCCCACATAGCACTTCTACTTCTACTTCTACCACTAACTGACCACCGTCATTAGGTTGACTATCCTGTCACTGTTTGGTGTGCGTTTGCACAAGTCCAAAAATAATTTTAACAGAATGAAAAATTTGTGCTATACATAACATTTATACATGGTGCAAATAAAAACATGGGACTTGAAATCTAATGTGCATGCAGTCACGGGTGTCATTCGGTTTATCGAGAGAACTGATCGTGAAAGAATAACTAACGGTGGTCAAGCATTGCGATCAGATCGTCAAAGGTCTGGTATCGGATCGTGAATGCAATTAAGTGTAATTCTACTTTAAAATCTATGAAACAATCTGCTGTTGTTTCAACAGGTGGAACAAAAAAAAAAACTATAGATTAGTGTTAATGTTATAAAGTTTTATTAAATTTTGTTGCTTTTTCGTGTCAAATTGACCATGTTGTCAATTTTGTAAATTTGGGATTTTTCTTGATTTTTTCTTTTAGAATAAAAAGCATATTAATTCAACTTCTTTGTTATAAATGATTGAAAAATACATATCTTATAATTTTGAAAAGAAAATATTGATATGGGATGTACATATTTTTGGTAAAATCATTTCTTTGTACACCTCACCCATTTTCTCAACATTTTGGTTGAAAATTTTATTATTCAAAAACTTTTTTTTTTAACGTGACTTATATATTTTATTGCACACTATTGCTGTTAACAATTTACCTAGTGTACAGCATTGCACTAAGTATCCCTGATATATTATTTAGTTATAAGGTATCCAGGGAAAATATCTAATAAGAGTAAATTGATATTAATTAGTTAATATACAGCGTGTTTGCCATCATCAGCTTTGGTTTTTAATGTTCTGGATAATTTGAATATCTATACGGAATATAATATAGAGACAAATTGTCATTTATTAACAGGTAAGTTAACCATAATCTTCTTGATTTTTGTAGCATAAGCTAAGTTTGCACAGAGACATATATACACAGAGATTGGCAACTTCGACAGTGGTCAGCGAAATCCAAGTAAAATCGCGCGGCCCCGCGTGACTTTAACGAGAAGAGATTATCGCCATTTTGTAACAACTAACAGAGAAAATCGCAACTGACTTACGATTGTTATTTTACCTCAAGCATTTCAAAACAGCATAATGTAAGTTTATATTTCAATTTCTTATATTATTTACTTTCTCTTATTCAGTTTGTAGCAATTCTTAGGTGAAAATATTGTGACGATTAACGTTTTATGCCAGTCATTAATAAGGGGAAAGCTGGGTCAACATAGACGTTACGAAAATTTAGAACACGGTCTTATTTCTAGGTTAAAACTTTTTCACTCTAAAAGAAAGAAAAATATTTGTCATATGAAATAGCTTCTTAAGACATTCAGGCTTTGTCTATATCAGTTGATTTTGAAAATATTCACCCATTTGGATGCAATTTACACAAAAAAAACCAGTATTATGGCTGTCGGCCATGTCTTGTCTTGTGTGAAGATCCTGCCTTTCAAAGGCACACCTCTGGTTTCAGAGTAAAATAAATGGTGTATTTAACACCCACTAAAAGTTTATTACACTTTTAAAATCTAAAACAAAAGATAATTTAGATTTTAAATATTCACGCCTTTGACTGAGTGGTTGCAAGCAACCGTTTCTTTTTATTCACCGGTAATGTTAATAATATCATATTACGTCTAATGTGCAGAGCAAAGCAGAGTTTTCTACTGATGTATTCTACAAGATGAAGAAAGTATGTACATCCACATTTACATTGACAGTTGCAGAGCAAGGCACTAGCATCCAATATTAGTTGTGTACTAATTTCTAATTTTTCTAATATTCTACATTTCGCACAGAGCTCACTGTTATTGATAATTTGTGAAAGTTCAAGCAAGTGATAGTTTCTAGCAGAGGTTAGAGCAGGACATAAATGAATGAAATGGTCTAATGTTTCAAAGTCCTCTTCGCATAAGAGACATGTTGGGTTGAATTCAACTTGGTTGAAAGCTGCCCTATATGTACCAGTAAGGAGTCGAATTTTGATGGGGAGACGCTGGATGTCTTAAGTAGAAGTCTGGACACTTGCCAGAGCATTGTGTAGGTGACCAGTTTTGTAATTAAATGTTGAAATAAATGAAATACTCTTGAAGTAGACAGACATGGTAACAACATGTTCGACCCAGAAGGTGTCAATCGCTTTCCTGATAGAATTTTTTCATTTTAATTTCGAGGGTGGTTCATCTAATATGTTAAAAATTGATGGTAAGCTGTATTTATTTAATAAAGATCTGATTTTTGTGAACCAATTGTCTTTTACGGCTGTTGAAATAAGGATTTGTCTTTCGGCAACTTGTCTTTCTATAGAGTTCTCTTGTCTTGAAATGTTAGCAAAAGTTCCTAAAGCTAATTTATGGATTTTACTGATTACTGGAATTGTACCTGATAGTATATATACGGCCATGTCTGTTGTGTTATTAGGAATAGATAGAATTTGTTTGATGCTTTTTCGATACAATACTTTAATTGGTTCCATTTGTATAGAATTTGGTAATAGTATTTCTAAGCCATAAATGAGGACTGGTAACACATAAACTTGGAATAATTGCAAGCATGCACGGTATTAAGGCCGTTCTTGCCATGCAAGCCTGTCCCCATCAAGCTGTACATTGTTCTCCTTGCTTTATTCATGTTTTCCTGGATATGTATTGGGATGGTTTGTCGAGGGTTTCTGCTGTGAGTAATTCCTTAATGTACAGCGGTTTCAACATTTTGAATAGATGTATCATTTAATGTGAAATTGAAGTTATCCTCTAATTTTGGTTTTCCAGTTTTGATGATTTTACATTTTGTAGGCTGTAAGGAATATTTTTCCTGTCGACTGTAATTCTCCACTGTTGTTAATAGGGTTTGCATATTGGTAGGGTCATTCACAACCAGTGTGACGTCATCTGCGCAAGTTGGTATAGCACAGTGGATGTGTCCAATATAGGATCCAAGTGATTTGGTTATCAATATAAACAGACCCCTGTACTATTGTCTGGTTTTAAAACTTGTTCGTCTTCAGAGAATGGTTGTACTTATCGCATGAACTACTTTCCTAAGACATACAGGCTTTGTCTATATAGGTTGTATTTTAAACAATTTCAATCACTTTGATGCAATTTACAATAAAAAAAAAATCAGTATAATGGCTGTCAGCTATATTGATTTGGTTACATGTATTTATATAGACAGACCCCTGTATTAGTCCCTGGTTTTAAAACTTTTTCATATTCAGAGAATGATTGTACTTATTACATGAATTACTTTCCTAAGATATACAGGCTCTGTCTATACAGGTTGAATTTTTCAATATTTCACACGCTTTGATGTAATTAAAAAAAAAAAGGCAGAATTATAGCTGGCAGCCATGATATTTTGGTCATACAAATAAACAGAGCCCTGTTCTAATGTGTCTGCTAAAAATTTATTTAGTTTCATAGATTTATTCTACTTACATCTATTGAAACATCAGAAAATAATGTTCCTCATGAATTATTGTTCTGACAACATTTCATTGAAAATATTGTTCGCATACAATATTTAATATTGATATACTGTCACAATATTTTATTAGAAAAAACACACAATTAGAATTTTCTTTTTTGTAAAAGTTGCAAATCAAAATAATCTAAAGTTAAAAACCATAACCCTCTCTCAGAGTTAAATAGTTGTTCCCTTAAATCAAAATGTCACCATTTTAGGCCAAATAAAAATATATAATTGTATTCTGTCTCCTGGCAGAAAAATATAGGGTACATTGTAGGTTACTTGTAGTTTATATATATTTACATTCAGTATCTGACAGCATTTTTTTCTTTTTGAACAGGATCCTGTTATAAGAAAGATCAAAAAGTGCAGCATGCAAGAGATGTAATAAAATGTGCTGAATGCAGGACTCCCAATTCTTTCTGTTTGAAAATAAGACTCCCTGGCAGACAGGAACTACTATTAGTGATTACTTTTTTCAGAATATGACAACACAGTAATGTAGTGGACCGATTGCTACTCCTATCAGTATGATACTAGCAAACATTTTTTTGTGAGAGAAAAACTAACATGTGCTTATCCTGTGAAAACACCATATTATTGTAGTTCATATGCCAAACTTGATGTATGCGCTTTTTGTGCAAGTGATGGTGGCATCATTGAACTAAAGAAATACAAGACTCTGCTTCCAATCTATTGTATTTGAAGCAGAAGTGGTACAGTGGCAGTTGTGCAGAGACCATATGGAAAGAAATACAAATAAATATCTTGTGTTCAACTTCATTTGTCTTCTTTACAAAAAGTTTACAAAGTATACATGCATGTATAACAACATGGTGATGTAGTATGATTGCCAATGAAACAATGATGTACATGTGTATGACTATCATTGGAACGCCAGTTTATAATATATTTGTACATTATGAAAACGGATAATGCTACCTTTGTAGCATAATGTAAATAAAGAAAATGTTATATTAATTCATGCCACAACACCCATATGAATATGAAACTTGACAGTACTAAAAAGCAAAATATTTCGATTCACAAAGTCCTTCCTCTACATGTATATGGAAAGTTACATATTTAATTGACTTTACATGAAATGACAAAAGATGTTGAATAAGAAGCAAGAAATGTTCACTCTACTGGTACACTTAGTCTTTACGGGTTCATATTGGTCATCATCTATGTTTGTTTCAGTACTTTTACAATGATGCTTGTTTGTACTTATCTGTTGTGTTGATTCAGTTTTACATGTCCTCATTCTGTGCTCACTAGATCACCTCTCGTGTTTTGAAAAATGTGAATGCAAATATTTTCTGCAATAAATTGAAAAAGTACAGATGCTATGAGTAAAAGGAGATGTGGTGTGTATGTCAATGAGACAACAACCAAACAACAAAATTATTATTAAAACATCTATGTATGTTTAAGAATTCTTGTGTAGTACAATAGCACATAATGTATATTTATATATCAGTGATTTGATACATGTATTTACACATTGATGCAGTTCGTCCTAAAAATTAGTTGTGTGAAGAGCCCAAGCAGTTTATTTGCATATAAAAAACTGATATTAAAATGAATTCCTGTATTACAAATTCAGAGAATGAGACACTAACCTATTAAAACAAACCACAAGAGATATTAGTGGTTAAGGTTTATTCTAATTCTTTAGAATGACCAAAGTAGCTTAAAATAAGCCAACAGGGGCAGAAGATGTCAAGGGGCAATACAAAAATGACATGGTCGTGTAACAGTGGAAAAAATAACAAAAGAAAAGAAAATAACAGCCCACATAGCACTTCTACTTCTACTTCTACCACTAACTGACCACCGTCATTAGGTTGACTATCCTGTCACTGTTTGGTGTGCGTTTGCACAAGTCCAAAAATAATTTTAACAGAATGAAAAATTTGTGCTATACATAACATTTATACATGGTGCAAATAAAAACATGGGACTTGAAATCTAATGTGCATGCAGTCACGGGTGTCATTCGGTTTATCGAGAGAATTGATCGTGAAAGAATAACTAACGGTGGTCAAGCATTGCGATCAGATCGTGAAAGGTCTGGTATCGGATCGTGAATGCAATTAAGTGTAATTCTACTTTAAAATCTATGAAACCATCTGCTGTTGTTTCAAAAGGTGGAACAAATTAGAAAAAAAAATTATGTCTGTCAAAATGATTCAACTTCCTTAATAAAACTGTGCACTTAATAAATGAAAAAATGCAGTACTTTTTAAGAAAACACAAAAGGCGACACACAATCCGACGAAAATCATTAAGAAAAAATCACGTTTTGTAACTATAATAGTCACATTCCAATATATCATGATATATTTAAAACTTAATCTTTCTATGTCAGATAGTCCAGTAAAATATATTTATGTTATTTACTTGAAAAAGTTCATATTATTTTTGAAAAAGTCTATTTTTTTGATTTTATCAAAATTGATCGTGAAAGATCATTCAACGCATTATTTGGATCGTGAAAGACAAGGCGTGACCAGACTTAATGATCAGAAAACAGCATTTGTTTACCAATTGATATACTTGTTATTGGTTGAAGTGTGTAATCACTTTCTAAGACATATTTAGACCTGTTTTCATTTATGAGGCAATGCTACGCGTAACTAGGCATCCAAGATAATAAGACCTACAGCAGCGTAAATGGTCGAAAGGTAAATATTGTGTATACATAATGCGTAATGCATCCACAAACGAGGGAAGCGAGAGGGGGTCTGGTTGTTTTCCCCTGGAAATATCTTAATGTGTGCGTTTTTGTTTTCGAAAGGGTAATGGAGATGTATAAGTCCACTCGGTGTTTTTGTTACTTGTTTTTGCTTTGTATCCATCTGATGAGTTAAGCCCTTTTCAACTGAATTTTATAGTTTGTTCAATTGTTGATCTGTTACACCACTGTCCCAGGTTAGAAAGAGAGTCGCTAACAAGTTTAACCCCGCCACATTATGTAGGTGCCTGTCCCAATTCAGGAGTCTGTAACTCAGTGGTTGTCGTTTGTTGCTGTATAACATATTTGTTTTTCGTTCATTGTACATAAATCAGGCCGTTAGTTTTCTCGTTTGAATTGTTTTACATATGTCATTTCGTGACCTTTTATAGCTGTATGGGTTTTACTCATTGTTGAAGGCCGTACGATGATCTATAGTTGTTAAATTCTGTGTCATTTGGTCTCTTGTGCAGAGTTGTCTTATTGGAAATCATACCACATCTTCTTAATTTTATATTAGATCAAATAAGCTTTATCATCTAATTTTACACACAACAATACGAACTTTTCTCATTTGGTCCCATTAATAGTCATGAACTATATATTATAGACACCACATATACAGCTTCCTCTGCATCATTTTCAATCATATACCCCGAATTTGACTACAGCGGTCATCTTTTAATACCAGAGTCTATGACAAACGAGATGATTTCAATTTTGAAATTATAAAATTTCCTCACCTTAGCAGCGATTTACCAACTTCATCCCCCTATGAAGTATACATTTCTGAACTCATACAAATTTCAAGAGATTGCAGCTGATACTCAGATCTAGTTTGTAAAACGTTATCAGTGCCTGCGCAAACAATTAATGAAACAGGGTTTAAGGTGTTGACTCTGTGTAGCATTTTATCTACTTTACAGTTTTGTCTTTGTACTACTATAGTATTATGTTCCGTTTGATCGTATGCCCTCTTGTGGTGGTTCGGTATATGTGCATCCAGCTTTCAGATTTTTGACTTTTATCGTTCTTTATGTGGGTTGGTCCAGAGATGCGATAAGGACATATGAGGATTTTCATAGCGTAGTTTCATTTTGTATACCCTTGTACTTATATTTTAATTTTTATGAATTTTATCGGGTTAGTGTATATGTCATTATGAGAGGATACCCTTACGGAGCCCCTTAAGTGCCAAGTAAATAGAAATATTTTCGTTTGCCGGACATTTAAGCTGGTACGCACTAGTTTGAAAAGTCGTGCACACGACATCTAAAAACTGTTGCGCATAACTTTCAAAATCTGGTGCGCTCGACTTTTAAACTGGTGCACACGAGTTTGAAAGTCGTGTGAACCAATTTGAAAGTTGTGCGCGACAGTTTGAAAGTCATGTGAACCAGTTTGAAAGTCATGCGGACCAGTTTGAAAGTCATGCACACAAGTTTGAAAGTCATGCACACAAGTTTGAAAGTCATGCGAACAAGTTTGAAAGTCGTGTGCGCCAGTTCTTGAAAGTCTTGCACACCATCTTTGAAAGTCGTGCGCGCAAGTTTGAAAGTCGTGCACACCATTTTGATAGTCATGCGCAACAGTTTAAAAGTCGTGCGCTCCAGTTTGAAAGTCATGCGCACCAGATCTTGAAGGTCGTGAACACTATTTTTGACAGTCGTGAGCACGTGTTTGAAAGTCATGCTCGCCAGTTTGAAAGTCATGCACACAAGTTCGAAAGGAATCATCCAAATGCGGTACCCGATCTTTCACGATCCGTAATATCAATATTTTACAAATATTACCGTTTTTTCAAAGTTTCTGAATAAACTAAATCAAAATAACTTTAAGAACTATTTCAAACAGTAATATTGAACGATATTTCTAGGGGAAAAGTAGTTTATGCATTAAAAATTTGAAAAAAAATCATGTTTGTTTACATTTTTATTTCTCTGAAATTTCGAAGAGCAATCTGCCTTTTTTGTAGTTTTGTAAAAACGGTGTATATTTAAGTCTTGATTTTTTTCGGATACTAATCAGAATGTTGAACCATTTTGACAGACAGTTTTGTTTTTCCAATATTTTTTCCTAATAATTGATTAAATAAGATTATTTACTGACGGAGCATGTGTCTTCTCAATAATATTTTATTCACGATCCTATACCAGATCTTTCACGATCTGATCGCAATGCTTGACCACCGTTAGTTATTCTTTCACGATCATTTCTCTCGATAAACCGAATGACACCCGTGGCAGTAGTCTCTTGAACGAGTCAAGACTTTCTGCAGCGGTCACCGATGCAGGTAAGCGCTACACCGAAAATTACCTTGTTAACACTGAGCAACACGAACCCACAAAAAGATCAGATAGAACTTATGAACAATTTCAAATCTGTCTAATTTTAAACTCGAGGTTCACTCCCCGACAGCAAAGAGTAAAGATAAGAATGTTGTAGTACTCCGGTAGTCTATGAAACAAAAACTTAAAAGTCTACAGTTCAGCAGAGAATTTTGCTATACTTATGATAAAAATTGTTTTCAATCAGAGTCCGTGATATTAAGTCTTAAAAAAACAATGCGAAAAAAACAACAACAAATAATGACAGATTCAGATTCATATTCAATATTTGATGGCCGCAACAAGTGAACCCAACAACACTAATAATGTACGTTCATTCGGGAAATTCGTGCAAAGGTTCCATAAATGATCCTTTAATTCTAGGTAAATAAAAACAAAAATTAAACGTTTTAATTATATTAAAACAGATATAATTACATGGAATAATTTAGATAGAATAAAGATGTGAAGTACACGCCAGTGCAACAGCAACAAGTGTTCAGCCCCATTTTTCATTGCTCTTAATATGAGAAGACCCAACCAATAATGCAATTTTGTCATAATGTTTTCCTTATTTCCATGGAATTTGAATACCGAATCAAATTACTGTGATTGGAGACGTGATAGTTATTAATCTATAATATAAGAGTCCGAACAAATACTTCTTAAATGTGTATCATGCTAAGGCTATTTAGACCGAAAACAAAATGTAAGTGCTTGTTCTTTCCTGCTATTTGAAAATATTTTTAATCAACTCTTTAGCGAAAATGTACTGGATTTTAACGGTGCAAAAAGTCTCGCTGTCGGTTGAAACACCAAGCAAATATTAAAGTTGAAAGTCACGGTAATCAGTTTCCCACGAGACAAAATCGGACATTTGACAAAAATTCCACTAGTAATATTTTTTATTTATGAAAAAGTTGTTTTATTTCTTTTCTAAACATGTTAATTGACTATTTTGTTTTCCTGATTGAATACTATTGCCTAGTGCTTCTGTTTAAATAAAGTTCTGGTCAGCATTTGTGTCTAGGTTAGTCTATGAAAAGGTATATACTATGAAATTTAGAGCGAGGGGCTTGCCCCGAGCACTTAATTTCATAGTATATACCTGTTCATAGACTATCCAATTTAGCACATATTTACAACTCGAGTAATCTTTTAATTGGTCCATTGGCAGATTATTTTGGCTTACTTCTTGTTTCACAGGTGTTTGTAAACCGGAGCTCATTAACGAAGTTTTATGTTTTGTAAATCAACTCACTAGTATCATTGTAAAATATGTGATTTCAAAAGGCCCTTGACTCAAGAATGAAAAGATGGTAGCTGCTGGTGTAAGTATGTATATTGATATAAAGCGGTGTTTTACTATACATGTACTTCTTCACATAGTAAGATGATAAAATAAATTGACCAAAAGCAGGCAATAATTAAATTGCAGTGGAAGCTTACATGTTTTGAAAACATTTTTTTCAATTTCACAGTAAAACTAAAGCTATAATAAATTTGAAACATATAGATAGTTTGTCCTCATAGATAGTCTAGCGGATAGGCCTAAAAAGCAACTACCAACTAAGTTCAAAGATTATTGGTTTCGTGTTTTTTTTTACTTCAAAGTAAAAACTTAAAGATTTATCAGAATATGTGTATATATATATGTTTATATACAAGTCTAAATTGAAAACAACGTTCAAACCTATGATTGCGTTGGATAAAAACCGCAATTTTTATACGTGTGCATGCAAAACAAATTTCTTTGTAGAGGGGTCAAAATACAGCACAAACAACATTTTCCAAGAGACCAAAAAAGTGAAAAAGTATATTTTAACAAAACGCATTTGACTAGCAGGTCGAACAACAGATGTTCTTAAACCCTGCTGACTGCCATGGCGATTGCCAAATAAACGGATCACAGATGTAACACAATGGATCTTAATTATATTAATTTAATACCAAACAGAAAACAATAAACTTGCGAAAAAGACGGTATACCGCAAACATGAGGTGCAAAAATTTGTACACCATATCCGGATTTCGACAATTAATGTCTCTTCAGTGATGTTAGGAATCGAAACGAAATTTGGAAGGCCATATAATTTACCTCAATTTGGGATTGACTCTTGAATTTTGAAGAGTCGAAATAGGATGAACGGATCATATAAACCCGAAGGCAAATATAATACAAGCCCAAACGAAAAAATATAAACAAGTCTAAATTGAAAACAACGTTCAAACCTATGATTGCGTTGGATAAAAACCGCAATTTTTATACGTGTGCATGCAAAACAAATTTCTTTGTAGAGGGGTCTAAATACAGCACAAACAACATTTTCCAAAAGACCACAAAAGTGAAAAAGTATATTTTAACAAAACGCATTTGACTAGCAGGTCGAACAAGTTTATATTTTTTCGTTTGGGCTTGTATTATATTTGCCTTCGGGTTTATATGATCCGTTCATCCTATTTCGACTCTTCAAAATTCAAGAGTCAATCCCAAATTGAGGTAAATTATATGGCCTTCCAAATTTCGTTTCGATTCCTAACATCACTGAAGAGACATTAATTGTCGAAATCCGGATATGGTGTACAAATTTTTGCACTCATGTTTGCGGTATACCATCTTTTCCGCAAGTTTACTGTTTTCTGTTTGGTATTAAATTAATATAATTAAGATCCATTGTGTTGCATCTGTGATCCGTTTATTTGGCAATCGCCATGGCAGTCAGCAGGGTTTAAGAACATCTGTTGTTCGACCTGCTAGTCAAATGCGTTTTGTTAAAATATACTTTTTCACTTTTTTGGTCTTTTGGAAAATGTTGTTTGTGCTGTATATATATATACACAAGTCTAAATTGAAAACAACGTTCAAACCTATGATTGCGTTGGATAAAAACCGCAACTTTTATACGTGTGCATGCAAAACAAATTTCTTGGTAGAGGGGTCTAAATACAGCACAAACAACATTTTCCAAAAGGCCAAAATCAGTGAAAAAGTATATTTTAACAAAACGCATTTGACTAGCAGGTCGAACAACTGATGTTCTTAAACCCTGCTGACTGCCATTGGCGCTTGCCAAAAAACGGATCACAAGATGTAATAAAATAGATCTTATTATTAAATTATTACCAAACAGAAAACAATAAACTTGCGGAAAAGATGGTATACCGCAAACATGAGGTGCAAAAATTTGTACACCATATCCGGATTTCGACAATTAATGTCTCTTCAGTGATGTTAGGAATCGAAACGGTATTTGGAAGGCCATATAATTTACCTCAATTTAGGATAGACTCTTGAATTTTGAAAGAGTCAAAATAGGATGAACGGATCATATTAACCCAAAGGCAAATATAATACAAGCCCAAACGAAAAAATATAAACAAGTCTAAATTGAAAACAACGTTCAAACCCATGATTGCGTTGGATAAAAACCGTAATTTTTATACGTGTGCATGCAAAACAAATTTCTTGGTAGAGGGGTCTAAATACAGCACAAACAACATTTTCCAATAGACCAAAATCAGTGAAAAGGTATATTTTAACAAAACGCATTTGACTAGCAGGTCGAACAACTGATGTTCTTAAATCCTGCTGACTGCCATTGGCGATTGCCAAATAAACGGATCACAAGATGTAATAAAATAGATCTTATTATTAAATTATTACCAAACAGAAAACAATAAACTTGCGGAAAAGATGGTATACCGCAAACATATAGGTGGCACATTCTCTTCAGACATTATCACGGTTTTTCAATTCATGACATCGTCCTGAACATGCATGAAATATTTGCCACTGGACATTAAGCAACCAATAATCAATCAATTAATGACGAAATAGATTAGTTTCCTTAAGAAAGTTTAAAAAATCATCACAAAGTTGCCTTAATTTCCCTTCACAAGGCTTCAAAGTACACACTTTTTTTGTGTACAAAGTAATTGCATGGATGATAAATTATCACAATTTTAAGAACTAAGTAAAAACGGTTTACTCCTGGTTTGCCCACTTTTAATTATACCAATTATCTATTAGTAAAGAAAACAAAAAAGACAAAAGGTTTAATGAGCATACAATTGTATAGTCTGTTCCAACTTAGGTATATAGTTTATTAGTGTTTTCTATATATTCAGGTATTTTTTTTATTTTGTACTTCCATTTTCATTCGTATAGAAAAATAATAATTAAATTAAATATTTTTTCTCAATAATTTAATATCATTTCAATGGATTCATTTAACTGACATGTACAACTATTGACAAAACAATGACATTCAGTAATAAAAGTGTCTTCATAATTCATTAGTTTCTGAATGATTTCCATGATATAAATACACCAATATATATAATATATATGAATCAAGTTTATAAATGCATTGCATATTAAGGAAATAAATAAAGCGCTATGTCAAAATAAGTAATATGGGGCACTATATGTATAATGATGGAAAATACAATCTTTTATATATATATATATCAAAAGTCACAAAACATTAAATTTACAAAGTCACAAATTACAATATTCCACTAAGTTATTTAGTTCAAATGGAGAAGGTGGGATGTTGCGTCAGAGTAGTCTATCACGTTGATGAGTCCTTGTTGGTATCTGTCTTTCAGTAGTTGGAGTCTGGTGTCTATTATTCTGTATCTTCGTCTTTTTGGTGGGTGGGCTCCTCCTGCTGCATACTGGATAATATTACCTTCTGTTAGTGCATGGGTCTTCTTCAGTAACTCAATAATCTCATAGATGTAAGGGTGGGCATGTTGGAGTCTCTTCTTAATTTTGTTGTGCCATCCTTACAGGTCATGGTCCTTCTGTGTAGTAGTGGTTCCATAGAAAGTGGTATCCTTCAACCCAGAACTCTGTCACGTAATCAGTAAATGATGTTGTAGCGGGTATGTTGTCAGCTTCACCTATGTATTCTAAAGTTGTTAGCCAAACATCCATATGTAAAACTTGGCTACTGAACAGTTGCATTTATGTTCTATTTGTTAGAATCTTTTCTTAGTTTCATTATTTAGCAGAATATAATATCTTTCATAAAATTTTACAGGTAAAATAATAGGTAAAAAAAAATTGACCATAATTCAGAAATAAACTATAATTGTTAAAACAACAATCCCCCCTATGTTTACATATGCATGTAATTAAAAGTGGGCAAACCAGGATGACACCAGTAAAAACCAAGCGATAATCCCTTTAAAACTTCACCTCCAGCAAATTTCAGGTGATCGGAGGGCAATAAATTACGTAATCGCACACCTGTGAATCCACAATCACAACTCTAAGGATTTAATTACAGGAGAATCGGACTTAGACATAATTTCACTGTGTAATTAAGGAGAAAATTTTAGCATATATATGTCTCTGGTTTGCACTTATTTGAACTTTGAGGTAAGAATTTGTTTGTGAAGTTCTCACTAAAATTTACAAAATACTCAGGTAGACATGATTATACACAACATCAGAATATACAACACAAAGTTGCAAAAAAAGAAAATAAGTGTATGTGTAATACAATAAAGAATATACAATAATATATCTTTTAAACATGTGTTAGGTGTGGGAAAGTACATATGAAAGTCACCTGACATGCTCGAGTCATGTGACATCATATTGGTTTGGTCAAGGATTGCCGGGTTAGGTAATATACAAATATATTTTAATATGTTTAAAGTTAAAACTTGAATTAATTTCCACCTAAACATTTTAAGTTTATTGTCAGGTAAGTAGTGAAAAATAAAGTTAAAACAATTTTCTAGTCTAAAATATAAGTTTTTGGCAAACAATTTTTCCCAAGTTATAACTCCTATTGGTTTATCTGGTTTGTTGTCATTTATAATAATGTTATAAATTTGTTTTGTACTCATTTTAGAATTGATTTCTGTGTTAAGCATGATTTTTAGACTATTTATAGTTTTATGGATATTAACTTTGGTTTTAATTGAATTATCTTAACTTATTGTGGTAAGCCAATGTTTTGGTATTGCCTTGTTAATGCAAGATATCTGCCTGATCCAATCCTGTTTTTCTTTTAGTTTAGAAAGTATAAATGTTTCTGAAATTCGACCTCTTTCATCTAGGATATCATTTATGAAAAACTAGTTGCTTTTTACCCATTCTTCAAAGAATAAACATTTTCCATTTAGGCTGATAAAATTATTTCCCCATATAAACTGTTTTCTTATTTGCAAAAAGTCTTGTGGATGTGTTGATGCACCCCCTTTAACACAAAGCCAAGTTTTAATTAATTCTGGGTAAAATTCCGGTAGACTTTTGAGAATTGATTTATCTAGATCATTTATATTTTTTAGATTCATTTTAGAAAATATCAAATTATTACCCATTTTATTTAAATAAAATTTTGGGATAACTGTCCAGTTGTCCTTTTCATTATCAAATAATTTTATTATCCAACCTATGTGTATGGATTTGATAAACATATCAATGTCTATCATTTTTAGTCACCCTTTTTTGTAATCTGTTGTAAGTGTTGATCTTTTAATTTTATCTCTTTTATCATTCCATATAAAATTGTATATGAGGGTTTTGAATTTTTGTAGCAAATCTTTTGGTATGACAGTATTTGATACTATGTATGTTAAGTTTGGTAGAATTAAAGATTTAGTGACTACTATTCTTCCTAATTTACTTAGTTTTCTTTTCCTCCAGTTTGCTATTATTTTTTCAAAATTCAGTATTTGTTTTTCAACATTTAGTTTTTAACATTCTGATTTATTATGCCCAAAATAAATTCCCAAACTTTTGATTGGATTATTACACCAGTTAATATTTTCATATTTTTCTTTACAGTGTTTTAATTTGCCGAGCCATATTCCTTCAGTTTTAGTTCTAATGAGTTTAAGACCAGAAAAGTTGCCAAATGTTTCAATTAAATTTAACGCTACTGTGATGTCTTGTAAGAACAGAGTGGTATCATCTGCTAGTTGACATATTTTCAGGGTATTAGTGCTGCTATCTAGCTTTATTTCTAATCCTTTTGTATTTTCATTTTCTCTAATTTTAATTGCCATTATTTCTACAGCAAGAACAAAAAGTAACGAAGATAACGGACAGCCTTGTTTTATTCCACGAAATGCTTTAAAACGACTTGAAACCCAGTCGTTATTAGTTATACATCCTTTAATGTCTGAATACATTAGTTGAATCCATTTTAGAAAACTTTCTTTAAAACCAAATTTTTGAAGTGTTTCAAACATAAAGTTCCACTCAAGAGAGTCAAAAGCTTTGCTAAAATCTAAAAATAAAACAGCTCCATCTATTTTAAAATTTTCTGAGTAGTCAATAGCATCCTGTATCTGTCTAATATTGAAATCAATGTACCTATTTTTTATATATCCTTTTTGATCAGAGTGTACAAGTTTATGAAGTAATGGTTTGAGTCTTTGCGCCAATGCATATGCCAGAAGTTTAACATCATAATTCAAAAGTGTTATAGGTCGATAGTTGTCAAGCGACAAAGGGTCATTTTTTTTATAAATTAAGGATATAACACCTATTTTTTTGGTGTATTTGACAATTGTCCTCTAGTATAGCAATAATTAAATGTAGAAACTATTAAAGTTTTTAATTCCTCCAAAAACTTTCTGTAAAATTCTACATTTAGCCCATCTAATCCTGGGGCACGGTTTAGTTTCATTTTAAAGATAGCTTTTGTGCATTCTTCTTCATTTATTCCTCCTTCGCAAGAGTCACTTTCACTCTCATTTAATTTTTTATGTTTTTTAATATCATTTAAATATTTTTATGTTTCTTCTAGGTTTGGATTTCTTGATGTGTATAAATGTTTATAATATTTTACTTCAAGGTTTAATGTTTTTTCTTGATCTCTAGTTATTTCCCCTTTTTCATCATGTAATTGTGTTATAGTTTTTTTTGCTTTGCCTTGATTTCTCAAGACCTAGAAAATATGCTGATTTTTTTTCACCCTCTTCCATCCATTTTGCTCTAGCTCTAATTTGGTTACCCTTTATTTTTTCAAAGTAAAACTTTCCTAATTCTTCTTCTGTATTTTCTATTGTTTGTAATAATGTTTTTTTTAGTTATATCATTGTTTATAGTGTCAGCTAGAATATTAAGTCTTTGTAAGTCTTTTTCTAAAATGTCTATTTTATCTCTTTTCTCTCTAGCTTTGGATTTGCAATAGTAAATTGAAATATCTCTCACCTCGGTTTTAAAATTGTTTTCACATAGTCCTCATTTTCTAGTATACTACTGTTCAATTTCCAGTACCCCCCTTCCCTTAGAACCTCTATTTATATTTATATTTAATGAAACAAAATTATGGTCAGTATATTGCAGAACTATAGGCCTTATATCGCATGAAGTGGAGTTTTTATAAACTTCAGGTCCTATAAGAAAATAGTCAATTCTTGTTGCTTCAGATCTATCTTTTCTACACCAAGTGAACTGCATTTTATGTTTGTTTTTCTCTCTCCAAACATCTATAACTTTTAATGATTTTATTAATTTGTTAAGGTTGCAAACTGGTTTTTTGATTTTTGTTGTTGTTTAGTTTTATTTTTTGAATCTATTTGAACTAAAATGTCGTTGAAATCACCTCCCATGATCAGTTGGTCAATGCTATGTTTATCGATTAATAATTTAACGTTTTTGAAGAAGTTATTTCTAGTGTGTGGGTTATTAGGCGCATATAAATTTACTATAGTTAATATGCTGTCATTTACTTCAATGTTTACAAGTAAAAATCTACCTTTTTCGTCTTTATAACTGTCAACTTTTCAAAAACTACTTATTGTAAGTACACAATTTTTCACAGTTTGATTATAATATTTTTTGAATTCATTGTTATTTTCAACTTTTATCACATGTTTTGGAAATAATTCCCGAACGAGATTTCAACGAAACTGAAACATCAGAAGAATACATCCTTAAAATAAAGTGGATATAAGCAAGTATAGGCAACCGTACGGCCTTCAACAATGAAAAAATCCACACCATATAGTCGGCTATAAAAGATCCCGACATGAAAAATTTGAAACAATTCAATTGAGAAAACTAACGGCCTAATTTATAACAAAATAATTTACAAAAAACAGATATGACAGAGAAGAACCAACGACAATCACTGAAATACAGGCTCCTGACTTGGGACAGGCACTTAAAGAATTTGGCGGGTTAAACATGTTTAAAGGCGCCACCTCCCCCCCCCCCCCCCACCCCTTTTTAACCTTGGACAGTCTATTCACTATTCCTTATCCTTACAGCATTTGACGGCATTTTAACAATTTCAGCAGATTCCAATAATAAAGTCTCTAGAAATGTTCCATTTTCTCGTCCCCAGTACTCGTGCAATAATTTTATCGGGGTTTGCAGTGATGACTATTTCATTAGTGTATTATATGATCTAAAAACTTTTTCATTTAAAATTCCGGATTCCACTGTTTCAGTAATCTTTGTTGGTTAAAATTCAAACTGATTCTGTTACGTGAAACATTTACCTTATCATCAAGAAATACCGATTTAAAAAAAAAACAAAAAAACAAAGAGTTTAACTATTGATCAGTTACTGTGGATATCAAATCTGTATTATCCCTCAATATTCCAGTAATGGGATACAATAAAATACGATTTTTACACTCCTTAAAGAAATATTTAGCAAAAATATTTTAAGTATGTGGTGAAAGAGAAAATATCAAAGATTGGAAACCTTACTTTACACCGATTACAAAATCACAGCAAAAATGCTTGCTATGAGATTGAAAAAAGTCTTACCAAAAATAATACACCCAGATTAAAAGGTTTTGTCAAAGGAAGAAACATAAGTGATGCTAACAGATTGATTCAGGATATAATTGCCTATATAGACAACGAAGATGGAATAATAGTATTTGTTGAACAACAAAAAGACCCAATAAGGTTGAATGGGATTAGGTGGATTTTGTGTAAGAAAAGTTTAATTTTGGAGAAAAGTTTAGGCAATGGATCAAAATGCTACTTCATGATGCTGTAACATGCATAAATAATTTTGGTTCATTTATATGTTACGGAGTTTAGTGCGGCGTCCATTTCGCTGAACTAGTATACATTATTGTTTAGGGGCCACCTGAAGCCCGCCTCTTGGTGCGGGATTTTCTCGCTGCGTTGAAGGCCCTTTGGCTGCTTTCTGCTCTTTAGTCGGGTTGTTGTCTCTTTGACAACATTCACTGTTTCCATTCTCAATTTTATAAAACGAATGAACATGTTTCAAAACATTTTTCAATAACTAATTCGGCCAGACAGGGCTGTCCAATATCATCCCTTATATACATTCTGCAAGCAGAACCAATGGCATGTGAAAAACGAGATAACAAGGAAATGGTAGGTATTCAGATACCTGGTGAAGGAGTAGAAGTTTTGAAAATGAATTAGACATGTTTGCTGATGACACACAACTTCTTAAAAAAAAAATGAAAAATCCGTTTCTATGAAAAAGCTTTGGGATCAAAAATAAATTGCGATAAAACAACAAAGTTTCCTTATAGGGTCTCTGAAAAGGAAAAGGCTATAATTTAAGAAACTTGAATGAATTACAGGCAATGCAAATACCTTCGAAGTAAATCACGGTTATGAAATAAATGATGATGCTATATGGCAGAGCATTATAGAAAAGATAAAAATATCTTTGTCCACGTGTGTAAAAGCAGGAAACTTTCATACATTGGTAAAACTTTAAAAGTAAAAAATCATATTGCCTATTTGCTCTTATGAGATTGAAATGCGGGGAATTCTTGGAAACATTCAAAAGAAATAAACAATATTATTTGGAATTTAGTATGGGATGGGAAAGTTCATCAAATAGAAAGTATCCGTTTCATGTCCATTCAGCGTCCGTTTTATCCGTCGACGTCCGTTCTGTCTGGTGGAAAATTTTGAGCATGTTCAAAACTTTGAACGGACGTCCAACGGATGAAGTGCCCGTTGAACGTCCGGTAGGCGTCCGTTTTTTACGGTACTCATCCATTCCGTTTCCGTTTTGTATCTGTTACTTGTCCGTTATACATCCGTTGGAGGTCCGGGAGACCAACTCACCAACGGACTTCTACCGGACGTATAACGGATAAAACGAATGATGAACGGATGTGAAAAGGACATGAACGGAAGGATAACGGATAAAACGGATACGTACCGAATTTAAAACGGATAAGTGCCAATTAAAAATTTCGCGTCAGAAATGCCAATTATTGGATGTCTTGAGTGTCATGAATGTTTATTATTCATGATGGATCTTGGAGTAAGAGCACGTCTTCACTATCAAGCAACTCTTATTCAGGCCAGACTGGACTTAAATGTTGCAAATATAAACCTACTAGCTGTCGAAAGGAGAAGAAGGAGAAGACAAAGGAGATGGTGGACAAGATCATGGCTTAGTCCTAAAAGACGACGCAGTTTTGGTCTATATGACCGTTATTTTACGGTACTCGTCCGCCTTTAATTTTCCGCTTATCTTGTTCATCCATTTATCCGGTACGCTTCCGTTAGGTGTCTGTTTTATGCGGTACTCGTCCGTTGGATGTACGTTCGACGTCCGTTATGTCCGGTACGTTTCCGTTTCTCGTACGTTGCATATCCTGTGTGTGTCCGTTAGGCATTCGTTACGCGTCCGTTTTATTTGGTTAGTACACCAACGGACTCCCAACGGAAATCTTTTTTTCATCCGTTCGGCGTCCGTTCGAGCTATCCGGTAAGGTGTGACCACAGCTTAAGAAGATCGCCTAATCACGAAAACTTATCATTAACTAATAAACCATTAAAATGAGGTCAAGGTCAGATTTACCTGCCAAAGAGACATGTACACCTTACCATCATCCCATACACCAAATATAGTTGACCTATTGTTGTAGTATACGGAAAACAATCTAAATCAAGATAACTGAACACTGACTAACAAGCCATGCAAATGAGGTAAAGGTCAAACGAACCTGCCAAAGGAAAATGCACACCTTAGTAGTAATAAAATCATTCAATACACCATATATAGTTGATTAAATACTTATAGTATCTGAGAAACAGACCTTACCACGAAAAACATGTATATCTTGCATAGCTCCTATATACCTGATTAAGTTTTCTTGATTTCATGATAAATTAATAAATCACTTGACAAAACAAGTGTGTACATGCTGAAATGTCTCGCCTGCTTTGCAGATCTTGATTGAATTTATGTTGAAACTCTAATAACATTTGATAAATGATTTTTTAATATTAATAAATAGGGAATAAATTCCACAACGGCTTGCCATAATAGACAGGTTTTCTTCTACCTTCTGATATATGAAGCTCTTTACAACTAGTTTACGCCTTCGTTACCGCTGCTGGATAAGCATCCCTCTGTCTCGTGTTCTAGGTATTTTCTCCCAGATGAGACGAAAAAATATAGATTAAAACAGTTGCTGAACCATGAAAATTAGGTGACGGACAATGGACATATGCCAGATGGAAATTTTGTAACACAAGATATGTGTATACAAGACATGGAGTATCATAGTCTTTAGCCTTCTGAAAGAAAAAAAAAAACTTGATACAAAGACCTAATGCACCCGCAGGTTTAAAATACATGTGTCTTGCTTTCTGCAACAGGAAAGACAAAAAGTCACTGAATCATGATTGATAGGGTGCATACTGATATTCTGCATAATTAAACCATTGTGGTGACGTCAGCCTATTCATTTACCGTGGATTATTTTTCTAGAATCAACGCTTCCTCAAATCTGCCGCTGAAATGGACTCACCAAATTATATTCAATTGTTTCCTTTGTGTGTCTAATTTCATTAAGTTTGAATTGGCTAATTTACTGATTTCTGTTCACTAATGGAATTAATTTAAAAACTTACCTTTAATTTTTGTAATTTGTATATGCCTTCACTGGGAATCGAACCCTTCATTGAAATCTGTTATGAATGACTGACATCAACACATCGACCATACCTCTCGGCTACCAATGGGTTACAACTTAGATGTCTATTTTAAATATATAAATGAAAATCGATCACACAGGGGTTGTACCTTTATATATACACAATGGGCAGTCGTATAGTATAAGTTGGTAGCCGCGAGGTTAGCATGCTTAAAATCAACGAGTTAAAAGATAGGGATTTGTAGGTTTAGGTTCGAATCCCTGTATTATCTCTGTTTTCCCAATTCTGTTTTTTTCTAATTTTGCATGTTATAGTGGACATTTTTTTAATAATAGCGAGTTTACCGTTTATGTTTTGGATTATTATTGGCTATTTCACATGTTTGAAACAAAAATGATTACATTCTATTTGTCAATTTTTGTTGTATGAATATAGTATGATTCCATCTGTTTTACTACATAATTTTATAAATGTTTGTTCGCAATTCCTATGCGAGAAAATCGTGATGTGCCTAGAGTTCTAGAAATTTCGGTAACATACTTATTATATATACTTTATATATGCTCTTTGGTCGGGTTGTTGTCTTTTTGACACATTCCCCATTTCCATTCTCAATTTTAATAGAAATAAGTTCGAATATGTCTTATTTTGTAAAAACAGATAATATTCAGATGCCTGATAATATAAAGATATTTAAAGGTAGAAGTGTTATATTTGTATTTTGTTAACCAATTAATTGTGATCTGAGATTTATCAATGCATCGTTGGACACGATAACATGGTTATTTAAACTCACTTACAATACCTCCTAATTAAAAAAAGGCTTTAATTTTGAAAAGAAATTAACACAATAGTTTAAGTTATAGATACAATGGATAAGCGTAGATTCATGAAAAACAAACCATTCGCCCTCCGGGCTCATGGTTTCTTTTTCAAGAATCCACGCGTATCCATTGTATCTATATGACAGATGAAATACACGGATGTTACTATGTATGTCACAACATACCATTGTTTATATTAAAAAACCTTTGTCAGCACACTTACATATCCCACGCCCCCACATTGTCGCTGGGCAAACAAAATCTCACCAGATTCCTTAGTTCAAAGACTCAAACAAATGTCAACTGATACAAATTTCTTGTGGATATGCACATCTAAATATTATTTCCTCATTAACTACAAAGTTTCATGAAATTCTAATGTGTGGTTTCAGAGGAGTTATAATGACAAACTGTTGCAGAATATTATTTCCAAAATTCTAAATTCAAAGGGGCATAACTCCTTGAAACATTGAATCATAATTTCCTGTTGAATTATACATCTACATAGTATGTCCTTATTATCTACAAAGCTTCATGAAATTCTGTTTTGCGATGACAAACTGTTGCAGTAGTATATTTAGGCCAAAATTCTAAGTTCAAAGGCGCATATAGTATGTCCTTATTATCTACCAAATTTGATGAAATTCTGTCGCGTGGTTTCAGAGGAGATGCGATGACGAGAACAGGACTGACAAACTAACGGAGACGGATGAACAGGTCAAAGACAATATACCCTATGCAACGCAACGAAGGTATTATAGATTAAAGTAACTTTTTGAGCACGCTAGCATACCACACGCCCCCCCCCCCCCCTTGTCACTGGGCAAACAAAATCTCACCAGATTCATAAGTTAAAAGACTAATAACACCTACAAAAGTCAACTGATAAAAATTTCTTGTGGATATGCACATCAACATATTACGTCCTTATAATCTACAAAGTTTCATAAAATTCTGTTATGTGGTTTCAGAGGAGTTGCGATGACAAAAAATCAAACTGTTGCAGTAGTATATTTAAGGCAAAATTCTAAGTTCAAAGTGTCTTAACTCCTAGAAAAATAATTGAATCATAATTTCCTGTCGATATGCACATCTACATAGTATGTCCTTATTATCTACAAAGTTTCATGAAATCAGTTCAATGGTTTCAGAGAAGTTGAGATGAAAACTGTTGAAGTAGTATATTTAGGCCAAAATTCTAAGTTCAAAGGGGCATAACTTCTAGAAAAAACATTGAATCATAATTTCCTATCGAAAGCACATCAACATAGAATGTCCTTATTATCTACAAAGTTTCATGAAATTCTGTCGTTTCGTTTCAGAGGAGTTGCGATGACAAGAACAGGACTGACCGACTGATGGACGGACAGACGGACGAACTTGCCAAAAACATTATATTATTATTTTCTATCATTAGAATTTATCAATAAACAAAATCAGAAAACTTATCAACAGAACATTTAAAAAATGGACCTAGTTGGAGGACTAAATATTCCTTGCATTTTTTGTCATATAGTATCAAAGTTAAAGTTCTTACTGAATCAGACAGCTGAACCCATTGTCATGACCCTGGGGTCAATTTTTTTAATAGCGGGAAATTGAACCCCTCCCCATGGAAAAATAAACCCCCTTTGTATGAAAAATTGACCCCCCCCCCCATTTATTCATTCAAGACACTAATTGGAATATAACATAATGGTATAAGTAGTTTTAAAATGCTGTTATCAATTGAAATCCTGATATCTAATGGGGTGGAGGTGGGGTAAAATTTCCATGGTAGGGGGTTCAATTTTCCATGGCTAAGTAAATATGTTTCAACATCATTTCTAATGATATAAATATCTATAAAAAAAAAATACTCAGCTATGGAAAATTGAACCCCCTACCATGGAAAACTGAACCCCCATATAGACCTCAGATTTTCAAATTGTCATAGCTATTCCAGCTATGTCATATATTAATAATGCATTAATAAGTATTTGGTTGGAATAAAACTTGTTAGAAAACATTTTTACTAAGCAAATGAAAATTGAACCCCCTTTATAGACCTATGATTTTCAAATTGTCATAGCTATTCTAGCTTTGTCCGTCAAATAGTAATAGTGCATTAATAAGTACTTGGTAGGAATAAAACATGTAAAAAAATATTGATTTTTATTTTCTTGGTCATGGATTGAACTCCTACCATGGAAAACAGAATCCTCCTATACACCTCAGATTTTGAAATTGTCATAGCTATTTCAGCTGTGTTATATAGTAATAATGAATTAATAAGTACTTAGTAGGAATAAAACATGTTAGAAAATATTTTTAAACATTTTTGTAATTTTTTTACATTAATAAGTACTTGGTAGGAATAAAGCTTGTTGGAAAATATTTTAAACATTTTTTTGTTCTACAAAGGAATTGTCCATTAGATTGACAAAAATTCTTTCCTCAGTGAAAGAAGGTCTTTAGAAATATTGTGAAACTGTTTACTTGCGTAGTGGTATTAAACATATGTGGATTCTAAAAAAAACTAAAGAACTTCTGGATAATCTTAAATCTCGATGTTTCTCTGAAATTAATTATATCAAAACCTTTGATTTTTCAACCCTTTATACCAACATTCCCCATGCCAAATTAAAAAAATCATCTACAAGTAATAATCCACAATGCTAAAAGTGGTAGCATACGCTATAATTTTATTGCTTTGGGATACCATACAACATTTTTGTTAATAGTGAACAAAAAGGTAAAACATGCTACACTGACGAACAAGTGAGCAGTATGCTGGAGTTCCTTATTGAGAACATATTTGTTGAATTTGGAGGAAGACTTTTTCAACAAATTTTCTGCATTCCTATGGGAACGAACTCTGCGCCTCTCCTTGCCGACCTCTTTATTTTCATATGAGTCGGAGTTCCTTCAGACACTTGTCAAAAACAAGAATATCAAAGAAGCCAGATCATTTAATTTCCCATTCAGAAATATTGATGATGTTCTTTCCATTAACAACCCAAACTTTTCTGATTGGGTTCCATTAATATATCCTCCAGAACTAGAATTTAAAGAAACAGACAGGGATTCCTCCGACTCATTTGTAGACTTATACCTCAAATTTGACATAAGCGATCATCTCAGTACCAGAATCTATGACAAACGAGACGATTTTAAGTTTGAAGATATAATTTTCCCCCACCTTTGCAGCAATTTACCAACTTCACCTGCATATGGGATATACATTTCCCAACTCATTCGGTATTCCAAGAGCTTGCAGCTGCTACTCAGACTTTGTAAAACGTCACCAGTGTCTGAGCAGAAAGTTGATGAACCAGGGTTATGTCAAAGAACGTCTCATCCTTTAAAATAGTTCATCGGAAGATACCAAGTCCTTGTCAGTGATAAATATTCCTTATAAACTTCACAAATAATAAATGATTGTCTTGAAGTATAGATTCTAGGTACTGACGTTGTTTGTCATCTTAATTGCGTGTTATAGTGTTCTTTTTATTTGTCTTTGTATATTTTTAACCGTTACTGTTTAGTCCGTTTTTGGTAATATCTTTTTGGCACGGCTCAGTATTTATACATCCCGCCATTTTGTTATTGTGCTATGCTATGGAAATTTTTTTGTATTCTTGTTTTTCATTTTTGCTTATGTGCTTTGTCTATAGAGTGTCTTCGTTCCATTTTGTTTTTCTTTCTTGATATAGTTGTTTTTATAGTGACTAAGATTATAACACAATGTTGACTGCTGTACCCCAATTTTTGACATTTTTACATATTATGTCGTTTGTTTTGCTCACACATTGTTGTCAATATAACGGAATTTTATGCAACTGTCATACAAGTGAGAGGTTTAGCTAGCTATAAAACCAGGTTTAAAAAAAAACCCACCATTTTCTACATAAAGGTAATGCCTGTACTAAATCAGGAATTCGTTTGATGTGTTTTGAGCTTCTGATTTTGTCATTTGTTAAGGGACTTTCCGTTTTGAATTTTCCTTCGGTATTTTTGTTATTTTACTTTTTACACATCCATGGAGAATTATATAGTAATAATGCTTTAATAAGTATTTGGTAGGAATAAATCATGTTAGAAAACATTTAAAAAAAAAATTACTATGTCATGGAAAATTGAACCCTCTACAATAGAAAACTGAACCCTCCTCCCCTATAGACCTCAGATTTGCAAATTGTCACAGCTATTCCAGCTATGTTATATAGAAATAATGTATTAATAAGTACCACTGTGTCTAAACTACCCCGGCAAAAAATGTTTGGACTCGATGGTATCTAATATCCGGCACGGTGACGGAACATCAATAGACAGAGAAAAGGTAGTTTTCTGTTTATTTATTTGTTATTGTTATGATATCGAAGAATATTTATACATATATAACTGTTTTCTATTGTGAAATGTAATATTTTCTACAACCGTTCTAGATTAACAGAGAAATAAGTAAAAATGCACGTCAAAATGACGAATTGAGTGAACCTTGCCTCGAATTTGTTTAATTTCTCCTTAAATTGTTCACATGGTACGGAAAGAAAGATATTGACATAGAGATTGCAAAACTAGTCAAATTGAGCACCTCAATATTTGTTTTTCTGCGTATGGAACGAAAGAAATGGGTCATGTCAAAATGGAAGCACCCGGTTTTGTCAATGTTTACAACCCGGTTTTGTCCTAGATTTCACAAGGCAGAACCCGGTTTTGTCAAAGAAAAAAAATGCATAATTGCATAATATAATTGAACTTCAGTAATTAAAAGGAGTTTGGTGGCTGGTTGGAAAACGATTTCTTACAGAGGACAACCTGTTATTTATTTGAATCCGTAAACACTTGAATTCCTACTTTATTGGAACAAAAATAATTATAATTTTGCTTTGCATTAAAAAAAAAATACTCTAACTGCGAAATAGATAGAAATGAAGGTTAAACCGCAAATTGAGTTTTAAGCTCTCTATACGTTTTTTTTTATATGAATTATGTAAATTTGAGTGTTTAAACTTAAAATTAGAGTTTATGGTCTTAAAAATTGAAGGACGCACATTTGATATGTGATTTTCTTGCACAACAGGATGGTTATCCTAATAAGTAATCCAATCTACCTAGGGGTGTAATATTTCATATAACCGTTTAAAATAAATCTTCTTATGGGTAAATGTTCATTATAAGGCATGATAATCAAATAAATGTATATATGCTTGCAGAAAATGAATGTTTATGGTGAGAAAAGGATTACAATAATCATGCATTAAAAATCAAATCTATCTATCCCTAAATGTAACTTTAATACTATCAAATTAGTATTATAATAGTCTCAGGCCATCGAGAAAATGCAATAATGATTACTTTATTAATAGTTGTATAAATAAACGGTTCTGTTATCTCTCCATTGTGTTATGATTATCGTACATTGACGTTGGTCAATATATTATTGACAATATATAGGGACGGATTCATGTTTTTTTCAAAGTGGGCGTAATTCAAACAGCTTACATACCGCAGAGCGTAGCGAACCGAACAATGTTTTGGACGAATTATGCTAAAAAAAATCGTAAAAATAATATTTATTTTTTTTGGGCCATCAAAGGTGGGGTGGGGGCGTGTGACCTATACGCCGCCTGGATTCGCCACTGATGTTATATAACTAAATCGTATACCAACTTAAAATTTTATAAGAAATAAGAAAGCAGGGACACCCGCGAAATTGTATGTATGTTAGTAGGATTATCATGTTTATTCTAAAAATTCACATTGATATTTTTGATTTGTCGGAATGCGAGACCAAGGGATGCAAATTCGTGGCGGCTTGAACTATTTGTATGAAGCTTAATATGTCAGACGTTAGAAGGCCTGACTGCAACATACCTCGCACACAGATCTTTTATGTAACGATGTTTCTATCTTTCATATGTCCATTGCCCTTGACCTCATTTTCATGGTTCAGCGATTTCCTAACAAAATGAATAGCTGATAATGGTTGATATCTATGATTAAGGTTAACATTTCGTGTTCAAGTCCGTATCTCTAATACCATAAGTAATAGGTCAACTATATTTGCTCGTATGGCGCACATGACTATTTAAGTGACTTTGAACTTATTTTTTTGATTAATTGGTAATATTAAGTTTTATTTTGGTTGGTTTTAATGATTGTAATGTGTTCATATCCGTCTGGCAGGTTTCATCAGACCTTGAATTTTTTTATGATTCCATGAACAATGTTAATTTTATGAGATACTTTTATTAAATTATTTATCATACAGATCTTCAAAATAATATCGATAACGATCATTCCAGCAGTCGCGACATATCAGTGCGTACAGTCACTCCTGTATAAATAATACGTAGTATTTATTTTTGTTAAAACAAAAACGCAATTGAAGTTGATTTGCCATGTCTGATTAGTTTATCTCGTTCGTGTAAGCCTTAATTATGAAATGTTAGTCTTTTTTTTTAATTCAAGAACGGTGCAATCTTGTTTGGAATTCTTGGTTGGTTTTAGCTCACCTGACCCCAAGGGAAAAGTGAGGTTTTTTCATCACTTGGCCCCCGTCGTCCGTCGTCTTCCGTTAATTTTTTTACATAATCGTCTCCTCTGAAATTACTGGGCTACAATACATTTAACAAACCTTATCCACAATCTTATGTCGGTTTTAAAAGGTCTAACGAACTTATGTTTACCTGTTTTTCATCATCATTGGGGTATCTAGTTTAAAAAGTTTTTGATGACCCCCGCTTGTCAACAAAGATGGCCGACATGGCTTTAAATAGAACATAGCCCCGGGGATGCAAGTTTTGTCTATTATTTGAAAACAGCTATAGATAGAGAAAATTTAACAGAGGCTGATATGTTCATAATGTTGAGCTCTACCTTTTGTCCATACACATCAAAACTCTCACACGAATTCTTATAGAAGTTAATTCTTGAATGACAAATTTCTCCTTTTTTTCCATTTCTGTCTATTATCTTGAAATATATAAAAGTTATATAGCAAAAATGATCAGCAAGACAATATATACAAATAAGTCGACTTGGTCGGTATCCTTGTAAGAATTATTGACCTTTTAATTACGATTTTTACCATTTCTTTGCGTTTTTTCCAATTATCTTACAAAAATCTTCTCCTCTTTAACAATTTAATTTAACTTGGCCACACGCTTTATTGAGGTATCTGGTTTGAAAACCCACATGCTCAGCCATTTGTTAATTTATTATTTTGTTTCAGGGTACCAGTGTTAACGTTGTTTTTTATAAAATAAACAAAACCGGGTTCTATACATAGACAAAACCGGGTCATTGTGTAGTAAACAACATTGACAAAACCGGGTGCTTCCATTTTGACATGACCTATTTCTTTCGTTCCATACGCAGAAATACAAGGATTGAGGTGCTCAAAGTGACTAGTTTTGCAATCTCTATGTCAATATCTTTCTTTCCGTACCTTTCTTTCCATACCATGTGAATAATTTAAGGAGAAATTAAACAAATTCGAGGCAAGGTTCACTCAATTCGTCATTTTGACGTGCATTTTTACTTATTTCTCTGTTAATCTAGAACGGTTGTAGAAAATATTAAACACTGGACACTTTTAATTTGCAAAACACTCATTTGCAAATCCGCCGCCGCCTCTCCTTACAGCTACAGTGTCGTGTATATAACCAAAATGTGCAGAATTACATGGGATTCAATAAATTCATTGCTTTTTTGCTGTTACTATTATATATATTTTGTAATTTGATTTAGAAAAACATGGGATTTTCAATATCCCATGGGATAAGGCAAATCCCATGGGATTGACCATTATCCCATGGGATTTTGGTTAAATCCCATAGGATTTTTTGGGGTCCGATGGGATAATTGTAGTCCCATGGGATATTTGTTGTCCCATGGGACAAACAAAATCCCATGGGACTATAATTATCCCATGGGATTTTTAATATCCCATGGGACAAAATAAAATCCTATGAGATTTAAATTATAAATATACAGTAATGTGTATGTTACAATGAATTCTGTTTGGTAGTAAATTGTTTTAAGATGAATCTTTTTAGTTGTATATCTTTTTTCCTTGGAAATGTTAATGCAATTATATTGTTCTATAACTGTTCAAAACTAAACTTTTAAACAACAAAGCAGATAATGTAAGTATCAATATATGTTTATTTATGAATTCTAGAATACTTTTTTGAAACACATTTTTTTCCCATTTGAAATCAATGAAAACTCTTTTATTAGGCTTAACATACTAGTAGCTTTTTACATAAATCTATTTTTTTTCAGGATATCCCTCCACCCAAAAAATTAATAGTTTCTTATCATCAAGCATCACACACTGATCGTAATGTATAGTCCACTTTTTGGCCATTCAGCACAGAACATTGTCATTATTGTGGTTTTAATATCTTTTGACTTTAGATACTTAATAGAACTTCAATTCATTGACTGAGTGATGAAAATAATAACTGATCTGACTTTTGTCTTTGAATATATTCTGGTCTTGTTTCTGTGTTTTCTCCTTTTATTCTAATTGATGAATTTCAATCCTTCTGAAAAAGAACCAATAAAATCCGAAGTTATGGATAATAAAAAATTGTTTGCATACATGTAGCAATAACATATGATTTTCAATAAAAATAGCTATGCTACTGATTGTTGAAGGTTGTCCAGTGTCATCAGTTGCTAACCTCCTACATCCGTTGGTCTCTGGTGGAGAGTTGTCAAATTAGCAATATACCACATCTTCCTATTTTAATATTATATAACAATCAATTAATGTATTCTTCTTTATAACATTTGGGTATTTTCCCCAGTTATATATATATATATATATATATAGATCAATGTTAAAACTTTAGGCAATTACAATAACATTCCATTTTTCACAAGAATTTGCAATATATTATACAAAACGCCAACAAACGAAACATATTTAAGCTTCTGAAGTTCTGAAAGAGTTCCACTTGTGTTTTATTTCAATGAGAAAATACCTTGAATTCTTTGGACATGTTGGAAATTATAACATTGATACAAAAAATTATATTGGTTTTTTTTTCTTATTTTTGTGTTGTTCGGTTGCTGTCTCATTTTTATATATGGTTATACATATATCCTAAATCTTCTTTTTTTAATACTTAATTATTAATAGTAAAAATGGGATATTTTTTATTTTGATAATCTCAAAACATTATTATTCTATCAAATAACTTATTTTCAAGTTCACAAAACACCAATGTGTCAGATATTAATTTTAAGACATGTATAAACATGATCAACAAGAGTTGACAGGATGTCATGCAAAAATCTCACTAATATTAAACTTTCACAAAAACTCCATACTCAGTGAGTACTATTAAAGTTCTTAGTACAGGACAAATTCCTAGTACAGGACACCATGCCTGGCAAACACTAGCATGTGTCAATGTCTAGTCAATCATGTAATCAGGCTCAAAATCTTAGTTTGGCACTGAATTTAAAAGTTCACCACATAATGAACATGTGTATGAAATTCAACTTCATGGTAAGCTATGTACCTTAACCTAAGAATGTACTATAATTTCACATTATGACATTTCTATGTTCAGTGATCCATAAAATCAGGGTAAAAACAGTAAATGTGGTGTATAATGTATAAACAAGAGTGCACACGCTGAAATGTTGCACCTTCTTTACTAATCATTGATATCATGTTGATAGTCCTAAATATAAAGCTTTACTATAACTATCACATAAACTCAACATGATCCAAGAAAATGAATTCAAGGTCATATAAACCCGACAAGAAATACATGTACACCTTACAACCATTCAATATACTAAATACAGTTGACCTATTGCTTATAGTTTCTAAGAAGCAGACTTAACCAAGAAAACTAAACATTGACCAATGAACCATGGAAATGAGGTGAAGGTCAGATGAACCATGCCAGGCAGACATGTACAGCTTACAATCCTTCCATACAACACATATAGTTGACCTATTGCTTATAGATTAAGAAAAACAGACCAAAACACAAAAACTTAACACTGAGCAATGAACCGTGAAAATGAGGTCAAGGTCAGATGACACCTGCCAGCTAGACATGTACACCTTACAATCATTCCATACACCAAATATAGTAGACCTATTGCATACAGTATAAGAAAAACAGACCAAAACACAAAAACTTTACTATAACCACTGAACCATGAAAATGAGGTCAAGGTCAGATGACACCTGCCAGTTGGTCATGTACACCTTACAGTCCTTCCATACACCGAATATAATAGACCTATTGCTTATAGTATCTAAGATATGGACTTGACCACCAAAACTTAACCTTAAATATAAAAAAGAAGATGTGGTATGATTGCCAATGAGACAACTCTCCACAAGAGACCAAATGAAACAGAAATTAACAACTATAGGTCACCGTAAGGCCTTCAACAATGAGCAAAGCCTATACCGCACAGTCAGCTATAAATTGCCCCGTAATGACAATGTAAAACAATTCAAACGAGAAAACTAACGGCCTAATTTATGTACAAATAAACTGCTTCGCTGAGCGCAGCTGGATACGCCTGCAGAAGTCCAACCCTGAACAGTTGGGGCAAAAATGGACACAATATTCAAGCTTGATACAGGTCTGAATTTGGAATGTAATTAAATATTTGACATATTATAGGTTTCTGAATAAATGTAGTCAAAGAACTTGAAATTGGTTATATGAATTGAATTTATATTCAATTAAAGATTTCTTGCTATTGTGCAATACACTGTGCTGTTGCGCAATAATTAGTAAATCTGTTGTCAGACTATAAACAAATAAAATCTTATAACTTGGAAACGTAAAATCGAAAATTTATAAAAATCAAAAGGGAGCTTACAAAAATAGATATAAACAATTTACCAAAGTTTCATAAAGAAAGCTGAAAGCATTTTTGAGTTATTGTACGAAAACTGGAAAATCACCCTTTTTGTAATGAATAAAACCCCATAAAATCGGAAATGTATAGTCTCAAATTTATAAAAATCAAAAGGGAGCTCATGTCAATAAAAATAAACAATTCACAAAAGTTTCTTGCAAATTGGTGAAAATGTTTTTGAGTTATTGTCCGAAAACTGGAAAATCCCCCCTTTTTTAATGAATAAAACCTCAAAACTCGGTAATGGTAAATCCGAAATTTATAAAAAAACGAAAGGGAGCTCACGTCATATATAAACAATTCACCAAAGTTTCATGCATATTGGTTAAAGCGCTTTTGAATTAATGTCTGACATGTTGACGACGGACGGACGGATGGACAACGGTATACCATAATACGTCCCGTAAATGGGTGTATAAAAATGAACGAAAAACAAATATGTTACACATAAACAAACGACAACCACTGAATTACAGGCTCCTGACTTGGGAGTCGGGACAGGCACATACATACAGAATGTGGCGGGGTTAAACATGTTAGAGGGATCCCAACCCTCCCCCTAACCTGGGACAGTGGTGTAACAGTACAACATAAGAACAAACTATAACAAGAGTGCACACGCTGAAATGTCTCGCCTTCTTTACTAATCATTGATATTATGTTGATAGTCCTAAATATAAAGCTTTATTACAACTGTCACATAAACTTAACATTAACCAAGTAAACTAAACATTGACCAATGAACCATGAAAATGAGGTCAAGGTCAGATGAACCATGCTAGGCAGGCATGTACAGCTAACAATTCTTCCATACAACAAATATAGTTGACCTATTGCTTATAGTTTAAGAAAAACAGACGAAAACACAAAAACTTAACACTGAGCAATGAACCTTGAAAATGAGGTCAAGGTCAAATAAAACCTGCGTGACTGACATTTAGATCATAAAATATTTCCATACACCAAATATAGTTGAACTATTGCATATAGTATTAGAAAAAAAGACCAAAACTCAAAAACTTAACTTTGACCACTGAACCATGAAAATGAGGTCAAGGTAAGATGACACCTGCCAGCTAGACATGTACACCTTACAATCATTCCATACACCGAATATAGCTGACCTATTGCATGCAGTATTAGAAAAAAAGACCAAAACTCAAAAACTTAACTTTGACCACTGAACCATGAAAATGAGGTCAAGGTCAGATGACACCTGCCAGCTAGACATGTACACCTTACAATCATTCCATACACCAAATATAGTAGTCCTATTGCATACAGTATAAGAAAAACAGACCAAAACACAAAAACTTAACTATAACCACTGAACCATGAAAATGAGGTCAAGGTCAGATGACAACTGCCAGTTGGACATGTACACCTTACAGTCCTTCCATACACCGAATATACTAGACCTATTGCTTATAGTATCTGAGATATGGACTTGACCACGAAAACTTAACCTTGTTCACTGATCCATGAAATGAGGTCGAGGTCAAGTGAAAACTGTCTGACGGGCATGAGGACCTTGCAAGGTACGCACATACCAAATATAGTTATCCTATTACTTATAATAAGAGAGAATTTAACATTACAAAAAATCTGAACTTTTTTTTCAAGTAGTCACTGAACCATGAAAATGAGGTCAAGGACATTGGACATGTGACTGACGGAAACTTCGTAACATGAGGCATCCATATACAAAGTATGAAGCATCCAGGTCTTCCATCTTCTAAAATATAAAGCTTTTAAGAAGTTAGCTAACGCCGCCGCCGCCACCGCCGTAGCCGCCGCCGCCGGATCGCTATCCCTATGTCGAGCTTTCTGCGACAAAAGTTGCAGGCTCGACAAAAATCAGTTGAAAGAGGCTTAACACATCAGATGGATAAAAATACAAATACTACAAATACAAGTGGTACTTGTACATCCAAACAACAAAAAGACACTAAGTACAGATCTGAGAGTACTCGCAGTTACTGACAGCTAGTTCAATAAAGTAGTAATAAAAAAAATCATGCATCAAAGACTAAGTTCTTGTTCACTGATCCATGAAATGAGGTCTAGGTCATATGAAAACTCTCTGACAAGCATGAGGACCTTGCAAGGTACGCACACACCAAATATAGTTATCCTATTACTCATAATAAGAGAGAAATTAACATTACAAAAAATCTGAACTTTTTTTTTCAAGTAGTCACTGAACCATGAAAATGAGGTCAAGGATAATGGACATGTGACAGACAGAATTGGTATCATGAGGCATCTATATACAAAGTATGAAGCATCCAGGTCTTCCACCTTCTAAAATATAAAGCTTTTAGGAAGTTAGATAATGCCACCACTATCCCTATGTTGAGCTTTCTGCGACAAAAGTTGCAGGCTCGACAAAAATACATGAACATTTTAAAGTACTAAATTTTGAGTATATACATGTAAAACCACAAGTTACTAACTGAAGTTCATGGTGAACTGTAACCAAAATCTTTTAAGTGAATATAATTTAGAGAAAGACATATGGATGCACAAACAGTATCAAAACAGAGCATAAAACTTACTGAACAAGATGTTTTACATTTATCCTTCAGAAGCAGGAAAATTGAAGTGTTTCTTTTCTTTCTCTGCCCTCCATGATATAAACTTCAAATTCATTCAGGCAAAATATGAAAATCTGCAAAAGTAGGACCTTGTACATCAGCTTATCCACATTTTAACTTTTGAATTGCATTGTTCTTTTCATCTTGCTGGCAACCTAAACATAAAAAAAATGATAAACACATAATTCTGAAATAACTTCGTGTATTTATTTTTGTTGGTACAAACAATTTTTCCAAATTTAAACGAAAACATCATCACTAAAAAGGACGTCATAGTCATACTAACCTCCGAAATATTTAAACAAACCAAAATTAATACTTGATTAAGATCTTGTCATAAATGTATAGCATGGATACCTCTTATTTTTGAAGACCATATGTCTATTGCATACTTATATTCCTTTGTACAAGAGTATTCATATTAATATTTACGATTGATTCTGAGGACTTTAAAATCAAAGAGGTAGTGCCATTATCCACTGAATTCATTACACTATAGTATACAATGCCATAAGGCTACTCCAAGTTGTATGCCAATCTTTAACATATTAAATTAGCATGATTAATTTAAGTTTCATAACTCCATGTGTACACTTTGAGAATCTTACAATACTGTTCATTCTGATTTTCAGAACTTATTGTGAGGTTTTTATTATTTAATGCGACTGAGAGCTGTATTGAATTCTTATATCTGATAATGAGATAATGAACATTTATGAGCTGAAGACCACCTCCGGTGCGGGATTTTCTTGACGTGTTGAAGACCCATTGGTGGCCTTCGGCTGTTGTCTTCGCTTTGGTTGGGTTGTTGTCTCTTTGACATATTCCCCATTTCCATTTTCAATTTTATGTATGCAGGTTTTTCTTAAATCACAATAATCAATCTCACATGTTTGTCCATTATTCAAAATAAGCAACAATAAATGCACACAAAAATTAACATTGTTAAAGCTTTTTTTTAAATTCAAAACAGTTGCCCAAAACCATTAAATTCCTTGTTTGATTTATTTTATATTTATTATTATTATTCAAAGCCTTTTATAGCTAGCTAGATGATATGGCTTTTGCTCATTGTAGCATTCATATCGTTACCGATACCTAACTTGTGCATCGTTTGGTCTCTGGTGGGGATAGGCCTGCTGAAGAAGTTTCAATTTGGAATTTGCCGGATAATTGAGTATTTATCCAAAAATGTAGAAGAAAGATATTTATAACCTAAATCATGTAACTTATGTTGAAATTAAAGATGTAAATTGTCTGTAACATGTTGTTTCATTTTGATTAGTGAGATACTGGTGACCTGACGAAATTTATAAGGGAGGGCTTCAGTGATTCCCTATATAATCAACCAAATTTTTCCCAAGAAAGGAGGGGCCCAGGCCCCAAGCCTCCCCCTCCCTTGGATCAGCCTATGATATATCTCTCTGATATGCCATTTCAAATCAAATGTGTATTTAATAAAACTTTACAGTAGAAAAGTAATGGATTGTTATAGTGGCGGATCCAGAAATTTTCATAAGTGGGGGCCCACTGACTGCCTAAGAGGGGGCCCCGCTCCAGTCATGCTTCAGTGATTCCCTATATAATTAACCAAATTTTTCCCACAAAAGGGGGGGGGGGGCCGGGCCCCATGCCCCAACCCCCTAAATCCGCCTCTGAGTTATTCATTTGGGAATTTTTCAAATTCACAGCATGCCGGTGCCTATGTTCAAAGTGGTGGATTTTCAGATTTTTTTCATCACCCTCGTTGTATTGCGGAATAACGATTTAGGCCAATTGAGAAAAACATCATGTCTGTGGTTGATAATAGTGTGTGTGCATTAATTTTCTATACCTTCTTATTTAATATTTTTCCAATTTTGAGTACTGACGGCAAGAGTTGTAACGTATAGTGTACCAATGTCTTGAGGCCAATGTGCTATTTACAAGTGCGATCGAGGAATGCAGGGGAAAGAAACTTATCAATTATGTTTATTCTTAAGACAAAAATTAGCCGCCGTAAAATGAGCCGAGTCGAGGAGGTTACTGACACGTAATAGGGCACATATGTGTATATATGTCTCTGTAATAGGGTCATCCCTCGAAAACATTATAACTAGTACATTGATAATTTACTATGCAGTCAGTATCCCGAAAAAAAAAACAACGTATGGATGTAAAACGCTTAGTGGTTTCGGCTGACTACTAATACGTGCACTTTGTCTCAAAATATCCCGGATGGTTGTTTCATTACCAATCATACCACATCTCCTTATTTTTATATATACGAAAGCTTTATTCATATTTTTTGGTGTATTGATGAATACATGTGTAAAGATACATTTTAAAATACAGCACAAGCAATGCAGATTATATAAAACTTATAAGTCGAAGACATACTGACAACGCCATGGCAAAAACTTAAAAACGACCAAATGACGTACAACAGTCTATAAAACTTAACTATAGCATACAAAACGCAAACATTTAAAACACATAAGAAGCACCCAGACAGTCAAATAGAAATTAAAAGAATAAATAATTTGTAAACAAGGCCTACAGCTATATTTTCTTATCATCTAACAGTAAACATAGGTTCTGGTATTATGTGATAAGTCATTTTTTTCATGCAGACCCAGTTTCATTGATACTTTGAACTTAAAGTGGTTTTATGCATATCAGCCTTGATTATCATATGTGTGTAATTTTATTAAACAATTCAACAATACACATTCTAAACAGGTTAAATTCAATTTACAAATTCAGATCTACTGGCATTCAACACCCAATTACTTACTTGCTGTATATTGCTAACTTTGATTGTATATTGTCAATCCCTCAACATCGTGAATACGCCATGCGAGGTGTTGGCTATGTTTGATACAAGGTGGCGGCTTCGAAGCGTAGAACAAAATCCAGGTAAATGAAAGTATAAAATTTTGTTGTTGAAAATTTTAAGTACTAAATTCCTAAATTTGTACTTAACTCCGTTCTACGGGTAACATGGTTGTTTGATATGAAAATAATAAAAAGGTTCCGAAAATTATCACATTATAAGTATTCGTAAATGGATATGAAAAAAACTAACAAGGAATAAGTATTGGTAAACGGACAGAAAGTCGCAGTACAAAAGTTTAAATTAATTATTTTACAATTGTTTAAATATATGAGAGAAAGTTCTTGACTTTATTTATAGATAGTTGAGGAAATGATTAATTCGCCTTCAAATAGTTTTTTTTTTATCAAAAACTTATAAAAAGGAGACATTTTTGACAGCATGAAGCCAGTTAATTACCAAACCACTTTGGCAGATTGTTTTCTTAACAATCATTGTTCAATATTAATATTCAAAAATAAATTTTGTTTACAAGTCCGTTTCCTTTTAAAAATATTTCAGAAAAATACTGAAACGTTTTTAAAATTAAGTCTATTCAAAGAAAAAAATATCCCAAAACTGAATCGTGACTTTTGACTTGTTACTTTATGTTGTACGTTCTAAATGTCAATCCTAGCAAACACAAATTTTTAAATAAAATCGATTACAATGTAATTTTATAGAAGGAAAAAGGCGGGTTAGTGAACAAATTATTACTACACACTCATATATTTCTAAAAATATTTAAATGTGTAAGCTGTCTATAGATAATGTTAAATTATTTCAAGAGTTTCAATTAATTTAGGAGAAAAAAATGATTATAAACAGTTTAGTTTTCGACGCCTACAACAATAAAAAAATAGTGATTCTTTTTGTAGATTTGGTACATAACTTCAGTTTCGACTCAAAATTTCCTATTGAAATTGTTAGATGCCAAATATTTAGGAGAAGATTGTATTTGTAATTTATGTAATTGTGGTGATATTGGCGACGCGATTCATTATATTATAGCAAGGATTTGTAGAAATCCTTGATTATAGAATGTTCGGCAATAGATGAAAGTAGACAAACCCTATTTAAACGGGGTTTTGATCTCCAAGGACGCCACATTTTACATCGAAAAAGATCTATATTTTTTAACGTTTTCAAATGAAATAACTTGAATTGAAAATTTCCCGACTATGTGAAGATTTCTTATATTTCTAAATGGCTTCAATTATTACATACAAAACGAAAAATGTATTAAACTTCAATATTCATGTATTTTTATAATTTTTCGAAGGACACGTTTTTTTTTTGTTTGTTTGCAAAGTTTACTCTATGTGTTTATAACCATCACCAATCAGTCCTAATTATTAAAGATCAAACGACCTAATCAAAATGATGATTGGTATTGAATATGATCATCGGTCATGCATGACGTTTCCCAAATAACTTCTTTAATGTTGGGTTGATTTTATCAAAACCAAAATTATAAGATCAAAAATTAAATTATCTTTCGAATGTATACCCTCAACGCTCACTAAAACATATATACATGTCCTGAGTGACTTGTTATGTCTTGTCTGCACTCAGGAGGTCCTGAGCGATTTTTAGACGTACCGTTAATTCATAGGCATATATATTTGAAGCTGTTCTTAAATATGTACATTATCTATAGGTATACATGTATCAGACAAAAAGACTTTCCAATGAACTTAGTTCTAGTTATCTTATGTCCTAGTCACAGGCACTTGTCTCAGAAAAAAAATTTCCTATATACTTTTAATGTTATATTAAGGTATATAGGAATCAAAATTCTGAGAAAAGTGCCAGTGGTCCTTGTGTGAAATAAATCCACTGAGAATTGACCTTTTTAAACACATCTATATATACGTTTTCTCAAGGGTTTGTACATGCATGGAAGTAGTATATAATACTTCCATGGTACATGTAAAGTGAAATTATGTTTACTCAATGCGTAGTTACAATAGACAATAGACAATATTTATAAGCACAAACACATTTACATTTAATGGTTATGGCATACAGTATTGAGACAAGAAACTGACAATAGTTAAATTGTCTATAATTATATTAGAGTGGCAGTGGTATTCACAGGGGAAAAAAAAAAGACTATAAATATGTGTGTATCGACAATTAACACATTATTAATGTTCATGAACAAAAAAAAACAAAAATAAAAATTAGGATACATATTAAAAGAAACATAAGTTATACAGATGTTCTCAATAAAAAACAATCATTAATATACTTTATGGTGATTTTTATAATGACTGGCAGACTGCTATTTAAAAGTGCGGTCATATGCCTCAGTTTTATAGGTGACTGCAATTTAATAAAATTGAAATTAAGATTTTTATTAATATTTTGTATATAGGTATCCCTCAATGATGTATAGCATGGACAGACTGAGAAGAAATGGTATTCATCCTCAATTTCTTGTCTACTGCAGGATAGGCAAATAAAGTTCATTTGCTACTTTTTTTCTTCTTTATTTTATATAAATTATTTTTTTTCTTCAAATTTTAACATTTTTTTCTTCGAAAAATTTGTAGTGTTGCAACAGGGAATGGACACAGATACTTAACTACATTTAACGAAAGAAATTTTGTGTAATGTCATCAATCTGTATTACACATCGACAGGATGTTCTCTAGAAAACTATAGTATTTCTAAAACGTTATACACACCCCAGGGTAAACGCACTGTCGTAATGGAAAATTACTGCATGCTTTAATTAACTGTAATCAGCCATGCAACAAATCAGTTGACTGACCATGTCAATTCAGTTTAAAAAGTTTTTCCTTAGATCAAAACGGAATATTTATTTTAACTTTAAAAAAGTATACTTTGACATAATTATGAAGTAAAAGAATTTAACAATTTAATAATTGGATTTTTCCAAAGATTATGATACAATTATATTTATTATTCTGGGACTGACAGATATATCACAGGCACTTGTCTCAGATTTTTTCCCCCCTATATATATATACCTTAATTAAAGTATATAGATTTTTTTTCTGAGACAAGTGCCTGTGAGATATATACATGCATAAGTCCCAGACATATATACTTGTAAATCAAAATGATTTACATAATTACTGGGAAATAATATAATGTTTCAGTTATATTGATGTCACAAATACACATGCATTATTTGATGATGCATGCTGGAATTTCTTATCTAAATGCATGACGGTGACCACAGACATATATATATATATATATCCATTTACTGATTCTATAATTTCATGAGAAAAAAAAATCAGGAGGGAAGTCAGAGGGAAGTGAAACAAACATTTTAAGCTTTTATTAAACATTGTTGGGAAAACAATAAAATACTACACTGAGTTTTAAAAAAAAAGTTTATGATTGGAAAATTTTTTTGTCCCAAGAAAAAAAAAACAATGCCCCCTTTTTAGCCACACCGACACACGCCGATGAATGGAGAATTCCAAGTAGGGTCACAAGGTCACATTTTAAAACTTTTTCAGTCGCCCAGTCTCAAAAAGCAATTTTGACTGGCATTGTTTTTAGGTAAACGGACAGAAAGTCACAGGACAGAAAGTCACAGGACATAAAGTCACAAATTTGATAGGACGAAAAGTCACAAATAATTTCTCGGCAATTGTTTGAATATATAAGAGAAAGAACTTGAAATATTTTCTTTTTATTACATATATTCATTTTTAAGTTTAGGAAATTGTTCATAAGCCTTGATAAATGAAAATTTATTAAATTTTAATCATGCAAAGGATATATTTCTTGGCACAATGAAGCCATTTAAGTACCAAGCCACTTTGACATTTTGTTTTCATAACAATTATTTGATCATTATTGATATTTATTGAATAAATTTTTATTACAAAGTTGCTTCATATATAATAGTTCAAGAAAAAACAAAAAAAATATTTTTTAAATTAGTGTTTTCTTGTTTAAAGAAAAGTATTCTCAAAACTGAATTGTGACTTTTTGTCCTGTGACTTTTTGTCCGTGACTTTTTGTCTGTGACTTTTTGTCCTGTGACTTTCTGTCCTACATTCTGTTTTTAGTCGAATTATATTTTTGCATGTCAGGTTGCTAAGTGGCAGGTCGGATTTGACCATGTTGACAACGGTCCTAAAAAATATCCGAAAAAGCGTTGAATCAAACGATATGAACCTACACAGTTTTATATTATAAGACTGAAACACACCAGTGTGCTAACTGTGCTGGGAGAGGTGCTGTAACTTGAGATACATGTAGATCATTAAGTTACAGTACTGTTAGGATTTGCCTGCCTGGTGTGTTGGAAAAGTGGAATATTTAAGGCTAAGATTCTGTGTGTAATGTTTACTTACGGCGAGACTTTCGGCTGTGAAAAAATGACAGGGCTTTGCATATACAAGTAATTGGAACTTTATCGACCTTATCATATATTTCTGATAGTTTTCTCCACCTATTCCCATATTTTCAAGCTGGAAAAAGTGACCTATTCCAGCGGCACGTCCTATCACCTTGTATATAGGAAGTGCCCCCCCCCCGATTAATATACGCAAATGTATAAGTTAATACCTTAATTCAGGAGCACAGTCTGTCTTTACCGTAAATAACTTCGAGATTAATATGTAAGTTTACTTTGCTTATCGATGTTCCTGTAATTCAGATTTATATTTATTTGTGAGACCCCCGTCACTATTTATATTCACTCAAGAGTCACTCAAAGAAAGGGGTTCTCCGTTACTGGGAAAATCTTATCTGATTTAGGATCAATTTATTGGTTACACTCCCCTATCACCAGTCATTCTTTGTTGTAAGCTGACATTCTGAAAAAGGTATACTGTTGACTACCAATTTGCATGATTCAGGGGCGGATCCAGGATTTTGGAAAGGGGGGGCGTAGTATTTAAAGTTCAAAAAATTTTTTTTATACCTTATTTGGGGCTAAAAAACATAAAATAAGTGTAAAATGCACATTTTTAACGGTTCCTGACGTGGGCATGTATATTTTATAGTTAAAGTGTAAGCTAGGGTTGGACATTTTTGATGCCGCAGTCTCCCCATTAATTGTCTATTATAAAATGACTGAATGGATCCAAAGCTATGTACAACTAATATATTTGATGTGGGATTTGTCAGTAAAAAATGGACATGGAAAATTCCCGTTTGTCATGTTTGTTGTATGGTTAGTTATAAGTTAGCATAACCTCACAGATTTCTTTTTGTAAACATGTATGATGATATGTGGCTATTCAATGAAGTTTATAATACGACCGACAACGAACAAAGACAAGCATTTTTTATCCAAATGTTTGGTTGAAATGTTTCACCCAACAAGGGAAGTGAGGGGTCCCAAATCAACCAAAGGCTACGAATGAGTCTGAAAATCAAATGACAACGAAGTTGTGAATGACAGTCGACAAATGGAGACAGGCCACACCCAGCAGGCAGGTTGCAGTTGGGCCTTGAAAAAAGTATTCAGTATATCAGTTCGGCGAAACAGACATTTCAGTCTGATATGGGATTTACATGCAAACCCCCAAAAAAATTTACGCCCGTTTTTTTATTCACCATGTTCATTTAATGCTGAATAATTCTGTTGGATTTTTTTTTCTGATAGCAAAAAGGGGACACGAGAATTGTTTTCAATACAGATACGGCCAGAATTTTTGTTTAAGGCAAAAATCAGGGTCAGAATTTTTTCTCTAAAATATCTCAGACTGCCCTATCAAATCAAATGGGCCGTACCTTAGACTTTAAATCTATCTAGAGCTTACTGACTGGGGATCACTATTCAGCAATGTTATTAATTGGCTGGGGCGTCTGGGGTTAAACATATTTTTGTAGGTAAATAATATTGCTGTGGAACTTTTTTTTCATGAGAGTGTAATAGAGTATTACTTTCTGTTGAGTGGAATTGTGAAATAGAAGTCAATACGTGGTTCTTGTTCAATCCTTTGTCGCTTTGAAAGAGTCATGCTTGTCATCCTCCGCCGAAAGCAATGTGTTACTGTAATTTAAATTTCAAAATGACTGAGTGACGTTTTCTTCGACGTACTGATCAACTCCACCGTAGCGAATCACATGACTTTGACATAATCAATAATATATTACAGTAAATACGAGCGAAAAATTTCTTTATAAGTAAAGAATTGTCGCATAAAAATTAAATACACGACCGGGTAATGGCAAAGTTCACGAAGTCTAGTCTGATTAATCATTTTACAAAAAAAAAAAAAAAAAAAGGTCATGCAAAGGGGGGGGCGTACGCCCTCTATGCCCCCCTCTGGATCCGCCACTGTGATTAGTTACAGATGTCGACTGGGGTGGGGGGGGGGGGGGCTAGGATGAAATTTGAAAAAAAAAGGCAGGACAGGAGTTATTAGTAAAAAAAAAGGCAGGATGGGCAACATGGCAAAAAAAAAAGGCAGGATGACATTTTATGTAAATAAAGTCAGGATAAACTAATAAAAAAAAGGCAGGAACGAATAGAGTGAAAAATATAAAGGCAGGACAGAGATTACAACTTAAAAAAAAAGCAGGACAACATTTTTCATCCTAGCCCCCCCCCCACCCATAAAAATCAAATGGTAACTCCCTTACACCTACATGACAAAAACATATACAAATATGGTATCATTGGACATTGCCAATGTGACGGCTCTTCAATAGAAACTAAAGACGTAGAAGTTAACAACTATATAGGTCACCGTACAGATTTCAACAATGGGCTTAAAAGCCAAACTGCGTAATAAGCTACAAAAGGCCAAAATAGATAGACAATATCTGACAAGGGTAGAAATGTTCAGAATGTTGAAAAAAAAATCTACTGTCCATTTAAATGGCATCAAAACTGGCAGCTGACTCATAGGAGTTGTTGCCTTAAATACAGATTTTTACCCTTTTTTTTTTCTTCATATTTCTTGAATTTGCCTTTTTATCTCTAAAACTGTAATATTTAAAGAGAAAGTTAAATCTTATTAATTAGTTATTGCTTTTCAATGATGATTTTGATCCAGTTTTTGCAAAAACTTGGAAACTTTAAATCTTGGGTAAACTCCTTATATTTATACTGCCTGGTCTCGTGGTAGCGTGTTCACCTCAAGTGCAGAAGGTTGTTTATTTTGAACCCAACGGGGTAAAACCAAAGACTTTAAAGTTGGTATTTGCTGCTTCTCCCCTAAGCACGCAGTATTATTAAGGAGTTTGAGCAAATACTGGTTTGTTCAGAGTCAGAATTATGTGTCAAGGTAAGGTGGGGTGCAACACTGAGAACAAGTGTAAGAGATAAATTAGTCCTTGTAAAAATTGTCTGGTCAGACAAATATAACTAGTATAAAAAGTCCATGGATACAGAATTTACTAGTATATTTAGTCCGATGTCAGTAATTTATGTCCCCAGACTAATTTTCCTAGTCCAAGACATCACTATTCCTAGGTAAAAATGTCCAGTTTTCAACGGCTGCAAAAAATTTTTGCGGTCGTATATTGGTATGACATTGGCGTCTTTGTCCGAAGACACATTGGTTTTTCGCAAAATAACTTTAGTTTAAGTGAATGGATCTCTATGAAATTTTACCATAAGGTTCAATACCACAAAAGGAAGGTTTGGAATGATTTTGGGGGTTATGGTACCAACAGTTAAGGAATTAGGGGCCAAAAAGGGGCAAAAAATAAGCATTTTTGTAACTTCCAGACAATAACTTGTGTGTTAGAGTATGGATCTCTCTGACATTGTACCACAAGGTTCCATATCACAAAGGGAATGCTGGGATTGATTTTGGGGGTAATTGCCTCAAAATTTTAGGAATTAGGGGCCAAAAAGGGGGCAAAAAACAAGCCTTTTTCTAGTTTCATGACAATAACGTGTTCAAGTGTATGGATCTTTCTGAAATTGTACTACAAGGTTCCATATCATAAAGGGAAAGCTTGAATTTAGATTGGGGTTAATTGCCCAAAACGTTTAGGAATAAGGGGCCAAAAAAGGGCTAAAAATAAGCATTTTTCTAGTTTCCAGACAATAACTTGTGTTCAAGTGTATGGATCTCTCTGAAATTGTACTACAAGGTTCCATATCACAAAGGGAAAGCTGGGTTTGAGTTTGGGGGTAATTGCCCTAAAGGTTTAGGAATTTGGGGCCAAAAAGGGGCCAAAAAACAAGCATTTTTCTAGTTTCCAGACAATAACTTGTGTTCAAGTGTATGGATCTCTCTGAAATTGTACTGCAAGGTACCATACTACAAAGGGAAGGCTGGGATTGAGTTTGGGGGTGATTAATCATAAGGGGGTTGATTTTGGGGGTAATTGCCTTAAAATATTAGGAATTAGGGGCCAAAAAGGGGCAAAAAACAAGCATTTTTCTAGTTTCAGGACAATAACTTGTGTGTAAGTGTATGAATCTTTATGAAATTGTACTACAAGGTTCCATATCACAAAGGGAAAGCTGGGTTTGAGTTTGGGGGTAATTGCCCTAAACGTTTAGGAATTTGGGGCCAAAAAGGGGCCAATAAACAAGCATTTTTCTAGTTTCCAGACAATAACTTGTGTTCAAGTGTATGGATCTCTCTGAAATTGTACTGCAAGGTACCATACTACAAAGGGAAGGCTGGGATTGAGTTTGGGGGTGATTAATCATAAGGGGGTTAAAAAAATTGGGGGGGGGGGTTTCCTTTTTTTTTTTCTTTAAAATTTTCCATTTTAAGTTGGTTATTTTTTATTTATGTATAAAAGCAAATAATAATGATATGGTTTGATTTCATCAAAAATTGAAATATTTGGGTTCTTTGATATGCTGAATTTAACCGTGTATTTAGATTCTTAATTTTTGGTCCCGTTTTCAAATTGGTCTACATTAAGGTTCAAAGGGTCCAAAATTAAACTTAGTTTGATTTTAACAAAAATTGAATTCTTGGGGTTCTTTGATATGCTGAATCTAACCGTGTATGTATTTAGATTTTGGATATTGGACCATAATAGGTAAATTAAAATTTTTTAAGTTCTTAGACCACATTCATTCTGTGTCAGAAACCTATGCTGTGTCAAATATTTAATCGCAATCCAAATTCAGAGCTGTATCAAGCTTGAATGTTGTGTCCATACTTGCCCCAACTGTTCAGCATGTTCAGGGTTCTAACTCTGCAGTCGTATCAAGCTGCAACCAGCGGAGCATTTTATTCTAATACTGTATGCAACATGTCAAGTATATTTGGTGTATGAAAATTTTTAAGGATGTACATGTTAGTCTGGCATTTTTTATTCGACCTTGACCTCATTTTTATGGTTCATTGCTCAATGTTATTTTTTTGTTTTTTGGTCAGTTTTTCTATTTTCTTATTTTCAAATTAGCAATAGGTCAACTATATTTGGTGTATGGAATGATAGAAAGGTGCATATCATGATATGTTTGACTGAGAAGTTTCGTCTTACCTTGACTTTATTTTCATAGTACATTGGACAATGTTTAGTTTTTGTGGTTTGGTCTATTTTTCAGATACTGTAAGCAATAATGCCCCTATATTTGGTGAATGGAATGATTGTAAGATGCACGTGTCTGTCTGGCATGTTTTATATTACCATGACCTCATTTTCATGGTTCATTGGTCAATGAAAAGTTTGCATTGTTTTGTCAGTTTATCATATGTTTTAAGCAACAGCTAAATTATATTTGGCGGATGTAACGATTGTAAGGTGTGCATGTCTGTCTGGCAGATTCATATAACCATGACCGCATTTTATGGTTCTTTGGTCAATGCTAAGTTTTCTTGGTTTTTTCTTTTTATCAGATATTATAAGCATATGTCTACTTGTAAGTGTATGGAATGACTGCAAGGTGTCATATAAAAATAAGAAGTTGTCTGTCTGCCAAGGTTATTACTGTGACCTCATTTTCATAGAATATTGATAATATTAAACAAAAAAAATGATGAGCATGACAAGATACACAAATGATCCAAAATTGTCAGTTGCCTACTAATTATGTAATAGTAGTTATTGTCATTAAATGATAATGTTTACCCTTTTATGTGTAGGGCAAGAACATTAAAGATAAAGGGAAACTATAAACAAAAGAAATTATCAACAAAAATAGATTTACAGACATCAACAAAGCCTAAATGGTAAGTCCACTTCTATAAAAGTTATTGCACTTGAATAATGATTATTATGAAAATAAGATGTGGTATGATAAATGAGAAAACTATCCACCAGAGTTCAATTAAGTGGATGAAAGCAATGCAATTACTTATTAGAGGCCAATGATGACCTGTAAATAATGAGAAAACCCATAACCTATACATGATATAGTCATCTATAAAAGACACCACAAACAAAATTTGGAACAAAACATCAATTCAAACTTCAAATATACCAGACTTATTCATAAAAAAGAACAAGTTATGAAAAAACAAATATGATGGACGTGAACCAACATCAACCACTGAACTATGTACAGGCTCCTGATTTCGGACAGGCAAAATATGGCAGGGTTATGAAAAAAGAAGCAGTATGATTGTCAATGAGACTTTTCTCAAATAAGGATCAAATGACATGAAATTTAACAAAATTAGTTCACTGTACAGCCTTCGACAATGAGCAAACCCTATACTGCATAGTAATCTATAAAAGGCCATGAAATTCAAAAAACAAATGTAAAACAATTCAAAAAGGGCATGGCGTCATTTAAAAAGGGCATAATGTCTATCCATGCTAAACATGCTTGGGGAAACACCACAAAGGCGAAAGCTAAGTGCCTGATTTTTGCACAAAACAAACAAAAAACAAATAAGATATATAGCAACAATTGACAACCACTGAATAACAGGCCCCTGACTTGGGACAGACACTTACAAAATGTGGTATGGTTTAACATGTTTGCTGTCACCAAATCCTCCTCTAATTAAGGACAGTGGTGTAAGTGTCAGTTCAATAAAAAAACTATAAAATCAGTTGAAAAGGGCTTTTTTCTGCTCTTTGGTCAGGTTATTTTTATACATTCCCGTTTTCATTCTCAATTTTATTAACTCATTAGAATGCAACAAAGCAGAAAAACAGCTACCAAAAACACAGACCGGATGTGGCTGGAAATTTATTCTTTCCCTGTACATAACAAAAAAGACTCAACAGACAGATCTATTTGTACTCACAGTTACTGACAGCTAATTCATTGCAAATATCAACTAATAAAATAAACATTTTGTGAGCATCCAACCCACCCCTAACCTAGGACAGTGGTTTTAATAACAGCACAACCTTTGGACAAACTGTAAACATTTGTTGCAATTGGCTTAACTCAAAAGACTGCAACAAGGCACAAAAACAACTAATATAAAACCATAGACACAAAGCACTGAAATAAGAGTTCTTACAATTTTAAATATTCAAATGAAAGTTTTATCAAAATGTACATAAACATGATAAAGTAGCCATTTTATTGCTGTATTTCTCTTCATTTATAATTTTTGAGTTTTGTGTATTTGTAGGTCAGACATCTTGGTTTTCAGGATCATCATTCAACCGGTCAATACTGAACAGAAAACTTAAAGTTGATATTTTTCTACATAGTGTGACTTTTTTATTAATTTGAAATGGAATGTGTTTTTTTCCTACATAAGAAAGAGGAAATTTCAACATAATGACTATAAACAAAAAGGAGTCATATTATCAGGATCATAGATGCACAAGAACTAAATCATGTAAATGCAACAACGTAATTATCAATTGAAAGAAGGGAGGAATGAAAAAATATATAAGTATTTTGTTGTCCAAATGAACTTGCTTTGTCCACTGAGGCTCCACTCATTTAAATCGCTCCATCAAATAAAGATGTACGGAGGAAGATTTTTGAAGAACAGATTGCAAAAATGTTTTGTCTTAGAATTGTAGGAATATTCTAGTGGATGAAATAATTTATTTACTTGACTCTTATATAGTGGACTGAATAATTGTACATAGCAAGCTGAAACAAGAAAACTAAAACTTAACAGGAAAAGTGTTTATTTTATAAATTTGCAAGTATAAACGTAATATTATGAACACCACAAAGGTATAAGATTCAAATCGTTTGCATATTCATGTATTGCAATGGACCTATAACACAGAAAACTTTACCTCATTAAAAGAGTAAACTATTAACTGTGCTTTGTCAATTTATTCAGTCAGAATATGAAATATTTTTTTCAGTTCTATTTTTCATAATAAAACAAACAAGACAAAGATTTCAAATCAATATTTTTTTCTTTTATTAAGACATGTCATCATTTTATTTCAGTTAAAGGATTTTATTTTTTGACTTTAAATATTATTATACTTTCCAAAATAATAATAATCTTTATTGTCATATAAACAAGTTAAAAACATGTTTGTGACAAAATGAAAAAACCCAAAATACACTCATATTTATATTATAAACTTTTTACTACCAAACAGAATTCATTGTAACATACACATTACTGTATATTTATAACTTGAATTCCATAGGATTTTATTTTGTCCCATGGGATATTAAAAATCCCATGGGATAATTATAGTCCCATGGGATTTTTTTGGTCCCATGGGACAACAAATATCCCATGGGACTACAATTATCCCATGGGACCCTAAAAAATCCTATGGGATTTAACCAAAATCCCATGGGATAATGGTCAATCCCATGGGATTTGCCTTATCCCATGGGATATTGAAAATCCCATGTTTTTCTAAATCAAATTACAAAATATATATAATAATAACAGCAGAAAAGCAATGAAATTATTGAATCCCATGTAATTCCGCACATTTTGGTTATATACACGACACTGTAGGTCTAAGGAGAGGCGGCGGCGGATTTGCAAATGAGTGTTTTGCAAATTAAAAGTGTCCAGTGTTATTACATCTCACAATAGAAAACAGTTATATATGTATAAATATTCTTCGATATCATAACAATAACAAATAAATAAACAGAAAACTACCTTTTCTCTGTCTATTGATGTTCCGTCACCGTGCCGGATATTATATACCATCGAGTCCAAACATTTTTTGCCGGGGTAGTTTAGACACAGTGAATACCAGGTAGGAATAAAACATGTTTGAAAATATTTTCAAAAGTTTTTACTCAGCCATGGAAAACTCCCCTCTGTAGACCTCAGATTTTCAAATTTTCATAGCTATTCAAACTACTTTATATAGTTATAAAATTGAGAATGGAAATGTGGAATGTGTCAAAGAGACAACAACCCGACCAAAGAGCAGAAAACAGCCCAAGGCCACCAATTGGTCTTCAACACAGCGAGAAAATCCCGCACCCGGAGGCGGGCTTCAGCTGGCCTCTAAACACAAATGTGTACTAGATCAGTGAAAATGGACGTCACACTAAAATCTGAAACACATGAACTAAAATTAAAAAAAAAAAACATACAAGACTCACAAAGGCCAGAGGCTCCTGACTTGGGACAGGCGCAAAAATGCGGCGGGGTTAAACATGTTTAGTGAGATCTCAACCCTATACCTAGTGAGATTTAACCCTATACCTCTAGCCAATGTAGAATAAACAAACACAGCAATACGCACAGTAAAACTCAGTTTAAAAGAAGTCAGAGTCCGATGTCAGAATAGGTATAACAGAAGAAACTAAGCAAAATGACAATGATACATAAATTAACAAAGGACTACTAGCAGTTACTGACATGCCAGCTCCAGACATCAATTAAACTGATTGAAAGATTATGTTTAAGAGTATGTTTAACCTAATGTATATTTGACATTAATTTAAAAAGAAATACAGGGGGTACAATTTTCCAGGGGGTTCAATCTCCTGCTATGGAAAATTGACCCCAAGTTCAATTTTCCATATTGGATTTTGACCCTAGATTCAATTTTTCATGACACCGTTCTCAAATTAAAGCTTCATAAAATATTTTAGCCGTCGCCGCCAGATTATCATTCCTAAGGTTGAATGCTGGAACATTTGTCCCAGGCGAAACAAATCAAAGTGCTGGATAGCACTTGTGGAAAGTTTGCACAGTAGATGTGTATTATTTCAAATAGGTTGTAGATGTGTATTATTCCAAATAGGTTGTAGATGTGTATTATTTCAACTATGTATTTAATCACATGTTTTTTCCGAAACCATTGTCTAATCAGCAATTATCAAAAATCACTTTTTTTCATATGTTTGTCATGTAAAATTTTTATAATTTCTATTGCAACCTTAAACTGTAGATTTAAAATAATCAAATATACAGAAAGCTCTGTTAATTTCTTTCTGTGCCCATCCCATGTAAACGGCCTGTGATTTCAGTATTTTTTATTGATTTAGGTCCTTCATATTTGTTTTTAGTAGATTGTATTATTACTAATTAAGCAGTTAGTTTTCTTGTTTGAATTGTTCCACATTTTTTATATCAGGGCCTTTTATAGCTTACTATATGGTATGAGTTTTTCTCATTGTTGACGACCGTATGGTGACCTATAATTGTTTATATATCTTCCTCCTTTGAACTCTTTTGAATAGCTGGTTCATTCGCAAAAATTACCACATCTCTTAATTTAAATAAGACAGCAAACTTAAATCAATACAACTGTAATGAAAGAGAATTTATATGAAAGGGGGTGGGGTGACCACAAGGACTCCCCCAATATTTCATTTGATTTGTTTTATTGTCCCATACAAGAATATATACGGTTTAGGGGTGGGATCTCGACCGTTTACAAGATAAAAGCACATTCTCAAATTGAAGGGGGGTAAGGGTGACCCCCAGGGACTCACCCTATATATTATTTGATTTGTTTTATTGTCCTGTGATCATTAGTGAAGACCGTGTGTGTCTATCACTTACTATTTTCAAGTTATAGTCATTTGAAAATAAAAAAAAATTAAATCCTATAGAGTTCTATAGTAATTATAGTCCGATTTTGTGAGGCCGATTATGTTATAGGCCGAGTTTGTTATGGGCCGAGATATGAGGATACTTTCGATACACTCGGGCTTTGACGTCTTTAATAAACATTTGTAAATATCGTAAATGACGCCGGAAAATGTTCATTCATGAAAAATTTTAAACACGGTATTTATTTTCTCTTCAATCGGAGGACGGGAGGAGACCCCTGACACCGGGATTATTGTACTCCCGTCGGGAGGTTCACATATATGGATTAAACGCATGTCTGGGGAATCCCGTAGGAAAACATAGAGGTAACATAAATATACAAAATGGCGACAGTTCAAAGATACCATTTACAAACGTAAAAATTGAAAAGATTACGATATTCTTAACAATAAGAATTCTTTAATTTCATGAATAAATGTAAAAAAAAAACCCCAACACACACCTCGAAATAAATGTCAGGCCCTCTTAATTTTCAATGAATTAAACGTAGAAACTGCTGCCTCGTGTTGATGTGTATTGATTTTATCTTCCGCGCAGGGCAGATCCGCGAAGTAGTGTTTGTGATACCCATTTTCAAAATGAAGTTGGATTCATTTGAATTGTCGGTGAACATTCAGTTCATTTTTATTCAAGCTGTAAGCTTATCAAAATAGAAGTAACTCAAAATTTCAAAAGCATCTTCCTATAATTAGTATTCAAACACTAGTACTACATTATCTAGGAGTAGAACACAAATCCTATAGTAAGATAGTCTGTCCAACTTCCGGTTTGAGGCCGATGCCATAGGAAACTTTATTGCTATAGCAAACTTTCCAAAAACAAATAAGTCAAAGTTAACAATTTGAGTTTCTTTAATACTAGAAAAAGAAACAATAAAAGGAAAATGCAGATATTTGCACAATAAGCTGATTCTCACAATACTTCAAGCATCAATTGTTTGGTTTTGATCAAAAATATTTAAAGCTGAAAAACGTTGTGTACTTAATAAACCAACAATATTTCAAATAGTTATTATTGAATCAACATGCTATTCTTATCTTGGTAGGTCTTAAATTATATTTACAGATGATGCCTTTACGTATTAAAAAGAGATTCAGATTCATTTCATAAAATAAACATGTAGCACCTCTAAGTAAATGGTAGTGACAATAAAACTAGTTTTATAAAATGTCCTTCAGATCCAAATGTCTCGTCTTTTCTCCAACTTGTTTCCGCCATTTCATTATAATTCTACGGTTTGTGGGGATTTGCCTTACATTTGTGAAAAATATATTCTTCCACACAAATTAACATGTGTTTTAAAATTACGAAAATATTACTTAAACTGCACAATTTTAATTCCTGATCGTTATCAATTTGATTTTAAACATTTTTTTCAAAGTACATTTTGTAAAACAAGAGTGCACACGCTGAAATGTCTCACTTATTTTACTGACCTTTGATTTTATGTTGAAAGTCTTAAAGATAAAGGTTTTACTACAAGTATCACATAAACTTAACATTTTAAAGATCCATGACAATGAGGTCAAGGTCAGATAATACACCTTACAATTATTCCATACACCAATTATAGTTGGCATATTGCTCATGGCAATTGAAAAAAAGAACCAAAACACATAAACTTAACATTAACCAACGAACCATGAAAATTAGGTCAAGGTCAGATTATACCTGCCAAAACAGACATTTTCACCTAACAATCATTCCATGCACCTAATATAGTTGACTTACTGCTGATAGAATTTGAAAAACAGACCAAAATACAATAAACTGCTTCGCCGAGCGCAGCTGGATACGACCACAGAGGTCCAACCCTGAACAGTTGGGACAAAAATGGACACAATATTCAAGCTTGATACAGGTCTGAATTTGGATTGTAATTAAATATTTGACACATTATAGGTTTCTGACACAGAATAAATGTAGTCTAAGAACTTGAAATTGGTTATATGATTTGAATTTATATTCAATTGAAGATTTCTTGCTGTTGTGCAATACACTGTGCTGTTGCGCAATACTTAGTAAATCTGTTTTCAGAATATATACAAAGAATTAGCAAAATTGTGACCCCCAATTTTTCTTTGGAAAATTGACAATTTCTTAAATCTTGAGGGAAAAAAATGACCCCCCCCACAAATTTTTTTTTACCCCACCCCCCCCCCCCCCCCCCCCCTCTAAAAAAAATAATATTTGAAGAAATTTTCTTTTTAATTTCTTAAATCTTGAGGAAAATAAATGGGGAATGTTTCCATGGGACACAGATGATGCCCCCGCTTGCATATAACATTATAAAGGGACAAACTCAAGAAAGGTAAAAGTGACACTACCCAAATTCAAGATTGATCTGTGTTTTGTGGTAATAAGCATTGTGTATACGTTTCATAACATTTAGTTGAGGCAAACTAAAGTTAGAGAACAGAAACGAAAAATTCAGCAATTTTTCCATTTGTAAAGGGGCATAACTCTAGAACGGTAAAAGTGACGCCACCAAAATTCAAATTTGATCTGTTTTTTGTGGTAATAACCATTGTGTATAAGTTTCATACATTTGGTTGAGGCAAACTAAAGTTAGAGAACAGAAACGAAAAATTCAGCAATTTTTCCATTTGTAAAGGGGCATAACTCTAGAACGGTAAAAGTGACGTGACGCCACCAAAATTCAAATTTGATCTGTGTTTTGTGGTAATAACCATTGTGTATAAGTTTCATAACATTTGGTTGAGGCAAACTAAAGTTAGAGAACAGAAACGAAAAATTCAGCAATTTTTCCGTTTGTAAAGGGGCATAACTCTAGAACGGTAAAAGTGACGCCACCAAAATTCAAATTTGATCTGTGTTTTGTGGTAATAACCATTGTGTATAAGTTTCATAACATTTGGTTGAGGCAAACTAAAGTTAGAGAACAGAAACGAAAAATTCAGCAATTTTTCCATTTGTAAAGGGGCATAACTCTAGAACGGTAAAAGTGACGCCACCAAAATTCAAACCTGATCTGTCTTTTGTGGTAATTAGCATTGAGTTTAAGTTTCATACCATTTGGTTGAGGCAAACTAATGTTAGAGAACGGAAACATGTACAGACGGACAAGGGTAAAACTTAATGCCCCCTCCGCTACGGCGGCAGCATAAAATTTTTTTTTTTACCCCCCCCCCCCCAAAAAAAAATAATATTTGAAGAAATTTTCTTTTTGTAAAATGTGGTACAATTTAAGAGACATCCATACACTTAAACACAAGTTATTGTCTGAAAACTAGAAAAATGCTTGTTTTATACCCTTTTTAGCCCCTAATTCCTGAACAGTTAGGGCAATTACCCCCAAATTGAATCCCAACCTTCTAATTGTGGTATTGAACCTTGTGGTACAATTTCAGAGCAATCAAAATACTTATACACAAGTTATTGTCCTGAAACTAGAAAAATGCTTGTTTTGGGCCCCTTTTTGGTCCCTAATTCCTAAACGGTTGGGACCATCACCCCCAAAAACAATCCCAACCTTCCTTTTGTGGTATTGAACCTTTTGTTTAAATTTCATAGAGATCCATACACTTAAACTAAAGTTATTGTCCGGAAACCAGATGTCTTCGGACGACGACGACGCCGCCGACGTGATCGCAATATACGACCGCAAAATTTTTTTGCCGTCGTATAAAAACTTAACATTGACCAATGAACCACGAAAAAGAGGTCAAGGTCAGATGATACCTGACAGACAGACATCCATACCTTACAATCATTTCATACACATAATATAGTTGACCTATTGCTTATAGTACTTGAAAAACAGACCAAAACACAAAAACTTAACGTTGACCAATGAACCAAGAAAATGAGGTTAAGGTCGGATGAAATCTGCCAGACTGACATGTACCCTTTACAATCATTCCATACACTACATATAGTTGACATACTGCTTATAGTATCTGAGAAATAGACCTTAGCATTTAATTTTACCTTGATCACTGATCTATACAATGAGGTCAAGGTCAAGTGAACTCTGTCTAACGGACATGTAGACATTGCAAGGAACCCTTATACCAAATATACTTATCCTATTTCTCATAAGTGAGAAATTTACATGACAGAAAAAAGTATAATTTTTATGCCCCCGCCGTAGCGGAGGGGGCATTAAGTTTTACCCTTGTCCGTCTGTACGTACGTACGTCCCAAATAAAATTGAGAATGGAAATGGGGAATGTGTCAAAGAGACAACAACCCGACCATAGAACAGACAACAGCAGAAGGTCACCAACAGGTCTTCAATGCAGCGAGAAATTCCCGCACCCGGAGGCGTCCTTCAGCTGGCCCCTAAACAAATATATATACTAGTTCAGTGATAATGAACGCCATACTAAACTCCAAATTGTACACAAGAAACTAAAATTAAAAATAATACAAGACTAACAAAGGCTAGAGGCTCCTGACTTGGGACAGGCGCAAAAATGCGGCGGGGTTAAACATGTTTATGAGATCTCAACCCTCCCCCTATACCTCTAGCCAATGTAGAAAAGTAAACGCATAACAATACGCACATTAAAATTCAGTTCAAGAGAAGTCCGAGTCAAAGTTGGTTTCAGTTCTCTAACTTTAGTTTGCCTCAACCAAATGTTATGAAACTTATACACAATGCTTATTATCACAAAACACAGATCAAGTTTGAATTTTGTCGGCATTACTTTAACCGTTCTAGAGTTATGCCCCTTTACAAATAGAAAATTGCTGAATTTTTCGTTTCCGTTCTCTAACTTTAGTTTGCCTCAACCAAATGTTATGAAACTTATACACAATGCTTATTACCACAAAATACAGATCAAGTTTGAATTTTGGTGGCGTCACTTTAACCGTTCTAGAGTTATGCCCGTTTACAAACGGAAAAATTGCTGAATGTTTCGTTTCCGTTCTCTAACTTAAGTTTGCCTAAACCAAATGTTATGAAACTTATACACAATACTTATTACCACAAAACTCAGATCAAGTACAAAATTGGGTAGCGTCACTTTTACCGTTCTTCAGTTATGTCCCTTTATAACTTGATATGATATGCAAGCGGGGGCATCATCTGTGTCCCATGGACACATTCCCCATTTATTTTTCAAGCTGTCACTGAACCATGAAAATAAGGTCAAGGACAATGGACATATGACAGACGGAAACTTCGTAACATAAGGTATCTGTATACAAAGTATGAAACCTCCAGGTCTTCCTTCTGAAATATAAAGCTTTATAAAAATAGTTTACACCGTTGACGCTGCAGGATAGTAATCCCTATGTCTCGCATACTGCAAGGAAAGTCGCAGTTGAGACAGTAAAACTATGGGTATGACTGAAAGGTAACCTAAACTAATTACATCATTGTCGTTAAATCACTGGTGGATAGTTGTCTGGTTTCCAATAATATCACGTCATGTTTCCTTAAAAAAGAGTTGTTTCACTATTTTGTTATATATCGACTTTAATATTGTTACATGAAATATTAATTTTGGTTCATTCCTCTTGAATATTTATCCAGTCGCTTGTTATTTTACATATCTATCAAGTGAACTTTAATTACCTGTTTGTTTAAAATATTTCACAGCTAAGATATTGACATTGAATTATTATTATTTATCATTATTATATAATTATTTTGTAAGGAAGAATAATTCACAATAAATATAATAATCAATATCAAATGAAACTGGAGATAAATAGTTTCAGTTCTGTATAAACTAAGATATTACACAACTACCTTTTACCTTCCTGAAGGAATAATAGAATATCTTACTTAAAACTATATTAATACTTCAGACTAAGTTTTTATGTTGAACTTCATTGGATGTTAAAGGTTTTTTATTTTTTTATTTTATTTTTAAACAAATCTTCAATATCAAACATTCAAAGTCCAATGTGTTCTGAAAAAGGACTTTCTTCCATCAGCTTCAGAATTGATTTCATAGTAAATGCTTTTTTACCCTTTCAAATAAAATGGAGGTAAAACATGAAAATAACAGAAGCATATGGGTGCATAAGCTGACTTGTGATCTCTATGGATATAATGTAGAAGAATGATTTTTACCAGAAGAGAAAAACTAGAGGCTCTCAAGAGCCTGTGTCGCTCACCTGATTCTACTTTGGTTTTGGAAATCATGTAAAAATAGATTAAAATCATAACAGATACCCTAATAATGAGTGAGGCCAAATTTGGTTTAATATTGGTCCTGTAATTTAATAAAAAATCCTGGTGGCCATCTTGAACAGTAAATCGGCAACAAAGTAGCAACACTTAATCAGCACCTCATAAGAAACATTTATGCCATGTTTTGGTTTCATTCCATTCAGTGCACCTCTAGAAGAAGCATTTGTATGTATTTCCCATAGGGTCTTATGTTAAAGGAAGTCCCCCCATTGGTGGCCATCATGGATGAAGGATCAGCTTCAAAGTAACAAAACTTAGTCAGCACCTCATAAGGAACATTCATGCCATGTTTGGTTTCAATCCATTCAGTATGTGGTTCTCTAAAAGAAGACATTTGTATGTATTGTCCATAGGGTCCTTTGTTAAACATTGTCCCCATCTGGCAGCCATCATGGATGAAGGATCAGCTTCAAAGTAACAACACTTGGTCAGCACCTCAAAAGGAACATGCATGCCATGTTTGGTTTCATTACATTCAATGGTTCTCTAAAAGAAAACATTTGTACGTATTTCTCATAGGGTTCTATGTTAAACTAAGTCCTCCGCTGGCGGCCATCTTAGATTATGGATCGGCTTCATAGTAACAACACTTGGTCAGCACCTCATAAGGAACATTCATGCCATGTTTGGTTTCATTGCAATCAGTGGTTCTCTAAAAGAAGACATTTGTATGTATTTCCCATAGGGTCCTATGTTAAACTAAGTCCCCCGCTGGCAGGCATCTTGGATGATGGATCAGCTTCAAAGTAACAACACTTGGTCAGCACCTCATAAGGAACATTCATGCCATGTTTGGTTTCATTGCATTCAGTGGTTCTCTAAAAGAAGACATTTGTATGTATTTCCCATAGGGTCCTATGTTAAACTAAGTCCCTAACTGGCGGCCATCTTTGATGATGGATCGGCTTCAAAGTAACAACACTTAGTCAGGACCTCATAAGGAACATTCATGCCATGTTTGGTTTCATTCCATTCAGTGGTTCTCTAAAAGAAGACATTTGTATGTATTTCCCATAGGGTTCCATGTTAAACTAAGTCCCCCGCTGGCGGGCATCTTGGATTATGGATCGGCTTCTAAGTAACAACACTCAGTCAGCACCTCATAAGGAACATTCATACCATGTTTGGTTTCATTCCATTCAGTGGTTCTCTAAAAGAAGACAATTGTATGTATTTCCCATAGGGTCCTATGTTAAACTAAGTCCCCTGCTGGCGGCCATCTTGGATTATGGATCGGCTTCAAAGTAACAACACTCGGTGAGCACCTCATAAGGAACATTCATACCATGTTTGGTTTCATTCCATTCAGTGGTTCTCTAAAAGAAGACATTTGTATGTATTTCCCATAGGGTCCCATGTTAAACTAAGTCCCCCGCTGGCGGCCATCTTGGATTATGGATCGGCTTCAAAGTAACAACACTCGGTCAGCACCTCATAAGGAACATTCATACCATGTTTGGTTTCATTCCATTCAGTGGTTCTCTAAAAGAAGACATTTGTATGTATTTCCCATAGGGTCCTATGTTAAACTAAGTCCCCCGCTGGCGGCCATCTTGGATTATGGATCGGCTTCAAAGTAACAACACTCGGTCAGCACCTCATAAGAAACATTCATGCCATGTTTGGTTTCATTCCATTCAGTGGTTCTCTAAAAGAAGACATTTGTATGTATTTCATATAGGGTCCTATGTTAAACTAAGTCCCCCGCTGGCGGCCATCTTGGATGATGGATCCGCTACAAAGTAACAACACTTGGTCAGCACCTCATAAGGAACATTCATGCCATGTTTGGTTTCATTCCATTCAGTGGTTCTCTAGAAGAAGTTCAAAATGTAAAAAGTTAACACCGACGACGGACGACGCTGGATGACGCTGGACGACGACAGACGACACCAGACGACGGACGCCAAGTGATGAGAAAAGCTCACTTGGCCCTTCGGGCCAGGTGAGCTAAAAAGGGGGAAGGAGGCAAAACAAAAATCTATGAATGATGCAATTTGTTTACCCTCATCTTCAAATAGGACTCCATATATTTAGATATATACCATTTATCAAAGTATCATTTGTAAATGTTATTTACATTGGTGAAATAATACCAAAAAATAAATAATAAATGATTCTTTTACAATAATGAATAAAGTTTTATATGTTTATCATGATTAGTGTATATCCTTAATATAATATCATTTTAATGCTTTAAATATAAAAAGTTAAGAAATATAAATATATTTTCCAGAAACTTTAAAAAGACTAAAAGACTGCTGACACACACCTGGGATCCTTTATAATATTTAACACATTATATTCTTGTTACAGAGGGTATGTATATAAATAAAACTTAAATATCTAAAAATTCGTAAGGGTTCTGCAGAACCCAGTGTCTCGCCTACTTTTGCTGTTAATCGCAGGCTCAACAAAAATGAGGAAAAAAAATCAATAAAAATATTCCTTTAGATACTATCTTTTGATTGTAAGAAGCTTCTGTCAAAGTTTGGTATAAATCCAGGATAGTTTATGAATCTAATAAATGCTTTAAAAGACTGTATTTAATGTTAACTGGAAGAAAAACTAAGTCCATTTATAAGTAAAATACGGATAAACAGGTACAAATTTTAACAAAATTTACTTCTAGGTACTAGCTTTTGATCATAAATAAGCTTCTGTCCAAATTTGGTACAAATCCAGGATAGTTTAAGAAAGTTATTAAAATTTTAAAAACTTTAACCAGAGTGAAAATATTGTTTCCTGGCAGAAAAACTAGGTCCATTTATAAGTAAAATACGGAAAAAATGAAATTTTTTTTTTAACAAATTTACTTCTGGATACTATCTTATGATCATAAACAAGCTTCTGTCCAAGTTTAGTACAAATCCAGTATAGTTTAAGAAAGTTATTAAAATTTTAAAAACTTTAACCACAGAGTGAATGTATTGTTTCCTGGCAGAAAAACTAAGTCCATTTATAAGTAAAATACAGAAAAAATGAAATTTTTTTTTTAACAAATTTACTTCTGGATACTATCTTATGATCATAAACAAGCTTCTGTCCAAGTTTGGTACAAATCCAGGATAGTTTAAGAAAGTTATTAAAATTTTAAAAACTTTAACCACAGAGTGAATGTAATGTTTCCTGGCAGAAAAACTAAGTCCATTTACAAGTAAAATACGGAAAAACAGGAATTTTATTTTTACAAAATTTACTTCTGGATACTATCTTATGATCATAAACAATCTTCTGTCCAAGTTTGGTAGAAATCCAGGATAGTTTAAGAAAATTATTAAAATTTCAAAAACTTTAACCACAGAGTGAATATTTGTGGACGCCGCCGCCGACGTAGGATCGCTATGTCTCGCTTTTTCGACTAAAGTCGAAGGCTCGACAAAAATCAACATATACTGCCACTTTATAAAAAATATATTGGACTTCAAAAAACAAACCTATTCAACATCTATATGAGCAGATGAGAATTAACAAGCAGCATTTGTGATGTTTGATTCTAATATTAATGAACATGTGTGGATATTGCATAGCTTGATAGATAAATGACAAGATTTACTCAGCTAATTATTCATGTTGTTTGTGGAATAAGCTGAAATGTCTCCTGTTTTACTGATCATGATTGAATTAATGATTGTTTAAAGTGTTAAAAAAAAAGGTCATACAACAAGTATTACATGAAATTAATATTATCAATGATCCATGTTTATGAGGTCAGGTCAGATGAACCCTTTCAGACAGACATGCACACCTTACAATCATTCCTTACACCACATATGGTTAACCAAATGCTTATAGTTTCTGAGAAATGGACCTATTTTGGCATTGCACAAGGTCATGTTTTTCTCTGTTTATGACATCTTTACACTAAATCCATTGGATGTTGGATGTCTACTGATTGATATTTTAGTCTTAGATAAATTATTTTTTTATTAGTTGATATTGGCTTTGAACTAGCTGTCAGTAACTGTGAGTACTCTCAGATCTGTACTTTTGTCTATTTTGTTGTGGTAATGTATAAATACCCTACCACGTCAGGTCTGGGTTTTTGTTACTTATTTTTCTGATTTGTATTGATCTAATGAGTTAATCCCTTTTCAACTAGTTTTTATAGTTTGTTCATATACCGGGTATTGTGCTGTTACACCTCTGTCCCAAGGTTAGGGGAAGGGTTGGGTGCCAGCAAACACGTTTTACCCCGCCACATTCTGTACGTGCCTGTCCCAAGTCAGAAGCCTGTAATTCAGTGGTGGTTGTTTGTTGCTGTATATCATATTTGTTTTTCTTTCATTGTTTAGTGCATAAATCAGGCCGTTAGTTTTCTTGTTTGAATTGTTTTACATTTGTCATTTCAGGGCCTTTTATAGCTGACTATGTCATTTGGTCTCTGGTGGAAAGTTTTCTCATTGGAACTTTTATTGTTTTTATGTTAGGTGTGTTGTGTGCTTCATACTGATCTACTGAGTTAAGCCTTTTGCAACTGATGTGTTCTTATGTTGTGCTGATACATCACTGTCCCAGGTTAAGTTGTGTGCTTACAAACATGTTTAAATCCCAACATTCCTTATGTGCCTGTCTTAATTCAGGTGCCTGTAACTCAGTGGTTGTTTTTGGTTCATGTCTGTCATATTTTTTTATGTTTTTTGTTAATTATATTGTTATAAATTATGCCATTAGTTTTCCGGTTGGAATTGTTTCACATTTGTAAAGTTGGGGACTTTTATAGCCGACTATGCTGTATGGGTTTTTCTCATTGTTGAAGACTGTACGGTGACCTATAATTGCTTATATCCACATCATTTGAACTCTGGTGAATAATTGTCTCATGGGCATTCATACCACATCTCATTTTTTTATTTAGGTCAGATGAACTCTGCTAGACAGCCATGTACACCTTACAATCATTCTATACACCAAACAAAGTTAACCTATTGCTTACAGTATCTGAGAAAGAGAATAAACCATGAAAACATTGCATTGGCCCATGAATAATGAAAATAAGGTCTAGGTCATATGAACCCTGCCAGACAGACATGTACACTTCACAATCATTCCCTACACAAAATAAATTTGACATATTGCTTATAGTATCTGAAAAATGAACTAAATTGCAAAAACATTGCATTGAACAATGAAACATGAAAATGAGGTCAAGATAAGATAAAAGCTTTATACAATTAAGTGCTTTTTATATAACAGAAGGATGGTTGTGTATGTATAAGCACTTTTGCACCTTCTACTAATATGGTAAATGTTCTTTTCTTCCGATTTGAAAGAGTCTTTGTAGCATCCTAATATACACTTTGTCTTCTTGTCCTTTTTGCATTGTCTGTTTAAAGCTGTAATAATTGATTGGGATCAATGATACAAACTCGAAAGGAATACATTGGGGTCCATCTACAGATATGGGAATAACACGGAAAAATTTGTCTGAATCACGTAATGATTTCACTAAAAGGGTCTCATTTTTAAAACGTTCGGAAACTTTTGAACTGGATTTTTCAGTACAAAAAATAAATATATATCTTGCAATATCAAAAAGCTTCTCAGAACTGCTGATTTTACCACCTTTATGTATTATTACACAACTTAATTCAATCTTTAGATCTAACTGCCACTCTTTATCTAACTCATAAATATGCTGCAAAAATTCTTCTGCTTCTTCTTCATCTTCTGTTTCACATACTATAACAGCATCATAAATTTCTTTGTCTACTAAAAATAATATAAAGATCATTTAATTTTAGATGTATTTGTTTTTTATTATTGATTACTGATTTATTTAACAGCATTTTTGTTGATAAACAGCTTTGTCCATCAGATGTGGTTATTAGAAAATATACAATTATTGAAAGGTTAAGATTTTTAGATAATAAATGCATAACAGGACTTGATAATTGGACTGGAAATCTGACAGTGTACAGTTTTTATGAGTGATTTTTACAAAGGAAATAAAACATATGATTGTCTGTCCCTAAGGTTCTTATTGCAAAAAAAAACTCTGTGAGCCACTTAACCTTACAAATGCTAATATATTCATTTATTTAAAGGTACATTTTGTATTTAAATGAGAGACAAAAATTGACTAAATATTAACAAGAGCTTGAGGCTCCTATGAGCCTGAATTGTTTACCTGTCAAAATTACTTGATTTTTTAGGTTTAGTTTCTTCTTATCTGTTATAGTTTTCAAGATAATTTTTTTGTAGGTCTTGTATTGCTGACCATTGTTTGCTGTTAAGGATTTGTATCTATCATAATCTTTAGATAAAAGATGTAAATTTGAAAACCAGTCAAAAATTTCATTAAAGGGCATTTATTCCTATAGTTTGCACTCCAAATGTAAATATGGCTAATTCACAAACCAAGCTCTATTGAGGAGATATCTACTATTCATAGATATTTTGTTTTGTAAACCTACTGGTTCCCAGATATGGTCTCCAAGTTTCATCTCATGGAGACACAACTTTACCAGTATAATCAAAGCCTTAAAGGCTGTTAAAGCAATTGCTGCCAAGTTAATGTTTTTGTGTATTTTTTCATCCACATGTATAAGATTTAAACCTGACAGGAGTCTTGTCTAGTGAGAAGTAAGGATGTTTTAACTTTATATCAATAAAAGACTTATCCAGCAGAAAGTCATTTTTACCATTTTTACATTTCAGAGGGGGAACCACATTTACCAGGCTAACGGTGGAGGCAAATATATTTGCAGAAACATATAACTCACAAAGAAATCATAATAGATTATCCCCTGGTCAAGGATTCACTATACAAATCCTTGCCCTGGTAGAGTGTTTATAACTGGGCAATAATTTCCAGGGTTCATTATCTTTATTGATTTAATTTTAATTATATCATCATTGGTTTAAATTTAACCATTCAGTGGAAGATTTCAACTTTCGTGACGCGAATGTTTTACCGAACTGTAGTTTTTTTTATGATAAGAATCATTCATTCATACATAAGATTAAAGATTTTGAAGATGGGACCAGCTTCTGAAATTTTCATGAAAAGCATGTTAACTGTCGATTAACTTACGAACTGGCTTACGCTTTACCAATTTCATCACCAAGGCCAGAGGTTTTTTTTTGGTTTACGGATTTTTCACATGAAAGAGTCCGCTCGGTCAACAGCAGTTAAAATAGCAGGGCCCTTTATTTCACAGAAGTATTAAAAACATGGTAAGAGTAATTAGAACGCATAAACTATGCTACTTTTAATTAAAAACAAATAATGCGAGATAAGATTACATTACTATAACGTGCGTAGTGATTTTACGATAATTTTATGAATGAACAAGAGCAACTTGACCTCTTTAAAAAATAAACATGAATTAAAACAACATAAAGGTGTATAAGAGATAATTCAGTCAAATTTTCAATATTAAAACAACAACTGAAATGATTCAATATTTTGTTGAAACATCTCAAGAACGAAATCGCAGGTATGAAAATGCACTTTTTTTCACTCGAACTTCTATGTTATTTGATAATCAAACGGTTGTCCTCTTAAATACAAAAATACATCTACAAGAACATATGTTGAAACTTCTCAAACTTACTAATGTTTTTCAACAGTTTCAATCAATGTATTGCATTAGAAAACATACATAGGTGTTTAAGAATAACAGACCAGGAATCTGCTAAAAACAAATTTGGCTTGATCTGGGTAGTCTCTGATCTGGGTCACAAAGATGGCCATACGCCATGGCATGAACGCAATTGCTTTAAAAACTGTTGGATAGTGGACAAATTGAATTATCAGGAAGACTCAATGTAAAGGGAGTGGTAGAACAGAATTTTAGTATAAGTTTAAACTCCTTGAAGGAAGTTCAAGGCATATAAATATTGAAAATATGGCCCACAACCCTATATTTTGACCTTTGAAATATTTGTTCTGTGAAACAGAACATAACAGACCAACAGACAGAAGGACGAACAAGGTGATTGCTCTTAAGTTCCTACTCCTAGAGCTCTGTTAATATAAAATCACTATAAAACTCATGATGTGCTATCCTGTTAGTAATAAGATTTCTATAGATACATCCAATTTTGTAAACAAATTTTTTGAATCTATTTAAACATTTTGTATTGGTTTTAAGTAACTTTGTTAAAGAAATCCCTAAAAATGTTATGGGCAAACCCCATTACTATTTTTTATGTAAAAATGTTGATTTCTTTTAATATTTCAATTTGTAGTTTAATTAACTGCCATTACCTTCACATCTCCGGTACTTGGCTAGTCACAAATAAATAAAGAACGGGTTTACAAAACAAAAATAAAAAACAGAGCTGTAGCTTCTGGGAGGGGAATCCCTTCAAAGTATTAAAAAAAAATATACAAATTATTGTATATTTTGCATTTTTTAACACAACCGAGTTATCACTTACAAATGATTAGTTATTTCTGCAGTTTTAGTCAAGACCATTCCTAAACATTTTACCAGCAAACATAACATGTAGTTGTTATCACAAAAATACACTTCTGTGTTTAAAATTTTTTTTCTAACTTTTTTACCTGTTTTTTTCAATGAAGGGCTTTCTTTCTGACTTGTTCCAATTTTTTCTTCAGAAACAAATGTGTTGATTTTCGCAGTACATGTATTTGTATCTGTGATTTCTGTCTTTTCTGAAATATAGAACTTGTATTTATGTGAGTATGGCTTAACTGTGCAAGATAATGAAATAAAACCAAATCTTCTACACACACTTTTTTAAAATTACCTCTCCTGGAGTCCATTTCTATTCTGCAAAAGATTGAAACATATCATTCCTATAATACTTTATAGTTTTCATCATCCATTGTTATACAATTAATCTATAGCAAATCAGCTGCTTATCATTTACCTCTTTTTATCTCTGTGATGTTGAAATTTAAAGATTTTATCTGAAAGTATAACAGAACCTTCAGATAAGATAAAAGGACTTCATAATTACTTTCATTGTTCTCAACACTTTTAGTGTTCTATTTTGGTCATGGTGGCCAAATTGGTTGATTGGTAGAAATAATAAACTGTTTCGCTGAGCGCAGCTGGATACGCCTGCAGAGGTCCAACCCTGAACAGTTGGGGCAAAAATGGACACAATATTCAAGCTTGATACAGGTCTGAATTTGGATTATAATTAAATATTTGACATATTATAGGTTTCTGCATAAATGTAGTCAAAGAACTCGAAATTGGTTATATGAATTGAATTTATATTCAATTAAAGATTTCTTGCTGTTGTGCAATACACTGTGCTGTTGGGCAATACTTAGTAAATCTGTTGTCAGACTATAAACAAATAAATTTCAATTTCTTCTCAATGTCATATTTGAAATTTATGAAAAACAATAAGGAGATTACATCAATAGCTTTAAAAAATTCACCAAAGTTTCATGCGAACTGCTTAAAGCATTTTTGAGTCATTGTCCAAAAACTGGAAAATCCCCCCTTTTTTAATGAATAAAACCCCATAACTCAGAAATGTAAAATCTAAAATTTATAAAATTCTAAACTGCTTCGCTGAACGCAGCAAGATACGCCCGCAGAGGTCCAACCCTGAACAGTTGGGGCAAAAATGGACACAATATTGATGCTTGATACAGGTCTAAATTTGGATTGTAATTAAATATTTGACATATTATAGGTCCTGAATAAATGTAGTCAAAGAACTTGAAATTGGTTATATGAGTTGAATTTACATTCAATTAAAGATTTCTTGCTGTTGTGCAATACTAAGTAAATCTGTTGTCTGACTATAAACAAATAAAGTTCAATTAATTCTCAATGTCATATTAGAAATTTATGAAAATAAAAAGGGAGCTTACATCAATAGATATAAACAATTCACCAAAGTTTCATGAGAATTGGTGACAGCATTTTTGAGTTATTGTCTGAAAACTGGAAAATCACCCCTTTTTTTAATGAATAAAACCCAATAACTCAGAAATGTACAATGTAACATTTATAAAATTCTAAAGGGAGCTTACATCAATACATACAAACAATTCACCAAAGTTTCATAAGAATTGCTGAAAGCATTTTTGAGTTTTTGTCCGAAAACTGGAAAATCCCCCCTTTTTTTATGAATAAAACCCTGTAACTCGGAAACGTAAAATCTAAATTTGATAAAAAACGATAGATATAAACAATTCACCAAAGTTTCATGCAAATTGGTTGAAACATTTTTGAGTTAATGTCCGACATGTTGACGAAGGACAGACAGACGGACAGAGGTATACCATAATACGTCCTGTAAACTGGCGTAGAAGAAAATTAAGATGTGATGTGACCTGTTATTCACTTATGATGCCCCCTATAAGTATTGGGTTTACAGGAAGTTGATGAGCATGCTATATCAAAATAAGGAGATGTGGTATGATTGCCAATGAGACAACTATCCACCAGAGTTCAAATGACGAGGATTAAAGCAATTATAGGTCACTATACAGCTTTCAACAATGAGAAAAACCCATACCATATAGTCAGCTATAAAAGGTCTCGACATAAAATGTGAAACAATTCAAACCAGAAAGCTAAAGGCCTAATTCATATAATACAATTAAAGAAAAACCAATATGACAGACATGAACCAATAACAACCTCTGAATTACAGGCATTTGACTAGAAACAGGCATATAAAGAATGTGGTGGGGAATAACATGTTTGTGAGCATTCAATCCTTCCCTAACCTGGGACAGTGGTGTTGCAGGACCACATAAGAACAAACTGTAATACACATCTGAGCCAAGAGCACATGAAACACACTTATTATGCATATTGAAATTGTTGGAAGAATAAAATGAGATATTTTGAAGGCATTTAATCATAAGCCAATGAAATGGTTCTGTACAAAAACATACCTGTGGATACTGTCTTTTTTTATAATCAAACAGGTTGCTATGTTCCCCAATTCCAACAATTATGTAAAGTTTCCACTCAATCAATCCAAGCAAACTCAAGTTATGGTACAGTTATATGTGAATAAATTAACTAAAATCTGACAATTAAAGTCCCATAACACTGGAGCAACAAACCAGAAAATCCCAAAAAATCAAAGGGGGAGCTTTCTTTTATCTTGCATAAGTATAACAAGAGGCTGTCAGAGTGACAGCAAACCGGATTTTCCTGCAGAGGTCGAACCCTGAACAGTTGAGCAAGTATGGACACTACATTTAAGCTTAAAACAGCTCTGAATTTGGATTGTGATTGAATATTTGACACAGCATAGGTTTGTGACACAAAATGAATGTGGTTTAAGAACTGAAATACTTGAAATTGGACATTTAAATACCTATTATGGTCCAATATCAAAAATCTAAGTACATATTAGAATCAGCATATCAAAGAACCCCAAGAATTCAACTTTTGATGAAATCAGACAAAAGTTTAATTTAAGACCCTTTGGACCTCAATGTGGACCAATTTGATAAAGGAGCCCACAATCCAAAATCTCTCAATACATGGATAGATTCAGCATTTCAAAGAACCCCATAAATAATTTTTTTGTTGAATCAAACAAAGTTTAATTTTGGACCCTGATTTGGACCAACTTGAAAACTGGGCCCAAAAATCTAATATTTAAATACAGGGTTATATTCAGCATTTGAAAGAACCCTATATATATTTAATTTATGTTGAAATGAAACACAGGTTAATTTTATCCATAATATTTTCTGTGCAAAGGGAAATAACACAAACTGGATAAATAGTTCTCTAAAATAAGATATGATGCAATTTTTCAAATTATAATCAATAATATAATAGCAACAACCAGTGATGACTAAGTTCTCTAAAATTAGATATGATTTAACACTCAAACATTGCTAGAATCAGCATATCAAAGAACCAAAGAATTCCAATTTTGATGAAATTAATCAAAAGTGTAATTAAGGACCCTTTGGACCTCAATGTGGTATTATCTTATTAATAATGAAAAGAAATACAGGTTTAGATTAAGCATTTCAAAGAACCCTATATATATTCAATTTATGTTGAAATCAAACACAGTTTAATTTTGGACCCCAATTTGGACCAACTTAATAGACAAGTTCTCAAACAGAAGGGGGTGGGGTGACCCCAGGGGACTCGCCTTTTATTTCATTTGATTTGTTTTGTTGTCACATACAAGAATATATATGGTTTCAGGATTGGGATCTTGACCGTTTACTAGTTTTCAAAAAGTAGGGGGGTGGGGGTGAACCGGGGGACTCCCCAAATATTTCATTTGATTTGTTTTATTGTCCCATACAAGAATATATATGGTTTAGGGGTGGGGATCTCAACCGTTTACATGATAAAAGCACATTCTCAAATTGAAAGGGGGTGGGGGTAAGAATATATATGGTTTAGGGAGACTTATTTATCTACAAAATGTCTAATAATGAACAGTAAATTTCATTTATACAGTCCTACTAGTAAATTTCAAACTTTATATATACAGTCCTACAGATCTTATCAGGAAACAGAAAATTTTCAAATAAATCTGTCACTCCAATGATATTATATGCTAAGATATAACCCAGATCTAATTAATAATTAATAATGTAATTAACTTCAAAATGTCTAATAATATAGCTTATAATCATTACCACTTAGGAAATAGATAATTTTCAAATAAATCTGTCACTCCAATTTTTATTGTGAGATAAGACATTACGCTTAGTTATAAAAAAGATAACAAGAGTAAAATATTTAAAAATTCCACTTTTGGATATTAAAAATGGCGATAACTCACAAAGGAGATATACTAATATCTTGAAAATTGAACTAGACCTTCATTAAGTCCAAGGAAACAACAAATTTAAATTTGAAAAAAATTTGTTAAAGCGTTTTCATGTTATTGTGCTGACACTGTTTGGCAGCGGCCCGTAGGTCCGCCCAGCTGCCCGCCGTACATCACTATTTTAATAACCGATATTTCCTTCGAAAATCTGGTTAAAACATTTGACTTTTCTACAAAAATTACACATTACACAAGTATTCCTCTTTTCCAAACTAAAAGACAAATTGAGAGAGTAAAAATTGCTTTGTTTCATAACAAAGAATGGCTAACAAAGATGCAAGTATCTTGTCTTAGAGAGGGATAAATCATACTTTGTAAACTAGAGGCTATGTGTCGCTCACCTGCATCTTCAATGGCCACTCTTTTAGTAAAAATCATCATTAAAGGGGATTTCTCTATTAAGAGTTAACTGACAATTTCAGTCAGGTTGACATATTTTTGGATCTAATCCTTTAGTTAATTTTTCCTAAGATAATAATCAAATAAATGGGGAATGTGTCCATGGGACATAGACGATGCCCCAGCTTGCATATCATATAAAGTTATAAAGGAACATAACTGAAGAACGGTATAAGGGACGCTACCCAAATTTGTACTTGATCTGAGTTTTGTGGTAATAAGTATTGCGTATAAGTTTCATAACATTTGGTCGAGGCAAACTTAAGTCAGAGAACAGAAACGCAAAATTCAGCAATTTTTTCATTTGTAAATAGGCATAGCCTAGTCAATTTAGCTCTAAAATCACTCAACCTGCAACTAATTGCAACACAAGCTTTTTTTAGTGCAAATTATAGTATAAACTTGTACTAACAACATATCAAAAATATACATTGATATAATTTGAGAAAAAGGTTATTTTGGGGTGAAATATGTGGTTTTTAGAGAAATAAATTGCTTTGCCGAGCGCAGCTGGATACAACCGCAGAGGTCCAACCCTGAACAGTTGGGACAAAAATGGACACAATATTCGCGCTTGATACAGGTCTGAATTTGGATTGTAATTAAATATTTGACACATAATAGGTTTAACTATAACTGTAGTCAAAGAACTTAGAATTGGTTATATGCCTTTTGTGCAATACACTATGCTGTTGTCCCCCCCCCCCCCCCTCCCCTCCTTTTTTTTGCAAAAAAAAAAAATATTTGAAGAAATTTTCTTTTTAATTTCTGAAATATGAAATGGGTAAAAATTGTCCCCTTCTCACCATTTCTTTTTTTTACCCCCACCCCCCTTTTTCCAAAAAAAAAAAATCTTTCCCTCAAGATATGGTCATAATCTCAATTCAAATTTCCAATGGAGTTTGCAACCATAACTACCCATTTAAATACATCATAAAAGTCTTAAAATAGAAAATGACATACATAATCATGGCTAAAATTAATATTCCTTAATCAGCATTTTTAAATAGTAACTTCAAAAAATAAATTGACAGCTAATCACCTCAAGACAATACAACATTTCTTTATACATAATTTAAAAGCAGTGTAAGGGAGGTAATCCAAAAATAACATTGTACTTTTTTTTTTGTCCATTAACCAGGAAACCCTTGGTTTCCCCCTTTTTTGCCCCTAATTCCTAAAAGGTTTGAGCCATAACCCCCAAAGCCAATCCTATCCATCCCTTTGTGGTATGGAAACTTGTGGTATAATTTCAGAGAGATCCATACACCTTTCCACAAGTTATTGTCTGGAAACTAGAAAAATGCTTATTTGGGCCACTTTTGGCCCCTAATTCCTAAACTGTTAGGACTATAACCCCCACATCAATCCCAACCTTCCTTTTGTGGTTAAACCTTGTGTTTAAATTTCATAGATTTCTATTTACATTTACTAAAGTTATTGTCTGGAAACCAAATGTCTTCGGATGAAGCTGATGACGACAACGTGATACCAATATGCGACCGCAAAATTTTTTGCGGTTGTACAAAAATACTGAAAACTGGAAAAGAAGAAAAATTGTTATTTTTGGTTGCATTTTTTTACTTAAAGCTTGTTGAAGTCAGGAAACCTTATCTTATTAGTGTATTATGTAGTCCTTTAGTTATAAGTATTCAAATCAAAGTAATTTTGAGGTGAAATATGTGATTTTTAGAGAAATGGATATTAATAAAATCTCTTTTATTTATGGTTAAAACTTTTGAAATGTGATCTTTATAGAAATAAACTGTTAACACAGAGATATGTCTCGTCTATTTGTTATTTTGACAATGCAAATGTTGAAATTAAAATAGCAATACTTTAACATGTAAGTACTGGTATGCAAATATTCAAAGTCAATGAACCATGACTGTGGGTACAGGGCTAAACAATCTCCATGGAAATGAGATGTGCCAATGCTAATACAACTGCAAACCAAATACCATTGACTTTTCATAAGTCGTTCCCTTTAAACAAACCTAAACACAAACATTAACTTGTTAACTATGTAAAAGTTTCAAAGTCAATGAACCATAATTAGGGGGTGGGGTTATATAATCTCCACGGAAATAAAACTTGCAAATCCCAATACATTTGCATACCGAATATCATTGACTTAACATTAGTGGTTTATCTTAAACTGACCTAATCACAAACTTATACATGTAAACTAAGCAAAAGTTTCAGTCAATAGACCATGACTGAGGGGTAAGGACCAAATATTCTCCATGGAAATGAGATGTGATAATGCTTATACAACTGCATACCAATTATCATTGACCTACCACTAACAGTTCCCCTTAAACTGACCTAATCACAAACTAATACATGAAAACTAAGCAAAAGTTTCAAAGGCAATAGACCATGAATGAGGGGGCGGGGCCAAATAATCTCCATGAAAATAAGATATACCAATGCTTATACAACTGCATACAAAATATCATTGACCTACCACTAGTGGTTCCCCTTAAACTGACCTAATCACAAACTAATACATGAAAACTAAGCAAAGTTTCAAAGTCAATAGACCTTGACTGAGGGGGCAGGGCCAAATAATCTCCAAGGTAATGAGATGTGCCAATGCTAATACAACTGCATACCAAATATCATTGACCTACCACTAGTGGTTCCCCATAAACTGACCTAATCACAAACTAATACATGTAAATTAAGCAAAGTTTCAAAGTCAATAGACCTTGACTGAGGGGCCGGGGCCAAATAATCTCCATGGTAATGAGATGTGCCAATGCTAATACAACTGCATACCAAATATCATTGACCTACCACTAGTGGTTCACCATGAACTAGACCTAATCACAAACTAATACATTGTTGCTGCCGCCGCCGGAAAAAGCATACCTATGTCTTGATTTTTGACTCCGTTAAGGCGAGACAAAAAGGACATACTTTTTTATGTTTATTTTGTGAAGTCCTATAGTTATTGATATTAATATTTGGGTAATTTTGGTTGAATATATGTTTTTAGAGAGAAAAACTCGGAAAAATGGAAATGAAAAGAGCTTGGTTATTGATGGTTAAAACTTTTGAAGTGGGATTTTAATAGAAAATAGAAAATACTAACTGATGTTTATTTTAAGAAGTCATATAGTTATAAGTATTTAAAAAATGGTAATTCCTGGGTAAAAATGTGATTTTTGAGAAAAATTGTGAAAAACGGAAATAAAATATTTGGGTTAATCATGGTTAAAACTTTAAGAATATGATCTGTATAGGAGATAGATCATATCATCTTATGTTTATATATATATGTATTCCTCTTGTTATCGATATCAATAGACATCTAATGTTTGTGTGAAATATTTGGTTTTAGGAACTAATTACAAAAAAAAATGAAAATTTAAAATCTTGGTTATTTCTAGTTTGATTTTCTAAAAAAGTAAAATGGAGAAAGGAAACAGGGAATGTGTCAAAGAGAAAACAAGGCCACTAATTGGTCTTCAACATAGCGATAAAATCCGGCCCCTTAATAATAATGTATACTAGTTCAGTGAAATTGACACCACCCTTAAGGATGTACTTAGGTGAGGTTTTGGAATTTGTGTTAGATGTTTGGAATTCTTGTTTTTTTTTCCATCAATACAGGGTTAAATATTTTGCCCCATAACCCCATTTTTTTCTTTTCATATAAGACTTCAATAGCTCATAAAAGGTCATTTACCAAAATTTTAGCAGATTCTTGATTTCTTTTCTCTCGATTTGAGACCAAAATAATACCAATGCAAATATAAGGTAAAAGTCCAAGTCAGCCTTTTCCCACCATTTTTTAAAAATCAAATATCTCGAAAAGGAGCTCCATAACCTATCAATATTTTTAGCTTTAAAATTTTGTTCCTTAACTAATGCACTTCTGACTTATAGTATCAATTTTAAATTCTTGATTTTCTTAATTTCATGTAAGTACATCCTTAACTCCAAAACATACAAATGAACAAAATTAAAAAAAAAAAAACGTGAAGGTATAATAAACAAAAATGTTTAATTGTGGTTCAAAAACAACTTTAAATCAGTTTGGTCACTGACATTGACTTTGTCATTTAATTGTCGAAAGATTTATTTTTCTAGTGTCCTTGCATTGTCATTGACTGTAGTCCTCTTTTTTTGTATTTTTTCATTAGCTACTTTTACAACATTTGAATTGCATAAAGTCACAGTTAAACACAGACGACGTGATTGTAGATTTCTCTTAATTTGTTGCTAATTTTATTTAGCAAGCTCTATCAATATCCACGTTTAATTTCAGATATAAGCTTTTCAAATTTGGGAACATATAGTAGATTACGGATTTTACATGAAATGTAGACCTTATATTTGTTCAAAGCAAATTGAAGGGCAGCTTTGTCAATACGATTATAAGTTTACCCCAAGAGCTTGAATTTAATAAGTAATTGTACCAAAGTGGTCTAATTAGGATGTTGAAAATAAGATAAGCAAGGAAAATGTTATGTTACGAAATTTGAATACAAAAATATATGCATTCAGTTGTCAGTTTATAAAAAACATCCACACCATTTTGACTCTGGTTGATAGTTGCCACAATGGAAAGCATACCATACCTTATTTTATAGTGTGGTTTTTTTCTGACAAGAAAACAATAGGCAGTTTTGATGAACCCTTGGTGGAAAATGTCAAAGAGTGGTACAATGAATTTTCTAGATATTTAATGTCAGATGTTTCAGTAGTCTCAGTCTGAATATATCACTTTTAAATGAATTGATGGGGTCACTTCCTAGTGGAAGTGTTTATAGCAACTTACACCGCCTTATGTGTGTACCCTGTAAACCTGTATGTGATGGTCTGAAACATTAACCAAATGATAATGACAAAGACCTAACATGGGGTGTCTGTTCTGTGAAAATATCATGGCCAAAGATATATATGTAGGACTCAGAACAGCGATGGTACTCCGAACCGCAATGGTCACGCTGAAGTGCTATGTTCCACTCTGAAGTGCGATGGTGACATTGTGAAGCTAACTTGTTGATAACTACGATGAAGTGCGATGGTCTGCCTGTGACATTGAGTAAAAAGCATATGTACATAAGCTGTTCAAATGAAATAACATCATTAAGATTTGACCAAAGTAGCAGCTAGCCTCGCATTTGAAAGATCTTTTAATTTCTGTTCAGTTCAAACCAAAGATTTTAAAAGCTTAATTAGAAATTTATAAAAAACTAAAGGGAGGTTATTTTAATAAATATAAACCAGTCAATAAAGTTTCATGAAAACTGCTCAAAGCATTTTTGACTTATTGACCAAAAACTGGAAAATCCCCTTTTTTAATGAATAAAACCCCATAATTCGGAAACGTAAAAATCTAAAATTTATATAAATTGAAAGGGAGCTCACTTCAATAGATATAAATAATTCATCAAAGTTTCATGAAAACAGATGAAAGCATTTTTCAGTTATTGTACGAAAACTGGAAAATCCCCCTTTTTAAATGAATAAAACCCCATAACTCGGAAACATAAAATCTAAAATTTATAAAAATCAAAAGGGAGCTTATGTCAATAGATATAAACAATTCACCAAAGTTTCATGAAAACTGCTAAAAGCATTTTTGAGTTATTGTACGAAAACTGGAAAATCCCCCTTTTTTAATGAATAAAAAACGTAATATCCAAAATTTCTAAAAAATCGAAAGGGAGCTCACGTCAATAGATATAAACAATTCACCAAAGTTTCTTGCAAATTGGTTAAAGCGTTTTTGAGTAAGTGTACGACATGTTGATGACGGATGGACAGACAGACGGACGAACAACAGTATACCTTAATACATTCCGTAAACGGGCGTATAAAAATGGCCTTAAATCTAAGGGTCAAAGTCTGGAATGACAAAACAAAACTTTCTTCTGTCAATGTCAATTCAAATGTTGTGTTAGAGTTGCATGAGAATTGGTTTAAACGAGTTTGAGTTATTGTACGAAGTGTGGACAGACGAACATTGGTATACCATATTACATCCCATCTTTAACAGGCTTACAAAAATGAGTTGCAAATGGCTCAACTCAATAATTCTGTTGAAAGCACAAATAAACCAACTAACATAACAACAAAAGACACAAAGCAATGATAAACGAGTACTCAATTCCTGAAAGCTAGTTCAAAGCCAATTACAAGTAATAAATAAATCATGTTTTCCCTGACAAAAGTATATATCCATACACATCCAAAGGATTTAGTTTAAAGATGTATAAGAGACAATATCTAAAAAAGTCTATTTTTGGGCAATGGGAAAAAAAAAAAATGTCTTTGGAACCTGTATTTTATAGCACAAAACAAAGAACAAACATTGAGGATTCTGGAACAGTTGTCTGTAATTCAAAAAATGTAAATAAACAGCTGCGCCATGAGCGCATGATACGCTCGCCGCTTTTTCAATAGATATAAACCAGTCACCAAAGTTTCTTGAAACTGCTCAAGGCATTTTTGAGTAATTATCCGAAAACTGGAAAATCCCCCTTTTTAATGAATAAAACCCCATAACTCGGAAACATAAAATCTAAAATTTATTGAATTCGAAAGGGAGCTCACATCAATAGACATAAACAATTCACCAAAGTTTCATGAAAACTGCTCAAGGCATTTTTGAGTAATTGTCCGAAAACTGGAAAATCTCCCTTTTTTAATAAATAAAACCCCATAACTCGGAAACGTAAATAAAATTTATGAAAATCGAAAGGGAGCTCACATCAATAGATATAAATAATTCACCAAAGCTTCATGAAAACTGTTCAAAGCATTTTTGAGTCATTGTACGAAAAATGGAAAATCCCCCTTTTTTAATAAATAAAACCCCATAACTTGGAAACGTAAAATCTAAAATTATAAAAATCGAAAGGGAGCTCACATCAATAGATATAAACAATTCACCAAAGTTTCATGCAAATTGGTTAAAGCATTTTTGAGTTATTGTCCGACATGTTGACGACGGACAGACGGACCTACAGACGGACAACGGTATACCATAATATGTCCCGTAAACGGGTGTATAAAATTGGTACCAAAAAATTCCAGTTCTTACTGTTTTGGTACCAAAGTGAATCAATTTTAAAAAGTTTCTAATGTGAATGAGGAATAAATTAAAGATACTATTTGTGGTTTACTAGTACATCCTGCAATATTTTATCAATTGCCAATTAATTCTTTAAGCAATACAACACATAAGGTTAAGAAATATAGTAAATTATAGTCCGATTTGTAGGTAACATGAAAGAATCTTCAGTAACAGGACAGAGTTGGCAACAGGAAAGAACTTTATTTCAAAACAATTCCTTTGTTTTCATAGTTTAAGAAAAATACATCATTATAAATTGGTCAAAATTGGAAGATAACAGCAAACAAAGTCATTTTTCCTTTGAAACATTCATTTGCTAGATGAAAAATCTATCTGTAATGAAAAATTCAAAAATAAATTCCTTTCTGTTACCATCTACTAATACTAGAATTGCACAATGTTCTCTGCTGTTATCAAAAGTCAATAAAATGCTTCGCTGGGCACAGCCTGATACGACCGCAGAGGTCGAACCCTGAACAGTTGGGGCAAGTATGGACACAACATTCAAGCTTGATACAGCTCTGAATTTGGATTGTGATTAAATATTTGACACAGCATAGGTTTCTGACACAGAAAGAATGTGGTCTAAGAACTTGGATTTTTTTTATTTACCTATTATGGTCCAATCACCAAAATCAAAATACATGGTTAGATTCAGCATATCAAAGAACCCCATATATTCAATTTTTGTTGAAATCAAACAAAGTTTAATTTTGGACCCCAACTTGGACAAACTTGAAAACTGGGCCCATAATCAAAAATCTAAACACATGGTCCGAGTACAGTTATCGTCCTTTGATTTTCGTTGTCCACGAATAAAGTCCCTAGTGTGGACAGTGTGTTGCTTGCCAATTTTTTTAGTACCCCTTCCAAATGTATTCCTTCATGTTTTATGCCTCAAATGGCAAGTAGGGGGATGAAATTACACTATAAAAAAATTTGGGTCATGAATTGTAAAGTAAAGTAGTGATTTGGTCCAGCTGAAAAAGGTTAAAAATTAGCACTTCGGAAGCTGTCAAAAGATTTCAAGACCCCCTTAACATAGAATTGTCCATATTTTGAGTTAGAGCCGATGAAGTTTTCTATAATTTTGATATAATTTGTCCCAAAAGTAGTACAACACACTGTAAAAATATTATTGAGAAAGCGCAGGTGGGATTTTTTTTATTTTCATTTATTGTCTAAAAGAAATGCACTACGAAATAACTGTGTACTCGGACCTAAGAGGCGAAATCAGTAAATATAGAATCTGTACTTTGGCAACTTCCCTGAATGATATAATGGTGTCAATTTGTCAGATAGCATGAAACTAAAGGATTTAAACTTTTATTTGATAGAAATTCTGCAAAAATTACCCATTTTGGCATTATATGGTCAAAATAAGCATTTCAAAGCTTTTTCAATTTTGATGCATAAGTGGCATTCTGACTTTCTATGTGACAGGTTTTCCTGTGTCAATATTTGTGTTTCTATGCTTTAACCCAGTTGTATTACTCATTTGTGAACTCTGAATCTACAGAAAATAAGATTATCTCAGACAATATGTGCAAAATGTGTTGTATAAATGACCCTCGTGTAACGGCCTGTTTGGATCAAGTTAAATGTGAGGACCTAGGTAAATAAAAGTTGAAGTCCATAATAAAGATTTCACTAAATTTGTATTAAAAGCACTTCACAATGTCTTTTGTACCTGTTTCATTTCACATAGTATCTTTCTTTTCTTATGTTAAATAGCAAGTGGTTCAAATATAAGCCTGCTGAGGCTAAAATTGCATGCAAGTTTTTCACTAAAAAGTGAAAAATCTTTGTATCAGACCATACTGTCTGCAAAAAAAGTTGAATGCAAGAGTCCTTTTATGCTCAGATTTATTGTATCATGTAACCTGAGTATAGAAATTATAAAAAAGACACAAATTTTTATTTCCTATAGCTTCAGTATGCATTTTTAAATGTAAATATGTGCTACGGCCTAAATTGACCCTAAATTATTTTCAGTCTTACTTGGCTAAAGACCCTTTTATACTAATATGGTATGCTATTTGTAATTTTTCTTTCCATTTAAAGTACATTTAATACATATGTAAGGATTATTTATAACCAAAAAACTCCACAAATTTAAAATTGCTGGAAAATAATACATCTTCATGTAAGGCCCCCCTTCATTGGAAAACTTCCATTTTTTGGCACAGGCTCATATAAATTTGACTTTTAAATAATTGTGATAAGTCTGATAAATCAAATGAGTATTCTATTGCTTTAAATACATAATATGTCATATATTAAGGGACTTTAAAATGTAATTTTTTGCAATATTTTAATTTTTATAGCCCCAAATGTTGATGGTTGAAATTTTTCAATTTAAACGTCATAATTTAACACGCGAAGTTGAATATAGAATTTATCATATTGTCTATAATATATATCCTATTGCCATGAAACTTTGTCAGCAGTCTCATAATTTATTAAGCTTTAGTCATACTAAGTTTTATTAAGATTGGCCAAATTTTTCTATCCTATTAGGTCCGAGTACACAGTTATCGTCCTTTGATTTTCGTTTTCCACGAATAAAGTCCCTAGTGTGGACAGTGTGTTGCTTGCCAATTTTTTTAGTACCCCTTCCAAATGTATTCCTTCATGTTTTATGCCTCAAATAGCAAGTAGGGGGATGAAATTACACTGTAAAAAAATTTGGGTCATGAATTGTAAAGTAAAGTAGTGATTTGGTCCAGCTGAAAAAGGTTAAAAATTAGCACTTCGGAAGCTGTCAAAAGATTTCAAGACCCCCTTAACATAGAATTGTCCATATTTTGAGTTAGAGCCGATGAAGTTTTCTATAATTTTGATATAATTTGTCCCAAAAGTAGTACAACACACTGTAAAAATATTATTGAGAAAGCGCAGGTGGGATTTTTTTTTATTTTCATTTATTGTCTAAAAGAAATGCACTACGAAATAACTGTGTACTCGGACCTAAGGTTTAGATTCAGCATATCAAAGAACCCCAAGAATTCAATTTTTGTTAAAATCAAACTAAGTTTAATTTTGGACCCTTTGGACCTTAATGTAGACCAATTTAAAAAACGGGACCCAAAATTAAAAATCTAAATACATGGTTAAATTTGGAATATCAAAGAACCCCAATAATTCAATTTTTGATGAAATCAAACAAAGTTTAATTTTGGACCCTTTTGACCTCAATACGAACCAATTTGATAGCTGGGCCCACAAATAAAAAATAAAATCTAAATACATGGTTAGATTCAGCATATCAAAGAACCCCATATATTCAATTTTTGTTGAAATCAAACAAAGTTTAATTTTGGACCCCAACTTGGACCAACTTCAAAACTGGGCCCATAATCAAAAATCTAAACACATGTTTAGATTCAGCATGTCAAAGAACCCCAAGAATTCAATTTTTGTTAAAATCAAACTAAGTTTAATTTTGGACCCTTTGGACCTTAATGTAGACCAATTTAAAAAACGGGACCCAAAATTAAAAATCTAAATACACATTTAGATTTGGCATATCAAAGAACCCCAATAATTCAATTTTTGATGAAATCAAACAAAGTTTAATTTTGGACCCTTTGGACCTCAATGTGGACCAATTTAAAAACGGGGCCCAAAATCCAAAAACTAAATACACGGTTAGATTCAGTATATTAAAGAACCCCAAGAATTCAAGAATAAAACCCCATTGAAATTGGTCAAGAAATAAGCAATTTATACGAAGTATCTTCTTTTGCACAATACTGTGCAATTAAATATTTCTTGCTATTGCCCAATACTGTACAATTGACAATTTCTTGCTATTGCGCAATATTGTGCTATTGGATATTTCTTGCTATTGCGCAATACTGTGCAATTGAAGATTTCTTGCTATTGCGCAATACTGTGCAATTGAAGATTTCTTGCTATTGTGCAATACTGTGCAATTGAAAATTTCTTGCTATTGCACAATACTTATTATATAATAATTTACACATCCTGTTTGGTGTGTATCTCCTACCATATCATTATTATTTGCTTTTAAATATAAATCAGAAATAACCAACTTAAAATGGAAAATTTTAAAAGAAAAAAAAAAAGGAAAAAAAGAAAAAAAAGAAAAAAAAGGAAAAAAAAAGAAAATCCCCCCCCAAATTTTTTGAACCCCCTTATGATTCATCACCCCCAAACTCAATCCCAGCCTTCCCTTTGTGGTATGGTACCTTGCAGTACAATTTCAGAGAGATCCATACACTTGAACACAAGTTATTGTCCTGAAACTAGAAAAATGCTTGTTTTTTGCCCCTTTTTGGCCCCTAATTCCTAAAATATTGAGGCAATTACCCCCAAAATCAATCCCAGCCTTCCCTTTGTGATATGGTACCTTGCAGTACAATTTCAGGAGAGATCCATACACTTGAACACAAGTTATTGTCTGGAAACTAGAAAAATGCTTATTTTTGGCCCCTTTTTGGCCCCCAATTCCTAAACGTTTCGGCAATTACCCCCAAACTCAATTCCAGCTTTCCCTTTGTGATATGGAACCTTGTAGTACAATTTCAGAAAGATCCATACACTTACACACAAGTTATTGTCATGAAACTAGAAAAATGCTTGTTTTTTGCCCCTTTTTTGGCCCCTAATTCCTAAAACTTTGAGGCAATTACCCCCAAAATCAATCCCAGCATTCCTTTTGTGATATGGAACCTTGTGGTACAATGTCAGAGAGATCCATACCCTTACACACAAGTTATGTCTGGAAGTTACAAAAATGCTTATTTTTGGCCCCTAATTCCTTTACTGTTGGTACCATAACCCCCAAAATCAATCCCAACCTTCCTATTGTGGTATTGAACCTTATGGTAAAATTTCATAGAGATCCATTCACTTAAACTAAAGTTAGAGTGCGAAAACCAATGTGTCTTCGGACGACGCCGGACGACGACGACGACGACGACGACGACGACGACGACGACGACGCCAACGTCATACCAATATACGTCCACAAAAATTTTTTTGCGGTCGTATAAAAACCTGTCTTGTCATTCAATAGACAGTATATTATGATGATGATTAATACGATGATAATAACTTATAGTACATAAACTGTTTGGCATATAGTAGGTTAACTTTGTGTTTCATCAGTAAAAGTGTCTTTATCATCTTTCCTGTTACAAATTATGGCTATGCTGTTACTTTTTATCAGGTAACATGACAGAATGTAACTGAAAGGAATTACACAGTACTTTTTCTCTCTGAAATTGTACTGCAAGGTACCATACCACAAAGGGAAGGCTGGGATTGAGTTTGGGGGTGATGAATCATAAGGGGGTTCAAAAAATTTGGGGGGGATTTTCTTTTTTTTTCCTTTTTTTTCTTTTTTTCCTTTTTTTTTTTCTTTTAAAATTTTCCATTATAAGTTACATATCAATTTCAGGGGCTTAGCTACCCGGAGGCACAACAGCAAGTGCATCCACGTCATTTTCACAAAAAAAAAAAAAAACAGAGAGAGAGGGACAAAGTTAACATATAGGAATTGGTCTTTCTATGTATGCATTGTTAGAAACTACCCGTACGAAATATTTAGCAGGATTCCTACCAGACTATAGCAGGAATTCACACGGAATTAGCAGGAAATTTTAAATTCCTGTTACTTTTTAGACGTACTAGGAAAAACTTCAGTTTTTCTGACAGGATTTTTCATTTTCCTACAACAACATTCCTGGTTTGGGTAACAGGAATATTTTTTCCTGCCAGAAAATCTTTCTACCAGGAATGTTTTCTTATTTAAGCAGGATTATTATCTTGACTGCTATTGGTTTGTATTCAATTATCTTTAACTGGATTCCGGTTTGCTTATAACATTTATTTTGCTGTGTAATAAGAGACCAGGTTCCAGTTAACAAATTCAAAAGTTGGAGGGTAAAAGATTCAGATTGTGTATAAACAATACTGCAAAGATTGAATAATTACCATGAGGGAAATATTTGAATGTAAGACAGGATTGCTTATGAAGGTATTTAAATTTAAGCTACACTTTTTCATGTGTAAGAGGAAGTTTTTAATTTCTAATTTGCATGATAGTCAAATTAATTCAACTTATCAAAAAATGGAAAACCTAAGTCTTCAATCATATTTTGTCTAATATATATTATAAGTTCATCTGATCTACATTTTTGTTGTAAACATATATACCAATATTTAAAAAAAAAATAATTAGAGAGTGAACAAAAAAACTGATACATCTATTTCCATCATAATTAAATTCAAAAAACACATTACAAACCTGGTTTATAACACAACTTTCATATGTGGTATATAGCTACTTCAAAAATTTAAGTGTCAAATTTTGTAACAAGAATTTTTAACATGTGTTTTCTTTGTTCTTTGTGGCTAAGATTCAAACTAATGAATAACCCAGTTGTGTATATGTGTATACACCTAAGTTTGTAATGTATATTTTTAGATTCCTGCTAGAAAATCAATTTTCCTGGTAGGAATTTATGAAAAAAATCCTACCAGGAATATTCAAATTAGCAGGAAATTTTGTAGGAATTTTACTTTCCTACCAAATTATTCCTGCTAATTTGAATATTCCTGGTAGGAATCACATTATTCCTACTAAGAAAATCCTGCTAATTTAAATTTTTCGGCTGTTTTTCCTGGCGGATTCCTGCTACTATCAAGCAGGAATATGCACACTTTCCTGGTAGAAATTCTTAACAAATTCCTACTAGATTCCTTTTACATTCCTGTAGGACCAGTTCGTACAGGTACACAAAGAATAAAAGCAAGAACAGTGAAATTTTTAATCCTGTAAGACATGCATGTGTACGATAAATACATACAACTGGTGTAAACTTAGAGGAACTTTTTATATTACAGGCATTGTTTAGAAAATACCAGCTACATAGTTGTTGGTACCACCACCATAATGTATACTCGCCTTGAGTGCAAAAAAAAAAACATAATCTCTTTAGGATTAACAAAAAAACTTGAAAATTATTATTTTCCGGTTCGCCCCAAAGCACACAACTTACTAGAACTCGTATCGATCTGGGAATAATGACTGTTACCTTGTGAACTAGTTCAAAATTGACTAAGTATGTAGGTCTGGACAAAACAATAGTTCATTTTCACATCACGTCAACGTATTCTCGTCCTGGTGTGCATGTAATATTTGCTACCGGACATTAATAACCATTCAATCAATGAATAGTTTTCGTATACTAGTAGATGAGAAGTTGGAACTGCTGTTATTATAAAAAGGACACATTTTCCAGTACATGTATTACGTTTTTATTTTATTCCAAAACATCTTATATATAGATTTGATAATTCGAAGTCATTTCTATATGGGCCGGCTATACGAATGGTTGATTGTAAAAGCATTTAAATAAATTGTTAATTCTAACTCCTTTTACTGGACTGTTTGGTCATTCAATTTTATAATGAATTTTCTGTCCGAGTCGCACTAAACTGCTGATTCTTGTTCGAATGATACACCAAACTTTTAATACACATATCTTCACTGTTATCATCTAGATATTGCCATACAACTGGTCGAATGCATATGTAATTGTTAATTAATTAGATATTTAACATACGCAGATCATGAAAAAGATCATTATCAAAGTACCATTCCCTCAGAAAAAGTTCATTAATTTCAACCTCGAGAATTCCTAACTGCGTAAAATTAGAAATTCCTATCTCTCTCTTTCCCCCAAAAAAAATTCTTTCCCTCAAGATATGGTCATAATCTCAATTCAAATTTCCAATGGAGTTTGCAACCATAATTACCAATTTAAATACATCATAAAAGTCTTAAATAAATAATTTAAAAGCAGTGTAAGGGAGGTAATCCAACATTGTACAACATTGTACAATTTTGTTTTTGGATTACCTCCCTTACACTGCTTTTAAATTGTCCATTAACCAGGAAACCCTTTTTTGCCCCTAATTCCTAAACGGTTTGAGCCATAACCCCCCCAAAGCCAATCCTAACCATCCCTTTGTGATATGGAAACTTGTGGTATAATTTCATAGAGATCCATACACTTAAACACAAGCTATTGTCTGGAAGTTACAAAAATGCTTATTTTTGGCCCCTTTTTGCTTAACTGTTGGTACCATAACCCCCAAAATCAATCCCAACCTTCCTTTTGTGGTACTGAACCTTATGGTAAAATTTCATAGAGATCCATTCACTTAAACTAAAGTTATTGTGCGAAAACCAATGTGTCTTCGGACGACAACGACGACGACTACGCCAACGTCATACCAATATACGACTGTAAAAAAATTTTTGCGGTTGTATAAAAAACAGTGGTAACAGCAAGGAAATTACCCCATGGGACAAAGTTTTAAACTATAATAAAGTGCAAATTTTTTAGATATGCTTTAGTTATAAAAAAAACCAGATCAATAGGGGACAACTTTCTTATATAATCTGTCATATTTGTGACAATTGGAAACTTATTTATTTGATTTGGATATTCTTTGAATGATTTGATTATCAGTTATCAGAAAACAGCAGTGGACAACATGATTTTTTTGGGGGGGGGGGGGGGTTGAACATTTAAATTATAATATTTTATTGGAAAAAATATAAGAAGGAGTGTTAAATTGGCAATAGTTGGTGCATTATATACTCTAGTTAATACTGAAAAATAAAATTTTCCAAAAACATAATTGAATTAAAAAATAATTGCCGGTGAACCATGGAACAAGGAAGTTAGACATTTTTAGATATTGTCTCATACACAGTCTGAGAATAGCATGACCTTGTGCAATGCCAAAATATAAGTAAACTGTATCGACAGGATATGGGATCACGAGTACTCATAACTTTACATATATAGGAATATATATTATTCAAAGGATCAATGAGCTTTATACATGGATCATATATAAATTTGTGTACTATTCTATATTGTTTATAGACATAAAATATCTAAATTAAAGAAGTAGGGCAAAATAGTGGCAGGATCTGTATATTTTTTTAAGGAATACTATGGATTCATGTTTATTCATCTGACATAAATTTTAATGGATTTCATGTGTATAGATGAATCACAAATTTAAGTACTCAATGAAATTTTTTAGAGGCTCATATGCAGATTCTGGCAAAACCACAAAAGGCAATATCAAGGACATTACAGTATCAATTTTCTGTAATAACTCTCAAAAGATTGCAATGTGGTAGTAAAAGGTATAATAGCTATTTGCAAGACATTTACTTAAAACTAGCAATGAAAACAGCATTATAATAGATAACCCAAAATACCTTGCCCTTCAGTAAAAACAAGCATTCTGAGAGTATTGCATGGCAATACATAGTCCCCTACCGGGTAAAAATTCATTTTACTGGAACAAAATGCTAACTTGTTCTATAACTTGTCATGGTGTAAACAAAAAGTAAATATCATGTCAATATCTTCAAGCATGACTAAAAACAGTGTGGAAAACTGATTATATGAGTGAAAAAAACATTAGATATGATAAATAGTTCTCTAAAATTAGATATGATGTAATACGGTGTATATCTATTTTCCAATTATAATCAAATATAATTAATAGTTCCAAATATTTTTTCTTTCATTTGTCACAAACTAATATAGATTTGTAACTTATCTATAAAATGTCAACAACTTTTATCTACACAATGTAATGTATTGAAATATATACATTAATAAAAATAGATTATTATCTAATTAAAGGATTTCTCTTCATAATTTTTTTTTATATATATATATAGCATTCAGAAAATTAGTTTATACTAAATTACAAACAAACCTGCCAAAAAATTCTTCAAATAATTTCACAAAGAATGTCTTTTAAAAAATGAGTTATCTCCCTTTGTACAGAAATATGGTTTAACATTGTACTCTAACATTAGATATGGTCCAGAGTTATGGTCCATAACTCTGGACTAAATCATCAGACCGGAACAAAATTCGACCTTGATCTATAGCTTGTCATGAAAAAACTATATATCAAATATCAAATCAATATCTTCAAGAACGAAGAAAAAAAGTGTGGAAAGCTGATTTGCCGGACTGACAGACAGACAGATTGACAGACGGACAGAGTGCAAACCTAAAGTCCCCTTCGACTTTGTCGGTAAGGGACTAATAAATATTTTACCATGTTGCAAAATGACAGAATGTAGCATAGCTGTCTTGCTTTTGCTCACATCCCTCACAACTCTACCACTGGCAAAGGATTACAAGAATTTGATTTATAAATAAAGCATGAGAATAACAGGATCGTGGAACAGTGTGGTATACATGAATGAGGAGCGTTACAAAGTACATTTAAAGTTACCATACTTTAAGATAGTTTTTGCTTAATGTCTTAATTCTAACATATTCATATATAGTTTTTTTAATATGCAAATGAAAAATACTATTAGTATCTACTTCATGCAATGTGCAAATTAGGAAGTGATGTAAATAGAACAACATGCTTGTAAGCTCAGTTTGTATGATTTGATGAGAATATATATGATAGTAGTAATGAGTGAAATTTCTTCACACTGTACAAATAATTTGTGTAATAGGAGTCAACCTTTGACTGGCAGTCAAACCCTAGTGGTACCAAAAACATGACATATCTACTGACTATATATGCTATGTATATTTCCAATTATTCACGTTTACTTTGAACTTTGAGGGATTTCAAGCAGTAGCATTTGAAAAGGCAAACATTTCAATTGGCATGTTATGCCAGTATGAGATTATTATTATGATACAACCATAGACTAAACAGGATTTGACCATATCTACAGGTAATGACTCCAATTATACTGACCAGCTGTACAGCTATTTTAGGTTTCTGATTATGCTGAATAGGATTAAGTTTTATATACCTGATTTCTATCGGTTGAAAACATCCATATATATTTGTGGACTGTATAGATATTTTAAGACTATTAGCTTTTTATTTGATTGTAGCACTGTTTTTCTAAGTATTCACATAACTTCTGTTTTTCTAATTGCATGTAAGATGTTTCACAGTATATTTCACCTTCTGTTAAATTTTTTTTATCTTTGTTATTTGATCTTGATATGCAATTATCTGAACCATTGTTAGAAGCCTCGATAAAGACTGTATTTTCTGAAAAGAAATGTTTTACATGAAAAAATTTCAATTTAATTTTGTTTCAATTACCTTTAGTTAGAATAAATTAATCAACATTGATTATTAGAAATTAAAACATGAATCTAGAGTTGTTAGATTATTCTAAATAGCTAATTGGCTTGTTCTTTCTAATATCTATGTATGAGGTTTTGAGTATTTCTGATGCCAAATCATTTGGTTTCATCTATTTTAAATGTGAGCCATTTTTACCTTAGATTTTTTCGAGTATGTGTGGAAAGAGGTAGTGATTGATAGATCATATACTAATGACTATAATTATTGCCATAAATTTCCAAATAAATTATTCAAAAAAAGTAAAACAGGAGATGTACAATGCCATAACACACAAAAGGTTTTCTGAAAGTATCATTGACATCAACTTCATGAATCATAAGGAGTTACCAAGGCAAGAGGCTACAACGGACCACGTAGGGCTAGACAGAGTATAAAAACTACATGTATTACATTTCTAAATCTAATCAAACTCTATTTAAAAATGAGTCTATTCTTCAAATGAAAAAGAAAATAAATCAAAATATGTGTTAAAGTGTCATTGATAACTATCATTCTTCCTTATATGAATGATCTAATCTTGCAAGAGAAAACGTGCAGTTTCTATAAGGCTATACATACATGCAATTGGCTAATGTTGCAAAAAAAAAACTAGAGGCTCTCAAGAGCCTGTGTCGCTCACCTGACTCTACTTTGGTTTTAGAAATCATGTAAAGATAGATAAAAATCATAACAGATACCCAAATAAAGATTGAGGCCAAATTTGGTTTAATATTGGTCCCATTATTTAATAAAATATCCTGGTGGCCATCTTGAACAGTAAATCGGCAACAAAGTAGCAACACTTGGTCAACACCTCATAAGGAACATTCATGCCATGTTTGGTTTCATTCCATACAGTGGTACTCTAAAAGAAGACATTTGTATGTATTTCCCATAGGGTCCTATGTTAAACTAAGTCCCCCCCCTGGCGGCCATCTTGGATGATGGATCGGCTGCAAAGTAACAACACTTGGTCAGCACCTCATAAGGAACATTCATGCCATGTTTGGTTCCATTCCATTCAGTGGTTTTCTAAAAGAAGGCATTTGTATGTATTTCCCGTAGGGTCCTATGTTAAACTAAGTCCCCCGCTGGTGGCCATCTTGGATGATGGATCAGCTGCAAAGAAACAACACTTAGTCAACACCTCATAAGGAACATTCATGCCGTGTTTGGTTTCATTCCATTCAGTGGTTCTCTAAAAGAAGACATTTGTATGTATTTCCCGTAGGGTCCTATGTTAAACTAAGTCCCCCGCTGGTGGCCATCTTGGATGATGGATCGGCTGCAAAGTAACAACACTTGGTCAGCACCTCATAAGGAACATTCATGCCATGTTTGGTTCCATTCCATTCAGTGGTTTTCTAAAAGAAGGCATTTGTATGTATTTCCCGTAGGGTCCTATGTTAAACTAAGTCCCTCGCTGGTGGCCATCTTGGATGATGGATCAGCTGCAAAGAAACAACACTTAGTCAACACCTCATAAGGAACATTCATGCCGTGTTTGGTTTCATTCCATTCAGTGGTTCTCTAAAAGAAGACATTTGTATGTATTTCTAGTAGGGTCCTATGTTAAACTAAGTCCCCCACTGGGGGACATCTTGGATGATGGATCGGCTACAAAATAACAACACTTGGTCAGCACCTCACCAGGAACATTCATGCCATGTTTTGTTTTATTCCATTCAGTGGTTCTCTAGAAGAAGTTCAAAATGTAAAAAGTTAACGATGACGCCGGACGCCGGACGCCAAGTGATGAGAAAAGCTCACTTGGCCCTTTGGGCCAGGTGAGCTAAAAATAAAGGAAATATCTGACAATAATAATTAGAAAAGGCTGGATGTCTTAATGCAGATTGTAACAGCCAATTAATAACAATGATCATTGTTGCAATAGTAAAATAATTCTCAAGATAAATACATATTCATAGCTGAAAATTACACCCTCACCATGCTGACTTTTAAAAATTCATTGATAACTTTAGACTTCAAAAAATCATTGTTTTTTATGGTGCAGTATATGTTATTGGGTATCATTTTGAATTTTTAGGAAGTTTGTACGTAATATAGACAAATTTCTAACTTTCCTGAACATTTCCTTTTTCACAATGCTTATGTTAGTGTGTCACAGTAAGAACCAATTGTTCAAGGACGTTATTTATGCATATTGGTCTTGGGTCAAAATGTGTAACTGATTCATAAAAAACAACAAGGGATTGGTCTATGCATTTAGGGCATGTTGAACTGCATCTGAATGTAATAAAAATTCTAAAGGGTTTCATGGATTCATTCCTATGTCTGGCCTAGGAATGCTACTGTCAATTCGACTAGAGCTTCTCAAGAGCCTGTCTTGCTCACCTGTATTTACTGACGCTTTGGAAATCATGTAAAATAAGGTTAAAATCATAATTAATAGTATTAGATATTAGATATTATAATGATATCTAAGATAATAACAAAAAACTCCAAAATTTCTGTAAAATTACAAACTCAGGGGCAGCAACCCAACAACGGGTTGTCCGATTCGTTGAAAAATTTCAGGGCAGATAAATCTAAATCTGATGAACATTTTTGCCACCTGTCAGATTTGCTCTAAATGCTTTAGTTTCAGAGATATAAACCAAAAACTGCATTTTACCCCTATGTTCTATTTTTAACCATGTCCGCCATGATGGTTGGAAGGCGGGGTCATTGGACACATTTTTTAAACTAGATACCCTAATAATGATTATGGCCAAGTATGGTTAAATTTGTCTCAGTAGTTTCAGAGAAGAAGATTTTTGTAAAAGATTACAATAAAAATTTACAAAAAATTGTTATAAATTAACTATAAAGGGCAATAACTCCTAAAGGGGTCGACTGACAATTTTGGTCGTGACGACTTATTTGTAGATCTTACTTTGCTGAACATTATTGCTATTTACAGTTTATCTCTATCTATAATAATATTCAAGATAATAACCAAAAACTGCAAAATTTCCTTAAAATTACCAATTCAGGGGCAGCAACCCAACAACAGGTTGTCAGATTTGTCTGAATATTTCAGGGCAGATAGATCTTGACCTGATAATCAGTTTTACACAGTGTCAGATTTACTCTAAATGCTTTGGTTTCAGAGATATAAGCCAAAATCTACATTTTATCCCTATGTTCTATTTTTGGCCATGACCGCCATCTTGGTTGGTTGGAGGGGTCATCGGACACATTTTTAAATTAGATACCCTAATGATGATTGTGGCCAAGTTTGGTTAAATTTGGCCCAGTGGTTTCAGAGGAGAAGATTTTTGTAAAAGCTAACAAAGACGGACGACGACAATGGATGCCAAGTGATGAGAAAAGCTCACATGGCCCTTCGGGCCAGGTGAGCTAAAAATGTAATGTTGACTGCCAAGACCCCTTTTAAAACCCCATCAATAAAAACAACAAACAAATAAATGTAGAATGGGTAAACATCAATTTCATGAGGGATCAATGTGAAAATGCATCACATGGTAAATCGTGCAAATATGAAGCTCAATTCTAAGTTCCTGAAAAAAACTAACAAAATTTCACACACTGTAAAACCAGTAACAACATATAAGGTATTAAGTTAACAGGAAGCTGATGAGCCGAGCATGTGAAAAATCATCACACCATGTAGCAAGGGTCACAAGAAACTTGCTACCAGATTTGCAGTGTCTGAGAAAAAGGCAATAAAGATTTTCATGGAATAGATGGAATAAAGTTCTAAGATCTAAACCAGGATTCTCCCCTCCTTTCAAGCAGGACTATGAAATAAAATTTATGACTGTATGTAAATGTAAATACAAATAAACAACTGCACCATGAGCGCATGATACGCCCGTCGCTTTTTCAAACAATAAAGTTCAATAACTTCTCAATGTCATATCAGAAATTTATGAAAAACTAAAGGGAGGTTATCTTAATAGATATAAACCAGTCACCAAAGTTTCATGAAAACTGCTCAAAGCCCTTTAAAGATATTGTCAGAAAACTGGAAAATCACCCCTTTTTTATGAATAAAACCCCATAACTTGGAAACTCAAAATCTAAAATTTATAAAAATCATGTCAATAGATATAAACAATTCACCAAAGTTTCTTGCAAATTGGTGAAAGTGTTTTTGAGTTATTGTCCGAAAACTGGAAGATCCCCCTTTTTTTTAATGAATAAAACCCCATAACTCGGAAACTCAAAATCTTAAATTTATAAAAAGCGAAAGGGAGCTCATGTCAATAGATACAAACAATTCACCAAAGTTTCATGCAAATTTGTTAAAGCGTTTTTGAGTAATTGTTTGACATGTTGACGACGGAAAGACAAAGGTATACCATAATACGTCCCGTAAACGGGTGTATAAACACTAAGTCCGCCAATCTGCAAAATATGAAAATATGAAATATATTTTCAAAAATTTGCTTCACGTTTTCTCATGAATATAAAAGTTTGACAACAGTTACCTATCTCTCCTGGGATTGCAGCTGTCAGTGTCAAAATGTTATGACGCCGACGACATGATACCAATATACGACCGTTTGCGTCGTATAAAAACCCTTCAGGTGCCTTCCACATTACACAAGGTTGTCAATTTCATTCACACCTGTTAGCACATTTTGAGTCATTCTGTGAGCTGATAAAGGTTATGACCCGTAAACTCATCCAATCATCTTCTAAGATCATCGGCAACCACACATTGATTAAATTTTTTTATACAATGGGTCCGGAAAGAGTTAGATTGTCACAGAATAAGAGAAAGAGATTTTATCCAATTTGAAAACTCTGATGAGGTTTAACAAATTTATTGATGTCTTAAAATTATCCACCCCACAATGTTCCTTAATGTGAAATGCAAAAATAAAACTAAGTGGATATATCAGTAAAATACAGAACAAGAGGCTGTCAAAATGAAGGCAAACCAGGTTTTTATTTTATTTATTAGTGTAATTGTTAAAGCAATTTAGAGCCATAACTCATGAACAACAGGGCTTCCAAAACGGTCATATATTCCGGACATTTCTATAACGTCCGGTAAAAGTCCGGCTGGGAAAAGCATTAAACGGTCATCTACTTTTTAGTTTTCAAGGCTTTCTTAAGAGACGGTCATTTTAATATAATTCGCGATCTTTTTGACCCAACCTTTTGCCTTTAACAGCCACACATTTCCGGTCATAAAAGTGACATGATCATTAAGTACTATCAAAACAACCCCTACTTTAATACCTTCTCATTTTAATCAAGGCTAATTAGTTGTCGAACAGCTGAAATTTACCTGTTCAGGTGACAGGTAAACTATTTTGAACCGGACATTGATCGGTCTATTCAAAGTTATTTTCTTACATTTCAGCGGTTTGCATCTAATTAATTTAGTCAAAAAGATTTAAATTATCAGAAATACGTTTACAAATATGATTTGATGAAAAAATTAAAAAGGTGAAAATGAAAAATCGACATAACCACGTTGTTTGAACCAGAGACATGTCTCTGTTTGAACTAGTACACGTGTGCGCAGGTGTGAAATTTAATTATGCATCCTAATTTCTTAAAAAAAAAAAATTAAATTGTCATTGATACCTTTATCTCACGTTTATTTTGAATATTTTCTTGAAGAAATCATGTAGAAAGAGCTACTTGCTCCACTCACGCATGCTTTGCAAACGTACACGGAATTTACGTATCCGTCTCTGGTCCATGTTTTACCATTGTCAAGATAACATCCGGTTAGATTTAAAAACGAAAGTAAAGTTTTTGACAACGTTATTTTGCACAAATAAAGAGTCTAAGGCAGGTATAAGTACGCTGATGTTGCACACTTTGAATGATGCACTGCCAATTTAACAGTTTACGTCAGAACTTCGAATTTGAATCAAAGAAAGTTTAATATCGTTTTTTTTTTAATGTCAATCATTGGGATGGCCAACTGGGCAACTGATTACCATAATTGCCTTTTGTTTACTTAGTCTTAAGGGATTAAAATCGGGATAATATATAAAATGTCCGGCTGGCTAAAAATAATTTTGGAAGCCCTGCTGAACAGAAGTGAAATTTGTCAATATCAAACGTCATCAGAAACATGTTAAAATTTGAAAAGCATGGATTGAAGGGTTTTTAAGTTATTCCATGGAAATTGCATGAAAATGTGATTTTTCAATCAATCAAGGACCACACCCTGAACAGCACATAGGGTGAAAATCATCAATATCCAACTTGACCTGAATTTTGTAATCAATAATAACATAATTATAAAAATTGAAAAATTCAGCAATTTTTATGTTTATAAAGGGACACAACTCAAGAATGGTAAAAGTGTCGCCACCAAATTTCGTACTTAATCTGTATTATGTAGTAATAAGCATTGTGTAACATTTGGTTGAGGCAAACTAAAGTTAGAAAACGGAAACAAAAAATTTGTACTTAATCTTAGTTTTGTGGTAATGAATATTGTGTATAGGTTTCATAATGTTTGGTCGGGGCAAACTTAAGTTACAGAATGAAAACTAAAAATTTTGCAATCTTTCGATTTATAATGGGGCATAACTCAATAATGGTTAAAGTGACACTACCCAAATTCAACTTGATCTGTGTTTTATCAGTGGAAGTCAAAATTAAACATTGCATTGTATAAAGCATAGATTGTAGTTGATTCAACTAGACAAAGGAAAATAACTCCAATTTAAAAATAAAATGCTCCGCTGGGCGCAGCTTGATACGACCGCAGAGGTCGAACCCTGAACAGTTGGGGCAAGTATGGACACAACATTCAAGCTTGATACAGCACTGAATCTGGATTGTAATTAAATATTTGACACAGCATAGGTTTCTGACACAGAATGAATGTGGTCTAAGACCTTAAAAATTTTTTTAATTTACCTATTCAAACCATATCATTATTATTTGCTTTTATATATAAATCAGAAATAACCAATTTAAAATGGAAAATTTTAAAGAAAAAAAAGGAAAAAAAAATCCCCCCCCCCAAATTTTTTGAACCCCCTTATGATTCATCACCCCCAAACTCAATCCCAGCCTTCCCTTTGTGGTATGGTACCTTGCAGTACAATTTCAGAGAGATCCATACACTTGAACACAAGTTATTGCCTGGAAACTAGAAAAATGCTTGTTTTTTGGCCCCTTTTTTGGCTCCTAATTCTAAAAATTTGGAGGCAATTACCCCCAAAATCAATCCCAGCATTCCCTTTGTGATATGGAACCTTGTGGTACAATGTCAGAGAGATCCATACACTTACACACAAGTTATGTCTGGAAGTTACAAAAATGCTTATTTTTGGCCCCTTTTTCCTTAACTGTTGGTACCATAACCCCCAAAATCAATCCCAACCTTCCTTTTGTGGTAATGAACCTTATGGTAAAATTTTATAGAGATCCATTCACTTAAACTAAAGTTAGAGTGCGAAAACCAATTTGTCTTCAGACGACGCCAACGTCATACCAATATACGACCGCAAAATTTTTTGCGGTCGTATAATTACTTGATATTTAGAAGAAAATAAAAATTTGGAAATTTTTCCATTTATAAAGGGGCATAACTCTAGAACGGTCAAAGTGACGCCACCAAAATTCAAACTTGATCTGTGTTTTGTGGTAATGAGCATTGTGTATAAGTTTCATAACATTTGGTTGAAGCAAACTAAAGTTAGAGAATGGAAACCAATTTTGGGACGTACGTACAGACGGACAAGGGTTAAACTTAATGCCCCCTCTGCTACTTAGGGGGGGTGGCGGGGAGAGGGCATAAAAAACATTAAACTAGAGACAGAAAATGACAATCTGATTGATAGCAACATTGCTTAATCAATTTAAAGTTGCTGGACCATGATCTAGGTGGCATGGCCTCGAAATGGTAGACAAACTGAGATGCATTGATAGTAACGCAACTTTATAGAAAATATCATTGATCTTCCACAAGTAGTTCCTACCAAACTATTTTCAGCAGAAAACTTAACATTGAAAATTGCTTATTAATTGAAAGTGTCAGGACCATGACCTAGGGCAGGGATCTATCACCAGTAAATCCTATCAAACTGACATAAGCAGAAAACTTAACATTGAAAATTGCTAATTAATTCAGAGTAACTGGACTATGACCTAAGGGGCAGGGCCTCAAAATAGTCGTCAAACTGATATGTACTGATAGTAATGCAACTTTATAGAAAATGTCATTGATCTATCACAAGTAGTGCCTTTCAAATTAACTACCTACCAATTTTGATGCCAGCGACAAAACACTGATGTTGTCATCATAACAGCAACATTGATATTTGCCTTATGCATATATTTCGTGGCAGGCGAGACAAAAAATAGGAAAAATTGTCACTAAAGGGCAATAACATCAATAAGGTGTTGACTGATGATTTTGGTCATGTTGCCTTATTTGTAGTTCTTGTCTTGCTGATAATTTTCAAAGCTTCTGTCTATCTATTATAATTTTTCAGACAAAAGGCAGAAATAAAATAAATTGGTTAAATTCGTTGTTTAACATGTTTAAGGGCAATAAGTCCTATAAGAAGTTGTCTGACAGTTTAAATTTCAATAGACAGAAGGTAGATCTATTAGATTTTCTCTATCTATAGCAATTTTCAAGATAATAGACAAAAATTGCTCTTTACCCAAGATCTATTTTAAGCCATGTTAGCCATGTTTGTCTCATGCGGGGTCTTCAAACATATTTTTATAAAATGCTCCGCAGGGCGCAGCTTGATACGACCGCAGAGGTCGAACCCTGAACAGTTGGGGCAAGTATGGACACAACATTCAAGCTTGATACAGCTCTGAATTTGGATTGTGATTAAATATTTGACACAGCATAGGTTTCTGACACAGAATGAATGTGGTCTAAGAACTTAAAAATTTTAAATTGGACATTCACCTATTATGGTCCAATATCCAAAATCTAAATACATGGTTAGATTCAGCATATCAAAGAACCCCAAGAATTCAATTTTTGATGAAATCAAACAAAGTTTAATTTTGGACCCTTTTGACCTCAATGTGGACAAAGTTGATAACGGGGCCCAAAAATCAAAAATCTAAATACATGGTTAAATTCAGCATATCAAAGAACCCCATATATTCAATTTTTGTTGAAATCAAACAAAGTTTAATTTTGGACCCCGATTTGGACCAACTTGAAAACTGGGCCCATAATCAAAAATCTAAATACATTTTTAGATTCAGCATATCAAAGAACCCTAAGAATTCAATTTTTGTTAAAATCAAACTTAGTTTAATTTTGGACCCTTTGGACCTTAATGTAGACCAATTTGAAAACGGAACCAAAAATTTAAAATCTAAATACACGGTAAGATTCGGCATATCAAAGAACCCCAATAATTCAATTTTTGATGAAATCAAAAAAAGTTTAATTTTGGACCCCAACTTGGACCAACTTCAAAACTGGGCCCATAATCAAAAATCTAAACACATGTTTTGGACCTCAATGTGGACCAATTTAAAAACGGGGCCCAAAATCCAAAAACTTAATACACGGTTAGATTCAGCATATTAAAGAACCCCAAGAATTCAAGAATAAAACCCCATTGAAATTGGTCAAGAAATAAGCAATTTATACGAAGTATCTTCTTTTACACAATACTGTGCAATTAAATATTTCTTGCTATTGCGCAATACTGCACAATTGACAATTTCTTGCTATTGCGCAATATTGTGCTATTGGATATTTCTTGCTATTGCGCAATACTGTGCAATTGAAGATTTCTTGCTATTGCGCAATACTGTGCAATTGAAGATTTCTTGCTATTGTGCAATGCTGTGCAATTGAAAATTTCTTGCTATTGCACAATACTTATTATATAATAATTTACACATCCTGTTTGGTGTGTATCTCCTGCCATATCATTATTATTTGCTTTTAAATTTAAATCAGAAAAAACCAACTTAAAATGATAAATTTTAAAAGAAAAAAAAAGGAAAAAAAGAAAAAAAAGGAAAAAAAAAAAAAAAATCCCCCCCCCCCCAAATTTTTTGAACCCCCTTATGATTCATCACCCCCAAACTCAATCCCAGCCTTCCCTTTGTGGTATGGTACCTTGCAGTACAATTTCAGAGAGATCCATATACTTGAACACAAGTTATTGTCTGGAAACTAGAAAAATGTGTTTTTTGGCCCCTTTTTGGCCCCCAATTCCTAAACGTTTCGGGCAATTACCCCCAAACTCAATTCCAGCTTTCCCTTTGTGATATGGAACCTTGTAGTACAATTTCAGAAATATCCAAACACTAACACACAAGTTATTGTCATGAAACTAGAAAAATGCTTGTTTTTTGCCCTTTTTTGGCCCCTAATTCCTAAATTTTTGAGGCAATTACCCCCAAAATCAATCCCAGCATTCCCTGTGTGATATGGTACATTGTGGTACAATTTCAGAGAGATCCATACACTTGAACACAAGTTATTGTCTGGAAACTAGAAAAATGCTTATTTTTGGCCCCTTATTCCTAAATGTTTCAGGCAATTACCCCCAAACTCAATTCCAGCTTCCCCTTTGTGATATGGAACCTTGTAGTACAATTTCAGAAAGATCCATACACTTTCACACAAGTTATTGTCATGAAACTAGAAAAATGCCTGTTTTTTGCCCCTTTTTTGGCCCCTAATTCCTAATGTTTTGAGGCAATTACCCCCAAAATCAATCCCAGCATTCCCTTTGTGATATGGAACCTTGTGGTACAATGTCAGAGAGATCCATACACTAACACACAAGTTATGTCTGGAAGTTACAAAAATGCTTATTTTTGGCCCCTTTTTGGCCCCTAATTCCTTAACTGTTGGTACCATAACCCCCAAAATCAATCCCAACCTTCCTTTTGTGGTATTGAACCTTATGGTAAAATTTCATAGAGATCCATTCACTTAAACTAAAGTTAGAGTGCGAAAACCAATGTGTCTTCGGACGACGACGACAACGACAACAACGACGACGCCAACGTCATACCAATATACAACCGCAAAAATTTTTGCGGTCGTATAAAAACTAGATACCCAATTGATGATTTGTTCTAGTAGTTTCAGATGCAATGGTCTTTGTAAAACTTTTATGGACAGATCTGGGTTGAAAAACACAGTTAATTTCACATAATAGGCTACAACTTTATTTGTCCACCCACGCAACATCTCAGAAGGTTTGCACTTTGTGGAACTCTGCAAAAATTATCAGAAAAGGGCAATTTTACTTTACTTTGCTTAACTTCACAAAGACATTTTAAATGAAATTTCAAAAGTTCTGTATGGGGCCTCAAGGACACAACACCCTTCTTGATAAGGCTAACAAAATAACTTGTTTATGCATGGTTTCTTTATTTTTGACCTTAACATTTGCTTAATATATAATTTATTTGCTTGACAAGGAATTAAGGAATTTTGAAATATTGTTACTTCAGTGATTACCTTCTTGTTCATTTGGTAAAGGCTTGGTATTTCCCATTGTAACTTTAACAGTAGACAAATGTTCAACATCATCTGAAAAAGTCTAAACTATTAAATTATTATAAAGTAAAGTGATATTTGCATCAGCTGTAATTCCATTTCATAAAGGGTAAACTTTGATTTGATTTGTTAAATTTTAGCTGTGTACTAGACTACTACCTAATCACCAAAGAGGACAGAGGAACAGGAGTGACAGACATTTAAGGTGATTGCAGTATACCACTCACTCCTATGGTATATCAAAATATTTTCTTCAGTACCATATGTATAACCATGCACTTTTATATAAATGATATATAAATAAACTGTTGACACAGAGATATGTCTCGCCTGTCTGCATAAAATTCAGAAAAAGCCAATCTGATGGACAGCAACATTGCTTATTAATTCAAAGTCACTGCACCATGACCTAGGGGACAGGGCCTCAAAATAGTCATCAAACTGATATGTACTGTTAGTAATGCAACTTTATATTAAATATCATTTATTTATTGCAAGTAGTCCCCATCAAACTAACTTAAGCAGAGAACTTAACATTGAAAATTGCTAGTTAATTCAGTCACTGGACCATGACATAGAGGGCAGGGCCTCAAAATAGTCTTCAAACTGATATATACTGATAGTAACGAAACTTCATACTAATATCAATGCTCTATCACAAGTAGTTCCTATCAATCTAACTTAAGCTGAAAACTTTTAACATTTTACTTCTTAATTCAACTTCATTGGACCATGACTCAGGGCGCAAGGCCTTGATGTAGTCGTCAAACTGATATGTACTGATAGTAGTGCAACTTCATAGTAAATATCAATGATTTATCACAAATAGTTCCTATCAAACGAACTTAAGCAGAAAACTTAACAATTGTTGACGCTGAAGCCAGAGCTGAAGCTGTTGTCACCGTAAAAGCAATCCCTATGACTTTCTTCGCAGGCAGACAAAAAATCATTATAAAACTTTTTCATCAATTTAGCTGTTTACAGATTCTCTCTTTATTTTTTTAAGATAATATTCAAAAGATCAAAAGTTCATTATAGATCATCATTGAATGACAATTTTCTGTCTTATTTTGACCTATTTTATACATCCTGTTAATCATTTATGCTGTTTACAGTTTCTGTCTATCTTTTTAAGCCTTCAACATAATCATTTGAAACTAGAACTCATGTAAAGAAGTTGACTTATGGGTTCAATCAAATAACAATGTCATGGGTCTTTAATACATTGCTGATCTTTTGTTTAAGGATACTGGTCTATCAATTCCATAAATTATCATTGCCATGGCGTTGTCAGTTTATTTTCAACTTATGAGTTTGAATGTTCCTTTGGAATCTCTTGCCTCCCTTTTTTTCTCTCTCTTTTACAGGTTTCAAGATCATAGGCAAAAATACAAAATATTCAATTGTTTGTACCAATGTGTGACACTTTCCTTTGCACATCAACAATCTCACCACCATCTTCATTTTTATTTTCCATAGATGGGACTGATTCTGGTTGAGACGATTCTTCTGAAAACATAAGAAACAAGTTAAAAGGCTGCACTACCAACTCATGCCCTAAACCTGAACATTTCTTTTGAGAAAAACATTTTTATATCAAGGGTTCAAAATCCAATTATGCTTAGAGGGATAAATAAACATGTTAGTTTTCTCGCTTGAACTGTTTTACATTTGTCATTTCTGGGCCTTTTATAGCTGACTATGCGGTATAGGTTTTGATCATTTTTTAAGGCAGTACGGTGACCTATAGTTGTTAACCTCTATGTCATTTGATCTCTGGTGAATAGTTGTCTCATTGGCAATCGTACCACATCTTCTTATTTTTATATGAATTGTATTGCTTATTTTTAACCTTCATACATGTGTAACAATTATAGTGGGATACCATACTGAAAACCAAATCAGAATTTTGTTTTTTTGGTTAACAGTGACATTGACCTTTGACCCCAAGATCAATAGGATTCTTCCCCTTTCTATATTTCCACTCAATATATATGCTGCATTCAAATAAAGCAAGGAAAACTGAAGCTTCTATCGTGAAACCAAACAAAAATCTATTTATGAGTAACAGACTTAGAGACACTGTCTATTCATCTATTGAACTTCGACTAATTGTATTGATTCCAAAATCAATAGGCGTCTTTCCCTTCCCTATATCTTACATCTGTTATAGTTTCATTTCAACCATGCAGGAAACAATCCCACCGCTCCTTCCACCCCCCCCCCCCCCCCCCCCCCCCACACAAAAAAAAATTAATTTTGGTACAAGCAACCTTGACTTTTGATCTTTAGACCCCAAAATTAAGTCTTCTTCCCTTTACATTAATCTTCCACTTTTGATCCTTAAACCCCAAAATTAAGTCTTCTTCCATTATCAATAAGAAACCTTTTGATTTTGATACAAATGAACAGATGGCCAGACAAAAGGACTGACAAAGCAATCATTTAATGCTCTTAATATTTCTTCAGGGAGCACAACAAGAATACCGGTATGTGTCCATAAGACCATATTTTTTTAGATCATGTATTGATGATCATTCTAATATGACGTGCTTCATTTGTTTTGTAAACAACAGCATGATTAAATTCTCGTTATATCTATACTTAGCGCAGACTCAGAGATGTACATATAAATGGCTGTTACTATTTCCCTCCCACGTAAATCCATATTCATCATAACCGATGTGCAAATTGAAATTGAAAAATAAGAAACTACAGAACCGTTGTTCCTATTCTAAAGCATAACAAAAGAATTAAAGGATAAGATCTTAAAATATGTATAAAATCAAAATAAAACAAGTGAAACTGTGAGCTACTGCTCACTGATGATACTCCCGCCCAAATATTTCGGTAAACAGGAAGTTGTTGAGTGATGAATCTGAAACAATCACACGGTATAGCTGACTTATATAAACCCTGAAACCAAATTTCAGAAATCCTTGTATTGTAGTTCCTGAAAAAAATGTGACGAAATTTTCAACTTGGCTATCATGTGTAAAATGATACAAGTGTTCAGTAAACAAGAAGTTGTTGAGTGATGAATCTGAAAACACATCACACGGTATAGCTGACTTATATAAACCCTGAAACCAAATTTCAGAAATCCTTGTATTGTAGTTCCTGAGAAAGATGCGACTAAGAATATTCATGGGACGGAAGGACGGACTGACGGATGGATGGACTGACGAATGGACAATAAATTCCACGAAATTTCATGAATGATCTTGTAATAACGTCATGTCATAACAAGACATCGTATGAATGAAAACTCTCAAACTGAAGATTATTCTGTTAAGTGTATGCCCAAAATTTGGATAATATCGCATTAAAATGGAGTTTTGAGATAGGTGTTGATTAATTTTCTATTCTATTGCATCATTCACACCTTCATGGATTTCAAAAACACTTTTTTCCCCATATCTAAACCTAAGAAATAATTTGGAATAGCATAGTATAACTGTAGATCAAATTTTGTTGAAATCCTAGCATGAAAAGATTTTTCTCAAAATTTGCGATTATTTTTTAACAAAAATAAGTTTAAAGAAGTTTTCCTTTTTAATTTGGCACCTTTGATCACTTTGAAATAGCTAGTGTTGGCTATATATCATTTTTTGTTCAAGTCCTAGTATATGAAGACATTTTTCAAAATTTGAGATTTTAAAAAACAAATTTTCACTTCTATATCCCCATTCTTAATAATAATAAAAAACTACAGGCTCTAAAGAGCCTGTGTCGCTCACCTTGGTCTTTGTGCATATTAAACAAAGGACACAGATGGATTCATGACAAAATTGTGTTTTGGTGATGGTGATGTGTTTGTAGATCTTACTTTACTGAACATTCTTGCTGCTTACAATTATCTCTATCTATAATGAACTTGGCCCAGTAGTTACAGTGGAAAATATTTTGTAAAAATTTACAAAAATTTACAAAATTTATGAAAATTGTAAAACATTGACTATAAAGGGCAATAACTCCTTAAGGGGTCAATTGACAATTTTAGTCGTGTTGACTTATTTGTAGGTCTTACTTTGCTGTACATTATTGCTGTTTACAGTTTATCTCTATCTATAATAATATTCAAGATAATAACCAAAAGCTGCAAAATTTTCTTAAAATTACCAATTCAGGGACAGCAACCCAACAACGTGTAGCCTGATTGGTCTGAAAATTTCAGGGCAGATAGATCTTGACCTAATGAACATTTTTATCCTGTCAGATTTTCTCTAAATGCTTTGGTTTCAGTGATATGAGCCAAAAACTGCATTTTACCCTATGTACTATTTTTTAGCCATGTCGGCCATCTTGGTTCGCGGGCGGGGTCATAGGACACATTTTTTACACAAGATACCCTAATGATGATTGTGGACAAGTTTGGTTAAATTTGTCTTAGTAGTTTCAGAGGAGAAGGTTTTTGTAAAAGATTGCAAAAATCTACGAAAAATGGTTAAAAATTGACTATAAAGGGCAATTACTCCTTAAGGGGTCAACTGACATTTTGGTCAAGTCGACTTATTTGTAGATCTTACTTTGCTGAACATTATTGCTGTTTACAGTTTATCTTTATCTATAATAATATTCAAGATAATAACAAACTAGAGGCTCTAAAGAGCCTGTGTCGCTCACCTTGGTCTATGTGCATATTAAACAAAGGACACAGATGGATTCATGACAAAATTGTGTTTTGGTGATGGTGATGTGTTTTGGTGATGGTGATGTGTTTGTTGATCTTACTTTACTGAACATTCTTGCTCCTTACTATTATCTCTATCTATAATGAACTTGGCCCGGTAGTTACAGTGGAAAATACTTTGTAAAAATTTACAAAAATTTACAAAATTTATGAAAATTGTAAAAAATTGACTATAAAGGGCAATAACTCCTTAAGGGGTCAATTGACAATTTTGGTCATGTTGCCTTATTTGTAGATCTAACTTTGCTGTACATTATTGCTGTTTACAGTTTATCTCTATCTATAATAATATTCAAGATAATAACCAAAAGCTGCAAAATTTTCTTAAAATTACCAATTCAGGGGCAGCAACCCAACAATGTGTTGCCTGATTGGTCTGAAAATTTCCGGGCAGATAGATCTTGACCTAATGAACAATTTTACCCCCATGTCAGATTTGCTCTAAATGCTTTGGTTTCAGAGATATGAGCCAAAAACTGCATTTTACCCTATGTACTATTTTTTAGCCATGTTGGCCATCTTGGTTCACGGGCGGGGTCATCGGACACATTTTTTAAACAAGATACCCTAATGATGATTGTGGACAAGTTTGGTTAAATTTGTCTTAGTAGTTTCAGAGGAGAAGATTTTTGTAAAAGATTACAAAAATTTACGAAAAATGGTTAAAAATTGACTATAAAGGGCAATAACTCCTTAAGGGGTCAACTGACCATTTTGGTCAAGTTGACTTATTTGTAGATCTTACTTTGCTGAACATTATTGCTGTTTACAGTTTATCTCTATCTATAATAATATTCAAGATAATAACCAAAAACTGCAAAATTTCCTTAAAGTTACCAATTCAGGGGCAGCAACCCAACAACACGTCTGATTCGTCTGACAATTTCAGGGCTGATAGATCCTAACCTGATGAACATTTTTACCCATTGTCAGATTTGCTCTAAATGCTTTAGTTTCAGAGATATAAGCCAATAAAATGCTCCGCTGGGCGCAGCTTGATACGACCGCAGAGGTCGAACCCTGAACAGTTGGGGCAAGTATGGACACAACATTCAAGCTTAATACAGCACTGAATTTGGATTGTGATTAAATATTTGAGAGCATAGGTTTCTGACACAGAATGAATGTGGTCTAAGAACTTAGAAATTTTTAATTTACCTATTCAAACCATATCGTTATTATTTGCTTTTATATATAAATCAGAAATAACCAATTAAAAATGGAAAATTTTAAAGAAAAAAAAGGAAAAAAAAATCCCCCCCCCCAATTTTTTGAACCCCCTTATGATTCATCACCCCCAAACTCAATCCCAGCCTTCCCTTTGTGGTATGGTACCTTGCAGTACAATTTCAGAGAGATCCATACACTTGAACACAAGTTATTGTCTGGAAACTAGAAAAATGCTTGGTTTTTGGCCCCAAATTCCTAAAAGTTTCAGGCAATTACCCCCAAACTCAATTCCAGCTTTCCCTTTGTGATATGGAACCTTGTAGTACAATTTCATAAAGATCCATACACTTACACACAAGTTATTGTCCTGAAACTAGAAAAATGCATGGTTTTTGCCCCTTTTTTGCCCCTAATTCCTAAAAGTTTGAGGCAATTACCCCCAAAATCAATCCCAGCCTTCCCTTTGTAGTATGGTGCCTTGCAGTACAATTTCAGAGAGATCCATACACTTGAACACAAGTTATTGTCTGGAAACTAGAAAAATGCTTATTTTTGGCCCCTTTTTGGCCCCTTATTCCTAATTGTTTTGGGCAATTACCCCCAAACTCAATTCCAGCTTTCCCTTTTTGATATGGAACCTTGTAGTATAATTTCATAAATATCCATACACTTACACACAAGTTATTGTCATTAAACTAGAACAAGAGTGCACATGCTGAAATGTCTCGCCTTCTTTACTAACCATTGATTTTATGTTGATAGTCCTAAATATAAAGCTTTACTACAAGTAACACATAAACTTAACATGATCCAAGAAAATGAAGTCAAGGTCAGATAAACCAAACGATAATACATGTACACCTTACAATCATTCAATAAACCAAACATAGTTGACTTATTGCTTATAGTTTCTAAGAAACAAACGTAACCATGAAAACTTAACATTGACCAATAAACCATGAAAATGAGGTCAAGGTCAGATGATACCTGCCAGACAGACATATACACCTTACAATCCTTCCATACAACAAATATAGTTGATCTATTGCTTATAGTTGAAGAAAAACAGACCAAAACACAAAAACTTAACTGAGAAATGAACCGTGAAAATGAGGTCAAGGTCAAATAAAACCTGTGAGACTGACATGTACATCATAAAATATTTCCATACACCAAATATAGTTGACCTATTGCATATAGTATTAGAAAAAAAGACCAAAACTCACAAGAGTGCACACGCTGAAATGTCTCGCCTTCTTTACTAATCATTGATATTATGTTGATAGTCCTAAATATAAAGCTTTATTACTGCTGTCACATAAACTTAACATTAACCAAGTAAACTAAACATTGACCAATGAACCATGAAAATGAGGTCAAGGTCAGATGAACCATGCTAGGCAGGCATTTACAGCTAACAATTCTTCCATACAACAAATATAGTTGACCTATTGCTAATAGTTTAAGAAAAACAGACCAAAACACAATAAAATGCTCCGCAGGGCGCAGCTTGATACGACCGCAGAGGTCGAACCCTGAACAGTTGGGGCAAGTATGGACACAACATTCAAGCTTGATACAGCTCTGAATTTGGATTGTGATAAAATATTTGACACAGCATAGGTTTCTGACACAGAATGAATGTGATCTAAGAACTTAAAAATTTTAAATTGGACATTCACCTATTATGGTCCAATATCCAAAATCTAAATACATGGTTAGATTCAGCATATCAAAGAACCCCAAGAATTCAATTTTTGATGAAATCAAACAAAGTTTAATTTTGGACCCTTTTGACCTCAATGTGGACAAAGTTGATAACGGGGCCCAAAAATCAAAAATCTAAATACATGGTTAAATTCAGCATATCAAAGAACCCCATATATTCAATTTTTGTTGAAATCAAACAAAGTTTAATTTTGGACCCCGATTTGGACCAACTTGAAAACTGGGCCCATAATCAAAAATCTAAATACATGTTTAGATTCAGCATATCAAAGAACCCTAAAAATTCAATTTTTGTTAAAATCAAACTAAGTTTAATTTTGGACCCCGATTTGGACCAACTTGAAAACTGGGCCCATAATCAAAAATCTAAATACATGTTTAGATTCGGCATATCAAAGAACCTCAATAATTCAATTTTTGATGAAATCAAACAAAGTTAAATTTTGGACCCCAAAATCCAAAAACTTAATACACGGTTAGATTCAGCATATTAAAGAACCCCAAGAATTCAAGAATAAAACCCCATTGAAATTGATCAAGAAATAAGCAATTTATACGAAGTATCTTCTTTTGCACAATACTGTGCAATTGAATATTTCTTGCTAATTGCGCAATACTGTACAATTGACAATTTCTTGCTATTGTGCAATATTGTGCTATTGGATATTTCTTGCTATTGCGCAATACTGTGCAATTGAAGATTTCTTGCTATTGCGCAATACTGTGCAATTGAAGATTTCTTGCTATTGTGCAATACTGTGCAATTGAAAATTTCTTGCTATTGCACAATACTTATTATATAATAATTTACACATCCTGTTTGGTGTGTATCTCCTACCATATCATTATTATTTGCTTTTAAATATTAATCAGAAATAACCAACTTAAAATGGAAAATTTTAAAAGAAAAAAAAAGGAAAAAAAGAGAAAAAAAGTTAAAAAAAATCCCCCCCCCAAATTTTTTGAACCCCCTTATGATTCATCACCCCCAAACTCAATCCCAGCCTTCCCTTTGTGGTATGGTACCTTGCAGTACAATTTCAGAGAGATCCATACACTTGAACACAAGTTATTGTCTGGAAACTAGAAAAATGCTTATTTTTGGCCCCTTTTTGGCCCCCAATTCCTAAACGTTTCGAGCAATTACCCCCAAACTCAATTCCAGCCTTCCCTTTGTGATATGGAACCTTGTAGTACAATTTCAGAAATATCCATACACTTACACACAAGTTATTGTCATGAAACAAGAAAAATGCTTGTTTTTTGCCCCTTTTTTGGCCCCTAATTCCTAAAATTTTGAGGCAATTACCCCCAAAATCAATTACAGCATTCCTGTTGTGATATGGAACCTTGTGGTACATTGTCAGAGATATCCATACACTAACACACAAGTAATGTCTGGAAGTTACAAAAATGCTTATTTTTGGCACCTTTTTGGCCCCTAATTCCTTTACTGTTGGTACCATAACCCCCAAAATCAATCCCAACCTTCCTTTTGTGGTATTGAACCTTATGGTAAAATTTCATGGAGATCCATTCACTTAAACTAAAGTTAGAGTGCGAAAAACAATGTGTCTTCGGACGACGCCGGACGACGCCAGACGACGACGACGACGACAACGTCATACCAATATACGACCAAAAAATTTTTCATTTTTGCGGTCGTATAAAAACTAAGCACTGAGCAATGAACCTTGAAAATGAGGTCAAGGTCAAATAAAACCTGTGTGACTGACATATAGATCATAAAATATTTCCATACACCAAATATAGTGAAAAAGAAGGAGGGTGGGGTGGTCCTGGGGACTCCCCCAATATTTCATTTGATTTGTTTTATTGTCCCATACAAGAATATATATGGTTTAGGGGTGGGTATCTCGACCGTTTACAAGATAAAAGCACATTCTCAAATTGAAGGGGGTGGGGGTAAGAATATATATGGTTTAGGGAGACTTAATTATCTACAAAATGTCTAATAATGAACAGTAAATTTCAAACTTCATTTATACAGTCCTACTAGTAAATTTCAAACTTTATATATACAGTCCTACAGATCTTATCAGGAAACAGAAATTTTCAAATAAATCTGTCACTCCAATGATTATCATATGCTAAGATATAACCCAGATCTAATTAATAATTAATAATGTAATAATCTTCAAAATGTCTAATAATATAGCTTATAATCATCACCACTTAGGAAATAGATAATTTTCAAATAAATCTGTCACTCCAATTTTTATTGTGAGATAAGACAAGTCATAAAATAATAACAAGAGATAAATATTTTAAAATTCCACTTTTGGATATTAAAAATGAATTTGATTTGTTTTATTGTAACATACAAGAACATAGGTATATGGTTTCAGGGTGGTGATCTTGACCGCTTACAAGTTATCAAAAAGAAGGGGGGTGGTAGTTACCCCAATGGACTTCCCCTATATTTCATTTGATTTGTTTTATTGTCCCATAGAAAACGAAAACCAATTTTGGGACATACAGCATACGTACTTACAGACAGACAAGGGTAAAACTTAATGCCCCCTCAACTACAGGCATAAAAGTGTGGCAAACTGATTTGCCAAACTGAAGGACAAACAGACAGAAAGACAGACAGACAGACACAGCCTACCAAAAAAGTTTCAAACAATTTACCAATGATATTTCGCCAATAACTCAAATTTATTTCCATGAACCAGTAACAAAACACCAAAATAATTCTCTAAAATTAGATATGACTTAACCACTCATAAATCTATAAAATTAGATATGATTTTATATCTATCAATTAAACACATCACTTTTCAAAACAAATAGTTCAAACTTATTTCCATAAACCAGTAAAAAACCAGCAAAATACTTCTCTAAAATCAGATATGATGTTATATCTATTTCCATATTATAATCAAATTTAATTAATAGTTGCTAATATTGTTTCTTTCATGTGTCAAAAAATAATACAGATCTGCAATTTATCTATCAATGTCAAAAACTTCATCTCATAATAAAAATAGATTATTATCTAATTAAAAACAAGTTCAGATTTAGTACTTGAAAGAACTCTATATATATTTTATTTATGTTCAAATATAACACACACAAACTGATAAATTTTCCAAGGGAACCTGCCCTTTATTTCATATGATTTGTTTTTTTTGTCCCATACAAGGATATATATGGTTTAGGAGCGGGGATCTCGACCATTTACAAGTTCTTAAACAGGAAGAAGGTGGTAATGACCACAAGGAACTCACCTTTTATTTCATTTCATTTGCTTTATTGTAACATACAAGAATATATATGGTTTCACGGTGGGGATCTTGACCGTTTACAAGTTTTCAAAAAAAAGGAAAATAGGGGTTACCCCAGGGGACTTCCCCTAAATTTAATTTGCTTTATTTTATTGTCCCATACAAGAATATATATGGTTTAGGGGTGGGGATCTCAACCGTTTACAAGTTTTCAAAAAGAAGGGGGTAGTGTTTACCCCCGTGGACATCCCCCTATTTCATTTGATTTGATATATTGTTCCATACAAGAATATATATGGTTTCTGGGTGGGAATCTTGACCGTTTACAAGTTATCAAAAAAAAGGGGGGAAGGGGTTACCCCAATGGACTTCCCCTATATTTCATTTGATTAGTTTTATTGTCCCATACAACAATATATATGGTTTAGGGGTGGGGATCTCGACCTTTTACAAGTTCTTAAACAGAAAGAAGGTGGGGATGACCCCAGGGGACTTGACTTTTATTTCATTTGATTTGTTTTATTGTAACATACAAGAATATATATGGTTTCAGGGTGGGGATCTTGACTGTTTACAAGTTTTCAAAAAAAAAAGGGGTGGGGGTTACCCCAGGGGACTTCCCCTAAACTTCAATTGATTTGTTTTATTGTCCCATACAAGAATATATATGGTTTAGGGGTGGGGATCTCAACCGTTTACAAGTTTTCAAAAAGAAGGGTGTGGGGTTTACCACCGTGGACTTCCGTTAAATTTCATTTGATTTGTTTTATTGTCCCATACAAGAATATATATGGTTTAGGGGTGGGGATCTCAACCATTTACAAGTTTTAAAAAAGAAGGGGTTGGGATTTACCCCCGTTGACTTCATTTATATTTCATTTGATTTGATATATTGTACCATACAAGAATATATGGTTTCTGGGTGGGAATCTTGAACGTTTACAAGCTATCAAAAAGAAAGGGGTGGGGGTTACCCCAATGGACTTCCCCTATATTACATTTGATTTGTTTTATTGTCCCATACAAGAATATATATGGTTTAGGGGTGAGGGATCTTAACATTTTTACAAGTTCTTAAACAGGAAAAAGGTGGGGGTGACCCCAGGGGACTCGACTTTTATTTCATTTGATTTGTTTTATTGTAATATACAAGAAGAAAAATGGTTTCAGGGTGGGGATCTTGACTGTTTACAAATTTAAAAAAAAAGGGGGTGGGGGTTACCCCAGGGGACATCCCCTAAATTTCATTTTATTTGTTTTATTGTCCCAAAAAAGATTATATATGGTTTAGGGGTGGGGATCTTAACCATTTACAATTTCTCAAAGAGAAGGGCGTGGGGGGTTTCCACAATGGACTTCCCCTATATTTCATTTGATTTGTTTTAATGTCCCATACAAGAATATATATGGTTTAGAAGTGGGGATCTTGACCATTTACAAGTTTTCAAAATGAAGGGGGGGGGGGGGGTGACTCCCCTGGACTTCCCCAATATTTCATTTGATTAGTGTTATTGTCCCATACAAGAATATATATGGTTTAGGGGTGGGGAACTCGACCGTTTACAAGTTCTCAAACAGGATGGGGTGGGGGTGACCCCAGGGGACTCGCCTTATATTTCATTTGATTTGTTTTATTGTCCCATACAAGAATATATATGGTTTCAGAGTGGGGATCTTGACCGTTTACAAGTTTTCAAAAAGAAGGAGGGTGGGGGTGGTCCTGGGGACTCCCCCAATATTTCATTTGATTTGTTTTATTGTCCCATACAAGAATATATAGGGGTGGGTATCTCGACCGTTTACAAGATAAAAGCACATTCTCAAATTGAAGGGGGTGGGGGTAAGAATATATATGGTTTAGGGAGACTTAATTATCTACAAAATGTCTAATAATGAACAGTAAATTTCAAACTTCATTTATACAGTCCTACTAGTAAATTTGAAACTTTATATATACAGTCGTACAGATCTTGTCAGGAAACAGAAATTTTCAAATAAATCTGTCACTCCAATGATTATCATATGCTAAGATATAACCCAGATCTAATTAATAATTAATAATGTAATAATCTTCAAAATGTCTAATAATATAGCTTATAATCATCACCACTTAGGAAATAGATAATTTTCAAATAAATCTGTCACTCCAATTTTTATTGTGAGATAAGACAAGTCATAAAATAATAACAAGAGATAAATATTTTAAAATTCCACTTTTGGATATTAAAAATGAATTTGATTTGTTTTATTGTAACATACAAGAACATAGGTATATGGTTTCAGGGTGGTGATCTTGACCGCTTACAAGTTATCAAAAAGAAGGGGGGTGGTAGTTACCCCAATGGACTTCCCCTATATTTCATTTGATTTGTTTTATTGTCCCATAGAAAACGAAAACCAATTTTGGGACATACAGCATACGTACTTACAGACAGACAAGGGTAAAACTTAATGCCCCCTCAACTACAGGCATAAAAGTGTGGTAAACTGATTTGCCAAACTGAAGGACAAACAGACAGAAAGACAGACAGACAGACACAGCCTACCAAAAAAGTTTCAAACAATTTACCAATGATATTTCGCCAATAACTCAAATTTATTTCCATGAACCAGTAACAAAACACCAAAATAATTTTCTAAAATTAGATATGACTTAACCACTCATAAATCTCTAAAGTTAGATATGTTTTTATATCTATCAATTAAACACATCACTTTTCAAAACAAATAGATCAAACTTATTTCCATAAACCAGTAAAAAACCAGCAAAATACTTCTCTAAAATCAGATATGATGTTATATCTATTTCCATATTATAATCAAATTTAATTAATAGTTGCTAATATTGTTTCTTTCATGTGTCAAAAAATAATACAGATCTGCAATTTATCTATCAATGTCAAAAACTTCATCTCATAATAAAAATAGATTATTATCTAATTAAAAACAAGTTCAGATTTAGCACTTGAAAGAACCCTATATATATTTTATTTATGTTCAAATATAACACACACAAACTGATAAATTTTCCAAGGGAACCTGCCCTTTATTTCATATGATTTGTTTTTTTTGTCCCATACAAGGATATATATGGTTTAGGAGCGGGGATCTCGACCATTTACAAGTTCTTAAACAGGAAGAAGGTTGGAATGACCCCAAGGAACTCACCTTTTATTTCATTTCATTTGCTTTATTGTAACATACAAGAATATATATGGTTTCGCGGTGGGGATCTTGACCGTTTACAAGTTTTCAAAAAAAAGGAAAATAGGGGTTACCCCAGGGGACTTCCCCTAAATTTAATTTGCTTTATTTTATTGTCCAAAACAAGAATATATATGGTTTAGGGGTGGGGATCTCAACCGTTTACAAGTTTTCAAAAAGAAGGGGGTAGTGTTTACCCCCGTGGACATCCCCCTATTTCATTTGATTTGATATATTGTTCCATACAAGAATATATATGGTTTCTGGGTGGGAATCTTGACCGTTTACAAGTTTTCAAAAAGAAGGAGGGTGGGGGTGGTCCTGGGGACTCCCCCAATATTTCATTTGATTTGTTTTATTGTCCCATACAAGAATATATATGGTTTAGGGGTGGGTATCTCGACCGTTTACAAGATAAAAGCACATTCTCAAATTGAAGGGGGGTGGGGGTAAGAATATATATGGTTTAGGGAGACTGAATTATCTACAAAATGTCTAATAATGAACAGTAAATTTCAAACTTCATTTATACAGTCCTACTAGTAAATTTCAAACTTTATATATACAGTCCTACAGATCTTATCAGGAAACAGAAATTTTCAAATAAATCTGTCACTCCAATGATTATCATATGCTAAGATATAACCCAGATCTAATTAATAATTAATAATGTAATAATCTTCAAAATGTCTAATAATATAGCTTATAATCATCACCACTTAGGAAATAGATAATTTTCAAATAAATCTGTCACTCCAATTTTTATTGTGAGATAAGACAAGTCATAAAATAATAACAAGAGATAAATATTTTAAAATTCCACTTTTGGATATTAAAAATGAATTTGATTTGTTTTATTGTAACATACAAGAACATAGGTATATGGTTTCAGGGTGGTGATCTTGACCGCTTACAAGTTATCAAAAAGAAGGGGGGTGGTAGTTACCCCAATGGACTTCCCCTATATTTCATTTGATTTGTTTTATTGTCCCATAGAAAACGAAAACCAATTTTGGGACATACAGCATACGTACTTACAGACAGACAAGGGTAAAACTTAATGCCCCCTCAACTACAGGCATAAAAGTGTGGCAAACTGATTTGCCAAACTGAAGGACAAACAGACAGAAAGACAGACAGACAGACACAGCCTACCAAAAAAGTTTCAAACAATTTACCAATGATATTTCGCCAATAACTCAAATTTATTTCCATGAACCAGTAACAAAACACCAAAATAATTCTCTAAAATTAGATATGACTTAACCACTCATAAATCTCTAAAATTAGATATGATTTTATATCTATCAATTAAACACATCACTTTTCAAAACAAATAGTTCAAACTTATTTCCATAAACCAGTAAAAAACCAGCAAAATACTTCTCTAAAATCAGATATGATGTTATATCTATTTCCATATTATAATCAAATTTAATTAATAGTTGCTAATATTGTTTCTTTCATGTGTCAAAAAATAATACAGATCTGCAATTTATCTATCAATGTCAAAAACTTCATCTCATAATAAAAATAGATTATTATCTAATTAAAAACAAGTTCAGATTTAGCACTTGAAAGAACCCTATATATATTTTATTTATGTTCAAATATAACACACACAAACTGATAAATTTTCCAAGGGAACCTGCCCTTTATTTCATATGATTTGTTTTTTTTGTCCCATACAAGGATATATATGGTTTAGGAGCGGGGATCTCGACCATTTACAAGTTCTTAAACAGGAAGAAGGTGGTAATGACCACAAGGAACTCACCTTTTATTTCATTTCATTTGCTTTATTGTAACATACAAGAATATATATGGTTTCACGGTGGGGATCTTGACCGTTTACAAGTTTTCAAAAAAAAGGAAAATAGGGGTTACCCCAGGGGACTTCCCCTAAATTTAATTTGCTTTATTTTATTGTCCCATACAAGAATATATATGGTTTAGGGGTGGGGATCTCAACCGTTTACAAGTTTTCAAAAAGAAGGGGGTAGTGTTTACCCCCGTGGACATCCCCCTATTTCATTTGATTTGATATATTGTTCCATACAAGAATATATATGGTTTCTGGGTGGGAATCTTGACCGTTTACAAGTTATCAAAAAAAAAGGGGGGTAGGGGTTACCCCAATGGACTTCCCCTATATTTCATTTGATTAGTTTTATTGTCCCATACAACAATATATATGGTTTAGGGGTGGGGATCTCGACCTTTTACAAGTTCTTAAACAGAAAGAAGGTGGGGATGACCCCAGGGGACTTGACTTTTATTTCATTTGATTTGTTTTATTGTAACATACAAGAATATATATGGTTTCAGGGTGGGGATCTTGACTGTTTACAAGTTTTCAAAAAAAAAAGGGGTGGGGGTTACCCCAGGGGACTTCCCCTAAACTTCAATTGATTTGTTTTATTGTCCCATACAAGAATATATATGGTTTAGGGGTGGGGATCTCAACCGTTTACAAGTTTTCAAAAAGAAGGGTGTGGGGTTTACCACCGTGGACTTCCGTTAAATTTCATTTGATTTGTTTTATTGTCCCATACAAGAATATATATGGTATAGGGGTGGGGATCTCAACCATTTACAAGTTTTAAAAAAGAAGGGGTTGGGATTTACCCCCGTTGACTTCATTTATATTTCATTTGATTTGATATATTGTACCATACAAGAATATATGGTTTCTGGGTGGGAATCTTGAACGTTTACAAGCTATCAAAAAGAAAGGGGGTGGGGGTTACCCCAATGGACTTCCCCTATATTACATTTGATTTGTTTTATTGTCCCATACAAGAATATATATGGTTTAGGGGTGAGGGATCTTAACATTTTTACAAGTTCTTAAACAGGAAAAAGGTGGGGGTGACCCCAGGGGACTCGACTTTTATTTCATTTGATTTGTTTTATTGTAATATACAAGAAGAAAAATGGTTTCTAGGTGGGGATCTTGACTGTTTACAAATTTCAAAAAAAAGGGGGTGGGGGTTACCCCAGGGGACATCCCCTAAATTTCATTTTATTTGTTTTATTGTCCCAAAAAAGATTATATATGGTTTAGGGGTGGGGATCTTAACCATTTACAATTTCTCAAAGAGAAGGGCGTGGGGGGTTTCCACAATGGACTTCCCCTATATTTCATTTGATTTGTTTTAATGTCCCATACAAGAATATATATGGTTTAGAAGTGGGGATCTTGACCATTTACAAGTTTTCAAAATGAAGGGGGGGAGGGGGGGGGGTGACTCCCCTGGACTTCCCCAATATTTCATTTGGTTAGTGTTATTGTCCCATACAAGAATATATATGGTTTAGGGGTGGGGAACTCGACCGTTTACAAGTTCTCAAACAGGATGGGGTGGGGGTGACCCCAGGGGACTCGCCTTATATTTCATTTGATTTGTTTTATTGTCCCATACAAGAATATATATGGTTTCAGGGTGGGGATCTTGACCGTTTACAAGTTTTCAAAAAGAAGGAGGGTGGGGGTGGTCCTGGGGACTCCCCCAATATTTCATTTGATTTGTTTTATTGTCCCATACAAGAATATATATGGTTTAGGGATGGGTATCTCGACCGTTTACAAGATAAAAGCACATTCTCAAATTGAAGGGGGTGGGGGTAAGAATATATATGGTTTAGGGAGACTTAATTATCTACAAAATGTCTAATAATGAACAGTAAATTTCAAACTTCATTTATACAGTCCTACTAGTAAATTTGAAACTTTATATATACAGTCCTACAGATCTTATCAGGAAACAGAAATTTTCAAATAAATCTGTCACTCCAATGATTATCATATGCTAAGATATAACCCAGATCTAATTAATAATTAATAATGTAATAATCTTCAAAATGTCTAATAATATAGCTTATAATCATCACCACTTAGGAAATAGATAATTTTCAAATAAATCTGTCACTCCAATTTTTATTGTGAGATAAGACAAGTCATAAAATAATAACAAGAGATAAATATTTTAAAATTCCACTTTTGGATATTAAAAATGAATTTGATTTGTTTTATTGTAACATACAAGAACATAGGTATATGGTTTCAGGGTGGTGATCTTGACCGCTTACAAGTTATCAAAAAGAAGGGGGGTGGTAGTTACCCCAATGGACTTCCCCTATATTTCATTTGATTTGTTTTATTGTCCCATAGAAAACGAAAACCAATTTTGGGACATACAGCATACGTACTTACAGACAGACAAGGGTAAAACTTAATGCCCCCTCAACTACAGGCATAAAAGTGTGGTAAACTGATTTGCCAAACTGAAGGACAAACAGACAGAAAGACAGACAGACAGACACAGCCTACCAAAAAAGTTTCAAACAATTTACCAATGATATTTCGCCAATAACTCAAATTTATTTCCATGAACCAGTAACAAAACACCAAAATAATTTTCTAAAATTAGATATGACTTAACCACTCATAAATCTCTAAAGTTAGATATGTTTTTATATCTATCAATTAAACACATCACTTTTCAAAACAAATAGATCAAACTTATTTCCATAAACCAGTAAAAAACCAGCAAAATACTTCTCTAAAATCAGATATGATGTTATATCTATTTCCATATTATAATCAAATTTAATTAATAGTTGCTAATATTGTTTCTTTCATGTGTCAAAAAATAATACAGATCTGCAATTTATCTATCAATGTCAAAAACTTCATCTCATAATAAAAATAGATTATTATCTAATTAAAAACAAGTTCAGATTTAGCACTTGAAAGAACCCTATATATATTTTATTTATGTTCAAATATAACACACACAAACTGATAAATTTTCCAAGGGAACCTGCCCTTTATTTCATATGATTTGTTTTTTTTGTCCCATACAAGGATATATATGGTTTAGGAGTGGGGATCTCGACCATTTACAAGTTCTTAAACAGGAAGAAGGTGGGAATGACCCCAAGGAACTCACCTTTTATTTCATTTCATTTGCTTTATTGTAACATACAAGAATATATATGGTTTCGCGGTGGGATTCTTGACCATTTACAAGTTTTCAAAAAAAAGGAAAATAGGGGTTACCCCAGGGGACTTCCCCTAAATTTAATTTGCTTTATTTTATTGTCCCATACAAGAATATATATGGTTTAGGGGTGGGGATCTCAACCGTTTACAAGTTTTCAAAAAGAAGGGGGTAGTGTTTACCCCCGTGGACATCCCCCTATTTCATTTGATTTGATATATTGTTCCATACAAGAATATATATGGTTTCTGGGTGGGAATCTTGACCGTTTACAAGTTATCAAAAAAAAGGGGGGTAGGGGTTACCCCAATGGACTTCCCCTATATTTCATTTGATTAGTTTTATTGTCCCATACAACAATATATATGGTTTAGGGGTGGGGATCTCGACCTTTTACAAGTTCTTAAACAGAAAGAAGGTGGGGATGACCCCAGGGGACTTGACTTTTATTTCATTTGATTTGTTTTATTGTAACATACAAGAATATATATGGTTTCAGGGTGGGGATCTTGACTGTTTACAAGTTTTCAAAAAAAAAAGGGGTGGGGGTTACCCCAGGGGACTTCCCCTAAACTTCAATTGATTTGTTTTATTGTCCCATACAAGAATATATATGGTTTAGATCTCAACCGTTTGAAGTTTTCAAAAAGAAGGGTGTGGGGTTTACCACCGTGGACTTCCGTTAAATTTCATTTTATTTGTTTTATTGTCCCATACAAGAATATATATGGTTTAGGGGTGGGGATCTCAACCATTTACAAGTTTTAAAAAAGAAGGGGTTGGGATTTACCCCCGTGGACTTCATCTATATTTCATTTGATTTGATATATTGTACCATACAAGAATATATGGTTTCTGGGTGGGAATCTTGACCCTTTACAAGCTATCAAAAAGAAAGGGGGTGGGGGTTACCCCAATGGACTTCCCCTATATTACATTTGATTTGTTTTATTGTCCCATACAAGAATATATATGGTTTAGGGGTGAGGGATCTTAACATTTTTACAAGTTCTTAAACAGGAAAAAGGTGGGGGTGACCCCAGGGGACTCGACTTTTATTTCATTTGATTTGTTTTATTGTAATATACAAGCAGAAAAATGGTTTCAGGGTGGGGATCTTGACTGTTTCCAAATTTAAAAAAGAAGGGGGTGGGGGTTACCCCAGGGGACATCCCCTAAATTTCATTTTATTTGTTTCATTGTCCCAAAAAAGATTATATATGGTTTAGGGGTGGGGATCTTAACCGTTTACAATTTCTCAAAGAGAAGGGGGTGGGGGGTTACCACAATGGACTTCCCCTATATTTCATTTGATTTCTTTTATTGTCCCATACAAAAATATATATGGTTTAGGGGTGGGGATCTCGACCGTTTACAAGTTCTCAAACAGACATGTGGGGGTGACCGCAGGGGACTCACCTTTTATTTCATTTGATTTGTAACATACAAGAATATATATGGTTTCAGGGTGGGGAGCTTGCAAATTTACAAGTTTTCAAAAAAAAGAAGGGTAGCTGTGAACCTGAGGACTATCCCAATATTTCATTTGATTTGTTTTATTGTCCCATACAAGAATAAATATGGTTTAGGAGTAGGGATCTCAACCGTTTACAAGATAAAAGCACATTATCAAATTGAAGGGGGGTAGGGGTAAGAATATACATGATTAACGGACACTTAATTATCTACAAAATGTCTAATAATGAACAGTAAATTCTAAACTTCATTTAGAGAGTAATACTAGTAAGTTTCAAACAGATCTTATCAGAAAACAGAAAATTTTCAAATAAATCTGTCACTCCAATGATTATCATATGCTAAAATATTTCCAAGATCTAATTAATAATGAAAATAAATCATTATCATATGCTGAAATATTTATAATATCTAATTGAACAGAACTATGGTTGTTTAACATAGTACTCTAACATAATTAATAATGTAATAATCTTCAAAATGTCTTATGATATAGCTTATAATCATTACCACTTAGGAAATAGATAATTTTCAAATAAATCTGTCACTCCAATTTTTATTCTGAGATAAGACAAATCATAACATGATAACAACAGTAAAATATTTAAAAATTCTACTTTTGGATATTAAAAATGGCGATAACTCACAAAAGAGATATACTAAAGTGCCTCCCCGTGCTTCAGGTTTATGCTCTTATAATATACTAGATTAAGGAGTGTGTGTACGAGCGAGAACTTCTCTATGTTCATTACTTTAGGAATATTTATCAAAAAGTAGTATTTCAACATTCAGCCCCATTCTTCTATTTAGTCAGACGTCAGTCGCTACCCTGATATACCCTATCTTTTGTTTTATTTTTCGGGTAATTTATGACGGATAGCATTTGACGTCTTTAGCCGAACAGTTTTATCATATTCACATAATTCAGTTTATTGTGTGCTGGTTCATATTCTGGACGCCAGTCTTTGCTCCTTTCTAATAAAATCCACATAACAAAAAACAAATATGAAGCTTAGAAATGGAAAAATTTTAAATACTAAACTCGTTCAAAGGGTATCTACACGTCTCGATCTTCAAAATCGCTTATCTAAAAATACTACCATCGCTAACATTTTTAACAATAAAAATCGTGGTTACCCTTCTATCAATAAGTGTCATGCCAAAAAATGACTAACATGTCCCCGTCTTTCCACCAACAATACTGTAAGGTCTACGTTTAATGGTCGCACATTTTCTTTAAATTTTGAAACTGATATAACTTGAAAAACAAACAGTATTATTTATTTACTCACATGAAACAAACCGGGATGCGGTATTCAGTACGTAGGTGAAACTGGACGATATTTATCGAAACGCACGCAAGAACACCTGTATCGTTTTAAAAGACCCAATAAATTCAAAAGTATCATTTATCAACATCTTAAAAAGCACAATCATCCTATTAAATATTTAACAGTTCAACCTTTAGTAGTAGTAAATAAGCAGCCTGGTGAATCTCATTCAAAGTTTGTACGATCACGGAAAATAATTGAATTATATTGGATTAAAAAATTACAGACAGTCTAACCTCTCGGTCTTAATGATAATATCATGGGAATTGGTAATATATCCAGAACCGATTCTGTTAACATTTTGGATATAGTTTCTAAAACTGTTTGTAAAAACCGTTCTCCTGGGCGTAGAAAAAATCGCAATCAAAGAAAATTTCGGACCAACCATACAAATATTTCGGACTTAATTTCTATTTCAAAAAACAACGGCAGACATTATCTATTAACCAAGCTCTGTTCTTTACCTATAAATAAATTAATTAAATTTTAGAGGATTGCAACACAATTTCATATTGCAGTCCAAGTATGAAATCGTTCAAATTATAATGGCATATTGTTATTCTAAACTGTTTCCCAAAATTGATCGCCCTGAAGATCATAAAAAACATTTTATTAAAATAAAGTATGTCAATAAAGGTTTTGATTTTGTAAATATTGCCAGTATTTTTAACGACCATTCTGTTAAAGAACAAATTCCTGGATATTTTGATAATACTGAACTCACTCTTATTTGTTATATTTACAAGAAATCTACCCGGAAATTTGTGTTTAATTATAGCCAAGTCTGTAAAGATGTAAATATCAGTGAAAATACACCTACGTCATGTAATTGTAGTAATTCCAAATACACTTATGGCCCCATTTCCCATGTTATAACAGGAGACCTTAACATTGTTCGCGACCGAGAGTTAAAATTATTCCTCAGTAAAGGACCTAAATATCGCCCCCCCATCAATTATTAATTGGAATGAGTGTCGTAATATCATCCACGACTCACTTCGTGCTTACTGTTTGAAATGGATAAAACGGGAAAAAGCTGACAAAAAATCTTTGGACTCTTTTTTTAATTCAGTAATGAAGATAGTTGATATATGTATACAACATTTTAAAGAACATTTTACTCTTAACAACAACCATAAAAATCCTATTTCTCATATCAAACATAAACTAAAAGAACTAGCCAAGGAATTTGTTTTTGTCCCGGCTGATAAAGCTGCTAATAATATCATTATAGTTTGACGTAAATTTTACATTGAGGTTCTGCAAAAGGAAATCACAAATTCACCAACATTCCAACTGACTTCATTTTCAGAAAACGATATCTGTAACAAACATAAACTATTAGCTACTTCTTTACAAGCAGAACCAAATACAATGAAAGTCCCAACTATGTACTGGCTTCCGAAGCTACACAAATCACCTTTCAAATATAGATTTATTTCGTCTTCAAGTCATTGTTCCACTACTAAATTGTCTATTCTACTTACTAGTACACTTGGTACAATCAAAAACCTGATAATAAATTGTTCAAATAAGGCCTTTGAAAATAGTGGAATTCATTACTTTTGGAGTGTCAAAAACTCGTTGGAAGTACTTGATAAATTGCATGCATATATTGGTGATTTTGAATCTGTTCAAAGTTTTGACTTTTCTACCCTATATACCACTTTGCCTCATATTCTTATTAGGAAAAAATTCACACACTTAATTAAATGGGCATTTAAAAAGTCGGAATGTGAATACATATGTTCAAACTCTTTTAGGTCATTTTTTAGTAGCAACAAACAAAAGAACTATGTCAATTGGACATGCTTTGATACTATATCTGCCCTTGAATTTTTACTTGATAACATTTTTGTTTGCTTTGGAGATTCCGTATATCGTCAAGTTATCGGAATTCCAATGGGGACTAACTGTGCACCACTTATTGCGGACCTGTTTTTGTATTGTTATGAGTTACAATTTATGACTAAAATCAGCAAAGACCCATCGAAACAACATCTGATACAAAAATTTAACAATACTTTTAGATATTTGGATGATATATTGGCTCTCAATAATGACGACTTCAGTATGTATACTAAAGAAATTTTTCCTGTTGAACTTACTTTAAATAAAGCTAATACTAACAATGACCACTGTCCTTTCCTCGATCTTGATATCTATATCATTAACGGGAAGCTTAATACAAATATTTATGATAAAAGAGATGATTTTTCATTTCCTATCATTAATTATCCATTTTTAGATGGTGACGTTCCCTTGTCACCATCTTATGGTGTTTATATATCTCAACTTGTACGATTCCCTCGTGTATGTAACAACGTATTAGATTTTAGCGAGAGAAATTTATGTATTACTGAAAAATTATTACACCAGGGTTTTCGATATCATAAACTAGTCAAAACATTTACTAAATTTTATCATCGGTATAAGGACATCATTCGTAAATATAACTCAACATGCAGACATCTTATACGTTCGGGTATTTCACATCCAAAATTTTATGGTAATATTCTTTACAAAGCACAAAAATGTCAGTATTCACCTCAAAAGCTAACAAAACCTTTAAACAGACTTATTAAGAAGGGATATAGTTACGATACTGTTGTCAGGTCATTAAAGATTGCATATTTTGGCTTTAATATTGATTCACTTATAGGGTCTTTGCATCGGAATTAAACACATTTATTCTAAAACCAGTTGTTGGCATGACACGGGTTATGTTCTTCTCATATATTTTATGACGGTATAATACTAAACCCCTAACAGGAGGGATTGTGCCTGATATTCATATGATGAAGACATAATCTTTCAATCAGTTTAATTGAGGTCTGGAGCTGGCATGTCAGTAACTGCTAGTAGTCTGTTGTTATTTATGTATTATTGTCATTTTGTTTATTTTCTTTTGTTTCCTATTCTGACATCGGACTCAGACTTCTCTTATACTGAGTTTTACTGTGCGTACTGTTGTGCGTTTGTTTTTTCTACATTGGCTAGAGGTATAGGGGGAGGGTTGAGATCTCAAAAAACATGTTTAACCCCACCGCATTTTTGCGCCTGTCTCAAGTCAGGAGCCTCTGGCCTTTGTTAGTCTTGTATCATTTTTAATTTTAGTTTCCTGTGTATAATTTGGAGTTTAGTATGACGTCCATTATCACTGAACTAGTATACATATTTGTTTCGGGGCTAGCTGAAGGACGCCTCAGGGTGCGGGAGTTTCTCATTGGTGGCCTTCGGCTGTTGTCTGCTCTATGGTCGGGTTGTTGTCTCTTTGACACATTCCCATTTCCATTCTCAATTTTAAAATCTTGAAATTAATAGAGACCTTCATTAAGTCCCAGGAAACAACATATTCAAATTTGAAAAAAATATGTTAAAGCGTTTTCATGTTATTGTGCTGACACTGTTTGGCAGCCCCCCGAACCGCCCAGCCGCCCGCCGTATATCACCATTTTAATAACCGATATTTCCTTCGAAAATCCGGTTAAAAACAGATTTTTACATCCTTACATGATTCTCTTAGATTTATCAAATCGAGATAGTTAAATTATCTAATTTTAAAGTCTGAGTCTTGTTAAATAAAAAGACTTTTTTTTACCTGAAAACCACACCTATACTGAGGGTAATAAAACCTTATGAAGGTTCTTTTTGTTAGTCATGTGTCGTTCTTTTTTAAACAAAACCTGATTTTCCTAAATTCCTAAATAAAAACTACTTAGGTTTCATGGTTACATACAATAATGAGGTAACAACAGCCAACAAAATCACTGACATTGTTTAACCTTATATCAGAAATATATCTATTCCTATATATAATTTGGGATATATATATATATTTTAAAAATTCATAAGGGTTCTGCGGAACCCAGTGTCTCGCCTACTTTTGCTGTTAGTCGCAGGCTCAACAAAAATGGGGAAAAAATTGTTAAAAATTTTCCCCTAGATACTATCTTTTGATTGTAAGAAGCTTCTGTCCAAGTTTGGTAAAAATCCAGGATGGTTTATGAATCTAATAAATGTTTTAAAAACTTTAACTGCATACTGTATGTAATGTTAACTGGAAGAAAAACTAAGTCCATTTATAAGTAATATACGGAAAAACAGGAAATAAATTTTTACAAAATTTACTTCTAGATACTAGCTTTCGACCATAAACAAGCGTCTGTCCAAGTTTGGTACAAATCTAGGATAGTTTAAGAAAGTTAAGAAAGTTATTAAAATTTTTAAAACTTGAACCACAGAGTGAATGTAATGTTAACTGACAGAAAAACTAAGTCCATTTATAAGTAAAATATGGATAAACAGGATTTCTTTTTTTTTACAAAATTTACTTCTGGATACTATCTTATGATCATAAACAAGCTTCTGTCCAAGTTTGGTAGAAATCCAGGATAGTTTCAGAAAGTTATTAAAATTTCAAAAACTTTAACCACAGAGTGAGACGCAATGTAGGATAGCTATGTCTTGCTTTTGCGACAGGCTCCACAAAAAGGAATAAAAAATTAAAGAAATGATTAGGGGAAAACTTTAAAGTAATACATCCTGCTTGGGGCACACTGATTAAAAAGATCACACCTGGTTAGAGAATAATAAATTTTAAATAACATCCTTTGAAAATTACAACATCCTGTAAAACTTAAATTACAAGGCCTTTTGAATTCACTAGATAAGTAATACACAAGTTTGAGAAAAATAGGGTTTTCTTTTTACCTGTAAAACAGGTAATTAAACCTTATTAAAGTGCTTCTTGTATGCCATGTCTTTAATTTTGACAAAACATATTCAAATTTAATTAAAATAAATTTCTACTGCAACTTTGGAATGCATTTCCTTTTTTTTAAAAGGTTATTAAGAATTGCTATGAAAGTTTTATTATTTCTATTATATTAAATTCTTGGTTTTACAAAACAAAGGTGTCAATTTTAACATTTATTACTATTTTACATATATTTTGATAAATAAAAATTTGAATAACATTTAAGATATTTGAATAATGGTTGAAAGTTCTAGTATTTTTGATGTACATAAAGCAATGTGAAAATGGGTAAACAGACAGAAAGTCACAGGACAAAAAGTCACAGGACATAAAGTCACAAATTTGATAAGACAAAAAGTCACAAATAATTTGTTGACAATTGTTTGAATATATAAGAGAAAGATATTGAAATATTTTCTTTTTATTTCATATATTCATTTTTAAGTTTAGGAAATTGTTCATAATTAAGCCTTGATAAATGAAAATTTATTAAATTTTAATCATGCAAAGGACATATTTCTTGGCACAATGAAGCCATTTAAGTACTAAGCTACTTTGACATTTTGTTTTCATAACAATTATTTGTTCCTTATTTATATTAATTGAATAAATTTTAATTACAAAGTTGCTTCATATATAATAGTTCAAGAAAAAAACAAAATAATTATTTTTAAAATTAGTGTTTTCTTGTTTAAAGAAAAATAATCTCAAAACTGAATTGTGACTTTTTGTCCTATGACTTTTTGTCTGTGACTTTTTGTCCTGTGACTTTCTGTCCTACATTCGTGAAAATGATATCATATAGATATAAGAAGATGTGGTATGAGTGCCAATGAGACAACTCTACATCCAAGTCAAAATTTATAAAATTAAACCATTATAGGTGAAAGTACGGTCTTCAACACGGAGCCTTGGCTCACACCGAACAGTAAGCTATAAAGGGCCCCAAAAATTACTAGTGTAAAACCATTCAAACGGGAAAACCAATGGTCTAATCTATATAAAAAACGAGAAACGAGAAACACTTATGAACCACATCAACAAACGACAATTACTGAACATCAGATTCCTGACTTAGGACAGATGCAAACAAATGCAGTGGGTTTTAACATTTTAATGGTACCAAACCTTCACTTTTTCTGAAAAAATAGTGTAACATCACAACATAGAAAGACACACTATAAAATATCAACTGAAATAGCTTAACTCAATCAAAGGACATATTAACACGAGTGAACATACACTGAACAAATAAATTTGACCTATGATACAATGCAAATACAAAATAAATAAACTAAGGGAAGAATAATAAAAGTAACATGTTATATCGGTATGAAATGTTAAACAATTTAAGAAAAACAATATGCTTGAACAAAAATATCAGCCATTTGCAATAACTTTAAACACAGGTAAATGAAAATAATTTTGTTGTTAGGTATACGTGTACAGTTCCAATAGAGAAAGGAAATATTTTACAAAATAAATAATTTTGATATTCATAGTACGAAGTGAAAATTTATAGTAGTACCAAACACTAATCAAAGCTGGTATATAGACCAGATATAACCCTGAATAACATTAAATAACAATCAAAGAGCGGATTGCTCTGAGGTGGAAGAAGATGCATAAAAGGTAACTTGAATTACCATAAGAGCAGCCCCACCAAACCAGTCTGCTTTGTCCCATTATTGCTTTTGACGTTTTTTTTTCTTCAAAAATTAGTTAGACTCATAACTCAACAAAAACTCACTATACTTAACATTAAAATCTGCAAATACTGTTGATTCAAATTAATTTTTCTATAACTAGATTCAATACATTCGTCTCGGAAATGTCAACTTGATGCAATGCAAATTCGCCAAGCAATTATAACATTAATTGATTTGGTTTCACTTAAAAGTTTTCTGTCAAAGGTAGATAGTTGACCTTAAAAAAACTGGCTACCAAGATTTGAGTCAAGTTTGTTTAAACTAGGGTTTTCAATATAAACAGATATTGAAAAATTCTAAATACCGGTATATCCAATGCAGATATGTGTCAGGCCAAGAATTGGGTTTTGAGCACTTATCAGCATTTCAAACTGGTTCCGTACTCAAGCCTCGATAATGGGTGAACCTAAATGACGAATAACGGTAAAGAGCTGGACTATTTAGTTGTTAAGATCACGTTTTTGGTCACTTATAAAACTTTGAATCGTAAGGGAATAAAGACAATTATTGGGGACATTTCGACAATGACCGACGGTGCATCGTTTGATGTGTAACACACCAGCAGATTCACGTGTGCGCTTGACTCTTTATCATCGCCATAACATCATGACTAAAATATTCTAACTTTCGTATTCAAAAAACACATGTTGTCTAAAACTGGAATATGACTTGATTGCATTAAAGATCTAAACGTAGACGGAACAACCCAATCCGTGTATTTTTTCAAGGATCATTGATTTGAAGTCGTACTCTCCACGAAGATACTTGACTTCAACACAAGATGGATTGTATGAATATATGCAATTCTGTTTATCAATATTTTGAAACTTTCGTACACACAAATTGTCTATTAAAAAGTAAAATCACAAAAATACTGAACTCCGAGGAAAATTCAAAAAGGAAAGTCCCCAATCAAATGGCAAAATAAAAAAAAAAAACACGTCAAACGAATGGATAACAACTGTCATATTCCTGACTTGGTACAGTCATTTTCTTATGTAGAAAATGGTGGATTGAACCTGGTTTTATAGCTAGCTAAACCTCTCACTTGTATGACAGTCGCATCAAATTCCATTATATTGACAACGATGCGTGAACAAAACAAACAGACACAAGGAAATTTGTGCACATGCGCAGATATGTAACCAACATGGTTTAGATTAACCCGAATAATCCAGTTGTTTCATTCCGATAATTCCAATAATTAATCTACTAAAGACAATTATTACACCAATCAGAGAATTATTATCATGACCTATTAATGCTCCAAGACAAGCCATCAACATTTAATTATTTTTTTTCATGTGTTTTCATGAATTTCGAGTTATACCATATAAATAACTGAATAATAAGTTTATTAAAATTGAATACCCTTAATATTAATATTTTAAATAAATGAAAGGACGTATAAAACGTCATTGATAAAAGTAAGTAGAAGGAACTTAGGGCGAACGTACTCTATGGGCGGAAAACATAGGACAAACAGACCAAGGGCGAACTTTTAAAAAGGGCGAACCAACCCAATACCAAATTCACGCATGCGTACTACAATAATCTACATTAAAAACATCCGGTTACAAGTAAACAAATAACATTCATGTAAGATGAGATGAAATCTAATAATTTACATAAATAAAAGGGTATATATTTTTTTACATTAAAACATGAGAAACTATAACACTTACGATAGTGATTGTTTTTCAAGCCTAACTTATAAATTAAATGATGCAGATACTTAATCATGTGTAAAAATCGGTGTCATGAAATGGCACGGAAGTTGTAATGAAATTGTAATACACAGAAAGGGATACGGCATACAACCTGGTAATGTTTCAATGATTTTACAGCTGGCAGTAAAGGCTTTCAGAAGACTTGAAGTCTTCTCCCACCAAAAAAGCATTACAATTAGTATCAACAGGTCAAATAAACAAGAAAGTACGATTTGAGAGTACTCGCAGTTACTGACAGCTAGTTAAAAGCCAAAACAATTAATAATAAAAAATCATGCATCAGAGACTAAAATCAACTAAAACACATCCCAGGGATTTAGTATTTTAACGTCATGGACAGTCAAAGAAGACATGACTTGTGCAATGCCAAAAATAAATGTATCGACAGACAGTAGGATAGTTAGGAGTTTAACCTCTTTATAGATCAAAATTCGTAAGGGTTCCGCGGAACCCAGTGTCTCACCTACTTTTGGTGTTAATCGCAGGCTCAACAAAAATGAGGAAAAAAATTAATAAAAATATTCCTCTCTATACTATCTTTTGATTGTAAGTAGCTTCTGTCCATGTTTGGTAAAAATCCAGGATAATTTATGAATCTAATAAATGTTTTAAAAACTTAAACTGCAGAATGTATGTAATGTTGACTGGAAGAAAAACTAAGTCCATTTATAAGTAAAATACGGAAAAAATGGAACAAAATTTTATCAAAATTTCCTTCTAGATACTAGCTTTTGATCATAAACAAGCTTCTATCCAAGTGTGGTACAAATCCAGGATAGTTTAAGAAAGTTGTTAAAATTTTAAAAACTTTAACCACAGAGTGAATGTAATGTTAACTGGCAGAAAAACTAAGTCCATTTATAAGTAAAATACGGAAAAAATGGAATTTTTTTTTTACAAAATTTACTTCTGGATACTATCTTATGATCATAAACAAGCTTCTTTCCAAGTTTGGTAGAAATCCAGGATAGTTTAAGAAAGTTGTTAAAATTTTAAAAACTTTAACCACAGAGTGAATGTAATGTTTCCTGGCAGAAAAACTAAGTCCACTTATAAGTAAAATACGGAAAAAATGGATTTTTTTTTTACAAAATTTACTTTTGAATATAATCTTATGATCATAAACAAGCTTCTGTCCAAGTTTGGTAGAAATCCAGGATAGTTTAAGAAAGTTATTAAAATTTCAAAAACTTTAACCACAGAGTGAATATTTGTGGACGCCGCCGCCGACGACGACGACAACGCCGACGGAATGTAGGATCGCTATGTCTCGCTTTTTCGACAAAAGTCGAAGGCTCGACAAAAATGAACGTGGGTGTGTCTTTATACATCTCGTTTGAAAAGAATACAAACTTAGTTGTGTTTTAATTTGCTGATGACAAAATCGATATTAGTGCCAATGTAAACTATATTCAAAGATCTAATTACAACATTGGTAAGATAACCTTTACTAATAAGTTTATTTAAAGGTTTGATGAGTTTACACGGATCACATAGTGATTTCCGCGCTTTAAGTACAATATTATCGTAAAATTTAGGATGTGAAATACCGTTTTTAATCAAGTTTTCTACAGGTACAGCCAAATTTACTAATCAAATCTTTGTATCTATGAAAGAACTTAGCAAAAGTTTTATGTAATTTATGGTAACGAAATCCCTGAGTTAATAATTTACCAGTGATGCATTGATTACGTTCGTTAAAATCTATGACATCACTACACACACACGGGCATAACGAACGAGTTGGGATATATAAACACTGTATGATGGAGCCAAAGGAACATCGCCGTCTAAAAAAGGAAAATTAACAATAGGGAATGAAAAATCGTCTCTTTTGTCGTAAATTTTTGTATGGAGTTTTCCTTTAGAGATTGAAATGTCCAAATCCAGAAATGGACAACTACTGCTGTTTATGTTAGATTTAGTTAAAGTAAGTTCTATTGGGTAAATGTCGGTAGTATATTTAGAGAACTCTGGATTATTTAACGAAAAAATGTCATCTAGATAACGGAAGGTATTGTTGAATGTATCAACCAAATGTTACAATGACGTGTCTTTACTGAGTTTGGTCATAAACTGAGATTCATAGCAATACAGGAATAAATCTGCTATTAAGGTTCCACTAAAGTCAAAATATAGGACACTTCATAAACATGTAAACTTTGCCTGTATTTTTCAACCTATAATGAGTAAAGTCCTAAACTATGAGAACAAATGTTCATTTAAACATACTTAACATATACACACTGTGTAAATTGTAAATAAACTTGAAATTGTTATGCTGTGGCCAAACTGGTTCTTGGGGTGAACACTAAATTTTCAAAAAAAACTGAAGGCCTGCGAGACGACTTAATTTGCCTAAAATTGGTATGGACGAATACTGTAACATGTAATGCAGGGCAAGCTCATATTGATTTGTCACATACATATGTTTTAATGGCATATTTGTCCAATTTCTGTATTGTACCTTCGATATTTGTTCACCTAGATACAAGAAATTAACTGAAACTCGAAAATCAATACATTTTCTGAAAAATCAACATGAGCTTGCCCTGCATTAGATATAACACTATACGTCCATACCAATTTTAAACAAATTAAGTCGTCTAGCAGGCCTCCAGATTTTTTTGAAAATTTAGTGTTCACCCAAAGAACCGGTTTGGCCACAACATAACAATTTCAAGTTTATTTACAATTTACAGTGTGTATATGTTAAGTATGTTTAAATGAACATATGTTCTCATAGTTTAGGACTTTACTCATTATAGGTTGAAAAATACAGGCAAAGTTTAGATGTTTATGAAGAGTCCTATATTTTGACTTTAGTGGAACCTTAAAGGGGCGCAGTTAGTGCCCATAGGAATACCAACTACTTGTCGATACACTTTATCACCGAAACGTACATATATATTGTCCAGGAGAAAATTTAAAGCTTCAATCATATCTTCACATTTCCAGTAAGTGTATCTAGTATACTTTCCTTTTTCGTTACAGAAAAAGGCTTTAAACGAGTTACAGCAAATAAATTATTAATGAGATTTTTCAAAAGACCATTTAATTAAATATGAAAACTTTTTCTTGATAAGATTGTGTGGAAGTGTAGTATAGAGAGGAGAAAAATCATAACTGTCAACAGAATTAAAAGGACCATCAAAAGCATGTATTTTATCTAAAACCTCTAAAGAATTTTTAACACTCCAAAAATAATTATGTATATAATAAACTGCTTCGCTGATAGCAGCTGGATACTCCTGCAGAGGTCCAACCCTGAACAGTTGGGGCAAAAATGGACACAATATTCAAGCTTGATCAGGACTGAATTTGGATTGTAATTAAATATTTGACATATTATAGGTTTCTGAATAAATGTAGTCAAAGAAATTGGTTATATGAATTGAATTTATATTCAATTAAAGATTTCTTGCTGTTGTGCAATACACTGTGCTGTTGCGCAATACTTAGTAAATCTGTTGTCAGACTATAAACAAATAAAGTTCAATTTCTTCTTAATATCATATTTGAAATTTATGAATCAATAGGGAAATTACATCAATAGCTATAAATAATTCACCAAAGTTTCATGCGAACTGCTTGAAGCATTTTTGAGTTATTGTCCAAAAACTGGAAAATCCCCCCTTTTTTAATGAATAAAACACCGTAACTCAGAAATGTAAAATCTAAAATTTATAAAATTCTAAAGGGAGCTTACATCAACAAATATAAACATTTCACCAAAGTTTCATGAGAACTGCTGAAAGCATTTTTTAGTTATTGTCCGAAAACTGGAAAATCACCCTTTTTTATGAACAAATTCCTTTAACTCATAAACGTAAAATCTAAAATTTATAAAAATCAAAAAGGAGCTCATGTCAATAGATATAAACAATTCAACAAAATTTCTTGCAAGTTGGTGAAAGCATTCTTGAGTTATTGTTGGAAAATTGGAAAATCCCCCCTTTTTTAATGATTAAAACCCCAAAACTTAGAAATCGTAAATCTGAAATTTATAAAAAACGAAAGGGGGCTCACATTAATAGATATAAACAATTCACCAAAGTTTCATGCATATTATTTAAAGCGTTTTTGAGTTATTGTCTGACATGTTGACGACGGACGGACAGACGGACAAAGGTATACCATAATACGTACTGTAAACAGGCGTATAAAAATTCATTTAACAAAAACTTAATTTATTACATGATATTTTGTTAATCCAACTAGTAATTTGATTACCTTGTTTTATTTTAATTTTAAATGTGATATACGTTGTATATATATATATGTATAATAGTTCCTAAATTGATGAAATACAATAGATAGATACAAAAAATTGGTCTAGGTTGGTTAAGACTTGGTCGAGTATGGTTCAGACTAGGTAGAGCATGGTTCAGACTTGGTCAAGAATGATTACGACTATGTCGAGTATGGTTCAGACTCGTATAAAATGGTTAAGTACTGGTCGAGTAAAGGTTGAGTACAAGTTAAGACTGTTAAGTATGGTTCAGACTACAGTCAAGTAATATCAAGTAAATTTCAGACCAATTCAGACTGGTTGAGTAAAAATTAGTACAGTCCAGTACAGATATAGGCCATTTCAAACTTTTACTGGTTTGTAGTGTTAATTAATTACATACGTATTGTCCATTGTTCAGTTTCTAATACCATTTCATGGGAGATAGTAATGATGTTCTTATGACATCAAGTCATCTTTCCACACTTTTTTTGTCCAGATTATTTCAACCTGTTTATTATTCAATAAAAGTAACCTTATTTTGAAAGGCTTAAATAATTTTACTATTTTTGAACTGCAGGGGCCCTTATCATACCTCTTACATGAAATACACTTAATTGTATGGCCAATTTATATTTTAACACGCAAAGTTGTGCATTATACAAATATTTGTTTTCTATTTCCTTTGAAAAATGCAGTTTGGTCCAGTATGGAACAATTTTGTAACATTATCTTTCATTCATATCCAGATCTGTTTCTGGTATCAACTTAAAGCAGTTATATCATATAACAGTTATCTTATATCAGCTCATTGGCAGTAATTACAATTAATCAAGAGTATATATTTGACACTTACCCCTTTATTCTTTATTTTATTCTGTTTTGCTTTATATGATTTTATTATTTATAAAGCAAAAAGTTTCAGAACTGTCCTTTAAATCTGTATGTTTGGGGTGATTATAATAGTTATTCAAAAGTATGTTGGATCTTTAAACAAGCACATTTGTTAACATATCTCACCTTTCCCAAACTTTCATCATTTAAATATTAATTCCATACAAAAATTTACCTTCTTTAGAAAGCATTGCACAGCTCAACTTATCCTCAATGATAACTGTATATGTTCCAATATCTTGTAGGTTTGCCTTCTCAATTTTAAGGGAATGAATATTCTCTTCTGATTGACAAATATATCTTCTAAATGACATGTCTGAAGTCTGAATCTCTTTGCCATCTTTCAGCCATTTTGCGCGACATTTTTTCTTAGACACTGTACATTCAAACAATACTGAATTTGATTCTTTAAATTGGATGTTCTTTAACTCCTCAGTGATCTTCAGTTCTGCAAAATAACAATACAAAAAAGATTGCTATGCTGTAGCAAAATGTCACCCACCACTATGTAAATAGGGAACTAGAGGCTCTCAAGAGCCTGTGTCTCTCACCTGTATCTACTGTGGTTTTGGAAATCATGTAAAATAAGGTTAAAATCATAATAAATAGTATTAGATAACCCATGGAAGTAATATTTAAATATTACTTCCATGGATAACCTAATAATAATTGAGACCAAGTTTGGTTTAATTTGGCCCAGTAGTTAAATTAAAAGTAGGTCATCCCATTGTAGTCTTACAATAGTTACTGAAGATTCCTTATCATTATTTGAATTAGTTTTCAAGTGGTGACCATTTGAAATTGTTTTTTTTTTCAATTTTCCCATAGACTTCTATAGTAAACCCCTATGTTCTATTTTCAGCCATGACGGCCATGAAGGTTGGATGACAGAGTCATCGGATACATTTTTCAATCAAGATACCCTATTGAAAATTGTGGCTAAGTTTAATTCTATTTGGCCCAGTAGATTAAGTGGAGAAGATTTTTGTAAAAGATAACGAAAATTTACCAAAAATTGTTAAAAACTGACTATAAAGGGCAATAACTCCTTAAGGGGTCAATTGACAATTTTGGTAATATTGACTTATTTGTAGATTGTACTTTGCTGAACATTATTGCTGTTTACAGTTTATCTCTATCTATAATAATATTTAAGATAGTAACCAAAAACTGCAAAATTTCCTTATAATTACCAATTCAGGGACAGCAACCCAACAACGGGTTGTTTGATTTGTCTGAAAATTTCAGGGCAGATAGATCTTAACCCGATGAACATTTTAACCCAGTCAGATTTGCTCTAAATGCTTAAGTTTCATAGTTATAAGCCAAAAACTGCATTTTACCCCTATGTTCTTTTTTTAGCCATGTCAGCCATGTTGGTTGGCAGGAGGGGTCATCAGACACATTTTTTTAAACTAGATACACTAATGATGATTGTGGCCAAGTTCGGTTAAATTTGTCACAGTAGTTTCAGAGGAGAAGATTTTTGTAAAAGATTACAAAAATTTACGAAAAATTGTTAAAAATTGACTATAAAGGGCACTAACTCCTTCAGGGGTAAATTGACAATTTTGGTAATGTTTGACTTATTTGTAGATCTTACTTTGCTGAACATTATTGCTGTCAACAGTTTTTCTCTATCTATAACAATATTCAAGATAATAACCAAAAACTGCAAAATTTTCTTAAAATGACCAATTCAGGGGCAGCAACCCAACAACGGGTTGTCTGATTCGTCTGAAAATTTAAGGGCAGATAGATTTTGACCTGATGAACAATTTTATTCCTATGTCAGATTTGCTCCAAATGCTTTAGTTTCAGAGATATAAGCCAAAACCTACATTTTACCCCTATGTTCTATTTTTAGCCATTGTGGCCATGTTGGTTGGTAGGCAGGGTCATTGGACATATTTTTAAAACTAAATACCCTAATGATGATTGTGGCCAAGTTTGGTTAAATTTGGCCCAGTAGTTTCAGAGGAGAAGATTTTTGTAAAAGTTAAAAGACGACGACGACAGACGCCAAGTGATGAGAAAAGCTCACTTGGCCCATTGGGCCAGGTGAGCTAAAAAAATATAGAATTGTGTGCACAGTATACATTCTTAAGTGTATATCAAGCTTTTGTATTTTTTTCTGTTATTCAAAAAACAAAACAATGTGTATGTGGTATAATAGTCTCATAAATCTAGTAGACTTGAAAAGATTGTACATGGTCATCTAACATAATGGCAAACAACTCTACCAAGCTATCTGCCATACAGCTTCAAAGGCATTGTGGCTTTTTGCAAAGTTTTCCTTAATTTACTGGCCTTGAATGTAGTATGAAAAAACGAAGGTTTAATGCGTTAAAATATCATACAACTATCGGTAATAAAAAGCTGTAGACAATTTTTTTTAACAATACAAATGCAAATATGAAAAATTCTGTCTTTGATTTTTTCTTGCAATTTTGATATAAAATTCTATAAGTAGTACATAGTCAATTGCAAAAGAGAAAAATGGGGTCAATGTGTTCATTTTTTAGCTAGAAAAAGGAACCCCTTTCTTTTTTAAATGCAACATCCTCGTTAAGATTTGATTTTGATTTTTGGTGTTTTAACGCCACTTTTAAGCACCGCATTTGGGCTATTTCGTGGTGGCCAGTTTTTATTGGTGGAGGAAGCCGGAGTGCCCGGAGAAAACCACTGACCTTCAATAGGAAAATATCCTCGTTAAGTATTTCCTGCCATAGAAAAGTAAACAGTTCTCATTTGCCTCAAATTTTATCCCCAAGCAGTACATTTGATTAGCAATTTCCATTGCAAATACTTTCCAATTCATGTAACCGATTTGATGCCATGAGAGAACTTTTCGCAAGTTTTGTATGCTTTTCATTAGCAACACTGCGAAAAACAACTTGTTAAATTTGGATGCATTAATATCTGCCCTTGGTATTGTATCCTATGCCCTTAACAACTTGTAATTACATGTGTATGTAATCCAGCCAATTTTTTAGGTAGGCAGACACTTTTTCTAACCTTTTTTTTTTTTTTTTTTTCCCAAACCAACTCGGGTTAAACATTTCATGACAGCCATCAAAACTTGGAATAAGTGATTTTGGCCAAAAATGTAAATCTATGTTTTGACACAAATTTATATTTAAACTAAAGATCACAGATTCACATGTACACCGTCAGCAGAAACTGAGAAATCATTACTTTGTTTCTGTAGCAGCATACTAAGAAATTTTATAAGATATTGTTATATATTTGCCATAGCTCCATTAGTTTGAGAAATCATATGATTGCTTTCTAATATTACATAACTTACAAAACATTTACATAAGATATGATGAGAAAACAACGTGATTTGAATTTTTCCATCGATCAAGTACCATACAACTCTGGAATGATGAAAGTGAAAACAAGAAAATGCACACATTATCATGCAAAGCATATCATCCCTACTTGTAATTCAATGTGTCATAAAACAGGAAGTAGGTATAACATGGTCAACTTCAGTTGGGTGCAGACCAAGCCATACATGTAGACAGGCGGAAAACATTGATGCGCGTTTACTTCATGTAAAAGCCGCATTAACTCCGAGTTCACTCCAAAATTTCAGTAGACATTAAAAGTAAATGGCCAATTACTTTCACCTTTACCTTCTCGTTAACACTAAAAAAGCTTGTCTTTCAATTTTGTAAAGAGTGAGCAGGGGCTTACTTCCACTTTAAGGGCATATGATACAGGTACAGGGGAGGTAATGACATTGATAAAGTAAAATGTTATTTTTCACGACGTTAAACTGTGACATATATATCAGGAAAAGTTGCATTTTCGATTGATTTTTATCATTCAGACTGAATTAACATGAAAACAAGACCCCTCTTTTTGAGAAAGATATTTGGCTTGATTATGTATGAAGACTATTTGTGCCAATTTTTATGAACAAATCACTGATGAAATTTTTTGGGTTCAAAAACTAAATTTTCTGATTCATGATGGTTCTTGAAGCCTGACCAAGATAAATTTGCCGTAAAGAATGTTGTCAAGAGTTGACCACTTACTCCTAGAGCAATCTTAATTATTATCTTTTACATCTATATACAGTTTTGTATTACATGTATTTAATTCTGGCATATTTTTTTCAAAACTTTGTGTGAAGCATATCCATTTATTTATTATTTGAAACATAACTAGAGGCTCTCAAGAGCCTGTGTCGCTCACCTGACTCTACTTTGGTTTTAGAAATGATGTAAAGATAGATAAAAATCATAACAGATACCCAAATAATGATTGAGGCCAAATTTGGTTTAATATTGGTCCCGTTATTTAATAAAATATCGTGGTGGCCATCTTGAACAGTAAATCGGCAACAAAGTAGCAACATTTGGTCAGCACCTCATAAGGAACATTCATGCCATGTTTGGTTTCATTCTATTCAGTGGTACTATAAAAGAAGACATTTGTATGTATTTCCCATAGAGTCCTATGTTAAACTAAGTCCCCCGCTGGCGGCCATCTTGGATGATGGACCGACTGCAAGGTAATAACACTTGGTCAGCACCTCATAAGGAACATTCATGCCATGTTTGGTTTCATTCCATTCAGTGGTTCTCTAAAAGAAGACATTTGTATGTACTTCCAGGCATAGGGTCCTATGTTAAACTAAGTCCCCCGCTGGCGGCCATCTTGGATGATAGATCTGCTGCAAAGTAACAACACTTGGTCAGCACCTCATAAGAAACATTCATGCCATGTTTGGTTTCATTCCATTCAATGGTTCTCTAAAAGAAGACATTTGTATGTATTTCCCATAGGGTCCTATGTTAAACTAAGTCCCCCGCTGTCGGCCATCTTGGATGTTGGACCGACTGCAAAGTAACAACACTTGGTCAACACCTCATAAGGAACATTCATGCCATGTTTTGTTTCATTCCATTCAGTGGTTCTCTAAAAGAAGACTTTTGTATGTATTTCCCATAGGGTCCTATGTTAAACTAAGTCCCCCGCTGGCGGCCATCCTGGATGATGGACAAACTGCAAAGTAACAACACTTGGTCAGCACCTCATAAGGAACATTCATGCCATGTGTGGTTTCATTCCATTCAGTGGTTCTCTAAAAAGACATTTTTATGTATTTCCCATAGGGTTCTATGTTAAACTAAGTCACCCACTGGCAGCCATCTTGGATGATAGATCCGCTGCAAAGTAACAACACTTGGTCAGCACCTCATAAGGAACATTCATGCCATGTTTGGTTTCATTCCATTCAATGGTTCTCTAAAAGAAGACATTTGTATGTATTTCCCATAGAGTCCTATGTTAAAGTAAGTCCCCCGCTGTCGTCCATCTTGGATGATGGACCGACTGCAAAGTAACAACACTTGGTCAACACCTCATAAGGAACATTCGAGCCATGTTTTGTTTCATTCCATTCGGTGTTTCTCTAAAAGAAGACATTTGTATGTATATCCCATAGGGTCCTATGTTAAACTAAGTCCCCTGCTGCCGGCCATCTTGGATGATGGACCGACTGCAAAGTAACAACACTTGGTCAGCACCTCATAAGGAACATTCATGCCATGTTTGGTTTCATTCCATTCAGTGGTTCTCTAAAAGAAGACATTTGTATGTATTTCCCATAGGGTCCTATGTTAAACTAAGTCCCCCGCTGGCGGCCATCTTGGATATTGGACCGACTGCAAAGTAACAACACTTGGTCAGCACCTCATAATGAACATTCATGCCATGTTTGGTTTCATTCCATTCAGTAGTTCTCTAAAAGAAGACATTTGTATGTATTTCCCATAGGGTCCTATGTTACACTAAGTCCCCAGCTGGCGGCCATCTTGGATGATGGACCGACTGCAAAGTAACAACACTTGGTCAGCACCTCATAAGGAACATTCATGCCATGTTTGGTTCCATTCCATTCAGTGGTTCTCTAAAAGAAGACATTTGTATGTATTTCCCGTAGGGTCCCATGTTAAACTAAGTCCCCCACTGGCGGCCATCTTGGATGATGGATTGGCTACAAAGTAACAACACTTGGTCAGCACCTCATAAGGAACGTTCATGCCATGTTTGGTTTCATTCCATTCAGTGGTTCTCTAGAAGAAAGTCAAAATGTAAAAAGTTAACAACGACGACAACGACGACGGACGCCAAGTGATGAGAAAAGCTCACTTGGCCCTTTGGGCCAGGTCAGCTAAAAATTTGCAATTGAAGATAAAACTTTTCTTTTAATATTCTTGTACTGGCCTCATTACTGATTACTTGTTATACCTACAAATGGATAGTTTGTCAGCATCAACAAAAGGTGCCAATATTTTCCATTTTGTTTGAATATTATACAAGGGTATTACATTTCAGTTCTTTTGGTCCCTAAACATGAATACTTTTACACAAATTGAGAGATCTATAAGTCTACAGTTACTAATATTTATGTTCATAACAAACACAAGAGACAATATTTCTTTTTCTATTAATATTCTTGTACTTTTTATACCTCAGGATGGATTGTTAGATATAAAGTGAAGAAATTTAAGTTGAAAATTGCTAAATTTATTGTCACATCAACAAAAGGTGCCAATATTTTCCATTTTGTTAGAATATTATACAACTACATTCATACATGTGACAGATAGAGTTGTCTTGTCACAACTGGAGATTTGAAAATTTTAAGCTGGAGTTTGGGCCTCAAAACTGGAGATTTTTGTACTCCCCTCAATATAAAATTTATTCTACAGAGTTAAAATAACCATGACTAGTAAGTTTTTATTGAAGGCATTACATTATGGAAGATGAAAAATTCAATATTTTCCATTTTCTTCGAATATTATACAAGGGCATTACATTTCTGTTCTAATGGTCCCTAAGTCTACAGTTACTAACATTTATGTCCATAACAAACACAAGTGACAATATTTCTTTTTTTTATCAATATTCTAGTACTGGCCTGATAATTGAGTGTTTTTTATATCTCAGGATGGATTGTTGAACATAAACATGATAAAAGTGAAGAAATTTAAGTTGAAAATTGCTAAATTTGTTGTCCCATCAACAAAAGGTGCCAATATTTTCCATTTTGTTAGACTATTATACAACTGCATTAAAATTCTGTACTTTTGGTACCTCAGGATAAATGTTTTACACAAATTGAGAGCTTTATAAGTCTACAATAACTAATATTTATTTCCATAACAATAATAAACAACTGCGCCATGAGCCCATGATACGCCCGTTGCTTTTTCAAAGAATAAAGTTCAATAACTTCTCAATGTCATATCAGAAATTTATAAAAAACTAAAGGGAGGTTATTTTAATAGATATAAATCAGTCACCATAGTTTCATGAAAACTGCTCAAAGCACTTTAGAGTTATTGTCGAAAACTGGAAAATCACCCCCTGTTTTATGAAAAAAATCCTATAACTTAGAAACGTAAAATCTAAAATTTATAAAAATAAAAGGGACCTTACATTAATAGATATAAACAATTCCCCAAAGTTTCATGAAAACTGCTCAAAGCATTTTTGAGTTATTGTCCAAAAATCATTTTTTAATGCAGGAAACCATGAACTACAGCAAATATTTTGAAATTTGTCTGAAAACAAAATTTCAAAGATCACTTTATGTCGCCTGTTCTATTTCAAGTCTTGAAGCATTGCCGTATTGAATATTGTTGGTAACATATAAAACTTTCTTTTTCTAAAGTTTTCCAGTATTAAATTATCAAATAATTTCTGAAAATGTTTTTTTTTTAACGATACTATTTATTTGTCCTTTGCAACATATGAATAAGCCATTGAATATAATGTAAATTCCAGATTAACATAGTTCAATAGAATCTGATAGACCATACTTATAAACTAGTTGCTCTCAAGAGCCTGTTTCACTCACCTGATTCTACTTTGGTTTTGGAAATCATGTAACTAGAGGCTCTAAAGAGCCTGTGTCGCTCACCTTGGTCTATGTGCATATCAAACAAAGGACACTCTCCAACATTGTAGACTAGAATAAACTTCATGACAAAAATCTCTATTTTGTTGTATTACTGATCTTTTAGTCTGTTTAGTTTCTCTCTGTCTTCTTTAGTTTTTGCTCCAAACACAAAAGAGGGTAAAAAAAATCCTTGTTTAAGGGCAATCACTAATACAAAGAGTGAGAGTCTACTAACTATATCAGCAAAATTTGACTTTTTAATAGATCTTGCCTTGCTGATCATTTTTGTGATTTAAAGTGTTTATTTATCTATTATAATTTAAATCATATAAGGCATAACGGAAAAAAATGTTTTTCCCTAAATATCATAGTTTTCATGATAAAAGGCAAAAATGAAAAAAATGGTAAAATTTGTCATTTATGGGCAATAACTCCTATAAGAATTTGTCTAACAGTTTTGATGTATATGGACAATTGGTAGAGCTCAAGATTCTAAACATTTTTGCTCCTTTCAGATTTTCTCTATTTATAACAGTTCAAAAAATAATAGACAAAACTTTCATTTTACCCCTATGTTCTATTTTTAGCCATGGGGGCCATCTTGGTTAGCAGGCCGGGTCATCAGACACATTTTTAAACTAGATACCCCAATGATGATTGTGGCCAAGTTTGGTTCAATTTGGCCCAGTAGTTTCAGAGGAGAAGATTTTTGTAAAAGATTACAAAAATTTACGAAAAATTGTTCAAATTTACTATAAAGGCCAATAACTCCTTAAGGGGTCAATTGACCATTTTGGTCATGTTGACCTGAGACTACTATAACACAGAGATTGGTCACTATAGATTTATCGGATTATCTGAGTCTCCGGTAATTAGCTACGTTATTTTAACGTAGTTTCGTATTCGACCGTAGCAGACGACATATATCACCTATCACTGAGAATACTATAACAGTATCGGATATTATTATTTTTCTTTTAAAAATAATTTAAAAACAAAATTGAATTAATCAAAAAAAAAAGAATATAGTTTTTATCTTTCAAATGCAGTTATCTCTATTCATATTTAAATTTTTGTTTTTAATCATTAATAATTTGTTAATAGTTTGTTATTATGCGGCCACTCTTGAAAATGTGAATGTGATTAATCTTATCAATCTTACAGTTACATTGTTTTGCTACATGTCCGTTAATTGTATCTAATATACAATTATTTTACCTGTAAAGACAGGTAGTCTCAAAAGCATGGGAGATGAATTTTGTTTCACAGCTGGGTGCCCAAGGTACACGAGGCTCCGTTTATTGCAGTAAACTTTTATTCTATACTTGTAAGGTATTTCACTGCTGAGTGCCCAATATACATGTTTATTGTAGTAAACCTTGTCAAATATCGTCGGTGCACTTGTGGTAGGATTCAGGAGGGTGTGGATGGGGTTTTATAGAATGGAGAAATAGGGGCAAAAAAAGTATAGAATGGAGAAATAGGGGCAAAAAAAGTATAGAATGGAGAAAAATGGACCGACAAATAAAGAATAGAGAAGAGAAAATAATAAGTTATTAAGATTTAAGAATAGAGAAAAATGGCATAGAAATTATAGGAAATAAAGAACCCCCATCCAGACCCTCATTCAGATTATCCAACGTAAATTTTTTTTTTCAAACAAGTTTCAACCCCCCCCCCCCCCCCCCCCCCACTTTTTTTAAATTTCCGTCTGATAATTAGGTCAAGTTTTTGCAAAAAATGTAATAAGCGGCGATCACAGAAGAGAGAAAAAATTTCATTAAAGGTAAATGAGTAATTTCCTTACGTAACAGATCAGCAAAGAGGTTATAACTGCAATGGATACATAAAGCAAACATAAGCCCTACAAATTATATATATGTTCCCAAAATATCGCCGGCATTTTCATTTTTCAATTCACAATGTCCAGTAACATTGATTTTTTATCTTGGGATGATAGTGATCTCAATCTTGATCTTTTACGTGGTGAATATACTGCATCAGATATTGAATCTGAGGATGACTATATGTCTCTGCTGCAAAGACTGCAAAAACTCCAAAAGAAGCATCAACCGCAAGTACATGTAAATCAGAACGAAGAAGCTTCAAAATTACGTGACTGAATAATCAAATTATCTCTATGTTAACATAAATAGAACCACATTAGTCTAAATTACGATGAAATATGTGCCCTCTTTCAAAATCCCAGACAAGAAATTTTGTGCTTCAATACAGAGCCGTAAAGTTTTTGAAAATTTGAATATTGTCTATTGTTAAAGTGTCGTATGTTTTAGTTATATCGCTATGCTTTTTGTAACCCTAATAATTGAGCAACTCAGATGAAAAGAGTTGTGATTTGCTTTAGTTTTTTTAGCCACAGCAAATATAAATGTGCTTGTTCAATGTTTGGTGACAAACCATGTTAATTGTTGTCGGCATGATGCTTTGTAAATAGGTTCCCTATAACATTTTTTTGTTGGGTAACTGCTGACAGTTTACCATGTGAAAATTCTGAGAAGCCAAAAATAATGCGGATTGTATAAATACGTAGCAATGTCAGATCTAAACAAGAATGTTAAATATGATAGCATATATTGATGTCACCTTTCTGTAAATTCAACTTCGATTCACAACTGCTTGTCAATGGCAAATATTTCATGTACAGTCAGCCTGATTAAACCGAAATGAACTATTTTCAAATTATGTTTAAAGTTTGTTTTTATGTTATGTCGTTACACCAATGTCCCATGCTAGTGGTGGTGATGAGCGCCTAAAAATATTTAACATTGTCACATTCTTTATGTGCCCGTCTCAAGTCAGGAGCCTGTAATTCAGTGGTTGCTGTTGGTTCATGTCCGTCATATTTGAATTTTCGTAAATTGCTTTGTTATTGTAGACACTTCGTTTTCTCTAGTGAATTGTTATATATTTTCCATGTCGGGGACTTTTGAAGCTGACTGCACGTTATAGGTTTTCTCATTGTTGAAGGTAATTACGGTGCATTCCAATAACTTACATCCACTTCATTGAACTTCATTTGGACTAAAGGAGTTTTCTGATGATCATTAGCAAAAATATATAAAAATCTCCTTAAAGTTTGCTTCAAGTGGCTATTCCTTTGATATATAAAGATGTGTGGTTACTTGTTTTTTTTCTTTCATTGAACTGTTATCCAAACTGAGCGTGTTAGTGAATTTCTGCATTCCTGTCTTAGTTTTAATGTATATAATAATAAAAATGTATATTCAAAGACTTAAATATTTATTTCTCCATGTAAGAGAAGCATGACAAATTCAATGAAATTAAAAAAAATACTAAAAAAAGTCATTTTCTCCTGTAGTACTTCTCCCTTCTTCTAATGCGTGATTTCTTTCTGGGGGTATTCCTAGAATAAAGAATATATTATAAATAAAAAGAAATAATCTTTGTCAAGTTTATAGCATAGGCAATTCATTAATTTTTAAGACAGTAATCTGAGACTTGAGACTCAGCAGTAATTGACCAATCATGTCAATATGGATCAAAATAGTTAAACTGATAAAGGATGCAGACCAAAGGTGCATGTACTTTTTACATCATGTTTGGGTCAATTATTTTAAAAAAAATACGTCTATTTAGGAACTCATGATGTACTGGTATTTAACATGGTGACACATTTTCATTGCATAATATTATTATACTAGCATGTATAGACTGCATATATATTATCAAGGGAACCAAATATAAATCTAAATTTCTTTCACTAACAATACAAATTCACCTATCAGACCTCATGTTGTGTGTGTGCAACTTGCCTCGTGTGTTTCTCAGTTCTGCAGCGGGAACTTACTGATACAGAAAAATTGGAATTTCATATAATTACAAATTTTACATCATTACATCGGTTAATTACTAAGGCTTGCACATACATTATCCGGAAAACAGATTGTTCATCTGAATGTAAGTTATGGGTGAGTTGCTCATTGACCCTGTCCCACGGATTGGTAATAACTGGAGGTTACTTTCCGGTTTGGTCGGTAAATTCAAGTCTATGACTGCACTTATTTTATTTAAAGTGCTTATAAACCAACATTTATGAACATGTCAAATCTTATATTCACACTTACCGGAACATAACACTCTTTATAAATCCACATTTGTTAATTATTATTTTCTCTTTCGCTGTCAAAAATGGCGGTCGAATCCTTCTTGTCAATCATTGCGAGTCACGTGATCGAAGACTTACAATTAATTACTATTTGACTGGTCAGTACGGGAAGTGACCAATCTCTGTGTTATAGTAGTCTCAGTGTTGACTTACTTGTAGATCTTACTTTGTTGTACATTATTGATGTTTACAGTTTATCTCTATCTATAATAACATCAAGATAATAACCAATAAACTGCTTCTCTGAGCGCAGCTGGATACGACCGCAGAGGTCCAACCCTGAACAGTGGGGGCAAAAATGGACACAATATTCAAGCTTGATACAGGTCTGAATTTGGATTGTAATTAAATATTTGACACAGCATAGGTTTATGACACAGAATAAATGTAGTCAAAGAACTTGAAATTGGTTGTATGATTTGAATTTATATTCAATTGAAGATTTCTTGCTGTTGTGCAATACACTGTGCTGTTGCGCAATACTTAGTAAATGTGTTTTCAGACTATTTACAAACAAATTAGCAAAATAAATTGTGACTCCAAATTTTTTTCTTTGGAAAATTGACAATTTCTTAAATCTTGAGGAAAAAAAAAATTGACCCTTCCAAAAAAAAAATTTTTGAAGAAATTTTCTTTTTGTAAAATGTGGTACAAATTAAGAGACATCCATACACTTAAACACAAATTAGTCTGAAAACTAGAAAAATGCTTGTTTTAGACCCTTTTTGGCCCCTAATTCCTGAACAGTTTGGGCAATTAGCCCCAAAATGAATCCCAACCTTCTACTTGTAATATTGAACCTTGTGGTACAATTTCAGAGCAATCAAAATACTTATACACAAGTTATTGTCCTGAAACTAGAAAAATGCTTGTTTTGGCCCCTAATTCCTAAACGGTTGGGACCATCACCCCCAAAAAACAATCGCAACCTTCCTTTTATTGGTTAAATTTCATAGAGATCTGTACACTTAAACTAAAGTTATTGTCTGGAATCCATAAGTATGATTTGAATTTATATTCAATTGAAGATTTCTTGCTGTTGTGCAATACACTGTGCTGTTGTGCAATACTTAGTAAATCTGTTTTCAGACTATATACAAAGAATTAGCAAAATAAATTGTGACCCCTAATTTTTTTCTTTGGAAAATTGACAATTTCTTAAATCTTGAGGAAAAAAATTTGACGCCCCAATAAAAAACCAATTATTTTACCCCCCCCTCCCCAAATTTTTTTTTACCCCACCTCCAAAAAAAACTTATATTTGAAGAGAATTTTGTTTTGAGGAAAAAAAAATTTGTTTAACCCCCTTCCAAAAAAATTAATTTTGAAGAAATTTTCTTTTTGTAAATTGTTGTACAAATTAAGAGAGAGACGGCACTCATACCACATCTTCTTATATCTACTGAAACACAAGTTACTGTCTGAAAACTAGAAAAATGCTTGTTTTAGACCCTTTTTGGCCCCTAATTCCTGAACAGTTTGGGCAATTAGCCCCAAAATGAATCCCAACCTTCTACTTGTGGTATTGAACCTTGTGGTACAATTTCAGAGCAATCAAAATACTTATACACAAGTTATTGAACTGAAACTAGAAAAATGCTTGTTTTGGCCCCTAATTCCTAAACGGTTGGGACCATCACCCCCAAAAACAATCGCAACCTTCCTTTTGTACTATTGAACCTTTTGATTAAATTTCATAGAGATCCGTACACTTAAACTAAAGTTATTGTCTGGAATCCATTAGTATGATTTGAATTTATATTCAATTGAAGATTTCTTGCTGTTGTGCAATACACTGTGCTGTTGTGCAATACTTAGTAAATCTGTTCTCAGACTATATACAAAGAATTAGCAAAATAAATTGTGACCCCCAATTTTTTTCTTTGGAAAATTGACAATTTCTTTAATCTTGAGGTAAAAAATTTGACGCCCCAATAAATCAAAGCGCGAAAGCGCTGTAAAGGCAGTTAATTACAGGTTGTGTGTAATTTTAGTCCAGTTATATCATTATCTTGCATAGTACAGTGTACTTATCAGAGGTGGCTTTCAGTATTTAAGATTTAGAGTTCTCTAATGATATTGAACAAGTTTTATGAATGTCATATTCTGAGCACTATATGAAGGCGATTGTTCTCACTTGTTTATGAACTACTGTATTATGTCCAGTTCATACCTTTTTTATCTATGTTTATAGTCAAATACTGTTTAAAATAGTTAGGCATTTTCTTTTTAGTAATAAGTAAATGTTATCAACTGTATGTTATTCAACTTTGCAAATGTGGTTTGTTACTGGTAAGTATGGATGATAGTTGTTTCATTGGCAATCATAACACATCTCCTTATTTATATAATGATCTATATTCAATGACCTCAGGTACAAAAAAAATGTATGTAACTAAACTATGATGGGAAACCATTGACTTCTTTCTTTTATATAAACTTTTGATTTGGTACCATAGAACTATGTAGAATAAATGTACATTGCAACATGTCAACTCTTTCAATGACAATACTTTTTTTAGAAACTATAAAGTAATTTATGAATGAAAAAAGGAGTTCTTAATTAAGAAATAAACTGATTCACTGAGCGCAGCTGGATACACCCGCAGAGGTCCAACCCTGAACAGTTGGGGCAAAAATGGACACAATATTCAAGCTTGATACAGGTTTGAATTTGGATTGTAATTAAATATTTGACATATTATAGTTTCTGAATAAATGTAGTCAAAGAACTTGAAATAGGTTGTATGAATTGAATTTATGTTCAATTAAAGATTTCTTGCTGTTGTGCAATACACTGTGCTGTTGCGCAATACTTAATAAATCTGTTGCCAGACTATAAACAAATAAAGTTCAATTTCTTCTCAATGTCATATTTGAAATTTATGAAAATCAATAGGGAGATTACATCAATAGCTATAAATAATTCACCAAAGTTTCATGCGAACTGCTTAAAGCATTTTTGAGTTGTTGTCCAAAAACTGGAAAATCCCCCCTTTTTTAATGAATAAAACCCCATAACTCAGAAATGTAAAATCTAAAATTTATAAAATTCTAAAGGGAGCTTATGGATTGATAATTTAGTCTTAGATGCAAGATTTTTTTATCAGTTGTTAGTGGCTTTGAACTAGTGTCAGTAACTGCGAGTACTCTCAGATCTGTACTTAGTGTCTTTTTGTTGTTTGGATGTACATCTACCCGGCCACGTCCACTTGTATTTGTATTTATCCATCTGATGAGTTAAGCCTCTTTCAACTGATTTTTATAGTTCGTTCTTATATTGTACTGTTACACCACTGTCCCAGGTTAGGGGAGGGTTCGGATCCCGCTAACATGTTTAACCCCGCCACATTCCGTCTGTACATGTATGTGCCTGTCCCAAGTCATGTATATCAGGAGCCTGTAATTCAGTGGTTGTCATTTGTTTGTGTTGCATATTTGTTATTCGTTCATCTTTTGTACATAAATTAGGCTGTTAGTTTTCTTGTTTGAATTGTTTTACATTGTCATTTCGGGGCCTTTTATGGCTGACTGTGCGGTATGGGCTTTGCTCTTTGTTGAAGGCCGTACTGTAACCTATAGCTGTTAATTTCTGTGTCATTTGGTCTCTTGTGGAAAGTTGTCTCATTGGCAATCATACCACATCTTCTTTTTTATATTTACATCAACAGATATAAACAATTCACCAAAGTCTAGGTGAGACAACAAAACTTAGTTGTAAGATCTCTGAAATTTTTTAAACGGTACAAGTTTTTCTCATTGTTGGAGATTGTACGGTGACAGTAACACCTGTAACTGCCTAAACCCATTTCTTATGCACTTTGGTTCGATAAACTCACTGAATATCATACCACATCTCCTTATTTTTATATGCATTACAATTTATATGCGCATGTAATTGTAAATATATATATATCAGAACAAAATTCATTGCGTCACTTTTATTTATGCATCCTTTCGACACAATACAAGTTCTAAAAGTACACAACATAAAACAACTAAATGCTATATCAGATGAAAGTTTTGTTTCAGTTCCATTCATAGGATTTATTAGAATTTTGAATGTTTTGCCAAGTCCAATAATTCGCTCTATGTGCACGTGTTAATTGGAGACTTTTCTATCCTGTATAAGAGTTTTGGAACTAATTCTGTTTCTTTTTTTGAAAAAAGTTAGCAAACAAATCTTGCACATTTAAACCTTTGTCTGCCATCACACTGTCACTTGGATCACTTAATTGAACTATTCTACATCTTTCAACTATTTCACAGTCACTGGTACAACCGACATATGCATTAGAGACATAGTTGACTAAACCACCAGGTGTCGAACATACAAGTATTTTCAGTGTTTCTGATTTTATATGATGAAAAGGTTGCCTGAGCTCTAGGAGCTTTAGGTTTTATCACGGGATATTCTGTGCTATCAATAAAAATACAAGTTGTAGGAAACTTTAATTTGAAGTTGGATGGCGAAAAATACCAGACTAAACCACTAGATGGCCAAGTGTTAGCCTCACGCCACTGTTTAGACATAAAAACAATCCATGTATACACAATATTCTTAACACTAGATTCAATCTAGAATCTAGACAGTTCAAAGTTGGTTGTATAATGCCTCAATTTCATCAAAGTCATAAAAAAACTGACACCCTATCAATTCGAAAATATATGTATCTCAAACAATGTGCTGCTGGACCAAGTGTGGTCAAAACAAATAAAAATTTAGTATACAACTCTAAACCGGTATGGCTGTGTCACGTGTCTTCATTTCAAAATTCTCTGCTGAAAACATAGGCATTGATGGTGTTTGCGTAATTCCATCTGTGAAGCTCAACATTAGCTCGGCAGTTGGTGGTGGACAGTCATAAATCCTTTCTGCAGTATGAATGACTTCTTCAGGAAAACCAACTTTACAATCAAAACTTTCCTCTAGATTTCTACTACAATATTCATCAAGTTTGTTCTTTTGTTTTCACAGGCAACTGCCCTGATTTTTCTTTTTGCGGACGATTCAGTCTCTTGCTTGGTCCAGGAAAATAGGCTGGGAATGGCAGTAAGACTTAAGTCTCTGTATGGTGGGTTTGCGCCCTGAAAAAGGTCATAAAACATTAGTTTTTTTATTATTAAATGAACTTCCATTAGCAATGTATACTTTGTACTACATTTGTACCTGGCAAAATATTAACTAGATTTATTCATTACAATCTGGATAAAACTATGTTTGCCTGATTCAATGTATGTTATGTAAATCCAAAGGACAAACAATGAGAGACATATGCAACAAACGTACATTGTTTGTACCTAAATAAACTATATTATAGATGAGAGAATGTCATTGTTTTGTTCCTGTTAACATTGTCATTGATATTTTTCAAGTAAGTCTATGAGGCATAGCTTATGCATTCCTGTCATTACTACATTAGCATAATTACTGCTAAAATAATTCTCAGTATGATATACCTCTTGTAAGAAATCATTAAAATTGTAGCAATCACCAAAAAATCTCAAACAGATCACATTGAATCGTAATCCAAAAAATTATGACGTCTTGAATTAACCACCCCCTTTTATTCTAAAACGATAATTGCGGTTGTAAACAGACTTTGGTTTATTCGCATGGCGATTACATATACAACTATGAATTTTAAAAAGAAAATAGAGTTTTACCATGAATCTGCACATAGTCTTTTTCGGTAAAATGTGCCTTGCAAACAACAGCTGATTGAGATGGACTCCATGATTTCATTGTGTTCTCGTCCAATCTGCGTATGGGCCATGGCGTTGATCCAACTTTTCCTTCTTTTTAAGTCATTTGGAAATGCATGTCCTCCTCTTAAATGACATCCAGGTACACAACAACAAGTACTTGGCATCGTTAATTAAAAATGTAACTGTAATTGTTGCACAGTGCAGAAAACGGAAGTTGAGGAACAGGATCGGTTTCAACGGCGCCACCTATTCAGGAACGATAATTTGCTACTTTATTATAACTGCGAAATAACAATAACGTTAGACGGGTTCATGTGCATAAACAGAAATGCGCTTTAAATTGTATAATATAATTCATGTTCAGTCGACCTTTAATTATTATATCAACGACTGAAATGATTTATTAACATCTAGATTGCAGATAACACTCGAAAATTAACCTGACCTCTTTCCACATGGAATTCAAATAATTCTAGTTTGTCAATCGGTTGACTGCTTATAATGCAAAATACAAATATATCAAAAGTTTTTAAAACTAACAAAACACAATGTCGTTTCTCTATTTCCCAATGTAAATGAAATGAAACAAAAAACATTTTATATCACAATAAGAAGAGGAGAAAATTTAACATTTCCTGATCTACTTGGAGCCTAATGACCCCCCACGTAGATAAGTTGGATATCGCGGAAGGAAAGATTAACCCGGCAACCAGAAAGTCATTAAAGCACTGCCTTTAAAAACCAATTATTTTTACCTCCCCCTCCCCAAATTTTTTTTTACTCCACCTCCATAAAAAAAATTATATTTGAAGAGAATTTTCTTTTGAGGAAAAAAAAATTGCCCCCCCCAAAAAAAAATTTGTTTAACCCCCTTCCAAAAAAATTAATTTTGAAGAAATTTTCTTTTTGTAAATTGTTGTACAAATTAAGAGACATCCATACACTTAAACACAAGTTATTGTCTGAAAACTAAAAAAATTCGTTAGGGTTCCGCGGAACCCAGTGTCTCGCCTACTTTTGCTGTTAATTGCAGGCTCAACAAAAAAGAGGAAAAAAATTAATAAAAATATTCCTCTTTATACTATCTTTTGATTGTAAGTAGCTTCTGTCCAAGTTTGGTAAAAATCCAGGATAGTTTATGAATCTAATAAATGTTTTAAAAACTTTAACTGCAGACTGTATGTAATGTTAACTGGAAGAAAAACTAAGTCCATTTATAAGTAAAATACGGAAAAAATGGAATAAAATTTTAACAAAATTTCCTTCTAGATACTAGCTTTATATCATAAACAAGCTTCTGTCCAAGTTTGGTACAAATCCAGGATAGCTTAAGAAAGTTGTTAAAATTTTAAAAACTTTAACCACAGAGTGAATGTAATGTTAACTGGCAGAAAAACTAAGTCCATTTATAAGTAAAACACGGAAAAAATGGAATTTTTTTTTTACAAAATTTTCTTCTGGATACTATCTTATGATCATAAACAAGCTTCTTTCCTAGTTTGGTAGAAATCCAGGATAGTTTAAGAAAGTTATTAAAATTTCAAAAACTTTAACCACAGAGTGAATGTAATGTTAACTGGCAGAAAAACTAAGTCCATTTATAAGTAAAATATGGAAAAAATGGAATTTTTTTTTTACAAAATTTACTTTTGAATATTATCTTATGATCATAAACAAGCTTCTGTCCAAGTTTGGTAGAAATCCAGGATAGTTTAAGAAAGTTATTAAAATTTCAAAAACTCTAACCACAGAGTGAATATTTGTGGACGCCGCCGCCGACGACAACGACGACGACGACGATGACGGAATGTAGGATCGCTATGTCTCGCTTTTTCGACAGAAGTCGAAGGCTCAACAAAAATGCTTGTTTTAGACCCTTTTTGGCCCCTAATTCCTGAACGGTTTGGGCATTTACCCCCAAAATGAATCCCAACCTTCTACTTGTGGTATTGAACCTTGTGGTACAATTTCAGAGCAATTGAAAATATTTATACACAAGTTATTGTCCTGAAACTAGAAAAATGCTTGTTTTGGCCCCTAATTCCTAAAGAGTTCGGACCATCACCCCCAAAAACAATCCCAACCTTCCTTTTGTGGTATTGAACCTTTTGGTTAAATTTCATTTCATAGAAATCCATACCTTTAAACTAAAGCTATTGTCCGGAAACCAAATGTCTTCAGACGACGCATTTTGCGGTTGTATAAAAACTGCAGAATTTTCTTAAAATTACCAATTAAGGGGCAGCAACCCAACAACAACAGAGCAGATAGATCTTGACCTGATGAACAATTTTACCCCATGTCAGATTTGCTCTTAATGCTTTGGTTTCAGAGATATAAGCCAAAATCTACATTTTACCCCTATGTTCTATTTTTAGCCATGGTGGCCATCTTGGTTGGCGGGCCGGGTCATCGGACACATTTTCTAAACTAGATACCCTTATGATGATGGTGGCCAAGTTTGGTTAAATTTGGCCCATTAGCAGTCAGGGATATAACTCTATAGGGTTATTACAGAAAATAACTTGCATGTGTTATTACAGATACTTTTATGAGTTGTCTACTCTTTAATCCTTAAATTTACTAAATCTGTAATAACATATGTTTGTTATTTGTAAAATAAATCATAAATATTTTTATTTTTAGTGGGCTCTAGGGAACTCTTGAAACTTTGCACAGAAACTAAATGCATAGCCTTGATAACTAACTATAAATTTAGATTAATACATTTTTCATTAACCATGGTAAATCAATGAGACAAGGCTTTTAAGTGATTAACTTAGCTGTAATAACAAGGCTTAGTTGTTAAAGGCATGTAACTTATTAAATGAGACACTTGGGAATTACTGGGAAGCTTGCGCAGAACCTCATTACATGCTCTGATCATTATTTCTTACAATAAATTAAAATACATCGTAATTGAGCATGATCTATGTCTGAGCAAATGCTTTGAAGTGATGTAGAGAAGCTATAATAATGCCCTTTAGTTATTACAGGCATATTTTTTCTGTAATAACATAGGTGTGATATGCATGATTGGCAAACTATGAACTGTTATATCTTTCTATAGTTAAGTATATAGCAATATCAATAGAACTTGTATACCTTTTAACAAAACTAATGATGTATATTGTCCCTTTGAAACATGTAACATACATATGTTATCACAGTTCTTTAATATTTTTGTCCACAATAACAAGCATATGTTATTTTTCTCTAATAACCCTATAGAGTTATATCCTTGACTAATTAGTTTCAGAGAAGATTTTTGTAAAAGTTAAGACGATGACGGACTCCAAGTGATGAGAAAAGCTCACTTGGACCAGTTGAGCTAAAAATAGATTAAAATCATAACAGATACCCTAGTAATGATTGAGGCCAAATTTGGTTTCAATATTGGCCCGTAATTTAATCAAAAGCAGAAGACATTTGTAAAGTTTACAGAAATTACTAATAAATTCATTGAAATTGTAGAAAATGACTTTATTAGGACAATAACTGCAACAAGATGTCAATTGACAATTTTGCTTATGTTGACTTATGTGTAGATCTTGTTTTCTTGATATTTTGCAGTTTATACAGTATATCTCATTCTATAAAGATACATGTATAAAGGTAGTTTCCTTAAAATGAGAAATAATTGCAAAATTTGTTCCACCCAGGGCCTGCATTATGCTGGAAATCTTTTCTTTTTTGGGACACCCTTCAATAAAAAAATTGGGCAGGGGTCTGGAGGGCATTCATCCAATATAAGTATGCTGAAAGCTAAGTGGCTAAGTTTAATTCCATTCAGTGCTCCCCTAGAAGAAGCATTTGTATTTATTTCCTATAGGGTCTTATGTTAAACTAAGTCCCCTGCTGGCTGCCATCTTGGATGATGGTTCGGCTACAAAGTAACAACACTTGGTCAGCACCTCGTTAGGAACATTCATGCCATATAAAAAAGAAGATATGGTGTGATTGCCAATGAGACAACTCTTCACAATAGACCAAATGACACAGAAATTAACAACTATAGGTCACCGTACGGCCTTCAACAATGAGCAAAGCCCATACCGCATAGTCAGCTATAAAAGGCCCCGAAATGACAAATGTAAAACCATTCAAACGAGAAAACTAACGGCCTAATTTATGTACAAAAAAATGAACAAAAAACAAATATGTAACACAGCAACAAAAACAACCACTGAATTACAGGCTCCTGACTTAGGACAGGCACAAACATACAAAATGTGGCGGGGTTAAACATGTAAGCGGTATCCCAACCATCCCCCTAACCTGGGACAGTGTTTGGTTTTATTCTATTCAGTGGTTCTCTAGAAGAAAACATTTGTATGTATATCCCATAAGGTCCTATGTTAAACTTACTCCCCCTGCTGGCAGCCATCTTGGATGACAAATCAGCTACAAAGTAGTGTTCATCAATTGGTCAGCACCTCAAAAGAAACATTCATACCATGTTTGGTTTCAATACATGAAGCGGTTTTCTAGAAGAAGACATTTGTATATATTTCCCATAGGGTCCTTTGTTAAACTAAGTCCCACGTTGGCAGCCGTCTTGGTTGATGGATTTGCTTCAAAGTAACAACACTTGGTCAGCACCTCAAAATGAATATTCAAGCCATGTTTGGTTTCATTCCATTCAGTGGTTCTTCAAAAGAAGACTGTTGTATATATTTCACATAGGGTCCTTTGTTAAACTAAGTTCCACACTGGCAGCCATCTTGGATGATTGATTGGCTACAAAGTTACAACACTTGGTCAGCACCTCATAAGGAACATTCATACCATGTTTTATTTCATTCCATTTATTGGTTCTCTAAAAGAAGACATTTGTATGTATTTCCCATAGGGTCCTATGTTAAACTAAGTCCCTCTCTGGCGGCCATCTTGATGATGGATCGGCTTCAAAGTAACAACTCTTGGTCAGCACCTCATAAGGAATATTCATGCAATGTTTGGTTTCATTCCATTCAGTGGTTCTCTAGAAGAAGTTCAAAATGTAAAAAGCTAATGACGACAGACGGACGCCAAGTGATGAGAAAAACTCACTTGGCCTTTTAAGCCAGGTGAGCTAAAAAATTATGGTTTTATTTTCAAACTCTAAAAATAAAAATTATAGTAACATGAAAAACAATAGGCTGTCAGTGACAGCAAACCGGATTTTCCTGCAGAGGTCAAACTCTGAACAGTTGAGCAAGTATGGACACAACATTTAAGCTTAAAACAGCTATGAATTTGGATTGTGATTGAATATTTGACACAGCATAGGTTTGTGACACATAAAGAATGTGGTCAAAGAACTGAAAAATTTGAAATTTGACATTTCCCTATTTATGGTCCAATATCCAATATTTAAGTACATTGTTAGAATCAGCATATCAAAGAACCCCAAGAATTCAATTTTTGATGAAATCAAACAAAAGGTTAATTTAGGATCCTTTGGACCTCAATGTGGACCAATTTGATAAAGAAGCCTAAAATACCAACTCTAAATACATGGTTAGATTCAGCATTTCAAAGAACCCTATATATATACAATTTATGTTGAAATCAAACACAGTTTAATTTTGGACCCTGATTTGGACCAACCTGAAAACTGGGCACAAAATCAAAAATAAATCTGTCACGCCAATTATAATTAGCAAAATAAATTGTGACCCCCAATTTTTTTCTTTGGAAAATTGACAATTTCTTAAATCTTGAGGAAAAAAGAAATTGCCCCCCTAAAAAAATTTTTTTTCTTTACCCCCCCCCCCCCCTCCGAAAAAATAATATTTAAGAGAATCTTCTTTTGAGGGAAAAAAATGGCCCCCCCCCCCTTCAAAAAAAAAAAAATTTTGAAGAAATTTTCTTTTTGTAAAATGTGGTACAAATTAAGAGACATCCATACACTTAAACACAAGTTAGTCTGAAAACTAGAAAAATGCTTGTTTTTTACCCTTTTTGGCCCCTAATTCCTGAACGGTTTGGACAATTACCCCCAAAATGAATCCCAACCTTCTACTTGTAATATTGAACCTTGTGGTACAATTTCAGAGCAATCAAAATTCTTATACTCAAGTTATTGTCCTGAAACTAGAAAAATGCTTGTTTTGGCCCCTAATTCCTAAACGGTTGGGACCATCAACCCCAAAAACAATCGCAACCTTCCTTTTGTGGTATTGAACCTTTTGGTTAAATTTCATAGAGATCCATTCACTTAAACTAAAGTTAGAGTGCGAAAACCAATGTGTCTTCGGACGACGACGACGCCAACGTCATACCAATATACGACCACAAAAATTTTTTTGCGGTCGTATAAAAATGCTTGTTTTTTACCCTTTTTTGGCCCCTAATTCCTAAAATTTTGAGGCAATTACCCCCAAAATCAATCCCAGCATTCCCTTTGTGATATGGAACCTTGTGGTACAATGTCAGAGAGATCCATACACTAACACACAAGTTATTGTCTGGAAGTTACAAAAATGCTTATTTTTGGCCCCTTTTTCCTTAACTGTGGGTACCATAACCCCCAAAATCAATCCCAACCTTCCTTTTGTGGTTTTGAACCTTATGGTAAAATTTCATAGAGATCCATTCACGTAAACTAAAGTTATTGTGCGAAAACCAATGTGTCTTTGGACGACGATGCCAACGTCATACCAATATACGACCGCAAAAATTTTATTTTGGGGTCGTATAAAAATAGTTATAAAGAAACTCTTGACTAAAATCAATTGAACAGATACAATCATTGATAGACTTATAATTTACACCATTTCTGTTCAAATGGGAAATAGGTAAAAAACTAGAGGCTCTAAAGAGCCTGTGTCGCTCACCTTGGTCTATGTGCATATCAAACAAAGGACACCCTCCAACATAGTAGACAACATAGACTTTATGACAAAAATCTCTATTTTGTTGATCTTGTATTACTGATCTTTTAGTTTGTTTATCTGTAGTTTCTCTCTATCTTCTTTAGTTTTTGCACAAAACAAAACAGCAAAATTTTCTTAAAATTACCAATTCAGGGGCAACAACCCAAAAACAGGTTGTCTGATTTCTCTGAAAATTTCAGGGCAGATAGATCTTAACCTGATGAACAATTTTACCCATGTCAGGTTTGCTCTAAATGCTTTGGTTTTAGAGATATAAGCCAAAATCTACATTTGACCCCTATGTTCTATTTTTAGCCATAGCGGCCATTTTGGTTGGTGGGCTGGGTCATCGGACACATTTTTTTAAACTAGATACCCCAATGATGATTGTGGCCAAGTTTGGTTAAATTTGGTCCAGTAGTTTCAGAGGAGAAGATTTTTGTAAAAGTTAACGACGACGACGGGCACCAAGTGATGAGAAAAGCTCACTTGGCCTTTTAGGCCAGGTGAGCTAATAAAAACAAGAGACCAAATGACATAGAAATTACTTATTAATTTCACCATTTCTGTTCAAAGGGAAATAACACAAAATCATCTAATAAGAATTACTTTTGCTACTGAAAGGTCTTCAATTCAACAACGAGAACAGTTTAAATCATGAAAATTGAAATTGACCTTCAATTAATCACAGGAAACAATATATCTTAATTTGAAAAGATTTCGTCAAAGTGTTTTCATATTAATGAATGGACACTGTTTGGCAGCCGCCTGCCCGCCGTACATTCCCAAATCAATATCCGATTTTTCTTTCATATATCCAGTTAAAAAAGTATATTCATAATTTCCACAAATAGTTAAAGGGAAGAGTAAACTTGTGTTTTCTAAGTGCACGTACAGGAAAAGATGTAAAATCTGTAGTATAGTTATAGATAATGCACATTTTAAGGTTTTTTTTGTCGTATAACACACTGAGGGGTGTCAGAATTGGTCAAATGAAAGACTGACCGTATGGAGGTCTTTCTTTGGCCATCCTGACACCCGAGGTGTGTTATACAACAAGAAAACCTTAAAATATGCATTATCTCACTTATATACCGTCAAAAAATTATATTTTCTGCAAAGATTTGCAGGATTTTCATCCTATTTTACCAATAATACTAAAGTGGTATATTCTTTTCTTGCACATTCAGGTATAAATAAGCCCTACAGATCATTTATAACATGAAATAAAATTCACATATTAATCTAGATATAAAAACTTTAGACATCATTATCAAGTTACAATAAAATACTGTAACTGCATGAAGCAAGACACAAATGAATTGTGATGAAGTCTGAAAAATACAAGTCAATTTGTAAGTAATTTATTGTATCAAATTAGTTCTTGAAAGGGGGATGCTATGGGTTTTTGGGGTTCTTTTTCATGACATTTTTATCTCGGAAAAGCATCTCCTTTTTTCAAAAATTCTAAAGAACTATTCAGAATAATTGTTTTCTTGAATTTTGCAGGCTCGTCCTGAACATGCATGAAATATTTGTCACTGGACGTTAAGCAACCAACAATCAATCAATCTTTTGTTGAAAATAAAAGTATATATAAATGTAAAAGTGAAGAACTTGCACAAAGAGAGCACTAAATCGTGATGTACATGCATGTTACACAAAAACGAAAATCCCCATAGGTCAAAATATGATTTTGAATACAGTGCGAATCAATCAACTTTAAAAATCCTACACTCAAATGTGTTATATTTGGCTTGTTTTAAAAGTTTTATAAAAATTCTTGCTTTATTAATTGCATCTCACATAATGTACCTTTATTGATAAATCAACAAAACTTCACATTATTTGTTTTGAAAGTAAAAATATGGGTCGATTAATGTGTATTTCAGTCTAATAATCAGAGGAAAGGATTGTTTCTGTCTTCATCTTAGTAAAACACCAATTGGCAACAGCACACGATAACTTTGAAATGCATTGAATGTTTAAGTAAATTATAGTTTGCATCTTAATCAGAGAAAATAATGACCTTACACAGGTCATTATTTTATGCCTTGAAGCAAATTTCATTGAAACTTGGTATCGCCACGGGTTGATTCTTAAAAAGAAAGACCTATCGTTCTGAAAGAAAATAACTCCATATAGGTATATAAACGTCTGTTAACTACTGAATAAACAGATACAGTGTAAATGCGTGTTTACTCGAGAAGACATTAGAAATTTCCATTTTGATCGTGTTAGCATAATTGTAGTAAACGCAAAAAAAATGCATTGTACTTGAACAAAATGCTTACTTGATCTATACCTTGTCATGGTGTAAATTTAAAAAAAAAAATCAAATCATTATCCTCAAGCATGACAAAAAATAGTGAGGAAAACTGATTATGTGAGGGAATTTTCTAAGTCCAAGGACCATAACTCTGCACAAAATCATCGGACCAGAACAAAATTCGTACTTGATCTGTAACTTGTCATGATAAAACTATATACCACTTATCAAATCAATATCTTCAAGCATGACGAAAAATAGTGAGGAAAACTGATTATGTGAGGGAATTTTCTAAGTCCAAGGACCATAACTCTGCACAAAATCATCGGACTGGAACAAAATTCAAACTTGATCTGTAACTTGTCATGATCAAACTATATACCAATTATCAAATCAATATTTTATAGCATGACGAATAAAAGTGCGGAAAATTGATTATTTGAGTGAATTTTCTAAGTCCAAGGACCATAACTCTGCACAAAATCATCAGACCCGAACAAAATTCAAACTTGATCTGTAACTTGTCGTGATAAAACAATACACCAAATATCAAATCAATATGTTCAAGCACGGAGAAAAAAAGTGTGGAAAACTGATTTGCCGGACTGATGGATGGACAGACAGACGGAAGGAATGCAAACCTAAAGTCCCCTTCGACTTCGTCTGTATTGGAATAATTAATGCCAAGACAGATTTTACTTTTGTTGTATATTTATAAATAATATTAGAACTAGTTTGGTTTCAATATGACATTTAATTTTGTTTAAGTCTCAGTATATGGAGTGTTTAAATATACATGGAAATCAGCAAGCTTTTAAGGAAATGTACCACGAAATGTCTGATTACCTGAAGAAATATGTCCAATGAAATGTCCAAATACTATATGTGCAGATGATGCTATGGAAAATGCAGAAAACATCAGAAAGATCTTAGATGGGATTTAAAAGTAAAACATCACATGGATTTTAACATAGCTATTTAGAAAATATATACATTTGCAAAAGGAACTATTATGCCATAAACTTACCACTATATTGCTGGTTTATATAACCTGAAAAAGCAAGCATACATAAATTTTAATTTAAACATATCTTAGTTCAAGTCAATTCTGTATTTTAACATAAATGTTTTGTTCGTTTGTTTAAACTTACAGTTTTAATGAATATTCCCAAGTTATGCTAGTATCTGTTAATGAAGTTAAATATTTTGGACAGAAATATCGTTTTGTTCAATTATAATTCTATTTTCTGATCAATGTGTTTCTGACCTAAGATAAATATTTTGAACAGAAATATCGTTCTGTTAATTTTCTTTTTGCTTTCCGACATTTGCTAAGGCTATGGTGGAAATACAAAATATCACATGGTTAACGTTCAGAATTATTCAGTTTATTCTTGAACATAATATATTGTCATGAACAGTATACTTTTCCCAGGTTTATTGACCCAATGCACAATAGCATGTTGTATTTTACACTACCCACACAACGCGTACAGGGACCGTCTCAAAACATGAATTATATAATTGTGTTATCTTAATACTTGATACTTATTACTTAATAAACATTTACACCAAAAGTAATATGTTCTGTTAAATAGCAAATAGATTGGAATATGTAAAAGATTCTAGTCTTTACTACTTTGATCGTTGAAATATACAATGTCAGGTGGTAGCCTATTTATGGAGGGCCTATATATGAAAGACATAGATCACTACCTGTATAAATGATTGAAAATTTCAAGACGTTCAGAGAATCTTGATTCCGAGGATATCTGAATGGCCCATAGAAGCTACCAAAACACACCAATATTTAAGGGTTCACGCAAAAACATATACAAATACTTACAATTGAAAATGGTTGACCACAGGATAAACAGAAAAAAAGCTATCATGAACATAAAACTCACTAATTTGGCAACTTTCCTTCCATTATTATCTAAAATAAATTAAAATTTATTGGTTTTATCAGCTCTTCAAACTTTTGTATTAGGTTTTTGATTTTCAATTATTTTGGCCTCCATCATCACTGAAGACACAATAAAATGCTCCGCTGGGGCGCAGCTTGATACGACCGCAGAGGTCGAACCCTGAACAGTTGGGGCAAGTATGGACACAACATTAAAGCTTGATACAGCACTGAATTTGGATTGTAATTAAATATTTGACACAGCATAGGTTTCTGACAGAGAATGAATGTGGTCTAAGAACTTAAAATTTTTTAATTTATCTATTCAAACCATATCATTATTATTTGCTTTTATATATAAATCAGAAATAACCAATTTAAAATGGAAAATTTTAAAGAAAAAAAAGGAAAAAAAAAAAAACCCCAAATTTTTTGAACCCCCTTATGATTCATCACCCCAAACTCAATCCCAGCCTTCCCTTTGTGGTATGGTACCTTGTAGTACACATACATGTGATGGACTGTGAAACTCAGATCAGGAGTTTGGGAAATTTTGGTCAGGAGATTAGGACTCAGATCAGGAGGTTTTTAATCGACATAAATTCTGTCGTAAATGTAACCGTGTGCTGTAGAAATTGTCTGTTAAAGTGTGTTTTCTTCAACTTTCCATCCGAATGTATTATGTTTATAGTACCCTTGTACTTATAAATTTTCTCTATCTTTTTAAACTTTGAACTTGTTCAATCTAACATTCTTCTTTATTTGTATGTTCTTTAAATTTTTAGGTCATATCTTTTTTACAGTTATTCATTGCAATCAGAACATTTGCTTATCTATCTGCAAGTAGACCTTTTTTTTATATCTATATGCAAGTAGATTTTTTTTTTTATCTTTATTATGCAAGTAGATTTTTAATGCATGATAAGTAACACCTTCAAACTATGATCATGGGTCATAGTCATTATATAAATTTCAATTTAAACCTTGAAAGGAAGTATAGACCCCTCAAATAATTTTCAAATTATTATTTTTTTATTTGTCCTAAGACATTTAAAATCATTTAATTACCATCCTTTTATGATTATTTGTTCAATTTATATTTTATTTATATTCTTTTAAAAATTTACATTATTTAAAGGAAAATAACTTAAAACTGGATAAATCAAGGGAAGTAACCCAACATTCATTTTAAATACACAAAGTTTTATTACACAACGGCAGTTAGCCTGAGGTAAAAATCGTTGATTACCAGTATGTTTGACACCCAAGGTGACAAGTGAAGCCATATAATTATGCATGTTAATTGATTTACAGGTAAAATATAACTTCAGGTAATGTCAGTTACACCAGATATGTTGGACTGAAATTTTTCATTCATGAAATATTTCATACACGGGATTTTTTTGTCTTCAACGGGAGGTCGGGAGGAGACCCCTGAAAACAGGATTATTGTACTCCCGTTGGGAGGTTCATATGTATGAGTACAATTTCAGAGAGATCCATACACTTGAACACAAGTTATTGTCTGGAAACTAGAAAAATGCTTGTTTTTTGGCCCCTTTATGGCCCCAAATTCCTAAACATTTAGGGCAATTACCCCAAAACTCAAACCCAGCTTTCCCTTTGTGATATGGAACCTTGCAGTACAATTTCATAAAGATCCATACACTTACACACAAGTTATTGTCCTGAAACTAGAAAAATGCTTGTTTTTTTTGCCCCTTTATGGCCCCTAATTCCTCAAATTTCCAGGGAATAACCCCCAAAATCAATCCCAGCCTTCCCTTTGTGGTATGGTACCTTGCAGTACAATTTCAGAGAGATCCATACACTTGAACACAAGTTATTGTCTGGAAACTTAAGAAAAATGCTTATTTTTGGCCCCTTTTTCCTAAACGTTGTGGGCAATTACCCCCAAAATCAATTCCAGCTTTCCCTTTGTGATATGGAACCTTGTAGTACAATTTCATAAAGACCCATACACTTACACACAAGTTATTGTCATGAAACTAGAAAAATGCTTGTTTGTGCCCCTTTTTGGCCCCTAATTCCTAAAATTTGGAGGCAATTACCCCCAAAATCAATCCCAGCATTCCCTTTGTGATATGGAACCTTGTGGTACAATGTCAGAGAGATCCATACACTTACACACAAGTTATTGTCATGAAACTAGAAAAATGCGTTTTTTGCCCCTTTTTGGCCCCTAATTCCTAAAATTTGGAGGCAATTACCCCCAAAATCAATTCCAGCATTCCCTTTGTGATATGGAACCTTGTGGTACAATGTCAGAGAGATCCATACACTAACACACAAGTTATGTCTGGAAGTTACAAAAATGCTTATTTTTGGCCCCTTTTTGGCCCCTAATTCCTTAACTGTTGGTACCATAACCCCCAAAATCAATCCCCACCTTCCTTTTGTGGTATTGAACCCTATGGTATTCATAGAGATCCATTCACTTAAACTAAAGTTAGAGTACGAAAACCAATGTGTCTTCGGACGACGACAACGACGCCAACGTCATACCAATATACGACCACAAAATTTTTTTGCGGTCGTATAATAATTGTCAAAATTAGCATCTGGTGAAAAAAAAATTGGTACTGTTAATTGTATGGCAGGCATAAAGTTAATTTGTAAGTCTCTCTAGCATATATATATACATTATATATTGAAACAGATACAAGTATTTTGCTGTAGGGAAATGTTCCTGCACTGTATAATACTGATTTTCCATATTGTAAAATATTTGCAAATAACAAAGGGACATATCAAAACATGAGGATTTTTGAGACGAAACTTAAGGGATAGTTGTTTCAATTTAATCTGCTTGCTTGTTTTACTCTTTCAAACAAACCAATCTGAAGAATCTGAGTTGTTCTTACTGTAAAGCACAACACAGATGACATGAGAGTCTTAGAAAGTAGAAATAAATGTCCATTCAATGGTAACCGTCTTCATATGTTTGACAGAACAGCAATCTTATATAGTTGACCTTTTGCTTATAGTATCTGAGATATGGACTTGGCCAAGAAAACTTAACTTTAATCACTGATCCATGAAATGAGGTTGATGTCAGGTGACCCCTGTCTCATGGACATGTAAACCTTACAAGGATCCTATATACCAAATATAGTTAGCTTTCACTGTTATTTTTTTTCAAGCAGTCATTAAACCATTAAAATGAAGTTGAGGACAATGGACATTTAAGACTCTCCAACATTATGGACTAGACTAGAATTCACAACAAAAATATTTTTTTGTTGATCTTGTATTGTTGATACTTTTTTTTGGTTTCCAATTTCTCTCTATCTGCTTTAGTTTTTGCCCCAAAACATAGAAAAGGGTAAAAAATTGCCAAAACTTCAACTTTCCATCCGAATGTATTATGTTTATAGTACCCTTGTACTTATAAATTTTCTCTATCTTTTTAAACTTTGAACTTGTTCAATCTAACATTCTTCTTTATTTGTATGTTCTTTAAATTTTTTAGGTCATATCTTTTTTACCATTATTCATTGCAATCAGAACATTTGCTTATCTATCTGCAAGTAGATCTTTTTTTTATATCTATATGCAAGTAGATTTTTTTTTTTTATCTTTATTATGCAAGTAGATTTTTAATGCATGATAAGTAACACCTTCAAACTATGTTCATGGGTCATAGTCATTATATAAATTTCAATTTAAACCTTGAAAGGAAGTATAGACCCCTCAAATAATTTTCAAATTATTATTTTTTTATTTGTCCTAAGACATTTAAAATCATTTAATTACCATCCTTTTATGATTATTTGTTCAATTTATATTTTATTTATATTCTTTTAAAAATTTACATTATTTAAAGGAAAATAACTTAAAACTGGATAAATCAAGGGAAGTAACCCAACATTCATTTTAAATACACAAAGTTTTATTACACAACGGCAGTTAGCCTGAGGTAAAAATCGTTGATTACCAGTATGTTTGACACCCAAGGTGACAAGTGAAGCCATATAATTATGCATGTTAATTGATTTACAGGTAAAATATAACTTCAGGTAATGTCAGTTACACCAGATATGTTGGACTGAAATTTTTCATTCATGAAATATTTCATACACGGGATTTTTTTGTCTTCAACGGGAGGTCGGGAGGAGACCCCTGAAAACAGGATTATTGTACACCGGTTGGGAGGTTCATATGTATGAGTACAATTTCAGAGAGATCCATACACTTGAACACAAGTTATTGTCTGGAAACTAGAAAAATGCTTGTTTTTTGGCCCCTTTATGGCCCCAAATTCCTAAACATTTAGGACAATTACCCCAAAACTCAAACCCAGCTTTCCCTTTGTGATATGGAACCTTGCAGTACAATTTCATAAAGATCCATACACTTACACACAAGTTATTGTCCTGAAACTAGAAAAATGCTTGTTTTTTTTGCCCCTTTATGGCCCCTAATTCCTCAAATTTCTAGGGAATTACCCCCAAAATCAATCCCAGCCTTCCCTTTGTGGTATGGTACCTTGCAGTACAATTTCAGAGAGATCCATACACTTGAACACAAGTTATTGTCTGGAAACTTAAGAAAAATGCTTATTTTTGGCCCCTTTTTGGCCCCTTATTCCTAAACGTTGTGGGCAATTACCCCCAAAATCAATTCCAGCTTTCCCTTTGTGATATGGAACCTTGTAGTACAATTTCATAAAGACCCATACACTTACACACAAGTTATTGTCATGAAACTAGAAAAATGCTTGTTTGTGCCCCTTTTTGGCCCCTAATTCCTAAAATTTGGAGGCAATTACCCCCAAAATCAATCCCAGCATTCCCTTTGTGATATGGAACCTTGTGGTACAATGTCAGAGAGATCCATACACTTACACACAAGTTATTGTCATGAAACTAGAAAAATGCTTGTTTTTTGCCCCTTTTTGGCCCCTAATTCCTAAAATTTGGAGGCAATTACCCCCAAAATCAATCCCAGCATTCCCTTTGTGATATGGAACCTTGTGGTACAATGTCAGAGAGATCCATACACTAACACACAAGTTATGTCTGGAAGTAACAAAAATGCTTATTTTTGGCCCCTTTTTGGCCCCTAATTCCTTAACTGTTGGTACCATAACCCCCAAAATCAATCCCCACCTTCCTTTTGTGGTCTTGAACCCTATGGTAAAATTTCATAGAGATCCATTCACTTAATCTAAAGTTAGAGTGCGAAAACCAATGTGTCTTCGGACGACGACGACGACGCCAACGTCATACCAATATACGACCACAAAATTTTTTTGCGGTCGTATAATAATTGTCAAAATTAGCATCTGGTGAAAAAAAAATTGGTACTGTTAATTGTATGGCAGGCATAAAGTTAATTTGTAAGTCTCTCTAGCATATATATATACATTATATATTGAAACAGATACAAGTATTTTGCTGTAGGGAAATGTTCCTGCACTGTATAATACTGATTTTCCATATTGTAAAATATTTGCAAATAACAAAGGGACATATCAAAACATGAGGATTTTTGAGACGAAACTTAAGGGATAGTTGTTTCAATTTAATCTGCTTGCTTGTTTTACTCTTTCAAACAAACCAATCTGAAGAATCTGAGTTGTTCTTACTGTAAAGCACAACACAGATGACATGAGAGTCTTAGAAAGTAGAAATAAATGTCCATTCAATGCACTACAAACCAGTAAAAGTCTGAAATGGCCTATATCTGTACTCGACTGTACTGATTTTTACTCGACCAGTCTGAATTGGTCTGAATTTTACTCGACAATACTCGACCCTAGTCTTAACCATACTCGACCGTACTGATTTGTACTTGACCCTTATCTTTGCCATTGAAAATAGTCTGAACTATTACTCGACCAGTCTGAAACAGTCTTAACCCATTCTCTACCAATTTTTTCAGTCTTAACCATACTCGACCAAAGGTCTGAACAATACTCGACCAGTCTGAACCATACTTGACCAAAAAACCTATACTTTTTTTTAATTTTAGCTGTTAAAATTAATTTCTTTTTTTCTGACATGACAACAGCCACAATAAAATAAAGATATATATAAAAACATATTTTTACATCCTTACATGATTCTCTGATTTATCAAATAGAGATAGTTAAATTAAATTATTTTATTTAATAATTTAATTATATTAATTTTAAATTTTTAGAGTGTTGCTAAAAAAAAGATTTTCTTTTAACTAAAAACCACACCTTTACTGAGGGTAATAAAACCTTATTAAGGTGCTTCTTGTTTGGCATGTGTTTTTTTTTTTTTTTTTAAACTTAATTTTCCTAAGTTCCTAAAGAAAAACTATATAGGTTTCATGGTTACATACAATAGTTATATAATTATCTTTTTAATGAGGTAACAACAGCCAAAAAATCACTGAAATTGTTTAACCTTATATTAGAAATATATTTGTTCTTATTATAATTTGGGATATATTATATATAATACATATCAAAAAAGGATAAAAAAAATTAAAGAAATAGATAAAATTTTTCTTCTGATTAGTGGTAAAGTATAAAGTAATACCTCCTGCTTGGGGCAAACTCATTAAAAAGATCACACCTGGCCAGAGAGTATTAATTTCTAATTAGCATTCATTAAAAATTGCAACATCCTGTAAAACTTAAATCGCAAGGCCTTTTGAATTCACTAGATAAGTAATACACGAGTTTAAGAAAAAAAGGGCTTTCTTTTTACCTGTAAAACACACATGTACTGAGGTAATTAAACCTTATTAAAGTGCTTCTTGTATGCCATGTCTTTAATTTTGACAAAAGGTATTTAAATTTAATTGAAATAAAGTTTTTCTGCAACTTTGGAACACATTTCCTTTTTTAAATGGTTATCAAGGAATGCTATGGAAGTTCTATCATGATTACATTAAATTCTTGGTTTTACAAAACAAAGGTGTGATTTTTAAAATTTATTAAGTTGCTTTATATACTATTTTAAATATATTTTAATAAAAAAGATGTTCACTGCATTATTAACTAAACTCAACTGACACCATAAATCTATACAAGGCTTAAGTAAGTGGTGAAAATTGTCCAGTTACCATAAAATATATCTGAAACATTCAAAAAAATTTGAATAACATTGAAAATATTAGCCACAATTCAGTTTTGAGATTATTTGATCAGCTTGTTTTATTTTTATTTTAAAGGTGATATATATATGTAAGTGTTGATAAATATGGTGTTGAATTTATATTATGTTTATTGTGAAATTTTGGTTTCAATGCCATATTGAATACATTTTAAATTTCAAATTGTTGTTCAAATTTCTAACCAGGGGAAATAGCTGTTAAAAACAGTTCCTAAATTGATGAAATACAATAGATAGATACAAAAATTAGGTCTAGGTTGGTTAAGACTTAGTCGAGTATGGTTCAGACTAGGTCGAGTATGGTTCAGACTAGGTCGAGCATGGTTCAGACTAGGTCGAGCATGGTTCAGACGAAAATAAAACGGTTAAGTACTGGTCGAGTACAAGTTCAGACTGTTAAGTATGGTTCAGACTACAGTCGAGTATTATCAAGTAAATTTCAGACCAATTCAGACTGGTCGAGTAAAAATCAGTACAGTCGAGTACAAATATAGGCCATTTCAGACTTTTACTGGTTTGTAGTGATGGTAACCGTCTTCATATGTTTGACAGAACAGCAATCTTATATAGTTGACCTTTTGCTTATAGTATCTGAGATATGGACTTGGCCAAGAAAACTTAACTTTAATCACTGATCCATGAAATGAGGTTGATGTCAGGTGACCCCTGTCTCATGGACATGTAAACCTTACAAGGATCCTATATACCAAATATAGTTAGCTTTCACTGTTATTTTTTTTCAAGCAGTCATTAAACCATTAAAATGAAGTTGAGGACAATGGACATTTAAGACTCTCCAACATTATGGACTAGACTAGAATTCACAACAAAAATATTTTTTTGTTGATCTTGTATTGTTGATACTTTTTTTTGGTTTCCAATTTCTCTCTATCTGCTTTATTTTTTGCCCCAAAACATAGAAAAGGGTAAAAAATTGCCAAAACTTCAACTTTCCATCCGAATGTATTATATTTATAGTACCCTTGTACTTATAAATTTTCTCTATCTTTTTAAACTTTGAACTTGTTCAATCTAACATTCTTCTTTATTTGTATGTTCTTTAAATTTTTTAGGTCATATCTTTTTTACCATTATTCATTGCAATCAGAACATTTGCTTATCTATCTGCAAGTAGATCTTTTTTTTATATCTATATGCAAGTAGATTTTTTTTTTTTTATCTTTATTATGCAAGTAGATTTTTAATGCATGATAAGTAACACCTTCAAACTATGTTCATGGGTCATAGTCATTATATAAATTTCAATTTAAACCTTGAAAGGAAGTATAGACCCCTCAAATAATTTTCAAATTATTATTTTTTTATTTGTCCTAAGACATTTAAAATCATTTAATTACCATCCTTTTATGATTATTTGTTCAATTTATATTTTATTTATATTCTTTTAAAAATTTACATTATTTAAAGGAAAATAACTTAAAACTGGATAAATCAAGGGAAGTAACCCAACATTCATTTTAAATACACAAAGTTTTATTACACAACGGCAGTTAGCCTGAGGTAAAAATCGTTGATTACCAGTATGTTTGACACCCAAGGTGACAAGTGAAGCCATATAATTATGCATGTTAATTGATTTACAGGTAAAATATAACTTCAGGTAATGTCAGTTACACCAGATATGTTGGACTGAAATTTTTCATTCATGAAATATTTCATACACGGGATTTTTTTTGTCTTCAACGGGAGGTCGGGAGGAGACCCCTGAAAACAGGATTATTGTACTCCCGTTGGGAGGTTCATATGTATGAGTACAATTTCAGAGAGATCCATACACTTGAACACAAGTTATTGTCTGGAAACTAGAAAAATGCTTGTTTTTTGGCCCCTTTATGGCCCCAAATTCCTAAACATTTAGGGCAATTACCCCAAAACTCAAACCCAGCTTTCCCTTTGTGATATGAAACCTTGCAGTACAATTTCATAAAGATCCATACACTTACACACAAGTTATTGTCCTTAAACTAGAAAAATGCTTGTTTTTTTTCCCCCTTTATGGCCCCTAATTCCTCAAATTTCTAGGGAATTACCCCCAAAATCAATCCCAGCCTTCCCTTTGTGGTATGGTACCTTGCAGTACAATTTCAGAGAGATCCATACACTTGAACACAAGTTATTGTCTGGAAACTTAAGAAAAATGCTTATTTTTGGCCCCTTATTCCTAAACGTTGTGGGCAATTACCCCCAAAATCAATTCCAGCTTTCCCTTTGTGATATGGAACCTTGTAGTACAATTTCATAAAGACCCATACACTTACACACAAGTTATTGTCATGAAACTAGAAAAATGCTTGTTTGTGCCCCTTTTTGGCCTCTAATTCCTAAAATTTGGAGGCAATTACCCCCAAAATCAATCCCAGCATTCCCTTTGTGATATGGAACCTTGTGGTACAATGTCAGAGAGATCCATACACTTACACACAAGTTATTGTCATGAAACTAGAAAAATGCTTGTTTTTTGCCCCTTTTTGGCCCCTAATTCCTAAAATTTGGAGGCAATTACCCCCAAAATCAATCCCAGCATTCCCTTTGTGATATGGAACCTTGTGGTACAATGTCAGAGAGATCCATACACTTACACACAAGTTATTGTCATGAAACTAGAAAAATGCTTGTTTTTTGCCCCTTTTTGGCCCCTAATTCCTAAAATTTGGAGGCAATTACCCCCAAAATCAATCCCAGCATTCCCTTTGTGAAATGGAACCTTGTGGTACAATGTCAGAGACATCCATACACTAACACACAAGTTATGTCTGGAAGTTACAAAAATGCTTATTTTTGGCCCCTTTTTTGGCCCCTAATTCCTTAACTGTTGGTACCATAACCCCCAAAATCAATCCCCACCTTCCTTCTGTGGTATTGAACCCTATGGTAAAATTTCATAGAGATCCATTCACTTAAACTAAAGTTAGAGTGCGAAAACCAATGTGTCTTCGGACGACGACGACGACGCCAACGTCATACCAATATACGACCACAAAATTTTTTTGCGGTCGTATAATAATTGTCAAAATTAGCATCTGGTGGAAAAAAGTTGGTACTGTTAATTGTATGGCAGGCATAAAGTTAATTTGTAAGTCTCTCTAGCATATATATATACAGGAGCTGGCATGTCAGTTAACTGCTAGTAAGTCTGTTGTTATTTATGTATTATTGTCATTTTGTTTATTTTCTTTGGTTACATCTTCTGACATCAGACTCAGACTTCTCTTGAACTGAATTTTAATGTGCGTATTGTTATGCGTTTACTTTTCTACATTGGCTAGAGGTATAGGGGGAGGGTTGAGATCTCATAAACATGTTTAACCCCGCCGCATTTTTGCGCCTGTCCCAAGTCAGGAGCCTCTAGCCTTTGTTAGTCTTGTATTATTTTTAATTTTAGTTTCTTGTGTACAATTTGGAGTTTAGTATGGTGTTCATTATCACTGAACTAGTATATATATTTGTATAGGGGCCAGCTGAAGGACGCCTCCGGGTGCGGGAATTTCTCGCTGTATTGAAGACCTGTTGGTGGCCTTCTGCTGTTGTCTGTTCTGTGGTCGGGTTGTTGTCTCTTTGACACATTCCCCATTTCCATTCTCAATTTTATTATATATTGAAACAGATACAAGTATTTTGCTGTAGGGAAATGTTCCTGCACTGTATAATACTGTTTTTCCATATTGTAAAATATTTGCAAATAACAAAGGGACATATCAAAACATGAGGATTTTTGAGACGAAACTTAAGGGATAGTTGTTTCAATTTAATCTGCTTGTTTGTTTTACTCTTTCAAACAAACCAATCTGAAGAATCTGAGTTGTTCTTACTGTAAAGCACAACACAGATGACATGAGAGTCTTAGAAAGTAGAAATAAATGTCCATTCAATAGTAACCGTCTTCATATGTTTGACAGCACAGCAATCTTATATAGTTGACCTTTTGCTTATAGTATCTGAGATATGGACTTGGCCAAGAAAACTTAACTTTAATCACTGATCCATGAAATGAGGTTGATGTCAGGTGACCCCTGTCTCATGGACATGTAAACCTTACAAGGATCCTATATACCAAATATAGTTAGCTTTCACTGTTATTTTTTTTCAAGCAGTCATTAAACCATTAAAATGAAGTTGAGGACAATGGACATTTAAGACTCTCCAACATTATGGACTAGACTAGAATTCACAACAAAAATATGTTTTTGTTGATCTTGTATTGTTGATACTTTTTTTTGGTTTCCAATTTCTCTCTATCTGCTTTAGTTTTTGCCCCAAAACATAGAAAAGGGTCAAAAATTGTCATTTAATGGCAAGGGTCAAGAGTCAACTAACAATTTCGGCAAATATTTATTTGTACATGTAGATCTGGTCTTGTTCATAATTTTTGCTATTCAAGGTGTCTACCTTAATAGTTTTCAAGATAATTAGCAAAAACGCAAAAAAATTGCTATAAATTGTCATTAAAAAGCAAGTATTTCAATAAGGAGTCGACTGAAGATTTAGGCTATATTGACTTATTTGTAGATCTAATCTTGCTGATCATTTTTGCTAATTCATCAAATGTTAGGAAATCATTGTGTCTTTTAAATAGTTCACTTGTAAAATATTACTATATTTAGTATTATACAATCAAGTGTTTTATCTTGTGCATGCTAAAATAGAGAGAGTTTCACACAGGATATTGCAGAGTAAATATACATGTTAGACTTGTGAAGAATTTATATTTTCTGTGAAAGTGCATAAAAGCTTTAATTTTTAAATATGAAATGTTGATGGACTTTGCAAAAAAGTTATAAAATAAATGGGGAATGTGTCCATGGGACACAGAGATTGCCCTATTTGGTTGAGGCAAACTTAAGTTAGAGAAAAGAAACGTAAAATTCAGCAATTTTTCCATTTGTAAAGGTGCATAACTCTAGAACGGTAAAAGTGACGCCACCAAAATTCAAACTTGATCTGTGTTTTGTGATAATAAGCATTGTGTATAAGTTTCAGAACATTCCATACACCACATACAGTTATCCTACTGCTTATAGTATTTGAGAAACGGACCTAATCATGTCACGTTAACCTTGATCACTGATCCATGAAATGAGGTTGAGGTCAGGTGAATCCTGCCAAACGGACATGTAGACGTTGCAAGGAACCCATATACCAAATATATTTATCCTATTACTCATAATAAGAGAGAAATTCTCATTACAAAAAAAGACAGACAGAGTGCAATTTTTTTTTCAATCAGTCACTGAACCATGAAAATGAGGTCAAGGACATTGGACATATGACAGACGGAAACTTCGTCACATAAGGTATCTGCATACAAGATATGAAGCATCCAGGTCTTCTACCTTCTGAAATATAAAAGCTTTAAACAAATAGTTTACGCCGACGCCGGTCAAGGTCAAATAAAACCTGCGAGACTGACATGTACATCATAAAATATTTCCATACACCAAATATAGTTGACCTATTGCATATAGTATTAGAAAAAAAGACCAAAACTCAAAAACTTAACTTTGACCACTGAACCATGAAAATGAGGTCAAGGTCAGATGATGTAACACAATGTGTATCAAGGTGTATGAAAAACAATAATTATCAAGATGTATTTAAATATTACGTAACTGAAACAAATGCATTTATCCTGCAGACAGTTAATAACGTTGTGCACTAATATTATAGTACATATACCCTGCAGACAATTAATGACAATGTCCACGGCTTAATCAACATGTATCCTGCAGAGGTTTATTGCATTTCCAACAATTAACCTCATACAAGTATTACTCAATAGCAAGACTACTCTGCAAACTGCCAACAGTTATGGGCCATTGTTTAAAGAGGATTAATGGCCCACTGGACTATATAAGGTCCCGCTTCGGACTAGAAGGACACAATTCGATAACACCAGAATTCGTCAGATCTCGGCCAGTGTCACAGTGAAATTGAACTTTCGAACTATCTTTGGAAACTTTGTAATTACGTAATAAATTATAATTGCTTAGTTTCGTCTTTGACTTCATTACATAAGTCAAATTTGGTGCCGTTTAGACCACGATCAACCGGGAATTCCAACCACTACAACGATAAAAAGGAACCACGTAAGTTGCAATTACCTTAGCTTTTATTCTTTCTGATGGATAATCAAGATGCTTCTATGTCAGCACAAAAAGTAGAAATAGCTTTCAATGGTGTCGCAAACGAATTACATGGGTTAAGGGAAATAGTTAATTTTCAAGGCGATATAGCCGCCGAACTAAAGGGTTAAAATCAGCCATTTGTTCTCAAAACGTAGTTCAAGGAATTACCCCTTTTGAAGGTAATACCAAAGATTTCAAAGCCTGGATTAAGTCAATTGAAAAATATGCTTTACTTTTTAATGATTTGGAACGGATTAAAGAAATAGCTTTTCAAACATGTAAAGGGGCTTGTTCAGATTACATACAAAGGTATTTAAGAGATCATCGGGATACAACTTGGGAACAATTAAAAAAAGAATTAACTTCACGGTTTGGAGAAATCACGGATCCTCAACATGTGTCCACTCTTTTGAGGCAATTAAAATAAAAAGGGGACGAGTCTGTTCAAATTTTTGCAGAAAATTTATTTAATTTGGCAAATAAAGCATACTCAGATTTAGACGGAAATAATGAAGCTATAAAAAGGGAACTAGTAGGTATTTTTATAGATGGTTTGGCTCACTCTTATTTAAAAATGAAATTAATGAAGGAAAACCCAGCTACTTTTGCTTTGGCAATTAAAAGTGCCATGACTGAACAAAATTTACGAAAAAGATTTACTTTAAGGACGGAAAGGGTAAGCGAACCAAGGCATAAAACGCCAAGACCAATGACTTTAACTAGACTGCGACGGACTGAACCTTTGAACTCTCATGAACCAATGGAAATTGATCATTATCGTGATGCAAAATGTTGCTATTCTTGTGGCAGAGTAGGTCATATATCACGTGATTGTCGTGTGGGGGGAAATTTGAGACAAATTAATGCCGTAGAAATGCAAACATATCACGGGAATTCGGGAAGGAACAATGAGATTAATTGTTATTCTTGTGGTAGGATAGGACATATAGCAAGAGATTGTCGTTCTAGGGGAAAATATAGACAAGTTAATGCAGTTGAAATGAAAACATATCAGGGGAATTCGGGAGGAAATAATGAGATTATTTGTTATCAGTGTAATCAACGAGGACATATTAGGCCAAATTGCCCAAATAGAAAACCTAGGACTGTTAACATGATAGAAAACTGGGGTGTATATCAGGAAAACTAAAGCGCTCTTGTCACGTTGAAGCCGGTGATAAGAGTAAAATTGAAAATAAATGACCTACTTATTCTATAAATGTTGCAGGAGCGCCAATTTCAACTTAATTAAAATTCAAAATCAAAGATATAGAGCTCTTGTAGATTCAGGCGCTAGTGTTTCTTTGATACATAAAAGAATTTTTGCAACTTTAAGGGATAAACCTAAATTATGAAAGAAAACGGCTAATTTACAGTCCGTAAATGGGAGGTTTTTACATGTAGAAGGTTGTGCAAACCTCTCTTTTAAAATAGGAAGTACAAAAGTTACTCAATTATTTTACGTTGTTAAAGACAATCACATGAATAGAAATGTTATTTTAGGAAAAGATTGGTTAGTACAAAATGGAGTAAGATTATATTTTGATTTAGGTTGTTTAAGAATTCAAAAAAATTATGTTCCTTTAGAAGAAGTCTAGAAGATATTCATGTAGCTTCAATTGTAAGATTAACTGCAAATGCTGTGTTAAAACCACAAACAAATTAATGTTTGTCCCGTGGGCCTTAAGAACAATCCAAGTTTTGGACATACTAATTTGTTGGAGATCTCCCCTGTGGCTTCAGGGTATGTTAGTACAGAACCGGGATTGATAATAAGTAATACGGTGGTTAATTTTAATAAAAATAGAAAGTTCCCTTTGATGATTGTCAATAACACAAATAAAACAGTTAAATTAAGAAGAGGTTGTGTAGTAGGTAAGGCTTCTCATTTAGAAGAAATAAATTAAGTCAATGTTAATCAATCACAAGGAACTTCAGGATTCGAAAAATTAGATGAGTACCGCAAGAATTTAAAAAGGATATACTATGAATGATTAGGGATAATGAAGATATTTTTGCAACTTCCGACAAAGATTTAGGGTGCACTGATACAGTACAAATGACTATTGATACCAGAGATCATCCACCAATCAGATTAAAGCCTTATAGGGCCCCCTTAATCAGAGAAAAATAATAGATAAGGCTATTGAGGAATTATTAGAGGCTAATATTATTAGGAAATCTAGGTCGGCTTGGGCTGCGCCTATTATTATCATTTCTAAAAAGGATAAAACATCAAGGATGTGCGTGGACTATCGACGTCTGAACGCAGCAAGCACAATTTATTCCTTTCCGTTACCCCTGATTGATGACTTACTTGCTTCAGTAGGCAAAGCCAAGGTAATGACTAGTCTTGATTTAAAGTCAGGTTATTATCAGGTGAAGGTCCAGGAGTCAGATAAGGAAAAGGCTGCTTTCGTATGTCACAAGGGATTATTAAAATTCAATGTCTTACCGTTTGGTCTCGCCTCAGGTCCCAGTTTATTTAGTGAATTAGTTACAGAAGTACTACAAGGGTTAGAACATTTTTCAACTGCTTACATAGATGACATTTTGATATTTTAAGAACATTCAGGCCACATACAACAAGTTTTTGATAGATTAATCAACACAAACTAAAATTAAAATTGAAAAAATGTAATTTTTTGCAAGATGAAACAAATTACCTCGGCTTTATAATAAGTAAAGATGGATTAAAACCAGATCATGAAAAGGTTAAGGCCATTCAAAGCATGAAAGCTCCCTCAACTGTCAGGGAAGTTAGAGGATTAATAGGTTGTTTGAGTTATTACCGCAGATTTGTACCTTCATTTTCAAAAATTGCGGAGCCTATAGTTGCCTTAACTAGGAAAAACAAGGTTTTTGATTGGACCAACACTTGTCAAGTTGCTTTTGAAAAATTAAGAGGTGAATTAGCGAAAGTACCATTATTGGCATACCCAGATTTGAATAAACCAGGCTTTTATGTGCTTTACACGGACGCTAGTGATAGATGTGTATGTGCTTGTTTAACGCAGTTACAAAAAAGTTCAATAGAGGGCGAAAAAGAAGTCGAAAGACCAATTTACTTCCTATCTCATAAATTGAGTGATACGCAAACACGTTGGGCAACCATTGAAAAAGAAGCCTTTGCGATTCATTATGCGTTACAAAAATTGAATCATTATTTGTATAATGCTGAATTTGTGATCAAAACAGATCATAAACCTTTGAAATATATCTTAGAATTACCAATGCAAAATAAGAAAATTCAACTGTGGGCTTTAAACATAACGGGTTATAACTGTACTATTCAACATATCCCAGGGCCCCAAAATGTGTGTGCAGATTTTATGTCCAGATTACCATCAGATGTAAAACGAAACGAAAATCCGGATCCGTATCCAGATATAAGTGAAAACACTTACGAAATTAATGTTATTAATTCAAACAGATTTCATTTTAGTGATTATGCAAATAACGATAAATTAGTTGAGGATATTCCCGAAAAAGAAAATTTTCAATTTGAAGAATTTGATATGTCCATCGAACAGGTAAAAGACAATACATTACGTGATTTAAAGGAACAACTTGTAAGTGATAAGGTACCCGAGGCAGTACAAAACATGTACATAATAATAGATGACATACTTCATTACATCTCCAATGTAGAAAATGATCCAATTATGAGGTTATACATACCTTTTCATATCAAACAAGCAGTTGTAGAACAATATCATGATAAAAATGGGCACATGGGCATTGATAAATCATTTGATTCCATTCGGCAAAAATATTTTTTGCCAAACATGTTTAAGGAATTGTATAATTATGTCACAACTTCTGTACCTTGTCAATCACGCAATTTACAAAAGGTTAGAGCGCCAATTCAAGAAACCAAGATCCCACCTTATCCTTTTTGTCATGTAGGGGTGAATTTAAGTGGATCGTATCCAACCACCATGTCAGGGAACAGGTACATTATAGGATTTATCCATTTGTACTCGGGGTGGCCAGAAGCTTTTAGTGTCGCAATAAAAAGCACTGACAATGTAGCACATCTTTTAATTGAAGAAATTACTTCAAGGCATTCTGGGATTCAAATTCTAACAAGTGATAACGGAGGGGAAAACTGTTATAAGGCAATGGAAAAAGTTTGTAAGGAACTAAATATTAAGCACATTAAAACTTCCTTCTATCATCCTCAGGGTAATGCTAAAATAGAAAGATTTCATAGGACATTACATGACGTTTTGTCAAAATTAATAGAAGACCATTCCACAACTTGGGATTTATACTTGAACCAAGCTTTAGCAGCAATTAGATTCAATATCAATGAGTCAACGCAACTTTCAACTTTTTATGCATTATATATATAACAGGGATCCAGTTTTACCTTTAGATAACATTTTACAGCCTAGGCGAAAATACAATGGGGAGGAATATCATAAAATTGCCTTACAACAACAACTTATATCATTTATGTTGGTTCATAAAACTATGAAAAAGTCTAAACAAAGACAAGCTAAGTACGCAAACAAATAAAGCAAAGATATAAAGTTTGAGGTAGGAAACCCAGTGTTTTATAAAAATCATAGAAGGGCAAGCAAACTTTCAAGAAAATGGACTCCGTACTATAGGATTATCGAACAAACTTCACCTGTTAGTTTTATTTTAAAAAATCAGTTAGATGGGACAACCACAAAGGCTCATGCAGAACAAATTCGCTTAGCTAAATTAGATTGGGAAATTCCTAATAACAATCAAGGTAAAGCATTACGCAAAGCTGCGTATGTAGTTCCCATCGAGTCACAATCAGAGGACTCCTCTGAAGATGATAGTATAGATTCAGACACTCCGTTAAATCAAATTGCAAAAAGATTTAAAAAGGAAAGGGAAAATTCTGATGAAGAAGATGATATATCATTAATGGAACTATCTAAAAAATTAAGGGGGAAGAAAATTTTCGCAGAACAAGATAATGTCAATAATAGTGAAATAGAAAGTGATGATCAAATCATAAAGGAAGAATTAGAAAATTCATCTACTGATTCTGAAGTTTCTGAAATTGAGGATAAAATGTCTAGCAGTCAATCTTCATCTGTTAAATCTGAAATTTCCGACATGGAAGATAACATGTCTGTTAATAGGGTTAAAATAAAACAAAAACCAACTGATATTGGGGCTAACGAAACAAAACTAGTGACAAAAGAACATGTACAAAATTTAGTAAGGGCTTTGATAGGTATTATGTAGGTATTAATTGGCTTGTTAGGTAGTAGGTAGGATTCAAATCACTTAAAATTTCTAAAACTATTAAATGTGTGTTGATTTATTATTTATTCTCATATTACAGAATGGCAGACAATGAAGAGAACTACACGGAGCTCATCGCGCTCCCTATGTGGAAACGGTTACCTCACGAATTATGGTGGAACATCTATTGTAGTTTTATGTTCAACCATTTTCAGGAGGTACAAGAGCGCAGAGATATAAGGTTGAAAAAGGCCAATCAAAAGAAACCATTAAATGAAGAATTTCATGCAATACAGAAGTTGATTAATCAATCGTGAGCAATAGTAATTGACCATTATTGTGGGTTACCCTCTACGTTTAAGGTAGGTAATAATAGAAACAAGGACCATTTTTGCGGAAAATCATAGTATACCCTATCTGGAACATTTAAGAAAGTGGTTGGTTGCAAATTTCAAGGCAATTGGATGGCTCCGCCGATCCAATCGCTTTGGTGTTTATTACCAAAAGGTCATCTTGGATGTAGCCAGACGCATGCACAGGATTAGAATTTTTAAACTTTTAATAAAATTTGAAGTGGCAAGGAACAACAAAAAAATCTTTGATTCAGGACTATCCTTTGAACTTTTGAACTAATGAAGATAATAAAATATATTATAATAAACTATATTTGTATCCTTATTTGTAGGAAGAATCTGTGATGAAGTGGGTGTGGTTATCACTTTTTCCTTTTTGGCTTAACCAGCCAATTCATTGTCAAAGAGAATGTCATGTTTCAGAAAATTAAGGAAATTTCAACAACCAGGTAAAATTGGCTCATTACTTTTGTCATAGACTTGGATCCTTTTGAATCGTTTCTAAATAAAATAGAACAAGACTTACACGAGGCTTTTGCCGCTGCACAAAAGGTTCACACAATTTCTATGTTCTACACTCCAGAGAAAAAACACATTTTAGCTACTTTTTTAAGTCTACAAAGGGAGGTTGAAGGTTTAAATCGGACTAAAGATTATCTCCGATCACAATTTAATGATTATAAATCTTTATATTATGACGAGACAGCAGAATTTAGGTCTAAGCGCAGTTTACTTCCGGTACTGTCTCGGACAGCAATAAAAAATTTCGCAGAAATATTAAAACATTGGCACAAAATCAAGACGCAATTCGTCATATAGTTCAAGATGGGTTAACTATTTTAAACACTACACAAACACATATTTCAGAAAATAGACACAAGGTTAATCATCTTCCCTAGCCAAGGGTTACGATCCACTTCCCTCCTCTCCACCCTTGGAAGATTAAGCCAACATTTGTGATAACAATGTTGGGCCATCTATCGGTAGATTAAAGTCACGCCCATTCCGAATACATTATTCTTGACCAATGGTAGCACTTGAACTCTTCAATTTGGAGATAAAAACACGGTAGCGCCTAGATTCTACACACTTGGTAAAGCAGGAAACGAAAATATACGTTGACATTCATGCATTTGTGCAAGAAACATACACAGGAACTTCTATTAGTTGATTAAAAACATTAAAATTGTCACTAAATATAGTCGTATGTTTAGGGATGTAAAGACTTGTTGCACAATAAGCACGTGGCAATTGTTTACATACACTTTCTACATTTACACGTGATCATGTTATAGGCGCTTTTTGATTGGATGCAGCGAGTTTCGACTGCAACCAATGAAAATCATTACCTTGTGTCTCCGAAATTCTATCTCAATCTGCCAAGGGTGGAGAGGAGGGAAGTGGATCATAACCCTTGGCTAGCGAAGATGAAGGTTAATGAGTTGATCGAAAGTGTTCAAGACCTTTGAAATAGATTGAAAACCTTTGCTACTGACTAAAAAACAAATTGAAGTTATGGGAAGTTATTTGCAAGCTTATTTACATATGGACATGATAATAGGTGAAATAAAAGACCTCATGAACATAGCAGGGGATTATTTTAACCACTTACAATTACAATTAAACATGTTGTCCTTAGGCCACATGTCACCTAGTCTTATCACATCCCGTAATTTAAGAGTACTATTGACTGACATAAAACGACGACTACCTGCGACATTAAAAATACCTGGTGACGAAATTAAAGATATTTGGAATTTTTACAAATTTTTGACCTGTAGTACAGTTTTGGACAAAAATCAGATAATCATTATCATTATATTGCCATTACTAGACATAAGAGACAGTTATGATATCTACAAGATTCATAACTTACCTGTTCCTACTAAGGTTACTGATAAAAAATCTGACTCGAGCGACATGGTTGCTCAGTATGAATTAGAAGCCGCAGTTATTGTTGCAAACCAGGAAAAAACTAAATATATGTTGCTAAGTACCCAAGAAATTGATAAGTGTTCAAATCCATTTGTTAATTTTTATGAAATCAAAAGTCCAGTTTATCCAGTGAATTTAAGTAAACTTTGTATTATAGCTTTATTTGCCAATAAAGAAAATTGGAAAACAAGGTGTACAGTGAAGGTTCGACCAAACACAGTTTTGCCTATGGCAACCTATTTGACCAATAGTATGTGGGCAGTTACAACTATTAATGAATTTAGAATCACAATTAGATGTGATGACAATACAAACATGTTGACGGATCAGATAATTAATCCACCTACTACTATAATTAATTTAAAGCGTACTTGTACTGCTACGAGTGATCATTTAACCTTATTACCTACTTATCAAATGGAAAGTACATTTTTAACTGAAAAAACCTATGATCAGTTTTTGAATAACTTTTAAGTATTGAATACGAGTTTGTGGGAACCCTTTCATGCTGCTTTACCAAATTTTACTAAGCTTGAACTACCAAAAGAACTAAAGGCGATTAAGCAAATCCCTATGGATGCTCTAATTGAAAAACTAAGGAATTTAAGGGGAATTGAAAACGACATTGAATTTCCAAATTGAGGAGTGGGTTTATCCATAGGCTTGGGTGCGATATTCATTGGAATAGCTATATTTTTGTACTGTAAGTTTTTTAGAAGCAAATCTTGGTTAGCCAAAAAGAAAGGTGTAAGTTTGGGTTCTAATGCAACGAACGATGGGTACCAAATGGTGTCAACGCAAATGGTTGGGACAGAAGTACCTGATTCCAGAGAGAAGGTTCCCTCTGCACCATTATTTAAAGACGATGCAAAACCAAAGACCGATGCGACCAGTCTCTTGAGGAAGATGTACCCAGAGCTAGATACGTCAACTACTTCGTAATGGACTACATTGTAAACCTTACAACGTTGATGACCGAATTCACAAGCAGATGACGAACTGTGTAAATAAATTAAAGCGACCCTATGAACTGTGTAAATAAAATTGTATAAAGAATTGCGCTCTTAACCAGTATTGATGAACAGTATACTATAAAGGTGATGGAAAAATTATGAACTATATATACTCAAATATTGAACTTTATGAATCATATGAACTATATATGTGAATATATCCAGATATCGAACTAAATGAACTTTATGAACTATATATATGTGGTGATGGTTACCGAAAACTTAACAAGGAACTACAGAATTTATACTAAAGAAGGACTATCGTAATTTACCGAACTTTCGTTCTTATTGCGATTGGAGGCATTAATGTAACACAATGTGTATCAAGGCGTATGAAAAACAATAATTATCAAGGTGTATTTAAATATAACGTAACTGAAACAAATGCATTTATCCTGCAGACAGTTAATAACGTTGTGCACTAATATTATAGTACATATACCCTGCAGACAATTAATGACAATGTCCACGGCTTAATCAACATATATCCTGCAGAGGTTAATTGCATTGTCCGACAATTAACCTCATACAAGTATAACTCAATAGCAAGACTACTCTGCAAACTGCCAATAGTTATGAGCCATTGTTTAAAGATGATTAATGGCCCACTGGACTATATAAGGTCCCGCTTCGGACTAGAAGGACACAATTCGATTACCCCAGAATTTGTCAGATCTCGGCCAGTGTCACAGTGAAATTGAACTTTCGAACTATCTTTGGAAACTTTGTAATTACTTAATAAATTCTAATTGACTTCTTAACAATGACACCTACCAGTTGGACATGTACACCTTACAATCATTCCATATACCAAATATAGAAGACCTACTGCTTATAGTATCTGATATATGGACTTGACCACGAAAACTTAACCTTGTTCACTGATCCATGAAATGAGGTCAAGGTCAAATGAAAATTGTCTGACGGGCACGAGGACCTTGCAAGGTACAAACATACTAAATATAGTTATCCTATTACTCATAATAAGAAAGAAATTAACATTACAAAAAATGTTGACTTGTTTTTCAAGTAGTCACTGAACCATGAAAATGAGGTCAAGGACAATAGACATATGACAGACAGAAAATTCCTAACATAAGGCATCTATATACAAAGTATGAAGCATCCAAGTCTTCTAGCTTCTAAAATATAATGCTTTTTAGAAGTTGGCTAACGCAGCCGCCCCCGTCGTAGCCGCCGCCGGATCACTATCCCTATGTCGAGCTTTCTGCGACAAAAGTTGCAGGCTCAACAAAAATGATAAGTTATTTGCTCTAAGTATATGATAACAATGTATATTCTATATTGTTTAGTATGATAAAATAATTTGTAAGATCACAAATTATCAGTATTTTATTATATAAACCCATTCCATTTCACTAGTAAATGAATTTGTGTCCTTATTTCCTTAAATAAGAGTGTCTAGAATATATTGAAATGAATTTCATTTTGATATATATATACAAGTATAAGACAGTATACAGCTTTGAATTAAAAATACATACTTAACAAAACTATATTTATATCTGTAGTGTTGATTTTCTTCTCAGGGATATCTGGATACTCTGTGCTGCAAACAGATAATATACTAATGTTTCACATTTTTCAAAATACTATAAAAAGCTGTTTCATGAAACCATACTTGGGAACCAGGGAAGAAAGTTTATGAAAATTGCCCAAGTCATAAACGGAGGAAGACATAACATCAACACTCAAAAGTTTTATGTATGAATGGGAGAAGTAATTCTCTTTTCGAAACTGATAGGAGGAAGTGGTGAGTTTTAAAAAGAGAAATGCTTGTTAGCACAATAATGGTTTTTTTTTTTATCTAGCCATTTTCATTTTATCCTTTAATTATTTTTTTTTCGTATTGTTAAAATCCATTTTTTTTTCATGTCTAAGAATACCATTGCAGTAACAGTTGTATCTATTTAAGCTGGGAATAGTATACCAACAATTTATTATGTCCCATTGTCAGAAACGACTAATTAAATATCTAGCACTTTTGCATATTTAAAGAAAACAAATTAATAAGGAAAACAAATTATCATTTACCAATTAAAGTTAAATGAGGTAAACTATTCTATCTATGATATTCATTGATTTTAAATTGCAATGCAAACATTTAACAAATTTAAGCAACTTAAATAAAATGCTCTGCTGAAGGCAGCTTGATACAATCGCAGAGGTCAAACCCTGAACAGTTGGGGCAAGTATGGACACAACATTTAAGCTTAAAACAGCTATGAATTTGAATTGTGATTGAATATTTGACACAGCATAGGTTTGTGACACGAAATGAATGTGGTCAAAGAACTGAAAGTTTTGAAATTTGACATTAACCTGTTATGGTCCAATATCCAAAATATAAGTGCATGGTTAGAATCAGCATTTCAAAAAAGCCCAAGAATTCAATTTTTGATGAAATCAAACAAAAGTTTAATTTAGGACCCTTTGGACCTCAATGTGGACCAATTTGATTACAGAGCCCAAAATCCAAAACTCTAAATTCATGGTTAGATTCAGCATTTCAATGAACCCCATAAATTCAATTTTTTGTTGAAATCAAACAAAGTTTACTTTGGGCCCTGATTTGGACCAACTTGAAAACTGGGCCCAAAAAACAAAAATTTAAATACAGGTTTAGATTCAGCATTTCAAAGAACCCTATATATATTCAATTTATGTTGAAATCAAACACAGTTTAATTTTGGACCCCAATTTGGACCAACTTGAAAACTGGGCCTAAAATCAAAAATCTTAATACATGTTTATTAATAGACAATATTAGCATAGTTTTTAAAGGAGTTCGCTTCATCAAAAACAAACATTCTGTGAGTATTGCCTTGCGATATATAGTCCCCTACAGGTTAAAAATTCATTGTACTGGAACAAAATGCTAACTTGATCTATAACTTGTTATGGTGTAAACTATATACCAATTATCAAATCAATATCTTCAAGCATGACGAAAAAAAGTGAGGAAAACTGATTATTTGAGTGAATTTTCTAAGTCCAAGGACCATAATTCTGCGCAAAATCATTAGACCAGACCAAATTTCTAACTTGATCTGTAACTTGTCATGATAAAAGTATTTACCAATCATCAAATCAATATCTTTAAGCACATAAAAAAAAAGTGTGGAAAAATGATTTACCAGACTGTCGGATGGACAGACAGACAGAATGCAAACCTAAAGTCCCCTTCGACTTCGTAGGTAGGGGACTAAAAAAAATATATATAGCATTTAGAAAATTAGTTTATACATAACAAGAATTGATTGTAACAGGATGCTGTTACGAAGTCTCCCAAACGAAGCTCCCATAATTTGTCATTCCCAGGTTCGCCTAACATTGGGCTAAGTCCAGTAAAGTTATATGCATTAGTAATGCCTGGGGACTGACCCTGTATATCATTCAAATCATCTTGGCATGACAAACCAGAATATATATGGTTTACGGGTGGGGATCTCGACCATTTACAAGATATTAGATCATTGGGGGTGGGGGGGGACCCCTGGGGACTGACCCTATATATCTTTCGAATCTTTGTGACATGACGAACAGGAATATATATGGTTTAGGGGTGGGATCTCAACCATTTGTAAGATATTAGAACTTTATCAAATGGCAGGGGGTGGGGGTAACCCCTAGGGACTGACCCTATATATCATTCAAATCTTCTTGACATCACGAATAAGAATATATATGGTTTACGGGTGGGGATCTCGACCATTTAAAAGATATTAGATCATTGGGGGTGGGGGACCCCTCGGGACTGACCCTATATATCATTCGAATCTTTGTGACATGACGAACAGGAATATATATGGTTTAGGGGATGGGGATCTCAACCATTTACAAGATATTAGAACTTTCTCAAATGGCAGGGGGTGGGGGTGACCCCTGGGGACTTACCCTTTATTTCATTTGATGTGCTTTATCATGACAAACCAGACTATATATGGTTTAGGGGAGGGGATCTCAACCATTTACAAAGATATTAGAACTTTCTCAAATGGCAGGGGGTGGAGGTGACCCCTGGGGACTTACCCTTTATTTCATTTGATGTGCTTTATCATGACAAACCAGAATATATATGGTTTAGGGGTGGGGATCTCAACCATTTAAAAGATATTACAACTTTCTCAAATGGCAGGGGGTTGGGGTGACCCCTTGGGACTAATCCTTTTTTTCATTTGATGGACTGTATCATGACAAACAAGAATATATATGGTTTAGGGGTGGGGATCTCAACAACTTACAAGATATTAGAACTTTGTCAAATGGCAGGGGGTAGGGGTGACCCCTGGGGACAAACCCTTTATTTCATTTGATGTGCTTTATCATGTAGAACATTTTCAATTATAAAGATTGTGTCTATCACTAATGGTTTCAAGTTAAAATCATTTGAAAAAAAAAAAAAAATCCCATAGGATTCTATAGTTAACCCCTCCCTTCTTTTGGCCCCTCAAAGTATCCCTTTTTAGACCTCAATGCACAAACCAAACCCTGATTGCACCACTAGACATGTTAACCTAACATATTGTGAAACCTTAAGTAAATCTGATAAGCGGTTTTGGAGAAATGGTGCGGACAAGTTCATTAAAACTAGAGGCTCTCAAGAGCCTGTGTCGCTCACCTGTATTTACTGATGCTTTGGAAATCATGTAAAATAAGGTTAAAATCATAATTCATAGTATTAGATATTAGATATTATAATGATATCTAAGATAATAACAAAAAACTGCAAAATTTCTGTAAAATTACTAACTCAGGGCAGCAACCCAACAACGGGTTGTCGGATTCGTCTGAAAATTTCAAGGCAGATAAATCTCAATCTGATGAACATGTTTGTCACCTGTAAGATTTGCTCTAAATGCTTTAGTTTCAGAGATATAAACCAAAAACTGCATTTTACCCTATGTTCTATTTTTAACCAAGTCGGCTATGATGGTTGGAAGGCGGGGTCAACAGACAAATTTTTTAAACTAGATACCCTAATAATGATTATGGCCAAGTATGGTTAAATATGTCTCAGTTGTTTCAGAGAAGAAGATTTTTGTAAAAGATAACAAAAATTTACAAAAAATTGTTAAAAATTGACTATGAAGGGCAATAACTCCTAAAGGGGTTGACTGACAATTTTGGTCATAACGACTTATTTGTAGATCTTACTTTGCTGAACATTATTGCTGTTTACAGTTTATCTCTATCTATAATAATATTCAAGATAATAACCAAAAACTGCAAAATTTCCTTAAAACTACCAATTCAGGGGCAGCAACCCAACAACAGGTTGTCAGATTTGTCTGAAAATTTCAGGGCAGATAGATCTTGACCTGATAATCAGTTTTACCCTATGTCAGATTTACTCTAAATGCTTTGGTTTCAGAGATATAAGCAAAAATCTACATTTTACCCCTATGTTCTATTTTTAGCCATGGTGGCCATCTTGGTAGGTTGGAGGGGTCATCAGACACATTTTTTAAACTAGATACCCTAATGATGATTGTGGCCAAGTTTGGTTAAATTTGGCCCAGTGGTTTCAGAGGAGAAGATTTTTGTAAAAAGCTTACGACGACGACGGACGACGGACGCCAAGTGATCAGAAAAGCTCACTTGGCCCTTCGGGCCAGGTGAGCTAAAAAGTGGCGGAAGAGCAAGAATAATAATAATAATAACTGAGACTTAATAACAAACAAACCTACCATAAAATTCTTCAAACAAAATATCATTTTATCATTAGTACAATGTCTTTAAAAAATCTATAAAACTTATCCATAATTATCTTCAAAATAATTAATAATGAACAGTAAATTTCAAACTATATTTATACTGTCCTACAGAGCTTATCATCAACAACACTTAGGAAACACAAAATTTACAAATAAATCTGTCACTCCAATTATAATTGTGTTATTGATAATTACCACATGGTGTGTTATCTTGATAATAGTTGAAAATTATTTTAAAATACTTAGTGTAATCAAACTTATTATATATAATTAATAGTTCTCAACATTTTTTCCTTCATTTGTCACAAACTAATATCTGCAACTTATTTATCAATGTCAACAACTTTATCTACACAATGTATTGTAATGAAATATATCCTTTAATAAAAATAGATTATCTAAAAGTAACATTTTTTTATTAAGATGTAACATAACATAATGTATGGTACAATTGTATTTAAAAACTTCAATTACCTTCCACTTCAACAGATGGACAAAGGTCTGTTTTAATTTCCAAGGGAATTTTCAACCATAAGAAAATATTTAAACATGTTAAAAATCTTTAAATAGAAAACAATGCATACACAAGTATCACCACAATAAATATATCTGAATCAGCAAATCTATTTTAAACTATGACTCAATTAAATATCCCAAACCTATTGTGTTATGGAACATTGTGCTAAAATTTCTTACACATCCATACACTTATACTAAAGTGAATGTCTGTGAACCATTTATTTTCCATGAACCAGTGATGTAAACCACAATCTAGTTCTCTAAAATTAGATATGATGTTATATCTATGGTCAACTATGACTCAACTTAAAATTTCTGTTAATTGTGCAATAACATCTCTGAATTTAGATTCTGAAAAAATATGTTATAATAGCATAGTTTCTGACACAGAATGAATGTGGTATAAGTTCTTAAATAATTCTAAAATTAATCAAATTATGGTCCAATATTCAAATTCTAAATATGTGGTTGCATTCAGCATATCAAATAACCACATTGTTTCATTTTTTTTTGTTAAAATCAAAATAAGTTTTATTTTGGATACTGTGGACCTTTATGAGGTCCAGTTTGAAAAAGAGGCCCAAAATTACAAATTTAAAACACTGTTAGATAGCACACATTAAAGAACACCAGTGATTTAATTTTTGAAGAAATCAAACAAAGTTTAATTTTGGACCCAAATTTGGACCAACTTTGAAAACTAAGCACAAAATCAAAAAACTAAAACACTGAACATTGGATTGACCATATCAAATGACACAAACAATTTAATTCTTGATGAAATCAAACAATGTTTAATTAGACCCCAATTTGGACCATCTTGAATACTGTGCCCAAAATCAAAAATCTAAATACACCCTTAGATTCAGCATATCAAAGAACCCCAACCATTCTTTTTTTTTTTTTAATAAAAGAAAAGTTGTGTTTTGGACACTTTGGACCTTAATATGGACCAATTTGAAGACAGGCCTCAAAATTAAACTAGAGGCTCTCAAGAGCCTGTGTCGCTCACCTGTATTTACTGATGCTTTGGAAATCATGTAAAATAAGGTTAAAATCATAATTAATAGTATTAGATATTAGATATTATAATGATAACTAAGATAATAACAAACTAAAGGCTCTCAAGAGCCTGTGTCGCTCACCTGGATTTACTGATGCTTTGGGAATCATGCAAAATCATAATTAGTAGTATTAGATATTAGATATTATAATAATATCTAAGATAATAACAAAAAACTGCAAAATTTTTGTAAAATTACTAACTCAGGGGCAGCAACCCAACAACGGGTTGTCGGATTCGTCTGAAAATTTCAGGGCAGATAAATCTAAATCTGATGAACATTTTTGCCACCTGTCAGATTTGCTCTAAATGCTTTAGTTTCAGAGATATAAACCAAAAACTGCATTTTACCCCTATGTTCTATTTTTAACCAAGTCCGCCATGATGGTTGGAAGGTGGGGTCATCGGACAAATTTTTTAAACTAGATATCCTAATAATGATTATGGCCAAGTATGGTTAAATTTGTCTCAGTAGTTTCAGAGAAGAAGATTTTTGTAAAAGATTACAAAAATTTACAAAAAATTGTTAAAAATTGACTATTAAGGGCAATAATTCCTAAAGGGGTCGACTCATAATTTTGGTCATGACAACTTATTTGTAGATCTTACTTTGCTGAACATTATTGCTGTTTACAGTTTATCTCTATCTATAATAATATTCAAGATAATAACCAAAAACTGCAAAATTTCCTTAAAATTACCAATTCAGGGGCAGCAACCCAACAACAGGTTGTCAGATTTGTCTGAAAATTTCAGGGCAGATAGATCTTGACTTGATAATCAGTTTTACCCTGTGTCAGATTAACTCTAAATGCTTTGGTTTCAGAGATATAAGCCAAAATCTACATTTTACCCCTATGTTCTATTTTTAGCCATGGCGGCCATCTTGGTTGGTTGGCGGGGCCATCGGACACATTTTTTAAACTACATACCCTAATGATGATTGTGGCCAAGTTTGGTTAAATTTGGCCCAGTGGTTTCAGAGGAGAAGATTTTTGTAAAAAGCTAACGACGACGGACGACGGACGCCAAGTGATGAGAAAAGCTCACTTGGCCCTTCGGGCCAGGTGAGCTAAAAACTGCAAAATTTTTGTAAAATTACTAACTCAGGGGCAGCAACCCAACAACGGGTCGTCAGATTTGTCTGAAAATTTCAGGGCAGATCGATAAATCTAAATCTGATGAACATTTTTGCCACCTGTCAGATTTGCTCTAAATGCTTTAGTTTCAGAGATATAAACCAAAAACTGCATTTTACCCCTATGTTCTATTTTTAACAAAGTTGGCCATGATGGTTGGAAGGCGGGGTTATAGGACAAATTTTTTAAACTAGATACCTAATAATGATTATGGCCAAGTATGGTTAAATTTGTCTCAGTAGTTTCAGAGAAGAAGATTTTTGTAAAAGATTACAAAAATTTACGAAAAATTGTTAAAAATTGACTATAAAGGGCAATAACTCCTAAAAGGGTCGACTGACAATGTTGGTCATGACAACTTATTTGTAGATCTTACTTTGCTGAACATTATTGCTGTTTACAGTTTATCTCTATCTATAATAATATTCAAGATAATAACCAAAAACTGCAAAATTTCCTTAAAATTACCAATTCAGGGGCAGCAACCCAACAACAGGTTGTCAGATTTGTCTGAAAATTTCAGGGCAGATAGATCTTGACCTGATAATCAGTTTTACACATGTCAGATTTACTCTAAATGCTTTGGTTTCAGAGATATAAGCCAAAATCTACATTTTACCCCTATGTTCTATTTTTAGCCATGGCGGCCATCTTGGTTGGTTGGCGGGGTCATCAGACACATTTTTTAAACTAGATACCCTAATGATGATTGTGGCCAAGTTTGGTTAAATTTGGTCTAGTGGTTTCAGAGGAGAAGATTTTTGTAAAAAGCTAACGACGACGACGACGACGACGGACGACGGAAGCCAAGTGATGAGAAAAGCTCACTTGACCCTCCGGGTCAGGTGAGCTAAAAAAAACAAATACACTATTAGATTCAGCATATCAAGGAACACCAATAATTTAATTTTTAAAGAAATCAAACAAAGTTTAATTTTGGACCCTCTGGACCTAAATATGGATCATTTCAAAATACCTAAATAGATTCAGCATATTAAAGACTCCCAAGAATTCAAGACTTTTGAATTAAAACCCATTGAAATTGCTAAAGAAATAAGCAATTTATACAAAGTATTGGTTTTGGCCTCTTTTAACTAAACTAATAGGGTCATAACCCACTAAAATCAATCCCAAACTTTATTTTATGGTATAAAACCTTGTGGCACAATTAAATAGCAATAAATATACTCAAGTTATTGTCCACAAATCAGGAAATCCTAGTTCTTTGGCCTCTTTTCAGCCCCTTATTATTAAATGGTTTGGACCATGACCCTTAAAATCAATTCCAACTTTTGAAGTATGGATCCTTGTAGACATCCATACTTTAATACACAAATTAGTGTCCTAGAACATGAAAAATGCTTGTTTTTGGCCCTTAATTACTAAACAGCTACAACAAAAAACCTCAAAATAAATCACCTATTGTGGTATGGAACCTTGTGCTTAAATTTAATAGAGATCTATATATACAGTTATACTCAAGTTATTGTCTGTGAACCAGACAGATAATTGCTTTTGTTAGGCCCTTTTTTGCCCCTAATTCCTAAACAGCTACTATAATAACCCCCAAAATAAACCCCAACCTTCCTATTGTGGTATGGAACCTTGTGCTAAAATTGAATAGAGATCCATACACTTATACTCAAGTTATTAGATATAAGAAGATATATGAGTGCCAATGAGACAACTCTCCATCCATGTCACAATGTGTAAAAAGTAACCCATTATAGGTCAAAGTACGGCCTTCAACACGGAGCCTTGGCTAACACCGAACAGCATGCTATAAAGGGCCCCAAAATGACTAGTGTAAAACAATTAAAAACAGGAAAACCAACGGTCTAATCTATAAAAAAAAACGAGGAACGAGAAACACTTATGAACCATATCATGCATATCAACAAACGACAACCACTGAACAACAGGTTCCTGACAGTTGCAAACAAATGCCAGCATACCAGAACTAGAGGCTCTTAAGAGCCTGTGTTGCTCGCCTTGGTCTATGTGCATATTCAAAAAAGGACACTCTCGAACATTGTAGACGAGAATAGAATTCATGACAAAAATCTCTGTTTTGTTGATCTTGTATTGCTGGTCATTTAGTCTGTTTACTTTCTATCTTCTTTAGTTTTTGCTCAAAACACAAAAGAGGGTAAAAAAAAATCCTCATTTAAGGACAATCACTCCTATAAAGAGTGACAATCTACTTACTATATCAGCAAAATGTGACTTGTTAGTAGATCTTGCCTTGCCTTGCTGATAATGTTTGTGATTTAAAGTGTCTATAATAATTTTTATCATGTAAGGAGAAGCCCCCAAAACATGTTAAATATGGTCATTAAAGGGCAATAATTCCAAGTAGACGTCAGACGATTTCCTCTATATTGTCTTAATTGTAGATCTTGTCTTGGTGATCATTTTTGCTTATTTGTGTTTCTATCTATCTATTATAATTTTTAAGATATAAGACATAAACACAAAACTAGAGGCTCTCAAGAGCCTGTGTCGCTCACCTGTATTTACTGATGCTTTGGAAATCATGTAAAATAAGATTAAAATCATAATTAATAGTATTAGATATTAGATATTATAATGATATCTAAGATAATAACAAAAAAACTGCAAAATTTCTGTAAAATTACTAACTCAGGGGCAGCAACCCAACAACGGGTTGTCGGATTCGTCTGAAAATTTCAGGGCAGATAAATCTAAATCTGATGAACATTTTTACCACCCGTCAGATTTGCTCTAAATGCTTTAGTTTCAGAGATATAACCCAATAAACTGCTTCGCTGAGCACAGCTGGATACCACCGCGGAGGTCCAACCTTGAACATTTGGGGCAAAAATGGACACAATATTCAAGCTTGATACAGGTCTTAATTTGGATTGTAATTAAATATTTGATATATTATAGGTTCCTAAATAAATGTAGTCAAAGAACTTGAAATTGGTTATATGAAAGATTTCTTGCTGTTGTGCAATACACTGTGCTGTTGCACAATACTTGGTAAATCTGTTGTCAGACTATAAACAAATCTAATCTTACAACTCGGAAACGTAAAATCGAAAATTTATAAAAATCATCAGGGGGCTTACAAAAATAGATATAAACAATTAACCAAAGTTTCATAAAAAAATGCTGAAAGCATTTTTGAGTTATTGTCTGAAAACTGGAAAATCCCCCTTTTTGTAATGAATAAAACCCCATAAATCAGAAACGTATAGTCTGAAATTTATAACTAGAGGCTCTAAAGAGCCTGTGTCGCTCACCTTGGTCTATGTGCATATTAAACAAAGGACACAGATGGATTCATGACAAAATTGTGTTTTGGTGATGGTGATGTGTTTGTAGATCTTACTTTACTGAACATTCTTGCTCCTTACTATTATCTCTATCTATAATGAACTTGGCCCGGTAGTTACAGTGGAAAATATTTTGTAAAAATTTACAAAAATTTACAAAATTTATGAAAATTGTAAAAAATTGACTATAAAGGGCAATAACTCCTTAAGGGGTCAATTGACAATTTTGGTCATGTTGACTTATTTGTAGATCTAACTTTGCTGTACATTATTGCTGTTTACAGTTTATCTCTATCTATAATAATATTCAAGATAATAACCAAAAGCTGCAAAATTTTCTTAAAATTACCAATTCAGGGGCAGCAACCACACAACATGTTGCCTGATTGGACTGAAAATTTCAGGGCAGATAGATCTTGACCTAATGAACAATTTTATCCTATCAGATTTGCCCTTTATGCTTTGGTTTCAGAGATATAAGCCAAAAACTGCATTTTACCCTATGTACTATTTTTTAGCCATGTCCGCCATCTTGGTTCGCGGGCGGGGTCATCAGACACATTTTTTAAAACAAGATACCCTAATTATGATTGTGGACAGGTTTGGTTAAATTTGTCTTAGTAGTTTCAGAGGAGAAGATTTTTGTAAAAGATTACAAAAATTTACAAAAAATTGTTAAAAATTGACTATAAAGGGCAATAACTCCTTAAGGGGTCAACTGACCATTTTGGTCAAGTTGATTTATTTGTAGATCTTACTTTGCTGAACATTATTGCTGTTTACAGTTTATCTCTATCTATAATAATATTCAAGATAATAACCAAAAAACGGCAAAATTTCCTTAAAATTACCAATTCAGGGGGAGCAACCCAACAACGGGTTGTCCGATTCATCTGAAAATTTCAGGGCAGATAGATCTTGACCTGATAAACAATTTTACCCTATGGCAGATTTGCTCTAAATGCTTTGGTTTCAGAGATATAAGCCAAAATCTACATTTTACCCCTATGTTCTACTTTTAGCCATGGCGGCCATCTTGGTTGGTTGGCCGGGTCACCGGACACATTTTAAAAACTAGATACCCCAATGATGATTGTGGCCAAGTTTGGTCAAATTTGGCCCAGTAGTTTCAGAGGAGAAGATTTTTGTAAAAGATAACGGACGACGACGACGGACGAAGGACGCCAAGTGATGAGAAAAGCTCACCTGGCCCTTTGGGCCACGTGAGCTAAAAATCAAAAGCAAGCTCATGTCAATAGAAATAAACAATTCACCAAAGTTTCTTGCAAATTGGTGAAATTATTTTTGAGTTATTGTCTGAAAACTGGAAAATCCCCCTTTTTTAATGAATAAAACCTCAAAACTCGGGAACAGTAAATCTGAAATTTATAAAAAAAACGAAAGGGAGCTCACGTCAATAGATATGAACAATTCACAAAGTTTCATGCAAATTGGTGAAATGTTTTTTGAGTTATTGTCTGAAAACTGGAAAATCCCCCCTTTTTTAATGAATAAAACCCCAAAACTCGGAAACAGTAAATCCGAAATTTATAAAAAACGAAAGGGAGCTCACGTCAATAGATATGAACAATTCACGAAAGTTTCATGCAAATTGGTGAAATTGTTTTTGAGTTATTGTCCGAAAACTGGAAAAAAAAACCTTTTTTAATGGGCAGGTGAGCTAAAAATGTTAAAAATCATCATCAAAGGGCAATAACTCTTATAAGGAGTTGGCTGACGATTTCGACAATTATGAACTTAATTGTAGAACTTGTCTTGCTGATCATTTTTGCATTTCAATGTTTCTCTATTATAGTTTTCAAGATAATAGGCAAAATTGGTAAAATTTGTCATTTAAGGGCAATAACTCCTATAAGAAGTGGTCTGACAATTTTGACATATATGGACAATTGGTAGAGCTCAACATTCTGAACATTTTTGCTCCTGTCAGATTTTCTCTGTTCATAACGGTTTTCAAATAATAGACAAAACTTGCATTTTTACCATATGTTCTATTTTTAGCCATGGCAGCCATGTTGGTTGGCAGGCCAGGTCATCAGATACATTTTTAAAACTAAATACCCCAATTATGACAAGTGATGAGAAAAGCCCACTTGGCCCATTGGGCCAAATGAGCTAAAACTAGTTGTTTTCGGCCCCTTTTTGATTAAATGGTATGGACCATGACCCTCCAAAAATCATTCAGAACTTTCCTTTTGAAGTATGGAACCTTGGGGTAAATTTTCATAGAAATCTATACTCTTATACACCAATTATTGTCCTGTAACATGAAAAATACTTGTTTTTTGCCCCTAATTCCTAAACAGCTAAGACAATAACCCCAAAAATAAATCCCAACCTTCCTATTGTGGTATGGAACCTTGTGCTAAAATTTAATAGAGATCCATACACTTATACACAAGTTATTGTCTGTGAACCTGAAAAAAATGTTTTTGTAAGACCCTTTTTGGCCCCTAATTCCTGAACAGCTATGACAATAACCCACAAAATTAATCCCAACCCTCCTATTGCAATGTGGAACCTTGTGCTAAAATTTTGACCAAAGAAATATCTCTTATACTCAAGTTCTTGTCTTAAAACCAGACAAATAATTGCTTTTGGCCTCTTTCTAGCCCCTAATTACAAAACTGCTAAGATAATAACACTTAAAATCAAACCCAACCCTCCTATAGTAGTACGGAACCTTGTACTAAAATTTCTTAGACATCCATACGCTTACACTAAAGTTATTGTCTGCGAACCAATTTATTTTCCATGAACCAGTAAAATTGACCTTTTTGGCCCCTAATTACAAAACCGCAAGGACAATAGCCCCCCAAAACAATCCCAACCATCCATTAGTGGTTTGGAACCTTGTGCTAAAATTTCATAGAGATCAATGAACTTATACTCAAGTTATTGTCTGTGAACCAAAATGTCTTCAAATGCAGACGCAGACAACACCATAACATAATACTACTGTATAAAAAATTGAAACAATGCAGTTGAATAAAATATATACTTGTAACTAAGGGGATCTTAACTTATGTGGGTGCTGAATGTGCATGTTTTATTATTCTCCAGTCATCCGAGTCGTGCATTTGTCTGTAGTTATTATTGTAAAAATACAGATTTCAGTCATAGTTGGTCCCCCTCCATCTCCCATCCATGGTTTGTTTCAATTTTAAATGGCTGACTCAAGGACATTATAATCACCTTTTAATAAAGTGAAAATTATGAGATGAAAATCAGAATCATTTGATGTACGCTTCAGTTATGAGTGCCGGAAGTGAAAAAAATTCGTAAGGGTTCTGCGGAACCCAGTGTCTCGCCTACTTTTTCTGTTAATCGCAGGCTCAACAAAAATGAGGAAGTAAATCAATAAAAATATTCCTCTTGATACTATCTTTTGATTGTAAGAAGCTTCTGTCCAAGTTTGGTAAAAATCCAGGATAGTTTATGAATCTAATAAATGTTTAAAAACTTTAACTGCAGACTGAATGTAATGTTAACTGGAAGAAAACAAAATTTCCTTCTAGATACTAGCATTTGATCATTAACAAGCTTCTGTCCAAGTTTGGTACAAATCCAAAATAGTATAAGAAAGTTATTAAAATTTTAAAAACTTTAACCACAGAGTGAATGTGTTGTTTCCTGGCAGAAAATCTAAGTCCATTTAAAAGTAAAAAATGGAAAAAATGGATTTATTTTTTTTACAAAATTTCCTTCTAGATACTAGCTTTTGATCATAAACAAGCTTCTGTCCAAGTTTGGTACAAATCCAAAATAGTATAAGAAAGTTATTAAAATTTTAAAAACTTTAACCACAGAGTGAATGTGTTGTTTCCTGGCAGAAAATCTTAGTCCATTTAAAAGTAAAATAAGGAAAAAATGGATTTATTTTTTACAAAATTTACTTCTGGATACTATCTTATGATCATAAACAAGCTTCTGTCCAAGTTTGGTACAAATCCAGGATAGTTTAAGAAAGTTATTAAAATTTAAAAAACTTTAACCACAGAGTGAATGTAATATTTCCCGGCAGAAAAACTAAGTCCATTTATAAGTAAAATATGGAAAAAATGGAATTTTATTTTTACAAAATTTACTTCTGGATACTATCTTATGATCATAAACAAGCTTCTGTCTAAGTTTGGTAGAAATCAAGGATAGTTTAAGAAAGTTATTAAAATTTCAAAAACTTTAACCACAGAGTGAATATTTGTGGCCGCCGCCGCCGACGCTGACGGAATGTAGGATCGCTATGTCTCGCTTTTTCGACTAAAGTCGAAGGCTTGACAAAAATACCTCGATTAGTTGGCATAAAAGTTGTTCTTTTTAAATACCACACACCCAGTCTACAAATTCAATTGTCTTAGTTCTGAGCTATCAATTTTATATCACAATGATGAAAAATCTAAACTAGAGGCTCTAAAGAGCCTGTGTCGCTCACCTTGGTCCATGAGCATATTCAAAAAAGGACACTTTCCAACATTAAAGACGAGAATAAAATTCATGACAAAAATCTGTTTTGCTGATTTTGTAAAGGTGGTCATTTAGTCTGTTTAGTTTCTCTCTATTAGTAACTTCTTTAGTTTTTACTCAAAAAATAAAAGAGGGTAAAAAAAATCCTAATCTAAGGGCAATCACTCCTATAAAGAATGACAGTCTACTATGTTTATCGTCAAAAGTTTACTTGTAAGTTGATCATTTTTGTGATTTAAAGTGTCTATTTATCTATTATAATTTTCAACATATAAGGCATAACGCATAAAAAATGATAAAAATCGTCATTAAAGGGCAATAATTCCAATATTGAGTCATCGAAAGATTTCCTCCAAATTGTCTTAACTGTAGATCTTGACTTCCTGATCAATTTTGCTAATTTAAGTTTCTATCTACCTATTATAATTTTAAAGATATAAGGCAAAAACGCAAAAAAATGGTAAAAATCATCATCAAAAAGCTATAACTCTAATAAGGAGTCATTTGACAATTTCTACCATGCAGACTTATTTGTATAACTTGTCTTGCTGATCATTTTTGCATTTTAAAGTTTCTCTCTATCTATTATAGTTTTTAAGATGATAGGCAAACATTTTTAAAATGGTAAAATTTGTCATTTAAGGGCAATAACACCTATAAGATGTTGTCTGACAGTTTTGACGTATGTGAACAATTGGTAGAGCTCATCATTCTGCACATTTCTGCCCCAGTCAGATTTTCTCTATTAATATTGGTTTTCAAAATAATAAACAAAACTTGCATTTTACCCCTATGTTCTATTTTTAGCCATGTCGGCCATCTTGGTTGGCAAGCAGGGTAATCAGACATATTTTTTAAACTATATACCCCAATGATGATTGCAGCCAAGTTTGGTTATATTTGACTTAGTAGTTTCAGAGGAGATGATTTTTAAAAAAGTTAATGACCAACGACAACGGACGCCAAGTGATGAGAAAAGCTCACTTGGCCCTTTGAGCCAGGTGAGCTAAAAAACAAAACAAATGGCAATGAAAAAAATGCACTTTTTTACTCACATATCCACTTAATTCATCTAAGTCAATAGGCAAACATGAAAAATGTAAAATACATCAATATCTATAAATTAATGTTCCGAAACTTAACCAGTTCACCATTGTCTTTATAATAATGGAACTTGATCTACATTGTAAAAATATTAAACTTAAAAACATAGGATATTTGTCATAACAGAAGATAAATCTACTTTGAACAAGTTGAATCGAATGAATCTAGGTCACAAATATGACAGTTCAACAATATCATAAAGGCAAACAACACTTGCATTAAAATCAACTGATTTAAAGGGTAGTCAGAAATAATAATTAGTTATTAGTATAGAGAAAAATAATTGTACAAACAGTTTTTCATATATATAAATGATATATGTACATGTAAAGACACTAAATAATGACTCTTTATCTTGTGACCGCTCTTTTTTCGTGGGATAATTTCCTTATTAGACTATTCTCACCAACTTGTGGTTTGTATATTAATTCCAATCACTATGTATTCAGACCCATATTTAGATATCTTTTTTTTTTCAACAACAATATTGCACATGCTGTTAACAGATTTCTTCACTGGTATAGCTGTTTCAGTACTAGTGAAGTTCAAAGGTACCAGGATTATAATTTAATAGGCCAGATGCGCGTTTCGTCTACATAAGACTCATCAGTGACGCTCAGATCAAAATAGTTATAAAGCCAAACAAGTACAAAGTTGAAGAGCATTGAGGACCCAAAATTCCAAAGTTGTGCCAAATACGGCTAAGGTAATCTATTCCTTGGATAAGAAAATCCTTAGTTTTTCGAAAAAATTCAAAGTTTTGTAACAGGAAATTTATAAAAATGACCATATAATTGATATTCAAATACTGTAGTTAGGCATTTTCTTTTTAGTAATAAGTAAATGTTATCAACTGTATTTTATTCAACTCTGCAAATGTGGTTTGTTACTGGTAAGTATGGATGATAGTTGTTTCATTGGCAATCATAACACATCTCCTTATTTATATACATGTAATGATCTATATTCAACGACCTCAGGTACAAAAAAAATGTATGTAACTAAACTATGATGGGAAACCTTTGACTTCTTTCTTTTATATAAACTTTTGATTTGGTACCATAGAACTATGTAGAATAAATGTACATTGCAACATGTCAACTCTTTCAATGACAATACTTTTTATTAGAAACTATAACTCCAAGCAAAATTATATTTCCAAGTATAAAGTAATTTATGAATGAAAAATGGAGTTCTTAATTAAGAAATAAACTGATTCGCTGAGCGCAGCCGGATACACCCACAGAGGTCCAACCCTGAACAGTTCGGTCGAAAATAGACACAATATTCAAGCTTGATACAGGTCTGAATTTGGATTGTAATTAAATATTTGACATATTATAGTTTCTGAATAAATGTAGTCAAAGAACTTGAAATCGGTTATATGAATTGAATATATATTCAATTAAAGATTTCTTGCTGTTGTGCAATACACTGTGCTGTTGCGCAATACTTAATAAATCTGTTGCCAGACTATAAACAAATAAAATTCAATTTCTTCTCAATGTCATATTTGAAATTTATGAAAATCAATAGGGAGATTACATCAATAGCTATAAATAATTCACCAAAGTTTCATGTGAACTGCTTAAAGCATTTTTTGAGTTGTTGTCCAAAAACTGGAAAATCCCCCCCTTTTTAATAAAAAAAAACCCCACAACTCAGAAATGTAAAATCTAAAATTTATAAAATTCTAAAGGGAGCTTACGGATTGATAATTTAGTCTTAGATGCAAGATTTTTTTTTATCAGTTGTTAGTGGCTTTGAACTAGCTGTCAGTAACTGTGAGTACTCTCAGATCTGTACTTAGTGTCTTTTGTTATTTGGATGTACAACTACCCCACCACGTCCACTTGTATTTGTGTTTATCCATCTGATGAGTTTAAGCCTCTTTCAACTGATTTTTATACGATCGCAAAAAAATTTTGCGGTTGTATATTGGTATGACGTTGGCGTCGTCGTCCGAAGACACATTTGTTTTCGCACTCTAAGTTTAGTTTAAGTGAATGGATCTCCATGAAATTTTACCATAAGGTTCAATACCACAATAGGAAGGTGGGGATTGATTTTGGGGGTTATGGTACCAACAGTTCAGGAATAAGGGGCCAAAAAATAAGCATTTTTGTAACTTCCAGACATAACTTGTGTGTTAGTGTATGGATCTCTCTGACATTGTACCACAAGGTTCCATATCACAAAGGGAATGCTGGGATTGATTTTGGGGGTAATTGCCTCCAAATTTTAGGATTTAGGGGCCAAAAAGGGGCAAAAAACAAGCATTTTTCTAGTTTCATGACAATAACTTGTGTGTAAGTGTATGGATCTCTGACATTGTACAAGGTTCCATATCACAAAGGGAATGCTGGGATTGATTTTGGGGGTAATTGCCTCCAAATTTTAGGAATTAGGGGCCAAAAAGGGGCAAAAAACAAGCATTTTTCTAGTTTCATGACAATAACTTGTGTGCAAGTGTATGGATCTTTATGAAATTGTACTACAAGGTTCCATATCACAAAGGGAAAGCTGGAATTTAATTTATGGGGTAATTGCCCAAAACGTTTAGGAATAAGGAGCCAAAAATAAGCATTTTCCTAGTTTACAGACAATAACTTGTGTTCAAGTGTATGGATCTCTCTGAAATTGTACTGCAAGGTACCATACCACAAAGGGAATGCTGGGATTGATTTTGGGGGTAATTGCCTCAAAATTATAGGAATTAGGGGCCATAAAGGGGCAAAAAAACAAGCATTTTTCTAGTTTCAGGACAATAACTTGTGTGTAAGTGTATTGATCTTTATGAAATTGTACTACAAGGTTCCATATCACAAAGGGAAAGCTGGGTTTGAGTTTGGGGGTAATTGCCCTAAACGTTTAGGAATTTGGGGCCAAAAAACAAGCATGTTTCTAGTTTCCAGACAATAACTTGTGTTCAAGTGTATGGATCTCTCTGAAATTGTACTGCAAGGTACCATACCACAAAGGGAAGTCTGGGATTGAGTTTAAGGGTGATGAATCATAAGGGGGTTCAAAATTTTTTCCCTTTTTTTTCTTTAAAATTTTCCATTTTAAATTGGTTATTTCTGATTTATATATAAAAGCAAATAATAATGATATGGTTTGAATAGGTAAATTAAAATTTTTAGACCACATTCATTCTGTGTCAGAAACCTATGCTGTGTCAAATATTTAATTACAATCCAAATTCAGTGCTGTATCAAGCTTGAATGTTGTGTCCATACTTGCCCCAACTGTTCAGGGTTCGACCTCTGCGGTTGTATCAAGCTGCGCCCCAGCGGAGCATTTTATTATAGTTCGTTCTTATATTGTACTGTTACACCACTGTCCCAGGTTAGGGGGAGGGTTGGGATACCGCTAACATGTTTAACCCTGCCTTATTCTGTATGTACATGTATGTGCCTGTCCCAAGCCAGGAGCCTGTAATTCAGTGGTTGTCGTTTGTTTATGTGTTGCATATTTGTTATATTCGTTCATTTTTTGTACATAAATTAGGCTGTTAGTTTTCTTGTTTGAATTGTTTTACATTGTCATTTTGGGGCCTTTTATAGCTGACTGTGCGGTATGGGCTTTGCTCATTGTTGAATGCCGTACTGTGACCTATAGCTGTTAATTTCTGTGTCATTTGGTCTCTTGTGGAGAGTTGTCTCATTGGCAATCATACCACATCTTCTTTTTTATATTTACATCAACAGATATAAACAATTCACCAAAGTCAAGGTGAGACAACATAACTTAGTTGTAAGATCTCTGAAATTTTTTACACGGTACGAGTTTTTCTCATTGTTGGAGATTGTACGGTGACAGTAACACCTGTAACTGTTAAAACCCATTTCTTATGCACTTTAGTTCGATAAACTCACTGAATTTCATACCACATCTCCTTATTTTTATATGCATTACAATTTACATGTGCATGTAATTGTAAATATATATATATCAGAACAAAATTCATTGCGTCACTTTTATTTATGCATCCTTTGGCACAATACAAATTCTAAAATTACACAACATAAAACAACTAAATGTTATTTCAGATGAAACTTTTGTTTCAGTTCCATTCATAGGATTTCTTAGAATTTTGTATGTTTTGCCAAGTCCAATAATTCGCTCTATGTGCACGTGTTAATTGGAGACTTTTCTATCCCGTATAAGAGTTTTGGAACTAATTCTGTTTCTTTTTTTGAAAAAAGTTAGCAAACAAATCTTGCACATTTAAACCTTTGTCTGCCATCACACTGTCACCTGGATCACATAATTGAACTATTCTACATCTTTCAACTATTTCATAGTCACTGGTACAACCAACATATGCATTAGAGACATAGTTGACTAAACCACCAGGTGTCGAACATACAAGTATTTTCAGTGTTTCTGTTTTTATATGATGAAAAGGTTGTCTGAGCTCTAGGAGCTTTAGGTTTTATCACAGGATATTCTGTGCTGTCAATAATAATCCAAGTCGTAGGAAACTTTAATTTGAAGTTGGATGGCGAAAAATACCTGACTAAACCACTAGATGGCCAAGTGTTAGCCTCACACCACTGTTTAGACATAAAAACAATCCATGTTTACACAATATTCTTAACACTAGATTCAATCTAGAATCTAGACAGTTCAAAGTTGGTTTTATAATGCCTCAATTTCATCAAAGTCATAAAAAAAATGATTTTCAACTGACACCCTATCAATTTGAAAATATATGTATCTCAAACAATGTGCTGCTGGACCAAGTGTGGTCAAAACAAATAAAAATTTAGTATACAACTCTAAACCGGTATAAAAATGCATGGCTGTGTCACATGTCTTCATTTCAAAATTCTCTGCTGAAAACATAGGCATTGATGGTGTTTGCGTAATTCCATCTGTGAAGCTCAACATTAGCTCGGCAGTTGGTGGTGGACAGTCATAAATCCTTTCTGCAGTATGAATGACTTCTTCAGGAAAACCAACTTTACAATCAAAACTTTCCTCTAGATTTCTACTACAATATTCATCAAGTTTAGTTCTTTTGTTTTCACAGGAAACTGCCCTAATTTTCTTTTTGCAGATGATTCAGTCTCTTGCTTGGTCCAGGAAAATAGGCTGGGAATGGCAGTAGACTTGAGTCTCTGTATGGTGGGTTTGCGCCTTGAAAAAAGGTTATAAAACATTAGTTTTTTGATAATTAAATGAACTTCCATTAGCAATGTATACTTTGTACTACCTGGCGAAATATTAACTAGATTTATCCATTACAATCTGGATAAAACTATGTTTGCCTGATTCAATGTATGATATGTAAATCCAAAGGACAAACAATGAGAGACTTATGCAACAAACGTACATTGATTGTACCTAAATAACTATAATATAGATGAGAGCATGTCATTGTTTTGTTCCTGTTAACACTGTCATTGATATTATTCAAGAAAGTCTATGAGGCATAGCTTGTAAATGCATTCCTGTCATTACTACATTAGCATAATTACTGCTAAAATAATTCTCAGCATGATATACCTCTTGTAAGAAATCATTATAATTGTAGCAATCACCAAAAAATCTCAAACAGATCACATTGAATCGTAATCCAAAAAATGATGACGTCTTGAATTAACCACCCCCTTTTATTCTAAAACGATAATTGCGGTTGTAAACAAACTTTGGTTTATTCGCATAGCGATTACATATATAACTATATATTTCAAAAAGAAAATAGAGTTTTACCATGAATAGTTTCCTGCACATAGTCTTTTCAGTAAAACGTGCCTTGCAAACAGCTGATTGAGATGGACTCCACGATGAAATCGTGTTCTCGTCCAATCTGCGTATGGGCCATGGCGTTGATCCAACTTTTCCTTCTTAAATGACATCCAGGTACACAACAACAAGTACTTGGCATCGTTAATTAAAAATGTACTGAAATAGTTGCAGTGCAGAAACCGGAAGTTGAGGAACAGGATCGGCAAGTCTCACTAATTAGCAACAAGAAGAATTTTAGCGACAAGAATCGACAAGAAGCGTCAAGAAGCGACAAGAAGAATAAATTTAGCGACAAGAAGCGACAAGAAGACTATTTAGCGACAAGAAAACTTAATAAAAATATTATTAAAATAAATATATTAAAAAAATATGCATTGACATTTTTATTTTGATATACGGAAAGTAAAGTGATTTTCATTTTTTTTTTAAATATATTGATAGATATTGATAAATATAGAAATTTCCCTGTCATAGTATGATATTAATTTTTACATGTTCTTGTGTTTTAGAACAATAATATATTAATTTTATAAATTTTTTAACACTCTCTTTGTCTAAAATATAATAAACTGACTGCATGCAAAATGCATATTATACGTGAATCAGTGTCCAGAAAAGATAATGTCACTAAAACGTGAATATTTTATTTGGGTATTGACTTATCAAACGATATGTATGATGTTTATGCATAGTTTAAAGTTGATTTAAGATGAAAGGTAATTAAAGACAATGTTGTGTGTTCAACAGTTGCTCACTATTTACAATTATTGTATCATTCTGGCGCGTGTAGTTGTATAGTCTGACGCGTGTATAAAGTTATAGGTGTTAATTGAATGTTATTGTAGCAATACAATAAGGGACACACATCCTTTACTCTAACCATGATTCTAATTTGTTCATCCGTAAGCGTCATTATGCTTCTATGAAAAGAAGTAATTCTTACAAGAAAATAATCAGCTGGTTCGAAAAAAATGCCTGGCCATTCTCTTGAAACCATGAAGAAAGCAATAGCAGAATACATAGGTACCTATCCTATTAAACAAACAAAATATTGCTGATGATATATGAAAGCTGTCATCAATATTAATTCTTTGAAAGAAATTGTTCAGATCACAGGCAAACCTCCAAATGTTATCTTGACTCATTAATTTCTTCATCTATCAATATAATAAAAGAAATGAAAATCTCTTTATTGCTGTCAATGCATATTTTTTTAATATATTTATTCTAATAATATTTTTTTTAAGTTTTCTTGTCGCTAAATAGTCTTCTTGTCGCTAAATTTATTCTTCTTGTCGCTTCTTGACGCTTCTTGTCGGTAATTAGTGAGACCCGGATCGGCTACCACGGCGCCACCTATTCAGGAACGATAATTTGTTATTTTATATAACTGCGAAATAACAATAACGTTAGACGGGTTTACGTGTATAAACAGAAATGCGCTTTAAATTGTATAATATAATTCATGTTCAGTCGACCTTTAATTATTATATCAACGACTGAAATGATTTATAAACATCTAGATTGCAGATAACACTCGAAATTAACCCGAGCTCATTCCACACGGAATTCAAATAATTCTAGTTTGTCAATCGGTTGACTGCTTATAATGCAAAATACAAATATATCAAGTTTTTAAAACTAACAAAACACAATGATCGTTTCTCTATTTCCCAATGTAAATGAAATGAATCAAAAAACATTTTATATCACAATAAGAAGAGGAGAGAATTCAACATTTCCGGATCTACTTGGAGCCTAATGACCCCCCCCCCCCCACGTAGATAAGTTGGATATCGCGGAAGGAATGATTAACCTGGCAACCAGAAAGGCATTAAAGCACTGCCTTTAAAAACAGTAGCTCTTAATATATCATTGTTAACTATCTGATAGATGTTGAGAGTAAAAAAAATAACAGGTGAAAGCAGCATTTTCAGAATCTAGTTTGTCATTGTTTGTGGTTTAATCTGTTTCTCTATCGTCCATATAACAGTATTTTCAGTTTTTTTTGCACTTTATATATAACTTCATGACATTTCCATTTCGTATTTATGTTTATATATATATGAATTCATTATGTATTATGTATATACATTCTACCACTGCATCGAGTGTGATACGATATTTATCCACTAGCTAGCATGACTAGAGACAGTTAAATTTTCAAATTGAAAACACGAGGCTCCCCGAGCGTTTGAAATATTTAAAATTTAACTGTAGAGAGCGAATAAATATCGTAACGCACGCGATTTGGTGGTGGAATCTGTTTCTCTAATGATAAATTTCAGACAAATTCAATCCTTCTTTTCGAATAATCTGCAAAAAGATGGGATTTTTTTATATGAAGTCATCAGGCATCGTTGCCTTTTTTCATGACGTCACAATAGAAATTTCAGAAGAAAGCAAGAAAATTTTACTTTATAATCGAGTTTTGACCAATGACAAACTGAGATCAAACGAACCACACATTTATTAAATAAAAATAATCATCAGGTCAGGAAAAGGATATTTCAAGTAAGAATTAGAGAAATGTAAATATAAGTATGTAAATTAGATTATAAAATCAAAGCATCGTTGATGTTGTGATCCAGCCATATTCATTGCTAGTCTCATATTCTTTCTGACCATACTTTTTTCTAAATTTTTTTCTTTTCATTTCCAATCTTACTGTAAAATTTCTATGTTTAAATGGTCCAAAGGTAGGAAATTTCGCAATATTGATGCAACTATAATTATAATACTGATCTTTCAATTTAAAGGCTCTGTCAGATTTTATTTTTGACAAGAATGGAAAGGAAAATCGTCAAACAAGTAATATATTTTTTATATGCCATTAATAATGACAGGTTTAATAATTTCCAGAAAGAGGCCTTATAAATGCACTTTCTCAACAACAAAAATTAAAAAAAATAATTACTATTTTTTATCTAAATTGGTGTTCATTTTTCAGTAAGAAAAAAATACATTTCCTGTATTTAAATCTGAATACACAAATACCTAATGCTGAGATATTTCCAATTACTGTTAAATAGCAATATAATGGGAGATAAATGGAAAACAAACAAATAAATTTTATTGCAGAAAATTCTTGAATAAGAGTTATGCAATTTTGTTTAATATTTCAACCAAATTTCTGATAATTGTAACAAATTAATTAGAACTTGATTACTGACTTATGTCAGAGGATAATGGCACTGATTTTACAAGTAAAATAAAATTTGCTTGCATTTTTTTATACATATTTTTTTCATTTAAAGTATTTTCTTTGAAAAAAAAAACACATCAGATTAATCATTCAGCTAGCTAGCAAAATTAACAGAATATTTTAATGTAGTGTAGATCAAAATAAATAATACATTTGTAGGTTTACTATTGAGGTCAAGAATGTGTGTATTCAGTTAGGTGTGTAATAAATTGTGTCTGTTTAATTATGTAACAGGTCATGAGATATTAACTGTTTTGAATTAAGCCTGGGGTTGTTTCTAATTAATACTTATTTGAAAATCATGACAGTTAATAATCATTCTGACTCATACTTGCCTATGGAAAGAATTGGAGGAATACCATTTTAAAAAAGTGTGGGAATCAACTTAGAGATATTAATACACATGTTGACCTACATTAATTTCATTGAACATAATTTAAACAAGCACAAGATACTAATATAATACTTTCAACATTCATATCAACTGATTCAACTGATGTACAAATACTTTTTCCAATTAATTCATAAATAGTAAATCATCATAAATTTTGATTTAGAAAGGAACTATATGCAAGTGTATATCTAAAATAAAGTCACTATTCGACCAATCTTTTCTTAATTTAACGGCAAATAACATGTCAAAAGTTTGCAGTTGATGATTAAAATGGTGTAGAAAGTTTCTGCAAGTCATAACAAGTTGCTTTAAAAAAAAAAAGACAATAACCTGAACCTTAGAACTTTTTTATTTCTAATTATTAATTCAACTGAATAAGAAATTATATATCAGTGTTATCTTGGCCATGTGTGTGGAGGATAATATTTTCTTTTTATTATAAATCATTACAATTTTGGCATGTTGAGAGAAGTGTTTAATTTAAAGCAAGGAGAGAAAAAAAAAGATTCCCAGACGTATAATTTCTTAAAGAATAATAATAATTCAAAACATGGAAGACACATGTACCCCCGCGAGAGATACTTACTTGATCTAATTATAAATATAAAAAAGAAGATGTGGTATGATTGCCAATGAGACAACTCTCCACAAGAGACCAAATGACACAGAAATTAACAACTATAGGTCACCGTACGGCCTTCAACAATGAGCAAAGCCCATACCACATAGTCAGCTATAAAAGGCCCCGAAATGACAAATGTAAAACAATTCAAACGAGAAAACTAACGGCCTAATTTATGTACAAAAAATGAACGAAAAACAAATATGTAACACATCAACAAACGACAACCACTGAATTAAAGGCTCCTGACTTGGGACAGGCACATATATACAGAATGTGGTGGGGTTAAACATGTTAGCGGGATCTCAACCCTCCCCCTAACCTGGGACAGTGGTGTAACAGTACAACATAAGAACGAACTATAAAAATCAGTTGAAAAAAAGGCTTAACTCATCAGATGGATACAAACAGAAATACTACAGAGTGGACGTGGCCGGGTACTTGTATATCCCAACAACAAATAGACACGAAGCACAGATCTGAGAGTACTCGCAGTTACTGACAGCTAGTTCAAAGCCACTAACAACTAATTAAAATAAAATGCTCTGCAGGGCGCAGCTTGATACGACCGTAGAGGTCGAAACCCTGAACAGTTGGGGCAAGTATGGATACAACATTCAAGCCTGATACAGCTTTGCATTTGGATTGTGATTAAATATTTGACACAGCATAGGTTTCTGACACAGAATGAATGTGGTCTAAGAACTTAAAAATTTTAAATTGGACATTCACCTATTATGGTCCAATATCCAAAATCTAAATACATGGTTAGATTCAGCATATCAAAGATCCCCAAGAATTCAATTTTTGTTGAAATCAAACAAAGTTTAATTTTGGACCCCGATTTGGACCAACTTGAAAACTGGGCCCATAATCAAAAATCTAAATACATGTTTAGATTCAGCATATCAAAGAACCCTAAGAATTCAATTTTTGTTAAAATCAAACTAAGTTTAATTTTGGACCCTTTGGACCTTAATGTAGACCAATTTGAAAACGGAACCAAAAATTAAGAATCTAAATACACGGTTAGATTCGGCATATCAAAGAACCCCAATAATTCAATTTTTGATGAAATCAAAAAAAAGTTTTATTTTGGACCCTTTGGACCTCAATGTGGACTAATTTAAAAACGGAGCCCAAAATCCAAAAACTAAATACACGGTTAGATTCAGCATATTAAAGAACCCCAAGAATTCAAGAATAAAACCCCATTGAAATTGGTCAAGAAATAAGCAATTTATACGAAGTATCTTCTTTTGCACAATACTGTGCAATTAAATATTTCTTGCTATTGCGCAATACTGTACAATTGACAATTTCTTGCTATTGCGCAATATTGTGCTATTGGATATTTCTTGCTATTGCGCAATACTGTGCAATTGAAGATTTCTTGCTATTGCGCAATACTGTGCAATTGAAGATTTCTTGCTATTGTGCAATACTGTGCAATTGAACATTTCTTGCTATTGCACAATACTTATTATATAATAATTTACACATCCTGTTTGGTGTGTATCTCCTACCATATCATAATTATTTGCTTTTAAATATAAATCAGAAATAACCAACTTAAAATGGAAAATTTTAAAAGAAAAAAAAAATGAAAAAAGAGAAAAAAAAGGAAAAAAAAGAGAAAAAAAAGGAAAAAAAAAAAATCCCCCCCCCAAATTTTTTGAACCCCCCTTATGATTCATCACCCCCAAACTCAATCCCAGCCTTCCCTTTGTGGTGTGGTACCTTGCAGTACAATTTCAGAGAGATCCATACACTTGAACACAAGTTATTGTCTGGAAACTAGAAAAATGTGTTTTTTGGCCCCTTTTTGGCCCCAAATTCCTAAATGTTTAGGGCAATTAAAGTTTTCCTCAATCCACGAAAATTGGTACCCACGAAAATAAATGAATCCACAGTACCCCCAAACTCAAACCCAGCTTTCCCTTTGTGATATGGAACCTTGTAGTACAATTTCAGAAAGATTCATACACTTACACACAAGTTATTGTCCTGAAACTAGAAAAATGCTTGTTTTTTGCCCCTTTTTGGCCCCTAATTCCTAAAATATTGAGGCAATTACCACAAAAATCAATCCCAGCCTTCCCTTTGTGGTATGGTACCTTGCAGTACAATTTCAGAGAGATCCATACACTTGAACACAAGTTCTTATCTGGAAACTAGAAAAATGCTTATTTTTGGCCCCTTTTTGGCCCCAATTCCTAAACGTTTCGGCAATTACCCCCAAACTCAATTCCAGCTTTCCCTTTGTGATATGGAACCTTGTAGTACAATTTCAGAAAGATACATACACTTACACACAAGTTATTGTCATGAAACTAGAAAAATGCTTGTTTTTTGCCCCTTTTTTGGCCCCTAATTCCTAAAATTTGGAGGCAATTACCCCCAAAATCAATCCCAGCATTCCTTTTGTGATATGGAACCTTGTGGTACAATGTCAGAGAGATCCATACACTAACACACAAGTTATGGCTGGAAGTTACAAAAATGCTTATTTTTGGCCCCTAATTCCTTTACTGTTGGTACCATAACCCCCAAAATCAATCCCAACCTTCCTTTTGTGGTATTGAACCTTGTGGTAAAATTTCATAGAGATCCATTCACTTAAACTAAAGTTAGAGTGCGAAAACCAATGTGTCTTCGGACGACGCCGGACGACGACGACGACACCAACGTCATACCAATATACAACCACAAAAATTTTTTTGCGGTCGTATAAAAATCATGCATCTAAGACTAAATTATCAATTAGTACACATCCAACATCCAATTATTGAAGAGGCATAACTTTTACATTCAAGAGTCACACGAGGTAAAAAAAAAGTATGCATTCTTATTGCCTATGATGTACGTCAATGTAGACAAATATGATCATTGACAATTTAGAAGAAATTGTTATCAATGCATTAGAATTTATTGACACACAGGAGAATATACTTTAAAGATTCTCAACAAAATAGATTTAACTGCATTTTTTAAATTAATTCTTAGAAACAATGAATTTGAGTTTAATGGACTGTTATACAAACACATTATAGGAGCGTACCAACCAGGCTTATTAATTTGTACTCATTAAAATCTTAGATAAGTTCCAATGGAGAGAAAACATCAAATTACACTATTAATGGGAATGACAGTTTTATGGTCTTCACAGGCAAATTAGAGCAAGTTGAAGATTTCTTTAACCTTGCAAACGAAATTGGCCATCTACTTAAGTTCTAATATGAGGTGTCGACATCTAGTATGGCCTATTTAGAGGGTGGTAAAGGGTTATTTTCGTGCAACGTTTTCGGCCTTTTTATTTCACGTGTTTCCATGTTTCGACGTTTTATTTCTCGTTTTCTCGTGTTTGGTTCGATGTTCGTGCTTTGTGTTTTCCCTTAATTATTTTCTGTGTTTCGTGTTGGTACTCTTATTTTCTCGTGCTTGTCCCGCATTTGATTAAAAAGTAAACCGGGACATATAAATTCAAAGTCAGCCCAAATATTGTTTTAAATTATAAACTAATTAACTGGTCAAAGATATTTATTAATAGCCTATTATATTACTATGATAAATCGAATGCAACTAACGGACGCTAAAAGGTGACCACATGCAGGGTCGCCATGTCCATTTATAATGACTGCATGATCTCCAAGAACGGCTGAGTAATAACTGTTGGTACTTTTTTCCTTAATATTTAAGATTTTATTCCTTGGCTTCGTTTTTCCAGAGTGTTTTTTTTCTCCATGCAACGTTTTTGCGATTTGTTATTTCACGTGTTTCCGTATTCAGACCCTCCCTTTTACCACCCTCTTTTTAGATACCGAAGTGTACAAAAGTGAACAATTCCATGATAATGGAATTCTTGATGTTAAGTCACATATATTAAAAACACAGAAACGTATCAATATTTACCAATCACTAGTGCACATCCAAAATACACATAAATTTATGAGCATTACAGTGTGTGAATAATATAAGAAATTTCTACTTCTACCACTAAGTGACCACCGTCATTTGGTTGACTATCCTGTCACTGTTTGGTGTGCGCTTGCATACTTAACAAGTCCAAAAATGATTTTAACAGAAAGGAAATAATTTGTGCTGTACATAACATTTATACATGGTGCAAATAAAAACATGGGACTTGAAATTTAATGTGCATGCAGTAGTCTCTTGAACGAGTCAAGACTTTCTGCAGCAGTCACTGAAATAATAGTGAAATCAATGAATTAAATAAACATTTAATTAACTTACAAGATAACTTAATTGATAGAGAATACTGTAAAAGGTGTAATACCACCATTGATTTTCCCCTATTAGTCTTTGTTAAATTTGCACTTTTCAAAAAATTGTGCAGAATTTATCTTTGTTTCAAATAAAGAAATACTTGGCATGAGTAAAGTTTGATCCTGTCCAGTACTATAGAAAAAATTTCACATAACATTTCATTGCATATAAGAAAATAACCATCACTGGAAGTTAACCAATCAAATTTTCCCCCTTTTTTAACCTGTGTACAAGCTTTAGTAACCATGTAACCTCAAGTTTCCAAAATATTCTATAAAAACCCCAAATAAAAAAATAATGGTGCTTTGAAATACCCAAGATATATGTTTATGACCCAGAAATGTTTTACTGCAATGAAATGTAGGATCAATTACCTACAACTGTCAAATTCAAGGGAATATTTTTTTTCGACCTATTTTCGTATGCAACCGGATGTGACGTACTATGATTTGGTGGTATTACACCTAAAGAAGACTTTTTTGTTAAATAAACTGAATGTGACTTTTTTCCTTTGTAATACTGGTTATTTCAAGCATTCCTGTCAAGTTTTGTCATAATCAGTTCAATAGTTTGAGAAAAATCTAGTATAATGTAAGACGACATCTACATCGATTCAAGCTAAATTTCTTCGGAAATCCAAACCAAGCCGCATCATGATAGAATATAGTGTGGACCAATAAATGATCAAATATTTATCTCATCTGCCTACAAACAGTTGAATATGATACAAAAGATGACTTTAGGATGATAAATACTACTAATGGACCTCTTTGTCTTCTTTATAAGGTCTCTTTTGGTCCATTTATACCTCTCATTTCCTCAAAATTTCTACTTTATAGGCCAATAAATAAAAATTTTGGGGTAACTTTCACTCATTTATGATAGAAATGTTATAATAAATGATTAATTGAAGTATTCAAGCTGAATGAACTATCCGTATAAAAGTTTACTGTCTCCAAGGAGGTTTCCATAAGTCCTAACGTAAAACTTAAATTTACGCCGCGTTCCAGAGAGGGACATAAAAAGCTTCTCTTTTGGTGAATAATTTGTTGTTACTGCTTTAAAAATAATTTCATTTACTTAAAACTATATATTTATTAAAGTATTTCTTAGGAAAAATTTTCTAGTATAGCAGAATATAAGAAAAAAGGAGAAAAGGCTCCCCAAAACTCTAAGTATGGCTTATTCTGTCAACTAATATTCATGGTAAAGTCCTATTTCAAGGAAATTTTCTCATAAAATGTGTTTTGGAGACTCAATCCACTCAGAATATTTCATTATTAGTAATATTTCACTTAAATAGCAAGAAATTTTAACACATGAGAGTACTCACAAGGTCAAAGGTGCATGTACAGCTTCCCATATTAAATAGGTGTAATACCACCATTGATTTTCCCCTATTAGTCTTTGTTAAATTTGCACTTTTCAAAAAATTGTGCAGAATTTATCTTTGTTTCAAATAAAGAAATACTTGGCATGAGTAAAGTTTGATCCTGTCCAGTACTATAGAAAAAATTTCACATAACATTTCATTGCATATAAGAAAATAACCATCACTGGAAGTTAACCAATCAAATTTTCCCCCTTTTTTAACCTGTGTACAAGCTTTAGTAACCATGTAACCTCAAGTTTCCAAAATATTCTATAAAAACCCCAAATAAAAAAATAATGGTGCTTTGAAATACCCAAGATATATGTTTATGACCCAGAAATGTTTTACTGCAATGAAATGTAGGATCAATTACCTACAACTGTCAAATTCAAGGGAATATTTTTTTTCGACCTATTTTCGTATGCAACCGGATGTGACGTACTATGATTTGGTGGTATTACACCTAAAGAAGACTTTTTTGTTAAATAAACTGAATGTGACTTTTTTCCTTTGTAATACTGGTTATTTCAAGCATTCCTGTCAAGTTTTGTCATAATCAGTTCAATAGTTTGAGAAAAATCTAGTATAATGTAAGACGACATCTACATCGATTCAAGCTAAATTTCTTCGGAAATCCAAACCAAGCCGCATCATGATAGAATATAGTGTGGACCAATAAATGATCAAATATTTATCTCATCTGCCTACAAACAGTTGAATATGATACAAAAGATGACTTTAGGATGATAAATACTACTAATGGACCTCTTTGTCTTCTTTATAAGGTCTCTTTTGGTCCATTTATACCTCTCATTTCCTCAAAATTTCTACTTTATAGGCCAATAAATAAAAATTTTGGGGTAACTTTCACTCATTTATGATAGAAATGTTATAATAAATGATTAATTGAAGTATTCAAGCTGAATGAACTATCCGTATAAAAGTTTACTGTCTCCAAGGAGGTTTCCATAAGTCCTAACGTAAAACTTAAATTTACGCCGCGTTCCAGAGAGGGACATAAAAAGCTTCTCTTTTGGTGAATAATTTGTTGTTACTGCTTTAAAAATAATTTCATTTACTTAAAACTATATATTTATTAAAGTATTTCTTAGGAAAAATTTTCTAGTATAGCAGAATATAAGAAAAAAGGAGAAAAGGCTCCCCAAAACTCTAAGTATGGCTTATTCTGTCAACTAATATTCATGGTAAAGTCCTATTTCAAGGAAATTTTCTCATAAAATGTGTTTTGGAGACTCAATCCACTCAGAATATTTCATTATTAGTAATATTTCACTTAAATAGCAAGAAATTTTAACACATGAGAGTACTCACAAGGTCAAAGGTGCATGTACAGCTTCCCATATTAGGTGTAATACCACCATTGATTTTCCCCTATTAGTCTTTGTTAAATTTGCACTTTTCAAAAAATTGTGCAGAATTTATCTTTGTTTCAAATAAAGAAATACTTGGCAGTAGTAAAGTTTGATCCTGTCCAGTACTATAGAAAAAATTTCACATAACATTTCATTGCATATAAGAAAATAACCATCACTGGAAGTTAACCAATCAAATTTTCCCCCTTTTTTAACCTGTGTACAAGCTTTAGTAACCATGTAACCTCAAGTTTCCAAAATATTCTATAAAAACCCCAAATAAAAAAATGATGGTGCTTTGAAATACCCAAGATATATGTTTATGACCCAGAAATGTTTTACTGCAATGAAATGTAGGATCAATTACCTACAACTGTCAAATTCAAGGGGAATATTTTTTTTCGACCTATTTTCGTATGCAACCGGATGTGACGTACTATGATTTGGTGGTATTACACCTAAAAAGGAAACAGTAAAAGTTGTAAAAATGTATATTAACGAACAGTCTTTATTTTACTTGTTTTATTTTCATTTGAAACAGATTTTTTTTTATCTGATTTGTCAAAATGACAAGTGTGCATCATGATTTTATTGTTACAAATCAAATCCCAAAAGCCGACTATAGCTATAACTCATTATGTAGAAACCACAGCACTATTTTAAAATAACTCTCTGTGAATATCTAGACACAGATGTTTGATACCATAGGTCGTTATAATTAAATCTTGACCATTTAACTTTCACTTGTTTATCAAAGGGTACAACTGTGAACTTTGCCCAAGTCAGTAAACCCTTGCAATGCATAAAATGTAGCTTTACAATAAATATACATGTTTGAAAAGGATCTATAGATTGTTTATTATCATATATCAGATAAGTGAATTAGCAATCTGTGAAAATTCTTTATTGCCATGTTTAAATATCTTAGATACACCGTATGGAGGTGCTCTTAATTGCAGGAAGTTAATACAGATAAGATGAATAGGTGTTCCAAATGAACAATAATCTAGCTTCTGAATATTCCTCCATAGACTATATTTCTAACTAATAAATATGCGAAAACAAAAACATATAATTAGTTTCATGATATGTCTTCAACTTAGTATTCTGCACCATCTCCAAAACCAGAGTTATAGATCCAGCATGGCTGAATCAAAAATATGTGTCCCTCTAGACTTGTTGGGTCGACAGCATTTGTAAAATTTGTTTAAAGATAATTTTGCCTTATATTAATATAGTGTATACAAGAAAAAGAGAGAAATGAGAAAATGACAACATCATATCCCCTATTAATATTTAATAAATGCTTAAAACTGAAATAATATCTTAAAACAGAATAAACCATTTGGTATCAAAATATAATAAATTTACCATCTTTCAACAATCCTTTGAAAGAAGATTCTTCTGAGACTTTAAATTATGGGAAGAAAATGCTGCTGTAACTGGAAATCAAAGAAGGTGGCCCAAGAATTTTAAAAGCATATTTCAACTAATATTGTGTGAAATACATTTGTATGTATTTACTAAAATACCTCATGTCAGATTTGATTTAAAGGTTAAAGGTTGTTTCCCTGAGTTGAATAACCCTTAGCAGGGTTGACAATTTTGGATATATCCTGACTATTATATGGTGAATGATAGGGTTATTCACCAGACAGTACAATTGGTCAAGGTTATTAACCGACCCTGCTGATTTGGACAAAAAATAATACAACAAAGCAACCCAACCTGAAAGTTGCATGAGCAGATAGTAAGATATTTTGATACAAACCTGATAATAACTGGGCAAGTTTCGTTATCTTTGACTGTAGAACACATATAATCTGAAAAGAAATAAATGTGGATAGTATCCACATGTGGACACAGATGATGCCCCCACTTGCATATCATATAGTTATAAAGGGACATAACTGAAGAACAGTAAAAGTGACGCTTCCCAAATTTGAACTTGATCTGAGTTTTGTGGTAATAAGCATTGTGTGTAAGTCTCATAACATTTGGTTGAGGCTAACTTAAGTAGAGAACAGAACCTAAAAATTCAGCAATTTTTCTATTTGTAAACACACATAACTCTAGAACGGTTGTGTATAAGTTTTATAACATTTGGTTGAGGCAAACTAAAGTTAGAAAACGGAAACAAAAAATTTGTACTTGATCTTAGTTTTGTGGTAATAAGCATTGTGTGTAAGTCTCATAACATTTGGTTGAGGCTAACTTAAGTAGAGAACAGAACCTGAAAATTCAGCAATTTTTCTATTTGTAAACACACATAACTCTAGAACGGTTGATTCAACTATAATCATGGACAAAGGAAGATAACTCCAATTTTAAAAATTACTTGATATTTAGAAGAAAATAAAAATTTTGAAATTTTTCCATTTATAAAGGGGCATAACTCTAGAACGGTTAAAGTGATGCCACCAAAATTCAAACTTGATCTGTGTTTTGTGGTAATAAGCATTGTGTATAAGTTTCATAACATTTGTTTGAGGCAAACTTAAGTTAGAGAACGGAAACTAAAAATTTTGCAATTTTTCCATTTATAAAGGGCCATAACTCTAGAACGGTTAAAGTGACGCCACCAAAATTCAACTTGATCTATGTTTTGTGGTAATAAGCATTGTGTATAAGTTTCATAACATTTGTTTGAGGCAAACTTAAGTTAGAGAACAGAAACTAAAAATTTTGCAATTTTTCCATTTATAAAGGGCCATAACTCTAGAACGGTCAAAGTGACGCCACCAAAATTCAAACTTGATCTGTGTTTTGTGGTAATTAGCATTGTGTATAAGTTTCATAACATTTGGTTGAGGCAAACTTAAGTTAGAGAACAGAAACTAAAAAAATTTGCAATTTTTCCATTTATAAAGGGGCATAACTCTAGAACGGTTAAAGTGACGCCACCAAAATTCAAACTTGATCTGTTTTTTGTGGTAATAAGCATTGTGTATAAGATTCATAACATTTGGTTGAGGCAAACTCAAGTAAGTGAACGGAAACCAATTTTGGGAAGTACGGACGGACGTACATACGTACAGACGGACAAGGGTAAAACTTAATGCCCCCACCGCTAGGGCGGGGGCATAAATATCCTGGTGGCCATCTTTAACAGTAAATGGGCAACAAAGTAGCAACACTTGGTCAGCACCTCATAAGGAACATTCATGCATTGTTTGATTTCATTCCACTTCATTCCATTCAGTGGTACTCTAAAAGAAGACATTTGTATGTATTTCCCATAGGAACCTATGTTAAACTAAGTCCCCCCTGGCGGCCATCTTGGATGATGGATGGGCTGCAAAGTAACAACACTTGGTCAGCACCTCATAAGGAACATTCATGCCATGTTTGGTTCCATTCCATTCAGTGGTTTTCTAAAAGAAGACATTTGTATGTATTTCTCATAAGGTCCTCTGTTCAACTAAGTCCCCTGCTGTCGGCCATCTTGGATGATGGACCGACTGCAAAGTAACAACACTTGGTCAGCACCTCATAAGGAACATTCATGCCATGTTTGGTTTCATGCCATTCAGTGGTTCTCTAAAAGAAGACATTCGTATGTATTTCCCGTAAGGTCCTATGTTAAACTAAGTCCCCTGCTGGCGGCCATCTTGGATAATGGATCAGCTGCAAAGTAACAACGCTTGGTCAACACCTCATAAGGAACATTCATGCCATATTTGGTTCCATTCCATTCAGTGGTTCTCTAAAAGAAGACATTTGTATGCATTTCCCGTAGGGTCCTATGTTAAACTAAGTCCCCTGCTGGCGGCCATCTTGGATGATGGATCAGCTGCAAAGTAACAACACTTGGTCAACACCTCATAAGGAACATTCATGCCATATTTGGTTCCATTCCATTCAGTGGTTCTCTAAAAGAAGACATTTGTATGTATTTCCCATAGGGTCCTATGTTAAACTAAGTCCCCGCTGGCGGCCATCTTGGATGATGGATTGACTGCAAAGTAACAACTCTTGGTCAACACCTCATAAGGAACATTCATGCCATGTTTGGTTTCATTCCATTCAGTGGTTCTCTAAAAGAAGACATTTGTATGTATTTCCCATAGGGTCCTATGTTAAATTAAGTCCCCCGCTGGCAGCCATCTTGGATGATTGATCAGCTGCAAAGAAACAACATTTGGTCAACACCTCATAAGGAACATTCATGCCATGTTTGGTTTCATTCCATTCAGTGGTTCTCTAAAAGAAGACATTTGTATGTATTTCCCATAGGGTCTTATGTTAAACTAAGTCCCCTGTTGGCTACCATCTTGGATGATGGACCAACTGCAAAGTAACAACACTTGGTCAGCACCTGGTATGGAACATTCATGCCATGTTTAGTTTCATTCCATTTACTGGTTCTCAAAAAGAAGACATTTGTATGTATTTCCCATAGGGTCCTATGTTAAACTAAGTCCCCCGCTGGCGGCCATCTTGGATGATGGATCGACTACAAAGTAACAACACTTAGTCAGCACCTCATAAGGAACATTCATGCCATGTTTGGTTTCATTCCATTTAGTGGTTCTCTATAAGAAGTTCAAAATGTAAAAAGTTAACGAAAACGACGACAATGACGGACGCCAAGTGATGAGAAAAGCTCACTTGGCCCTTTGGGCCAGGTGAGCTAATAAAAGTTAATGAGTGATTTATACATTTCTCCAATTCCTAACTGTTAAAATTCTCAACCTGACCACTTGATTTTATTTAATCAACATGTGGTTTGTTTTATCTCAGTTCTTTATTGATCAAATTCAATTATGATGTCAAAGTTTAATAGAGCCAGTTACCCCAATAAACGGCCCTGTATAGGTGCATTTTTTTAAAGTAAAACTTATGAGTATGTAGTGCTTAATGTATTATTTCTGAAAGTAAAATATGAATTACTAAAATTAAGAAAGGATGTGTTAAAGAAACAACAACCCGACCGAAGAGTAGAAAACAGCCGAAGGACACCAATGGGTCTTCAACACAGCGAGAACATCTCGCACCCAGAGCCGGGCTTTGAACAGCTGGCCCCAAAACATTTATGTATACTAGTTCAGTGAAAATGGACGTCACACTAAACTCCAAACATATAAATGAACCAAAATTTAAAAAACAACAGACTAACAAAGACCAGAGATTCTTGACTTGGGACAGGCGCAAAAATGCCATGACCATGACATAGAGTGGGGCCTCGAAACAGTTGTCAAACTGATATGTACTGATTATAATGCAACTTTATAGGAAATATCATTGATCTATCACAAGTACAAGTAGATCCTATCAATCTTACCTAAGAAGAAAACAACATTGGAAATTGTAATCAATTTAATCACTGGAACATAATCTAGGGGGCAGAGCCCAAATAGTCGTCAAACTAATATGTACTGATAGTAATGCAACTTTATAGAACTTATCATTGATCTATCAAAAGTAGTTCCTATCAAACTTGCTTGAACAGAAAACTTTAAAATTGTTGACGCCAACAACATCGCCACCACTGGAAAAGCAACACCTGTGCCTGGCCATCCACCACTTTCATAGGCAAGACAATTATTGGAAAAAAAGAGTCATTAAGGGCAATAACTTCTACAAGCAGTATTCTGGCTTTTTTGGTAGGAACAGATAATATCTAGATCTTGAAACTCTGAACAGTTTTGCTTACTCAGTTTTCCCTTACGACACTTTAGACCACAGAAAAACTATCTTATTTTTGTAACACTCAGAGACCTTCCCTTCCCCTCAAATGTGCCCTCTACTCCAAAACATGTTCTTAGACTTCATTGTATGCCCAAAGATGCCTAACTTGTGTAAGACACCTGAATGTGTCCTTTCACAAAGGCCCTTGGAATCATATTTACACTTCAAAAACACACAAACATGTCTACCTTTATGAAAAATGTCTGTTATCATATCCATCATATTTTTGAAAACATGTCTAGAAAAGAATATTTTTTTGGAAATATTTTAAAACGTAGTTTTAAAAATGTTTTCATTAACTATTCACATTGCAGTTTACCTCAAATTCTCAATTCTAAAGAACCAGTGTCTCTCACCTGAATCAATGTGCATCTTCAACAATAGCCACCAGGGGCGGATCCTGCCATTTCTAAAAGAGGGTTCCAACCATATGTCCCCATTCAAAAGCACTGATCATCAAAAACTAGAGGCTCTAAACAGCCTGTGTTGCCCACCTTGGTCTATGTGAATATTCAACAAAAGACACTCTCCAACATTAGACGAGAATATAATTCATGACAAAAATCTCTGTTTTTTTTATTTCGTATTGCTGATCATTTAGTCTGTTTAGCTTCTCTCTATGTTCTTTAATTTTAGCTCAAAACACAAGAGAGGGTTAAAAAAAAATCCTCATTTAAGGGCATTCACTCCTATATCTAAAGAGTGACAGTCTACTATTTAAACTATATCAGCAAAATTTAATCATTAGCAGATATTGACTTGCTGATCATTTTTGTATTTTAAAGTTTCTCTCTATCTATTATAGTTTTTAAGATAATGAGCAAAAATGAAACTAGAGGCTCTCATGAGCCTGTGTCGCTCACCTGATTCTTCTTTGGTTTTGGAAATCATGTAAAAATAGATTAACATCATAACAGATACCCTAATAATGATTGAGGCCAAATTTGATTTAATATTGGCCCCGTAATTTAATCAAAAGCAGAAGACTTTTGTAAACTTTACAGAAATTACCAATAAATTCATTGAAATTGTAGAAAATGACTTTATAAGGACAATTACTCCAACAAGATGTCACTTGACAATATTGCTCATGTTGACTTATGTGTAGATCTTCTTTTCTTGATATTTTTGCAGTTTACAGTAGATCTCAATCTATAAAGATACATGTATTAAGGTCTTCATCAGCACCTCATAAGGAACATTTATGCCATGTTTAGTTTCATTCCATTTAGTGCTCCTCTAGAAAAAAGCATTTGTATGTATTTCACATAGGGTCTTATGTTAAACTAAGTCCCCTGCTGGCGGCCATCTTGGATGATGTTTCGGCTACAAAGTAACAACACCTGGTCAGCACCTCATAAGGAACATTCATGCCATGTTTGGTTTCATTCCATTCAGTGGTTCTCTATAAGAAGATATTTGTATGTATTGTCAATAGGGTCATATGTTAAACGAAGTCCCCCGCTGACGGCCATCTTGGATAATGGATCAGCTACAAAATTACAACACTTAGTCAGCACCTCATAAGGAACATTCTTGCCATGTTTTATTTCATTCCATTTAGTGGTTCTCTAAAAGAAGACATTTGTATGTATTTCCCGTAGGGTCCTATGTTAAACTAAGCCCCTCTCTGGCGGCCATCTTGGATGATGGATCGGCTTCAAATTAACAACACTTGGTCAGCACCTTATAAGGAACATTCATGCCATGTTTGGTTTCATTCCATTCAGTGGTTATCTAAAAGAAGACATCTGTAAGTGTTGTCCATAGGGTCATTTGTTAAACTAAGTCCCCCTCTAGCTGCAATCTTGGATGATGGATTGGCTTCAAAGTAACAACACTTGGTCAGCACCTCATAAGAAACATTCATGCCATGTTTGGTTTCATTCCATTCAGTGGTTCTCTAAAAGAATACGTTTGTATGTATTGTCCATAGGGTCCATTGTTAAACGAAGTCCCCCGCTGGCGGCCATCTTGGATGATAGAACGGCTTCAAAGTGACACACTTGGTCAGCACCTCATAAGGAACATTCATGCCATGTTTGGTTTCTTTCCATTCAGTGGTTCTCTAAAAGACGACATTTGTATGTATTGTCCATAGGGTCCTATGTTAAACAAAGTCCCCCACTGGCTGCCATCTTGGATGATGGATCAGCTACAAAGTAACAACACTTTGTCAGCACCTCATGAGGAACATTCATGCCATGTTTGGTTTCATTCAAATAAGTGGTTCTCTAGAAGAAGTTCAAAATGTAAATAGTTAACGACGACGAGGACGGACTACGAAGAGTCAGACGACAGACGTCAAGTGATGAGAAAAGCTCACTTGGCCCTTTAGCCCAGGTGAGCTAAAACTAGAGGCTCTCAATAGCCTGTGTCGCTCACCTGACTCTACTTTGGTTTTGGAAATCATGTAAAAATAGATAAAAATCATAACAGATACCCAAATAATGATTGAGGCTAAATTTGGTTTAATATTGGCCCCGTAATCTAATAAAAAATCCTGGTCCTCATTTTGAACAGTAAATCGGCAAAAAAAGTAGCAACACTTCATCAGCACCTCATAAGGAACATTCATGCCATGTTTGGTTTCATTCCATTCAGTGGTTCTCTAAGAGAAGATATTTGAATGTATTTCCCTTAGGGTCCTATGTTAAACTAAGTCCCCCGCTGGTGGCCATCTTGGATGATGGAGCTGCTTCAGAGTAACAACACTTGGTCAGCACCTCATAAGGAACATTCATGTCATGTTTGGTTCCATTCCATTCAGTGGTTTTCTAAAAGAGAAGACATTTGAATGTATTGTCAATAGGGTCCTATGTTAAACGAAGTCCCCGCTGATGGCCATCTTGGATGATGGATCGGCTTCAAAGTTACAACACTTGGTCAGCACCTCATAAGGAACATTCATGCCATGTTTGGTTCCATTCCAATCTGTGGTTCTTTAAAAGAAGACATTTGAATGTATTTCACTTAGGGTCCTATGTTAAACTAAGTCCCCCCCTGGTGGCCATCTTGGATGATGGATCGGCTTCAAAGTAACAACACTTGGTCAACACCTAATAAGGAACATTCATGCCATGTTTGGTTTCATTCCATTTAGTGGTTCTCTAAAAGAAGACATTGGTATGTATTTCCCATAGGGCCCAATGTTAAACTAAGTTCCCCGCTGACAGCCATCTTGGATGATGGATCGGCTTCAAAGTAACAACACTTGGTCAGCACCTCAAAAGGAACATTCATGCCATGTTTGGTTTCATTCCATTCAGTGGTTCTCTAAAAGAAGACATTTGTATGTATTTCCCTTAGGGTCATATGTTAAACTAAGTTCCCTGCTGGTAGCCATCTTGGATGATGGATCGGCTTCAAAGTAACAACATTTGGTCAGCACCTCATAAGGAACATTCATGCCATGTTTGGTTTCATTCCATTCAGTGGTTCTCTAACAGAAGACATTTGTATGTATTTCCGGTAGGGTTCAATGTTAAACTAAGTTCCCCGCTGGCAGCCATCTTGGATCATGGATCGGCTTCAAAGTATCAACACTTGGTCAGCACCTCATAAGGAACATTCATGCCATGTTTGGTTTCATTCCATTCAGTGGTTCTCTAAAAGAAGACATTTGTATGTATTTCCAATAGGATCCTATGTAAAACTAAGTCCCCCGCTGACTGCCATCTTGGATGATGGATAGGCTTAAAAGTAACAACACTTGGTCAGCATCTCATAAGGAACATTCATGCCATGTTTGGTTTCATTCCATTCAGTGGTTCTCTAAAAGAAGACATTTGTATGTATTTCCAATAGGATCCTATGTTAAACTAAGTCCCCCGCTGGCGGCCATCTTGGATAATGGATCAACTTCAAAGTAACAACACTTGGTCAGCACCTCATAATGAACATTCATGCCATGTTTGGTTTCATTCCATTCAGTGGTTCTCTCAAAGAAGACATTTGTATGTATTTCCCATAGGGTCCTATGTTAAACTAAGTCCCCCGCTGGCGGCCATCTTGGATGATAGAACGACTTCAAAGTAACAACACTTGGTCAGCACCTCATAAGGAACATTCATGCCATGTTTGGTTTCTTTCCATTCAGTGGTTCTCTAAAAGAAGACATTTGTATGTATGGTCCTTAGGGTCCTGTGTTAAACTAAGTTCCCTGCTGGCAGCCATCTTGGATGATGGATCAGCTACAAAGTAACAACACTTTGTCAGCACCTCATGAGGAACATTCATGCCATGTTTGGTTTCATTCAAATAAGTGGTTCTCTAGAAGAAGTTCAAAATGTAAATAGTTAACGACGACGAGGACGGACTACGAAGAGTCAGACGACAGACGCCAAGTGATGAGAAAAGCTCACTTGGCCCTTTAGCCCAGGTGAGCTAAAACTAGAGGCTCTCAATAGCCTGTGTCGCTCACCTGACTCTACTTTGGTTTTGGAAATCATGTAAAAATAGATAAAAATCATAACAGATACCCAAATAATGATTGAGGCTAAATTTGGTTTAATATTGGCCCCGTAATCTAATAAAAAATCCTGGTCCTCATTTTGAACAGTAAATCGGCAAAAAAAGTAGCAACACTTCATCAGCACCTCATAAGGAACATTCATGCCATGTTTGGTTTCATTCCATTCAGTGGTTCTCTAAGAGAAGATATTTGAATGTATTTCCCTTAGGGTCCTATGTTAAACTAAGTCCCCCGCTGGTGGCCATCTTGGATGATGGAGCTGCTTCAGAGTAACAACACTTGGTCAGCACCTCATAAGGAACATTCATGTCATGTTTGGTTCCATTCCATTCAGTGGTTTTCTAAAAGAGAAGACATTTGAATGTATTGTCAATAGGGTCCTATGTTAAACGAAGTCCCCGCTGATGGCCATCTTGGATGATGGATCGGCTTCAAAGTTACAACACTTGGTCAGCACCTCATAAGGAACATTCATGCCATGTTTGGTTCCATTCCAATCTGTGGTTCTTTAAAAGAAGACATTTGAATGTATTTCACTTAGGGTCCTATGTTAAACTAAGTCCCCCCCTGGTGGCCATCTTGGATGATGGATCGGCTTCAAAGTAACAACACTTGGTCAACACCTAATAAGGAACATTCATGCCATGTTTGGTTTCATTCCATTTAGTGGTTCTCTAAAAGAAGACATTGGTATGTATTTCCCATAGGGCCCAATGTTAAACTAAGTTCCCCGCTGACAGCCATCTTGGATGATGGATCGGCTTCAAAGTAACAACACTTGGTCAGCACCTCATAAGGAACATTCATGCCATGTTTGGTTTCATTCCATTCAGTGGTTCTCTAAAAGAAGACATTTGTATGTATTTCCCTTAGGGTCATATGTTAAACTAAGTTCCCTGCTGGCAGCCATCTTGGATGATGGATCGGCTTCAAAGTAACAACATTTGGTCAGCACCTCATAAGGAACATTCATGCCATGTTTGGTTTCATTCCATTCAGTGGTTCTCTAACAGAAGACATTTGTATGTATTTCCGGTAGGGTCCAATGTTAAACTAAGTTCCCCGCTGGCAGCCATCTTGGATCATGGATCGGCTTCAAAGTATCAACACTTGGTCAGCACCTCATAAGGAACATTCATGCCATGTTTGGTTTCATTCCATTCAGTGGTTCTCTAAAAGAAGACATTTGTATGTATTTCCAATAGGATCCTATGTAAAACTAAGTCCCCCGCTGACTGCCATCTTGGATGATGGATAGGCTTAAAAGTAACAACACTTGGTCAGCACCTCATAAGGAACATTCATGCCATGTTTGGTTTCATTCCATTCAGTGGTTCTCTAAAAGAAGACATTTGTATGTATTTCCAATAGGATCCTATGTTAAACTAAGTCCCCCGCTGGCGGCCATCTTGGATAATGGATCAACTTCAAAGTAACAACACTTGGTCAGCACCTCATAATGAACATTCATGCCATGTTTGGTTTCATTCCATTCAGTGGTTCTCTCAAAGAAGACATTTGTATGTATTTCCCATAGGGTCCTATGTTAAACTAAGTCCCCCGCTGGCGGCCATCTTGGATGATAGAACGACTTCAAGGTAACAACACTTGGTCAGCACCTCATAAGGAACATTCATGCCATGTTTGGTTTCTTTCCATTCAGTGGTTCTCTAAAAGAAGACATTTGTATGTATGGTCCTTAGGGTCCTGTGTTAAACAAAGTCCCCCGCTGGCGGCCATCTTGGATGATGGATTGGCTACAAAGTAACAACACTTGGTCAGCACCTCATAAGGAACATTCATGCCATGTTTGGTTTCATTCCATTCAGTGGTACTCTAAAAGAAGACATTTGTATGTATTTCCCAAAGGGTCCTATGTTAAACTAAGTCCCCTCTGGCGGCCATCTTGGATGATGGATCGGCTTCAAAGTAACAACACTTGGTCAACACCTCATAAGGAACATTCATGCCATGTTTGGTTTCATTCCATTCAGTGGTTCTCTAGAAGAAGTTAAAAATATAAAAAGTTAACGACGATAACGACGGATGACGACGATGACGGACGCCAAGTGATGGAGTAGCTCACTTGGCCCTGTGGGCCAGGTGAGCTAAAAAAGGTAAAATTTGTCATTTAAGGGCAATAACTTCTAAAAGAAATCGTATGACAGTTTTAAAGTATATGGAGAATTGGTAGAGCTCAACATTCTAAACATTTCTGCCCCTGTCAGATTTTCTCTATTTATAACTGTTTTCAAAATAGTAGACAAAACTTGCATTTTACTCCTATGTTCAATTTTTAGCCATGGTGGCTATGTTGATTGGCAGGCAGGGTCATGGAACACATTTTTTAAACTAGATACCTTAGTTATGATTGTGGCCAAGTTTGGTAAAATTTGGCCCAGCAGTTTCAGAGGTGAAGATTTTTGTAAAAGTTAACGGATGACGACGACAACAACAGACAACAGAAGCCTAGTGATAAGAAAAGCTTACTCGGCCCATTGGGCCAGGTGAGCTAAAAAAGGGGGTTCCAACCCCCAGAACTCCACCCCATGGGTGAAAAGGTCAGGTAATGGCTATTAACATAAATCTGATAGGAGATGGATTATCAATTTCAGAAATATTGTCATATTTTCTAGATCATTTTTGCTTTTACAGTTTCTCTTTATCTTCCAAAATTTTTGCCCATAACAAAAATTAAAGGTTTGTGTCTATCTACTAGCATTATAGTTTTCAAGATAAGGGTCAAAAACCAAAAATAAACACTAGGTGGAACTTGACATTCTATGAACAATTTTCAAAATAATTGACAATACTTATATATATTTTATCCTATGCCATATTTTCAGCCTAACAGCAATATTAGTTGACAAACAGGACCATCAGACACTAATGTCAAATTAGATTCCCCTAAAATGATTGTGGCTTAGTTTGGTTCCAATTGGCCTAGTTGTTTCCAAGGAGAAGATTTTTGAAAAATTTAACATTCTACTACATGTACAACCAAATACAGACATAAGTGATGAGGAAAGTTCACCTGCCCTAGTGGGCTTGTTAAGCTAAAAAATGTCATTCCAGGGATTTCATTCGTCAATAGGTTAATGATTATATTGTCGATGAAAGTACTCAAATTTAGCTTTTTTGTAGCTTATATAAAACAACAAAATTAAAGAGCCTTTGTGAGCCCGCTCACAAACTCCATGCCCCCACATTGTCAGAGGGCAAACAAAATCTCACTAGATTCCCAAAGACTCATAACTCCTCCAAAAGTCAACTGATAATAATTTCTTGTGGATATAATGTCCTTCTTATCTACAAAGATTAAGGAAATTCTGTTGTGTGGTTTCAGAGGAGTTGAGATGACAAACTATTGCAGTAGTATATTTAAGCCGAAATTTTAAGTTCAATTTTAGGGGCATTATTCCTAGAAAAATCAACTGATTATTATTTTTTGGTGGATATGCACATCTACATATCAAGTCCTTATTACCTACGAAGTTTCAGGAAATTCCATTGTGTGGTTTCAGAGGAGTCACGATGACAAACTGTTACATCTGTATATTTAGGCCAAAATTCTAAGTTCGTAAGGGCATAACTCCTAGAAAAAAAATAGAATCATAATTTCTGTTGATATGCACATCTACATTGTATGTCCTTATTATCTACAAAGTTTAAGCAAATTCTTTTGTGTGGTTTCAGAGGAGTTGCAATGATAAGAAGAGGACTGATGGACAGACTGACGGACAGTAAATTGTTCATCAGGTCAAGACCTATCTGCCCTGAAATTTTCAGACAAAGCAGACAACCCGTTGTTGGTTTGCTGCCCCTGAATTGGTTATTTTAAGAAAATTTTGCAGTTTTTGGTTATTATCTTCAATATAATTATAGATAGAGATAAACTGTAAACAGCAATTATGTACAGCAAAGAAAGATCTACAAATAATTCAAACATGACCAAAATGGTCAATTGACCCCTTAAGGAGTTATTGCCTATTTAGTCAATTTTTAACAATTTTTCGTAAATTTTTGTAATCTTTTACAAAAATCTTCTCCACTGAAACTACTGAGACAAATTAAACCAAACTTGGCCACAATCATCATTAAAATTTCAGGGCAGATAGATATTAACCTGATGAACATTTATACCCATGTCAGATTTGCTCTTAATGCTTTTATTTCAGAGATATAAACCCAAATCTGCATTTTACCCCTATGTTATATGTTTAGCCATGTTGGCCATCTTGGTTGGCGGCTGGGTCATCAGACACATTTTTTAAACTAGAGACCTTATATATATATATAATAATGATTGTGGCCAAGTTTGGTTAAACAGGTTGTCTGATTTGTCTGAAAATTTCAGGGCAGATAGGTCTTGACCTAATGAACAATTTACCCCATGTCAGATTTGCTCTAAATGCTTTGGTTTCAGAGACAAAAGTCAAAATCATTTGCTCTAAATGCTTTGGTTTCAAAGATAAAAGCCAAAATGTTTTGCTCTAAATGCTTTGGTTTTAGAGATATAAGCCAAAATCTAAATTTTACCCCTATGTTCTATTTTTAGCCATGGTAGCCATCTTGGTTGGCGGGCCAGGTCATCAGACACATTTTTAAAACTAGATACCCAAATGATGATTGTGCCAAAGTTTGGTTTAATTTGGCCCAGTAGTTTCAGAGGAGAAGATTTTTGTAAAAGTTAACGGACGACAGACTACAAGTGATGAGAAAAGCTCACTTGGCCTTTTAGGCCAGGTTAGCTAAAAAGGTAATTGTTTACACATTCATCAGTTATTTGTTTTTAAGGTGTTAAGAAATGTTTGGCAATCCAGTACGTTTAAATGTCAATTGTAAAAACAACCTATTAAGTGGGCGTAACAGACGAACATTTTCCTGATCTGACCCTGTCAATTAATTACCTGACCGTGCCTAGTGATGGCCTCGTCAATACTGTTATAAATTGGATAATATAATGTTTATTTCCTTAATTCTTAGTCACAACATCAATGTCTGGTGAAAGTATATTTATGGGTTGTTTTTTTTTGCCACAAAGAGTGCTTTTTTTTTTTTAACATGTGAAGAAAATATTTATTTTCTTTGTTATGACAGTGTTGCATAGAATATTCATGGATCTTGCTGTGAGTAAAAACTATAACTCCTTGAGCCAGTTGAGGTATTCCTATCAATTAAGGTTGTAAGTTCAACCCTACTTCTGGCAAAGAGTGTTCAACTCAGATCTTAATTGACCAAGAGTACCAAATAAAAAATAGGTTTTGGTTCTCTGTGAGTACTTAGGCTTCCTCCGCCAATTGATCTGGCCATGATATCACAAAGGTTGCTAAAGTAGTCTTAAACACTACACACAAACAATCCTTCAAAAAATATCTGGAACTATATAATTCAGTGAAATCATCATGCAGAATTTTAGAACAACAACACATCTGACAACAGGAATATTTATCAACAGTTGTCCAAATAATTATATTTTTAAAATAATCTATCATGTTCAATACTTTAAGCCTAATTAATTTAGGGTAAGGGTTGCTGTTATATATGCTCTAAGGTCAAGATGTACAAGCTAACCCATCCAGATGAGTTCATACTAGCAGAAATGAATCTACTTTAAACTTAACTTTATATAGATGCACGCTGAAATTTTTGTCAAATTGTCAGAAAAATAAATTCACATTATTCCTGTGAATGAATATGATAAAAGAAGGATGTTGAATAAGAAAATGTTAAAAGCGAAAGTGCCATGATATCAAGCATCACAATGTATCAGTTTAGTCAAATAAGTCAATTTTTTAAGAAGTTTATATTAACCTGGGTGCAAAAAAGGGTTCTTGTATCAAATATCTATTTATTATTTCGATTCATATAACTAGTTATAACTAAAGCTAAATCTAAAATACCTGCATTTAAAACTTCTTTTTTTTTCAAGCATTTTTTCTTGTAGCAGGAACAATCTTCTTTTGATGGAACACAATAACATTTGCTAACGGGTGTGGAAATAAATGCATAGCCTTTAGTATAATCACAACGACAAGTTCTGTCATCTGTAGCAGATCCATTTCTAGAAATAATCTGTCCTTCCTCAGTACAAGATGACTTTTCATACCAACATTCATTTCTTTCATAAGTAAACATAGGCCTTGGTTGGTATCTGCTTGACATACATGTCTTTGGAAATATATATTTTGCTCTACTGTCTTGAAACACAGGATATTTTCCTGTACAAAAATTAAATATAAATAATTTTATTTAGTACAATGTACAAGTTTCACTATAGCAAAATGACCCAAGCCACTTATACTACAGATTTATTGTTACAGTAGTAAGCTGTTGAGAAACAGCTTCACAGTACAATTGAACCAAACTGCATGTTAATAATATAAGCATGCAGTTTGGTTCATAATGAAATATCATATCAAAATCCTGATGTTGTTAATATTTTTGCATGTTTTGACACAAAACAATAATTTTTAAATTTTTGTCTAAGTTCTAGCTAGTGCCCCTTTGAACTTGAACATAAAAGACAAGAAAATGTGGAAATCTATCTGGCAAATACCTTTTTATTTTAACATATTGTTTTAAGAAATTTTTGGCACTGTGTATAGAGAAAAAAGTTTTAAAGGATAATTTTGAACAATATTTAGCCTGTAATTAAGTGGTTGTCCTTTGTTGTTGTGTATCATATTTGTTTATCATTCATTATTTTGTACATAAATTTATGAGGCCATAAGTTTCTCGTTAAGGTCTTTTCACCTTCAATTTGAGGTCAATGTCAGGTCATGATGAAATTTTACCTTGACCTTCAAAGTGTACTATGACCTTTACCTTGTTACATTTCAAAGGTCAAGTGGTCCTGAGTTGAATGGTGGTAGTCCCATGTCTCTATGACTTTCAGTTCTCAAGTTTGGTATTGCATCATATATTTGATTATTCATTGTGACCTTGATGAACCTTGGAAGTGTCCCAATTTTTTTTTTACAATGGTGTCCTTCGACTGCAAATCATTTATCACTTAGCAGATTCGAGATATCTGCTGCCGTTTTAGAGATAATGCAGTTTGAAATTTTGCGAGCGGAGGCATGTATTTCTGAATCAACAACAGCTTACCACCTGAAATTTTCAGAAAATGAAGAGTTTAACATGGTTATATGTTTGACTAATTACCAAAAAATTTCAATGAAAAACTTTTAAAAAAAATTCAACTTGATCTGTGTTTTATCAGTGGAAGTCAAAATTAAACATTGCATTGTATAAAGCATTGATTGTAGTTGATTCAACTATAATCATGGACAAAGGAAGATAACTCCAATTTTAAAAATTACTTGATATTTAGAAGAAAATAAAAATTTTGCAATTTTTCCATTTATAAAGGGGCATAACTCTAGAACTGTTAAAGTGACGCCACCAAAATTCAAACTTGATCTGTGTTTTGTGGTAATAAGCATTGTGTATAAGTTTCATTACATTTGGTTGAGGCAAACTTAAGTTAGAGAACGGAAACAAAAAATTTTGCAATTTTTCAATTTATAAAGAGCATAACTCTAGAACAGTTAAAGTGACGCCACCAAAATTTAAACTTGATCTGTGTTTTGTGGTAATTAGCATTATGTATAAGTTTCATAACATTTGGTTGAGGCAAACTCAAGTTAGAGAACGGAAACAAATTTTGGGACGTACGTACGTACAGACGGACAAGGGACAAGGGACAAGGGTAAAAGGCTACGGCGGGGGCATAAAAATCAATTTGAAATTTTCATGTTTTACATTGACTTTTTAAGTTTCATAAGTTCTATTTATACAATTGATAGTGCATCATTTTTGGCACTTTGCCAAATGGGGTCATTTAGTATATCAAATTGAATGTCTAAATGAGCTCTACTCAAAAATGAAAATTTTAAACCCCCTTTTCATCCCAGTGGGAAGGGTGGGGACATTTAGTACAAAAAAATCAACCTTCTCAGATGGTTAGGTTGTCGCATATCAAATGAAAGTCCATAAAGCGTACATTTCAAATATCAAATTGATGTCCCCCGAAAATGGATTGGGTGGGGTCATTGAGTGCAAAAAATACAATGTCTCATAAGGTAAGGTTGTTATATATCAAATGAAAGGTCATAATGTGTACATTTCAAATATCAAATTCCTCTCCTCCAAAAATGAGTAAGATGGGGTTATTAAGTGCAAAAATCAAACTTTCTAGAAAATGGTGTTGTCGCACAGCAAATGTAAGGTCATTTGGTCTACATTACAAATATCATACTTCCAATCGCGAAAATTTAGGCGGAATGGGTCATTAAGTGTAAATAAAATGCTCCGCAGGGCGCAGCTTGATACGACCGCAGAGGTCGAACCCTGAACAGTTGGGGCAAGTATGGACACAACATTCAAGCTTGATACAGCTTTGCATTTGGATTGTGATTAAAAATTTGACACAGCATAGGTTTCTGACACAGAATGAATGTGGTCTAAGAACTTAAAAATTTTAAATTGGACATTCACCTATTATGGTCCAATATCCAAAATCTAAATACATGGTTAGATTCAGCATATCAAAGAACCCCAAGAATTCAATTATTTGATGAAATCAAACAAAGTTTAATTTTGGACCCTTTTGACCTCAATGTGGACAAAGTTGATAACAAGGCCTAAAAATCAAAAATCTAAATACATGGTTAGATTCAGCATATCAAAGAACCCCATTCAATTTTTGTTGAAATCAAACAAAGTTTAATTTTGGACCCCGATTTGGACCAACTTGAAAACTGGGCCCATAATCAAAAATCTAAATACATGTTTAGATTCAGCATTTCAAAGAACCCTAAGAATTCAATTTTTGTTAAAATCAAAATAAGTTTAATTTTGGACCCTTTGGACCTTAATATAGACCAATTTGAAAACGGAACCAAAAATTAAGATTCTAAATACACGGTTAGATTCGGCATATCAAAGAATCCCAATAATTCAATATTGATGAAATCAAACAAAGTTTTATTTTGGACTCTTTGGACCTCAATGTGGACCAATTTAAAAACGGGGCCCAAAATCCAAAAACTAAATACACGGTTAGATTCAGCATATTAAAGAACCCCAAGAATTCAAGAATAAAACCCCATTGAAATTGGTCAAGAAATAAGCAATTTACACGAAGTATCTTCTTTTGCACAATACTGTGCAATTAAATATTTCTTGCTATTGCGCAATACTGTACAATTGACAATTTCTTGCTATTGCGCAATATTGTGCTATTGGATATTTCTTGCTATTGCGCAATACTGTGCAATTGAAGATTTCTTGCTATTGCGCAATACTGTGCAATTGAAGATTTCTTGCTATTGTGCAATACTGTGCAAATGAACATTTCTTGCTATTGCACAATACTTATTATATACTAATTCACACATCCTGTTTAGTGTGTATCTCCTACCATATCATTATTATTTGCTTTTAAATATAAATCAGAAATAACCAACTTAAAATGGAAAATTTTAAAAGAAAAAAAAAGGCAAAAAAGAAAAAAAAAGGAAAAAAAAAAATCCCCCCCCCCCCCCCAAATTTTTTGAACCCCCTTATGATTCATCACCCCCAAACTCAATCCCAGCCTTCCCTTTGTGGTATGGTACCTTGCAGTACAATTTCAGAGAGATCCATACACTTGAACACAAGTTATTGTCTGGAAACTAGAAAAATGTGTTTTTTGGCCCCTTTTTGGCCCCAAATTCCTAAACATTTAGGGCAATTACCCCCAAACTCAAACCCAGCTTTCCCTTTGTGATATGGAACCTTGTAGTACAATTTCAGAAATATCCATACACTTACACACAAGTTATTGTCATGAAACTAGAAAAATGCTTGTTTTTTGCCCCTTTTTTGGCCCCTAATTCCTAAAATTTTGAGGCAATTACCCCCAAAATCAATCCCAGCATTCTTTTTGTGATATGAAACCTTGTGGTACAATGTCAGAGAGATCCATACACTAACACACAAGTTATGTTTGGAAGTTACAAAAATGCTTATTTTTGGCCCCTTTTTGGCCCCTAATTCCTTTACTGTTGGTACCATAACCCCCAAAATCAATCCCTACCTTCCTTTTGTGGTATTGAACCTTGTGGTAAAATTTCAAAGAGATCCATTCACTTAAACTAAAGTTAGAGTGCGAAAACCAATGTGTCTTTGGACGACGACAACGACGATGACAACGACGCCAACGTCATACGAATATACGACCACAAAAATTTTTCAGCGGTCGTATAAAAAGTGAAATGGTTCAAAAGGTATGCTTGTCACATATCAAATGAAAGGTCGAAAAGAGTACATTACAAAAACATCACTTTTACAGGAAAGACCTTTCAATTGTTTTACAAACAATTGAGATACTAGTTTGAATTGTTTTTCGTTTGACATTTCAGGGCCATTGCTCATTGTTGAAGGTCGTATGGGGACTAATAGTTGTTAATTTCTGTGTCATTTGGTCCCTTGTGGAGAGTTGTCTCATTGGCAATCATACCACATCTTCTTATTTTCAAATTAGATAGATTTTATAATTTGATACCAGCATGACCTGAAATATTTCAGGAGCTCCACAAATAATCGTTTATACATGCTTAAATTTTGGGACCTACACAATCCAATTTTAGGATATACTTAAATATTCATGTGGAGCTCCACAAATTCTGGATATTATGAAACAATTATTGACCTTCATAAATACAACTATAAGCTAAGTATATAATACATAAATACAATGTATGGCCTTCCTGAACTATTTAAGACCTCCATAATTCCATTTCAGAATATCCTGCTTATTTCAGGACCTCCATAATTCCATTTCAGGATATCTTGAAATATTTCAGAACATACATAATTCTAACTGCAGGATTATATCCTGAAGCAATTCATACTATTGGTTTTTTTGTAGATATTGTATTGCTGATCATTTTTGCCTTTAACAGTTTCTACCTATCCATTATAATTTTATATTTGGCATTTTTGCTCCTGTCAAATTGTCTCTATAGGTCTTCTAAGGTTTTCAAGATATACGACAATTATTGCACTTTACTGTTATGTTCTATTTTTAGCCATGGCTTACATGTGTTGTTTTTGCACTGATGTCATCAATTCAGATGCGTAAATTTAAAAGTCTTGACAGTAAACAGATATGCTGTTACACAAATTAAAGTCATACAATTGTTGCAGTAAGGTTTCATTGTTAACTATTAAATAAAAGTACCTATTAGCCACTTTGGATTTTGACTTGCAGTTCATGAAATATGGAAATGGGGTTGTGAGAGCAGGGCAAGGTGTCCTATTCCTATATATTATATATAGAAACAAAATAAGTAAATCCTTTTTTATCAATTATCTTAAAGGCATACAATAGAGTCACAGGGGAGGAAAATAATTCATGCTAGTTTTATGTGTAGTTTTAGCGATGTTGCTAATAATAAGCATCCAAATTTTACAGAAAACACATCATCAATGGTAATCAAATCAGTTGTGTGAATTTGAAAACATTCTCAATGATATCCTATTATTGATCATCTAAAATGGATTGTGGGGACATCTTAAAACTAGACTTAAATAAACAACTTGTTTTTTTTTTGTCACCAAAAATATTTTGAAACTTCGCCATGGCTGAAAATAGAACATAGGGATAAAAAGGCATTAATTGTGTTAAAACCATAATAGATAGACAAAATGAATAAAAATCTAACAGGGACAAAAATGCTCAGAATTTCAAGATCTACCTACTTCCTATTTTAACCAAAATGGTCCTTAATATGACTCCTTTCAGACTTCTTGCAATATTAAATTACTTTTTTTGTCATATTTTCATGTTTTTGCCCTCAAAAACTATATGACATAGGTAGAAACTGCTCAAGGCAAAAATGATCAGCAGTTCAAAATTACATAACCAACGAAAACAATTCATGACTATAAGGAGTAATTGCCCTTAAATGACAATTTTTGACTAATTTTAGTGTATATACTTTTTTCAAAATGCCTATTATATAAAAAACTATTATTGACAAATAGAAACTGTTAACAATAAATATAGTCAGAAATACAAGATCTACAAAATTGCCAGAACAACCAAAACAATTGGCCTAAAACAACAATTTTTTCTTATTTTTGTGTCTGTCGTATACTTTTTCATACAAAAAAATGCAACTACTGAACCAATTTCAACAAAATGTGGGTTGAATGATCCTTAGGGTATCTTGTATAAAGTTTGTGGTTTTTTTCCCAGTCAGTGAACAAACATGAGACATTTTTTACCCCTCCTACAGAATGGTATGCCCTTAAATGATAGACAAAAAGAGCTGTTGTCAGCGGGTCATAAAAGATGGCATTTTTTGGAATTAATATTGATTCACACATAGGGTCTTTGCATCAAAATAAACACATTTATTTTAAAACCAGTTGTTGGCATGAACAAGTTATGTTCTTCTCATATATTTTATGATGGTATGATACTAAACCCCTAACAGGTGGGATTGTGCTTGATTTTCATATGATGCAGACATAATCTTTCAATCAGTTTAATTGAGGTCTGGAGCTGGCATGTCAGTAACTGCTAGTAGTCCATTGTCAATTCATGTATCCAGTGTTCTCCCCCACAGATTTCATATATATATATATATAGCATCCTGGTAAACAAGGAATTTTAAAATACCATCTTATTTCAAGAAATAATAGCAATGATTACATCCATAACACAATCTATAATATAATAATCTAAGATAGCATCACACTACCATGATGGTAAAACGCCATGGGGAGAACACTGTAGTATCATTGTCATTTTTCTTAGTTTCTTCTGTTACCTATTCTGACATCAGTCTCAGACTTCTTTTCAACTGAGTTTTACTGTGGGTATTGCTATGTTTTGACTAGAGGTATAGGGGGAGTGTTGAGATCTCACAAAACATGTTTAACCCAGTCTGTGCCAAACTGATTGAGAGTTTGTCTGACCGAAAGAGAAATTTGGCATTTGTCGGTCAGACAGAGTTTGGGACACAGTGTTAACCCTGCCGTATTTTTGCGCCTGTCCCAAGTCAAGAGCCTCTGTACTTTATTAGTTTTGTATAATAGAAAGAAAAGGATATGGGGTATCTATCCATGACACAAAATCAGTACATTGCACCAAAAAAAAAATGCACAAAAAGTAAAGGAACAGCGCTTGTATTGTTGTTCTTCATCTCAAAGTCACAGTGAGGCCTTCAACACAGAGCAAAAAAACTCTCACCTCACTGCAAGTTTAAGACGGCCCCTAGCACCGGCTTGAGCGGAATTCTTTACAAAAATAATTTGGATAGACTTTGTAAGATGTAACACCACCTAATTGGGCCTGGTCAAAAAAGAACATACAGGAAAGTAGTACATATTTAAAACAAAATACTTCCTATGCACAGGTGTAAATCTTAAACTATGTAGCATATATTTTAATAATTAAAGTATCAGATGAAAGGTGAAGGACTGGTGATCCTTGTAGAACACACAATTTACTCATAATTTTGAATAATACAAAAATTAATGAATGAATCCTAAAATTGAGGGCATATTTAGCCTGTTTCTCAGATATGAATTGCCTGGTTTGGTGTATCCAAACTTCTGGTAACCAGTGCAGTACAGTCTGATGTATAAATACAGGTATATTGATCCCGCTTCTATAAAATGTTTTGAAGTATAAAAATTAACGTGGATAGGAATGAGGGCCAAGATAAGTGGTGTGCATCTTATTAAAATTTTAGTATACAAACTGTCCTGTATGTTTCTTTTAAATTTTGGTTCTTTTATATGTTTCGGAGTTTAGTTTGACGTCCATTTTCACTGAACTAGTACACATTTTTGTTAAGGGGCCAGGTGACGCCTGCCTACAGTTGCGGGATTTTCTCGCTGTGTTGGAGACCTATTGGTGGCCTTGGGCTCTTTTCTGCTTTTTAGTAAGGTTGTTGTCTCTTTGACACATTCCCTGTTTCCATTCTCAATTTTATTTGCTTTTATATATATTGTTAATATGAATAAAACAAATGGAGAATGTGTCTATGGGACACAGATGATGCCTCGCTTGCATATAATGTTATAAAGGGACATCAAACCAGAACGGTAAACGTGAGGCTACCCAAATCCGTACTTGATCTGAGTTTTGTGGTAATAAGCATTTTGTATAAGTTTCATTACATTTGGTTTAGGCAAACTTAAGTTTCTAGAACGGTAAAGGTGACACCACCTAACTTCAAACTTGATTTGTGTTTTGTGTTTATAAGCATTGTGTATTAGATTCATAACATGAGGTTGAGGCAAACTTAAGTTAGAGAATAGAAACCAATTTTAGAGCATACGGACAGATGTACAGCCAGACAAGGGAAAAACTTCATTATCCCTCCTCTATGGCAGGGGCATTAAAAACAAGAATATATGTTAATAAAATGCTCCGCTGGGCGCAGCTTGATACGACCGCAGAGGTCGAACCCTGAACAGTTGGGGCAAGTATGGACACAACATTCAAGCTTGATACAGCAATGAACTTGGATTGTGATTAAATATTTGACACAGCACAGGTTTCTGACACAGAATGAATGTGGTCTAAGAACTTAAAATTTTTTAATTTACCTATTCAAACCATATCATTATTATTTGCTTTTATATATAAATCAGAAATAACCAATTTAAAATGGAAAATTTTAAAGAAAATAAAATCCCCCCCCCCCCCCCCGAATTTTTTGACCCCCCTTATGATTCATCACCCCCAAACTCAATCCCAGCCTTCCCTTTGTGGTATGGTACCTGCAGTACAATTTCAGAGAGATCCATACACTTGAACACAAGTTATAGTCTGGAAACTAGAAAAATGCTTGTTTTTTGGCCCCTTTTTGGCCCCAAATTCCTAAATGTTTAGAGCAATTACCCCCAAACTCAAACCCAGCTTTCCCTTTGTGATATGGAACCTTGTAGTACAATTTCATAAAGATCCATACACTTACACACAAGTTATTGTCCTGAAACTAGAAAAATTTGTAAGGGTTCCACGGAACCCAGTGTCTCGCCTACTTTTTCTGTTAATCGCAGGCTCAACAAAAATGAGGAAGTAAATCAATAAAAATATTCCTCTTGATACTATCTTTTGATTGTAAGAAGCTTCTGTCCAAGTTTGGTAAAAATCAAGGATAGTTTATGAATCTAATAAATGTTTAAAAACTTTAACTGCAGACTGAATGTAATGTTAACTGGAAGAAAACAAAATGTCCTTCTAGATACTACCATTTGATCATAAACAAGCTTCTGTCCAAGTTTGGTACAAATCTAAAATAGTATAAGAAAGTTATTAAAATTTTAAGAACTTTAACCACAGAGTGAATATGTTGTTTCCTGGCAGAAAATCTAAGTCCATTTAAAAGTAAAATACGGAAAAAATCGATTTATTTTTTTACAAAATTTACTTCTGGATACTATCTTATGATCATAAACAAGCTTCTGTCCAAGTTTGGTAGAAATCCAGGATAGTTTAAGAAAGTTATTAAAATTTCAAAAACTTTAACCACAGAGTGAATATTTGTGGACGCCAACGACAACGCCGACAGAATGAAGGATCGCTATGTCTCGCTTTTTCGACTAAAGTTGAAGGCTCGACAAAAATGCTTGTTTTTTGCCCCTTTTTTGGCCCCTAATTCCTAAAATTTTGAAGCAATTACCCCCAAAATTATTCCCAGCCTTCCCTTTGTGGTATGGTACCTTGCAATACAATGTCAGAGAGATCCATACACTAACACACAAGTTATGTCTGGAAGTTACAAAAATGCTTATTTTTGACCCTTTTTTGGCCCCTAATTCCTTAACCGTTGGTACCATAACCCCCAAAATCAATCCCAACCTTCCTTTTGTGGTATTGAACCTTATGGTAAAATTTCATAGAGATCCATTCACTTAAACTAAAGTTAGAGTGCGAAAACCAATGTGTCTTCGGACGATGACGACGACGCCAACGTCATACCAATATACGACCGCAAAGTATTTTGCATTCGTATAAAAACTTATTGAATGTATCAATAGGATACCATGTCCTGCTCTCACAATCACATTTGCATGTTCAGTGAACTGAGAAATCTTCGTAAAAACTTTGGCAGTATAATTTCATATTTCACAGTACTGAATCCTTACTGCCACAATTTTACGACTTTTGCTTCATCAAATTTCTCTATCTATCTTAATATGATTCAAGATATTAGACAATTATTGCCATTTTAAACCTTGTGTTTTATATTTAGCCATGGCAGCAATGATGTTTGATTTGCAGGAACAAAGAAACATCAAAGCTATACTAGATAAGTCCTAAGTATCATTCAGCCCAATTTTGGTCATTGATCCAGTGGTTTCAGAGGAGAAGACTTTTTTAAAGTTTATGACGAGAAAGGACATCAAGTGATGGCAATTATAGCATAAAATAATGTTCCCCCTGTAATATTGACCGCCATACAAAATTTCATAGAAAACATTGTCTGCAGACAATATTTAATAATGAAACACTGTCCAGGACAATGACAATATTTCATTCTGAAAGTGTCTTCCTCTAAAAAACTTTTTGAGGTTCTTTGGGACAATAGTTTACATGAAATACTATCCCTAACCAAGCTAACAATATTTCCTAATCAAAGGACCCTGAAGAATTATATGAAATGGTGAATATGTTTATGAAATCTTTGGAATATTGTTCTTAAAAGGTATGTGTATAACAGTGAAATGCTGCATCAAATATTTCTCATCTATTCCCGTAGCAGTAGCTATATAGATTCCAAGCTGAGGTCGGAATTCCGAGCTATGAGAGATGCTTCGGAGAATTGTACTTAGTTTATTTTTAGCTTGGAAAAAGTTCGGAAAATTGTACTTCGTCAATTTTTGGCTCTGAAAAAGCTCGGAGCTTTTAACTTTGCCATTTTTATAGGTCGGCGATTGTTTGGAGTTTGGGACTTTGTAATTTTGTAGTTCGGAGATGATCTGGACCTTTGGGCTTTGTCATTTTTTTAGGTCGGAGATGGTTTGGAGGTTTGGACTTTGTCATTTTTATAGGTCGGAGATGGTTTGGAGCTTTGGACCTTGTCATTTTTATAGGTCAGAGATAGTTATAATTTATTTTTTTTTCAATTTGGAACATAATTTTTCAACTCTAAAATAGTTCAGTCAATATGATGTGTTTTTTTCATTGATGGTCCAACTTTTTTTTTGCTTTAAACCTTTTCCATATACTCTCTAACTTGAACTCTGTGATGAGTATTCAAGATCTACAACAATAAAATAATTAAAGAAGAAACCTTGTCAATGCATACCTTTTAAACATTCAAAATATTTTTGTTGCATTTTATCTTGTATTTGTAACATTGGTTATGTATGGTTAACAAATAAGGGACAATCAATTTTTCAAATACAAACAAGAACTATTGCACTTGTAAAACAAGCTTTAAGATTATTTGTTTAAAATTGTTTTGTAGAAACTTTCTTGATAAATTTTTAAAAGTCATACATCCCATGAAAAGATTTTTTTTCATGATAAGAAGTGTGTGTTGTATTGTCCTCCTGGTATTTCTTGCGATTTTTCAATAAACATTAAACATAAAACATTTCAATGAAAAAAATTTAATTTCATATTAAATCATTCAGTTTATACAATTACCATGTTGATTGAAACCTTTCAACACACAAATTAATTCATATATGTATACAATATAGATGTACCATAATCTTGATACTTTTGCCAATTACCTCTTCTCTACAACATACATTCTGTCAAATACACACACAAACACACACAATCACACAGTTTTACATAAAAATTGCATGCAACTAGTTTTTTCCCTTTCTAAGCCAGTATATCTTAACTACAATATATATAAACACTTTATAATATATATTTTAACTACATAACTCTTAAAATAAATTTGCATTGTGGTGGTTATTCACAAGTTCAGATTTTGAGGAACTTTTGCCTATGTTAGAAATCATTATCAATTGAAAAATCCTTTTAACAAAAATTTATAATCATAAACCAATTAAAGAACATGTTTAAGTTCAAACTAAATATAAAAATATTCCAACTGGGCAGTTTAAAGGCCAAAATTAAATGGATCAATAATAAAAAAAAAATTCACAATGGCTGACCATTTTCAACAGTGTTCTCTCTACTCAAATTGATCATTCCTTACAAAAAATCAACAACATGAATATTAGCAATAGAATAGAAATTATAACATCTAAATTTCTAAGGCACTAAGTTTTGAAATTTAAATTTCTACATTTATAGTAACAGGAATTAAGAAGTTCAGTCTCGCTCCACATTGTTTGGGATAACTCCACAGCAAATCTTTGATTCAGTCTTTACAACAACAACTGGTTCTTGTAGTAGTTCAGCTCTTACAACAGTATTTTCAACACTGAAAAAAAGAGTATTATTAAATCATAATGAACGCAATAAGGAAAAAAAAATCATAAGATCATGTATAAATTTCTTCAGCAATATTTGCTTTTTACCTATATTTAGCCATGAAAAATTTAGGTTGCATAAATATAATAAAATCAATTGAAGTGCCAATATTTCTAAATAGTCCTTTTTGTGTCAAGTTGTATTTTACATTTCTAGCTGTGATTTGTTTCTGTATTAACTTGTAATTGTTTAAATTTTTGCCCTTTAACTAACAGTTGTCTCATTGGCAATCTTACTAAATATATCGAAACTAAGATTTTCTTATAGCCCTACTAGTTATTTCCTGCATCTTCAAAGTCAGTTATTTCCCTAAATAAACAGTTTAAAAACCAGAAAATATATAACTGGTGCTAGGGGCCATATTAAACTTCCAGTGATGTGGGAGTTTGCTCAATGTTGAAAGCCTTAATTGAACTGTGATGAAGAGCAGCAATAAAAGCACTGTTCCTCTGCTTTTTGTGAATTTTTCTCTGTGTTTACAGTTTTTGAGTCACTTTGTTTCAATTAAATTATAGTAGGCTTCTTAATAGTTTTAAAAATATTTACCTCTGTAATTGGAAAGTCTGAAGATGCTGCAAACAGTTTCTAATCAGTGGTCCCAATGGCTGAAACTTCTGGCAAACAGCCACCACTTTCCTTGAAGACTTGTGCAATAGATAATGTCCAACTTCAACAATTGAATTATTCACCATCTTGATTGTGTAGGAGTTTCTTTTAACAACACGTGTGCACTGTTTTGAAAACATCAAAAATCCATTTCTAGAAATCTTTTTAACCATCATCCAGTTGCTGGCTTCACATGTACCGCAGAGTCGCACCAATTCTTCCTTCACATCATTCGAGAAATGAAAGGTTTTCTGAATCTTGGCAGGAGTGAAGACAACACACTGGTAAGCATCTTCTCCTCCTTTCTGTCGTGCGTTACTGCCTTCTGTCATACACTGGTAGAAGTCTCTTAGTTGGTCTTCTTGGCATTGAACTGCCATTGCCTCTACCTTTTTCTGGCACTGAAGGGACCAAAATATTTGTCTGCAAGCGTTCCCAGTACCATGTAAAGACTTCTTTATCTCTCCATTAAAGGACTCTAAAACAAAGCAAGACCATGCCCAAAGTGGCCCCCACATCCTTACACATCTTGTCAGGTGAATTAAGTTGTGTGCATTGAGGCCGACAATACTTTCTCTGTACAGCATGTTCAAATTTCTTACAAATGTTCTGAGAAGGAGATCTGCTCTTCTTAAGTCTGCCTCTGAAATGCCTTCACCAAGGAGGATGAATGTACCTTCCACCAGCAAGCTATAATGGGTTAAATAAATATCTGGTAAAATGTTCTGTAATGCTGGTAGGGAGAAATACAGCAACCAGGATCTAAATTCAGATGCTTTCCAGTGGTTGTAGTTTCCAGCAATCTTTCTAGGTAATCTCCTCAAGAAGTATGGAGGCTGTATGTTCTTTAAGATTTTGTCAACTTCGTCCACCCTCTTCCCAATGTAGTATGGTTCTTTGCTGTTCTTTGCATCAAACCACAAACTCATTAGTTTCTTTAAGATGCCCAAAAGGATACCATGCATATAGTCAATAACAACATTTGTGGTGACATTGAAGTATAGAAGGCAAGACAGGACTGACTCAGAGTTAATTCCACGAATCCTTTTTCCACTGGCAATTGCTTCCTGGGCATCTGCTCTGATGTTTTCTTTGGTTCTTGGCTCCGGATCAACATCTCTGAATGGGTAGCTTCTACAGTTTCCTTTACCACTCTTTACTACTTTTCCTGGCTCGAGACAATATAAGCAGCTATGCTCTCTGTTATGCTGGGTCATTTGCAGCACATAAGCCCTTGCCTGCAGGTCCATTGTAGCAACAATCATCATTGCTCTAGTTTTTATCACAGTTTGCTTGATGTTGACTTCAATACCTCTTTGGAATAGTTGAATCAAGTCTTCCACCAATGGACGCAGGAACATGTTCATTTGTGGTTTACCGCAACCTTGTCATATTCCCCATAACACCATGTTCTTCCTAGTGAAGCATTGTTTTGGTGGCAGTTCATTCAAAATCATGTACAAAGGCCAGAGTGATACTTTTGAACTTTGAAAAAGTGGTATACCATCTGTGGACAGTGAGAAGGTGATGTCGTTCTTGTCAGCCAGAAATCCACCCGGTTCCTTCAACTTTCTGTACTCCTCACCATCCAGAATGTCAGAAATTGTTGTGTGGTCGGAAGATCTATTGCTTACATAGTCCTGAACTGCTGTCCATATACCATCCCTTTCCAAGATCTCTTTTAGCTGGGCTCGCATACTTTAAGTCACAAAATAGTTGGCAGTTTTCTTCTCCTTTTTTCCTAGGCAGCCTGGTGTCTTACAGTTTTCTACGTCACCAGTGAAGAGTTTTTTACATGCAGGACAATAGAGATGATGTATTAAGCAGTCTGTGTTAAAACCACATACTTGTTTAAGTGTGTCGATGTTGGTTTCCATGAGGTTTTCTGTGGTTATATGGAGTCCCATTAACTGGATAAGATGACGAAAGCCTCTGTCTGATAGACTGTAGTAAGTTTCAAAAGCACACATGGTCATGTAATGATACTGCGGAATTGGAGCATTGTATACCTGCTGACTAGGTGGCAAGACATATAGTGGTGGTCCAAAACTTTCAACAAAATTTTCAACTAGCTCTTCTTCATCTTCAATATCCATGTCTGCTTGAGTATCAAGTATAATGTTTGAAGAATTATCATCATTATCACCTATGCATTCCATAGTTTCCTGAACTGGCATTGCTTGTTGTGGCTTTGCTGCAACAGGTGTCTCAGACAGTTCTCTTTCTTCTTGGCTTTTCCTGGAAAAAGGGATAAAAACAACAATTCAAACATGGTTCAGAAGATTAAAGAACTATATTTTAAGTTAGCAAATTTGAGCTAGCATAACACTGAGACACATAAGTTGATTTTTTAAAATATGTTATTTCAATAACTAAGATATAAATAAAGAAAGAATTACTGAAAATTTGTTTTTGATTCGATTTACACATTAGTTCACTATACACAGGTTTCAAAGCTCAGGTTTTTTGTAGGTTTTATTCATTTAAGGACATTTCATCACTATAAACACTCTTATTATATCCAGTCATGGTATTCAAATTGACAAATTGTCAACTAATAATCATTTTAATATTGGATCAGTAGAAACAAAAATATGTGTCTATAGGACTCACTCATTCTATATAACTATGTTCATTAACTTTGACCTGTAATTAAAAAAGCTCACATCAAAAAGAACATTTGTACTATTAAAGTTTCAAGTTGGTGGCTAAATGCCTGATACAAAAGGTACAAACATGGAACACAGACATAAAAATATAGTATATGCCAATACACATAATTAACAGCCCATGGTGATGTTTCATAGCCTAACAGGTTTTGGTCCAAAAAGGACCTACAGAGGCAGAATCTTATGTCGGTACACCTTTCCTATATTGCCTATGGAACACAGACATATTTCAGGGCCTTTTAATGCTGACTTTGTGTGGTATGGGTTTTGCTCATTGTTGAAGGCCGTACTGTGACCTATAGCTGTTAATTTCTGTGTCATGTGGTCTCTTATGGAGAGTTGTCTCATTGGTAATCATACCACATCTCCTTTTTTTTTGCCTACCCATTAAGTCTTTTAATGCAATTCTAATTTATTTATCTTAAAGGAGGAAAAATGCATATATTGAAAACATACTGATGGTAAAAGGTACTCTTTGGCAATGGAACATCTTCACTGACTTCACAATATTTTTTTTAAATGGCAAGTCTAATAAAAATATGCAACAGAATGCTTGGTACATTTGACAGGTTTTTTAATAAGAGAACTAATTACCGGTACATTATGCAAAATACAGAATACCCTTTTCTAGCTTTTATCATATTAAATTTATATTTTGTAATAAGCAAATGTTTAAACTTGTCTTGTCAAAGTATGAAAATGACTTTTCTAATAGTTATCCAATGAGGAAAATTTATTTGAAAAAATAGCTTGGTTATAGTATTTTATATATCTGGTACATGTATTTTAGCTTTAGAAGAGAGGAAACAGCTAGAAGACAGTCTTAGAGGTGACCAGTTCCATGAGCTTGTCAAGAAGTATGTCAAAAAAGATAAAGAGAAAAGAACAGAAAAGATCCCTGACAAGGCTTTTATCTTTAATATTGCATGGAAAGTCAAGTGTAAAGTTTAATTTTTTCAGGGTTCACTTTCAATATAATCATTAACATCAGTTACAATATTAAGGGCTTAAGTAAACATCATATGCAGATAAAATTATCAATATTTTAATCATAGTATACAGCTCTCACAAGCTTCTATTACCAACAGAATTATGAACAAAAGGTACAACTACTTCATTGTACTTAAAAGAAGATTTTTTGGGATTGTTGACCATTTGATTTTCTAATCTCAAAATTAAAAAAGATGCATTCTATATAACATTGTATAAGTAAATGAGACATAGATATAAGAAGATGTGGTATGAGTGCCATTGAGACAACTCTCCAAGTCCCAATTTGTAAAAGTACCCAATAATAGGATAAAGTACGGTCTACAACACGGAGCCTTGGCTAACACCGAACAACAAGCTATAAAGGGCCGCCAACGCTTATGAACCACATCAACAAACAACAACTACTGAACATCAGATTCCTGACTTAGGACAGGTGCAAACAAATGCAGCGGGTTTAAATGTTTTAATAGGTACCAACCTTCACCCTTGTATATATTATATATTAAAGCTACATCATATAAAACATTATTTTTTGTATCTTTTTTAGACATCTTCCAAAACTTCTGTAGTTGAGAAACCTGCAGTTCCTGCAAAAAAGCACAAGATACAACAAGAAAAACCAACACCAAAACCAGTACAGGTATGTTTTTTTTCGTATGTATGTTGAATCAACAGAATGTTTTTTTCCTTATGGTATGATTATTTTTGTTGTTGTAAACAACACAAGTCACAACTTACCCAAGTAATTGGGTGTTAAGACATATATGACGGTTTCATAAATTTATCTATTTTTTTTCTATTCTGGCACTATTTTAATGGTAGTATTGCATAAATGATTATAGTCTTTTTAAAAATAAGAAAATGTGCTATGAATGCCAATGCTCTATCCAAGACACAATATGAATAAGAAGATGTGGTATGAGTGCCAATGAGACAACTCTTCATCCAAGAAACAATGTATATTATGTAGTCAAAGTAAGAATTATAGCTTTCAGTGCAGCCTTTAATGCAGAGCCTTCGCTCACACCAAACTGCAAGCTAGAAAGGACCCAAAAGAGACAATTCAAACAAGAAAACACACTGTCTTATGTACAACAAAAAGATAAACAAAAAAAACCACTGACCTATATCTTAAATTTTCAGAAAAATTTTGAGACAGTTGCCAGAGAACTTGAAGTAACAGAGCTTCACCAGCAGCTCGAGGAAAACTGGTAAGTACATTATTTGTAGATATGTCCAACCCACAACAGTAGGATATAAATTGATTTCTTGTATGTATGGGTAGCTCCACACCGACATAAATCAACTGAATTTTATTTGAATAAATAAAAAATAAATAAAAAGGAAGACATTAATTACTGTATGGTTAGACTTAAGGATCTTTACTGAAAATAACTGCATGCTTAAAACAAAAACAGTATGCATCATCTCAACTACAAATGTATATAAAATGCTTCACTGAGCGCAGCTGGATACGACCGCAGAGGTCCAACCCTGAACAGTCGGAGCGAAAATGGACACGATATTTGTGCTTGATACAGGTCTGAATTTGGATTGTAATTAAATATTTGACACATAATAGGTTTCTGACACCGAATAACTGTAGTCAAAAAACTTAGAATTGGTTATATGATTTGAATTTATATTCAATTTTTTTTTTTGTGCAATACACTATGCTGTTGTGAATTGACCCCCCCCCCCACCAACAAAAAAAAACAAATTTACCCCCCCCCTTTTTTTTTGCTGTTGTGAAATACACTATGCTGTTGCATATTGACCCCCCCCCCCCCCCCAAAAAAAAAAAAAAAACCAGGTTTGAGCCATAACCCCTCAAAGCCAATCCTAACCATCCCTTTGTGGTATGGAAACTTGTGGTATAATTTCAGAGAGATCCATACACTTAAACACAAGTTGTTGTCTGGAAGTTATAAAAATGCTTATTTCTGGCCCCTAATTCCTTAACTGTTGGTACCATAACCCCCAAAATCAATCCCAACCTTCCTTTTGTGGTATTGAACCTTATAGTAAAATTTCATAGAGATCCATTCACCTAAACTAAAGTTATTGTGTGAAAACCAATATGTCTTCCGATGACGACAACGCCAACGTTATACCAATATACGACTGCAAAATTTTTTTGCGTTCGTATAAAAACCATATAAACCTGTCAGATCTTTAATATCATCAAATGTCAATGAAAATCAATAAATTAATTTAATATATATAAACATATGTAACATAACACATATATAAAAGTTTTTATCTATTTAAATAATATTTTATTTTATATCCAAATCAGCAAAAAATGCTGTTGATTTATGTTTTTGTCCCAACATAACAATTTTAAAATTTTGTAGGTACTTACCAATCAGCCAAGTTGTAAGAGAGTCTATGGATATCTTGGTATCGGATTGTAGGCCTGGAACACCGGAGCGTGACATTTGTATTGACTGTACAGTTCTGCAGGAACAGGTACAGTCCAACACCAACCAGATATGTGGTCTACAAAACCAGCTACAGTCCTTTAATAGCCAGCTCCTTTCAACAAAGAGCCAACTGCAGTCTTCACAAAACCTCAACCAGAGCTTACAACATCAACTTAGTAATCTCCAATATTATGTGCAGATAATGTGGAGTAAGAATCAGGTTATTTTTATCATGTATCTTAATACCAATATTCTCTTCCTCAGATATATACTTATAGAAATAAACAGTTCCTCCATAGTACCCATTTAGGTGAAAATAACATTATTAGAATATTTGACAAATGGTTTCATGTTAAAAAGAGACCAAATATTTGTCAAAAAATTAGTGTGTCTAATAGAAACATAAATATTCAATTAAATATTTTCAAAGCTAAAGCTTGAAAATGCGTCATAAAAACCATTGCAACAACTTTATAGAGATATCAAAATACTTATCAAATGTACCAGGCTTGTAATTTTTGTGCATGTCAGACACTTGTTTCGTCTATACAAGACTCACTAGTGACTCTCAAATCAAAATAATTGAAAAATATACTACAAATCAAAATAATTGAAAAATATACTATAAGTCATATAATTGGTCAAGTCAAATTTTATGTTGAATATCTAAATATTGATGATAAAGGCTATTTCAGGATCACTGTATATAATTGAATATCATTATTTTATTATTTATTTTAGTTAGATGTGCCAGAGTTGTACATATTGTTGAAATAAGCAAGTGGCAAGTATTATGGTTATGAATTGTTTTTGATATTTTTCTATATTTCAGGGTTGGCATCATTCCTCATGCAATGACCCTGGTACAAGCAATAGAGGTGAGAGTAGCTATCAACAAAACAGTAACAACAACCAACAGATATCAACAACTCGGTCATCAACTACTCAGTCATCAACAAATCAGTCAACTTCTCAGTCATCAACTACTCGGTTATCATCAACTCAGTCAACTGACCATCAAGTATCTTCATTCTCAAACCAGCAGACATCTTCAAACAGTATTGCATTGGTCACATCACATGATGAAACTCTTAACATCAGTATTCCAGACGGTACAACACCTATAAAATCTGCCAATTCGTCATTCATTCAGGTATCATATCACTTACAATTTTTGAAAACCTTGAAACAATTTGTCATCCTTTTAAAAGGTTAAAATTTTCTTATAAATCAAGAATAATTATAATGGAAACTGGTAAAAATTATTAATGAAAATGATCATTTCTTTTTTAATACAACATTATTTACACTGAAATAATTAAGTGCTTCGCTGAGCGCAGCTGGATACGATACGTATAAACCTTGAATAGTTGGGGCAAAAATGGACACAATATTCGCGCTTGATACAGGTCTGAATTTCGATTGTAATTAAGTATTTGACATATATAATAGGTTTCTGACACAGAATAACTGTAGTCAAAGAACTTAGAATTGGTAATATGATTTGATTTGATATATTCAATTTTTTACTTTTGTGCAATACACCATGCTGTTGCGTATTGACCCCCCCCCCCCTTTATTTTGCAAAAAAAAAAATATTTGAAGAAATTTTCTTTTTAATTTCTGAAATGAGAGATTCATACACCGTTCCACAAGTTATTGTCTGGAAACTAGAAAAATGCTTATTTGGGCCCTTTTTTGGCCCCTAATTCCTTAACTGTTGGTACCATAACCCCCAAAATCAATCCCAACCTTCCTTTTGTGGTATTAAACCTTATGGTAAAATTTCATAGAGATTCATTCACTTAAACTAAAGTTAGAGTGCGAAAACCAATGTGTCTTCGGACGACTACGACAACGACGCCAACGTCATACCAATATATGACAGCAAAATTTTTTTTCGGTCGCATAAAAAGGAGGATTTGGTATGATTGCCAAAAGAAACAACTCTTCACAAGAGACCAAATGACACAGAAATTAACAACTATAGGTCACCGTACGGCCCTCAATAATGAGCAAAGCCCATATCTCTTTGTCAGCTATCATGGCTATAAAAGGCTTCAAAATGCTTGGAATAAGAAATCTGCTGGTATCACTTGTGATGCTTATTTTTAGCAACAACAAAAGAAACAACAGTACTTAATTTGAAAGAAACAAATTTTGTGTGGAAGTTGAATGTTCATAATTTTGAATTCCTTGACTTAAAAATGCAATCTTTCTGATTTTTTAACGGTTTATTTTAATTTATAGGATACAGCAGCCTCTTCCACAGTTGCCTTTTACAACAACTACACACAGGTATTATATTTTTTATGCCCCACCTCGGGACAACATGTTTTTGGGTCTGTGAGTCTGTTTGTTTGTCTGTCTGTCCCGCTTTAGGATGAAGTTTTTGATGAAGTTGAAGTTCAATCAACTTGAAACTAAGTACACATGTTCCCTATGATATGATCTTTCTAATTTTAATGCCAAATTAGAGTTTTGAACCCAATTTCATGGTCCACTGTACATAGAAATGATATTGCAGGTGGGGCATCCGTGTACTAAGGACACATTCTTGTTTATAAAGATATTGGTAGAAATCAATGAGACAGCAACCAACTTAACATTAAATAAATAAAGAGATTTGTTGATGTATCCATAAAGAATATTCCATATAAAAATATTGCTTGTGTCTGATTTAATAGCATTCATTAATACTAATGAAACTATACATTTGAAACAAAATGCATTTTGACATATTTAGTAATAGCTTCTCATTGTATTATACTTAAGCTTTAAGTAAGTCACTTCAAAAATGATTTATATATAAATCAATGTAATGTCGTTGATAGTTAAATTATGATTTAACACGATTATGTATTAATAAGCATATGACTACAATATTTTTTTTTAACTTCAGGAAATCTTAGAAGCCAAGGTTTCGAAATTAAAAAACTATAGTAAATTTGCAAAGGTATTACTAAGGCTGCTATACAGTGACCAGGAGCGCCAGGGGAGAAGTTATAATATCTGGTGTTGCTGCTAATTCGAAGTATGAGGCCAAACCAGCACTACAACACCCTAACCGAATTCAGGTTATTTATGGTATGTCTGAAGTTTTTATCAACAAGAATGTATTTATTTAAGATTATTACTGCTGTGAAGTCTTTAAACAAAGTACACAACCAAAACCTATTGGTTTCACATTAAAACTGCTTTCAACAGCTACACTGTTTTTGTGTTATGGTGTGTTTTGTACAAACTTTAAAAATACAATAAAGGACCTTGAACTTATTCAACTTTCTTGCCTCTATACAGATAATAAATTATCCTGCAAAAAAATTCTGCAGTGTTATATTACAATTTAAAACCAATTGACTGGAATTGACTTTAAATCCATACAAAGGGAGACATGATAAATAATTCTCATCCTAGTACATTGTACAAGACAGAATAAAAGGCAATATGCAATATTTCTGACATTTGCAGTATGATTAGCTATGCAGATTTTTTTCTTGCAATGAATTCATAAATTGCTTTTTATATGGTTACAACATCTTATAAACTTGATTTATATTAATTTTTAATTTTTTCAGATATCATATTCAAGAAGTGGCCCAATGTGTCCAAAAAGGAAATCAACGGCAAGCTAGCCGAATGCCTAAAACCAAGTGCCAGCATTGCCAAGTAATCCAGTTTGTACTGAAAAAAAGAATTTTGTTTCCATGATTGATGATTAAACTGTCTTTTTCAAATAGTGCATTTTTTGTAAGACATATATTTATATTTATTCATAGTACTTGATATGTATAAGTCATTTTCAAATGTATGGTAAAATAGAGCTTCCCTTTTAGTAATTTCTTATGTGACAATTGCTTGTATTTATTTTTCTTGTATGTGATATTGTTATCAAATGTTGAAGTTTAATAAATTTTATTTTTCATAGAATTGTTTCTCAATAATATTGAATTATGGGATAGATATATTTAACTTCATATTGATATCTTCAAAAATCATGACAGAAATAACAAACTGGAATATTCTTTCAAATGATTAGTAGTTTTTCCACAAAAAAAATCATGTTTTCTGTGAACCATCTCATTTCATTCAGAACTTTTTCATGAATTATTCAGAAAAATTGTTAAATAATTTGGGGTTGGTTCAGAAATTCTCTACAATGTTGGAAAAGTTTTTCCGAATGTTTGGGAGAAATTTTCCGATCGATTTGGAGAATATTTCCAAATGATTCAGAGAAATTTTCCTAATGATTTGGAGAATATTTCCGAATGATTTGGAGAATATTTCCGAATGATTCAGAGAAATTTTCCAAATGATTCGGAGAAATTTTCCAAATAATTCAGAGAAATTTTTCAGAATGATTTGGAGAAATTTTCCAAATGATTTGGAGAATACTTCCGAATGATTCAGAGAAAATTTCCGAATGTTTCAGTGAACTTCCAAACTAATAATAATTTTCCGACCTCACTTCGGAGTATTTGGACAACTCTGACAGCTTTTCCGAGGTCAATTCGGAGTATTTGGACAACTCCTACCTTTTTTCTGAGGTCAATTCGGAGATTTCTCACAACTCCGAATTATTTTACGAATAGAATGCGGAATTTTAAATAAATCTCCGAATAAAAGTTTGGAATTCCGAATAAATGCGGAGAAAAGCTTGGAATTTTTTTTAAAAACCTCTTATTTAGCATGAAAATATTTTTTTGTAGCTCGGAAAAGTCTGAATACTCCAAACTTAAATTTCCGAACTAACATTCGGAATTTCCTCCTAGAGGAATTTTTATTATACTACACAAACATGAAGCATGTACATTTTTCTATTTATAATCGAATACATTTTGTAAGGCAAGTAAGTACTATAAATTCAGAAATTATTGCTTGCATTTATTATTGCGATTTTTTAAAGAGGGATATAAGTGTGAGATCAATTATTGCGATTTCAGGAAAATCTGCATACATAATTATCAGATACATGTATATATTGTAAAAATACCAGTTCTTATCATTGCAATACTTAACCAGTCGCATAATTCGCATTAATAAAAACATCACAATAATTGCTAAATTTACAGTATTTTATTTAACAAACAAATATTTTATCATTAGCTCAAATTAGCAAGTACATGTATATCTATAAAGATTTTTGATAATGATTGAGGCACAATTTGTTTTAATATTGGCCCCGTAATTTAATCAAAAGCAGAAGACTTTTGTAAAGTTTACAGAAATTACCAATAAATTCATTGAAATTGTAGAAAATGACTTTCTAAGGACAATAACTCCAACAAGATATCATGTTGACTTATGTGTAGATCTTCTTTTCTTGATATTTTTGCAGTTTACAGTATATTTCAATCTATAAAGATACATGTATTAAAGGGGCCCTAGCTACGAGATTATGAAAAATCTAAAATATGATTTTTTTTTTTTTCAATCATTAACGAAAGTGAAATAGTGAAATAATTATTCGCTTTTAGCAGCCACTATGGTTCAACTTTGTCAAAATAAGCGAAGAAACATTGATGATGAATTATTCACTTGCAAGTGAATAATTCGACCTCATTGAATCCATATTCATGTGAACTTCAATTTAAACCCTTAGCTAGAGATGGATAACACATGAATTGTGCATGTAAAGTTATTTAAAGGAAAAGAATGTCAACATTGAAAGTGAAACAAAGGTAAATCATTTGATTGACTGATTCGATCCATAAAAAATCATTTTTATACAGGTTAAAACGATGATAAACATATATTTCTAATCTATAATATGAAATTAAACAGACCTAGAAAAATCCAATTGCACGAGTTCGCTTAATCTATTTATACCTATATTTATGTTTACATCGCTTATATGGTCATCGGAGGTCTTCGGAGGTCAACTTAATAGTTAATTAGATGGTGTGTAGACTAATATACACACGAAACGAAGCTACATATTATCGAGCCCATGCCTGGTAAATTGTTTATTTTAGACTTTTAATAGTTTGGATAAATATTTTACATTGTTATAAATCAAATATGAGAATGTGAGTCAAATCGGTGAACATGAATTTGACAGCTAGTGCCCCTTTAAGGTCATCATCAGCACCTCATAAGGAACACTTATGCCATGTTTGGTTTCGTTCCATTCAGTGCTCCTCTAGAAGAAGCATTTGTATGTATTTCCCATAGGGTCTTATGTTAAACTAAGTCCCTGCTGGGACCCATCTTGGATGATGGTTTGACTACAAAGTAACAACACTTGGTCAGCACCTCATTAGGAACATTCATGCCATGTTTGGTTTCATTCTATTCAGTGGTTCTCTAGAAGAAAACATTTAAAATTGAGAATGGAAATGGGGATTGTGGCAAAGAGACAACAACCCGACCAAAGAGCAGAAAACAGCCGAAGGCCACCAATGGGTCTTCAATAAAGCGAGAAAATCCCACACCCAGAGGTGTGCTTCAGCTGGCCCTAAACAAAAATATGTACTAGTTCAGTGATAATGGACGCCATTCTAAACTCCAAAATATATAAAAGAAACTAAAATTAAAAATCATACAAGACTAACAAAGGCCAGAGGCTCCTGACTTGGGACAGGTGCAAAAATGCAGTGGGGTTAAACATGTTTTTTGAGATGTCAACCCTCCCCCTATACCTCTAGCCAATGTAGAAAAAACAAACACACAGCAACACGCACAGTAAAACTCAGTCTAAAAGAAGTCCGAGTCCGATGTAAGAATAGGTAACAAAAGAAACTAAACAAAATGACAATGATACATAACTTAACAAAGGACCACTAGCAGTTACTGACATGCCAGCTCCAGACCTCAATTAAACTGATTTGTATGTATTTCCCATAGGATCATATGTTAAACTTACTCCCCCTTCTGGCAGCCATTTTGGATAACAACACTTGGTCAGCACCTCAAAAGAAATATTTATACCATGTTTGGTTTCAATCCATTAAGCGGTTTTCTAGAAGAAGACATTTGTATATATATATATATTTCCCATAGGGTCCTTTGTTAAACTAAGTCCCCCATTGGCAGCCATCTTGGTTGATGGATTTGCTACAAAGTAACAACACTTAATCAGCACCTCATAAGGAACCTTCATGCCATGTTTGGTTTCATTCCATTCAGTGGTTCTTTGAAAGAAGACTTTTGTATGTATTTCACATAGGGTCCTTTGTTAAACTAAGTTCCCCACTGACACCACCTTGGATGATTGATTGGCTACAAAGTTACAGCACTTGGTCAGCACCTCATAAGGAACATTCATGCCATGTTTGATTTCAATCCATTAAGCGGTTTTCTAGAAGAAGACATTTGTATATATTTCCCGTAGGGTCCTTTGTTAAACTAAGTACACTGTTGGCAGCCATCTTGGTTGATGGATTTGCTATAAAGTAACAACACTTGGTCAGCACCTCATAAGGAACATTCATGCCATGTTTGGTTTCATTCCATTCAGTGGTTCTTCAAAAGAAGACTTTTGTATGTATCTCACATAGGGTCCTTTGTTAAACTAAGTTCCCCACTGGCAGCCATCTTGGATGATTGATTGGCTACAAAGTTACAACACTTGGTCAGCACCCCATAAGGAACATTCATACCATGTTTGATTTCAATCCTTTAAGCGGTTTTCTACAAGACATTTGTATATATTTCCCAAAGGGTCCTTTGTAAAACTAAGTTCCCCGCTGGCAGGCATCTTTGATGAATGATTGGCTACAAAGTAACAACACTTGGTCAGCTTCTCATCAGGAACATTCATGCCATGTTTGGTTTCAATCCATTAAGCGGTTTTCTAGAAGAAGACATTTGTATATATTTCCTATAGGGTCCTTTGTTAAACTAAGCCCCCGTTGGCAGCCATCTTGGATGATTGATTGGCTACAAAGTAACAACACTTGGTCAGCACCTCATAAGGAACATTCTTGCCATGTTTTATTCATTCCTTTCAGTGGTTCTCTAAAAGAAGACATTTGTATGTATTGTCCATAAGGTCCTATGTTAAACAAAGTCCCCCGCTGGCATCCATCTTGGATGATGGATCGCCTACAAAGTTACAAAAATTGGTCAGCACCTCATAAGGAACATTCTTGCCATGTTTTATTCATTCCTTTCAGTGGTTCTCTAAAAGAAGACATTTTTATGTATTTCACATAGGGTCCTTTATTAAACTAAGTCCCTCTCTGGTGGCCATCTTGGATGATAGATAGGCTTCAAAGTAACAACACTTGGTCAGCACCTCATAAGGAACATTCATGCCATGTTTGGTTTCATTCCATTCAGTGGTTCTTCAAAAGAAGGCTTTTGTATGTATTTCACATAGGGTCCTTTGTTAAACATGTTAAACTAAGTTCCCCACTGCGGCCATCTTCGATGATTGATCGCCTACAAAGTTACAACACTTGGTCAGCACCTCATAAGGAACATTCATGCCATGTTTTATTTCATTCCATTTAGTGGTTCTCTAAAAGAAGACAATTGTATGTATTGTCCATAGGGTCCTATGTTAAACAAAGTCCCCCGCTGGTGGCCATCTTGGATGATGGATCAGCTACAAAGTAACAACACTTTGTCAGCACCTCATAAGGAACATTCATGCCATGTTTGGTTTCATTCCATTCAGTGGTTCTATAGAAGAAGTTCAAAATGTAAAAAGTTAACAATAACAACGACGATGGCGGACCCCAAGTGATGAGAAAAGCTCAATTGGCCCTTTGGGCAGACACCCTTCTCAACTGAGCTTAAAAGAAATTAATTTCTCTATACAAATCTGCGAGAATTAATCTTGCAAACAATCCTGATCATTTCTTTTCAAATTTCAAGTTTTCTATATATGTTCTGTTTTCTACTATACCTTCTTCAATCCGTTCTGGTCCTATGCATATTTGCAGGAAGTCTTTAGATTGTACAGTCTCAAGACAGTGATAATGCTTAGGAGCTTGAGGGCAAGTCTCATTTGCTATTAATCCTCTCAAAGCAGCTGACGGACAGCTACTGAATTTCTTTATTGCCACAGCAAAGTGAATTACGAACTGCAATTGGAAAAAATAGCTCTTAATAACATTTTTGCCACATCAGATTTCTCTTCCATACAATTCAAGATATATAAGAAAATTGCTTGTATTTTAAACCTTAGTATATTTAGTCATGGCAGCCATGATATTTGAATTGCAGGAACAAAGAAACATTAAATCTATACTAGATACCCTAAGTATCATTCAGCCCAATTATGGTTGAAATTGATCCAGGACTACTAGTGGTTTCAGAGAAGATTTTTTACAAGTTTTGGACGAGGAAGGACATCGAGTTATGGCAATTGTAACACAAAATAATGTCCCCCATGAAATATTGTCTACCATACAATACATGCAATATATTCATACATTAAACAATTGCTGTGAAGTCAGCCTATTCATTAACCGTGGTTTCTTTTTCTAGAATCAATGCTTCCTAAATCTGTTGCTGAAATGGACTCACCAAAATTCCTTTTGTGTGCTTAAAAAATTTAATAAGTACAATTTTTTTTATAAATATAGGGTGATTTTGTCTATTTAAATACACTAAAATTTAGGTAACAAACGTATCATATATACATTTTAGCAAGTCTAAAAGGGTACAACATCACCAAAAAAAAAGTAAAATCATGAACAAATATGAAATATTTCAGATAACTTATATCCTTCATCAGTAAGATGTCAAATGATTCTTTTCTTGACATGTGGTAGTCGAACTGAAATAAATAATCTTGATCGTCACATGCGTCATACAAATTATCACGAATCAATACGTAAGTAAATTTTTTCAATATTGATGTTTGGGAGGAGGATTAAATTCCCTAAAAACTGTGAGAGTCCTGTACTGAAGCCTGAGTTACAGGAAACAAGTGATGGTAGGGACTCATTTTATGTTTATTTAATACAATGGTTTGATTATGCCTTATTTTGTAAATACCAGATAATATTCAGATTAATAATAATTATATGGAAATTTCAGTACAGTATACTGATAGTGCATACGATTTTATAATCAAATATCAGTTCATGATTTAAATCCACTACGTACATGACGTATATACTTGTAATTATTTGTAGTTTCTTGTGAATCATTCAAGATATTATTAGAAGGTTATATGAACTCTGATAATAGGGTCAAATTAATGAAAGAACTTTTATTTAGAAAAGACAATAGTATAAATAATAGACACAATGGATAAGGGTTGAATTGTTAAAAAATTTAACACATCAACGCTTATATATTGTTTATATATTATAAATTTTAAAATGAAATAAATGTTCTGCCCAGGACAATGACAATATTTCAAAGTGTTGTGTCCTTCACCATGAAACTTTGTCAGGTTCTTTGGGACAATATTTCACTGTAAAATTTTGTCCTTGACAATATTTCCATATCAAAGTATGTCTTCTCTGAGGAATGGTATGCCATGAAACTGTAAATATGTTTATGAAATCTTTGGAATATTGTTTTTGAAAGCTATGTGTATAACAGTGAAATTCTGCATCAAATATTTCTCATCTATTATACTACACAAACATGAAGCATGTACATTTTTCTTTTTATAATTGAATATATTTTGTAAGGCAATTATTTTATATAACCAACCAACGTATATTTTATTATATATATATATGATATGTTTGTTATTATCAAGAAAATAACATTTTAATGATATCATTGTCCCAAATATTAATTGAATATATTTTGTAAGGAAATTATTTTATATAACCAACCAACATATATTTTATTATATATATATATGATATGTTTGTTATTATCAAGAAAATAACATTTTAATGATATCATTGTCCCAAATATTAATTGAATATATTTTGTAAGGAAATTATTTTATATAACCAACCAACATATATTTTATTATATATATATATGATATGTTTGTTATTATCAAGAAAATAACACTTTAATGATATCATTGTCCAAAATATTAATTTTTATAGGTTGCACTTCTATTTATATAGACAATGCAAATCCCCATAGGAACTCCTTTTACGGCTAAAACTGCAAATTTTAAATAATTTACCATGAATTTTGTAAAAATTATATCCTAGCATGGAAATTTCACATGCACTAGACTAGTTACCTTTTTTGCAAAGTTAATCATAAGGTTGTGCTGCATATTTTCAACATTTATACGACTACAATGTATAAACTTATATAAACTTCTAAGAGCTTTAACTTATACTGAAATACTCTATTACTCCCTCCCTGTACTTATGTCGTCCTGAGAATTTATTTTGACTGCTATCCAAATCCCTGCATAACAGATTTATTTTCAAAACTTTCTGCAAGTTTCAGGCATTTTATATATTGACTGATTTCTTTTCAGTCGTTTTACAAAATGTTTACAACTGCACACGCCTTGTATGGTGAAACTGATGCTCATGATAAATGGGAACCAGTTTGGCTGTGCAGGATGTAAAAATTGCATTTTTTTTATGAATGGGGACATTAAATCTGATGCCTCATGTAAGGAGAGTGTTGAGCTCTGCACTTTAAGAACTGTTTGATCTTTCCGTGGAAGGCTAATTTAGACATCAATAACTCCCAGACCTACATGGAATTTTATGAAATTCTGCATCAAATATTTCTCATCTATTATACTACACAAACATGAAGCATGTACATTTTTCTATTTATAATTGAATATATTTTGTAAGGCAATTATTTTATATAACCAACCAACGTATATTTTATTATATATATATATGATATGTTTGTTATTATCAAGAAAATAACATTTTAATGATATCATTGTCCCAAATATTAATTGAATATATTTTGTAAGGAAATTATTTTATATAACCAACCAACATATATTTTATTATATATATATATATGATATGTTTGTTATTATCAAGAAAATAACATTTTAATGATATCATTGTCCCAAATATTAATTGAATATATTTTGTAAGGAAATTATTTTATATAACCAACCAACATATATTTTATTATATATATATATATGATATGTTTGTTATTATCAAGAAAATAACACTTTAATGATATCATTGTCCAAAATATTAATTTTTATAGGTTGCACTTCTATTTATATAGACAATGCAAATCCCCATAGGAACTCCTTTTATGGCTAAAACTGCAAATTTTAAATAATTTACCATGAATTTTGTAAAAATTATATCCTAGCATGGAAATTTCACATGCACTAGACTAGTTACCTTTTTTGCAAAGTTAATCATAAGGTTGTGCTGCATATTTTCAACATTTATATGACTACAATGTATAAACTTATATAAACTTCTAAGAGCTTTAACTTATACTGAAATACTCTACTACTCCCTCCCTGTACTTATGTCGTCCTGAGAATTTATTTTGACTGCTATCCAAATCCCTGCATAACAGATTTATTTTCAAAACTTTCTGCAAGTTTCAGGCATTTTATATATTGACTGATTTCTTTTCAGTCGTTTTACAAAATGTTTACAACTGCACACGCCTTGTATGGTGAAACTGATGCTCATGATAAATGGGAACCAGTTTGGCTGTGCAGGATGTAAAAATTGCATTTTTTTTATGAATGGGGACATTAAATCTGATGCCTCATGTAAGGAGAGTGTTGAGCTCTGCACTTTAAGAACTGTTTGATCTTTCCGTGGAAGGCTAATTTAGACATCAATAACTCCCAGACCTACATGGAATTTTATGAAATTTGGTTAAGTTTTTTTTTCATCGTAAGATGCTTTTTTTATGATTAAGAGATAATGAAAGAAGCAAACTTTTGAAAATTTTATTTTCATTTTCAGTTTGTTTTTTTTAATAGATGGATTTAGCTTTTATATATACACTTAACTTTCAGATTCAGTCTAAAGTTAAAGTTTTATCAGTCATTAGTAACTGTGTCAAATTTTCAGGGAATTTTATGAAATTTCCAGTATCCAGATTAAAATTTTGAAAATGATTATTTTCTTTTTTCCGTAATTTACTCATAAAAGGACTTCAATTACTTTGTCAAACCTCCATCGAAACATTGGAAAAACCTTTTTAATAAATAAGAGATAATGTCTGAAGCAAACTTTCAAAAATATTTTTTTTCTTTCATTTTACGTATTTATCTGTTAGTTGGACTTAGTTTCTTATATTTAACATTTATAGACAGTCTGGGATTAACCTTTTTTTTGACATAATAAATTTGTATACCATCATAGATTATGAAACTTGGACAGAAGATAATCTTCAAAATAAAAAAATAGGATCTAAAGAAATAGTTTGATTCTTTTTTAATTTTGTATTTTACTGATAAATGGACTTACTTTTTACAGTCAACATTACACTTTCACACTGACAACAGCAATCGTAGGCAAGACACAGGGTTCCATAGAACCTTTACAAATTTTTCTACAAATTACCTGAAACTAAACTGAATTAAGACAATGCCTGTAAACATATACATTCTTACATGTACCAGTATTTCAATAAACAAAATTATATGTCACAAGAATCTGAGAATTTCCAGCTGGAACATCAATCATTATGGATATATTATCAAAGGTTTAAACGAATTTCATGAAACTTATTTTTAAAATTATCTGGTTGATCAAGATATTTTTGGCATTCAAGAAACCCATTGTGATAAAAACAGTTGTTTAATACAGGTACCAGGATTTACTAGATCATTTCATCGATCTCATTCGTCCAAAGATTAAGAAACAAAAAAAACACTTTGGAAGGTTATCTATTTTTAATTTAATTTGACCAGGTATTTAATTTTTAAAACATTCCACTGATGATTATATCTGGTTACATCTGATTAAAATTTTCTTTCAAATAAACTAAGATATATATTGCTTATTAATTCAGTCACTGGAGCATGATCTAGTGGGAAGGGCTTGAAAATGGTCGACAAACTGAGATGTACAGACAGTAATGTAAGTGTAACTTTATAGAAGATATCGTTGTTTATTGTAAGTAGTTCCTATCAAACTCACTTAAGCAGAAAACTTAACATTGAAAATTGCTAATTGAATCAAAGTCACTGGACCCTGTCCTAGGGGGCAGGGCCTCTAAATAGTTGTCAAACTGATATGTAATGACAGTAATGCCATTTCATACAAAATATCATTGATCTATCACAAGTAGATCCTATCAAACTAACTTAAGCAGAAAACTTAACATTGAAAAATGCTAATTAATTCAAAGTCACTGGACCATGACCTAGGGGGCAGGCATCAAAATAGTCCTCAAACTGATATGTACTGATAGTAATGCAACTTCATCTAAATATGATTGATCTATCACAAGTAGTTCCTATCAAACATACTTAAGCAGAAAACTTAACAATTGTTGACGCAGGAGCTGTTACCGGAAAAGCAATCCCAATGTCTCCCTTTGACAAGTTTTCAAGTTACTGCACGAACAATGCTTTACGTATCATTTTTTCGCTACTTAAAGGTCTACAACTCAACAATGATTAAAACTTAACTCGTGAAAATCAAACTAGACCTTCATTTAGTTACAGAAAACAACATATATGTGAAAAGATTTCGTCAAAGCATTTTCAAGTTAATACACCTAAACACTGTTTGGCAGCTACCCGCCCAGCTGCCTACTTGCTCACCCAGCCACCTGCCTGTTGTACATCATCAAATTAATAAACCATATCTCCATCTGAAATCCAGTTAAAATGGGAAATAATTTCTTCGCAAAGAGAAAATAGAGTACACCTTTTTATGTTCAGGAGTGTCCGAGTTGACTATTTTGTCTTGAAACATATAAAGCAAATAAATGGGAAATGTGTCAATGGAACACAGATGATGCCCCCGCTTGCATATCATATAAAGTTATAAAGGGACATAACTGAAGAACAGTAAAAGTGACGCTACCTAATTTTGTACTTCATCAGAGTTTTGTGGTAAAAAGTACTATGTATAAGTTTCATAACATTTGGTTGAGGCAAACTTAAGTTAAAGAACAGAAATGAAAAATTCAGCAATTTTTCCATTTGTAAAGGGCCATAACTCTAGAACAGAAAAGTGACACCACCAAAATTCAAAATTGATTTTTATTTTGTGGTAATTAGCATTGTATATAAGTTTCACAAGAGTGCACACGCTGAAATGTCTCGCCTTCTTTACTAATCATTGATATTATGTTGATAGTCCTAAATATAAAGCTTTATTACAACTGTCACATAAACTTAACATTAACCAAGAAAACTAAACACTGACCAATGAACCATGAAAATGAGGTCAAGGTCAGATGAACCATGCCAGGCAGACATGTAGTTAACAATTCTTCCATATAACAAATATAGTTGACCTATTGCTTATAGTTTAAGAAAAACAGACCAAAACACAAAAACTTAACACTGAGCAATGAACCGTGAAAATGAGGTCAAGGTCATATAAAACCTGCGCGACTGACATATAGATCATAAAATATTTCCATACACCAAATATAGTTGACCTATTGCATATAGTATTAGAAAAAAAGACCAAAACTCAAAAACTTAACTTTGACCACTGAACCATGAAAACGAGGTCAAGGTCAGATGACACCTGCCAGCTAGACATGTACACCTTACAATCATTCCATACACCAAATATAGCAGACCTATTGCATACAGTATAAGAAAAACAGACCAAAACACAAAAACTTAACTATAACCACTGAACCATGAAAATGAGGTCAAGGTCAGATGACACCTGCCAGTTGGACATGTACACCTTACAGTCCTTCCATACACCGAATATACTAGACCTATTGCTTATAGTATCTGAGATATGGACTTGACCACCAAAACTTAACCTTGTTCACTGATCCATGAAATGAGGTCGAGGTCAAGTGAAAACTGTCTGACGGGCATGAGGACCTTGCAAGGTACGCACATACCAAATATAGTTATCCTACTACTTATAATAAGAGAGAATTTAACATTACAAAAAATGTTAACTTTTTTTTCAAGTAGTCACTGAACCATGAAAATGAGGTCAAGGACATTGGACATGTGACTGAAGGAAACTTCGTAACATGAGGCATCCATATACAAAGTATGAAGCATCCAGGTCTTCTACCTTCTAAAATATAAAGCTTTTAAGAAGTTAGCTAACGCCACCGCCGCCGGATCACTATCCCTATGTCGAGCTTTCTGCGACAAAAGTCGCAGGCTCGACAATAACATTTGGTTGAGGCTAACTTAATTAGTTAGAGAATGGAAACGAAAAATTCAGAAATTTTTCCATTTGTAAACAGGCATAACTCTAGAACAGTTAAAGTGATGCCACCAAAATTCAAACTGATCTGTGTTTTCTAGTAAAAAGCATTGTGTATAAGTTTCATAACATTTAGTTGAGGCAAACTAAAGTTAGAGAACGGAAACCAACTTGGGGATGTACGGACAGACTGACGGACGGACGTATAGATGGAGAAGGGCAAAACTTAATGCCCCCTCCACTACGGCGGGGGCACAAAAATTTGATACATTATCTTGCTTCTGATTCTATTATTTTTAATGTATTTAGGCTACAGGTTGATATAACATTAAATTAAACAGTGTTACAAAATGAATAATATGGGTCAAGTGAAATACCTTTCTAATGAGTCATAACAACAGAGTATGTGTGTTTGAATAGCAAATTCTTACTAAAAGTACTTGATGACAGTCTTTACTTGTGGATCTTTTTGTGTGTGTTTTCTAGGGTTATTAGTCTTTGACCTCTGAAAATTTTTAGTCTGTCCTTGGACAAAATATCCAATAAGAATTTGTATGCCCCTGCATATCTCCTCCTACATGTACAGTTTGAATGCTAGGAAGTTGTCACTTTGCTGCCTGTTTGTACATATATTCAAGGTGTGCATGTGGTCAGGGTTTTATTAATATTTGCTCTTTTGGGATATAGGACTCGAACATGTCATTTTTTGGAGTATTTACTTGCATAAGCGGTGCATAGCATTTCCGGATAACTCCTCCTACAGTTTAAATGCTTTGTGTATTTTAAAATAACACTTTGCATCTGCGGGTTTAGATTTTTATTAATATTTACTCTTTTGGGAGATAGTTGAACTTTGTGCAGGGGCATCTTTTTGTCTAGTTTTTAATGATTTTGAATTTTCAAAAATTCCCCAGACAACCAATCAGACAATATTTTTAAGTTGAATAAAGGCTAATTTAGGTTTACAAGTGCATAACTGCCAGTGTGTCATCCCTACAATGGCTTCCTTAATTTACAATTGAAAAAATTGGGTGCCATAATGGGGAGATAATTTTGACGAAGTAAAACCCTGACTGATTGAATACTATAGTAAGAGATTTAAATTCTATATTTTTGAAAACAGCAGATATTTAGTTGAAAATAAAAAGAAATATTAATGTCAAGAAACCCATAATTAATAAAGAAAAACAATAAACCATGGTTTGACAATAACTTTAAGACAAGAGGCTGTCAGAGTGACAGCATACCGGATTTTCCTGCAGAGGTCGAACCCTGAACAGTTGAGCAAGTATGGACCCAACATTTAAGCTTAAAACAGCTCTGAATTTGGATTGTGATTGAATATTTGACACAGCATATGTTTTGCGACACAAAATGAATGTGGTCAAAGAACTGAAAATTTTGGAAATTGGAAATTTACCTATTATGGTCCAATATCCAAAATCTAAGTATCTTGTTAGAATTAGCATATCAAAGAACCCCAATAATTCAATTTTTGCTGAAATATTTATTAATTTCACCATTTCTGTTCAAAGGGAAATAACTCAAATTCATATAATAACAACAACCAGTGATGAATAAACACCAAAAATAACTATGATTTAACCACTAAAACATTGTTAGAATCAGCATATCAATTTGATGAAATTAAAAAAAATTATAATTTAGGACCCTTTGGACCTCAATGTGGTATTATCTAATTAATAATGAAAATAAATACAGGTTTAGATTCAGCATTTCAAAGAACCCTATATCATGTATATATATTCAATTTATGTTGAAATCAAACACAGTTTAAATTTGGACCCTGATTTGGACCAACTTGAAAACTGGGCCCAAAATCAGAAATCTAAATATATGTTTGTTAATAGACAATATAAGCTTAGTTTTTAAAGGAGTCCATTTCATCAAAAAAAAATATATATATAGCATTCAGAAAATTAGTTTATACAGAATAACAAACAAACCAGTACCACAAAATTCTTCAAACAATTTATCAAAGAAAAGAAAAAAAAACCCAAAATTTTATTTATCATTAATACAATGTCTTTTAAAAATCTATAAAACGTATCTGTAATTATCTTCAAAATGTCTAATAATGAACAGTAAATTTCTAACTATATTTATACAGTCCTACATGTACATAGCTTATAATCATCAACACTTAGGAAACAGAAAATTTTCAAATAAATCTGTCACTCCAATTATAATTGTGTGATAAGATATTTACCATATGCTTTGTAATCTGATAACAGGTGAAAATTATTTTTTAAAAACACTAAGTGTAATCAAACTTTATATATATATAATTAACCATTTCTGTTCAAAGGGAAATAACTCAATCACATAATAAGTACCACTTTTGGCTACTAAAAAGGGTGACAACTCAACAACGAGAAAAGCTAAAATCGTGAAAATTGAACTTGACCTTCATTTAGTCACAGGAAACAACATGTCTAAATTTGAAAAAATTTAGTCAAAGCTTTTTCATGTTAATGAACGGACACTGTTTGGCAACCGCCCACCCGCCCACCCTAAATCCACAAATCAATAACCGATTTTTCCTTCGAAAATACGGTTAAAATGAAAAAGGAATTGGATAGCAAAAGCAAATATTTCCAGAAAAATTCTTCAGATCCATCTATAAGAGGGTCATTTTTCAGATTGCTGAAAATATACAGAAAAACTCATGAAAAAAATTTGAATATAATCTATAAAAGAGAACTATTAGAAAATAACCCCTAAGGATTATTAGAAGTAAGTTGGTTGATAAATATATAAATAAAATAGATTCAATACCAAAATGATAAAATTTTGACATGTCAAAATGGAAAAAAAACATTTTGTAAGTTTAAACAATTTGAAAAAAGCAAGGTCTCAAGAAATCATTTCTTAAAACAAAAAGTAAATGATCTAGAGAAAGAAAAAAAAGTTATTAACACTCTGTGTTTTTGATAGATGTATTTCTATTTGTATCCATCTGATGAGTTAAGCCTTTTTCAACTGATTTTTATAGTTCTTTCTTATGTTGTACTGTTACACCACTGTCCCAGGTTAGGGGGGAGGGTTGGGATCCCGCTAACATATTAAACCCTGTCACATTCTGTATGTATGTGCCTGTCCCAAGTCAGGAGCCTGTAATTCAGTGGTTGTCGTTTGTTGCTGTGTTACATATTTGTTTTTTGTTCATTTTTTTGTACATTAATTAGGCCGTTAGTTTTCTCATTTGAATTGTTTTACATTTGTCATTTCAGGGCCTTTTATAGCTGGCTATGCAGTATAGGCTTCGCTCATTGTTGAAGGCCGTACAGTGACCTATAGTTGTTAATTTCTGTGTCATTTGGTCTCTTGTGGAGAGTTGTCTCATTGGCAATCATACCACATCTTCTTTTTTATATTGATAAAATTACAAAAAAGGAAATTATTGCAGCTATTAATACTGTTAGCAATGGTAAAGCTTGTGGTTTTTGAATAATAATTAATGAAATGATAAAATGAAGTTACACCCTTCTTTTTAAATGTTTATTAAAAGTGTTTAACCAGATTTTTTCTCAGGGTATTCTAAATTCTGGATGTCAAGATATATAGCACAATACTCAAAATGATTTTTTTTTTCAAATTGGCATTCATTCCTCATGAAGAAAAAAAATACATTTCCTGTATTCAAATATACATATAGTTTGTTCATATGTTGAAATTCAGTGGTTGTCATTTGTTGCTGTATATCATATTTGTTTTTCATTCATTGCCTTGTACATAAATCAGGCTGTTCGTTTTCTCGTTTGAATTGTTTTACATTTGTTAAATCGAGGCCTTTTATAGCTGACTATGCCATATGGGTTTTGCCCATTGTTGAAGGCAGTACAGTGACATATAGTTGATAACTTCTATGTCATTTTATCTCTGGTGGAATGTTGTCTTATTGGCAATCATACCATATCTTCTTATTTTTATATGTACAAAAACCATATACTGTTAAGTAGCAATACAATAGGGAACAAGCATTCTGAGAGTATTGCATGGCAATACATAGTCCCCTACCGGTTAAAAATTAATTGTACTGGAACAAAATGCTAACTTGGTCTATAACTTGTCATGGTGTAAATTATATAACAAATATCAAGTCAATATCTTCCAGCATGACGAAAAAAAGTGCGGAAAACTGATAATTTAAGTGAATTTTCTAAGTCCAAGGACCATAACTCTGCAAAAAATTATCAAACCGAAACAAAATTCAAACTTGGTCTGTAACTTGTCATGATAAAACTATATACCAATTATCAAATCAATGTCTTCAAGCATGATGAAAAAAAGTGTGGAAAACTGATTATTTGTGTGATTTTTTTCTAAGTCCAAGGACCATAACTCTGCACAAAATCATCAAAATTCAAACATGATCTGTAACTTGTCATGATAAAACAATGTACCAATTATTAAATCAAATCTTCAAGAATGACGAAAAAAAGTGCGGTAAACTGAATATTTGAGTGAATTTACCAAGTCCAAGGACCATAACTCGGCACAAAATTATCAGACCGGAACAAAATTGGAACTTGATCTGTAACTTGTCATGATAAAACAATATACCAAATATCAAATCAATATCTTTAAGCATGAATGAAGAAAGTGTGGAAAACTGATTTGCCGGACTGACAGAAGGACCAGTGATATTGTTGTCTTTTTTCAAAAATACCTCTACCGTTTTTTATTGGGAAAAATGCATATTTTTATTGAAATTGGGAAATTTGTATATTTTATTCTAAACACATCTCCGATTTTTTGCTGACCTTTGCTGTCTTTTTTGCACTGTTGTTTTCATGTATATTTTGGTTGTCAGACATTTTCAACCTGGAAGGTACTTTTCGGAGAGGGGAAATAAACAGAAGCAATGATGGTACTTAATGCATTGAAAACCACATGTGTTACAAACACCATGATGATTCTGATCAGAAAACTGGATCTCAAAAGTGCTTTCTAATATCAAAATAATAACATGAATACGATATTTACAAACATTACTACCAATGCCATCACTGTTTGGGGAAAATGTAAAACTTTTTGGGAGGAATTTTAAGCCATTTTTTTTAGTAATTGGGAATTTTCTCTAGGGGAAAAAGCCGAATTTCGGCTGTAATTTGAGGCAAACAATATCACTGAGGACAGACAGACAGACAGACGGACGGAGTGCAAACCTAAAGTCCCCTTTGACTTCGTCGGTAGGGGACTAATAAACAAATAAATTTTATTGCAGAAAATGCTCAGGTTAGGGTTTTGGGGTTGTTTTTTTTTTATTTTCAAGGAAATAACTAAAAAAAATTGTAACTTAAATTAACAAAATAGAATCTGCTTGCAATTTTTTATACATATTGGAATTTTTGTCTTTTCTTTGAAAAAAAAAAAACATCTTTAATCATTCCACTACAAACTGCTCTGAGTCTGAAAAGACCAGTTTTTGTGCCTGACCAGTAAAGTCAAGCACACATTTTACTCGACTAGTCTCGACATTGTCTTGATAGTACTTAACTGTACTTAATTGTACTTGACTAGGTCTCGACTTTACTTAATTAGTCTGATTCAGTACTTGATAATCTTGGTGTAGTCTGAAATGACCAGTCTCAACCAGTCTCGACTAGTCTCGACTCAGTCTCAACCAGTCTCGACCTGTCTCGACTAGTCTGGACCTTCAAATTTAGTCTTCACTGGTGTAAATCAGCTCATCTAACTAAATTATATATAGATCTTACAAAATAACAGTCTATTTGGTAGTTTGATTCATTGCTGTGAAATGAAAGAATTTAATTAATAGGTAAAAAAAAGATTAAATTCAGATAGGCATCTTTAATTTTTTTTATAACTTTTTCAAATCAACTTGGATTTTCATCAAACTATAAAGCTATCTTAGTAATATATTGATCTTACTGAATCCCAGGTCATTATGTAGTTTGATGTATTGCTGTCAAATTTAAGATTTAAATTAATCTAGGTAAAAAAAGCTAGGATTTGCAGTTCGGACAAAATTCAGACAGTACACTTTAATTTTTTTTATAACTTTTTCAAATCAACTTGGATTTTCATCAAACTATACAGCTACCTTAGTAATATATTGATCTTACTGAATCACAGGTCATTATGTAGTTTGGTGTATTGCTGTCAAATTTAAGAATTAAATTAATCTAGGTAAAAAAGCTAGAATTTGCAGTTAGGACTATATTCAGATAGTACACTTTAATTCTTTTAATAACTTTTTCAAATCAACTTGGATTTTCATCAAACTATACAACTATCTTAGTAATATATTGATCTTACTGAATCCCAGGTTGTTATGTAGTTTAGTGTATTGCTGTTAAATTTAAGATTCAAATTAACCTAGGTAAAAAAAGCTAGGATTTGCAATTTCGGACAAAATTCAGATAGTACACTTTAATTTTTTTTATAACTTTTTCAAATCAACTAGGATTTTCATCAAACTATACAGCTATCTTAGTAATATATTGATCTTATTGAATCATAGGTCATTATGTAGTTTAGTGTATTGCTGTCAAATTTAAGGATTAAATTAATTTAGGTCAAATAAAATGCTCCGCTGGGGCGCAGCTTGATACGACCGCAGAGGTCGAACCCTGAACAGTTGGGGCAAGTATGGACACAACATTCAAGCTTGATACAGCACTGAATTTGGATTGTAATTAAATATTTGACACAGCATAGGTTTCTGACACAAAATGAATGTGGTCTAAGAACTTAAAAAAATTTAATTTACCTATTCAAACCATATCATTATTATTTGCTTTTATATATAAATCAGAAATAACCAATTTAAAATGGAAAATTTTAAAGAAAAAAAAGAACCCCCTGATGATTCATCACCCCCAAACTCAATCCCAGCCTTCCCTTTGTGGTATGGTACCTTGCAGTACAATTTCAGAGAGATCCATACACTTGAACACAAGTTATTGTCAGGAAACTAGAAAAAGGCTTGTTTTTTGGCCCCAAATTCCTAAACGTTTAGGGCAATTACCCCCAAACTCAAACCCAGCTTTCCCTTTGTGATATGGAACCTTGTAGTACAATTTCATAAAGATCCATACACTTACACACAAGTTATTGTCATGAAACTAGAAAAATGCTTGTTTTTTTGCCCTTTTATGGCCCTTAATTCCTAAAATTTTGAGGGAATTACCCCCTAAATCAATCCCAGCCTTCCCTTTGTAGTATGGTACCTTGCATTACAATTTCAGAGAGATCCATACATTTGAACACAAGTTATTGTCTGGAAACTAGAAAAATGCTTATTTTTGGCCCCAAATTCCTAAACGTTTTGGGCAATTACCCCCAAACTCAATTCTAGCTTTCCCTTTGTGATATGGAACCTTGTAGTACAATTTCATAAAGATCCATACACTTACACACAAGTTATTGTCATGAAACTAGAAAAATGCTTGTTTTTTGCCCCTTTTTGGCCCCTTTTTCCTAAAATTTGGAAGCAATTACCACCAAAATCAATCCCAGCATTCCCTTTGTGATATGGAAACTTGTGGTACAATGTCAGAGAGATCTATACACTTACACACAAGTAATTGTAATGAAACTAGAAAAATGTTTGTTTTTTGCCCCTTTTTGGCCCCTAATTCCTAAAATTTGGAGGTAATTACCCCCAAAATCAATCCCAGCATTCCCTTTGTGATATGGAACCATGTGGTACAATGTCAGAGAGATCCATACACTAACACACAAGTTATGTCTGGAAGTTACAAAAATGCTTATTTTTGGCCCCTAATTCCTTAACTGTTGGTATCATAACCTCCAAAATCAATCCCCACCTTCCTTTTGTGGTATTGAACCTTATGGTAAAATTTCATAGAGATCCATTCACTTAAACTAAAGTTAGAGTGTGAAAACCAATGTGTCTTTGGACGATGACGACGACAAGGACGAAGACAACGCCAACGTCATACCAATATACGACCGCAAAATATAAAAAGCTTGAATTTGCAGTATATTTAGGTCAAAAACATTGTACACTACTGAACTTTGTTCCTTGTTCCGTGGGATATAATATATAAATCATGAATTATAAAGGACCTATTCAAGTGTATATTTAAAATTAAGTACCTGTTCCACCTATCTTTCTTTAAACAAGCATTCTGAGAGTATTGCATGGCAATACATAGTCCCCTACCGGGTAAAAATTCATTATACTGGAACAAAATGCTAAGTTGTTAAATAACTTGCCATGGTGTAAACAAAAAGTAAATATCATGTCAATATCTTCAAGCATGACTAAAAACAGTGTGGAAAACTGATTATATGAGTGAATTTTTCAAGTCCAAGGACCATAACTCTGCACAAAATTATTAGACCGAAACAAAAATTTGAACTTGATCTGTAACTTGTCATGATAAAACTATAACCAATTATCAATCAATATCGTATAAGCATGATGAAAAAAACATTAGATATGATTAATAGTTCTCTAAAATTAGATATGATGTAATACAGTGTATATCTATTTTCAAATTATAATCAAATATAAGTAATAGTTCCAAATATTTTTTCTTTCATTTGTCACAAACTAATATAAATTTGTAACTTATCTATAAAATGTCAACAACTTTTATCTACACAATGTAATGTATTGAAATATATACATAATAAATAGATTATTATCTAATTAAAGGATTTCTCTTCATAATTTTTTTTTATATATATAGCATTCAGAAAATTAGTTTATACTAAATAACTAACAAACCTGCCAAAAAATTCTTCAAATAATTGAACAAAAAATTCTTCAAATAATTGAACAAAAAATGTCTTTTAAAAAATTAGTTATCTCCCTTTGTACAGAAATATGGTTCAACAAAGTACTCTAACATTAGATATGGTCCAGAGTTATGGTCCATAACTCTGGATTAAATCATCAGACCGGAACAAAATTTGAACTTGATCTATAACTTGTCATGATAAAACTATATACCAAATCAATATCTTCAAGAACGAAGAAAACAAGTGTGGAAAGCTGATTTGCAGGACTGACAGAAGGACAGACAGACAGACAGACAAACAGGACAGACAGACAGACGGACGGAGTGCACCTAAAGTCCCCTTCGACTTCGTCTGTAGGGGACTAATTAAGGGCACCCTTTAAGTCAAAAGTTGGTATCAGATAATTAAAATGGTATTACATATTCTGCAAGTCATAATAATCTACGATTCAGAATTTTGCACCATCTTCAAATCTTGAGTGATCACAGAAACCCAGCTATGCCTTGAACAAAATTAAGATTGTATTTCCACAGATGGTTCAAGATGTACAATTCATTTCAGGTAGGCAATCATGGCAGCCTTTTCTTCCATTCCTCTGTCAATATAGTAAACTTGGATATGTATGCTGGCTCATTTTGAAGCCAAGGCATTTTCACAGATGTGGTTAAATTTTTCAAGGTATGAAATGAGATTAAATTTTTACACAAATTTGGAAACCCCATAAGGCCCCATGTGATACCGCTTCAGTAAGTGAAAAATCCCTATTTTCACACAGTTAAATTCTTTGGAAATTCAGTTCTTTTCCAAAAAAATAATTTAATAACTCCAAAGTTTTAACATCTTTATTGTCTTCCACTCTTCTAAAAAGCACAAATCATTAAAATCAGTGAATAACTATTTTATAGTATCATGTTCCAGAATTCCAAATTATTCCAGATTCAAATAATTCCTTCTTTTATGTCAAATATCATTGCATACAGGTTTTTTTATTCCTTTTTTAGCCTCAATTTGAAGCCATTAGGAATATTGACCCAGAAAAAAAGATAAATAGACAGGTAAGTTAATTTATTATGTCATTAAATGTCATGTGTAAACCTTTAAATCTCAAGTTTATATATATATTGAATATATCTTGTGATCTAAAGATGTACAATGTAAATGTTTAACATGATCAAGTATGTGTATTTGCTATATCTTTGCTTACAATTAAATAAATTCCTATTCATGTTAAATTTTGAATCAATAATATCAATTCTCAATGCTACCTAGCGTCTCAAACAAAAACTTGCTTTTCACACATTCTTTGCAGTAAAACATTCATATAATTGAAACAAAAGTAAGAAAAAGGCATGTTTATACATGCACAACTGAAGGTTATTATCATTTGCTCCACATAATATAACAAAATGGTAGACAAAAAAATAGTTTCTTCATGCATGACACTTTTGAAGACTAAACATGGATTCTAAAGAATACAACAAGATATGCACATATCTTAATAATGGAACTTACACAAATAAAGGTAAGAAGCTATTTTACCTTTAAAAGCATTTAGGGCATATGATTCTAAAATGTTTAGTTTTTTAAAATTAACATTTCAAAATTCATTCCTATAATCTCTTCCAAGAGCACCTTTATGGTAAAGGAAATCCGGCCTGAAAACATCACTTGTGATATCATTTAAATTACTTTCTTTTTTTTTCAAATCTCATATCAAAGCCACTGTCACTCCCATATAAGTAAACAATTGTCTGATTAATTGTTTTTACTTTGTTTTATGAAATATGTTAACACAATCAATGTTTATTTTAAATAAGGTTTCATAAGGGAAATCAATCCAGCAGGAAGCATTACTATTGTTGGCAACCAAAAATCATTTGTTTTCTTAATTCTTTATTGCAGTGGAATTTTTACTTTCACTTTCATTTTAGAAAAACAAGTTGATGAATCAGACTTCTTTAAAAACTTGGAATTTAATAAAGATTTAGTTTATAAAAGAGATTTTAAAGGAAAACTAAAAAATTGAACAATATTGATGGTTGTGAAGCACAGAACAGCTATGTTGACAAATTGGGATATGGAGTAATGAATGTAAACTGGCCAAGGGAGGTGCAAAAAAAGGGAAAGAGCACACAGACTGGCATTTATGATTAAGCAAAGAAAAGCCACAATGATATGACAAGATTTGATAAAAACAGCAATCACAATGTAGAGACTTGTGTAAATTTAGAGCATATCATACTCGAGTCCCATGCTTCTAACCAGGAATGTCTTCATTGTAAGGGGCAAAATTTATGCACAAAATGCAGTGAACCACATTGTATTGTATGACAGTAGGCTTTATTAACAAATCAACGCTTTTTTTGTCACTATATCTGACGTTTTTTGCCTTCTGATGGTCCTCAACTTGAGTTTTCGTACTTTTTTCTGGCAGCAAAAGCTTTTTCTTCTCATAACACCTTTCCTCCTGGTGTTTTTTCTAAATTTTATACAAATGTTTTCTAGTCATTGCTAGTATCAGACCTTCCTTTTTTTTATACTCCATTTGTTTTTTATAAGCTTTCTGTTATGACTCAAATTCTTTTTCAGCAGCTGATCTAGGATTGATTTCTGCCCCGAGTTGTTTACAGATTACCAGGAGAGACTCACCAATGCCAAGAATGACACTGTGAATGGCTGAATGGACACAACCTTCAAAGTTTTTTTAATAGGTAACATTTTTTGGTCGTGATTTGTGCAGTGATCTATTAGATCCCTCAACTTTTTGAGTATTTAGGATCAATCTTGTCTTCTTTAAAGGCACTTGGACTTAGTTGATACATCACACACTTTCTGTTTTCAAGTTTTCATCGAAGCTTCTTTATTCTTATGATAAACTTGTCTGATAAGAAAGACCTGTAAGACAACCAGAATTTCTTCCCATCCTTGCACACAAAAGAATGTCTATGGCATAGGTAATGATTGCCAGTGTAACATGCAGGAATGGCAAAAAGGGTACAAGATATTTTATTCTGAACCATGCCATAGTCCCCACCATATATTTCCATGGTCTGGGTAAACTTGGAGTTGACATCTCTCAGTTAAATCCAAAGGAAAATTGTTAAAAAGCTTTTCATAGTCTTTTTTTGTTCTACCAGGCACTATTTCTTCCAATTCCTTATTACATGTACTTTTAAAAAAATCTGGGTGTGTTGTTTAATGTTTTGCTTCAATATCATCACTGGCAAGATAGATCTTGCAGAGCTTCTTTTGCCCATGAGTACATGTCCCCTATGCTTTTCATAAATGTTTAATTTGAACAGCATGCAAAAGGGCACTTTTCGACTGATTTAATTTGATGGACTGAACATAGTTTATTTTTGCAAACAACTCCTATAATAAATTTATCTTCTGTTTCAGTCTCTGTGACAGTGTACACCACTTGTGTAGCAGGTTTGAATGGAGGTTTTCCAATACTGGAATACAATGGGTTGTTGTATGCACCATCAGCTTGTAGACCAACAGAACCAGGATTTTTTTCAATCTGTCAGTGTATTTATTGCAATCAACTGCTTGTGTTGTGTTTTCATGTCTTTCTTGTTAAGCTTTATTATTTCAGGTACATGTAGCACTTTATTTCCCCTTTTTCAAAGCCCTGAATCTTATGGAGCCAACATGTTAACTGCCAAGTATTATATTTTGAAACCATTATATCAAACAAGGGGTATAGCTTAATTTTGCTTGGGCAGATATATTTATCTTTGCTGCCTTCCTTCCTCTAATTTTGGTTTGCACATCTTCATAGAGTTGGAACTTCTTTGATTGATATGTGCAGTTGTCACACATTGCCTCTTCACGAATTACAAATCAAAACTTTCCTTCTCTTTCCATATTCCACTGAATAAATCGATTACAATTGAACATTATCATATTACCGACTTTTGACTCCGGATTACATAATTTTTTGACACAGGTAACCTAATCTGTGGTAGGACATCAGTAAATTTCCCCCTTTATTGTACTGATTGTAAGCTTGATTTTACTTCTTTAAGTTGCTCTTCCTTGACTGAGTACCAGGTTGTCCATCCACAAAGAAGGTAACCTGTCGTAAAAATATAAACTCTGGAGTCAAAAGTCGGTAATATGAAAATAGTCTATTGGGATGAAGTCTTTGGTGTTCTCTAAATACAGAGTTCCACATGATTGCATTCAGTCTCACATTTACAGTTCTATTAGATGAATCTTCAAATCTAAAATTTATAAGAGAAGAATGCTTCAAGAGTGTTTTTTAATACATGTATCTGTTCAGTTTCTGAATATACTTCAATATATTTGTGAATTACATCCCTTTGATCACTATTTCCATCCCCGCCTCCAATATGAAATGGAATGTCTTGATATGTTTCCGAGTAGGTAAAAGTATCAATATTTTCACTAAATTTAGCATATATTTTATATATTCATGTAGGTACAATACCAACACACAATTATTTTACAGAAAATTTGTAGATTGATGAACTGATATGCATTTTAACCCGCTCTTAGAAAAAAAAACAATTTAAAATATAGTCCCATACATGTAGTACCTTTCTTCTTATAAACTGATATTTAAGATTTAATGTTGATTTTAATATTTTAACCTACCTTTGTTTTTTCTTTGCTGACTTCTGCTTTTGGAAATTTAGGTGCAGCATCCTTTGGTCGCTTCAGAACAGTAGGTTTGGTATCATTTGCAGCTTTAGCATCGTCATCTTTGTATGGAATTTTTGCACAAATGAAGATATTATTCTGGTAAGTCTTTAATAAACTGTTGATATTGTGTCACTTTTACTAGGTTTTACAATTTTTCTTTGGCTATTGTAAGGCAAAAATCCAGTTGAAAAACCTGAATTATTTCTCTTTTTGAACTTTGTCATCTATACTACTAAAGGAAGAGACCGATTTCATTGAGCCGCAACTCCTCTGAAACCATACAAAGTCGGAAATATTTGTGACACGACGTATAAATGTAGTGTTTTGTACTTCCTAAATTTGTCTTTGAAACAATCTTTTTTCCACAGAAAACGCCAATTTTTGAGAAAATATCCAAATTAGGAGACCGTTATCGATCCGTATCGTATACGCTTTCACGCATGCTCAGTCGACTTACTGCCCGCGAAATAATACTAAATTCAATCTTTGTCAAATGAATATTCTGGTAAGTATAGTATAGTAAGAAAATCAGGTCGTGTTTAAACAGAAAGGTTTTTATAGCAGAGAAAACTATGCACCTTATAATCAGCACGATTTTATCAGACGACAATACAAATACTAAAAATCCAGGCTTAAAATAAGGCGTAGGTACTTTAATTAGGACACGGATCCGCGATGTCGGGGGTGTTTTTCTAGTATATATTAATATGAAGAATTTATTTGTAATCTTTTAAAGTAACTCTTTCAAGAAGAATGTTTGTAAAAGTTCGACGTTCTGTCTGTACTTTTACATTGGAAATTTAGTTAAAATTTGCATCGTTAATCCGAAAGAAACAAAACTCTCTTAAACAATTCTCTTAAACAGAAAAAGATACAAGTAGCAATACAGCTAACATGTTTAACCCTGCCACATTCTGTATGTGCCTGTCCCAAGTCAGGACCCTGCAATTCAATGGTTGTCGTTTGTTGCTGTGTTACATATGATATTTTTTCATTCACTATTTTGTACATAAATTACGATGTTAGTTTTCTCGTTTGAATTGTTTTACATTTGTCATTTCAGGGCATTTTATAGCCAACTATGCGGTATGGGCTTTGCTCATTGTTGAAGGCCGTACAGTAACCTATAGTTGTTAATTTCTGTGTCATTTGGTCTCTTGTGGAGAACGGTCTCATTGGCAATCATACCACATCTCCTTTTTTATATATACATTTTTAATTCCTACAGCTGCAGTGACAGATATAATAAGATAATTGATACATCATCTCTGGTCACTGTCTCATATATTTAGTATAAGGTTGTGATTTTTCGGTGTATTTAGTTGTTTTACATGTATATAAAGCTTTTCAGTACATAAAAATTAAGAAAATTATCATTTTTCCCTTTTACCTTACAGCTGATTTGAGTGTTTCATGTGAAAGTCACGGCCACTAGTCTATTGATAAAACACACAGACCAATTGCTTAGGTATTTTTTTTTTAAAAGTTTTATCTGGCAAAAGTGTGAACTGCCAGCTTCACATTTCCTCTGCCGTCATTTGCGGTATATGTTGACCTTTTTTTTCTATACTTGCAAGTGATCGACATCTTTTGTCTACAACCTTTCCATAAAGTTCTATATATGACAAATATACAATAGGTATTAAATTTGCTGGATTCTGGACCCTTTTGTAGATTCTAAAGCTTACAATCTACCATTGGCTCATATCAAAGCCATTAGCATAACATGGCATTCAGGAACCAAAAACATGGCAGATTCTGATTGGGCGGAGTATGCCATAATTTTTTTTCATTTTTTTCTTAACACCTTATAGATTGTTGTTTAAAGCAATGACAAAACAAAATTAGATTCTTCTTTCTGAAATAATTGAGAATTTTTTTTTTCTGTTGTTGAATGCATAAATTTTACTGTTGTATTTTTGGCAAGATTGACATTTCACCCTTTACAACTGTAAATTACACATACATGTAGAAAAGCAACGCAACTATTTTTTTTTAATGAAATATGTTTACACAATCATGACAATTAATGTTGTTTATTTTAAATAAGGTCTTAGAATGAAAAATCAACTCGGTAAAATCAGTCCAGTAGCAAACATTACTTTTGTCAGCAATGAGAAAATCAATTGTTTTTTGCATTGTTTAGACATGGTTAAGTAGTGTTCTGTCGATGGTAAAACAAATTACTAATGTGTCTTCTGTGGAAATACAGTCAAGTCTGGTAATTTTGTTCTTCTGGCAAGTTCGCGCATTTTCCTTGATCATGTTGAAAAAAAAGTCAAATGAACAGATTTGCGGTAAGAAGGGATTTACCGCCCAGCATTGTACAACAGAAATAAAATATACGTCTCTGATTGCACATATTCTGGGAAACACTTCTTGGAACCATCCCTTGTTGGATTTCTGAGAGGAAATGCAAATTTTTCCTCCAAAAGGTTTAGATATAACCAGAAATGAGTATTAAGGAATGACTAATATTTTTTCTGTCTATTCGAAATAACATCAAAAATGTGGTGCACACTGAATAACACCCATAGTGGGTTATTTAAAAGTGTGCACCTCATTTTAGAGGTTATTTTGAATAGACAGAAAAAATATTACAGTCATTCCTTATAATTTAATTCTAAATTCCATATTTAAGGAGCAACTTAAATAATTAAGTGATTTATAAAATCACTTATTTCAGTAATTCCCCTGACTGATAGACAAAAACCTTTCAGCCAATCAGAAGACTTGTTACATCTAAAATTAAATTATGGCAAAATACATGTATGCACCTGATTAAAATTATCTTGTTTTGTATCCTCTATTGAAGCATATTATAGTTAAAGTCTTTCCATTTTTCAATACACCTTATTGCTATTTGTCCGCCATTACTGGACATCACAGGTTTTCCAGAAAAATTTTGACGTAACAATAGAAAATGTCTGATGCCAAATTGTTGTATGATGTCAATACTTCATGTTGCAAATTCTTGGGTCGTGTCACAGATTTCCCAAAAGTGATAAGGCCTTTGGTTACTAGTGTTTATTGGAAAATAATTCAATTTTGGATGTAACGTGTCTTCTGATTGGCTGACAGGGTTTTGTCTATCAGCTCATAGACATAATTTTGTCATGTGACCGTGCATCAACGTTTTTCCATGATTTACTCCGGCGTAAAATGGGATTTACATTATAAGGAATGGCTGTAATATGTTTTCTGTCTATTCGAAATAACATAAAAAATGTGGTGCACACTTTAAAATAACCGGCTACAAAGGTTATTGAGTGTGCATCACATCATTGATATTATTTCTTCATAGACAGAAAAAATATTAGTCTTTCCTTAATTATGTGAAAAGGTTTGTCCAGTAGTAATATTTTTTGTATATATGGAGAGGTAAAGATACAACATATTCGTAGTTCTTTTGACTGAAGAAGAACCGGTCTTGATATATATATATATATATATATTTATTAAAGATAAAAAGGCATGAATTTGACAGATACAAAATATTACAAAGACATAGATACAGCACTAGACATAGTTTATAGACACTAAAATGATATACATGTTTACTAAAAATTTTAAATTAAGAAATAAAAAATAAAATATGAAAATTTTCATGATATTTTGATAATATGATTAGACTAGATTAAAAATGAGTGAAATTTAACTTGACTAGATTTTACACTGTAGCCTAATATCTTAGGATGACCCACAAAAGTTAGTAAAACTTATTTCCAGTGGGGTCCTTTTATAACGAGACTTCCAGTTTACACCAAGGGTTGACACATAGAAAATACAAGCACAAATCATTTAGAATTTATCACAGATAAATGGTCAAAGCCCCAGTATTATTAATAAAAAACAAATTCACTATTTAAGATGGATTTAAATTTATCCATCAAAAATTTTTTCACCTGCACTTTAAAATTATATTTTTTAGAGCAACTTTTAATCATGTCTGGTAACGAATTCCAGTCTTTTATTCCATTATAAAAGAAAGTGGTTGATTCACACCCTTTAATTCCTGGTATATAAAAGTTTTTACTACTAGATCTTGTATTGAAAGATGTTTCATTTTTAACAAAATTAGTATGTAAATAATTTGGGCATATATTGTTAAAAATGTTAAAAACATGATTGAGTCTTAGTTGTTTGACTCTATTACTAATATTTAAAAAGCCCAATTTCTTGAATTCAATATATGTCACACTCTTTCTGGGATGTAATTGCAGAATAAATCTCACAATCTTATTTTGTGCCACTTGAAGTTTATTTTTCATTTGTTTTGATATACCTTCATACCAGCATGCACATGCATAGTCACTGATATAGATACTGATGTGTTTGTTGTTTTTATTTTTATTTTGTTTTGGCTCTGATTCTGACTTTGGCTTATGGTGATATAAAGATATTATTACTATATTGTAATGTCTTATTGTTGAATCAATTACTTTAATCATTGTACTTGATTTATATGCTCTGTTTATAGGCCCTGTAATATTTGGAGTATGAAACAGATTTTTTTTTAAATATTCTATTCTATTCTATCCGTCAAAGAAAAACAAATACACCGCAAAGATGTTAAAATACTAATACATATCATGCATGCTTTCAAATTCTAAAAGAAATATGAATCATTTTCCATACCAAAGCCAATTCCTGGAGGTAGCATTTCATTTTACGAAAACCATATACTCTACATGGCGCTAAATTGATTTCCTTTTTAGAATGGCTCTCTCCGAATCCGCTCTCTCCGTGGGTTACACTAATGTCCTGACAATGTCCTGACAAAGTCCTGACGGATATGAAAATGCTAATTACGTTTTCATTATATGAAGGATTTACTTTAAATTTGGAACCAAGCAAGATGACAACATTAATCTAATAAATAAAAGAAAAAAAATTTTAAAAAATATTTTTAAGAGTTAGAAAACTTGACCTGACCAACTTCGACTTTGAAATCACTAATGTCCTGACCGATATGAAACGGCTTAATACTTTTTTATTATTCACAGAATAGACTTCAAATTCGATATCAAGGAAGATTAAAACATTTAATCCAAAAATATAAGAAAAAAATGAAAAAAAAACAATTTTTAGAGTTAGAAAACTTGACCTGACCAATACGATTTTGCCGCGACTAATGTCCGGACCGATATGAAACTGCTAATTTCTTTTTTATCTTTGGAAGGATTAACTTCAAATTTAGTAGCAAGGAAGATTTCGACATTTAACAAAGATATAAAAAGAAATGAAAAGAAAACAAATATTCAAAAGATCAAAAAACTTGACCTGACCAACATAGGCTATTCACCAAAAAAAGACATGTTCGTTTAAAAAATAGAAAGACTATGTATATTTCTTAAATAAATGTCTTTAAGTTTGATAAATATCAATATTTTATTAAATATTTAAATGACAAAAAGAAAAAAATGTGAACAAGTATTGCAAGGGTAAAAATATATTGACCTGACATTGTCGAACTTGTCCTGATCAATTTTCTAACTGAAAGAAAATGTTAACCTCTTACCTTAAATTATTGAAATTGAAAATATCCGATCACAATGATATTACAACATTGAACGCAGAAAGATACTGTTGAAATTACTACTACTACTAAATAGAGTTTAATGGCGACTACCCTTGCGGGTATTGCGCCAGATTACCTTATATAAAAACATTTCAAATAAATATTTTAAAATTTATTATTATTTAGGAATTAACCTGTATTATATATTCATATCATAGTAAATTGTGAGTTTTTTTGTTTTTTTTCCCTTAAATTTAATCTTTATATTTAAATCTGAACTATGGTGTGTATTTTAATTATCTTGTGGTTAATTTATAGTGAGAAGAAAAATTTTTGTGGACTTATTTTTCTGTTATTTGTAACTTAGCCTGCTTTGTTTATAAATATTAAATGATTTGGTAAGTAGGTGTGTTTGTTGTTTATACATGAGAACTGTAAGTATCAAATACTCTTGGATAGACATATCTGACTTTTCCAAATATGCAAATCCTAGAAGGGGTCTGACATATTCCCGTACATGGTATATACATTAATACAATTATACCGCGGCTCGTACGTCCTTGGTAAATTGTGATTCTCTGTATATTGAATTTGACTAAAGATAGCACCTTCACTTATATTATAAAAGATTCTTAAACTTACGTTCTAGAAGAAAAATATATATAGTATTACCGTGTAATAAATTGTAAGTGTTCATGTTTTGCAGTTATGTACAGTATAGATACCAGAGAGTGCTATCTTGGTAGTACTTGATTTAGTGTACTACTTTAAAAAAAAAACTTTCGTAAAAGTTTTAGTGTATATTGTCAAATTCAACGGGGTTATATTTCTAATATTTAGAAATCATAAACTGATAAATGATACCTTCCAGCTCCGCTGTTACAACTATTAAAAAGCCAATATTTCATCATACCCAACTATATCAGTCCTATTCAGGACCGATAACTCTGTCGATAAATATTGTCGGGTATATAATGTTGTTGAAATCAGAGCAATTGTATTATATGTCTCTGTTGAAATGTATACAATAACAAATTTTTTTACACAAGTTTAACTTTATATCGATTTATTGAATGCCTGGATTTTGCTTAAAATATTGAATTAAAAAAATAAATAATAAAATCATATTCAATGAAATCTCGTTTAATTTTTTACGAAATAATACAAAATCCATTTAAATTAAAATTTGAATCAAAATATTTCTTTAAAATAATTATAGAAACATAAATATTAGTTTGATTATCTTTTAAAGCAAAACTTATTTTTTTAAAGATTTTTTTTTTATAATATTCATATTTTCTTAAAGTTTATTATGATACATACTTCTTCTGGTTTGACACGGGGAAGAGAAGATATTTATTTGTACAGTTATGAAAACTTTTGTATATCACAAAATTTAAACTCGAGTAATACATGTATACACAGGATGTTTAATGTCACCTGGTTGCTTTTGGTTTGCACGTCTACCTGACAATATATTGTTATGTAACATTACATCCAAAGTCAGAGTTCACCTGTTCGTCAAGTGGTGGGATTTTGAAGGTATGGAATATTTATCTATAATAATTGTTGGGATTTTTTTCTCTCTTGGGACGTAAATATTTTTTTGTTCTAAAAGGAATGTATAAATATATTTCTAAAGAAAGATAAATTAAACAGAAAACAGGAAAAAAAACTTTTAAACAAAGAAGAGAAAAAATTTTATTATAAATTTTATTGTTAACTATTTTCTGGTAACAGTATATCCTGGATATCTGTCAAAATAAAATGTTCCCGTGTCACACTTAAAATAATATTTTTTTAATCAATAAATTTTGAAATCAATCATATCGAAATATCACCAAAGAAAATAACAGAAACATCAGAGATTCTACATGAAAATTAAATTAAATCAAGGAAAGTCTTACTATACAAATCCTCGATTTGATGCAACATTTCCATATACATCATCCGCCATTTTGAAAAATCCCGAAATATTCACTTTTTTCAATCGATTTTTGACCGAAATTGCCCAGAAATTAAACTGTTTTAAATAGTATTTTTCGCCAGATATATGTTTGAATATACTTAATCGATTTGCAAAGTTTTATTTTTATTAACGGAATTTCTTTATTTTTTATACAAGTAGACAAGGGTATCGGTACATTTAGCATTGAGTCAACGGAGAAATAACGAGAAAAAGTACATGTTTTTACGATTCTCCAGTGACAGAATTTAATCAAAATTTAAACTGTTAGGACCAACATTGTTTGATAGAAATATGTTTGAATATCAAGGATTGATTTGCAAAAGTTAGAAAACGGGTCAGGTTCATGAGAAAACTAAACTTTATTGAAGCACCTATGCATTTTATATGGGGCAATATAATACAAAAATGGCGGCTAGTATACGTCACAAAAGTCACGTGATGTCTGACTTAGTTGGATATGAGAAATAAAAAAACTAAAAAAGGTAAATAATATATATCTACCAAATTATTTGTTTTTGGTGTCGCCCGTTTAGACTGGAGTTGTTTCCCTTACACTGTAAAGAAATAAACATTGTAGGTAAATACTTGCAGCCGTGAAGCTACCACGTGGTAACCATGTGCTTTAAGCAGACACGGCGAGGAGGCTGTGAGCAAACAGTTCCAGCCCTAACGGATGATTTAGCAGCCGTGAATAGTAATGATAGACAATAATACTATAAATACAAGGTTAGTATTTACACGGTGCTTTGTTTTTGGTCGTTGTAAAATGTGCTGGTTGGTTCTTAAAATCATCATATCACAAGGACCGGGGTTCTGGCAAGCCAGTGCCCTCAAAGAAAAATATCCCACAATAAGATAACTCATCTCGTCCGTCGACCCCATGTATAACCCTATCAATATTTTAGCTACGGTGTCAATAGTTTATCCATTGACAGCAGCTGAATCACATTCCTCATAGTGTTAGTTAGGTACATATATATACATGCAGTTAATTCTTGTTGTGAGGTTTGTGTCCCCAATTTGATTTGGGATGGACCGACGAGAGAGTGATTGTGATTGATGATTTCTGGGAGATATGTCAGACTCCTGTGGCATGATATTTTACATATGATCACATAGATATAGGAAGATGTGGTATGAGTGCCAATGTACATGTATTTATAAGAAAATTATAATAAAATCTACTTAATGCTAATTAAATTAATCAATTTTATTTTCATTTCCTTACATAGATTTTCTCATATCAAGAGTTCAATTAATCAGTTGTTACAAATGTAATTAGTATTTTGAATACTTGATACTTCTTGTCATACTTGTTAAAATCCATGGATTGTTGTCCAGTGACTAATATTTCATGTTTTGTTAAAAGTAATTTTACTAATGATTTACAAGTCCTAAAGTGTTTTTCATTTCTGTTTACCTATACTGATAATATCTGTAGGTATTCTCACCCTGACCATAGGTATCCTATTAAAATAATTATAAGCATGTTTTTACAAAGTTTAAACTAGAAACTAGAAATATATAGCTAGCTTTTTAGTATATTGATATTCTGAATAATTTTACTTTTATCGCATACCCGTGTTTATTAAATAATCCCATATTGGGATTAGTGTCTGTGAATATCCTGAGAATAAATTTTTATATGAGAGATCTTTTACACCTGTTGATTCAAACTTTTCCATCATTTTTTGTCTTTGTGGTATGTACTTCCTACAGTTAAACAGGTAGTGTTGCATGTCGTCCACTACTAAACATGTGTCACACAGTTCACTATTACATTTACCCATTGTGTATTTGAATTTATTAGTGAATATATAACTTGATCTAAGTTTAAATAGAGTTCTTTCTCTTTCTCTAGTACTCTTTGGTATAGTAATACAAAAGTTAAAATTATTTTGAATAGTGTGTAGTTGTTTACTTTTTGTGTTATTTTCCCAGTATTGTTGCCACATTTTCTTTAGTAAATTTTTACATAAACATTTGATATCTTCTTTGTAAAGCGGTATATTAGTTATACATGTCTCTATTGATAGAGCCTTTTTAGCTGCTGTGTCTGCCATTTCATTACCACTTAAACCCACATGACTGGGTATCCATTCTAAAAGGATATTCAAACCTAATTTGGAAAGTTTACTATATATATATTGAATGTCATATATTATTTGTGTTTTAACTTTGAATATACTTCCTGTGATAGCTTTTAGTGCTGACAGTGAATCTACAAATATTACAACTCATATGGGGGGTCACCAATTTCAGTCTGTAATTGTAAGCGTACTTTCATTCCGCCGTGTATTTATTCCGGGTAACTGTTTTTCACTAGAGAATATTGGATGTAAATAGTGTGAAAGCGTCGATCTTGATATCGTTGTTTTGTTTATATTAGACCGGTTTATTGTTTACATAAATAAATGGGTTAAAATTAAAATGATTTTCAAGGAACCAGTTTAATTAATCTGAGTCAATCTAGTAGATCTAAATAATATTGATGATGAGGAGGAGGATATTTTTATAACCCAAAATACTTTATCAATGATCAGCACATTGAACTTGATATAAACCAAATTTAAAGAGCAGATTTGTTCTTACATATAGTTTCAATTATAGAAGCATCCTTTGATGTTGACATAGAAGATATGATTTTATATCCAAGTCGACCGAAAAGCAAATACACAGAAAAACTTCGGCAATCCAATAAATATAAATATTACAATTAGTGACAATTTGAAACCATATGATTTTAAAGATTTGCATAGAAAAATTATTTAAATCTTATTCGTTAATAAGCATTATTGTGTTATCGTGTGTTCAAAATGAGTACTAATCACTTCATCAATGTATGGATCTAAAGCACTACAGTGTAATTAATCCCGGTATAAAATAACTAGTGCAATCATTCCGGTACAAAATCACTAGTGTAATCATTCCTGGTTTAAAAACACTAGTGTGAACATTCCTTGGATGAAAACTCTCTACTTTTTACATAAATCAACTATGCAATTTTCAAATACACTTACAACTATTAAGCCACATTTTATATATATTTCCCCTTCAAAAAACCCTTTTTAGAACCTTATAATGACTGGTGGATGTTTTACACTGGACCCGGATAGAAAAACCTAGTGAATTTTTGTTGGTGGATAAAAATCACTGGGGATTTTCTTCCTCCGGATAAAGTACACTGGCGGAATCAAACCACTGTTACATAATCCACTTATACTAGCAGTTTTATGAGCACCTGCACATATTCTTAATGCTTGGGCTTGTATACTATCTAGTTTTTTCTTGACAGAGTGGGAGGCTGAGTTATACACTTCACAGCCATAATCAATACTGTTGAAATGAAACGAAAGAGATATATTAGAACCAGTTGCTGAATGTGAGTATTGTTTATGCATGTTAACTTTCTGTTAATCTGATTAGGGGCTTGTTATGATTAGATTAATCACCTACTTGTTAATCCAATTAATTAATTATGAACGTGAACTGTGACCAGCTATTATTAAGACTGATAATTTATGATAAACAATACATTGGTATTTATGGGCTTCTACAAGCTTTGGTGATTGCTTTTTAAAAGTGAACATTAGTTACTTACAGTTATAAATATAATACATATTTTGAGTCTCTTTCAAAACTTTTCATAGTGCTCTAATACATACAACCTCAGTGCTTTTGATTCGAATTGATATATTGCTTTAGTGCTATTTTTCTTTGTATATAAATCTCCTTGCTTTTGTTTAGTGTAATTAATTGTAGAAAATTGTAAATATATTTTTTGTGCTTTTGTTTCATATTATTTGATTCTAATCATGTCTTCATTTCCAGTGCTGATTGCTGGCCATTCCCAGGCCAAGTATTTTAATCAATATTTATCTTTATCTGAAACTAATGTGCTTTCTTATTCAGGTTTTCGTATTGACCAGATGTTCAACGAACTGCAACCAACCATCGACAACTACAACACCGTGGTACTTCACGTTGGCGCCAACGACCTCTCCCGTGGTTCATCAGTAAAGACTCTACTCAGGAAATACCAACAACTGACATCAGACATTTGGCACAGCAACCCAACAGCAGACATCATCATATCTGGAGTCCTACCTAGAGCCGACAACCAATTCCCAGGGGCACTTCTGCGCACCAACTTCCTAACGGAACTCAACCAGAGAGCTCGGCTACTCAATACCAAACTACAGTTACTAGCTACCCGAGTTCCAAGACTCCACTACGTTGGTCACCCGTCATTCGCTCAGAAAGGTACTATCCAGAGACACCTACTCAGTCGAGATGGTCTTCATCTAAGCTACCGTGGTACATCAACTGTGGTGAAAGACATCGAGAGCGCCATTCGTCATCTACGCAAAACCAAGGATACTCATGACAGCATCTGGGACCTACCAACGTCAACACCAACGTCAACACCAACGCCAACACCAAAAGCACCTACACCAATGCCTGACCCAACTGAACCAGCTGTAGACCAATCACTGTACCGAACTGCACTACTCACTTTACCGATACGAACACCAACACCAACACCAAAACCAGTACTAACTTCAACAGGTATTCAGGTGATTGAAGAGTGGCCTGCTCTTCCACGGGTATGTTATCTGGTATCTTCTCTTATTAACACTTCATCTACCTCTAACACTGTGCATGTTCCTACCACCACGTCCTCATCTGTTCCAGCATGTACCATCTCACCAAATCCTGTTTGTGTCGCACCTACCTCCACTTCTAGCCGCTCACCCACTTCCACTTCTAACCGCTTGTCTACCTCCACTCCTAACCGCTTGCCTACTTCCACTTCTAACCGCTTGCCTACCTCCACTTCTAACCGCTTGCCTACCTCCACTTCTAACCGCTTGCCTACCTCCACTTCTAACCGTTTACCTACCTCCACTTCTAACCGTTTACCTACCTCCACTTCTAACCGCTTGCCTACCTCCACTTCTAACCGCTCACCCACTTCTAACCGCTTGCCTACGACGAAACTGTGTATACCCCTCTTTCTCATGGGAATGTGAAAACCAAGAATAATCCACCGGAATTTATTCGAACTGCTCCATCAGTGTTGCAAACAATAGAAAAAGAAGTGAGTTCTGGTCGTAAAACCGCTATGGATGTGTATAGAGATAACATTACAAATAGTGATATTCCTGGTGTGCAACAAGGTGTTTTAAATGCAAGAAATGTGAAACAAGTGGAAAACATTGTGCGAAAAGTGAATGAACAGAAGAGAATAGGCAAAGATGATATTTACAATCTTATGTTGTTGGCTTACCACATGGAGGGATATATTCACGAAATTACTGTGTTCCCGGACTTGACTGCTATAATAGCCTTACCGGAGATGATATCGATAGTGAACCAATTGCTGGATGTTAACACTGAAGAGGATATACCGTTTCAATTTTTCTATGATACAACATTTAAACTTGGAGATTTCTATGTGTCGCCGCTAGTGTTCCGTAACATAATTTTTGAAGACCGCCCAATCATGCCAGTAGCATTTCTTATACATGGAAGGAAGAAAGAAAAAATACATTCAAAATTTTTCGAATTTGTGTCATCAGTGTTTCCGAAGCTAAACAGAAAGTGTGTGCCATTTATTACAGATCGTGAACCAGGATAAGTGAATGCAATAGAAAAGAATTTTCCGAATAGCGATGTTATAATGTGTTGGAACCATTTGATAACCGATGCCAAATTTAATTTACATTATTAAGATGGGTGCCGATCAGGAAAACATTGCGTTTTATCTATCGAACATAAGAGAATTACTGCGTTGTGATAGTGTTGAAGAATACAAGGAGAAAAAACAATTGCTTATGGTAAAGTGGTCAAAACCGATTGTTTCATATTTCAACAAAATGGAAAAGGATATATTATTTCATTGTGGGAAGTGGATAATTAACAAGTACGAAAATCTTTATGATCCGTTTTCTGGTGTTACCAACAATGCGTGTGAAAGCATGAATGCCGTTATCAAACGATTAAACAAATATAAAGAGCTTCCCGTTGATTGCTTCGTTTTAAGCATGTATTACCTTCAAGTATACTACATAACAGAAATTCAGAGAGGATTAGCCGGTGTAGGAAATTACAATTTGAGACATGAATTCAGACACGCCCGCATTCCAAAAGATGAAATTTGTCAGTATACCGAAACGTGTGATTAAACCTGATGATATTGTGAAACATGTGATGTCCGAAATAGATTCTGTGCGAGAAGAATGCGTTAAGGAATATACTGAAAATACATCAACAACTGTGCCGTTAAATCAAGATTCAAATTCTGTGCCGTTAAGTGAAGATTCAAAGTGTGTGCCGTTAATTGAAGATATCGAAAGTAATGAACTACAAAGTGTGGTTTGTGATAGTGAACAATGTACTAAAAACAGTGAAGAAATAACAACCAAAATTCCGAAAGTTGTGTCAATTATTGATAAGAATCTGTCGCAAAAATCGTTAGCCCGTTTTACAGTAGAAAACGACAATGTAACATTTGTGCAACAGCAGAAGGCATTTATGGTGAAGGGAACTCAAGGAAACATATATGCTGTAACCTTACTACCGAAAGAAACATGTCAGTGTCCATCGACAACACAGTGTTACCATATTTTAGCTGCAAAAATGTTTTTAGGTGATGAAACCGATAATAAACCGAGAGTTGTTAATTTAAGACTACTATCCAAGAGAAATTTGAAAAGGAACGACAAAAAATCGGGAAGAAAGAAACCATGTGCGAATGATTATGATAACACCGAAGTTTTACCAGCGCCGGATTCAGAAATAGTGGAAAATATCGATATGCCAGAAACACCAGGAAAACAATCGTCCACAACGGAAACACCTAAATCGAAGAAAAAAAATAAATTCAAATGTAAGGAACAGGATATGAACACTTGTGATACACCTAAACAAGTAAAGAAATTGCGATTTTCGGAGGATGAGGATGAAATACAGCTTATATCGCCGTCCGTGTCACCGAAGAGTACCTGCCGACTTCCGATGAAAAAGCGTAAATTAACAACAGACGCTAAAAGTATAAACCATACACCTTGGGTTGCAAGTTTAAATACAGAACACAAACTTATGTTGGAGAATAATTCATGGCTATGTTCCGAAATTATAAATGTGTGCATGAATATGCTAGCGAAACAATTTCCAATTATATCTGGATTTCAATCAACAGGTTTAGCGCCTCTTTTTGATGAAGATAAACAGTGTTGGACAGAAAATTTCGGGACATTCACCAGTCAAGATACACCATGTGTGCAAATTCACCATACCGGAAAATCTCATTGGATTACATCTGTTCAGACTAAAAAGGATAGTGCCGTTTATGTGTTAGATAGTTACAGTAAAGATTTCAGATTAACACCATCGACAGAAATTCAGTTATCAGCTATTTATTCTCATGGAAAAAAGAACTTGCTTGTTAAATTACCTGATGTTCAACAACAAACAAATGGATATGACTGTGGTGTTTATGCTATTGCCAACATGGTGGAATATTGTCATAAAGAAAAACTCAACACTCAAAGACGTACGAAGTTTATTGAGAAATACATGCGACCACATTTAATATCGTGTTTGGAAAAAGGACATTTTACACCATTTCCTCAAAATACAACATCAAGTACAGACTTTGTTAGGATTTTTGCCAGAAGAATTGAGTGTAGTTGTCAGTGTGGTAAACCAGATGTTTTTGAGAACATGATTGGATGTGAAGCGAAAAGAGGACGGATCAGCTGTACTAAGTGGGTTCATCAGACATGTTCAGGAGTTTCAGAAGATTGGTACTGTGATGAACATCGCGATGCTTGAACATTGTATTGTGGTGTGGTGTGGGGTGGGGTGGGGTGGGGTGGGGTGACTCCTATATCTTAGGTATGAACGTTTTTCACTGTGGTAGGTAATCGTGACTAAATTGTTCTTTTCCATTTATCTTTATTGAACTCAATTTAATTGAATGTCTTCTTTTTTTCTGTTAGTGAAAATTGTGTGTATTAATTTATTTTATTTCTTTGTGATTCTAACATAATTGTAATTTATATGCTTGTATTGGATCATTTTTAAACAATACGAATCTCATTTCCTGCCTTTATATGACATGTATAATCACTCAATAACTAGATAAACAAAAAATAAATAATCAGATAGGAAAGAAAACATTCCAATTTGTGATTATAGTAATTAATATAGATGTGATTTAATTTTAAGGGTTCATATCACCTTCCTTTGCGTTTACTTTTATACAGTTTTTTTTATTTAATTGTTACATCAAGAAAAAAAAACCTTTCCATTTACTTAGTTATTAAAATCATTAATGTAGGTAACTAATTACATTTCACTTTTATAATTATTTAATTGGGTTTAATAATTCAATAATTAGTTTCATTAGTCACACTTATTAATCAAATCAAATGAAGTAGAGTTGTGATGAGGGGTAAACAATACTCACAGTCAGCAACTTGTACTCATATTTCCCCTATCTTTTCATTTAACAAAATTTATTTGCTTTGGATGTTGTGTTTTATGGATAAGATAAATATAAATTCAATGACAATATAAGGTAAGAACTAAAAACGTTTTTGTTTGTGTATTAAGTTTAATAAATTGAAGGTGGTTAGGTCAAGTTTTTATTTCGTATGAAATATTGTTTTCCAATTACTTTATAAAAAGTATTAAAAAGAAAACGTTATAATTTGACTTGGTTTCAAATAAGAACTCAATCATACCAACAATGTTACAAGTATTAGCACTTTTATATCGGTCAGGACATTAGTCACGACAAAATCGATGTTGGTCAGGTCAAGTTTTTTTACCCTTAAAGTATTTTTTTCCCAATTCTTTTCAAATAAGTATGAAATCAATATTACTTTCTTGTCTGGTGTCAAATTTGAAGTCAATCCTTCCAAAGAAAAAAAGAAATTAGCAGTTTTATATCGGTCCGGACATTAATCGCGGCAAAGTCGTAGTTGGTCAGGTCAAGTTTTCTAACTCTAAAAATTATTTTTTTTTCATTTTTGTCTTATATTTTTGGATTAAATGTTTTAATCTTCCTTGATATCGAATTTGAAGTCTATCCTGTGGATAATAAAAAAGTATTAAGCCGTTTCATATCGGTCAGGACATTAGTGATTTCAAAGTCGAAGTTGGTCAGGTCAAGTTTTCTAACTCTTAAAAATATTTTTTTTGAATTTTTTTTCTTTTATTTATTAAATTAATGTTGTCATCTTGCTTGGTTCCAAAGTTAAAGTAAATCCTTTAAATAATGAAAACGTAATTAGCATTTTCATATCCGTCAGGACTTTGTCAGGACATTGTCAGGACATTAGTGTAACCCTCTCTACGTGTTTCACAGATGAAGAACAGGGGACCAGTTTATCATTAATAACCTACAACCCAGCCTGTCTTTCAGATGTAAGTGTATAGTAAGAAAAGTCCCCCCACCCGAGAGAAAAGTATACACTGTATACAAATAGTAAAGAACTAGATCATATCATTTGTTTACAAGAACACTGGTTAATGTCTTTTGAACTTCAAAAATTGGATGAAAAATTGACAGACTATAAGGTTTTTGGACGGAGTCACGATTGATCACGATTGTAATGAACCACTAACTAACTTTCAAATATCGAGAGGAAGAGCAGGTGTACATAGCAACCCCCCCCCCCAAAAAAAAATGAGGAACAAATCATGGTAACAAATGATAACCAAATCGTATGATTTCTTTATGATTTGAAAGTGATAAAATTTCACATGCCATATGAAATGAGCTAACAAATCACAACAACAAATCACAAACAAATTGCTTCCAATTCATAAGCAAATCATAAACAAATTGTCAAGAAATTGTTTTGAAATCATTAACAAATCAGAGGTAATTGCTTTCCTACTTCAAGAAAATCACAAACAAATATGTTTCAAATTGTAAAGAAATTATAAACAAATTGTTATCAAATCTTTAACAAATCAGAATGAAATCATATTCCTGCCTCAAGCAAATCACAAACAAATTGTTTTCAAATTATGAAGAAATTATAAACAAATTGTTATCAAATCTTTAACAAATCAGAAGTAAATCATATTCCTACCTCAAGCAAATCACAAGCAAATCGTCAATAAATTGACATCAATCATCGATTCACCGATTAGATCATTTACATCTGGATCAAAAATCTGTTCTGCCCCTGAGACCTCCAAACTTTGAAGTGCACTTGTCTTCATTTTATCTTAGCTACTCCTCTGATTGTTAAGGATTTACTATTTATAGTTGCCATGAGGGACATTTGTTCCCTCTGTGAAAGATTTCTCTCACTTCTCCCGAATGTGACTCTAACGAGATTCGACAAGCACATGAGCAACACGTTTACTAGAAGGATGTCGAATAAGCGATGGGTCTTAGTCTGGGTCCAAATCTGCTAATGTAGCTTTGCCCCTACTGCCATAGACCTGGCCAGTAAACATCATGAAAAATTAAAACATAAAACTTGCAAGTGAACTTTGTCTGCTGACTCGGGAAGCTAGTCTTTATTTGCATGCTTCCATCTGTTTACACGTCTTTTACACATTTTTATTTTGAAAATTTATCCTGACAGTACAAATTTATTACGAGATACTGAAATGCACAGTTTCCGAATTTAAAAGGTTAACACCTTTGACATGTTTGAATAGTATTAATTGAATGTGGGAAATAATAATTTAATGACTAAGATATTTACCACTGTATGTCATCATTGATAGTATGTTTTACTCTTCATCTTGCAACCTTCTTTGTTCAGTTAATATAGAACAGTATTTGAAATTTGAATTTGATCTCAACGGGAAGTCAGAGATAAAGACAAACCCAGAAAATCCGAATGCAACAACATTGTTTTCATTGTAGCAAATCATTAATGAATCACACCATGGCTAAGCTAACAAAGTTAACAAATCATTTTCAAATCATTTCCTATGATATTCCAAGTAAACAAATCATAACGAAACCACACAATTTTAGCTAACAAAGTTAACAAATCTTTTTAAAATCATTTCATGCTATATTCTAAGTAAACAAATCATAAAGAAATCACGCAAAAACGGAAACAAATTGCTGACAAATCATACAATTGAAAGAAATCACAAAGAAATCAGTTTTGGGGAATTTGGCGAATTCTGATTTGTTTATAATTTCTTAAATGAATCGCAAGCAAATGGTACTAACAAATCGCAGAATCACGATTTGAAAGAGATTTGAATACGATTTGAAAGAGATTTGAATACGATTTGAAAGCAATTTGTTAACTTATTTTTCTGTTTGGGAATAGCCTGGCCACAAAAATTCGACAAGTTATTTATAAATTAGACGACGGGAATGAAAGAATTATAGCAATAGATATAATGTCAGTATCTAAACCAACCTTGTCTCATTGGCACTCATACCACATCTTCTTATATCTATCTACTGTCTTATAAATGCCTACATGCCAACAAATGCAACACACTCTATCTGAGCACTCTATGGATGAATGTAAAATATATAAGGAATGCCTCGACATCATATTTAACATCAAGAACAAAATGATCAATCACACTATCGATCATCTTATGTGGAGATCTAAATGGGTCATTAATACCAAAAAGAAAATGACAACAAACACATTATTCGACTCAAACGACTTTATTTCTGATAGTGGATTAAAGCCAACACAAGATATCCAATCCAAACCTACATATTCACATACAGATGGAAAAGCTCCTTATCAAACACTGACTATATCCTGTCCAATAATGACATTTTACTATCAACCAATATGATTATACAGTCAGGATCCAGTAAACACCTTAACCCATGTCCCGGTAAAAGCATGTACAAATCTGTATCTAGAAATAAAGAAGGTCAGAAAATAAATATATAAATTAATATGGGAAGAAATAGATAAAGGGATATACATAAATGAGATTGATAAACATCTTCAATACCTTCCATCCTATGGAGCTACCGCTGATGATAAGCTAAAGTGTGTCATTGGCATTTTGAATAAAGCTACCAAACTACCAAACTAGCTGGCAGTACCTTCACGAATTATCAATCTAAATGGACCCAAAAGAAAAGCTTCCCCTAATGTTAAAAGACTGATTGGAATTACAAAAAACAAACACAGACTCTGGAATGATGCAGGAAGACCACGAGATGATCACCCTCTCTTTAAAGAAAAAAAAAGGAAGTTCAAAAAAATCTCAGAAAACAACAGAGAAAAGAAACTGCAATAAAAAAAGAACAATTCATTCGAAAATCCTAATGACCAAGTATTCTACCATCATATCCAAAGAAATAGAACCGAACCTTCATAATTGGACATTGATTTCAGTTCTGAAAATGGGAGAGGAAGAAGCTGTATCGAAAAGAACAATGTGAATTACTAGCAAAATACTTTGAAGATTTGGCCCAACCAAAAGACAACGTGAATTTCAACAACGAAAAACTTCTGAATTGTAAAAAAAGATGTAAAACATCATAAAAAAAATTGCAAAAGCTTCAACCAACTCAGAAGTTACCGTAACAAGGGAAGACACCTAGAAAGCTATAAACCAACCCAAAACTAAGAAAACAGCAGATGAATATGACTTATCCGCAGAACATGTGAAACACCTATGGGATATCTTACTAGAAATACTACGAGAAACTTTCAATTAAATTCTATCAGAGGAAAAAGGACCATCAATGTTTAAAACTTGGACAGTATTACCGATTCTGAAGAAAGGAAAGTAGAAAACTACCGTGGTATATAACAGTTACATCGGTTATCGGAAAAGTATTTGAATATATCAAGTCAGTCAGAAGGCATTTGACGTTGTAAGTCACGAAATACTGATGGACAGGCTACATCATTACGGATTAAATCTGAATGTGTGGAACATTATTGAGGAGCTATACAGCGGCGTAACATCAACAGTAAAATGGATTAACTAGTACGAGCTTTGATATACACCAAGGCGTGCGACAAGGAGGTGTCCTATCTACTCACTTATATAAGGCCTAAATGAACTGCTTCTCGATCTGCTTAAACGAAATTTAGGTACTCATATAGGCAACAACTATGTGGGATGTCCTACTTGTGCCGATGACGACGTACTTTTATCCCTGAACAGAGACGAAATGCAAGAAATGCTAGACATTGTTGATAACTACTCAAAAGATCATCGATTTAACATCCATCCGCAAAAGAGTAATGTCATAATAAAGACAGAAAAATACCATAAAAACCCGAAGATATCGAGGCTTTCAAAATGGGAAACAATGATTTAACTTGTTCTGACCGTACGACTCTAGCTAGGACTTACAAGATCAACAAAAGATGAAACCAGAATAAATGTAGAAGACCACATCAGTTTAGCAAGAAGAACGTTTTTTTTTCTCTCATAAAGACGGGTGTACATGGCTCAAATGATTTAAACCCAAAATCATCATATAGGATCTGCCAAGAATACGTCCTTTCAAGACGTCTTTACGGGCTTGAAACATTGCATGTGAACTCAAAGAAATGATGCTTCTCTCCAGCTTCCATCTCGATATTTTAAGGAAAATTGTCACTTCCTAAAAGGACAGCATGTGCATCGGTATGCCTACCTCTGGGAGCTCTTCCGCTTAATGCAGAAATTCACAAAAGACAACTTACTAGCCTCTTATTTGGTGTTCTCAACAGCAACAATGAAACTATTAGATCCCTAGCTATGTGTAAATATATGTCCGGCAAATCAACAAGCTTCTTTACCAAAACAGCAGAAATTTAGAGATGTACACCCTATAGTTTTCTTTCTTGAAATATTCGAAAAGAAATATACGAAAATAGAGTGGAAAAGAAAGACAAAAACAGCAATAAATGAACACTGTACTAGCAAACTACGCTTAGAATGTGAAAAACAATCAACTCTACGAAATTTAGCAATCTCAAACTTAGGAATAGGGTCACACATCCTGTTTGGGCTACAGTTTCTTCATCTATCTCCGACATCAGAAAAGCAATTACAAAAAGCTGCATGTTAACAGGAACCTATCTACTGCAAGCTCATATACCCCATTTGTCCAAGTTGTAGAACCGAAACGGAAGATCTTTGTCATGTGTTAACACCTTGTCCCCTATATATGAACATCAGGAAAACATTATATACTCCCATCAAAAACTTTATGTTGAGTATTATATCTTAAACAAAATGGACAACTCACTTCAATAACCGTGATGCAAATATGTACGCTTATAATAGTAGACTGTCAGAACTTTGCAAATCTGGGGATCATACCGAACAACCCAGAAATTCTTGGAAAGATTGAAAACATGTCCAGAATATACTGTCATGAAATTCACAAAAAGAGAATATCCACGGAATTATAACGTTCTCCTTGGTTTCACAGCATCCCATTAAGACGCCAATTACAATAGTTTCCGCCATGTGTCTATGCGATATATATTATTAATAGTTAAAATAGTAGCTGTCTAATATTAGTGTGAACCATACATGTATATGCTTAACTAACTGCAGCATTATTATCTGCTTGCTTACTTCTTATATACAATAACTAAAAGACTCTACATAGGAACGTGCGTATAGCTAAATTTTTAAATCTGAGTATGACTAACTTTTATACCGCAAAAATATATCATTGATTTTTTAACAGAGATGTCAACATAGCTAGCAATCATGCATCCAACATTAACATGTGCGGAAATCATGTTCTTTAGACATACTTTAGGCTTTTATTTGTTAATGATAACTTTTTACCCTTTACCTCTATCCAATTTCCTCAACAGTTGAATCAGTGCCGACCGTTCATAAATTTTATTTAGCTAGACATTGTTTTTAATATCGAATCTACATCTTGGCGAACGTATGAGTGCTTCGTGTATATGATATGTACATCCCTGTAAATTTAATTGTGTTCATGTGCAACGTTCCGGTGGAGGATTTCTTTTCAACACTTTAACTTTGAAATAACTTTTATGTGAATAGGTTAACATTTTTAAACTGATTCGTTAAGGGAACACAGCTAGCTGTGTGTGCTCCAAAGCTAGATGGATTTACTTAAAGAAGAAGAAGACCCAAAGATTCGGGTAACGACCGTCACCCGACCGTCTTACCGAAAAAAAACGTAAAAAGAGTATGTATTAATTTTCAGTCATTTCTATAGAACGACTTAGTGAATTCAAGTCTAAACACAATACAACACCAGAACAAACAGATCCGACATTAATCAGCCGGTATAGAATGATGTCTTAAGAACTGTTTTCCTGAGCATGCCCTTAGTTTAGTTTCGTTTGGTTTTCTGCTGTATTATATATCGGAATGAAATTTATTTTTAAGTTCGAATATTGTTAAATATTTACATATGAATAGATAGTGCAAGTTGTAACAATTATACTTTATAGTATTCGTTTCGTTTGTATTACAGAACTAAAATTGATAGCAGCGCATTGTGGCTATGGAGCGCTAGAGGAGTCACTTTATTCTAAAACTAGTTGTTGGTATGACACGGGTTATGTTCTTCTCATATATTTTATGACGATATAATACTAAACCCCTAACAGGAGGGATTGTGCCTGATATTCATATGATGAAGACATAATCTTTCAATCAGTTTAATTGAGGTCTGGAGCTGGCATGTCAGTAACTGCTAGTAGTCTGTTGTTATTAATGTATTATTGTCATTTTGTTTATTTTCTTTTGTTTCCTATTCTGACATCGGACTCGGACTTCTCTTAAACTGAGTTTTACTGTGCGTACTGTTGATCGTTTGTTTTTTCTACATTAGCTAGAGGTATAGGGGGAGGGTTGAGATCTCCAAAAACATGTTTAACCCCGTTGCATTTTTGCGCCTGTCCCAAATCAGGAGCCTCTGGCCTTTGTTAGTCTTGTATCATTTTTAATTTTAGTTTCTTGTGTATAATTTGGAGTTTAGTATGACGTCCATTATCACTGAACTAGTATACACATTTGTTTAGGGGCCAGCTGAAGGACGCCTCCGGGTGCGGGAGTTTCTCGCTGCATTGAAGACCCATTTGTGGCCTTCGGCTGTTGTCTGCTCTATGGTCGGGTTGTTGTCTCTCTGACACATTCCCCATTTCCATTCTCAATTTTACTTATTAGAGATCGAAAAGTAAGTGAAATAAAAGACACATAGGTACGTGAACGATTATTACGTGATAGTAAATTGACACTGAAGGGTTGATTAGAAACCTGCAGAGCTACAGAGCTTTCAAAGGAGCGAATAAAAGAAATGGAATATACTCCAGAAGAGGTGCATGCAGTTAACATGGTTAAGTCGCCAAGTCTTGGTGCAAGATTGAAGAATAACTATGAAACACCGAAGTCTAATATGATGAGCCAGAATTATCGTTATTGTCGACGCAGGCATGAGCCAAATAAACAGAAATGCCCTGCATATGGACAATCATGTCGTAAATGCAACAAGAAAGATCACTTCGCAGCAATGTGTGGCCGTTACAAACCGCAACAGCACAAACCGAGTCGTGGAAATCCAAGGAACCAACGTGTAAACTTTATGTACGACGATCATGATTCCGAAGACGAGTATTATGAAACTATTAAAACTGTAACAAGCGCCCCTACAAAACATATATATGCGACGATTAAAGTGAACGATCGACCAATAAAGTTCCAAATTTGAAAGTGGTGCAAGTTGTAATGTCATTTCTTTGAACAAACTGAATGGACTAGAATATAAAATTGTAAAATCAAGTATCGTCTTGACTACGTACGATAAATCAGAAATAAGACCGATTGGAAAGACAACGTTGAAATTAGTAAACGCGAAGAATGGCGAAATTTATGACGCGACGTTTATTGTTGTAAAGGAAAACACAACACCTGAATTTAGTGACAATAAATTTGACAATATACAGGCATTAGATACCGATGAGATAAGATTATCCGAAAAATCTGTATTTCGGCAATTCAAGGACGTTTTCGATGGAACAGGATGTTTACCAGGAACGTACCGTCTCAAAATAGACAAAACTGTAAGACCAGTCGTGCACCCACCACGCAAGATACCAGTCGCGTCACACGAAAAGCTTAAAACTGAGCTAGAACGGTTAACCATCAAAGAAATGCGATTACACAGGTTACCGAGCCAACTCCGTGGGTGAATAATCTCGTGATTGTCGAAAAACCGAACAAGTTGCGAATTTGCCTAGACCCTCGTGATCTGAAAAAGGCTATTAAGCGCAGTCATTACCCGATGCTAACTATAGAGGAATTGTTACCCGATTTGAACAAGATAGCTCGAAGATAGCTCGATGTAAACGACAGTTAACACACCGCATGGACGATTCCGATGGTTAAGAATGCCTTTTGGGTTAAATTCCGTGCCGGAAGAATTCCAACGTAGGCAAAGTCAGAATATGGAAGGATTAAAAGGTGTGCGTTGCGTTCATGATGATATTTTGATTTTCGGTGAAGGCGAAACCGAAGAAGCAGCTTCTCGTGACCATGACCGTAATTTTAGAGCGCTTATGGATCAATGCAGAGATAACAATCTTAAACTGAAAAGTAACAAATTAGAGTTTAAGCAAAAGGAGGTACGTTTCGTAGGACACCTCTTGACGAATGAAGGAGTTCGAGCCGATCCCGACAAAGTGAAAGCCGTAACGAAAATGCCAACTCCGACCGACGTGTCCGCCGTCAAGAGATTTGTAGGTTTCGTGACATTTCTGAGTAAGTTCTTGCCGAAGTTGAGCGATTTATGCGAGCCGTTGCGAAAACTGTCAGTACAAAACGCAGAATGGTGCTGATTAAATTCACATGATAGAGCGGTATCCTAGATGTAGAAACTAGTATGCACTAGTCCTGTTCTTCGATACTATGATCCAAAAGAGGAATTGACGCTTCAGTGTGACGCTACGTTAACAGGGCTAGGAGCAAGTTTATTGCAGATCGGACAACCAATAACGTTTGCAAGCAGAGCGCTTATCGATGTTGGGACCCGCTACGCTCAAATAGAAAAAGAGATGAGTGCCGTAGTATTTGGCTCAGAACGCTTTCACCAGTACACCTACGGTCGAATCGTTAACGTTGACTGCGATCATAAACTTCTCGAGTTGATAGTGAAGAAATCACTTTTAGCCGCTCCGAGACGTTTACAGCGTATGCTGCTTCGAATACAGCAATACGATTACACTATCAGATATAAACCCGGAAGTACAATGTATATTGTCGATACACTGAGTCGTGCGTATCTAAAAGAGACCGATACAACAAGCTTCAAAAAGGACTTAGAGGTTATAAATATGGTGAAATATTTACCGATGACCGAATTTAGAGTGAAAGACATTAAGTTACATACGCATGATGACGAGTCGATACAAGTACTGGAAACTACCTTATTACATGGATGGCCGATTAAGCGCGAGGACACGCCCTCACTTGCGAAACCTTACTTCGACTTCAGAGATGAAATTCTTTTCCGTGGCGAAAGAGCAATTATTCCGAGAACTCTCCGTATGGACATGAAGCAGCGTATTCACTCGTCTCATATTGGCATTGATGGTAGTTTACGCCGTGCGAAAGAATGCTTGTATTGGCCCGGTATGTATTCCGACATAACACAGTATATTCAATCGTGCGAAACTTGCCAAATGTTTGAGAATAAACAGCAGAAAGAGACTTTAATTCCGCACGAAGTCCCAGACCGACCATGGGTAAAGGTTGGAACCGATCTGTGCAGCTTCAATGGAAATGACTATCTTGTGACTGTGGGTTATTTTTCTAATTTTTGGGAAATTGACTTTCTAGATAGCCAGAAACCGAAAACCGTAAACCGTCATTATCAAACTACGAGCCTTATTTGCAAGGTATGGCATACCCGACACCGTGATATCCGATAATGGACCGCAATTTAGTTGCAACGAGTTTGCGAAATTCGCGATCGAATGGGAATTTGACCATAAAACGTCATCTCTAACTTACCTGCTAAGCGGAACAAGCAGTGAAATCCGCGAAGAGACTCATGAAACTTGCACGAAAAGACAACAAAGATATTTACATGAGTATTCTAGACTTCCGTAACACGCCAACCGATGGAATGTCTCTCACAACGACTTATGTGTAGAAGAACGAAAACGCGATTACCAACTTCGTGGTCTCTCCTGAAAAAGTATATTCCGTATTCCGCATCAAAGGAAACGGAACGAAACAAAGATCAACAGTGTAAATATTACGACCGAAACGCGAGAGACTTACAAGAGTTAGAACGTGGACAATGTGTATGGATATTTCCGAAACCGAACGATCGAACTAAGACTTGGACAAAAGGCATCATTAGGAGAAAAGTGGACATTAGATCATATGAAGTGACAGATCAAGGTCAGAAATTGCGTCGAAACAGGAGAGACATACGTATTAGTAGAGGCACAAACAGACAATCTTACAATTATGTGATGCCGAATGACATTGACTTTAATCCGTAAAGAGTACCAGAAGACAGCCTTTACGAGCCGAACACCGATAACAGGAATAGACCAAACCAAAACATTTACAATACTCCAATCATAAGTCGAGCCGGGACACCGCCTCTTAGTCTGTCTATGGAACCTAGTGTCAGTCAACCCGATGTTGATTGTAATCCGTGCGACCAGCCGATTAGAAATCCACTATCTACCAATACCAGACCCGGAAGACAAGTGAAGTTTCCACAAAAATACAATGACTAAATGAAACTGAATAAATGTTTAAAATTTTATGAAAATGTTGAACTGTTAAAGGGAATGTTCTAGTCAAGTCTTTATATCAGACATTATTTTCTAGTCAAGTCTTTATATCAGAAATTAACGATTTTCTATTCAAAATCTTAACTAGTCATTACAAATGTGATTGATAGACATTAACATGATTAATTTTTGAAATGTCATTTTGAATTTGATTAATTAGCTTTTCATAAAGAAAGAAGGGTGTAACGATTATACTTTGTAGTATTCGTTTCGTTTGTACAAATCTGCAATTTGTGTTCATGACTTCCGTTTTGGAATATATAGTATTTAAAGATGCACCCTCCATGTAGTCACATGTTTATATGCCTAATTACCACTCACACGGCCCGAACAGCCAAGCACGCAACGTAACACAGGTGACCCCCTATAGTATTCCTCTATAGATGATAAATTCTTTTCTCTGATGAGAAATCCGACCAGCAAACTGCTTTATTAAAAACTAGATATTTAAAGATGCATAGAAACTTAGTTATAGGTGATTGAGGACGGGACCCTATGTTGCGCCCCCATAGTCCCCCCTTTATTATTATAAATCCCCGGTTTCTAATATATATCATTTATTTGTACCATATGTATACCAATTTACAATATTTTTACTCTAAATATACATGTTTACTATCAATATATAGTCGAGTGGCACATTGATAGTAAACATGTATATTTAGAGTTGTTTTCCTCTTATAGTTGATGTGTTTCCCTCGGTTTTAGTTTGTAGCCCGGATTTGTTTTCGCTTAATCGATTTATGGCTATTGAACAGCGGTATACTACTGTTGCCTTTATTGATAATTTCATGCTCTATGATGATATTAATATATTTGTTTTCCAATTTTGATTTTTTTCATCCGTCAGATTATTCAAAAGTTAATTTGAGTTGGATTCACTGTAACTCCATTTACCAGTAAATTTCATTAATCCCTATGACGAAAAAAAAACCTTTCTCCGACATGAAATTATTTACCTTTAGAACAAACTCACACTTTCTCGTCCATTGGAAAATAATTTTCCCCCTTCTAATTTCATAGTACATGGCTTTCCATGCACTACAAAATGCTATACAAGAATGACTTTCCATTGTTGATTAATCATGAAAGTGCACCCTAAATTACTATATTAATGAAGTGCAAGAACCCCCAAAGACAATTTCCATTACGCATGCGCCATTATGATGGCAGTGAAACATTTCGTTTTTTAACATTTTGGTATAACTATTTTACATCCCAGCTTTTCTAGACTATAGGAAAAAACATTTACGCTTCATAAAATCTAGTTCAGAATGCCATACAATAATTATAATATACTTTATATTTTACTATATAGTATATACCCTTTATGAACCCCGGATACAACGTTGAAATATGTTAAATTAACAGAAAGTTTGTATCCAGTTGTCCTGGTGAAGGGGTATGAATAGTTGATTCCCCGCTTAGACACTGGAAATTAAGTGGATTTTTTTCTACATAATTTTGAAAGTTTGTCTTTATTCCGCTTAAATATTTCTAAGTTTTATTGTGTGTTCGACATTCCCGCCGAAATGTTACAAAACAAAAGAAAGCATGCAGAACACAAAACAAACTGAAGGTAGGGTGATCTGGTAGGGGTGATCCGACTCTTACACCCCAGTTTTATTGTTATACTTCATAGTTTCTATTTCTGAAACAAGTTTAAATTGAATAGATCTATTGTTACGAATAACAATGGATTTTGACCACAGGGTGTGACGAGCGGGGTTTCTGGAAACCCCTGCTTCTACATCCTGAAAACACAGTCCATTGTTATTCATAACAATAGATATTGATTATTTTTTAAAAAGCATGAACATAAGAAATTACTAATAATGTTCACTACAAGTTGTTTCAAGATATTAAAAAAACACATTTTAGGAAATTCCAATAGCGAAATAAATATAAAGCATCTATTTTGAATTAAAAAAAAAATCCTTTAAATACTCCTTTGCTTGAAGGTAAAATTTTTGATCCCAGTCATATGTTTCTATTCTAAAGCATTGATCTAAAAAAAAAAAGGGGTGGATTCTAACTCCCGGACCCCCCCCCCCCCCCCCCCCCCCCCCCCCATAGGATTGCCCCAAAAAAGTGAGTTCCTAAATATTCAATCTGTATTTTTGGTGTCCGGTCGTCGGGTTTCTAATCTATCCCTCAGTCCTCAGTATGTCTGAATGTGAATGTTTGTTTATTCTTAAGAAGGGGGGAGGTTTTTTTTTTTTTTATAAAATCGTAACATAAAAATACATTTACGAGTACCTTTATTAAACTGATACAGGTAATTACTTTGGGTTATAATATTGCCTTTATCTTTAGTCTCTTCTACCAAATCCAACGCTTGACTGAAAATGTCGTCCGTCTTATACCCGTTCATGTTATCAACTGCATACAAGGAGCATGATGTATTTTTTTTTAATAAGAATGCACGAAACGGTCAACCTTGACCTGCTGATCCATATTAGCACATGGATTTAACGTGAATATGCAAAACAGCAACTTTGACATTTGTAAAATCTACTCACTTGTCAAATTTTGAACGAAGATGGCCAAAGTAAGGTTACTAGTGGGGTTTCATGTAAAAACAAAAAAAACTTATAAATCATGGTTTTATATTGTCAATAAATATGGTATCTTTTCATTTAATAACCAATGCTAACAAATAAAGGGTTAAGCATCGAGTGTAAGTTAGTTATACACCTCGGGATACGGCGTGTCTGGATAAGAAACCACTCCGGCCGTCGGGGTTTCTTATCCAGGCACACCTATCCCTCGGTGTATAACTATTACAGATCACCCCTGTTAGAACAAAGGAGTTGGGGATGTAACATCAAAAGCTTACCAAACCTTTAAACTGACTTATTCAGAAGGGATATAGTTACGATACTGTTGTCAGGTCAATAAAGATGGCATATTTTAGTATTAATATTGATTCACTCATAGGGTCTTTGCATCGGAAATAAACCAGCTTTTGGCATGATACGGGTTATGTTCTTCTCATATATTTGATGATGGTATGATATTAAACTCCTAACTGGAGGGATTGTGCCTGATTTTTATATGACGAAGACATAATCTTTCAATCAGTTTAATTGAGGTCTGGAGCTGGCATGTCAGTAACTGCTAGTAGTCCTTTGTTAATGTATGTATCATTGTCATTTTGCTTAGTTTATTTTGCTACCTATTCTGACATCGGACATCATGGACTTCTTTTAAACTGAGTTTTACTGTGCGTATTGCTGTGTGTTTGTTTTTTCTACATTGGCTAGAGGTATAGGGGGAGGATTTAGATCTCACAAAACATGTTTAACCCCGCAGCATTTTTGCGCCTGTCCCAAGTCAGGCGCCTCTGTCCCTTGTTAGTCCTGTATGTTTTTTTAAATTTTGGTTCATTTATTCGTTTTGGAGTTTAGTAAGACGTCCATTTTCACTGAACTAGTACACATTTTTGTTTAGGGGCCAGCTGAAGTCCTCCTCCTCCGGGTGCGGGATATTCTTGCTGTGTTGAAGTTTCATTGGTTGACTACGGCTGTTTATTTACTCTTTGGATGGGTTGTTGTCTCTTTGACACATTCCCCATTTCCATTCTCAATTTAATGAACAATTCAATTAATCAAGGGTTTAGTCTATACACACCCATACAATCGAGTACACCAAATTTCTCGTACCATGGCCAGCCATATCAGTTACAACAATACCCGAGACCAACACCGCCACCACCACCACCACCTCCGCCGCCTCATCTAGCTACTAAAAGAATTGTGTAAATAAAGGCAACAGCAGTATACCGCTGTTCGAAACTCATAAATCGATAGAGATAAAAGCAAATCCGGGTTACAAACTAAAACTGAGGGAAACGCATCAAATATAAGAGGAGAACAACGACACAACAAAAACACAACATTAAAATGTAACACACACAGAAACGAACTATAATATAACAATGGCCATTTTCCTGACTTGGTACAGGACATTTTAAGAAAAAAATGGTGGGTTGAACCTGGTTTTGTGGCATGCCAAACCTCCCGCTTTTATGGCAACGTCAAACACAACACCAAAGCGACAACATCACATGACATTACCACAATACAAATAAATGGGAGAACATATAGGACAAAGAAACACACGTATAATAGCTAACAAAAGGTACTAGGCTTAAAATTCAATACGTCAAACGTGCGTCTCGTCCACACAAGACCAACCAGTGATGCTCAGATGAAAAAAGTTTGAAAGCCAAAACCAGTACAAAGCTGAAGAGCACCGAGGACCAAAACTTCCAAAAAGTTGCGCCTAACACGGCCAGAGTTTTCTGCCTGGGACAAGAACATCCTTATTATTTAGAATAATTTATAATTTTGCAAACAGTAAATTTTATAAAATGACTATATAATAGATATACATGATAAAACCGAAGTGGGGACTAACTACAGAATAAAAACGGATACATTACATAAAACAACTTAATCCAACACATAAAAATACACAGCCGAGTTAGCTAAAGCCTCAACGCACAAAGTGACGTCACATTTGAAATTCTAAAAAAACACACAAAGTGACGTCACATTTGAATTTGTAAAAATATTTCCCAAAAATAAGATAGGATTAGGATTGATTCAAGATTAGATTTGTAATACTGACATTACATTTATTAATAACAATGAAAATTACAATACTTATTAATATCAAATTGTGGTAGTAATTAGATAATTAATTGTATTATCTAGCTATGTCGATGTTTCTTCTGAATCAAACTGTAAACCAAATATATCGTATAAATTTCGTAAAAAGTTGATTTGATCGAAACTAAACTCAACTAGAATCTATTGAAGGGCGATTAAAACAAATATGATTTGAAATTTAGTTCTGTTGATGATGATATTAAATCCTGCAAAGACAGAATAAGCACACTTAATTGAACAAAGTGCCCAATTTATGTCCGATCTTAAGGGTAAACACTAATCTATTGAAAAGAAACTTGAAAAGGTGACTGAAAGCATAGAAACATGTAGTTCGAGATTACTCTGACGTACAACGGCTGTTTTGCCAGACAAGCTGGGGCCATGGGACGTCAGAGCTCGTCCCATATCAAAAAGTGGATATTTGCCCGTCCAAAATAGATGCGCTGCTTCGTCGCTTCTAGTGCCAACGGACGGCCTTGTAATTATATAAATCGGGTATCAATTTGTTCATTTTTCATTTATCACTTCATTTATGTAAGTTTCACCTACCTGCCATCCTTTATTTTCTCATATTTAGACAGTTTTCACAGTGACCCACCGATTCTGGCATTTTGACTTTCATTTTGAAAGATTGTCATGTGATCACGAGAAAAAAGTAAGGCACAATGGACTATGGGAAATGATGTATGCATATGACACTAGGTCAATATGAATATATAATCTAAGACCTCGCTCATTTACGATGCAAGCAATGTAAATATCCGAGAGCTTCCGAATGTTATCGTGGTTGGCACTAAATGCTTAAAACCGGTCTCCTGTAAAGGAGGTGAAAAATCGTGGTTGGCTACTAAATGTTAAATATCGATCTCCTATAAAGGAGGTGAAAAAAGTATAAATATTTGCATATTTGAGTCTCGAGGTCGCGAAATCATTCGTAACTTGACGTCCATTTGAAAATAAAAGTAAAAATGTCTGAATCGATGGGTCACTGTGAAAACTGTCTAAATATGAGAAAATAAAGGGTGGCAGGTAGAAGAAACTTACATAAATGAAGAGATAAATGAAAAATGAACAAATTAATACCCGATTTATATAATTCCAAGGCCGTCCGTTGGCACCAGAAGCGACGAAGCAGCGCATCTATTTTGGACGGGCAAATATCCACTTTTTGATATGGGACGAGCTCTGACGTCCCACGGCCCCAGCTTGTCTGGCAAAACAGCCGTTGGACGTCAGAGTAATCTAGGACTAAGAAACATCTAAAACAGTAAAATTAAATGTAAAAAATAGACTGGTCGACGTCGAAACACAAATTTTTAGTAAGAACCTACTGTTTTTCTGCTATCGATGAACACATTGAAGATGTTGAAATGGATTCCGGAATAAACGGGGCACAGGATGATTCCGAGGAGGCGAATGAGGCGGAGAAAAAAGTTCCGGAAAACTCCATCAACATTATTATAGATTTTCTCGAGCAAAGGTCAGTTTGACGGCAAACGATTTAATGGCTTCTAAGGTCGACACATTGGTCGCGTGATAAAAGGTCACAGTTTTTTGGTAAACGTACATGCCTCGTGGTTTTTTGACTCGTATCGTCTTATTTGTACTCGTACATTAATAAAAATCAAAGTGTTCTTGAGTGAATAAGCTTCAGTATTCTTTATAATTATTACTAAAAAGTGTTGTTAAAGTAATCTAAATTGACGAGTGTAGTGAAACTTTTTTTCTGAAAATTTGCGTAGGTCCACGGACAATCCCGGCCCTAATTATTTCTTAAATAGGTATGGTAACGTGTTGAGGGGTATAAAATATGAAGCAAAACCATTTTTTACATTAGATTTTAATTATAATCGATCCTAAATTTACTGGACACGAAATTGTGTCAGCTTATTCGTGGCGAAGTGGAGATCAAAGGGAGATAACTCCGCGTACACTCATCGTAGGAAATTGCAAGTTCACAACAGTAAATTCGAGAAAAATTAATGATTGTAGTTATATTTCGACACTTTTTTGAATAACTTTTCCATATTTCATGTTCCTTTACACTTGCAACATTAAAATAGTCATGGAATGGTGGAATATGGCATTTTTTTCAAGTAATTACAGGTTTTTGAAAACTTCCAAAGAAGAAAATTATAGATAACTGACTTTTCTCTGAAACTTGTACTTATAAATTGCTATACATTGTACATTCTCAAACACCCTTTTGATAGATGGAATGATACAAATCTTTGTTTTACTTTCTTTGTTTCAATATTCTTAGAAAGCATATGAAAATAAACTCAGTGTTTGTACATGTAGGTTGTTTATAGAACAGTTTTTAAATATAAATTTCACTCTAAAATTAGACTTCAATTAATTTAATTTAATTTATATATATATAAAAAGTATCTAAAATAGAAAGTTTTTACTCTGGTGCACCGAAAATGTTGCGTCAGAAATGAGATTTAACAAAGTTATTTAGACTGAAGAACTTATAGATTCTTTGTCACTTTGTATGCTGATCATATGGAAAAAAAGAGTGATATTATACATTCTAACACAGCATCAATTGTGAAACAATAGTTTTCTCCTCTAGAAATCTTAGTTTTCAAGATGCGATGCTTGTCGATCAATATACATATTTAAGATTTCACTGTTAGAGTGGAGAAATAACTTATTGACAGAGATTCTGTATGGGAACGTTTCTCTTGATATTTTTAAACAATACATTTATGTTACCAACTATCTTTGTTTTTCTACTATGATCTGCAAAGACATGGGTTCTTTCTATGTGACATCAATGATCATCAGGCATGATTATTGGTAGCCTTTTTCCTGATGTAACAATGGCAAATTCTGAGAAAAGGAAGAACCTTTCAGCTGATCCAGGTCGTTTATAAAGAGAGGGGGGATTATTCTATATATTAACAGAAAAAATATATTTGATTTCATGCTAAAAAATTATATACCAGAGGGGTTCATCACCAGAACTCGTGTTACAATAGAATTTAACTTTCCATTAAATTAAAATACAATATAGAAATAAAGAAAATGTAGACAATACATGCTTCAAAATTGTGAACATTGACATTGAATGAAAAAAAAGACAATTTGCAGTGGACAGAATTATATTTTTTTTATTATACCTGCTTTAAGATAAGAAACTATATACGATGTACAAGTTCTGTTGCTCGCTCTAAATCAAGAGAAAAAATCTGAACAAAGGGATTTATAATCATTAACATTATATTCAACACAAAGAAAACTGAACAAAAGCTGTATTGCAATATGATATCACGCAGTTCACATTATTCCTATTATTACATGTATTACAAGTTTTTGAAATTTTTGTTTTTTTAATTTGAATTCAAAAGTCCTACAAAGAACTGTTGAGTCCTTTAATTAAATTATTGATTGCATAATGAATGATTAGTTATGCTGATCAGTAAATAAAGTCTGAAAATGCTTGTTTTAAAATAAAAGTGTTATTATGTCATAAAATATACTGAATCAACTTCAAATTTAGTCCAAATTCATATTTAACTGCTCTAAAATGCATAGGCAATTGAAATACAAAACAAAAACCTGAGACTACTATAACACAGAGATTGGTCACTTCCCGTACAACAAAGCTGACTCAAATACAGTATATTCAGAAATTTTTTGAAGATTGGACAAAAATGAGATATTTGTTATTCTGATATCAAAAAGAATCTTCATAGTATCAAATCAGAATGAGAGTTATTATTGCGATAATCAATTAAATCACATTATTTACTTTAATAAAAACCTCATGATAATTTCTGAATTAAAAGAACTTAGCTTGTCGACCTCTGCGCTTAAAAATTTAAGTTTCCTAGGCCTAACTGTGGTTGAAATACTGACAATTTTGCTAACTTTTACCAAAAACCTCTTTTTTATGACATAACTGGTTTTATATTACTATTTCAGAAAACGCTGCATACAGTTATATATGTATCACATATCAGAATGCTAGTTTGTATTATTACAATAAGTTATTATTCAATTAATAAAAAAACATCAATTACTTTTGAATTGATAGTTTATTTTTGATAGCCCAAAATATATCAGTACATACATTTGTTTTTTTATACATCTATATACTAGTACTATTCATTAGGGAACCTATTAAAATGGATTTTTTGCACAAGACAGTCATGGCAGTTCACAATTACAGTGGTCATTATAAACATAGTGACACCATTTATACAACCAAATTTTATTGTGGATATATATAAACTGGAATCATTGCAGATTTTTTTTTCAAAGGATTTAAATTAAATGTTTGTTAGTCATTTACTTCAAATAATAACAGTCTGCGTCCAAATAATGTGTCTGCTAGCAATTATAAGTCACTTTACAGACATCAACAATGAATAAAAACTTTCATTGTTTTCAGGCAGCATAGGAAAAAGAGGAATTGTAGCTTTTTGGCTTTATACAAGAAAATATAAGAAATATAATAATATAAATAAGAAAATAAGAGAAACAAAAAAGACAGGACTTAGCCACTGGACTATACATAAAGTGCTCCCTTACTAATCCTTAGAATAGCTGCTGTATACTTAGAAAAGAAAGATGTTGGGAACTTAGACACAGCGACCAGCCTTTTGAGACATAGGAACAACAGAGTAGATGCGGAGACACTACATTTTTGCCAATCTGCCTTATTTGCTCCAACCTATTAAAATTAATGCCTAGGGTGGGAATTAAACCCATGTATGTACATATTCTCTATTGTTCTCTATGTACATATATGAAAAATATCAAATGCAAAAAAAATGCTGTAATGTAGATATGGTAATTTACATCATTACAGCCTCATATTTTTATAAGGACCTAGTAGAAGAAGTCCCTGGACCTAGCTAGACCTGTTTCCTAAGCAAGGTGTATTATATAACTCTTGAAAGCATTAAAATGCAATTGTAAAATTAATTATATCTTCGGTTAAACAATGATAACACAATAGAAGTTATTTCTAAGTATTCAGTAACAACAACGTGCAATTTAAGTAAACAAACATCAATGAACGACCACGTGTTTGTCTGCTGTGCTTGAATTTAAAACGACCCATCAGCTTTATTTACACGAATTTTTGCTAAAGCAGACAGTTAAACATGCTTGTTTACATTATAAGTTTTACAAAAAATGTATTTGTTGTTATGACTTGTGTATACATGAAAATATAATGAAGATAACATTGATTTTTACCGTAAAAAAATGAATACACAACATTCGAGAGGTATTCAAACAAAACACATCCCACTTTTGTAACAATGGATGGTAACGTATAGCCACTTACATAACAGTACATGCCATTGGATAAGCTACCCTACACGATAAATAATTTGCATATTCATGAGCGGACACAAGATTGTGTCAGCTATTGTTTTGATGGGAAAATGTAAACATTGGAATCCGCCATTTTAACGTAGGAAACAAACTGATTTTCAATCTTGGATTAAAGGACATTGCGCACATTGCCAGCGTATCATGCATAACCAGTCATTTGAAAATATATATCTTTTAATTTGTTTTCTACACTTACTATTCTATGTTTTAGTTAATTTAATGTTTTAATTTCCTACAGAACGGAACATCGTTCTCGAAGACGACGTAGAAAAAATTATAGGTGGCGCTGTTTGTAGGCGTAAACATTTTACATACGGGTAGTTTTTGTGTCGACAGATTGACCTTTATCTGTCAGATTCGGGCGTTTGCCGTTCAACTGGGTTGAATATTAAGGACGTTAAAACGTGCATAAAACTCGAAAAAGCTTATAGACTTGGTATAAAAGAAAGAGTGTCCGACAGAGGCTTAATTGAAACGAAAATAATTAATCCTGGTGATGATGGAAAAACGGAAAGAAAAGAAAGAGGCATTTTTAGAAGGAGATAAATTGTTCGTCGAAGGAGTTTGGGGAAGGAATACGGTTGAAAATGTAGTGACAAAATATTACGTCCCCTGTAAACACTGAAAACTAGATCTTCTCAATGTTTTTCCCATTTTAGCAAGGACGCTATCAATTATAGATTTACGGAAAAACGTTCAGGTAAATAGTAAAAAAAGTAATAAGTTGAAATAAAAACAAAACTTCCATTCAATGTTATCATTACCCTCCATATATAGCAAACGACGAGTTCAGCAGGCTATAGAAGCTTAGTGTAAAATTGGTTTAAAATGTTGCTATGCGAGTAAATTCCTTGAGTACCAACTTCAATTTATTTTTTTACTGTCGGTATATCTCTCTGGAACATGCCAATTATTCGTATATATATACAGCTAGATAAGAGAAAGTCAGGGAAAGAAATTCCAAAGGAATCGATTGATATGTAGCAAAGATTGGCACTTTTGAAATTAAGTTACTAAGCAAATTCAAACAGACCTTATCTTGATGGAAACATTGAATGTGAATAAATCGAGAAGACCGCAAATACAATCATATACAAAACTCGAGACGACCTTTCTTAAAATTGTATACGAAATAGTAGAAAGATACCTACTTTTAAAAAAGGGACCTTGCAGCAAATTCAAAAAAAAATTCATCTGATGAGCCAAGGAATATCGACGAAATTGTGAATTTATTAATTCGTGTCTGTCCAATATTGTCAATAAATATACAAAAACAGAAGTGACGAAAACTTTAAAATGTGATTTGTGTAACACTACAGAGTGAATGTATAAACCTGTACATATAAGACAGATAAACCGTGGATAAGTGTTGAGTGTAAACAGTTGTATATAGAATATAAACGCTCGATGAAACAATTTAACCAAAGTACGTGTGAAGAAAACAGACTTATTTTAAATCTCGCAAAACAAAGATTTAAACGAAGTGAAAATAGTTTAAAAAGACGTTATAAAAAACAGATGGGAAACATGTTGAGTTCTATGAGAAAAACGAATTCAAAGTACTTTTATCGAAAATTCAGAAAATGAAAAAAGGCCATACAAAGCAACATAAAATTAAACGATTTTGTGAAGCATTTTAAAAACTTAGTTTCAAAAGAAGAAATTGATGGCAAACAGGAAGTAGAAAGTTAAATCACAAAAATACTGAACTCCGAGGAAAATCCAAAACGGAAAGTCCCTAATTAAATGGAAAAATCAAAAGCACAAACACATCAAACGAATGGACAACAATGAAGTCATTTAGGAAGAATTGGATCGACCTTTTACAGAGCAAGAAATTGATTTGTGTGTTAAAAAACTGAAAACTGAAATGGTAACAGGATATGACAATTTATTAAATGAATTTGTGAAGGAGTGTAAAATAACTCTACTGCCACTGTTATGTAAACTTTTTATCGTAATACTTATTACTGGGTGGCTTCAAGAAATATAGATCAAGAGTGTTTTAGTTCCTCTATTTAAGAAAGTTCCAATGGATGATACAGAGGAATTTCACTTGCGTCTCATGTTGGAAAATAGTTTACTTCTGTAATTAATACAATACTTTTAAAGTGGTGCAAAGAATACAGTATTTTGACTGATGCGCAGTTTGGGTTTGTCTCTGGATATTGTACACACGACGCCATTTTTGCCATTCATTCTGTTGTATCAAAAAGTTTACGTAAAGGAAAACGTCTTTATTGTTGTTTTATTGATTTTGTAAAAGCTTTTGACAGTGTGTCACATTATGTTTTTCGCGACACTGTTTGTGATATCCTGTGGTGTCTGTCGTTGATGGAATATGTTCGTTGTTGTTCTGCGGTTTGCATGTTGTGTCGACTAATATATTATTTGTTTGTGCGTTTCTTTGTGATGAATGTTCTTCCGTGTGTTTGTGTTGTATTTCTGTCACGTAGTGTTGTCATTTAAGCGACATTTTTAACATTGTCATAAAGCGGGAGGTTTGGCTAGCCATTAAACCAAGTTCAATCCACCATTTTTTCTTAAAATTTCCTATACCAAGTCAGGAATATGGCAGTTGTTATCTAATAGTTCGTTTCTATGTATGTTGGCGTTTTTTTTTGTTGCACTTCAGTGTTCCTGTTGTTCCTTTGTTTTCCTCTTATAGTTGATGTTTTTCCCTCGGTTTTAGTTTATAACCCGGATTTGTTTTCTCTCAATCGATTTATGACTTTTGAACACCGGTATACTACTGTTGCCTTTATTTATGGCAAAAATGTTAAAATGCGATATTAGTGGAAATCTTTTGAATCTTATTAAATCAATATATTCTAAGTTAAAATCTTGTGTTAAATTAGATGGTCAATTTTCAGAGTTTTTTCATTGAAATGCGAGGCGAATTACTATCCCAATTTTTGTATGCAATTTATGTAAATGACATAGAAATTGAGTTAATTAAATAAGGAATAGAACCATATGAAGTAAAAATGTTAAATCTTTTATTTTTTTATGTATGCTAATGATACAGTTCTCTTTAGCGAAAGTATTTTTGAATTACAAAAAATGATAGTCACTGCATATGCTAGTTCATGCTAGAATGGTCTTGACATTAATTAAAGAGAAAAAAAATAGAGGTGTAATGAACGAGAAGTAGTCAATTATTTTAACATGAATTTAAACAAAGAGTTGTTGATAATTATATAGCTGAAGGCTTGTCATTTTTTTTTTGAAAATACCTCAAAATGTAATTTGTATCAATATATACATGATAGACATACTTTGCAATTTTATATGAATCGACCATTGAAAAGTTAATACTAATCATATGTAACTAAATATAAAATCAATTCACATTCACTCAATGTAGAAACTGGAACATACGTTAAAATTCACAGAAATTAGTGTATTTGTACTATGTGTGATAAAAAAGTAAGCGAAGATGAATATCATTTTATATTATAGCGTGATAAATATTTAAATGTCAGACGTAAATATATTAAGATATATTATTATATATATTAAGATATATTATTATATAAACCCATCTTCTTTCAAACCAGTTCAGTTACCTGTAAGAAACATAAAGGAGTTAAATAACCTGGGTAAATACCTTCATGAGGCAAAAACAAATTCGTAACACTTGATTGTTTCTTATGTACTGTTAGTATCTATGTAAATTGTATGCCAAACTCCGCTACATGTTAGAAATTGTTTATGTCATTACTGCTGTATATGTGTATGTACACTGTTCAAATTGTGTATCTGTTTAATCCTATGAGCTGTATTTGCTTTCGGAATAAAGTATTATTATTAAAGAAAAAGAGCAAAGGAAAAAAGTACTGTTATTTGTCTTATTATTATAAATGAAAACAGGAGAATAGAAATAGAAAAACAATTTAAAATGAGATTTCGACATTGTAAACGTTATATAATAATAAATATATCAAACTTCCACCCCCCAAAAAATGGGGAGTGGACAAAGTGGAGGTATAATTATGTTTTTATAACTCTCATGTGAGACTTTAAAATCAATGGATTTTTTTAAGAAACAATGACTGTTGATAAAAAAAAAACACAAAACATTTATCAATAAAAAAAATAAGCATATCACGTTGATACGATTGTAATTTTAAAATTCATTGATGAAGTTTTGTCATAAACAAAGATTAAACAATTTTAGAAAAGCTGATTTATATAAGATTGTGTCTTTATAAAATAAAGGAATTTTAGATATATAAGTATTTAATTGTACCTGAAGCAGAAGAAATTTTCATTTTTGAATAATTTATCCTTTTTTTGTTATCACAAAACTATTGCGTTGTTTTTTCATTCTACCTGTTGAAATTGCCATTAAATATGAGTTACCTCCATTTTTCTAACCATGTTAACAATCAAAGTGAACTCATATTAAAGTTTGATAATTACATTGGGAAATTTTTATTTTGTTTTGTCACTCGAAGGTTTGAATATGTTCTAAATTGGTCAGACAATACTTGGTCATGTTTTATTCTCGAGCTTTAAATATTCATAAATCATGACCAAGTATTATCTAGCCTATAAGTAGATTTAATTTAAGATTTAAATTATATGTACGACTTTGCCCCCAGCAGAGCTATAGAAAAACAGTACATTAACGGGTGTTACACGGACACTTTTAAGATGATACACGGACACTTTTTAGTTGTTACACTGACACTTTTTATGAATAGAATCACTCGTGCATGATCAGTGAAATCATGGGCACTTTAAATTTCAATTAGATTTGAACATTTTGTTTCACCGACATATTTCCTGTTTTTTTTTTTTATTAAAATATTTACGTTGGCATCAACAACTATATTTTATTTCAAACAATTCCCGTATATTACTACAAATGTATTCATATCAGTACACTAAGGGATTGACTATTTAACTTCAAAAGGGGGGTTATGGTTTTTTCCTATAAAATACTCTGATCCCCAATTTTATGAGAAAAAATATATTGTTGTCAAGCAGATGACAAAATAATGTTTTGATTCCTGATTTTTCCGAATACCGTATATAAAAGTGCTAATTTAGAAAAAAAAATTGGGTGATAGCTTTGAAAAACTAAATAATTTTCTTACTCAGAAAAAAAACATACCCCCCTTTTGAAGCTAAATGGTCGGTCCGTAAATGTATTTTTTTTCAATATATGGACATAAATAGTATTTTGGACTATGCTGAAAGTAAAGAAATGCTGGTACCGACGTTTATATTTAAATAAAAAAGACAGGAAAAATATATGAAAAAAATCAAATCTAATCAAAAGATAAAATCCTTATCAACTCACCAATGCACGATTGATCCTATAAATAAAAAAGTCTTCGTGTAATACATGTTCAAATAGGCAGCAAATCTGCTGTATAGTTTTTCTGCACTTGTAGTCAGGTCAAGGTCCTCGGCTATCGCCTCGGACCTTCACCTGACTACTCGTGCAGAAAAACTGTCCGGCAACGGTTGTTACCGGCCTTTTTCTTTGTTAAATTTGTATTGTATCTAATACTTAATTAGCTAAACATTGAAACATATTTTTATACTTTAGTGATCATGTGAGTTAAAATTTGTTCCTGTGAAAATAGTTCCAGTGGAACTTATACTCAGGAAATATGTTCTGGGAGAACTTTTTCACAGGTAATTTCTATTTAATTTGTTCCATCTCTATAAAATAAGTTCCACACTTTACCTGGTCAAATAAGTACCGGGTTGGTGAAATTTGTTCCTTACCTAGGGAAATAAGTTCCGGGTTTATGAGATTTGTTTCTTACCTGGTGGAATAAGTATTGCGTTTGTGAGATTTGTTCCTCACCTGGTGAAATAAGTTCCTTGTCTGTGAAATATGTTACACTTGTTAAACAAGTTATCTTATATACTGAGCATTTGTCATCAGTGAGTTTAAAGTTATCATTCAAGTGCATTATAAAAATAAGTATTATATTGATAATATAATAGATAAAAAGTGTAATTTATCCAGTTTGGATCCTATGGAGTATAGCAAATGTTTAATTATATACTCTGTAAAAAATATCTAAATGACACTTTTGAACCAGAAAAGATTAGAATAAGAAAAATCATTCAGAAAAAAGTATAGTTTAAGAGGAACATATGTACTAATTTGAAAAGGACAAAGTGACTTGATCATTTATAAATATCAAAAGACATGTAGAAAAAAAAGACACACTCTTTTGAAACTGTGCCATGTCCTAAGTACATGTATGACTAGAACACGGGGCCATGACAGTCAACAGGAACCAAGGAGGAATACCGCATAAAACATAAATACAAATTATGATACATTACCATCGCTTTTATTTCTTATCTTCATCCTATAGTTACAGTCATGCCTTCAATTGAAAATGTATGCAATGCAAGTACACTCAGTACAGCATTTAGCTTGCATTATAATTTAAGTGTAACAAGAAAATGTTTCGGTGTGCAATAATGATTGAGCGGAACTTATTCATTAGTTTCTATGAAATATTTACATGTTCGTTTAAAACTAATGTCACAGGAACTTATTTAAAACTTTTTAATATTAATTGAAACAAAGTTCATGGAGCTATGATTTTTGTTCCGGAACTTATTTCACATTTGGCCAAAAAATTAGTTCCGGAAAATTTTTTACAGTGCTGGAACATATTTTCTGTGATATAAATTCCGGTGGAACATATTTCCTATGAAATTTGTTCCGGCGGAACAAATGTCACGCCGGGACAAATTTTTTGTTACAATCATACTGGTTTGAACTAGAATTTTATTAGTATATACTCTTGCATTGAAATCTACTCACTTGTTATTTTCGCTCTTTTTGTGTATATGTAAGAGAATGATAATCCCTTTCTTCATGATTAAGTACGAGAATTAGCGAGTGTAGGTATTACATTTATATATTAATCCAGGGAATTTCTATACTAATTAAAGTCTCTGATTATTCTTAGTGCTGTGAGGACTTACTTTTAGTTTCGGGAAATTCTAATGAATTGTGATTAAGACATTTGTTGACACAACGGTACAATGAAATTGTAGAAAGTGTATAAGTTTCGTAATTGTGAGTATGGGTGTAAATTATTGATATAATTTAATGAGGAATTATCTTTTTGTTTATCTACCTTTCAATTTAATAAATTCAAAATCAGAGTTACACCTAAATTGCATTCCACATTTGGATTTTACAGGAGTTTTTAAGCACACCTGCCCGTTTTGTAGTAAAATTTTCTACAAAAAAAGCACTTTGATGGCCATGTCAACAAGCACCTGAACAACAAGCCATATAAATGCGGAAAATGCGAGAAGTCATTTCTGTACAAACATAATTTGAAGCAACATGCACCAAGTTGCCAAAAACAACAAGCATCAGTGTGATTTTTGTAAATTGGAGTTTGCAACTTCAAAATGCATTACGAACCACAAAGCAGGAAAACATGGAAATACCGTTCATAGATGTCAAGAGCGTGGGAAAACATATAGATGGCCAGCTAGTTATTACAGACATATAAAAATTCATAAATAGATATAAATAAATATATTAAGAAATAAATGTTTGTTATATTAATTGTCTATGTTTGCATGTCGTCTAGGTTAATTCCAGCACGGACATGTTTTAATATTTTTGACTCATTTAGTTTATATCGCTCTTCTCGTACACTTTTAATTCCCTTTGATGGGTCCCCGAGACTGCTTATAGTTCCTTTTTTTTTTTTGGATTAACATGTTTTATTTCTGGATGGTCAAAGAAATGATCCCTATGTGCGAAAAGAAGACAGAATATTTTTAATCAGATTTTCGAAAGATAAATCGGTTATTGATTTGGGGATGTACGGCGGGCGGGTTTCAGGCGGTCAGGCGGGCAGCTGCCAAACACTGTCCGTTCATTAACATGAAAACGCTTTGACGAATTTTTTTCAAATTTAGATTTGTTGTTTCCTCTGACTAAATAAATTTCAAGTTCAATTTTCACAATTTTAGCTTTTCTCGTTGTTGAGTTATAGCCCTTTCCCAAGAATTCAATTTTTGATGAAATTCTTATTAATTACTCGATTCTGTTAAAAGGGAAATAACTCATTTTTTAAAAGATTTTTAAAAGACATTGTATGAATGGTAAATGCCATTTTGGATTTTTTTTTTCTTTTCTTTGGTAAATTGTTTGAAGAATTTTGTGGTAGGTTTGTTTGTTATTCTGTATAAACTAATTTTCTGAATGCTATATATATATTTTTTTTTTGATGAAGTGAACTCCTTAATTAGATAATAATATATTTTCATTAAAGGATATATTTCATTTATACATTACATTGTGTAGATAAAGTCGTTGATATTGATAGATAAGTTGCATAAGTTGCAGATCTATATTAGTTTGTGACAAATGAAAGAAAAAATATTTGGAACTATTAATTATATTTGATTATAATTTGAAAATAGATATACATTGTGAAACATCATATCTAATTTAAGAAAATAGTGGTTAAATCATATCTCATTTAAGAGAACTATGTGTTTATAATTTATTCAGTTTTTGTTATTTCCCTTTGAACAGAAAATTATATGGATAAAATTAAACTGTGTTTCATTTCAACATAAATTAAATATATATATAGGATTCTTTCAAATGCTGAATCTAAACCTGTATTCAAATATTAGATTTTTGGGCCCAGTTTTCAAGTTGGTCCAAATCAGGGTCCAAAATTAAATTTTGTTTGATTCAACAAAAATTTAATTTATGGGGTTCTTCAAAATGCTGAATCTAACCATGTATTTAGAGATTTTGGATTGTGGGCTCCTTTATCAAATAGGTCCACATTGAGGTCCAAAGGGTCCTAAATTAAACTTTTGTTTGACCACATTCATTTTGTGTCACAAACCTATGCTGTATCAAATATTCAATCACAATCCAAATTTAGAGCTGTTTTAAACTTAAATGTAGTGTCCATACTTGCTCAACTGTTCAGGGCTCGACCTCTGCAGGGAATCCGGTTTGCTGTCACTCTGACAGCCTCTTGTTGATGATTATCAATGTAGTTTTCTAATGCACATGAGTTGATAAATTGTTATGGGTTCCTTTTCTGTACGTCCGTTTTAGAATTTGTAATTGACACTTAAGTTCGTTTTACACTTTGTATATTGACAACATGTACATCTATCCGTTCATTCATCTTGTTAGTCTTGTAAGCACAAATATTCATACAAAATGATTGGATTTCACCAAAACTTTTCACGATGATAATACCATATAAAGATGCGCAGATAAGTTTTTTTTTTCTATTCTGTCTTCAACGGGAGATAATTGAACTTGTTATTATTTTTAGAGTTTAATAGTATCTAACTTCGGAATCGTCAGCAACTTCTCTTAGGACCTTAACTTATAGTTGGTATTTTAAATATCAACTGGTTAAATTACTCTCCGTAACATTCATCTTTACGTGTATCTTATTGCCTCATAATAATTTTTCCCAGGCGTCGAATGTTGTCGTCTGTTGGCAAGATATATGTTTCAGTACTTAAGATATCGACATGTTTAGTCATTGGTGGAACAGGATAAACTCTAGCCGCAGATGTGTGCATGTAAAATAATTATATCCTGAGATAAATCTGCATGACGTTTAAAAAACCTTTTGTATTACAGATTTTTGTTTTTCAACATTTTAAAGTGTTCATTATACCTAAATAATATATATCATCTTTAAATTAATTATATCCTGAGATACATCTGCATGACGTTAAACAAAAACTTAGTTTTACAGATTATTTTTTATTGTAAAGAAGACATCATAGGAATTGTGTTTATCAAACGTAATAGCTGCTTTTAAAATGATCATCATGTACATCTACCCCATTCTATCTGTTCTCAATTGTATATTATTATTATAAAATTTATTTAGATTAGATATACCTTGCTTCATTCAGTCGAGTGTTGTACAGAACACAAGTAATAAGCATAGCTTCTGGTACCTCATCAGCTCGTAGCACACCTGTACCTTTTGCGCCCCAATCTTGAAATGCTCCAAAGAGGTTTTCAATGTCCAAGGTTCCTATACTCCTTGCATTTTATGCTCCATTTGTGAAAGCGTAAAGTTGCGATCGTCGGTCAATATGTATCAAAAGTCCTTCGTATATAACGATTGGAATGTCTTTAACATCTCTTCCAAGTGGAGGGAAAATGTCAAATCGAACATCTTCTAACAACCATTGTCTTAGGTTTTGTTCGTACAAGTTTCTCGCATAACATGACAAGCCAGGTTCATCTTGAACTCTGTACCAATATCGAATTAAGCTACAAAAGTTTGCCTCTGTAGTGTACCCAGCGTTCGTCATATCAGTTTCAAGTTCTTCACTAAATGTTTTTATTGTGAATGCTACATTCTGCTTATCGAGAAGATGTTCTAGATTAGACCCATTCTGTTTTCCATATTTTGTAACTTGCATCCAGACCTCTGTTTTAATTCCAGCTTTATGTATTCCAGTTGTACAAACCTTGTTCTCATGTTTGGTAGTAAATGTTCAGGATCTAAAAACCTAAAAGATACTGTGAATCAGAATTAATTAACTTTGGTTTGGCATACCGATACTGTGGAAGTCATGTACCTTCAACTTTACATTCGGTGCCGAAAGGAGACGAGGCTACCCATCTCTGATATTCAGTAGAATAACGAAAAGTAGCAAAGGCAGCATTGAGGAATTGTTTTGGAAGCTTACTTTTAATTTAGGATTTACAAATCACTGCGAGTGTTTTGGGTTCATTAGACATGTTTAACCTGCAACGCTGATTCATCACCAAATACTCTTGAAAACTGGTTTACGATTTCATGCTTTCTCATGCTTGTCAAAAAATTAATTCCATGTGACTTACGTTTGACTTTTAGTGGTTGTTATGTGTGGAGGAGTTCTAATTTGGTAAGTTTGGAAACGTCTAGACCGACGAAATGTGTTCAACAAAGTCACATTTAGAACATTTTTTTTCTTTTTTCAGCTTCTGTAAAGTTAAGTCACATTGTATGTATATCAAACTCCTCAGCCTTGAACTCTACTTTCCACTGTAAATATCGTTCTCATCTCTCAGATTGTTTGTATCTTTATGATTATCTTCTTGTAGGGAGTCAGTGTCGTCATTGTCACTACACGAAAGTAACTGAATCTGTTCACTTTAAGTTAGATCATGTTGATTCATTTCTGCATTTTGCATAACTGCAGTGGCTACATTGTCAGCTGTAACATTTGATATATGTGTTGCTTTGTTCATATTCCAGTTCAATTGTAATAGATGTCTCCAATTGCAAGTTGTTTCTAAGAATCTTAATACATTCTCTTGTTTACCAATCACAATTGGTCCATTGATAAACTGCTTTCGACCACATTTTTCAATTGATACTTCAACATCAAAAGTTTTCCAACTTTTGTACTTCTCCAATTGATGCCATTTCCCTGATTATATCCGGCTTAGATGTATTACTTGCTGATTTCTAGATATCTTTTGAAAGTTGGAGAAATGTCAATGGTAACGGTTCATTCTTAATTCCCTTTACCGCTAATTTTGAAATGCACCGTCATAGCATTGTGCGACTATATTTAGACAATGATTTCCACATCTTTTTCTAACTTCCGACAAGAATTTTTATGCTTGGTCTGCCGTAAAACTATATCCTGTAAATCCATACGCTACAGGACAGGCATGGGGTATTTCGGGCTTAACAAATCTATCAACATCTCACAACATAACAACAAACACTTGTTTTGCTATATTTCTACACAGAGAATGTGATGCATGGACATGCGTCTCACAATCAGAAAGAATGGACATTATTTCTGTTGCTGAGGTTTCAAATGGAGATTCAGTGCTTTGATGTGTGATGAAAAGATCGTCTGCATTGTTGCGTTCCATGTTTTCGTGATGACAATCATGTTCAACATATGATGGAACCTCACACAAAAACTAACACTGCAAATCAACGAATTCATGAACGTCAGCTTTTAAGTCCTATAAGTCGGAATGTAGAGATGTCGGTCTTTTTAATCCTTCATGACTGTAAATATGTAACATAATTTTCCACATTTTCTCCCATATAGCGTGAGAAAACGGTACATTCAATACTGTAGTGGTTTTCGGTATCCAGCATACCAAAATTGCAGTTGCAACTTTCAAAACATACATTTCTATCATCATTTGAAGTACATATCTTACTGGTACTCTATAGTATGGTTCTTCTGAATTCAAACTTGTGTACTTGGAAAGTTATTTTCCACAGCAATAACTGGTCTTGCGTTTATTCGTAGACTGCCATCTGGATTGACAAAACAAAATTTCTCACCCTCATTATCAATAATATAACAGCATTCCTCTTGAAATGTCATTGTTGAATAAAATGTTGGCAAAACTAATGATACAAGCGTCGCGACAGCATTAATTTCATTCCTTGTACCATGGTCCATTCGCTTTTGCACTTTCATCTGATGTAATTTCGTTTTGCTTTCAACGTATAACTTCGTCGTAATGTCTCTGTTCTCTATATACTGTACTTCCTGTCACCATTGCACCTGATCTGATGTTGAACCATTCTTCTGATCTCTGTTTGACGAATTGACAGTATATCTTAGTGGGAATATTGTACTTTTTTGCATTTCTTTTTCCATACCAATTAGACACTTGTAATTTGGTGGCTCTGAAAGGTCCACAGATGATAAGTCTGGGTACGCAAATCCAGAAAAATATGCTCCGATCTGAAGAAGACTTTCAGCTGTAGACTGTATAGCTGTTATTGTCCTTCGTATCTCATAAAGCGCAATGTGCACACTACTAATAATGAAAGCCTATTTCGAATCTTTCCATCGATCACCAGCTTCTTGTTTCATTTTGTCTAATGCGTACTGACGTTTTTTTCTCAGTTTTCAAATCTTTTTTTCGAAGCCCTAAGAATTTAACTATATCTTGTATACAGGAAGATGGTTTCGAGTTTTGTTTCACTTCAGTTTGATTTTATACACTGAAATTAGTTCTGTAATCTTGCCTGTGTTTTGTCAAAAGTAGGTGTGTTTTCAAATCCAAAGCAGTTAACATCTCCAAGTTTTCCGCCAGGGTTAAGCTTCTTTAAGTCGATGATTAGTTTAAAAGGCATGTTTATGTGTTTTTGTTTTGTTTCAATGTTTTCTATCAGTAGTATCATTATGCCTGGTGTTTTACAGCTACTTTTGAGAAAACTGTCATCGGTAACCAGTATGGCCCTGCTAGGATCAATAAAATTAATTTTTGAAATCGACATGTCCCAAATACTTCAAACCAGACATAAATTTAAAGAACTTGCCTTTAAACAGCTGCTTCCCAGTTCTCCAAAATCGCTTAACAATATCTGAGTACCGCATACCACAGGCATCGTCACATGAAAACCAATTAACAACATCCAGAATCAGGTTGTATGATATGTTGTCCAATGGTAAAGTTATATTTGCTAAACATTTAAACAAAAAACAAAAAAATAGCCAGCTTGTTATTCTTATGCAAATATTGTAGTGCCATCAGTATGAGTGGTAAAATATCTGTAAGAAATTGCTTCTCAATTTTTCCAAGATTCTTTGTGTCTATTGACACGACATCTTCATTGATATCTTCTGTTTGGCAACATGTTTCAATTGTCTTTTGTGGGTCCTAATTTTCGTCCTTGTTCTTACTATCTGTTTTAGACTTGTTGGCCGGTAAAACCAGGTGCTCATCTAAATCAACAACGTTGATGGGTTTTTTTCCATTATTGGTGAGGACAATCTTTCCTTTCTTATGCTCCACTTAAGGTAAAACTGGGAAAATTCATCTTTTATAAGCTTTTCTGTCACCATTGCGTTTCAAGATGCATATTTCTCTGTTGGCATGTGTATGTACTGCATGGAAGATAACGTCCTCAAATTTACTTGTCTCAAATGTACACAGACTGCACTTGAACTCCGCCATATCAATCTTTAACTGCAAAAAATAGAAAGTCGTCTTTTAAATTATTGTTATAAATAAGGAAATACGTAATTTTAAGACCATAATGACATTTTGAGAACGGTTTTTGTCGAGCCTGCGACTTTTGTCGCAAAAGCAAGACATAGCGATCCTACATTCCGTCGTCGTCGTCGGCGGCGGCGTCCACAAATATTCACTCTGTGGTTAAAGTTTTTTTGAAATTTTAATAACTCTGTTAAACTATCCTGGATTTCTAGCAAACTTGGACAGAAGCTTGTTTATGATCAAAAGCTAGAAGGAAATTTTGTAAAAATCTTAATTCCTGTTTTTCCATATATTACTTATAAATGGACTTAGTTTTTCTTCCAGTTAACATTACATATAGTCTGCAGTTAAAGTTTTTAAAACATTTAATAGATTCATAAACCATCCTGGATTTTTTTTTTAAAAACTTGGATAGAAGCTTCTTACAATCAAAGATAGTATCTAGAGGAAAATTTTTTTGTTGAGCCTGCGACTAACAGCAAAGGTAGGCGAGACACTGGTTTCCGCGGAACCCTTACGATTTTTGTTACAAGTCTTAATAGTTATATTTTCGAGGAAGAATGTATGAGGAGTTTGCATTTCATATTGTAAATATCATCAATATTAAAGTCATCAACTAAGTTTTGTCATTTTTTGCAAGTCCATTTATCACATAAATCCACTATGAAAATTCATCGCATCTTCGAAAATTCCACATCAGAAATGATCGGACCATCGCATTTATAGTTAAAATGGATCACTTTAAATAATCGATATTCTATATTATGTTGCCTTTATAACACATATTTGAACTGAAATACTGTTATTGTACAATAAAAAGTCATATCCTAATGAAAATATGTTAAAACTTACCTTCAAATCAATTACAGTTTTTCTCATGATCCTTTGTTCTTCAATAGTAATACTTGCATATGACTGTGAAAATGAACCATCTGGATTCGCACTTTATATACACTCATTACTGGAACAATGCCCCGTAGATTGTCCGTGAAAATATCCGTAAAAATGCTGGTGATTTTTACAGTGTTTGTCACGGTTAATTTACGGTGGGCCGTGAAACTTATCCGTGACAATACCGTGGAATGACTGTCATGAAAAGGCTGTGAAAAGTTTGTGAAAAGGCCGTGAAGAGGTGCCACCTGAAAACTTGGGTGAAAAGACCGTAGAAACCCTGTGAAAAAAAATAATGTACACCGTGAAAAAGTCGTGATAATGCATTATGTGCCCATTGTGAAAAGACCGTGAAATGTAGATATAGTACAATATATGCCTTTATTTGTCGTGAAAAGGCCGTGAAAACTTGGGTAAAGAGACCGTAGAAACCCTGTGAAAAACAAAAATGTACACCGTGAAAAAGTCGTGATAAATTATGTGCCCATTGTGAAAAGACCGTGAAATGTACATGTACTACTGTGATAAACAGCCATTCACTGATTGTGAAAACTCCTGTAAAATGTTAAATGTATTTTTCAGGCCATAATTTAACAAAAAATTTAAATGCTGTTTCAATCAAGTGAAGTGAAATGCCTGAAAACCTAGTGAAAACATCTACAGACAACTTATTTAAGTACAATGCAAGTGAGACTATGAAAAACCATATTAAAATGCTGTATTTTTTTTTAGTAATAATTGTGACAAAGAATAAAAATATTAATTTTAATAGAACTGTAGTAATTATGTAAAGAAAACATAAAAGCACACAAATGTCAATGTGATTAAGTAGCAAAAGTCAGCTGTAACATGTATTGTAGAAATTTTGTACATCTCTTGGGTCTGATTTTACCACTTCAGCAATATTTATATATAATTTGTCTAATGTAATCCTTCACTTCACTGCCCTTTTGAATGACTATTCCAGAAAAAAATTTATAGAAGTTCCTGTTAATTCCCAGGAAATACTTTTAACTGAAAAGCTCTTCTTTCCAACTGGATTCCTGAACTATTTTATATAAAGACTGCTATATCCTTTTGCTCTTCATTCCTAGAATAAATAAAGAAACATTACATATATTATACATGTATATAAAAAAACTATTTATATATTCCAATTAATTTTGGCATTTATGTACATACATGTACTTAAAACAGCTACAATATTATTCCATGCAATACAGGACTTCACGGTTAATGACCCCATATTGAATAGGGGGCAGATTTTCATACTGGAGGTGAAAATGGTATGAAAAATACTAAAAAACATCATTGAAACAGAACAGCCACTTGGAAACATGCATAGGTTTTCCCATATTTTCTTACCATTTTCCAGAAAATCTGCCCCCTATCCAATATATATGGCATCATTAGTTAACGAAGTTCTGTATTGTCAACTAATATTATTTTTTTAAATTTTTTTTAAAGACTAAAGACACTTTTAAGACAGACTATTAAATTTAAATGTTTCTTTGAAGTAATAATATGTATGGCTAAAGTCAAACTTGTCTAGACTAAGTGGCCATAATGAGTTACAGCTATTTATTTTACAGGGGGCCAGGGGCGTAGCAACTTTTACTGCAGGCACATTCGCCATACCAATTATTTTTTAAACACCTCATTGCCATACCAATTATTCTTATGATATGGCACAAACCCTTCTAGAAAGGACATTTTGCCGTACAAATATTAAATACTTTCCCTGCTACGCCTCTGATTAATCCCTTTTGAACTCTGTGTCCAGACGGCCAAGTCAGAAAATACTTAAATAGCTCCCGACACATTCAAAGGGGGTTACGCCTCTGATTATCAGAGTGAACTCCATTTCAGAGATACTTATTGCTATTATAATCATTTCCAATTATCTATGTCTATGTCTACGTAGTGTACTGTACATAAATGTCTTTTTTTTATGTGGCCAGTGTGGGGAAAAAGGACCCCCCCTTTTTTCCCCAAATACATAAACAAAACAAAACCGTAATCGTATTTAAAGGATCCGGTAAGTCTTATAAAACATTAACCAAAATGATTAATGGAATCATGTGCAACAGACTCAAATATAAGTGAATATATCACATGCATGTTTGCGCGGTTTCTGCAAATTCAGTGAAAATCAGTTCAATGGAAATGCTCACAAACGTCATCAACATTTTGGTGATATGATGCATAAAAGAATAAAATGTTAATAACTTAGCTTACCTCAAACTTGCTGTCACTCGTCTTGCATCTATAAAGTAAATATTAATCGACCTTCGTCATCTTTCCAATTTCCTACATAGCTTGCGGAAATGTGACAATTACTCTAAAAGAAACACGAATCCGGATACGGTCTGATATTCCGGGAAGTTCTCGTTTTTACATGTTTCGGTTCCAATTAAAATTAATGTTTACATTGTTTATAATAATGTACAGACGAGAAGCAAAATACTTTTCTTTAAATACAAAATATGTATTGGCACAAAGTAATTAATTATAACAATGAATGGTTCCATTGAAAAGTCAGTCCTGTACAGTAGTATTGCATATAATAATATTTAAACAGACATATATTTATAATGAAAAGTTTATAGGATATTTAGAAAAATGTGAGTGGAAATAATTAGACCATATTACAATAATCACATGGGATGTTTTAAATCTGAATTAGGATAAGAAAAAATTGACATGAAAAAATATCACGGCCTTTTCACTGGTTTCAACAACCAGTGAAAAGGCCGTGATATTTTTTATTAAGCATGAAAGGACAAATTATCACGGCCTTTTCACGGGATATTGAAATTTCACGGTCTTTTTCTAATATCAAATATTTTTCACGGCCTTTAGAAATATTTTTTTTACAAAAGTCACGGGGTATTTTCACGGGGTTTTCACGGCCCTGTGATATTTCACAGACATTTCACGGCCTTTTCATGGGCTGTTGTTACAGTAGTGACTGGGCATGTTTAAAAAATAATGGGCTGTTTCCAGGACATACAATTAAATTGGTTCTGCACATTGTCCTGCTGTCATCAATATATTTACAACAGGGGTTGACTGGGGTATAGAGATATGTGTATCCCTTTGTCACTTTTGACCGACAGTAAAACCCTTGTCAAAGTTGGGCGTTCGTTAGGCTGTGTTGGGTGTATAAAGGCAGTCACATTACGTTAGAATGTGAGTTATATTTTTTGTCTTTTGTAGAGACAGATCTACGCTCTCTGCAGTTAAAAACCATTGCAACTACTCTTTGAGGGATTAATATATAGCCTATTTCTTAATTTCGTTTCCCATTCAATATACCCTTATTTTCTAGTGACATTATGAATTTCCCCTTAACCACGGTCGACTCTCTATTGCACGACTTACCTTTTGTATTAATTGTTTACTCGTTCTCGTCCTGAACACGAAGGAAAAACCTGATTTAGACCATGTACATAATAGGCTAAACTCAGTGTGGTGTAAAAAGTAAAAAAACAAAAATACCGATCTCCGAGGAAAATTCAAAACGGAAAGTCCCTAATCACATGGCAAAATCAAAAGCTCAAACACATCAAACGAATGGATAACAACTGTCATATTCCTGACTAAGAACAGGCATTTTCTTATGAAGAAAATGGTGAATTAAACTTGGTTTTATAGCTAGCTAAACCTTTCACTTGTAGGACAGTCGCATAAGATTTCATTATATTGACAACGATATGTTAACAAAACAAACAGACATTATAGGTAAAAATGTCAAAAATCGGGGTACAGCAGTCAACATTGTGTTATAATCTTATCCCTATAAAAAAAACAGATATGTCAACAAAGAAACACAAAAAAGCATATAGACAAAGCACATTAGCAAAAATTAAGACAAGAATACAAAAATTTACCATAGCACAATAACACAATGACGGGATGTATAAGTACCGGGCTACGTCAAATGGATATTACCAAAAATAGACTAAACAGTAAAAGTAATATTCACAAAGACAAATAAAAGAATACTATAACGCATTATTAAGATGATAAACAACGTTAGTTCCTAGAATCTATACTTCAATATAAAAAAAGAAGATGTGGTATGATTGCCAATGAGACAACTCTCCACAAGAGACCAAATGACACAGAAATTAACAACTATAGGTCACCGTACGGCCGTCAACAATGAGCAAAGCCCATACTGCATAGTCATCTATAAAAGGCCTCGAAATGACAAATGTAAAATAATTGAAACGAGAAAACTAACGGCCTAATTAATGTACAAAAAAATGAACGAACACAAATATGTAACACAGCAACAAACGACAACCACTGAATTACAGGCTCCTGACTTGGGACAGACACATCCGTACATAATGTGGCGGGGTTAAACATGTTAGCGGGATCCAAACTTTTCTCCTAACCTGGGACAGTGGTGTAACAGTACAACATCAGAACGAACTATAAAAATCAATCAGCTGAAAAAGGCTTAACTCATCATCACTGGATACAAATAGAAAAACAACTAACAAAAACACAGAGTGGACGTGATAGCTTCAACGTATTTTGAAGTTACCATCGTGTATTATTTGTGAAGTTGATATGGAATATTTATCAACAAGGTCTTGGTATCTTCCGATGAACTTTTTTTTAGAAAAAGGACGAGACATCCTTTGACATACCCCTGGTTCATCAACTTTCTGCTCAGACACTGGTGACGTTTTACAAAGTCTGAGTAGCGGCTGAAAGCTCTTGAATTCCGAATAAGTTGTGAAATGTATATCCCATATGCAGGTGAAGATGGTATATTGCTACTAAGGTGGGGGAAATTGATAATTTCAAAATTAAAACGTCTCGTTTGTCTTAGATTCTGGTACTGAGATGACCGCGTAAGTCAAATTCGAGGTATAAATCTAAAAATGAGGCAGAGGAAGCCGTGTCGGTTGTTTCTTTAATTTCTAGTTCTGGAGGATGTATTAATGGAACCCAATCAGAAATGTTTGGATTATTAATGGAAAGAACATCATCAAATTATCTGTATGTGAAATAAAATGATCTGGCTTCTTTGATCTTCTTGTTTTTGACAAGTGTCTGAAGGAACTCCGACTCAAAGGAAAATAAGAAGAGGTCGGCAAGGAGAGGCGCACAGTTAGTTCCCATAGGAATGCCGACAATTTGTTGAAACTCCAGCATACTGATCACTTGTTCCTCTGTGTTTTACCTTTTTGTTCACTATTAACAAAACATGCGGTTTGCTATCCTAAAGTAATAAATTTATAGCGTATGCTACCATTTTTATATTGAAAAGCATTGTGGATTATTTCTGTTCGACGATTTTTCAATTTCACATGGGGAATCATGGTATACAGGGTAGAAAAATCAATAGTTTCGATAGGACTAATTTCAGAGAAAGATCGAGATTAAAAATTATCCAGAAGTTCTTTAGAGTTTTTTAGAATCCACATACGGTTAATACCACTACGCGAGTAAACAGTTTTACAGTATTTCTGGAGACCCTGTTTCACTGAGGACAGAATTTATGTCAATCTAATGGACAATTCTTTCGTCGAACATGCAGATGCGCCGGCAATGTAACGTTGTTTGTACGGAATTTTGTGAAGCTTAGGTATCAAATACATACAAGGTAAATCCTCCGATTTGCTGTTCAGTGTAATGTTCATTAAAGCCATGAAGGACTAATGATTCGCCAAAATCTCATCCTTGTCAAATGATATGTTTTTGTATGTGGGATTACCTGAGTGCTCATTTATTCCTAATTCTTTTACAAGACACTCGTAGTAGTACGATTATCACATACAAATACAATATTATTTGAAGCTTTGTCCGCAGGAAACACAACATACTTATCGTGAAGAGATGATAGACATTTCACAGCCTCTTTTTCTCTGAAAACGAACTTTTTATCAGAGACCTGATCGTTTTGACCCATTCTGACAAAGTGTCCAGTTCAACTCTATCTCGTTTAGCCCATGCTCTGGCGTAGTCCTCAATGGAATCCATAATTATTTTTGAAGTTATGGTTCCAACTGATGTGTTGGGGTTCTCTAAACTTAGGACTAGAGATATCACCTTTCGGAAATGTTCATGTAGAATTATGTTTAGATCCCCAGTAATGAAATGGCCAGAATGACTGTAAATATAAGGCGAATGGGAACAGTTACCTGTCAGAGGGTCTTTTAAGTATCGTTCTAAATCACATAAAGCCTGTAAGTGTACTCTAGGCTTAAACTAAACTTTACTAAAAAAATCAATACTTACATATACACATATAGTTCAAATCAGAATTTGACAACATGCAGTCTGTAGTCAATGTAGGCCTTAGGTGAGGACAATTTGAGTTTCAATGGGAGAGCTTTTTTGGCGGATATTTTTTTTTTACACATGTTGATAGTACGGCATATTTATTTCGCTTTAGAATTATTTTCTTTTTTGTACACAACTATGTAATGTACAGTTATGTATTTTGTAGGACAAAATATTCATTAACATTCTGTCTTGAGCTTGGTTATTTTTACAGTTAGTACTAGTTCTTAATACTCACTTTTCCAAAATCCCCTTTTCGCCTATCGTTACGCTGCGTTAGCCTGCGTAACCGTAACATCTTTAAAACTCTCAAGGTACTCCAAATCAGAAGAACGATTTTCTTAAGGCATGACCATTCATCTTCGTGGGACAAACCATTTTTTTACTCGAATAAAACACAAGCAATATTTGTTTGTCAGCAACATACAGGAACATTTTATTTAACTCCATGTTGAAAGACACACTCCTTTAATTTTCAATATTATCAAACTAATTTTCTCAACTAGTTCCTGAAACAAATATATTATTTTCTTATTTGGAATTTAAACTTTTCTCCCCAACCCCGCCCAAAAAACTGACAATATTTGAAAATTCGAAAAAATTGACAGAGAAATTTTTATTTCAATTTTATGTACATTTAGATAACGTGTTCATGTACTTTTCATGAACAATTCTCATGAGCAGGTTATTAAATACGGTGTACAGATGAGAACACATTTTATGTGAAAACTGTGTTCATTATGCGAAACTCATTGTAGTAAAGGTAAATACTATGTATCGGTTAGTCGGTGAAAAGGTATGCACTATGAAATTAAGAGCCAGGAGTTTGCCCCGAGCACTTAACTTCATAGTATATACCTTTTCATAGACTATCCAATTTAGCACATATTTACAACTCAAATAATCTTTTAATTGGTCTCTTGATAGTTTATTTAGGCTGACTACTTGTATATCAGGTGTTTGTTAAACCGAGTTCATTAACTAAGTTTCATGTTTTGTAAACTAACTCACTAGTATCATAGTAAAATATGCGATTTCAAACGGCACTTGACTCCAGAATGAAAAGATGGTAGCTGCTGGTGTTGTCATGAAATAGAAGTTCCTTCATTATATATGTTCCAAATCGAAGAAATATTCTGTAATATTACTTCTACTAGAATAAATTCTTTATTATTTTTTCCTTGTACAATAAAGGGTATAGAATAATTGTTTCAAAAGGAACAGATATTATGGCATTGCTTATAACAAAGTTCCCAAAGAAACTTCTGTTAGGTGGAACACATATACGTTGATAGTGTAAGTGTGTATATAAATATAAAGCGGTCGTTTACTACATGTACTTCTTTACATGGTAAGATGACAGAAGCAATTGAATAAAAGCAGGCACATATAATTCAATTTACATGTTTTGAAAACATTTTTCAACTTCACATTAAAATTAAAGCTATAATAAATTTGAAACATATAGATATATGTGGCCATAGATAGTCTAGCGGATAGGTATTAAAACCAACTACCAATAGATCAAAGATTATAGGTTTTGTGTTGTTAAAACTAAAAGATTTATCAGAATATATAAAAATGTGTATAGGTAAAGTTGCACATTCCCTTCAGACCGTTTTTCAATTCATGATGAAATAGATCAGTTTCCTTAAGAAAGTTAAAAAAATCATTATCAAGTTGTTTTAATTTCCCTTTACATGGTGTCATAGTGCAGACTTTTTTGTGTACAAAATAATTGCATGGATGATGAATTACCACAATTATAAGATATCGTTGTTCTCTAATCAAAGTAATAAGGACCATATTTGTTTATCTTTATTGAAATGAAAGAAATTTGCAATTGTCAAAACTTTTTTAACTCGAAAGATTTTGATAGCTGGATATTCAAAAATCTATGTGAAAACTAACCAGTGTTCATTACATGAAAGTAGTTGTAAACAGGTTTACAGTATGCGACGTTTGGTGTGAACACGGCCTAAGTTTAATGTTTTGTAAATTTTCTCCCTAGTATCATAGCTATCATTTTTTGTTCAATTTGTGACAGTGATTAACCAGATCACGAGTTTATAAATTCAGCAAACACGATATGGGAAAATAGCAGTATATAAGTCAGTCTAACATAAAATCATATATGTGATTTTAAAAGGCCCCTGACTCCAGAATGAAAAGATGGCAGTTTTTGGTGTAACTATGTATATTGATATAAAGCGGTGTCTTACTACATGTACTTCTTTACATGGTAAGATGGCAATATGAATTGACAAAAAACAGGCATACTGAGAAAGTACTTTTAGTCGTGGGTATCAATTTTCGTGGTTTCAGCAAAAGTTACATGTTCGTGGGTTCTTAAATTCGTGGATTTTAGTTTAAAAAAAAAGAGTGAAGAATTTGAAGACTTCAGACACGAATATTCGTGAAATTAATCATATGTTATTCTATTTTTGATTTGTGGGACATTGTAAAAGGAGTTGTTAATTTTTACTCAATTGTTCGTCTTTCATTACTAACAACATTCATAATACTTTTTAATAAAATAATTGCTTTTGGGAATAAGCTGATTCATCTATGCTTACAAATTGTCTCGATTGAAGGAAAATCCAGAGTAAATATTTTAGTTGTTGCATACGTGTAATCAGAAGTTATGACACTAATTAACTCGAGATCGAACGATCAACAGATTAACGATCATCAAAGGAGTAAATTGGGCCATAAACATGTTTTCATAAAAGAAAATGCTACAACATGTACAAATGTACTTTGAATTGTAAAATTAATTCTTATAAAATAAAAAAAGGAAGCCCAGAATGAAATCATTATTTTTTTTTTCGTATGAGAACTATGAAAAAATAAAATGAACATTTCATTATCGCATATCATTACCGGAAATCTGACTTGAATCATCGATCAAAACTTATTTTTCATGAGAATTATAAGGCTAAAATTCGTACAGTTTAGATTTTTTAAAGATTAAATGGGTAAAATCCGGTCTGAAGTTGTATATTTAGTTCATAACGTTGACTTATATGCCCATATCCATGTAGTCAAACCTACATGGGGATCTTTTCATGTCTGGAATTTGACAACAGTTGTTATATTTCGTTGGACACTTAAATTCGTGGATAAAGCAATCCACGAAAACCACGAAAATTGGTATACTACGAATAAAAGTACTTTCACAGTATATAATTAAATTGCAGTGGGAGCTATACATGTTTCACATAAAACTAAAACCATTCAAAATTTGAAAAATATAGATTTATATGTGCCCATATATAGTCTAGCGGATAGGCATTAAAAATCAACTACCAAATAGATCAAAGATTATAGGTTTTTTTTTTTTCATTCAAATTAAAAGCCTTATCAGAATATAGACATAGGTTGCACATTCCCTTCAGGCATTATCATGGATTTTCAATGCATAATGAAATGGATCAAGTTCCTTTAGAAGGTGAAAAAAAAGTAGTAAATACTTTCTTTTAATACAAAAGAATTGCATGGATAATAAAATACCAAAATTATAAGTTGGCTTTGTACTCTTATCAAGGTAGTAAAGACTATTTTTGTTATTCTTTATCTAAATGATAGAAACCTGAAGTAATAAAAAAAAACCCTTTAAAACCAAAGATTATATTAGCAGGATATTTAAAAAAAAATCAATGTGAACTAATTACAAACATTTTTTTTTATTTGAGACACAGCATTTTATTCCTAAATAGCCAGTGGCAGTTTTGTTGATATCTTGATTACGATACAATGACCCCTTACCCTTGTGGTCATTCATGCATAGTTACTTAGTACACGGGAAAGTATGTACTATGAAACTAATAAGGCAAATGCAAGCGATTTGATTGGATTATAAGTTGTAAGTTTGTGCTAAAACAGGTTTACAGTGCGCGACGTTTGGTGATAACACGGCATAATTTTGTAGTAATTGTTAATTCGTTCTCGTCTTGTTCACGAAGGAAATATTTGCATCTGGCCGTAAGGCTAACCACAATCAATCAATCAATAAAACAACCACAAATTATTAATGTTTCTGGATGAATCCACTAAATTGGTAAGACAATTTCAAGTGTAAAACTATGATGATTGCGTTGAGTCTGAAAAGAGGTTAGTAAGGCTATTTTTAAAAGAGGTTGTGAACAAACTCTCTTTATGGTGGTTATACCTGTATAGAGGGATTACCCTTCTATAGAGGGATAAAATTATCCCTCGTTAGAGGGATATATTTGTTTAGGCTGGATTTATAGCAGGAATATGGCAAAATGGCATGTCCTAGTTATATTGGCTTTAATCTATAGCATTATATGTATCAATTATTGCACTTTACTAAAAATTGGGATGCCCAGTTTAATGCTAAAGTAACAGAACTTGCAATCTATAGTGTACCTATCTGGACACCTGATCAACAACAATAGGGACAGTTGACCTTTAAATTGTATGTTAAATACAACAATAGAATACAATCTATTCATTGGGGCATAACTGAGTGGAATTTACCTGATCATCACAGCTGCTTTTAATTATGATGAACAAAAGATTATATATTCAGTCAGTTTAGCAGAAAACTAGACATGTGCATATTAAATTAAGTACATCAATTGGTGCATCAAATGTTGCAGGTTACCATAGGATACTGCCATAATAAATAGAAAATGCGCATTTGCTATGTTTTGCTTTAAATCCAGCTTAAACAAATATATCCCATTATAGTGGGATAATTTTATCCCTCTATATAAAGGTAATCCTCTATACAGGTATAAACACCATATAGAGGGTGTGTTCCCAACCTGTTTAATCGTTTTAGTCTCGCATTGACAGAGTCAAAAAGCGAGAGTTAGGAATTTTTTTTTCTAACGGCGTCGTCAACAATGTATTATTTGGGATTAGGTCAGTGTAACGGCTTTCCATGTACTATAAATAATCTACCATGAATGATTTTCATTATAGATTAATTATGAAAGTGAACTCTTAGAAACTGCTCTAACGAAGTATACAATCCTAGAAGACAATTTCCATAGGAAAAGAGCAAAAGAAAAAAAATCATGAGTACTGTTGTTTGTCTAATAATCATAAATGAAAACCGGAGAATAGAGCTATAAAGGCATTTTAAGTTGATATTTCAACATTGTAAAGGCTATATAATGGTACATATATAGAACAACAACAGTAAAATAATTGAAAAGGGGAAAAGGTGAAGGTTAAATATAAATTTGTATACGAAACCTTAAAATCAATGTTTTTTTTTAAAAGAATCAAAGACTGTTGATAAAATATTCAAAGGAAGTTTTTGATAAAAGACACAATAAATTTATCAATAATAAAGTATACATCTGATGTTGAAACAATTGTATTTTAAAATTTATTGATAAAGTTTTGTCATTTTGAAAAATTATACAATGTTAGAAAAACTGATTTATATAACATTGTGTGCTTTTTACATTGAAGGAATTTTAGATATATAAATTATACCTGAAGCAGAAGAAATCTCCATTTTTAATGATATATCCTTTTTTTGTTATCACAAAACTATCTCATTGCTATTTCATTCCATCTGTTGAAATCAATATAATTTAAATTCCTTTTGCTAACCATGTAAACACTTAAAGTGAGATCGTATTAAGATTTAATTATTACAATGTGAGAGGCTAATTTTGTGTTGTCACTCGAAGGTGTGAATATGTTCTTAATTGGTCAGACAATACTTGGTCATATTTTATGAACACTAAAAACATGACCAGACATTATCTAACTTATACGTAAACATTGATTTGTATCAATAGAAACGTAGTAGAGTTTGATTTACGTGCTGATGACACTAACTCCACACCGAGTTTAGTTCAATGTGAACACGTCCGTTCATTTGTTTTGTTTTGAGTACTAAAGTCCTGTTGACCTCAACACTAAGCGTATAACAACACTCAATTTCCGTATACATTTCATACACTATGCGCTTAACTATGACTAAATACAATGACTTCCTCATTTATCTTTAAATAGGAAATAATCATCAATCATCAGAATTGCAAAGTTTAAAAATGAAAATAAAGCTTGGTGTTTGGATGTGGATATCAATATCATTTGGCTTAACTTTGAGGTAATATTTTGCATTTTTGGTATTTATATGTCACCAAGTAACGTTGTTTTCTACTTTAAATTGTTATAATACACAATTCGCTCATCTGGATGACTGTTAGGGACACTGGTACTGTTACTATTCGTTTTAACCTAATCAGCATTAGTATGAAATATTCATTGCGAGGATATTGATACCTTAAAGAATATAGTTTTAAAAAAAAATTGATTTATATTAAAGAATAATTCAGAATATAAAAAAAAGACAGAATTAAACAATTTTACTTTAATTCATTTTTGCTCAACTGATTTCCACAGTAGTAGAAATTAATTAAGATTAACTTGGAAAAAAAACCAAATCGTAAAGGATTCCTCGGAAACCCGTGTTTTTCGCCTGCCATTGCCGCTGACAGTGTAAAAGTGTAATGATGAATACCAAAAACTAATATAAAAATAAGAAGATGTGATATAATTGCCAATGAAACAACTCTCCATCAGAGAACAAATGACATAGAAGTTAACAACTATCAGTCACCGTACAGCCTTCAACAATGAGCAAAACCCATACCGCACAAGTCGTTTTATCAGAAAAATGCCGAAAAAAGTCAAAATTATTCTTCAATGCTGCATTGTATTAATTGATAATGAAAAAAACCTCTGTCTAAATTCATAACATTTAATAAAGATCGATCGGACTTATTGAGGTCCAAATTATTTTAATACTTTACTGTATTTAATTGTTAACTCCATTTATCAATACAATCTTGAAAAATGAAAAAAAAAAAAAGAAGATTCAGATGTTATCTTTAAATCATGAACAAGCGTCTGTTCAAGTTTCATAAACTTCTATGATTGCTTGAATGTTAACTGCAAACAATAAGAAACAAATATGTCTCTTTATAAGTAAAATACGGAAAAATTACAAAATGTATTTTCGGAATTTGCTTTGAATACATTTTTTCTCTTTCTAACCAAGTTTCAGAAAATTCCATGAGGGTTTGATGTCCTATGACTATATCTTTATATTAACTGCAAAATTACAAGAAACTGACAAAAAAAAAAAACAAAAAAAAAATAGTGAATGGAACTGGGGAATGTGTCAAAGAGACAACAACCCGACCAAAGAGCAGAAAACAGCCCAAGGCCACCATTGGGTCTTCAACAATGTATATTAATTTAGAGAAATGGAGGCGACACTAAACTTCGAAACATTTAAATAAACCAAAATTTAAAAAAACAACACCAGACTAACAAAGACTAAAGGTTCTAAACTTGGAACAGGCGCAAAAATAATACGAGAAAAAAAAATAACCCGTATAACTCGAAAATCTGATATAAGAACAAATGTGTGTATTTCCGATGCAAAGAAAGGTCCGTTTAAAGGTTTGGTTAGTTTTTGGGGTTAAAGAAAGCATTTTTGTGATTTGTATAGAAAAAATTACCATAAAAAATGGGATAAAAAAATACCCGAACATATAAGATGTCTGCTTGTTGATTTAAATGTACGAATGATGTCCTTGTTCCGATGAAAAAATTTAGTAAAAGTTTTGACAAGTTTGTGATATCGAAAATCCTAGTGTAGTAATTTTTCAGTAATACAGATGTTTTTTTTTTTAACATATATATTCAGATTCTGATTTTTGAAATGCCCATTTAATTAGGTATGTAATTTTTTGTCTTTATAAGAATATGAAGCAAAATGGTATATAGGGTAGAAAAATGTAAACTTTAAACAGATTCGAAAGCACTTATATATGAGCATGCACCCTATCAAGTATTTCCATCGAATTGTCGACACTCCAAAAGTAATTAATTTCACTATTTTCTTAGACCTTATTTGAAAAATTATTACCAGGTTTTTGATTGAACTAAGTGTACTAATAAATAGAATAGACAGTAGCGGAACAATGGCTGGAAGACGAAATAAATTCGAATTTGTAACGTGTTTTGTGCAGCTTCGGAAGCCAGTACATAGTTGGAAATATAAAAAAGAAGATGTGGTATGATTGCCAATGAGACAACTCTCCACAAGAGACCAAATGACACAGAAATTAACAACTATAGGTCACCGTACGGCCTTCAACAATGAGCAAAGCCCATACCGCACAGTCAGCTATAAAAGGCCCCGAAATGACAATGTAAAACAATTCAAACGAGAAAACTAACGGCCTAATTTATGTACAAAAAATGAACGAAAAACAAATATGTAACACATAAACAAACGACAACCACTGAATTACATGCTCCTGACTTGGGACAGGCACATGCATACAGAATGTGGCGGGGTTAAACATGGAAGTCTATTTATCGGTAAAATATTAAAAAATAATGCAAAAAAATACTGTTTGGGGAAAACTAACTTTCATGGTCAGAAAAATTGCTTTATACATTTCAACATTGTGAATCTAATAGAATTGTGATAGTCATTTCTTTACATTCAAAGACATCATAACAATGTTTCTTTTTTAATATCAAAATATCATAGTTGTTTATAAATAACATCATTAAAAAATGTATTGAGGTTTGGAAAAAGTTATTGATGTTTAAACATACTCTTCCCTTAGTCCAATAAAAAAGGTACTGGCAAACACAAAACAATACAAAAATATCAAACATACCATCAAAATGAATTTTATTAACATCAAAATATCATTGTTGTTCTTAAATTACATCATCGAAAAAAAATCTATCGAGGTTTGGCAAAGTTATTGATGTTTCAACAAACTTTACCCTAAGTCTGAATATAATTGTTACTGATAAAGTCCACTTATCATGAACATACGGAAATGAATAAGACATTTTTTTCTTCAAAATTTTGCTCTGGATACTGTCACATGATTATGAAGCAACTTCTGTACAATTCTAAAAACAATTCATGAAGATTTGACAAAATTATAGATGTCTAAAAACTTTGACCATAAACTAAAATTAGGTGAGTGCCATATTTAGAAAAGACTATTTGTTAACGACTTTAATACAACTACCTTACACAAAGCTTAGTCAAGATCCGCAATTCATTTCAGGCAGGCGGTAAGGGTAACCTTCTCCTTAATATCTCTGCCCAAATCGAAAACTTGGATATGTATGCTGGTTCGTTTTCAAGTTGAGACATTTTCACCTATGTGGTTAAATTTTCCGGGTACGAAATAAGATTCATTTTCCCATAATTTAGAACACCCCCGAAAAGCCTTTTGTGTTGTTGCAGCTTCTCGACGTAGAAAATCCCTTTTTTCACACAATAAGTTCAATGACAATTTAGTTCTTTTGTACACTTAATTACTCCATAGTTTTTACACCTTGATTCTATGGTCCTTCGCTTTCCAAATTAGCTCAAATGATTAAGCTCAGTCACTTGTTAAAAATTGAAACATGTCAAATATGACTGCACAGAGATTTTTTGTTTACTCACTACTTTTGAGTTCCTCAATTTCAGGCGCATTATGGATATCGAACCAGTTTGTTATATACCAAAAAGTAAAGAAACAAAACTACCGAACTCTGAGGAAAATTCAAAACGGAAAGTTCCTAATCAAATGGCGAAATTAAAAGCTAAAACATCAAACGAACGGATAACAACTGTCATATTCCTGACATTCGATAGCTTATTATATGTTCTTTCTGTCTTTCCCGGTCGTACGGTGCATTTTACGTTAATCAAAGTCAAGTATAAACATTCATGAATTTTGCTATAATTAAACAAAGTGCCCTGTTCTGATTCTTTTTAGCAATTTTATTGTCTCATATGAACCTTAAAAACAAAATACAATAATTCTAAATTAAATACAAAATAAAAAGTATACACTGTGTATCATCGCCACCGGAAATTGGGTACTAACGAAGCGAAGAGAAATGGAAAAAAAAAGTAAACAAGTCAAGAATTCATTCAATTTAAAGCATTTCTACTGATTTGACGAGGGTACCGCTTAAGAAATGATTTTCTGATATATAATTCTTTAGATTATTATGCCAATAAGTACAAGATTAAGACAAGTCTTTGTTTTATACTCCAAAACTTGCCGCTAAGTACCGGAAAAATTCGAGGTCGATCGTCCTCTGTCGCCCCATTGACAAGATATTCAACTCTTTTTCATTATTTTTCCAGACACGTTTTTAGATTATTATAGTGTGGCATCATATTTACTGAAATTTGTTGTCAAAAAGAGGTTTTTTAAAGAATATAGACCATACGAAATAAAGTCTAGGGTACGGCAACTTGCTCGTGTTGACAAATTTACTGAATGGCAACTTGTTTTCAACTGTATGGCAACTTGCTAATTTTCAAATATTTATTTGCCGTCCTTTTAAAGAAAATAAAGTATTTAGTTCAAATATCTACTAGTAATTATGCATTTGATAAAAATACAATTCGCTTGACAGAATTTAAGATGTATACACAGTATATAAGGCTTGAACACAGTCCTATTACATCTTGTACATACCCGATGTATACAATATGAATACGGCATATACAAAAGCTGGCAAATGTTGTAACTTTCGGAAAGGCATGTCACTGTTTCACTGAACTGTTTTCATGCCCCTAACGTAGCGTTAAGTGTTACCCATGTCCATACGACCCGTCTCTCCCGTCCGTCCAGAAAGTTTCAAAAATTGATTTCCATTCTCTAACTTAAGTATGCCGTAACCAAAAGTTTTAAAACTTATACGCAATGCTTTCACCACAAAACACAAATCAAGTTAGAAAATTGGGTAGCGTCACTTTTACCGTTCTAGAGTTATGCCCTTTTTAATGAAAAAAAGCTAAATCTGCTGTTTCTGTTCTCAAACTTTATATTGCCTCAACCAAATATTTTGAAACTTATAAACAATGCTTATAGTCATACAACATTACTCAGCATTTGCATATAAGTGATGAACATTTCGGGGATGGGTTGTGGGTGGCGGGAAAGAATGAGGTAAGGGCAGGAGAATTTTCATTTGGATAGTCCTCTCATTGAAATCATTTCACGTCTTCTTATAATTCAATTAATGTTATTGTCTTACTTGTAAAAGGCAGATACAGTCAATATATTAAAATAAAGAACATTATTAATTAACAAAAAAGCTCAACTTAATCTGTAGTAAGAAATGAAAAAGCTCAGTGGCTAACACTATTTGAATTTTTAAAAATATTAACCTTATATTAATCATTTTTGGAAAGAATGAAAGAAGAATCCGATACAAGGGATACAAATCCGGCTGTGGCTACGGTATAAACTATTTATATAAACTTTCTACTTGAGAATAAAGATGACCTTGTATGAAGTTTTTTTGGTTGTCATTTTAATGTTATATACTTATTAATACAATATACAGAAGCTATAGCATCTTCGACTTGTAAGTTAGAGAAATATAATCAAATAACATCTAATAAGGACAGGTTAAAATATTTTTGAATCCTGATGGTGCATACTCATAAATTCTTTTGGAAAATTCTAGAGCTAACTGCTGATTTTGAAACACTATGAATTCACATTTATATTCAACCAAACAGACAGACCGAGATCCATACCTTTATATGTTTCAAAACAGAGAAGGTGTGTTTGAAAACAAATAATCACGTGCTGCTATATCTTTAGAAGCAAATGCAAGTCTTACTTGTATTCATTATATAAATTAATTTTAATTGGCACAATATCACATTAAAATTTACTAAGAAATATTATACATAGTAATCATGAAAATGTACTACAATGAGAATTCGGACGAATACACTCTTTCTATTCTTTTCAGTTTAGGCCAAACAGCCTTGGCAACAGACTTTTATTTTTTTCCCTGTAAATAAAAAGATTTATTAAATTTACTTAAATTAAAAAAATATATATAATCTTATTTTCAGTAAGAAACAAGAAAGTTAATTCGAAACACAATTCAAGATTTATTTCTCCTAATTTTCAATGAAAACAAAGTATTTTCTTCACTTTTCTTTTAACAAATTATTCATTTCAGAAATTAAAAAATAAACAATGTATTTAACCCAGCACATTCTTTATGTGTCTGTCCGAAGTCACTGCCTGTAGTTCGTTGGTTGTCGTTGGTTCTTCTCTATCATATTTGTTGTTTTTCGTAATTTGTTTGTTATTAGTTAGGCCGTTAGTTTTCTTGTTGAATGCTTCCACATTTTTCATGTCGGGGCTTTTTATAACCGATTATAAGGTACGAGTTTTCGTTGTTGAAGGCCGTACGATAGCATATAATTGCTTACATAAACTTTATGTGACCTTGGTGGAAAGCTATCTTATTTGCAATCATACCAGATCTCCACTGTTTATATTTTTAAAAAAAACACAGCACTAACAAAGGATGAATGGTCGTTTATTTTATTGAACTTACAAAATTTCACCCCGACAACAAATAAGACAACAGTCGTTAGTAGTATAACGATATATGAATGTATTTAGGATAATATGGTTGAAAAAAATTGTCTTTAAAAACACAAAGTCGAATAGAGGTACGCAACCATGACTTCTGAACAAAATCAACGGCATATATTTTATAATATTTGATATATAGTTCATTTTGTATACTTGTAAGCCGGTAAAGCTTTGATATGGACAAAATGTCGTCACTTGATATTATCTAAACAGTGATTAATTTCATCTTTAAATTACAATATATTGCAAGACGCCGTACAGACAAAAGTTGTTATTTTGCAATTCGCCGTACAACGTCCTGCAATTCGCCGTACAATAAACAAACAATGTTTTGGTCCATATTCTTTAAAAACATCTTTTTGACAACCAATTTCAGTTAATTTGATGCCACACTATAATTATCTAAAAACCTGTCTGGAAAAATAATGAAAAACAGTTGCATATTTCCAATGGGGCGACAGAGGACGATCGACCTCGAAATTTTCCGGTACTAAGTGGCAAGTTTTGGAGTATAACACAAAATCTTGTCTTAATTTTGTACTTATCGGCCTAAAAATTTAAAGAATTATATATCAGAAAATCATTTCTTAAGCGATACCCTTGTCAAATCAGTAGCAGTGCTTTAAATTGAATGAATTCTTATCTTGTTTACTTTTTTCCCCATTTCTCTCCGCTTCATTAGTACCCAATTTCCGGTGGCGATGATACATAGTGGTATATAATATGAAAATCTTTTTTTAAACAGTGTTAAACATTCCGAGAAATTTCATGTCGTTCAATATTTGAATGAATACTGATTCTACCATGAGCTTTCATATATCAGATCCAGGAAATGATCTTTGCTATAACGTATAAGTAGTTGTGTAGTTGAACGTGACTAAAATTAGTATTTCAGAATATAAAATACCCTTCCCGAGGACATGAAATCATCCGTGGTATCATGTTGTGTTCGGTTTTACTTAAATAAATATTATAGAATATAATATAACCTTCATGAGTACACGAGATCATCACTGGTTGTAGGTAATGTTCGTTTTTACTAAAATTTATATTGTAGAATATAAAATACCCTTCCTGAGCAAATAAGATCAGCCCTGGTGTTAGGTTGTGTTAGATTTTACTAAAATAAATATTGTAAGATAAAAAAAAAAAGTACCCTTTCTGAGCACATGAAATGTCCGTGTGTCCTAACATTTAGACCATTTATGAAATGTAGTTATAACTTGAACTATTGCAAATGGCTAGAAATGTTTGAATCAAAATAAATGAAACACTTGATCAATTCAGTTCGTCCGAAGCACTTTTCTGGACTTACTTTCATCACAAAACCTTAAACCAAAACAGCTATAAGACAAGGGGGCAAAATGACTGAAATACGTGAGGACCTTTAAGATCAAAAAGGGACTTTAAAAGAATAGCCTAAACCATCTGAGATCAACTTTGCCTGAAGGAGTTGGAACCTTACTCTCTTATCAATTTCTGAATTTATCAACACAGAACTCAAGAAATATAAGATTTAGACTCAACGTTAATGTACTTGCAACATGTCAATGATCTCTAGCTATTAAACCATGTTAAACCTATCATTTTCTTTAGACCAAGTCAGGAATATGGCAGCTGTATTTCACTTGTTCCGTTGGTTGATAGCGTTTGATTTTGTCTTTGAGTTGTCTTTTGATGTATTTTCTTTTTTCTTTTTTTTAAATCTTTTACTGGGGACTTTCCGTTTTGAATTTTACTCGGAGTTGGTTATTTTTGTTATTTTACGTTTTACCGACTATATACAAGTATTTCTTAACGTAAAACTGCATAATAAAGGCTGATTTTCTGCAGATTGCGATATTTTTGGGGGCGCAGCACATATTAGCGCACAGTTTTAAACTACTAGGGGACATTTAGGATTACACATTATAGCCCATTTACGCGCCGGATTTATTTGTTCATTTATATTGCCGATATCGCATTCAAGCGCAAACTTAACTGGTTGAATGTTACTCACCACACTAAAACCATGAACTTTAAGTCATACTGCCTGAATTTTTAAAGTCATGTGAAACTTCAAATTAAAAAAAAATGTTTAGGTTTTATATACTTAATTGAATGGCTATGTTTTACGATTAAAGGGGCACTAGCTATCAAATTCATGTTCACCGATTTGACTCAAATTCTCATATTTGATTTATAACAATGTAAAACATTATCCAAAGTTAACTATTAAAAGTCTAAAATAAACAGTTAACAGGACATTGGCATGATAACACGTATAGCTTCGTTTCGTGTGTATTTTAGTCTAGACGCCATCTAATTAACTATCGAGTTGACCATCAAAGTCATCCGATGACCATATAAGCGATGTAAACATAAATAAAGATATAAATAGATTAAGCGAACTCGTGCTATTGGATTTTTCTAGGTCTGTTAAATTTCATATTATAGACTGAAAATATATGTTTATCATCGTTTTTACCTGTATAAGAATGATAATTTGTGGATCGGATCAGTCAATTTAATGATGCACCTTTGTTTCACTTTCAATGTTGACATTCTTTTCCTTTAAATAACTTTACACATACAATTCACGTGTTATCCATCGCTAGCTCAGGGGTTAAATTGAAGTTCACATGAATACGGATTCAATGAGGTCGAATTATTCACTTGCAAGTGAATAATTCATCATCAATGTTTCTTAGATTATTTTGACAAAATTGAACCATGCTGGCGGCTAAAAGCGAATAATTATTTCACTATTTCACTTTCATTAATGATTGAATAAAAAAAATCATATATTAGATTTTTTATATATCTCGTAGCTAGTGCCCCTTTAAACTTCTTTACGTGAATTGATTTTCAAAATCGCGCGATATTTTCACGTATGCAGTGACCTTAATTACGAGACATCTCGTTAGAACTTCGTCCACCGTACAGCGCAAGTGCGAGGGGGAAACCCGTGGTGAAAGAATGTAAACAACGTGCACTGGAATTTAAATAGTAATCTCCGATTCCTAAAGAACAAATTTAGAACACCAAATCATTTAACAGCTGTTAAGGAAAAGTTTAATTAAGTTTAATTAACAAAAAGTAACGCATGGAAAATATAAAAAAAAATGATATAGTGACTTTCAATTCACTCATTTTTCACGTGCTCCATGTGCTCTAAGTTGATTGTTTATAAATGAGTCGATCCGGTAAAATTCGGCAACTAACTCGAAAGCTAATAAGCTTGCGATTATTAATCACTAAATGAAATATTATTTCTTGCTAATACGTTATGAATTCGTAATAAATCTTAAAAAAAACTTGGAATACAGGACATATTTTAGTATATGTATTTATTGGTTCAATAATGTCGATAACATCATAATTACACGAAACTCCACGGCCGACACTCGGCTAACCGAGAGATTGGTCGGTTAATCTATATTGAGTATGCGGCTATATGGGCGTTTGGTCTGTTAATCGGGTCGGTTATACGTCTGTTAAGAGTAAAACGCACAATTTAATGTTAAACTCTGTTAAATATACAGATTTTGGGCATATTATGAGAACCAAATCAAAAAAAGAAAAGTGTCTGACAAAATGATATCTATCATAGAACATTTTCCACCTGTAAAATAATTTCATAGCCTTCGCAGTTTTCAGTAAAACTGAAAGGCGTCGCGCAAGTATGTGGTTTTTATGCTTATACGCATAGCAATTTTTTGGATAAAAGGCGAAAAAAAAATATTTTTAGATATCATTTAAAGGACACAAAATAGTACTTTGGTTCTAAAAAATAAATTGACATTGAGAAATATTTTATAATTGTAATACAACTTGAGTAATACCACATTCAAATGAATATTAGGGGAATAAAGTCTGTTAATGGGTTGGACAATTTAAATCGTGTCAGTTAAGAGTTATTTAGCCAAGACAATAGTTTTGCTACCTTTATATTTTCCAATTGAAAAAGTTAAGAATGAGATGTACTTGTGAAGAAAAAATGACAATACGGTGCAACAGTATCCTTATAGTAAGAGCATTTTTATTTCATTTTTATTTCTTTGCATTTTATTGAAGGGTGTGTCACTTCAATATAGCGTGATATGGACTGATTGGCCGCTGGAATATGCAGGAATTTATTATTTACGCCAAGTTATCAATCAGCCTTATTTTTTGTGTCTTTTCAAAGTCTGCAACATCTATGAATCTGTCATGTGTTGCAATGCAGCTGGTTAAATTCCATGCGTTTTCAGGTATGCAAAATAATTGTCTTTTCTACCAAGTCATCATTGTCATTTTCTGCCTAAGGAAATGTCTGTACCAAGTACGGACTATGACCGTTGTTTTCTAATCGTTGGTAAGACGTGGTTCTAAACAAGAAATTGACATTAGTAAGTTTGTTTTTTTCAATATTTGTGTTGGGTGCTGATTAAATGTGTAACAAAAAGAATATTTTATATTCCTGGAAATCACAACAAAAGCATAATATTAATTTTATTTTTCGAGTAATGATGTTTTCCATCGTATGTCATTTAAGCCGACTAGCAGTCCGCAAACGTGCTTGTTTTTGTATCGAGTGACCTTCAAGGTGGTGTAGAGAAAGGTTGATGCTGAAATTAAAAAAAAAAAACAATTTTACTTACTGATGTTTTGTTACATTACGAAGTTTATCTCTGATTTATATACTGGTTACCTATGTAGATGACAAATTGGTGTCATTCATAACAATGAAACAGAATCCACATGATATATGCGACCATTCTTTGATGAAATTAATATTACTTTAATATCACACTTTTTGAAACCATTTTTATCAATTTTCAATTTCCATTGTCTAAATTTATGTTTCATTGTTCATGTGTTGTTTCCGTATATTTTAGCCACTCGTCTTGAACCTACCCATTTGTTCAGATAACACCCCATACAGCAATCAAATTATACTTTTATTGTAATTCATAACCCTTAACGGACCAATTAACAGATCGGGTTTTATACATCCGACCCATTAACAGACCAGATTTTTAATAAAAATTGATTTATGTCACCAAAATACAGTTTTTCGTGTAGATTTTTCACATAATGATATTAATATGGTTAAAAAACATAATGCCTGTCTTTTTGCGATGTTCAAAATATTGCATGCAAGTAAATTCAACCAACTTTTCATTTTTGTGTACATTTCGTGTGTGTAAAATGTGTATAAATTTACTGATGAGTAACCCGCCTTTTCATTTTATAGATCGTTTATCGAAGCTAGAAAAAAAATAATTACACCACTGGATTCAGTACTCCGAATTGTTTTGCCAGACATGAATAGTTTTTATGATACAAATATATTTAAAAAGTTATACAATGAAACATACTGACCTTGCAATGATTTTCTCGATAACACCTGATTAACAGACTTTAGCCAACCCGATTAACAGACCAACCTCCCATATAGCCGCATACTTAATATAGATTAACCGACCAATCTCTCGGTTAGCCGAGTGTCGGCCGTGAACTCGTTTCATTTGACTTTTAGTTGTTTGCATTTACAATTTTGTTAAAGATAGATACATTTTGAAACAAACAGGAAATAAAAGTTCAATATGTGATGGTTTTCTGGGTACTATATATATATATATATATATACAAGTCTAAATTGAAATATATATATATATATATATAAACAAGTCTAAATTGAAAACAACGTTCAAACCTATGATTGCGTTGGATACAAACCGCAATTTTTATACGTGTGCATGCAAAACAAATTTCTTGTTAAAGGGGTCTAAATACAGCACAAACAACCTTTTTCAAAAGACCAAAAAAGTGAAAAAGTATATTTTAACAAAACGCATTTGACTAACAGGTCGAACAACAAATGTTCTTAAACCCTGCTGACTGCCATTGTCGATTGCCAAATAAACGGATCACCGATGTAATAAATGGATCTTAATTTTAAATTTAATACTAAACAGAAAACAATAAACTTGCGGAAAAGATGATATACCGCAAACAAAAGGTGCAAAGGTTTTTGTACACCATATCCGGATTTCGACAAATAATGTCTCTTCAGTGATGTAAGGAATCGGAACGGTATTTGGAAAGCCCAACAATTTACCTCAATTTAGGATAGACTCTTGAAATTTGAGGAGTCAAAATAGGATGAACGGATCATATAAACCCTAAGGCAAATATAATACAAGGCGAAGCCCAAACGAAAAAATATAAACAAGTCTAAATTGAAAACAACGTTCATATATATATATATATATATATATATAAGTCTAAAGATTTGTACAACGGTACTAATAAAAGATGGTAATATACGAAGATGATGTTATAAAATCGTGTTAACAAATATTTTGGCTTAACAAATAGCCTTCGTCAGTGTCAATATTTTTTTGTTCTACCCTCGCCGCGATTCGAACTCTGCTTTTGGTGGCCTAGTGTTACCTTTCCTCGTCAGTAGAATCTAGAGTTGTAACACAGTACATGATATATTAGGCATGAAGGTGGAATTGATTGCAGATTAGCTAAATTATCTATCGTAAAGGATCATATTACTAAGATACAGTCACAGAAATAATTATTTTGATAAGTACGTCTAAACAAGTGACAACTCTAAGACAGATCCATCCATTGGATCACCATATAAACTCATACAAAGTGTACAAAACAACACCAATATTAAAAAAAGGAAACATTAAATGTAATTATCTATAAATATTTCGGATAACAGATATCCTTCATCAGTATGATTATGATGTAAAATGAATTCATTTACATTACATCATAATCATTCTGGTGAAGGATATCTGTTATCCAAAATATTTATAGATAATTACATTTAATGTTTTCTTTTTTTTTTAATATTGGTGTTGTTTTGTAAATTGCAAACAATAATATATATCGAAATAATAAGTATCGATGAATCTGCATCTCGAACTAAACAAGATAAAGGGAAGCAACCGCTGAGTTCCATTCGAAATGTTATATTTTACAGGATGTTTATTAAGACCCCCTTACGTACGTTCATAGTGATATGACATGCTAGAACGAACTTATAACTTTTGATTTAACCTTTTTACATTTAGTGCTGTATTCTAATGGACATGTTTACTTTTATAAATTTTGACTTGGATGGAGAGTTGTCTCATTGGCACTTATACCACATCATCTTATATCTATGATCTATTGTTATGTTGTGTTGTCTTGATACTATATTAATATATGTGTCTTCTATGATTTAATTTCTGTCGTTGGATGTCGCTGAACGATGAATGTACGTTTTTAAAACACATAATAATGCGAAGAATGAAGGAATAACCGCTTGTGAACAAATATGGAACACTCGTAAGGACAAACGTTCCCCAACTAACTGTCTAGTTTAGTTACTTAAGCTAGTGCTCGCAAAGAGCAACTTTGTTTTCAACAATCAACACTACCTACAGATTGACGGTCCTACTATTGGAACAAAAATGGCACCTTCTTTTGCTAACGTTTTCATTTCGGATCTCGAATAACGCATTCATTGAGTGTTTCATTCAAACCCTTGTATTGACTCCGTTTATTGATGACATTGACATAAAATTGAACGATAGTGGCATATATCTACAAGATTTCTATATTATTTTGATAAGTTTCATCTCTCTATAAAAATTTACAACCGAATTTGCAAACGAAAAAAATAACATTCGAGACAACTAAAAAAACAACTTAAGTCAAGAGGATCTAAAAACGAAAAATCCCGGTAACGTTCGGTGAAGTCAAGAAAAAGACAGAAAGATCCTCATGGAATACAAAGACAAGACGACAGTACAAATAGACTTCCTTTCGTTGTCACATTTATTCCCAGTCTGACAAATATGTCATCTATTATCAGCAAACACTGACGTCTTAAGATATACTAGTTACCTGTAATGTTAAACAAAACACAGAACAACTGGAGACCTCCAAAATCAGGTGTTACAAACCATGCAGAGAAAACCAATGTTAGTGCTGGAAACCTGACAACACTGAAAACATTTTTATCCCAAAAAAATCTATGGAACATCTGACAGTAAAACGGTCCAAAGTATTTATGTTCTTACATGTGGAACCTGCAAGCTGCAATGTGATGGTGAAACAGAAACAACATTTAACATCAGACTAAATAGTTATTGGTAATTGTATTTCAAATGAAGAAACTGTCCGATAACGAGACACCTCTTAAGGAAACGGCATTCTTTTTTTTTCAAATAATCACCTTGTAAATAGCAGAGAGAGAGGTTGATTTTGGATGCACCAGATACGTATTCCTCTCGTATTTTTGGTTTTAACAGCTCTTTAAAGTTTGTATAAGGAATTGGACTTTCAAATAGTTTCTCCTCGATCATTTCTGAAGAAACATCAATTGCCGAAATGCGCATCTGGTGCAGTAAAATTGTTACCGTCGATGTTGTTAATCTTCATGTATGTCATACGAAAATTAAATTCATTATGTTGTGCAGGTATATGAACAATCGAATAGACGAAACATTCGAAAACATGAAAAATTAAATATTGAAAAACTAGATGTGTCGGAACGACACGAATGGCCATACTCACAAAAAAAGCTTGAAGCAATTTTTAGGAGTGGAAATTTGACGATTAAAGGTTGATAATTTCATAACTGATTTCACAAAGTAAGTCCAAAGTCCGTAATTTCGGCAAAAATCAGCTGAGTGGAATCAAACGTAAATTTCGATCTGTAACTCATCAAAGTAGACTCACATACTAAAATTCAGCCCAATATGTGAAGGCGTTTATAAAAAAAAGTCCGTAGATATTTGTTCGTTGCGGCACAAAACAACTAGAGACCTCCAAAATCAGGTGTTATAAACCATGCGGAAAAAATCAATGTTAGTGCTGTAAACCTGACATCACGGAAAACATTGTTATCAAAAAATAATCTATGGAACATCTGACAGTAAAACGGTTCATAGTATTTATGTTCTTACTTGTGGAACTTGCAAGCTGCAATGTGATGGTGAAACAAAAACGCGTAGCGTGTTATTTAAAAGTGCGCACCACGTTTTTGAGGTTATTTCGAATAGACAGAAAAGTTTTACAGTCATTACTTATAATTTAATTCTAAATTCCATTTTTAAGGAGTAAATCGTGAACAAAACTTTGATGTTTCGGCGTTTGGATCTTTGCTTATTCCTTTTTCTCTCCAAAACATTTCCTTTATTAGGTACTGTGTCTTTATCCATCGTTGAAGCCACCAACGACGTCATTTGTTAAAGTCATGACGTCATAGCGGCAAGTCCATAAAACGGACGTCAATGATAAGAGAAGCCAAAAAGACGTTCATTTTAGAGAAACAAAAAAGACGTCGATAAGAGCTTAATCTTACATATATATATTATATACATTGTAGTTTCAATTTTTATTCATACTAACATCTGAAGATTAAAATCACAAGTTTTAACTGTCAATATACTGAATTACTGTCGGTCATATCAAGCAACGTTCGTGTGTTGCGTGGTTGTATGGATGCAAGACTCGCACATCACGCAGGTATGTGAAGGCAAGAAAAATGTAAGAGGGAAGTTACTCTGTCAAAACAAATTATTATATTTTCAAAACGGCGAAAGCAACCGTTTCAGCGTCTTGTTACATTTTGATCGTGTTAGACATGCCAGCATATAAATACATGTAGATCTACACAATAAAATGTAAATGGTTATGATGTATTTTGCATTTCTTTGTATATTTTTACCCTTTTCTTGTTTGAAATAAAGCTGATAAAGAATCAGTCTTCAATGATTTCTTTTCTTGAACCTTGCGGAAAAGAGGTGAGACTTTTAAATCCCATGTTTAAGTTTTGAACAAAACCATTGCTTCCCATTCACTCTGAAAAATACTTACATTTAAATATACAATATGTAAATATAGACCTTGGTTTTCTTGTTTATATTGTTTCATATTTTGTCATGCTCTTGACTGTTGCAGCTTACTATAGCCTGGAGTAAGGGTTTCAATCATTATTGAAAGCCGTACGGTGGTCATTAGTAAATTACATCGTCATCATTTGGTTTCTGATTAATAGTTGTTTCAATAGCAATAATACTACATTTCCTTATTTTTCAATAGGAAAATAAAAGATATGAGATTTAACTATTAGTACTTGAAATTCAATGAAGAGAGCTATATTTGTTTATAGTTCTTCATTGCGTTTGATTTTTTTTTAAATGTTACAAATTAACTAATTCAAGGATTTGAATCAATTATTTTGCTTTAATATATAAACTGAAAACGTTGCTGTATTCCTATCGACTATTTTCAACGTTTGACTCATCACTAGTTTGCCAGGTGCGTCCTGCATGTGTACGCCCGTTAGTTACCACCAGACCAATACGGATTTCAGTCAATATCGACACATCTTCGAACCATTCTTATACACACCAAAACAAAATATAACCCGTAAAATAAATTGTTCTCAAATTATCTTCAAATCTAATTCATACAAGTTTGAGCTTTCTCAAACGCTGTGGACTGCTTCGCTCTATCCTAATTTAAGGCAATATGTGTGCATGTGGTTGTTGATTTAGTATTGGAAATGTGATATTTTTAAATATTGATTGATATAAAATGGATGTCTTAGACTTAGTATATCAATTTTTGTATATATATTAAGATAAACTTTTTTGAAATTTTAAACTGGCTGTTCAGTGTTTAGTTGTCAATGTGTTTTTGTGGAGTGTGGTTTTCTAGTTCTTTCAGCTGGTCATTGACTTGCGATTTTGAATGCTAGTTCTATATATAATTCATTTAGATATATATGAATGTTTAGGTATGTTGATTAAGAGTAACATGATTTCGGGTGATGAAGACAATAACAAACAAAACCAAGGAGTAAACAAAGACTTGTACAACCAAAAGATATTTACAACAGTTAAAATAAATAATAACAGCAATAAATATTTAGTTTCAGTGAAAATGATGTTGTTCTACTTTAAGAGTGTGCGTTATACACCCATGCATTTAAAATTTTGTTCACTTTACTTGTTGAAAATTAAAACATTTACAAATAGACACGACTCTGGAGGTGTGCCTCTCTGGAGGTGTGCTAGATTGGCAGATGTTATAAAATACAGATAATGCACTTTTGTAAACATTGTATAGGAACATTGTTTAGCAAAACAAATCATGCATATTGCAGATTAACAAAGCAAATAAACATGTATTGATAATTGATATTTCAATATTGAACTTCAGTGTGCAATATATGCATAATAAAACGAACATGAATTAATGACAGTTGATCGGAACAGAAATACACAGAGTTCATTTTCCGGCATTTGATATCTTATCCTGAGACGAGAAAAGTCTGTAATTCTTTATCTCATTTAAGCCAATAGCTGTTGCTGTATCTCAGCCGCATCATAAAGCAACCAATCAGAATCTATATAGGTCCGAGTACACAGTACGAATAAAGTCCCTAGTGTGGACAGTGTGTTACTTGCCATTTTTTTTTATACTCCTTCCAAATTTATTTCTTCATGTTTTATGCCTCAAATAGCAAGTAGGGGGATAAAATTACACTGTAAAAAAATTTGATTCATGAATTTTAAAATAAAGTAGTGATTTGGTCCAGCTGGAAAAGGTTAAAAATTAGCATTTCGGAAGCTGTCAAAAGATTTCAAGACCCCCTTAACATAAAATTATCCATATTTTGAGTTAGAGCCGATGAAGTTTTCTATAATTTTGATATAATTTGTCCCAAAAGTAGTACAACACACTGTAAAAATATTATTGAGAAAGCGCAGGTGGGATATTTTTTATTTCCATTTATTGTCTAAAAGAAATTCACTACGAAATAACTGTGTACTCAAACCATATGTGATAAGTAATTATTTCAAGATGGCGTGTACATATCGACTGAAACTAATAGCTCCGCACCGTGATGCGAAGCAATCATTTATTCACGAGATTTCTTGAAATGATTTTGTAATGATTCATTTATCAAATCATTACCCCATAAATGAAAAGAAAAAGAGGTAGGGCCATTTTCCCCTGATTTTTTTTCATTTGATTAGGTACAAAATGTAGGTAAATCATGTTTTTAAATAGACCGATAGATGCTAATTATAGTACATGAAAATACGTCACATCATCTATTTTCATACCTTGAACAGGTATGCCTACAATATACAAGGCCAAGACTATTGAATTTTTTCATTTATCAATATTGATTTTGTTTGTTAACGCCCCTGTGAAGCAATTATCAACTAGAAGATATTCAAAATTAGTTTTGTATTAAAAAAAAACATGTTGCTTCAGTTAGCGTGTTAATGTTGGTAGGTGATTTGTAGCGTACATGTATTTTGTAGCTTTGTTTTACTTAGAACTAACAAAATAATAAAAAACGGGGGTTAAATATGTAGGACTCAAATCTATGGTGGGTTTCAGATCTATGGTAGATTCCTAATCTATGGTAAATATGACGTCATGCCATCCCAAATCTATGGCAGATTGTTTGGAATCCTAATCTATGACAAATTTTTCGTTTCCTATTATATGGTGGATTTCTAGTTTTAAAGTTTATGGCAGATTTTCTGCAAATGTAGCGGGAACAGTCAGTACATATCTGACTAATGATATCAAAATTGCCTTAAACAAGCGGAAATATCCAAATAAGAAAAAGCCAGTACAAGAAAAACGGATTAGAGGTACGACAACGGAAGCATATCCATAACATTTGTGAAATGGACCTTCCATAATGGTCGACCAAATCGTGATGACAACCATAAAATTTTTTAAATAAGAAAGTGATATATACTAATAGAGACTTAAGGAATGAAATGATGCGCTCCGGGAGAATAAGCATTTCCTACCATGCTTGGTTGACATTGTCATTTAACCAAGTCCCTTAACAACCCAAAAAGTCCCTTAACAACCCAAAAAACAGATTGTATTAAACAGTTTGACTTTTAACCTGATATCTATTTGAGCGTTAAAAAATCTCTTTTAAATTGATGACGATTTAAGGCAAAGTCCTATTATGTCAAATGACTTGCTTCAAACAAGTGGCTTTCTTAAAAAATCAAACTTTCTCCATTCGACACAAATAAAGCTGAACATAATGTAAATAGTTATTAGAAATATATGACAGATATATTTTAGTTTTCAAATGTCAAGAATGATTATTTGCTTCAAAAGGACAATCGCTGTAATAAAGCTGAAAAATGCTGTTGTAGATTATATTTAAAATAAATTTGAAGAGTACCATAGGGATGAAAAAATATCAAGAAACAGCTTTTGCATGAAAATTTTTATGAAATAATAGAAAAAAAAAACCCATGCATACCAAAGTCACAGTAAAACTCTTAAAATCAAGAGACAAGGTAATACCAGGAACATCGACGAGGATAATAAAAGAAGGAGCGGAAACAAACACGAAACATAAACACCGAAAACACCAAAAAACACCAAAAACATATTCATTTGCGTGAAATTGCCTGCACTAGCGAATTTGCTGTTACGACATTACTATGGGTTTGTATGCTAGTATTATCGGAATCAAACGAGTACATCTTCTCATATGCAGGGATTTCCGTTACCGTAAACTCGAATTCTGATATATAATTTAATTTTGGATTAGGGTCCTTGAAAACTGGACTTTTTTCCTTCTATATATGTAAGACTCTGAACCGCGATGGTACTCCGAACCGCGACGGTCACGCTGAAGTGCGATGATTTGACGCTGAAGTGTGGCATTGTGACGCTATTTTGTTTATAGCTACGCCGAAGTGCGATGGTGGTTACGCTGAAGTGCGATGGATTACATAAACTATATTTTCAATGTTGTTTTCAAGTCTATGAAATATTCAAGTTGTTTGTTAGAAGCAGCTTTTCATGTTTATTAAAAAAATCATCAAGAATATTAACCCGCTAAATTAAAAACAGTTATGGCACTCATACCACATCTTATATCTATGATAAATATTTCCAGTCATAAATTGTAACGTTGTAGTTTACTTTGGACAAAAATACGCAAATGTTCATACAATCATTCAAGACACTACATACAAAGGTTATTTTCCATTAAAAAAGTGCTAATTTCAATGACTTAAAATGTGATAACTGTTAAAAATACAATATAATAAGGGCCTTATAAACTTATCACCGTCGGTGGTTTTTTCTGCAACTGGAGAAAATATGGAATGTTTTTTGCAAATTCAACATGAATACAACTTGTAAACAAATTTTAAATACAACCGGAGAAGGGAAATAATAATTAAACAGGGGGAATTTTGAAAAGATCATTTTTCGAAATCTACATAAGGTTTTTTTTTTCACGTACGATGGAGCTTGGAATTCTCTAACTACATATGGGTCCGCAGAGAGACTTTCCGTACTATGATATTACGGTAAACGTGGAACTCATGAGAGCTAAGTGTACTTGATAAAATTAAGTAATCTCAGATGAGAAGAACAAAGTAAAGATAAACTGTTAACGCAGAATAATGTCCTCATGCAGCAAACTTAAAGAGAACGATCTCTCATTTAGTATGAAACTAACTAATAACATATAGAGGCCATCGCACTTCAGCGAACAGACCATCGCACTTCGGCGAAGACCATCGCACTTCAGCGAACAGACCATCGCACTTCAGCATCCCCATCGCATCTCCGAGTCCGACATATATAACAAAACCGTCATCGTTAGCGGCGGCGTGAACATTATACATGCTATAGTTTACTCTTTTTTCCGGAAAATTACGTAATATCAAAATCTGCCATAGATTAGGAGAAAACTGCCATAGATTTATGATTTGTTTGGAGTTTGTGACGTCACATTAACCATAGATTAGGAATCTGCCATAGATATGGAACCCACCATAGATTTGAGTCCTACAAATATAAATACAAAACACATTTAATTTAATTTAGGGACGGTGGTAATAATGTTAGTACTAGTACACAGTTAAAATTGCTATCTGTATTTGTTACATATAATACCATTTTCAAAAATGTTCTTGTTCAAGGTTTCGAAAAATTGTTTTGTTGTTTTGAATTTTTTCTGCTATGGCCTTTTTTCGTAATGTGTATATTTCACACATAACATATAATCTATTCTCGCGTTATTGGTTATGTACAAGCACCTACTTCAGTTTGACGGCAATTGTTCCTTGCATATATATAATAAATGTAAACACAGGAATAGGAAGTAAGTCAAGATTATGAATAGTAATAGGAACGAACACAATAAGCAACACATTACTATTTTTTTCTAATGAAATTATATAAAGTCAAAATGATCCATAATGATTTAAACAAAAATCCGAAAAAAATAAGATAGAAACATTACAATTTAATATTTCAACACAAAAAATGCAAAAAATCTGCGTGAGATTTGAACCTCTTCTTAATAAAATCCATCATTCAAAAGTATAGTTCTATGTGTTACCGATGGAGCCACTGTGACTCATGGAGACAATGCTGTTATTAAGCAGCTATATAGGTATAATTAAGTGATGTTCCACTGTATTAAAAAGTTGTTTATTTTGGTATTAAGGACACACTAAACCAATTTCATTTTTGAGGTAAAATTGTATAATAAGAACAACAACAAAAAACATAACTTTGTTTTGATTTGAAATGTCCTTCTCGGTGGATTCCCTGTTTTTCCCACCTAAAAACACGATAAATTCCGCATATTTGACTTTCTTCTTTTTTGGGGGGTTAAATTAACTATTTTACAGAAATATCATAATATATAAAAATCGAGATATTGATAAAAAAATAATTTTATTTCTTGTTTTTATCGTAAATTTTATTCTTTCAGCACTTTTGGAAATTGGCGGCCCTTCTGTGAAAAAAATCAGGGGAAATTGGCCCTACCTCTTTGATTGTGATTTCTTTCAGAGCTAGGATTTGAAAACTATGTGTTTTCTGAAAATGATTTGAACCAAATTTGTTATCTTTTACACAGAAAAGGACGGTTGGATAATGATTTGTTAACGTATAAAAAAAACATTTTTTACAAAGTCATGCAAATTGAAACGAAATGATCTGAAAACAAAGATATGGTTAAATGCCGATTTGCGCATGTTTATATTTTGCTTACATGTATATTTTGAAAGTCAAACTGCTATCATTACTGACATATATACTTAGACTTAATCTAAATTAAAACTCATATTGAAACTAAACTAATATGATATTTATTACTATACACACAAAAAATCAAATCTGCGTGGGCATTATGAAAGAAAGGGTGAAAATCGTAAATGTGGATGGACAGATGATGTATAAATCTACAACAAATATATGTTAACATGAGAGAAACAACAATGTTAGTAATACGACGTGACGTAGCTAGGAGAGTGTTTTTTTTCAGTAGACATTTACGTTTGAAAGCATTATTACATAATTATTCGGAAATATTATATATAAAATTATATATTACATGGTATATTCTTATATATTTCAATAGATTATTATATATTTGATTCTTAGTAATGATGTAACTGCACAACCATGCCCTCTAGGCAAACAGTCTAAAAATGGATCATGTGAAAGTAAGTATCGCTAAATATTAAGAGTAACACATACGGTTCTTTATGCCTTGATTAGAGTACAACACTATCGTAAAATTGTAATAATTTATCATCCATATGCAATTATACTTTGTACACAAAAAAAGTGTGTACTATGACTTATCGTGAAGGGAAGTTAAGGCAACTTGGTGATTTTATTAACTTTCTTGGGGAAATTGATCTATTTCGTCATGAATTGATTGATTGATTATTGGTTGCTTAATGTCCAGTGGCAAATATTTCATGCATGTCTTCAATTGAAAAACCGTGATAATGTCTGAAGAGAATGTGCCACTTATATATATATACATATATACATATTCTGATAAATCTTTTAGTTTTTACTTTGAAAAAAAAACACAAAACCTATAACCTCTGATCTATAATTACTAGTAGTTGCTTTTTAATGCTATCCGCTAGACTTTCTATGGGGACAAATATCTATATGTTTCAAATAATTTTAATTTATTATAGTTTTAGTTTTACTGTGAAATTGAAAAGTGTTTTCAAAACATGTATAGTTTCCACTGCAATTTAATCATTGTCTGCTTTTGGTCAATTCATTTTGTCATCTTACCATGAAAAGGAGTACAAATATATTAAAACTCCGCTTTATATCAATATACATACTTACACCAGCAGCTACCATCTTTTTATTCTGGAGTCACTAGGGCCCGTTTTTAAATAACATATCTTGACTTACAATGATACCAGTGAGTAGATTTACAAAACATAAAATTCGTTAATGAGCTCTGTTTTACAAACACCTGTGATACAAGTAGTCAGCTAAAATAAACTATCAATAGACCAATTAAAAGATTACTCGAGTTGTAAATATGTGCTAAATTGGATAGTCTATGGAAAGGTATATACTATGAAATTAAGAGCTCGGGGCAAGCCCCTCGCTCTAAATTTCATAGTATATACCTTTCCATAGACTAACCTAGACTTACAATGATACCAGTGATTAGATTTACAAAACATAAAATTCGTTAATGAGCTCTGTTTTACAAACACCTGTGATACAAGTAGTCAGCTAAAATAAACTATCAATAGACCAATTAAAAGATTACTCGAGTTGTAAATATGTGCTAAATTGGATAGTCTATGAAAAGATATATACTATGAAATTAAGAGCTCGGGGCAAGCCCCTCGATATAAATTTCATAGTATATACCTTTCCATAGACTAACCTAGACTTAGAATATAACAAAGTGCTCTCGACCAATGAATTGTAGGATTTGATGTCTCTTAATTGTGAAGAATGAATGTAGTTCATGTTCTTAGTAAGGGATTATCCTATTGTTTAGGCCTATTTACAGCTCAAAACAAAAAGTTGTAACTCAAATGTATTGATTTAAACTGTAAATAAAAAAAGGATATTTTTTTTTCCTCACTAAAATATTACATAATTTACATTCATACTCAAAATCAGAAAAAATATACAATTCCTACCTTTTCTTTGTACTGTTGTGTCACCTAATGTCTATAACGCATTTTTTAAATATTTCCCAAATTATAATAAAGTCCTTACATTACTAAAACTAATCCATAAATGAAATGACGAAAAAGGAAGTCATGCATCAATTAGAAACATTGCACTGACAATGAAGCTAATTCTTGAATAGTCAACCAATCAAGAGATTATTTGAGCCTTGAGCACTTTACAATATTCTAATAAAATTGAGAATGGAAATGGGGAATGTGTCAAAGAGACAACAACCCGACCATAGAGCAGACAACAGCCGAAGGCCACCAATGGATCTTCAATGCAGCGAGAAACTCCCGCACCCGGAGGCGTCCTTCAGCTGGCCCCTAAACAAATACGTATACTAGTTCAGTGATAATGGACGTCATACTAAACTCCAAATTATACACAGTTTGTAAGAGAATGATAATCCCCTATCGCTCGTACTTAATCATGAAGAAAGGGATTATCATTCTCTTACATATACTTAGACTACGTTTTACAATGTTCGACTAAGCAATTAATGTTTAATTACCATGCAAACACCCAGAAGGCCCCAGTTCAACACAGACATTCATCCAGACATTCATCTGATTGAGTGGCACCATTTTGTGTGTATCTTGGACCGGAATCTCTATTTTTCAACATCCAATGAAAGAAAATGTTGTAGTTAGAGGGATCAGATAATATTACCTACAAGTAAACCAATATCTAAAAAGGTACCTGAACTCCCTGATGCTTACATGAATATGAAACCTGCATATCTCTTAAAACAAAACCAGAATCACTTATTCTGCCCGAGGATGTTACTGCCACTCTTAACTACGACTATCTATTCATGAGTTTACAGAATGAGTATGAGTGGTCTTTGTAATCAAGAGGAAGCAGATACAAGGATATTTGTTCATATCAAAAGTGCAACTGAAAAGGGTGTAAGTCGACATTGATAATCAGCTCAGCTCAGCTTTTTTTAAGACACTACAAGTAGAAAAACTTTGGGTTGCATTTGGAAAAGGAAAACACCTGCGAGATGGCTTCCGATTCACTAAATTGATCATTGCCTTAGTCCTAAATCAGAGGTTTTGCCATTTTTCCACACTTTAGCTGGATGTGACACTGTCTCCACTTTTCGTGGATAGGGAAAGAAGTCGGCATGGCAGACGTGGGAAATATTTGATGATGTAACCGAGGTGTTTGGGCGATTGAGTAAAAAACCTGCATTGGTCAGTGAAGCTGATACAGACTTACAACAACATATGACGTTCAAAGAATCCAGGCTTGAATTGTTTGTACCCAAACAAAGACAGTATGGCACAATTTCGCCTACTGGAGCCGCACTGATTGAGCACACGAAACGAGCTGCACATCAAGGAGGTAATGTTTGGGGACATGCAGTCACACATGAACAACGTCTACCTAGTCCGGGCGATTGGGGAAGGATTAATGAGACCGCAGATGGGTTGTGGATTCCAAATTGGACACAATTGGCAGCTATTGCGCCATCTTGCCAGAAGTTACAAAACTGTGGATGCAAGAAAACTTGTTCTGGTGTTCTGGTAGATGCAAGTCCTACAAACCTGGTTTGACATGTACAATATTGTGTTACTGCACATGTTAGAATGAAATACATCGGAAAATATGGTAGATTAATACATTAATCGACCTTTCTGCATGTCTTAAATAATTAACTATATAAAAACGGACATCTTTATAGCATATCCTTACCACTATCATTTAACTCGATTGAATGAACTTTTACAACCCTAACCGGAAGTGGTGATTTATTTTTACCATTACTGTCTGTTTTGCATATTTTCATGTCATTTGGTTGTATTTGAAGTAGTTGCCATGACATATATCCCATTAAAAAGGTGTGGATCTGTTTTCAAATTTCAAATATTTAGCAAAATGATGTCAATTTTAAATTCAAGATGGCCGCCGTGAAAAAAATCAAAAATATGTTGGCTACTCCTCTAATATGTTAAAGTACACCCTAAAGAACGTATGTGCCAAATCTTATGCTTGTATCATCATTTGCATGATTTTGTCAAATTTCGGTACTAAGCCGCCCCACTAAAATGTGAATGAAAATAGTAATAAATATGATTATAATAGTAATTATAATAATAAATGAAAAAGGAAATCAATATAACTTAATCAAATAAAAAGCTGATAAAGGAAAAACAAAAAGAAAAACGGAAATACTTAAACCATTTCAGTAATGACAAATATTATATTCGTAAAAGTATGAGAATGAAGACAGGTACATATCCAGCAACCTGGGAAATATTCACTCCATCAGTAGACGCCCATGCAGCTTTACTATGAAGTTAAGAAAAATAACAATAGGAAATGAAAGGTTGAGCAGTCTTTGGTTTTTTATGTTTTGTTTTGTAAAATTGTGTTTTTGTCTTTTGATCGTTTGTCTTTTTTTTTTTGCCATGGCATTTTCAGTTTTTTCCGGCTAATGAGTTGGTATATTTCGCCTCTTTTTTTAGCCTGATTTGATCTCATAACATTAAACAATTTAAACAAGAAACAATTATGAAAGACGACAGTCGACGAGAGCCCCTAGACTACAGTTGCCAGTTACATAAAGAATAAGACGGGATTAAACATGTTTATGATCGCCAAATCAGTGATGTCACAGGATTTTAGGATATATTACCAAGTAAACGAAATTGTTATCCATGATATCAGAATTTGCAGTTTAAAAAGATATTGTTTCAAAATTAGGGGATACTACAATTATAAACAAACCTAGTAAAAAAATAGAAACTCATATGACAATACACGAACGAGACAAATAAAAACATAGACATAAAAAAGACATGAATAAACAATAAATGTCCTTTTCAAGGTGTGGATATTTCCGTTTCACACGATAAACTCTATGGATAAATGTACGAAAAAAGAGACAATTGTTCGTTCCTTATCGTTAATTTTCCTTTTTTGGACTATGATGTACCCTTCTCGCAGTGCAGTGTGTACAATTTCAGACTTGTCTATACCCGTGTCTGTAGTTACGTATTAGATTTTAATGAACGAAATCTATGCATAGATGGTAAATTAATAAATCGATGTTTCCTTAATTTACCACCAATTTCTTATAACTTTTAGTAGATTTTTTCAAAGATACCAATATTTTTTTTGAGAGTTTGGCTGTGCCTGAAGAAAAATTATTGAACATTGAATACCATCTCCTTATTTATACGGTGATGGTGTTTATTGAGGTCGTTAATTTTGATACGATTCATGTATTTATTATTCTTATCCTTTGAATAAGATCTTTGGTTATTGTCTTCACCGTTACTAACATTATTTTTGTTGTTATACATCCAAATATAATTAATATGATTGTATAACTAAACGGTAATGAAAACTTGTGTTGTATATCCTGTCAATACAAGGTATTTTTGGCATTGTACAAGGTCATGCTTTGTCAAGACTGTTTATGACTTCTTTACACTAAATCCGTTCGATGTGTACGTATTGATATTTTATCCAGGAAAAAATAATTTATTCATTTGTTGTAATTGGCTTTGAAGCAGCGTCCAGTAATTGCAATTACTCTTATATCGGTACTTTTTAGCTCACCTGGCCCAAAGGGCCAAGTGAGCTTTTCTCATCACTTGGCGTCCGTCGTTCGTCGTCCGGCTTACGTCGTCCGTCGTCGTCGTCCGTTAACCTTCACAAAAATCTTCTCTTCTGAAACTACTGGGCCAAATTTAACCAAACTTGGCCACAATCATCATTAGGGTATCTAGTTTTAAAAATGTGTCCGATGATCCTGCCCGCCAACCAAGATGGCCGCCATGGCTAAAAATAGAACATAGGGGTAAAATGCAGTTTTTTGCTTATATCTCTGAAACTAGAGCATTTAGAGCAAATCTGACACGGGATTAAAATGTTCATCAGGTATCGCTGCCCTAAAATTTTCAGACGAATCAGACAACCCGTTGTTGGGTTGCTGCCCTTTGATTGGTAATTTTAAGGAAATTTTGCAGTTTTTGGTAATTATCTTGAATATTATTATAGATAAAGATAAACTGTAAAGAGCATTAATGTTCAGCAAAGTTAACATGACCAAAATTGTCAATTGACCCCTTAAGGAGTTATTGTCCTTTATAGTCAATTTTTAACAATTTTTCTTAAATTTTTGTAAACTTTTACAAAAATCTACCCCTCTGAAACATACTGGGCCAATAGAAACAAACTTGGCCACACTCATCATTAGGGCATTTCGTTTAAAAAATGTGTCCGATGACTCCGCCTGCCACCAAAGACTGCCGATGTGGCTAAAAATAGAACATATGGGATAAAATGCAAGTTTTGTCTATTATTTTGATAACCGTTTTAAATAGAAGAAATATAAAAAGGGTAAAATTGTTCAGAATGTTGATTTCTATCAATTGTCCATATACGTCAAAACTGTCAGACGATTTCCTGTAGGAGTTATTGCCCTTAAATGACAAATTTTATCACTTTTTTTCATTTTTGCCTATTATCTTGAAAACTTTATTAGATAGAGTGAAACTTTAAATTGCAAAAATGATCAGAAGGACAAGTTCTACAAATAAGTTTTATGGTTGAAATCGTCAGTTGAATCCTTATTAGAGTAATTAACCTTTGATGACGATTTGTACATTTTTATTGCGTTTTTGTCTTATACCTTAAAACTTATAATAGATAGAAAGAAACTTAAATTAGCAAAAATGATCAGCAAGACAAGACCTACTAAGAAGTTAAATTTTGCCGATAAAATTAGTAGACTGTTACTCTTTATAGGAGTTATTGCCCTTAAATTAGAAATTTGTTTTACCCTCTTTTGTGTTTTGAGCAAAAGCTAAATAAGATAGAGAGAAACTAAACAGACTTCAATGATCAGCAATATAAGATAAAAAAAGCAAAGATTTTTGTCATTAATTCTATTCTCGTCTACAATGTTGGAGAGTGTCCTTTGTTGAATATGCATATAGACCAAGGTGAGCGACACAGGCTCTTTAGAGCCTCTAGTTTGTTTTTATGTTAGTTGTTTTTGTGTTTTGTGTCGATCAGATTAGGAAAATCCTTTCCAAATGATTTTTAAAGTTTGGTCTTATGTTACACGTTTGGCTATGGTTATGTGGATGTTTGAGCGCTCATAGACATGTTTAACTCGACATATTCTTAATGTGCCTGTCCCAAATTCTGTAATTTAGTGGTTGTCGGTGGTTACTATGTAACATATGTTTTTCGTGTATTGTTCTAGCATTAAAACTCATCAAAGATTCCAGGCTTATGATTTGATACTCAAGACGTTTGGTCTAACTGAATCATAATAAGCATAAATTAGATTGTTTCACATTTGGTCATGCCCGACGTGTTTTAACTTTATGTTGTTCTAATTTTTGAAGGCCGTAAGGTGACCCACTGTTGCTTACATCCACGTCCTGAGGTATCTAGTGGATATTTGTCTGGTTGGCCATGATATCACATTTCCTGTTTTTTTTATATCTATAATTAAAACAAGGAAGACTCAAGATTACATATGGAAAATCAACTGTTGATTGTTATTCAGTTCGGACTTTTAGAGAGTACTATAGAAAAAGTCGGCATGATTATTCTTTACAATTTTTCAAACATGCGTTACATTTTTTAGACATGAAATATTTACGCCGTCTCGTTATATTTTGTCAAAATATTCTTTCAGATTGTTCCATTGGTTACTATGGAGAAAACTGTGGACGGAAATGTGATAAAAAATATTATGGCATAAAATGCTTAAACAAGTGTTTCTGTCATGTCAATGAAAGGTAAGTTATTGTATTATTTTTGTTTACATAAAAAGAGGGCATAGCGAAATTGAAAAAAAATCCTTACGGTTATCATTATACATTATCAACTGGAAAATCTGTTATAAATCATGTCAGTACCGATGCACTGACTTCTGAGCTGATGATACTCTCGGGGGCTATCAGTCCGCCAGCAGAGGTGCATAGCCAGTGCTAGTAAATGAGATCTAAACGTTAGAAATTTTTGGGATTTACCTTCACAGGAAATGCTTAAACCTTAACATTTGAAAGACTGGGATGTATAAATAAGTCAAAATGATAGGAGTTATATGACCAGAAGGTACCTAAAGGTATAGCCGAATTCATCGAATGTCACATTTTCCTGAGAGAGGTAAAACATTAGTTATTCTTGTTGAAATTTACTGACACAAATTAACATTCTTTTATGAAAATATAGAAGATAACAGGATTCATGTTAATGAGGCACATTTTTCAGCATTTGTTTTATCAAAATTACGTTAATTTTCATTTCGTGAATTTTGAAGATAAAAAATTGTGGCTTTTTAAATGCCCCAACTCTGTAAAATTATATATGTCAAACTTCTCCAAGCGGGTTGTTTACACAGGCAACATTTGCTCGCGTGAATTTCACATGAATCAAACATGAAATTCACGTGAAAAATTTCACGTGAGACTCACCTCAAACGAGCTTATACATGAAACTCACGTGAAAATTTTCATGTGAATTTCACATGAATTAAATGAATTAAGATTCACATGAATCTCACTTGAAATTTTTCACATGAATTTCATGTGAACTTTACAAAAAAAATAATTGCTTTTTTTCATGATTTTAATTAAATTTGAAAATATAGATGTTATTTGATTTACTTTATTTCAAAAATTCACGTGAATTTCACGTGAAAAAAAATCATGCGATTTTCACGTGAAATTCACGTGAGTTTCACACGAGATTCATGTGAAACTCACATAAACTGATTTCACGTGAGTTTCACGAATAAGCTCGTTTGAGGTGAAATTCACGTGAATTTCACGTGAGAGTCACATGAATTTAAATTCACGTGAAATTGATGTGAAATTTGCCTGTGTAGTTCCTCGAAATACTATTTTCTTAGTACTGATTTCCAAGAAAGGTCCCATTGAAAATCGATAAGTTAAAAATTAAAATGCAAAGAGGTACTCACTTTATGTCTCTATATCTTGATTAGTTGATTGTGTAATATAATATATGTTCCTTTGAAAGCACTGATAATGCTTGATTATGTTCGTATCTTCTTTTTTAATCCTTAACCAAATCTTCAAGGTTGTTCCTTTTTGTTATTCGGCATCTGATGTTCATACAAAAGCTTTCACTATCAGTGGAAGTACAATTCAGAATCAAGCCATGATTGAGACCATACAATGACTATTTATTATATTTTGTCTGTACGCTAATACAAACGAACTATGTTTGAAGACTTGATAATTTACTGATTTCTGGTAACAACTGTTTTTGAATCAGACCGAAAAGAGATTTAGCCAATTTGAATTCATTTTTCAGGGCCACTCTGCTCTCAAAAATAGTCATTTTGAGATCAGAGAGGCCCTGAAAATGACTTTTAAATTCCTTTTTTGCAATAATATTTTGACTGTAGCCATATTTAAAGTCAGTGCCAAGTTGCATGACCTGAAAATACATTTCTGAACATTTTCCTGCAGGTTGGCTAGCGGTCCTTGGCTAGCTGTTAGAAATGCATTGTTTAACAAAGATCTAGTACTCTCTTGTGTTTTTCTTGAATTATTACTTGTATGATAGTTTCAAATAATTTAATTTTAGATGTAACGCGTCTTCTGATTGGCTGACGTTGTTTTGTTTATCAGCTCATAGACATAATTCTGTCATGTGACCGTGTCATTTTTTTTATGTTATTTCGAATAGACAGAAAAACTATTACAGTCATTTCTTATAATTTTACCCTGTATTTTTTTTTAACTTGCAAGGTAAACATCTAAAAGTTGCAGAATCCTACTGAAAACTGATTATTAAACAGTCTTTATCATTTTTCTTAAATATTGTTTCCCAATCTGAATTACTATCTGTTGCTCATAAAGTCATATTTTGTCACACAACTGCAAATTTTACATGTTTATGTAACATTTTGCATCGCTAACCAAATTTGATTAATTTGAATCCGAAAGACATTCCATTATAAACCTTCTGTATCATGGTGAATTGGTAATAATTATGTACTGTCGAACTTATTCATTGAATAAAGAAAGTCTTTGGTGTAATTTATAACGCACACGAATATGCTTGATTATTTATTTATGTGCCTGTCCAAAGTCAGGAGATTGTAATTTAGTGATTGTCGTTCGTTGCTATGAATCATATTTGTTATTCGTTTGTTGTTTTGTGCATAATTCACGCTTTTGTTTTCTCGTTTGGAATGTTTAACATTTTGTTATGTCTGGGCCTTTTATGGCTTGCTTATTGCGGTATAAGGTTTGCTTATTAATGAAGGCCGATGACTTTTAGTTGTTTTAACATCTACGTCATTTCTCGAGCGTCATTTGGTCCCTGGTGGAAAGTTCTCATTGGCAATCATACCATATCTCCTTATTTCATATTGTACTTATACCAAATCATAAAATGGTTGTTTTAAAAAATTCAATAAGCTTTCTGAAAAGCTATAAAAATTCTAAAATTATGCGAAATGTTTTGAATATGGAAAGGAACCAAATATTGTATCTATCAATTTGCATATTTTATGTTTTCTGCACTCGGTAGATGGACACTTCATAATCTATTTTATTTCAGGGCTGTTCCAAATCATTTAAATATGACAACCCCGGAAATGAATCGTTGAATATATAGAATGTGTTGCGAGTTACAATTGCCTTGCCAGGCATGAAAATTATTACCCTAAAACACAATAGAGCACTGCAAAATATATGTTTTTTTTACAGTTAGTATTTTAAAATATTTTTATTGATTCAAAATTTCTTCATGAAGAATCATTAATTTCAGTTGGAAAAGGGGGGGGGGACTGTACAAAATCTATAAAACAATAAAATATGCATAATTGAGTTTGATTCAAGTCGAAATGACAGCAAATGTTCTACATAGATAATATATTTTTACTCAAATAATACATAACTCGAACCCTTAAATCGTCATTTCTTTGTAAACCTTACATTGATTTCAGCCGGTGCAAGACTTTATCCACCAGCAACATATGTCCACAAACAAAACTTCGTGTACACTAGGAGACCTTCTTGCTTCAAGACGGTTTACATTTTCTTCATTATAAGCTAGAGCTAGTTAAGACCTTGGCGTCTTATTTTTATAATATTCGTTCCGTGAAAATTAAGAGTTGTTTAAATTTCAAATTTCATCAAGGATTCTTCTGTGGATACAAGCCAACTGTCCGACGGGCTTCAACGTCGACAAGATAAGAGGTCAATGTATTCAAGTGAATCTAAGTTCTGTGGTACATTCAAATGTACAATGGGTAAGTGTCTGGTTAAAATTTATTTTATCTTTGATGTGCCGCATAAGCATCCCTGTAAAGTAAGACAGTCCGTGCGTGACCCATGACATAAGATATTTTATACATCTGATTGGTTATTTTCTATCAAAATCCAGACCAGCTAGCAACCTATCTCAACTTACGCGTCTAAAGACAAATTTGTGCAAAATATTTTTGTATAATTTTTATTCCTGAAAATTTAAATTATCTGAACTCTAGAACAGATCTTTTCGGGACGTCGAGCTGGGCTTTTATTTTTGTGTGAATTCGGGATTTACACTTATTCGGGAAAACATGCTTTATTTTTTCGGGAGTTCAGTATTCAGCTTTTGTTTTTTTTCCGAAAATTCAGGATGACACCCTCCTAAACAGTTAACAGTTTATATATATTTCAAATAACAGTTAACAACACCTTGAAATAGCCCAAAACAGGTTAACAGAAAAGGTATTGCCCCCCCCCCCCTCATACAATCTATTTATCAGTCACTATGACTGTGTATCAAGCACTGACCCTTCTGGTTATTATTTTCTTCATCACGAACTCCCGTGTGTAGTTAAACAACGCATTGCTTGTTTCTTACAAATATAACCTTTCGATTATTTCGATTATGTGTCCATACTTCTTGATTTGTTATTTCCATTGACATCAACCAGAATTCAAAATACAAACATTTTTCATGCAATTGCAGAATGCAACAACTTCATTTTCATCACATATCTAACCTTGTAAAATTACACTTACTCACTTCCCTATCGAAGTTTATGAGGCACCGGTTGTTAAACCTGTCGACCAAGAAGAAACAACAGACTTTGTGTACTTTAAGCACGCATGTCTTCTCTCCTCCTTCATGTCTTCTCTCCTTCTTCGTGTCTTCCTGAAATTCAAGATCGTGCTCGAATTCACCTTTCAGCATGTCACATTCATGCAAATGCGTGCGACCAGGATTACCTACTTGTTTTACCACACCACTAAATTATAACCCAATTATTCAACAGTTGTTCGTCATTAGTATAGTCATCCCAGCAGTTGTTCGTCCTTATTATAGTCATCCCAGCAGTTGTTCGTCCTTAGTATAGTCATCCCAGCAGTTGCTCGCCCTAGTATAGTCATCCCAGCAGTTGTTCGTCCTTAGTATAGTCATCCCAGCAGTTGTTCGTCCTTAGTATAGTCATCTCAGCAGTTGCTCGTCCTTAGTATAGTCATCCCAGCAGTTGTTCGTCCTTAGTATAGTCATCCCAGCAGTTGCTCGTCCTTAGTATAGTCATCCCAGCAGCAGGCATGGGGTAATGCAAATTTGTAATTGTAATGCATGGTAATGCATTACATTTTTCCAAGTATTGCATGCAATGTGTAATGCAGCAATTTTTGCATTACATGTAATTGTAATTTGATGCATTACTTTAGCAAAAAGTTGTGTAATTTCATGCATTACTTTGTATTACATGGCATTACTTTTTTCACATACTATATATCTTTAACAGATTGTTAGAGATTAAACTAAAGCAGAATTTAATATTTTTTGATTAACTAAGAACATAATCATTTAAATATTGATTTTCTATTTTATTTATTTTTCACACTTAACAAAAATCACTAGAGGGAATTCTGCCCCAGGTAGAACTTGAAAAGAAAAAAAAAGTGGTATAAATACTAGAATGACCAAATTACAATTCTAAATGAATAACACAACACTGTGTATCAGATAGAGTTTTTTTTTATTATTACTTTTTATTTTATACATTTTCCTGCATAAAAAGATTGATATTTGAAAAGCATTACTGTAAAAGTGTTCCATTGTTGTCAAAAGATCACATGATTAAATAACAGATAATTGAACATTGTCATAAAACACTAATTTGTTTGTTTTACAATCAATCTTTTCACCATTTTGACACTTGGTAATAAATTAAGCTCTATGTTTATTATATAATCAGGAAAGAAATTCTCAGTAAATATTTTGATTGAAATTAAAAAAAAAATGCATATTTATAAAGTAAAGTTAACATTAAGTTAAAATAAGTATTAAACTTCATCTCTGTAATTTCTTTTTTGAGAAAACACGGAGATGTATACCTTTAAACATTAAAACCAAAGATAGAAGAGCAATCTACTTTGATAGTTTTTGTGAAACAGTTGGGTAGTCAGAAATATTATTCATCATGAAACCTTTGAAACCCTTATGATGTTAAAATGTAATAGTCATATTGAATAGACTTTTTACATGTATACTTAAATTCAAAACATGGAACAGTTACTGCATATGCTAGAATCTTTTGTGACCATAAAATTGAGAATGGAAATGGGGAATATATAAGAGACAACAACCCGACCAAAGAGCAGACAACAGCCGAAGGCCACCAATGGGTCTTCAACGCAGCGAGAAAATTCCGCACCCAGAGGTGGTCCTCAGCTGGCCCCTAAATAAAATTGTGTACTAGTTCAGTGAAAATGGACGTCTTACTAAATTCCAAAACATATAAATGAATGAAAATTAAAAAACATACAAGACTAACAAAGGCCAGAGGCTCCTGACTTGGGACAGGCGCAAAAATGCGGCGGGGTTAAACATGTTTTGTGAGATCTCAACCCTCCCCTATACCTTTAGCCAATGTAGAATAAAGAAACACATATGCAATACACACAGTAAAAATTCAGTTTAAAAGAAGTCCGAGTCCGATGTCAGAATAGGTAACAAAAGAAACTAAGCAAAATGACAATGATATATAAATGAACAAAGGGCCCTAGTAGTTACTGACATGCCAGCTCAAGACCTTAATTAAAATGATTGAAAGATTATGTCTCCATCATATGAAAATCAAGTACAATCCCTCCCGTTAGGGGTTTAGTATCATACCATCATGTTGTTTTTCAAAATGTTTGATTATTCTTTTCACTTGATAATAAAATTTACAAATGTAATGTGTAATTCAATGCATTACTTTGCAAAAGTAATTGTAATATAATGCATTACTTTGATAAATGCACGTAATTGTAATTGTAATTTAATGCATGGTTTTGTCAAAGTAATTGTAATATAATGCATTAAATTGCAATGTAATTCGCCCCATGCCTGCCCAGCATTTGCTTGTCCTTAGTATAGTCATCCAAGCAGTTGTTCGTCCTGAGTATAGTCATCCTAGCAGTTGGTCGTCTTTAGTAGAGTCATCCCAGGCGTATGTATGACTTGACTATGAAGAAGTGGCCGATGAATTTGTGTTTGTCTGTCGTAAAGGATGAAAATTGTTCTTACCATGCAGTTACGTCCATATTAGTGTATTGCTTCGTTTCATGAAAAAGAATGGTCAAGGTAGAATGGGGGAATAAATCATACTTCGTAAATAAAAACCACTCTGATTCAAACAAAAACGTCTCTGTAACTGGCATTATCAAGATGCTTGATTTCTTGATTAACAACACATTTTGTTCATTTTTTAAACAAATAACCAGTTAACCCATTTGAACTAACTGTGGACCTCTTCTTGCCAATTCGTTCCTTTATTTATATGAGGCAGACTTTAAACACGAACTTCTTATGAAGAATTAAAAGAAACTATGATAATCCTTCATTTTCCAGTATATATATAATGCCCTCTCGCTAAATAATTAAGTGTTTGATGGTTATATTGAAAGCAAACATCCCATCGTACTTGAAATAAAAGATACAAAAGATAAAGTCTGACATAGATGTAGAATTCACAATAATGGTCGGTGGAGAACAAAGGTTTACGACAGAACAATGATTTCAGCGTCCAAATTGTAAATTTTCCATTTCTATGAAGCAACATTCCAGCAGCGCCTGCATACGGATTATATATCTTCAAGTTTATGCAATATTATAGAACTTGCGTTTCTAATCATGATGCTGCTTACAAGGAAACCATTGAACCAAAGGTTACAAGTGTTGAATTGAAGTCATCCCTTTAAACATTTAACGGACGTCATAACAGGTTTGTTGACCGTTATGTAATATATGTTACACTACTGACGACGGATGTTATATGTTCCAATTGTCGCAACCGTCCTCTTTTCCTCTAATATGATATCACCGGATTAGATTCATCACTGAATTTGTACTCATATGAGCAAAACGATTCGTGAACCTGAGATCACCCCGGGTTTTGGTAGGCTTCGTGTTGCTCAGTCTTTGGTTTTCTGTATTGTGTTATTTATAAAAATAAGAAGATGTGGTATGATTGCCGAAGAGACAACTCTTCACAAGAGACCAAATGACACAGAAATTAACAACTATAGGTCACTGTACAGCGTTCAATAATGAGTAAAACCCATATCGCAATGTCATCTGTAAAGGCCCCGAAATGACAAATGTAAAACAATTCAAATGTGAAATCTAACGACCTGATTTATGTATGAAATAATGAATGAAAAACAAATACAATATACAGCAACAAACAAAAACCACTGAATTACAGGCTCCTGACATGGGACAGGCACATACAGAATGTGGCGAGGTTAAACTAGTTTGCAAGCGGCAACTCTCCTTTAACATGGGACAGTGGTGTAACAGTACAACATAAGAACAAACTATAAAAATCAGTTGAAAAGGAAATGTTTTTTGTCTTTTGTTCGTTTTATGTTTTTGACATGATGTTGTCAGTTTGTCGTCGACTTATGAGTTTGAATATCCCTTTGGTATCTTCCGTCAATCTTTTTCTCCTAGTACAAATTGGAATTATTAAAATCAAAATTCTAATTTATACTAGTAGAAATTAGATTTCCGTTTCATACAGTAGAACTATAAAATCTGATTTATACAGTAAAATTCAGAATTCCAGTTTCTACTGGTAAACATTGGGACATCCAGATTAATACTTAAGGTACAATGTATTTGCACAACATGACTACTTTGAAAGACCTATTATATGATGAAAACTACTTTCATTTACATTGTAAAGACTACTACTAAGGGGGTGTTTAACGACATTGACTACATATGACGGTCTCACACGGTCGGAATATATTGTATAGTAGAGATGGAAGAGCACAATTTTTTATAACCGATGGTCAGATACGAGCAAAGTTTGCCAATTATTATGACCGAAATACATTTGTTTTATTGGTAGAATAGTACACTGCAAGTTTGAAGTGTTTGGATGCAGACAGGGATGTTAATGAATTAAGGCAACATGAGTTTACCGATGTACTCATTTCATCAATCGATTAAGAATACAACTCAAGATAATAAACACAAACTAATTGAAAAACGGAGGCGTCAACAGGGTAAGCGTCTCCTGTTATGCTTTCATCATTCACAAGTCCGTAAAGTGTGTACATGCACGACTTTAACGTATCAATTGAGATATGTAAACGACATACGCTGTTGCAGAGAGTATGTTACTGCTGAGAAATGAGAAGTTGAATTCATCACGTTTGTCATATATTCTAGTTTGAGGTCGTAAATTTGTGTAAATATCGAGGAAAAGATATGGAGCAGACCTTCTTGGTTCAGTACTATATCTACGCTCAAGTTCAGTGTGATATATGAGATGCAAGCACTCACTGAAATATGGGTTATTGAATGACATCGTCAATATATCTGAAAGTTACATTAGTAGAACTTTGCATGATGGAATTTTTTCCTTTAGTCTTTGAAAAGTTTTGTATGCATTTTGATGCATATGAGTACAAAAACATGTCGGGAAGTAGGGGTTGCACAATAAGTAACTATTGGAATACCGACTGTTTGTTGAAATATCAATTCACAAAATTATGAGATGATGTATTCGATTTATTAACAGTAAACGATACTTATTCTTCTGCACCGCTATTTTCACAAACAAATCTCTGTTCAGTAAGGATCGAAGCTACAAAAACATGTATATTTAAAACCTAATACAAATGTTCGTGAGCTAATATAATAAAAAAGGACCGAAAATAGAGCCAAACCCAAACAAGAAATTAGAGATATATTCATTAATTTCAAATGATTTCAAAAGTCTCATTGTAGCAAATTTCAAAAAAACGAAATCCATGTTTTCGTGCTAGTATCGAAGTACTGACAATACCTTCTTAGGCTAACAGCCCAGCAGCAAAGGTATCTACCCAGTGGTAATTGAATAAACAATCATTAAAGACACAAGGCTTATAATAAAGAACACCAGTCGCCCGTTTCGTCTACACAATACTCAACAGTGGAGCTCGAATCATAGCAGTCGGAATGCCAAATCAACAGTTGAAAACAAAACAAAAATTCAAAAGTTTGTGGCTAATTTGGCCAAAGCTATTCATACCTTATGATAAAATAATCTTAGTGTTTCGAATAACTTTAACATTTTATAAATAAAAAATATAGAAGATATCTATATCAATGACGAAAGTTCAAGAGAATTAAAACCAAAACAAGTCACCAAATTTGGGTAAAGCTACCTATGCTTGGTGGATGAAAAACCTTAGCGCTTAAAATAATAAACATGTTATTGGGAACTGACTATTGGGCTGATGATAGCCGATGTTAGCGGTTACTCATAAACTTCTTCTACTAGTAAATGTATTTCAGTCTGAAACAGTCATTTTGATCTTAAAATCACCTTAAAAGCCAGAACAATAAATTATTCAGTCATGTTCAGTTCTTCAGTTAATTTTCAGGCTTATCAACTGCGATAAATTCAAAACTAATGTTCAGACAATTAGCTTGCAGTCAATTCAGTGCTGTTCAGTAGCTTTCCACACAAATCAGAATGATGTTGATGTGTACAGGTGAATAGATCTTAACTGACTGTAAGCGAATTGTCTGAAAAATGACTTAATAATTTATTGTTCAGTCTTTTAAGAGCTGTTCAGATCAAAATGATAGTTTCAGACCAAAATTTGTTGACTAGAGTTCTTGTTGCATGGAAATTAGAAGGGGCTCTATTGACTCAAATTGGCCTCAATTTTCTGAAATTTTCTAAGTCTACACATTCTTATGTGAAAGACTTAATCTCTCAGTTAAACATATATACTTTTATGCTTTCCTCCTTCAACCCAAACAAACAACCAGCGGTTTAAAATTCACTTGAATGAATCTGCGAGTAGCTCATGTGTTTTACATTCTATTGGGCCATTGGGGTAATGCATAAATGAAAAGAGAAACAAGAAGGTGAATTGCGAAATTTTTACTTATTCGGAGTAAAAATGTTTCTCATACAAAAATAAACAATACATAAATATACATTTACATTTGTCCAACAAGATAATAATGAATGCAAAACATAAACCGATAATAAAATAATACAGAATACAATAGCCTGGACTAGGAAGTGCTAAACTAAGCCAAATAATGATATCAAAATGCTAAGTGTAACACATGCAACATAAGCATTAAAAATGCAGATGCCCAAAAATTAAACTGACATAATTACAAAAATATATATGAACATCTAACAACATCATAATAAAAAGCTTAAGATGTTGAAAGGGGATGGAGTGTGGAAAAATTTATAAAATCCTAAAATAAAAATCTTGTTTACAAAACTATCGATCTGTAGATCAGCAAGAATGTGTAATACTAAGACACATTGTGTAGAAACTTACCAATGGTCATAGGGCCAAAAGATCGTTATTCAGGGGTTCCCCAAAGGATTGGGAACATAATGTAAATTTAGAAACAAATTAATGGTTTTCGTCGTTTGTATAAAATTAGTTATTAAAATAACTTGCCTTTAGTAAAGAATTTTTTTTTGATGTATATGACGTCATAATGCAGTGTTTTGACGTCATTTCACCTGCACAATTATGCATTTTCTCATTTTTTTTAATCTAATTTTCACTTGGTAAATGGACGAAAAAAGTACCAGCGCAGTCTTGCCCCAATCCCAATAAAATATTTTGTCAGTGTAGCAATATCAACAAAATGCATCTTGGGTTAAAATATTTTCGTAGGGCAATGCTGCTTTCATACTGAATTTTAATGAAAATCTTGCCAAAAAAGCCATCAAATCCTCGCTATTTTTCAATGATTATCGTCAGATTCATGTACCAGCCAGCATGATTTTTTGTTTACAGCGTAATTGTAACACAATTGTGTTTCATACGTTAATCATCAGGAAGTAACTAAATACAGCAAATCTGAGACGATTACATGTAACCTTTAGACACTTAATAACAATCTGTACGAATATTATAGACATATACCCTGCAGCCAATAAATGACCATGTCTACTGTGAAATAACATGTATCCGTCAGGGGTTAATTGCATAGTTTTATGGACAATCAAGATATTTCTATGTCAGTGCAAAAAGTAGAAATGGCTTTTCAAGGGATGGCACACATGTTAAGTACAGTTTTTAATTTTAAAGGGAGTGAGGCCGTATATTTAAAAGGCTTAAAATCAGAAGTTTGTTCACGAGCTGTGGTTCGCACGAAATTTTTTTATTAGTATTTTTAGATATTGTACGTCAATTTTAGAATTATGAATACACATATTCTTAAAACAATTGAAGATATTTTTTTTAGTTATTTTTATATGCAGTTATTTAATAGATAGGATACGTTATATATAATAAGTATGATTCTTAAAAATAAAACTTTTTTTTAAAGTTTGAAGAAGCTAGTTTTTCGTTTAGAGTAAATATGTAATAAAAAAAAGTAAAATGTCTGATACTATAGCATTTTTTCGTATTTATGGTTTTTGATCATATATATTATGGGTTGTTTTCTTGAAGATACATTCAATTATTCTAGAAAATATATATCTGACGTAAAATTAGTAGAGCACCGGTACATATGAAGGTTGATTTAGAACCTTTGGTAGATGAAGTTGAGGGTACATTGAGGGTACATTGTTTGCGTGTTATTGCCATTGATGATTATGGGTTTACGCAGTTGGGTAGTGTTTACGCACATTTGTTTAGAGAAAACAAATAGTCTATAATTTTAGATTCCAACCCCTTCTTCGGATGATTAACATAAGTGATGTTAAGTAATTAAATGGTGCAAGTTGTTTTATGGTGTTAGATTACGCCTTATTTACATAAAATAAATGTTAATAGATAAAGAGAAGTATCTTCAGAAAATAGCACAATAAAGATAAATGTTGATATGTTTTGCCCTAAGGGATTTACAGTATTTTTGTGGTAGATCGATATTTGTAAAAAAATGAGAGACATATGAACTTCATGACTAATGACAAAATCTAAGTGAAATATATAATTGATATTAAAGGAAAACTAGCATTAAAACAAAATTGATTTTTTTTTAACAATTATGAGGATAATTATCAGAAATTAAAATAAGAATAAGAAAATAATTAATTTAGTAGTAAAAAAATGAGTTTAAACAATGGTTTTTGTTCATTAATAAGCATAGAACAAACTTTAAATTGTTTTGGTTTTTAAGAAGTAAGTCAAGTTTAAAAAAAAATAGAATGAATAAAATCTCAACATATATACATTCAGTCATAATGAAATGTATAAAAAAGGAAAGGCAGTAGGTTGATGATTTTTAAAGGAAATTAAAATGATATATATAAAAAAGAAAGGAAAGATTATGATGAAGAAACTATAAAATTGTTTTGGAAAAATGTAATAGATTAAGGAGAAAGGCATTTTTTTTTCGTAACAAGGTGTTGTTGTCAAATAGGAAATATAGAGTCAGTAACAAATTGCGCAAGAAGTATTTAACATTTTATCAATGTAATCTTAAATATTTTTAAGAGTGATGAGCCTGAAGTAATTTGTGGACTATATTTAGCATTAAAATTAATTAATGAGAAACTAAAGTTAAAGACCTAAAAGTATTACAATTGGTAACAAAGTAACACATATAAATTTTAGTAGTTTTTTTTATAGGTATCATGTAGGTGTAGGGGTTATATAAAATGATCAAATTGAACTTATTTGATTGTAAATTTGTAAATAAGTTTCTTATGTCTTGTGTAAATAAACTTATCTTTGTTTTTAATATGTAGGATTCTCAAAATTGTAGAAGTTGTATACGACAGTTTTTTTTTCCCTCTTTTGTTTTTTTTGTTTTAACCAGATAATTCGATATCTAAGAGAACGTATTGATTTTACCTAGAAATTGTTTTATTAAATTTTGCTAGGCTTGGATAACCCAGTGAACTAAAGGCGACTGAACAAACGATTGATAAATAAAAAAGAAGTAAACAAGTTTTAGTTTTTCCGAATTGGGATAAGTTTATCAGTGGGTTAGGTGCGATCTTCATTTGAATAGCCATATTTTTTACTGTTAATTTGTTCAGAATATATCTTGGTTGGCCAAAGAGAAAAGTGTGAGTTTTGGTTCTAATGCCACGAACAATGGGTACAAAATGGTGTCTACGTGATTGGTTGGGACAGATGTTACTGATTCCAGAGAGATGTCTTCCTCTGCGCCATTGATCAAGGACGAAACTTAACCGAAGGCCGATGTTAACAGCCTCTTAAGAAAGATGAACCAACCAGCTAGATGTGTCAACTACTTCGTAATGGAGATGGTGATGACCAACACGTGTACAAAGATGTGTGCCCTTTCCAGCAGTTGATGAACAATATGCTATAATGGTGACGGGAAAAAGTATGCACAATATATATCCAAATATTGAACTTTATGAACCATATGAACTCTATGTATCCAGATGTTGGATTTGCCGAACTTTATAAACTTTAGATATGTGGTGATGGTTACCGGAAACCTTACAATAAACTATTAGAATAACCTACAGGAAGAAAAATACCGTATTTTATTGAACTTTCGTTCTATTTTGGATGGAAGGCATTATGTAACACAATTGTGTTCCATACGTTAATCATCAGGAAGTAACTAAATACAGCAAATCCGAGACGATTACATGTAACCTTTAGACACTTAATAACAATCTGTACGAATATTATAGACATATACCCTGCAGCCAATAAATGACCATGTCTACTGTGAAATAACATGTATCCGTCAGGGGTTAATTGCATAGTTTGACAATTAACCACAGACTAGTATTACTCCACAACCAGACTACTACGTAACCGGCCTACATCTATGGACCGTTTGTATGGACCACTAGACTATATAAGATCTCTCAATGGACTTCAAGACACAATTCGATTACAGATAGATTCGTACAGATAGAATCCGACAGGAGATTCCGCCAAGGTCTCCCCCCTTGTGGGTAGGCTGGAATTAATTCACTAACCATCCGAATTACTCAGTCAGGACCGAACAGTTATACCACTATACGATCAGGTGTCCGTGTGACGATATGAACACTCGAACAATTCAACTTTAGAGACAGTTTGTGAACAATCTAACATTTGAACTTTAGAATCTTTCTTGACTTTGTAATTACATAATAAAATTATTTAATCAACCATTGACTTCGCCACATAATTTTCCCGTGCTTATTTTATTCAATTATTTATTATCTTGGGACATGGACAAACAGAATGAGGCATGGTTAAACATGTTTACGAGAGCGCCCAACCCTCCCCGTACCTTATACGGGGGTGTAACAGCACAAAATAAGAACAAACCACTTTAAAATCAGTTGAAAATGGCTCATCAGATCGACACAAAGCACAAAAATAACTAACAAAAACACTAAAGGAACAAAGTACACATCTGAGAGTACTCGCAACTAATTAAAGCTAGTCCAAAGCCATTCATGTTTATAATATATACTTTTAGTTACTTATTGTGATACTGAGTGGCAATTTTCCTACCGATTTTTATTTTAGACCAAAATGGATGATACAGACTTTGGACTTAAGATATCATAAGATGTTTTTCTTGTAAAGTGTACAAGATGATTTTCTTTCCCTTATAAGTGGGTCTATAGAGCAATCACATTGATTGTCCATCTGTGCGTCCGTTCGTCACTCTTTTCTCAGAAACAGCTAAACAAAATGACTCCATATTTTGTCAGCAATTTGACAGTGATTAGTTGTAAAGCGAGAGCCCATTCCGGATCTGTCAATACTTAACTGTTTGCCGATTGTTTGAATTTTTTAATAGTTTGAATTTTTCAATATTTTGAATGAACTGAAAAGTTTTGTTCACATATTTCTCCAATACTACTTATGACTCCATATTTACAGCCAGCACCTTGTGGATCTGCTTAACAACTTCTTATTGTTTTCCTGTACTTTCAATGACGTCTTTGTGGAGTCCTATAATGCTTACTCCTTTACATGGCAACGCAGAAGAATGAAATATTTGCCACTGGACATTAATCATCCATCCGACTACCATTTAATGTGCATATTATGAAATATAGTAATAAACATTTTTACGACAAACACAAAAGTTAGTTCTGCATAGAAAATCTGAAGTTTGTGAGAGTATTGATACACTTGCATATTCTAAATTGGTAAATATATTTAGGTCTTTCCACTTTTCGTGGAAAGACCTTTTGTTTTTCTTCTGATTATTTTTTTTTCTTCTGCCGTCTGAGATGCTTTTTTGTTTTACAACATATCGACCAATGATGTTGTACAGTAATGGGGATTTCAAAACTCACCCCATGTAACTGAACACTTATTCTTATAGGAGTTATCTCCCCGCGTCCCCTTTTTCTTGTTATCTTTATATCTCTGAAACCGTAAAAGATTTTAACAAACTGTTTTCACCAAATTGTTTGTCTGCTCTTAAGAATGGTTTGGTTTAATTTAACTGATGTGATTGGATGACATCTTATGGGAGTTATTTCCCTTTGAAAATTTAACATAGGTGATATGATGGATAAATTCATACATTATAAGTCACAGAGGCCTAAACTCTTTTGATATGAAATCCTTGGTCCATTTGGAGGAAATTAAGGTCAAGGTCAAAGGTCAAGATCATGATCTAAATTTAAAAATTTGCTTGTTATCTTTATTCAAAAGAAACCGTAAAGGGTAATGATATGATGTGTTTGCCATGTAATTGTTTACGATAGGGCGCAACTTCAACCCGTTTAAGTCGAAGTGTTTTGGTCAACCCTTATAGGAGTTTTCTCCCCTTATGTATTTGAAATCAGCATAACACCTAAACCATACAAGTGAATGACCTGGGATCTTTCGATTTGAGATTACTGACTTATGACCTTGTAATTGAGATCAAAATCAAAGGTCAAGGTCATGTTCTAAATTTTGATTTTGGCTATCACTTATTTTCAGAAATCTTGTAAGATATCGACAAAATATTTTTACAGAATTGTTAGTTGCGACATGTCGTAACACATAAATTTTAGTTGAAAGGGAACGTAGACATTTAATGGGAGTTTACGCCCCTTTTATATCTAATATTAGTAGTATGGTAATATAACTCATTAACAATATATAGTAGAGGCCTAGAGTCTTTTGATTTGAGACCCTTGTTTCATGACCTTGAAATTGGGGTCAAGGTCAAAGTTTGATTTGACGTTCTAGATTTTGACCTTCGCTTTAACTTCTGATTTATACATAATAAACTTATGGGACTTTGTGCATTAAGTTGCAAGTCATATGACCTTGAAGAAATCAACTGGAAATGACCTTTTGTAAACCGGAAATAGCAATTTTTTGTACTCATTTAATGTAAAAGTACATAGAACCATATATTTTTGGAATCAGTGTCAAGTAAACTATCAGATGAGAACGAATTTGACATTTTTCAAACCGGAAGTAACAACTCATCTTCCTTATTTCAAACAAAAATGTGTAGAAACCATGTATTTATAAATTCAACGTACAATAAGCTATCATTTGGCACTGAAAATTACATTTCTAACCGAGTTTTATTATTTTTAATATCAAAATATATTGTATCGGGTGGAAAGACCTTCAATTGTTCTCTGAACAATTGGTTTTTAATTTACTTTGAAATTCTGGTAAATTAAAACAGTAAAAATGTAGAACAATAAATTCACTATCTTAGTTCAATTTCACGTCTATCTGCAGATTTGTGTACATAGGAGAAAGAGAATATTGCAATTTAGACATTGTTTAAAACCCCTCAATGTCAATATCATTATTGATAACACGATACCTCCATTTTCACGGGTAGTAAGGTCGTCATATCGAGGAGCGTTTAGTACAGTTATTTTGTCATAGTATGGTTAAGTTGGTCATGGATTAGTCAGGCTACTTCCCAGAATGATTGGCTCTGTTCTTTTCAAATGAACAAATAAAAAGCAAATTACATGTTTGAATCTATATTCTAAGTCAAACGATCTAAATTGAAATTGTTGTTTTTAAGAAATTAACGCAGGATAACCAAAATATCGAATTTTGTATGGCTTGGTTAAGCAATTGTTATGGTTCAGTTAAGTGTCTAGAATATCGTCATGGTTTTGGTCAAATATGATCCAAATTATTACATACTTGTTTCACCTCAATATTGATAGTTTGTTTGAAGGCGCTTGTGAAAAAAACGAAGTTACAATATTTACCAATTGAATAAGAAGAAAAAAAGCCTTTTTAACCAAATTTGATGGGGGTAATCGGCAAACCGTACATTTATACATTTTTATTTTTTGTGTGTTCCTAAGATATAATTTATATAGCAACATTACTCGGGCTTGTATTTCCTATCATGATTTCCTTGATAGAGGATTGCTGCTCACAAGGAAGCTATTAAACTAAGAGTTCCAAATGGTGAAGTTGAAATCATCCCTTCGTAAATTTTACGGACGCCATCACGAGTTGGTTGACCGTTATGGAATAAGCGTTTCACAGATGATATCTGATATGTTCCTTATGTCGTAACTACACTACCCTTCCCTTTTCACGAATGTGACCTACCGAATTAGACTATTTACCGGATTTGTAATAACATAAGCAACACGACGGGTGCCACATGTGGAGCAGGATCTGCTCACACTTCCGGAGCACCTGCGATCACCCCCAGTTTTTGGTGGGGTTCGTGTTGCTTAGTCTTTAGTTTTCTATGTTGTGTCATCTGTACTATTATTTGTCTGTTTGTCTTTTTATTTTTGGCCATGGCGTTGTAAGTTTGTTTTCGATCTATGAGTTTGACTGTCCCTCTGGTATCTTTCGTCCCTCTTTTACTCATGTTATTGCTCTTTTTAACTGGCATTCGATATAACAAATTACAAAAACAAAAAGCGTTAATTCTGTTTCACCTAGACTCTTTTCTCCATATGTCCGTGATGGACTCTGCTGGGGATAATTATCGTGAGAGGCGTCACTAGTCAAATGATTAAAGACGTCTACTTAGAGTTGCAAAACAAAGCAGCTAGTAAAAAAGTAATGTTTGTTTTACATTTTATCAGGCAAACTATACATCTGTTGTTTTTATTTGAACCAGATTATGTCTAGGATGAATAAAAAGAGAAGGTGGAAAGGGCGGATACGCCTATGATACAGTAACCCAACTACAAAACTAACCAAACGATATCGAGAGGGCACCGTACAGTGTTCAACCCCCCCACAGAACAAAATGTTAACAATACAATACAATACTCTATTCTATAAAAACCAGTACAATCAAAGGTACAGAGAATGACATGGACAACAGTTTAAACTTATTTTTTTCATCAACTATAAGTGAAATTGATATAAAAATTACTTTCAAAGTACCGAATTTAAATATATGAAAGATCACAATTTCGAATTAGAAATAGGTCCATAATGTCAATTTTACGAACGAATAAAAATGATTGTTTTTGTCATGTTGTATAAGTGTATTGTGTAGTATCACTTAACCCGTAAGAAAAAAAATTGTCTTGGATTCATGATTTTTTTTATTAGTTGTTATTGGCTTTACTTTTTATTTTGTCGGAGCCTTTAATTGCTTGCTTAGCGGTATGGGTTTTGTTAATTGTTGAAGGCCGTACGGCGACCTAACAGTTACGTCATTTGGTCTCGGGTGGATAGTTGTCTCATTGGAAATCATACCGCATCTACTTGTTATGTATTACTATGTGCTTTTTTTGGTCCTTTGAATTCCGATTAAAACTACTTTAAAGAAAATGGCTATTGAAATGCATTTAAATATTACGCTTTTGATCTCTTTATGCATGCGTGTTCTTTAAATATGATAACTATAATGAGCATATCTTAAACTTACTGTAGACTTATATTCTAGAGCGATGTATTTTCGTGAGTAGAAGATCAACGTTAATATTTGAAACTCAGATCTACTCTTATGGGAACAAAACAACAACATAAGGAAATGACGACAATATATTGCCTCAAAATAGGATAGAATGGGTTAAACGCAAAAAAAAAGTATCAGCGAAAATATTTTTTAACAGTATTTCAATAGTTGTACATACTATCTGTTTATTTCGGTCGTTACTCTTTCATCATACACAACAGGAATCACAGAACCGAACCATTTCGAACATGAACTAAACCATGACACTACTGAACCAAACCATGACACCGAAATTTCAGTAATCTTAAATTGTGTGCAAATGTAGCTTTTTTTCGGAATAATTGACGGCAGGTTTATATCATAGCGAAATATGTGATGTAACAGACAGTAAACAAATCACTTTTCTTTATTCATAAGAAACGAATAACAACTTTTAAATTTTGACATGCGCAAGCATTATTCTGTGTCAAATTATAACTATATGATACACATTTTAATGTACTAACATATAAACCATAAACAAAGATACTTACCAGCTTGAATTTATGTTAAAAAAAAATCAGAATGTTTATATTGTGTCATTGTTTGTCATTAAAACACTTAACACAATCATGTCTAACGTATCCAAACTATGACACTGTAATAAACGCTCATCGATACGACGACGTTACTACCCGTGATTGTGTTATAATACAGATTGTTGTCCAGTAAAAATAATCGTGATCGAAAATCGATAATTTATTTTGCAATCGACGGTCTGATTAGCCAAAAAGAGTATGCATGTGTCATGGATGGATACCCCATATCCTTTGTTTTTCTGTTATGTAATGGTGGTCCTTGATAAAGGGGACGAGGAGGGCACCGGATCTGTCTAATTTGGTGAAAAATATGTGACGTGTTTCATAAAGAGAACAATTTTAATTTATTAATAAATTGAATGGTTGAAAATGAACAGTTGATAATATTAAGAACATCAAATATACTGTTGTCAATCATAGCTTTTGTTACCTTGTTAATATCTTATAAATTATATAAAAAGTGCACAGCTATTGATTTGGTAATTTATGGTCAAAGTAAAGGAGAAATATAGAAATAACTACATTATATCAATATTTTATTTGTGCAAGTATGTTTGTGATTGAATGTATTTTTATTTATATGACAAATATTAACAGTGGTTAAGGTCAAGTTACGGTAAATGGGCTATGCATAAGTACCCGTCTACGTCCACTCTGTGTTTTTGTTAAATGTATTTCTATTTGTATCCAACTTTTTCAACTGATTTTTATAGTTTGTTCTTATGTTGTAATGTTACACCACTGTCCCAGGTTAGGGGAGGGTTGGCGCCTTCAAACAAGTTTAATCCCGCCACATTCTGTATGTGCCTGTCCCAAGTCAGGAGCCTGTAATTCAGTGGTTGTCGTTTGTTGCTGTGTAACATATTTGCTTTTCGTTCATTATTTTGTACATAAATTAGGCGGTTAGTTTTCTCATTTGAATTATTTTACATTTGTCATTTTGGGGCCTTTTATAGCTGACTATGCGGTATGGGCTTTGCTCATTTTTGAACGCCGTACGGTAACCTATAGTTGTTAATTTCTGTCTCATTTTGTCTCTTGTGGAGAGTTGTCTCATTGGCAATCATACAGATTTGGTGAACTTTCAAATTGGTTTGTTATACTATACTGAATTTATCTCTTTTATTTTCTTTAATATTACCTATTGAATTCCCTCAAAACAGGTGGACATTTGTATAGAAAGCGTTTGAAATCGGCGAAAATCGTTCTTTAATTTGTTTTAAAATCATCAAATCTCCAATTTCTAGTACATACATTTTTCTTAAAAAATCATATGGTGTTGATACATAAATTTCCGTTTTATTGATGTAAAAAGCAATAGGGTCGCCGACTTCGTTTCTACGCTATACACATTCAAGTGGTGTTCTAGGAGAAGAAAATACCACAAAACATCGAAATAAGCGTAACGTCATCGCGTTATATGTCGATTTTTGACTTTTTTGGTCAATACACCGACAAAACAAAGTCGGTGACCCTATCATTATTTTATATCATTAAAACGGAAATTTATATCTCAACAACATATGATTTAAAAAAAAACCTATATACTAGAAATTGGAGATTTGGTGATTTTAAGACAAATTTAAGAACTTTTTTGTATATTCTATGTGCTTTCTATACAATTGTTCACCTATTTTGACAGAATTCAATCATCAATATTTCAGAAAATAAAAGAGATAAATGCATTATTTTTTTTCGATTTTCAGTTATAGTTCAACGAGCCAAAGTTGTATGCAAAATTTTACCAAAATCTGTGACATAGCCCATTTACTGTTCCTTGACCTTGAGTAAACATCGTTGCTACCATAGCAACGATATTTCTGATATTTAATTGATTCACTTTTCAATTGTGTTTTTATATACTGTGGATTCATTTATTTTCGTGGATTGAGGCAAACTAGCATTTTCGTGGATATATGATTTTGTTGTTTTTGCAAAGTCTGCAATCATTCCTTTAGAACAGTTATAATTCGTTGAACATTTAAATTCGTGGTTCCACTGTACCCACGAAATCCACGAAAATTGGTATCCAACGAATATTAATGAATCCACAGTAACTTTATTTTAACACTTAAATACCTGCATTCATTTTCATTCTTAAAGGGATCATATATTGAACAGTGTAAAAAAACATGTAGCATTCTCCATTCGAAGAATACATGGACGTCAGGGGTCTCGATTTTCTCATAGAGATAGCGGATTTTTTATAAGAGCACACAGCTAATTGTTCGACCTCAGTCTCGTCGACTTGTTTGTTAATTAATACTGGTTTCAATTTGTACTCATATGAAGCAGAATTTATACAAAAAACTCCCAAAGACAAACAAAATAAAAAATCTTGCACAGTTCCTTAATTTCACTTCCCGATATATCAATAATTGTCTTCTTAATTGATTTATGAGATTTGAACATCGATAAACAACTGCTATCGTAATTTTAGTTTTTCTAGAGATAACTCTTCTTTTTTTCATTTAGCACACTTTTCATCAATCACAGCATTTATAAATGTGTCGAATAGATAAATCCAATTTTAAGTAGTTTGAGGTGTATTTTCATTTTACCCTTTTGTTATAGTATGAGTATGGTACACGAAGGAAAAATATATGTATGTAATATAGTCTTTTAATCATCAAAATTATATTCTGTGCTTGACTTTTACACACAAATGGATAGACTACTACTCTATTCTCACTTAAATCTTTTCCAAGCAGTAAAGTAGTATCATCTACTAATAGAACACGCCTAACTCCTACTTATCCTGATATATACAGTCCGCCAAAAGTTAAGCACCACCTAAATATAACTTGTAATATTTTTTTAACTATTCCGAAAAAAATATTTATGTTTGGTGTTATGAATTGCCTATAACATACACTAAGAAAATTCATTACGACAAAAAAAAAAAAAAAAAACTCCGATAAACACGCCAAGCAATTTTTTATTAAAGGTCATCTGCACTTTTTCGAATACACTGTTTTGATGCCTTTAAATCATCTTCCTACTGTCCGCGTACAGGTGAAATTTGACTTTCACCAAGTCACTGTGAAATATGGCAAGGGGTAAGTTATATGTGACTGAACCTTGACAAGCAATTGACATGTCAAATACTGGTAGGAACACTAGTTGCATAGGTAACCATTTCAATGTTAAACACACCGTCATTGTCAGATTTTTAAAACGTCATGTTGAATAGGAACTGTAAATGATAGACCAAGGTCCGGAAGACCCCGTTTAACTACCGATCGTGATGACAGACTCCTTATTGGTTGTGCTAAAGCCAACCCATTTACTCCTGTCCCACAACTTAGACACCACTGGCGTCAAGGTGGTCATGTTAGTGTTCGAACATTGATCCGTCGACTTCATAGAGGCTACCCAAGAGCACGTCGTGTTGTCAAGAGACCTGCCCTAACAGCCAGGCACCGTATAATCAGTTTTCAAAGGGCTAATGACCTTCGACGCTGGAACATGAGAAGCTGGCAAAATGTTCATTGGTCAAATGAGAGTCAGTTTCTGTTACGACCAATAGACGACAGAATACGAGTTTGTCGTGGAAATAAAACTGCTAATGACCAAAACAACATGGGCCCAACGACTGCATACGTTGCTGGTGGTGTTACAGTATGGGGTTTCTTCTCATACTGTTGTAAGGTGGGTATGCATATTCGGCAGGGTAACATGAACGGACAGACATACAGGGATTTGGTGCTTACAAACATTGTAGTCCCTCATTTTGATAATCCTCTACTTGCATCAAGATTCTTGTGCATGTACGACAATGCTAGACCACACAGGGCAAGGATTGTAACCGAGTACAAAGAGTACAAAGAGCAAGAAGCCATTGACACTATCTTTTAGCCTTCCATGTCTCCAGACATGAACCCTATCGAACATGTCTGGGATGCCATTGGCAGAAATCTCAATCGCAGAGATCCACCTTTGCAAAATCTTAGCGATTTAAGAAGCGCAATTGTTGCTGAATGGAATAAATTTGCTCAACTAAAGTTCAGAAGGCTTGTACAGAGTATGAGACTCCGTGTTATGGAACTGTACCGGAAGAGAGGGCTTTACACATCCTATTGACTCAAATATTGACATTAAATTTGCCGAACATACCAAAGATTATTTGTAGAGACTTTTAATGATATTGGGTGATTAATTGTTGTAAAAATATAAAATCACAGTGAAACTTAAATTCCGTTTCTGATTTGTGTAATTTTCACTATTTCTATGAACGCAAATTTCAAATGCATAGAACCTGCATACGTGAACAAACTTAAGTCTACGGTTTGTTTATGGTATATGTTAGCAAAATTGCTACATGAATATTTTCTCTTTTTCGAGGATTAACTGATTTTTTTAAAGGAAAAAAATTTCGATGCAATAAAAATAGGTGGTGCTTGACTCGTGGCGGACTGTATATATATATTCTGACATCATTTTATTGTCATATTGAACAAAACCCAATTCCACACACTGATTCAAAACAATTTTATCAATGGAAAACCCCGCAGTCAATGGCAAAAAGCCATCTAGCAACAAAGACGGAGAAGTACCAGTTTCTCTTAAAATTTTAACGGGCGAAGGATTCGTTTTGATGTGTTTGAGTTTTTGATCTTGCCATTTGATTAAGAGCTTTCCGTTTTGAATTTTTCTTGGAGTTCAATATTTTTGTAGTTGGATCTCAAATTTTTTTATTTTATGTTCATCTAGATTGGTTTCAAAATAAATATGATTGCAGTTTTTAAACTCGCCAATCAAAATAAATTGTCTTAAATTGTCATATGTTTTATTGATTATTTTTATTACTGCTGCTACAACTTGTATCGGAATTTTTTTTTTAAATTTTTTTTGTAAATTTTTTGTAAATTCAAACTTAGTTTTGGAATATGATTTTTAGTCTCTAAATTTTAGCCCGTAGGCTTCTTATACTAATTAAGAAGCGTTTAAAACTACTTTGTAATTTAAATTGTCTTCTAGTGCCAGAGTTCTATTTTTTTTTCTGGCTTTGCGAACATGCCATTATCTTAAAGTAAAGTTCTTGAGCGACTTTAAACTGTTAGCAAGTTTCTCAAATTGCACAACATATTTGTCTGCCTCTTGTGATGTTAACGGCAGAAAAACGTTCACATACATTTGCTAATATTGAAAATCATTTTGTATGTTGTCTTAGTCTAAGGTAAAACATTTTCTAATTCAATTTGTTTCATTTTTAATTACATTTCTTTAAATTTCAATTCGTTTTCGTTTTCCTTTTTTTTTTTTTTTTTGGAATTTCAACTTTTGATCTTGTTCTCTTTCTTTTTCTTTACACTCTCTTTCTAATTGCTTTAATGTTAAATTCTGAAATTCTGTTAATTTTCATTCTTGTCCTATTTGGATTTGTTCATGATTTTTTTTCTTTTTGTTTTCAAATTCAAATTAATTCTCTCATTTTAAGTGAATCTCTAGGTCTTTTGATTTAATAATCAGTGCCGAAATTCTTTAAAAATGTCAAAGTTGATTTTGACACACAAATGCTGTTTCGCATTTAAAATTTTAGCATTAGATTCTTAACCGCAAAAGTAAAATGTTACCCTAATTGCAAAGGAACTTTCTAGAATTCACACTTCCGAAAGCCCGAATCTGATTTTTAAATTAGTTACGAATTATACCCCTTGTTGGGGAATATATAGTGATTTGCTTCAGTGGGGAGCAACATTGAGAAGTAAATAGAAAACAATGTGTTACTTTAATTCACAAATATTGCCGGCTTTACAATTGAGTTGAATTATGAGAATATTGAAATGCAAAAGACCTTAATTATCTTTTTTATATCAAATCTGAATATTATCTTTAAATCTAAAGGGATTAAAAACCGTTAATCGTTGACTCTTCATTGAGCTTCATTGCCACTAAGTAATTCTACTTCCCGACAAGAGAAATAACCTGCTTCAAATTATATTTTAATAGTGAAATAAATGATTCCGGAGATAAGATTTTGGAAAGGGCTATAGTCATCTTTGAGTACCTCAAACTTCCCCCGAGCCGGCGCATTTTTGAACGCTTCTATGTTAAACACCGATTTGTTCGTTGTTTCCGCTGACAAAAATGCCAAAAACATCAACAGTTAAACAACATTTCTCAGCTCAGTATGAATTTCTGTTACGACTAAATAAGGCATCAGAAACCAACAGTAAAATAAAATGAGGTTTATTTACAAATATTCAAAAGAAAATTTACAAACATATGTGTTTTGAAAGTCCCAAATTTTATATCATGTATAGTTCACAGGGACTCGATTAGCAGATTAAAATTTTGTTAATCAATGTTTTTCAAATCATTTTTCGTATTTCCTGTCTATTTGAATTATATCTTTAACGTTGGCGTCAATATTTCTTTGTTTTCTAGCAATGTGCAGTTTACCATCCATATCCATATACAAAAAAATCCTACGGGGATCTAAGTCGCCGTTTTGAATAGCCTACCCTTCTTTAAATAAAAAATAATTAAAAATATTTCTATGTGACTTTATACCTTACAAAGACACGCATCTTCTTCCTAAATGATTCTTCTATCAGAAACATGCATTAGTTTTCCGATCAACGACACCCTATCTTGGCTATCGTTTCATTCAGGTCAAAATATTCAAATTTCCCGGCGAAAGCAACGTAACTGGCAAACGTGTCGTTTTTCAATAACATCGACGAAATGGGAGATAACTCTGTCATTCGGAAACTTCCGGGTTCCTCATAGACTGACGAGTGCTGTCCTCAGACTTGATACCTACGCTCAATCGATCAGCTTTGAGACAGATTTACAAATTAAGAATCCTTCATAAATATCGAACGCAAATTTCTTCAAAACCATCATTGCAAGTGAAGTTACAATGTTAGATTATGCTCCTACCCATCCCCACTGAAAATATCAAATGATTGTCCCCAAACTATCAGTTTTTTTTGTCAAACTAAGCTAAGAAACATCGCTGTCGACTTATTCACTTGCAAGTGAATAATTTGACCTCATTGAATCCGTATTCATATCAGGTTGACTGAATCGATCCACAAAAAAAATAATTCTTATACAGGTAAAAACGATGATAAACATATCTTTGAATCTACAATATGAAATCAAACAGACCTAGAAAAATCAAATTGCACGTGGTCGCTATCTATTGATATTTATGTTTATGTTTATATAGCCGTTGGCAGTCTTCGGATGTCATCTGAATGGTAAATATGATTTTCTAGACAACAACAAAAAAACGAAATGCTGATACATATTGTGATGAATTTGCAAACTTACCTGGTTCTTGCTTATTTTATAATCCATTTGTAAAGTCCAACAGAAAGAAATATCATTCATTCCCTTCATTTATTTACACATTGTTTTACTTTCACTTTCGATTTGTTTACATTTTACTGGGTGATTAGTAATTGTTTTTGGGTCAGGAATTGGCCTATAAATCCGGAATTCCCACGATCATGATCAGTTGTTACAAAGTATATAACCGTCACAATAGTTCTTTGTTATATCATATATGCTTAGGTGTTGTAAAACGTTTAAGTGATAAAGTCGTTTCTGGAATAGTCTATTGTATGGACGAGTCTACAATTTACTATATATACCAAGGTTTTCACAGTTCACGTTGTTCTGGGTTTAGAATTCAAGCCGAGCAGTTGGATTATTAACAAGAGACAGAATAAAGGTGAGATTAAAGTATAGTTCTGAATAAGAATTATAAGCAGTGTTCCTGAATAAGAAACCAAGTTATTAATTAATTATAGCTGCTGAAGAAGCAGTGGCTTCAGATAGAAGCATTGGCTGTATACAAGGTAAAGCATTTCCAGACGGTGAAGCATTGAATACGAGCAAAGTAGTGACTCAGACCAAACAGTCCAACACACGCACTGGCCCAGATAAAGTAAATATTAAGCAGTTACCACAAGTAAAGCACTGGCCCAAATCAAGTAGATATAAAGCAGTGGCTACAAGTAAAGCACTGGCTCAGTATATAGTTAATAATCCGTTGCTTTTAGAAATCACTGACTAAGCAAAAGTATATCAAGATATTAAATAAAGCATTATACCAAACCGGGACGTCATTATCATTATCATCCTTGGCATTTATCGTCTAATACCCAAAGCCTACTTAATCTTGACGCCCAGCATCAATATAAAGAGAACCCGAATATTCAGTTGATAAAATAACGCTACCAATTCTTGAGCCATGACTGTATCCAGAAAAACGACTCTGGTACGAAACCCAGAGTAAAGCAGTTGCGTACTCCCGGTACGTGACATAGTTTTTGGTGGCAGCAGTGGGATACAGCAAGGCTCTGGTTATATTTTAAATAAAATATTAAATATGGACAAGTATAATGAGTTAGGACAACAAATAAGTTTGTTAGAAGAATTAAGCGATAGAATGCAGACTTTAATGAGCCAGGGACCAAGTGCAAATTTACATTCTACCCCAAAAATCCCAGTAAAAGATTTAAGTGACTCTGGTATAATTCAAACGCGTCACGGTGATTTCATGCACAATACGCAGCGTGCCAGTATCGGTACAGATCGGAATATTCCAACACCCGAAGTGCCGTGTTTATATGGGCCATTTACCACTATAAAGACGGACGACAAAGGAGCGCGGCCAAAAGAACAAACAACGCATGAGACTCAAACCACAAAGAAAGAAGCAGAAACCGAAGCAATGCCGATGCCAGATGTATCACCGATACTGAGGGAAGAATTACGCCAAAACAAGCAAGTCCGCAACACTAATCCCGCTGACAAACCTAGCCACGGGAAGACACGGCGCGAAATTAAGCTTGCCAGCTATGACGGAACGAGTGAATGGAGCGATTTTAAGTCTCATTTTGATGCCTGTGCGGTGATCAACAACTGGGATGACCAAGAGAAGGGTCTGTACCTTGCAACAGCTTTAAGAGGACAAGCACAGGAAGTGTTTAGTGATCTACCTACTGAGAAAAGAATGGATTATACTACATTGATAAAAGCATTGCAAGAAAGATTTTCGCCTCAAAACCAGACTGAGTTGTACCGAGTACAATTAAAAGAAAGAAGACAAAAAGCAAGTGAAAGTTTGCAAGATCTTGGTCAGACCATAAGAAGATTGGTAAACAAGGCTTATCCAAACGCACCAAGCGAGGTTAAAGAAACTTTAGCAAGGGAACAATTTTTAGATTCTCTTGTGGATTCAGAGATGAGAATAAGGATAAAACATTCTAGGCCGGAAAACCTCAATCAAACAATATGTCTTGCCGTAGAATAAGAAGCTTTTTATAAGGCTGAAAGAAAATACGACACTGGCAGAGGTCATTTGCGCGCCACATACACTGAACCAAATGAGTCTTACGATAAAATGGCAAAAATGATGGAAGACTTTTCAACAAAAATTGAATCCCTCCAAAAAGACCTTGATAATTTTAAAAGCGATATGACAAGGAAAGACTCCGATACCCATATACCTGGATGGAAAGACAAGATACAGTGCTACAACTGTGGAAGATTTGGACATTTTAGAAATGAATGTAGAGCTCCTAAAAAGCCTTACAATGGAAACAATGGTAGGGGAAACGGAGCAGTGCGGCCTTTACACTACAACAGTCGACACAGGCGGATGGAAAGAAGAAAAATTAACGTGGGAGCAGATGCTTCAAACATGGAAGCTGGTGCGTACATTGACGTCGCAGTTCATAATCAGCCTACCAAGTTTTTAATAGACACTGGTGCCACGGTAACTTTAGTTTCGCACGCTTTGTTTTACAGAATACACAAGAAGGAACGACCGGATCTTGAACCAATTACCCAAGTCATTATTTCGGCAAATGGAACAGAGCTGAGCATAGCTGGTTAGGGAATGTTCTGTATAGAGATTGGACAAGACAAGTTTATAGTTGAAGCTTTGGTTGCCGACATATCTATTGACGGGATACTGGGTTTAGATTTTATGAAAAAGAATAATTGCAAAATAAATTTACAACAGGAAACCCTTCAATGTTAAAGTAACACATATCCTACGGCGTTTTCTGGCAAAATAGGCTGTTACAGAATTTCAGCCGCAGAGGATATCAGTATACCACCAGGAACAGAGGCTTTTTCACGTGGTAGGATTAATGACTATGATACGTTAACCAGTAAACTGCAGATGGGCATTATTGAGCCATGCGAGAAGTTTGTAAAAAGGGACAACGCTTTACTGGCAAAGACCCTGGTTGAAGCGCGAGAACATGTGCCAATTAGATTGCTAAATTTTTCAAACAATGTTACAACTATACGAGCCGGAACCATTGTTGGAGAAATAAGTCCAGTAGAAGATGTCATCACCATGACTGGAAACCCCAGCAAAGAACACAAAAACCAGAACTGGACAATGAACTGCAGAAGCTGGTCAATGAAGCAAGTTCCCATTTGACTGAGAAGCAGAGACATCAAGTTACTAACTGTTTGCAGCAATACAAGTCGCTTTTTGCGCTGTCCGATAACGATCTCGGATGTAATAGTATTGTACGCTATCGCATCAACACCGGAACAAATTATCCTGTCAAACAACCACCTCGGCGGACACCGGTAGCCATGCGCGACGAAATTGACAAACATATTGACAATATGTTAGAACGAGGCGTGATCGAGCTTTCTGAAGGGCCATGGTCATCAGGGATTGTACTTGTTAAAAAGAAGGACGGGTCGACTCGCTTCTGTGTCGATTATCGTCAACTCAATGACCTTACGGTAAAAGACGCGTATCCGTTACCTTGAATAGACGATTCATTGGAGCAGCTAGCTGGCAACAAGTGGTTCTCAATTTTAGACCTTAGGTTATTGGCAGGTAGAGGTAGAAGAGAGAGACCGCCCTAAAACTGCGTTCGCGACACGGCGTGGACTTTTCCAATTTCGTAAAATGCCGTTTGGGCTCGCCTGTGCTCCTGGAACATTTGAGCGGTTAATAGAAAGAGTTATGGCTGGACTACAGTGGAACATTTGCTTGGTGTATTTGGATGACATAATTGTAGTCGGCCGAAATTTTGAAGAGATGTTAACTAATTTGCGACAAGTTTTTGATAGATTGATTGACGCCGGGTTAAAGTTTAAACCCAAAAAGTGTTCGTTGTTCGCAAAATCAGTGTCCTTCCTTGGACATGTAATAAGTGAGGATGGTGTGGCAACGGATCCACAAAAGGTGGAGGTTATCAAACAATGGTCAGAACCGAAAGATGTAAGCGAGTTGCGCTCTTTTCTCGGCCTGTGCGGATATTATAGAAGATACATTGAAAATTTTGCAGGCATTGCAAAATGTCTGCTCAAATTAACAGAAAAGGGTCGCGAATACCTGTGGACAGAGGAGTGTCAAAATGCGTTTCAGACATTGAAATCCAAGCTCCTCGAGGCGCCAATACTGTCACATCCAGATTTTTCGAGACCTTTTATACTCGATACGGACGCAAGTCAGTCTGCAATAGGAGCAGTCCTGTCCCAGGAAATAGACTGAAAAGAAACGGTTATTGCTTATCGTAGCCGTACACTTTCGAAGACCGAGCGTAAATATTGCGTAACTCGAAAAGAGTTACTCGCCGTAGTACATTTTGTTAAGCATTTTAGGCATTTTCTGTATGGAAGAACGTTTGTTGTCAGAACTGACCATAGCTCTCTGCAGTGGATAATGAATTTTAAGAACGCAGAAGGACAGCTTGCGAGGTGGCTGGAAGTCCTTAGTTCGTATAACATGAAAATTAAGCACCGACCTGGAAATCAACACAGAAATGCTGATGCACTTAGCAGAATGCCATGTAAACAATGTGGCTTTGACAAAGACTGGGAGAAGAAACTAGTACGTGTTAATGTTGTTACACAAGCACCACCTATAGAGGCGAATGAAGCAGTTATCTGTATAAATGATGGGAGTGATGAAAATAAGACGCTGTTGGTGCTACAACAAGAAGATGCAAACATATCCTTGGTAAAGACTTAAGTATTAAATGGCAAGAAACCGCTTTTCAAAGAAATTGGGGAATGTAATTATGCAGTTAAGAGTTTATGGTCGCAATACGAAACATTGAAAGTTGATAACGGTTTATTGTGCAAAGAGCAAAGCACGGGAGCCAAACTACGCGTCATCGTACCCATGAAAGAAAGGCGCGCCGTTTAACAGCAATGCCATGACAATAAGACTTCGGGACATCTTGGGATAAGAAAAACATTAGGAAGATTAAAAGACAGGTTTTATTGGCCTGGAATGCGTCGTGATGTGGTGGCCTACATAACAGGATGTGAGACCTGTGTAAGAAGGAAAGGCCCACAAAAACGAAAGAGAGCGCCAATGCAGATTCAAAGGTCAGGCTTCCCTATGGAAAGGATAGCCATCGACATTTTGGGCGAGTTGCCAAAAACCGCCAACGACAATAAATACATACTGATGATAGCTGATTACTATACAAAATGGACAGAACGTTTTCCCATGGAGAACATGAAAGCATCGACAGTTGCAAATATCATAGTAACAGAAATTATTTGCAGATTTGGTGTACCTACACTGATTCATTCAGATCAAGGAAGGCAGTTTGAGAGTGAGCTTTTCTCTGAAATGTGTAACCTCCTACAAATCAGCAAAACCCAACACCATATCACCCACAATCCGATGGTATGGTTGAGAGGTTCAACAGTACTCTAGCAAAACTGCTAAGTGCGTACGTCGACGAGCATCACATAAACTGGGATCAGCTTCTACCTTATGTGATGATGGCTTACAGAACAGCTGTACACGAAACAACCGGCAGCACTCCGAACCGTATGATGATGGGAAGAGAAGTAGCTACTCCTGTAGATATTATGTACGAACTCCCAAGGGAAGTGATGTCTATTCCGGATAACAAATGGGTATGGGAGTTACAGGAAAGAATTTAAGACGCCCACCAGTTTGTACAGAATCATGTTAACAGAGAAATGCTTCGGCAGAAGCAATATCATGACAAACATTTAAGTTGGAATACATTTAATAAAAATGATAAAGTGTTTGTTTTCTTTCCTGTACGTAAGCTTGGCCAATCCCCTAAGTTTACAAGTTTAGGGTCCCTTTAAAGTGTTAAAACAATACTCAGATGTAACCTACCTAGTAAATTGTGGCAGAAAGGGCCGACCACAAGTAATTTATGTTGATCGCATGAGGCAATGCAAGGACCAACGTTTGTTAGGTGAAATTACTAGGTGAGCGTTTACAAGGGCTCGAGCCGTCAATCAGGTATCCGAAATGAACGATCAAGCCCAACTTGTTGGCGAAAGTGCCTCAATTGAATTTGATTTTGAGAATAGATATGAGACCATTGAACAAGACGAACACATTAATTTACCAAGATTAAGACGGGAAAGGAAGCCTCCCACTTGGTTAAATGATTATGTTCAAGATTAAAAAAATATATGTATATATAAAAAAAAATGAATAAATAAAAAAAAAAAAAAAATGAATGAATGAGTATAACTGTACATAACATATAATTTTGTATATACATGTATATATTTACAATGATTTCTCTTAAATTACAGATGGCTTACACAAAGAAGACACCACGGGCAAGATGGAGGTGCCAAGTTTGCCAAGTACGGTTCAACACAGAGAAGGAATTAGAGGATCATGTTCTAGCATGTGTAAAGAAAAGGTCGTCAGAGGAAGAGTACTTATGTGATCTGTGTCCGTATGCAACTAGCAGGAAGAGTGACTTTACGAGGCATCAGAGGAGGAGACATGCAGCAGCCTTGTCAGCCATTGATGATACCGATATTGAATGGGAGAAACAGAATCCAGGCACCCTATCTGATGTACTGGAGAACCTTCGAAATCCCAGACCAGCACAACAAGCACATCAGTGATGGCTACAGGCTCACTTATCAAAGGCAGAGTAGTCAGGAAGAGCACGTCTCCTCTACCGGTGGCCAATTCTTCAAGGAAGAGGCTACTATATACCTTAAGGAGTTCATAGCCTCCAAGACCTAGGTTGCCAACCACAACTGCAACTATAGTACCTTCTGTGTCAAGCTCGTTTCTAATACCGAGAGTGGTTGATACTGATTCGGATGAAAGTTCCATGTCAAACCAATCACCGTTGTTGTTCTCGTCTTCGCATATGGACGTAGGAACTGTTACAACAACTACGACCGGAACCATCCCAACCCATTTACCAGCACAGGTTGTCAGGCCAGTGGCCACCTCTGGGTTGATGCTGGTTCAGAGAAGAGTGGTGAGAAGATACAAGGAAAACGGTAAAGATGTAGAGGAAACTGAAATATGGAAAAGATGAAGTGACATTTGATGTAATAAGCATGCAAATATCATAGCCAGGTAGGCTTGACAGAACTATTCAGTGATCAGTCCGACGGGATACGTATTTCGATAGCTTTATAGTGTGATTTATATACAAGTGAATGTTCGCGAGGAACAGACAATACAGATATTTAGTTACTTGTTAAAGGAGAAAGATTTCCAAGAATTATGAAAACTTTTGTGTTTTATTGTTTATATATAATGCCTTGTTTCTTTGAATATATAATAATGATGTCCGTCGGATGGGGACGTTAAATCCGATGTCCCGTGTTCAGGGAGTACCACGCTTTGTGCACGTAAAAGATCCCTCTCAACAAGCTCTTTGATTAGTCCATAAGTGGCCGGTTGTTAGGCAAAATTATTTCATACCAGGTTTTGGCGTTGTGATATTTTCGGTGGTTTTCAAATGTACTATTTGGCTTGTTGGTTTTCATGGTCAAAATTACTTGTTCAAAAATCTGTCAGCATGCATATTTGAAATACAGATGGAAAACGATTTAAGGGTTCTTAGGATAAAGTTAACTTATAAAGTTGATGCCCATGTTAAGTAATAGTAAACAGTTGCGTGGGAATCTAGTCATGTCGGGTAGATTATACATCTACGAGTTGTTCTAGTGGTTAGTTACTGAATGTGTAACAGTTGTTTTAGTGAATAGTTACTAAAGAAGTAACAGTTGTTTAATGCTATTGAGAATTGTGGTTTTGAATGACATGGCTCGAGGCAATACCCGGATAGAGTTTGGGACTGAAAAATGTCCACTCGATGTAGATGTGCTCAATTGATTTTGGTAAATGCCGGGACGCATTTCTTGGAGGCGTGGGTAATGTGATGAATTTGCAAACTTACCTGGTTCTTGCTTATTTTATAATCCATTTGTAAAGTCCAACAGAAAGAAATATCATTCATTCCCTTCATTTATTTACACATTGTTTTACTTTCACTTTCGATTTGTTTACATTTTATTGGGTGATTAGTAATTGTTTTTTGGATCAGGGATTGACCTATAAATCCGGAATTCCCACGATCATGATCAGTTGTTACAAAGTATATAACCGTCACAATAGTGCTTTGATATATCATATATGCTTAGGTGTTGTAAAACGTTTAAGTGATAAAGTCGTTTCTGGAATAGTCTATTGTATGGACGAGTCTACAATTTACTATATATACCAAGGTTTTCCCAGTTCACGTTGTTCTGGGTTTAGAATTCAAGCCGATCAGTTGGATTATTAACATGAGACAGAATAAAGGTGAGATTAAAGTATAGTTCTGAATAAGATATATAAGCAGTGTTCCTAAATAAGGAAACCAAGTGATTAATTAATTATAGCTGCTGAAGAAGCAGTGGCTTCAGAGAAAAGCATTTCCAGACGGTGAAGCATTGAATACGAGCAAAGTAGTGACTCAGACCAAACAGTCCAACACACGCACTGGCCCAGATAAAGTAAATATTAAGCAGTTACCACAAGTAAAGCACTGGCCCAAATCAAGTAGATATAAAGCAGTGGCTTCAAGTAAAGCACTGGCTCAGTATATAGTTAATAATCCGTTGCTTTTAGAAAGCACTGGCTGAGCAAAAGTATATCAAGATATTAAATAAAGCATTATACCAAACCGGGACGTCATTATCATTATCATCCTTGGCATTTATCGTCTAATACCCAAAGCCTACTTAATCTTGACGCCCAGCATCAATATCAAGAGAACCCGAATATTCAGTTGATAAAATAACGCTACCAATTCTTGAGCCATGACTGTATCCAGAGAAACGACTCTGGTACGAAACCCAGAGTAAAGCAGTTGCGTACCCCCGGTACGTGACAATATTATCGAGTCCGTGTTTTGTTAATTGTTAATATTATACTTTTTGTAATTTGGATATACGTTTAAGTATGTTATAAATAAAATATGAGAATTTGAGTCAAATCGATGAACATGAATTTGACAGCTAATGCCCCTTTAACTTTGTTTACTTCGTTTTAGATCCTATATTTTCATTTTCTTCCTTGCTGTAATTTATTCTTATTTTCCTTTTATTTTGATGTATTACACAGAAAACAAAAACTCAAAATGTTGCCGTTATCCCGATTATATCTAAGTGCGCTTACACTTTTCTTAATCTACCCCATTTTCTTCAAACGCCTATGTGTTTACTTGGTTTAATGACGTCGTTGAGATAAAGTCTACCTGATAGTTTTTACATTTCAAATAAAATATCTTAAGAAAACATGCTTAGTGAACCATCGGATCTTTTAAGCTGAGGCAATTGTTAATCGCTGAGTGATGCATTTTTTCACTATGATTTCAACTTAATGCATTTATTTTAGATTTTGCTCAATATCCACGAGACACTGTTGCCTGTTAATGATTTTTTTTTCTTCAATTTCAACATTAAGAGGACGAGAAAACCTCCCTCTTTACTTCGGATAACAAAATTTCGCCAAAAAAATATCCCAGTATTCGTCTTTCTAAGATTCTAACAGCAATTTTTCAACAATAAAAGATGGCTGTTAACAATATTATGCTGATTGTTCAAAAGAAGCAATCTCAATCAGATGAGGATTTATATAGTTCTACTCTAAAATCATTAACAGTCATCAAAATTTTGCTTCAATGGTGTTCTTTAAATCGACAACATATTTGTCTAATTGGGTTGATTGTTATTTATACTTAAAATGAACGACTTCTGATTGATTTGATTTTGTATTCACATGAAACCTGAACTAATGAAAAACATTTTCAAAAACAATAAAGCAAAACATTTTTGCCAGCTTTCTTAATTTTACGTTTATATAAATTGATTATGTCCTGTCACTCGATCAATAAACCGAATTTATATGAGTGCTTGCATTCACATATATCTCAGTGAAATTGCCTTTAAGGAAAGTACAAAACTAGATAAAAAAAATGAGAAAAACGAACAATGTATAAATGTATTGCGTCCGAAGCGCTTTTCTGGATGTACCTTCATCAGGAACACCAAGAATTTATAAGAACTGACACTGTTGAAGAGCTATATGACCATAAAAAAAAACTAGAAATAATAGCCAAATCCATATATGGTCAACTTTTCCTGAGGGAGTTGAAACCTTAGTTTCTTTTTAATTTATAATCTTACAAACGGACAATTTTTGAAAGGTTTGAAATAAGAGACTGTGACATTTTTATCTGAGGGTGGGGCCGGGGTACTGCAATTATTTTTTTTTTATTTTTGCCCCGCCAATATGTATTATAAAAAAATTTCTTGTCCCGCTTCAATTTATTGAAAAAAGTTCTTGCCCCGCTTCAATTTATTGAAAAAAGTTCTTGCCCCGCTTATAAATAATCAGAAAACTAATAAATATCAAACTTAATATGATAATTGGTCTTGCTTTGTTATTAAATAATCAGGAAACTAATATATACATATTAAAACTTAATATGATATGTTGTTCTTAACATAAGTGCATAAACCAAATAAAATAAATGTATAAATTATTCTGATTGTATTCAGAAAAAGGTTTTAACTCTTTTAACCATTACTGGTCATCAAATAATAGTAACAATATAGGGACCGTTTATTTATTAGGGGGATCGGCCAGTCCATACTCATTTGCAATGAAACTTATATTTATTTGTGTACATGTAATTCCACAACATTTGAAATTAAGTAACCATATCTATTCTTTGTATTAACACACCTGGCCTGAATGGCCAAGTGAGCTTTTATCGTCACTTGGCGTCCGTCGTCCGTCGTCCGTCGTCTTCGTCCGTATTTAACTTTTACAAAAATCTTCTCCTCTGAAACTTCTGGGCCAAATTTAACCAAAGTTGGCAACAATCAGCATTAGGGGATCTAGTTTTAAAAAATGTGTCCGATGACCCCGCCTGCCAACCAACATGGCCGACATGGCTAAAAATAGAACATAGGGGTAAAATGCAAGTTTGCTCTATAATGTTGAAAACTACTATGAATGGAAAAAATTTGTTTGAGGCAAAAATGTTCAGAGTGATGAGATTTACATATTGTCTATTTACTCCCAAACTGTCAGACAACTTCTTATGGGAGTGATTGCCCTTAAATGACGATTTTTACCTCTTTTTATGTTTTGCCTTATACCTGAAAAACTATTATAGATAGATAGAAACTTAAATAAGCAAAAGTGATCAGCAAGACAAAATCTAAAAATACGTTCCAATCTTGAAATTGTTTGACGACCTCTTATTTGAGTTATTGACCTTTGATAGTGATTTTTTTTTGTTGCGTTTTTGTCTAATATCTGAAAAAACAGAAATCATTAGTCGACTCCTTGTAGGAGAACTTGCTCTTTAATGACGATTTTTACCAACATTTTACGTTTTTGTCTACTATCTTGAAAACTATAAAAGATAGATAGACACTTTTGATAGCAAAAATAGCAATACAAGATCTACAAATAAGTAAAATTTTGCCGAAATTGTTGGTTTACTCTTTACAGGAGTGGATGCCTTTATGAATTGATATTTTTTTACCGTATTTTGTGTTTTGGGCAAAAACTAAAGAAAATTAAAGATTAAACTGTAAACAGAAAAAAAAATATTAGCAATACAAGACCAACAAAAAAAGATTTTTGTCATGAATTCTATTCTAGTCCACAATGTTCGAGAGAGTCTATTGTTGAAGATGCTCATAGACCTAGGTGAGCGACACAGGGTCTTTAGTACCTCTCGTTTGTCCAGGTACACTAAAAGATTTTTTTTTATGCACTTTGTTGCTTCATCTTTCCTGATACATGATACTTATATTGATCTGTGTGATTATTTTCAAAATGTTTTTGACTGAATTAGTCAATTAATATGGGATGTAAAAGCTAAATTTACTCTGGTTTTAATTAAGAATTTTGGATTGAACAAGATAAATCAGACTTGAAATAACTTCTTAAAGTTCGTCAATGGGAATCTTTAATTCTGTTTTCCTTCTCAGTAATAAAATTATAGAATATAGTTATGTAAATTCATTGTTCTGACCACTGAAGAAACAGGTAGTTAAAGCCCTCGTGCTGCACAGAAAATAGTGGCTGTGTTTCTAGACTCCACCCCCCCCCCCCAAAAAAAAAAACCAAAACATCCTGCAGGCCAAATTTTAATAAACTAACAAAATAACTTTGAAATATTATGTCTAAATATCAAACAAAAGAAAATAACTCTAGTTAAAATAACTGTCTTGTTTTATAACCTTATTTTACACAATGTGTTCACCAAGTGTCAAAATAAAACACCTATTCACATCAATAACACTCATATATGCAGCCATTCCCCTCCCCCCTAAAAAACCCCCCAAAGAACACTGAAATTCAAGAGACTTATTATAGCCATTTACTAGTAGAAATTGGTATAGAGAAACTACATTAACTCACAACAAAGGCTTTTTGATGTATCAACCAGAATATAGCACCACATCATGCATCTTTGTTTTCCTTCTGCGTGGTGAATAAGTGCAGGGGAGCAAAACATAGATTCTACCTCAGTTGTTTTTAAAGATGAAATTAGAATTAAACCATGTAAAAAGCAACAAACCCTTGGGAAAAAAAACTATCTTGCATTGTTATCATTTCAGTTTAAAATGTATATAAACTTAATCCTCGCTAATTTGAAAATAAACTTAACTCTAAAAGGGACATAACTTTAAATTGATCAGACAGTTATCTTTGAAAATCACAATTTCTTTTTCAAATGATATGGGATTTTGATTACACTTCATAGCTATCTCCAATATCTACTCTTTTTACAAATTCCAGTTAATTTTCATGAATTTTTTTTTTTTAATTTCAAATGTAATTCAGATAGTCAATTTTAAAGGTTTAGCTAGCTATAAAACCAGGTTTAATCCACCATTTTCTACATAAGGAAATGCCTGTACCAAGTCAGGAATATGACAGTTGTTTTCCATTCGTTTGATGTGTTTGAGCTTTTGATTTTGCCATTTGATAAGGGATTTTGCGTTTCGAATTTTCCTTGGAGTTCGGTATTTTTGTTATTTTACTTTTTTAAAAGTTTTTTTACTTTTTCAAATCAGTTTGGATTTTCATAAAACTTGAGATCCTTCTCCATTATACTTTGTTCTTACAGATAACATTGAAAGATTGTATGTCAATTGGTCTTAATGTTGCCAAATTTTATATTTTTAATGAATAAGTCAAATTTATATGAGTTTTTCAGATGGAAATAAATGCCGATAGTCAACATCAATAATTTCTACAACTGTTTTAAAACAACCTTGAATTTCAACTATATACTGGTCAGACAACTTGCAACATTTTCACTTTATTTATTCATTGCTTTTTTAGTTTTAGAAATAAACTGTTTGTAATTAGAAAATCTGATAAATTTAGAACAATTAGATAAATTTTGAACGATCCCTTATCTTTTTTACTCTGATTTAGTTATATCTTTTATGCACGCACCAATAATTTTTTAAAAGTATGCGCCCCGCCAAATGTCTGTTTAAAAAAATGTATCGCCCCGCTTATTATTTGCATGAAAAAAGTATGTGCCTCGTACATATTTTCACTGGCCCCACCCTCAGATAAATATTGCACAGTCCCTAAATCACGTCAGTACCGAAATACTGACAACTGGGCTGGTGATGCAATCGGGAAGCCAAAGTCCATTGGCTGCGTCATCGACTCAGTGCTGTTAAAAATGAAAACACTTTATAAATTTCATGCGTACGGGGCGCTTTTTTTATTTATCTTCATCTGTTACGCTTAAAGTGGAATATTTGAAAGCCAAGATTGTAAGATTCGTGTTTAAATCGGCGCAAAATTGTCGACTCGACTGCGTTCTTTCATAAGTTTTGCATATAGTGTCGGGAGTTAAATTTATACATATGGCTCTCATAAACCGCATATTTTAAAAAGATTCTCCGAATATATCGAAGGCAAAAGAAGCCTATACCAACCTTTTCGCAAAAATCAGATCTTAGCGAAGGCAAAAGTACGTTGTTGGAATTGGAGGATTGAGTGCGAATGAAGCTTTTGTTTGAGAGGGTTGTCGATAAATAAAAAGTACATGTTAGATTTGAAAAATTAAAATGGAAATGAAGAGTGTATTATTTAACTGATTGACAATGAATCTATTTAAATTTCGAGACAGGAATTTTTCGCTCCACATCTGGACGACATTTGATTTCTTGTGTATGTTAGCTAGTCGTCTGACAGGTCTGTTGTATACACTAATCCAAATGCTTCTCAAAAGGTATAGAAGAAAAAATCAAAATTTAAATCAAGTCGTGTTAAAACCTTTCAGCAAAACTTGGGTAAGAAATCGATCATATGCGGAGTGTTAATTCTACCGGACATTCCGAGGAAAAAAAGTGTAGTACACATAATCTACATAACCACATACGTGAAGCAACCCATTTTAAGTTTGGTCAAAAGTCACAGGGAAAGGATAATGCTACTTTTAGAGTTTATGTAAGATGAGAAGGGTTGTTATTTCAAAACAATTCACTCCCAACACAAGATGAGTTTTTGTCAGATATTTTGTTCGTTATGACTACACTGTGTACAAATATTGCAATCATTTTGATTTACAATGAAAATATTATTACAAACTACTTTCAGAAAAAAAAGGTTATTGCGTCATAAGTAAAAGAATAACTTGACCTCATCTGATCGATGCCACTGCTGGTGGAGTTTTAATTCCCCGAGGGTATCACCAGCCCAGTAGTCAGCATTTCTGTGTTGACTTGAGTTATCACTGATATGTTCATAATTATAAATTAACTGTTAACAAAACATTGAATTTATGAAATACTTAGGCTTTTCTTTCTCATGAATAGATTACCTTAGCTGTATTTGGCAAAACTTTTAGGAATTTTTGGTCCTCAATGCTCTTCAACTTCGTACTTTATTTGGCCTTTTTAACATTTTTTTATTCGGGCGTCACTGATGAGTCTTCTGTAGACGAAACGCGCGTCTGACGCAAATATAAAAATTTCAATCCTGGTATCTATGATGAGTTTATTTACCTACAGTAATAAGGACATATCAAATAATGGGAACACAATGGTTAACTTTTGCGTCAACAATTAACTTATTTAAATAGACGGCAGAAAGAATTAATGAAAATCAAATGATTTTTTTCAGATGTCATCATGTATCAGGATGCGTAACCAAGCTAACTACTGTAAAGAAAGAAGGTAAGTTATAGAAGATTAATATATAGAGGATTTATGTACATGAAGCAAAATTAAAAATTACAGGCCAGCAATCCCTAATGTGTCATGGTAAAATTGTTATTATAGCCTTTTCCCCTAAAGCTAAACTGAAAAACATTTGAAAAACATTGAAAACTACAGCAATATCAAAATGATTGCTTGCACCAAAAAGTTAATTTTTAACGAAACTGAGGCTTATCTTGAAAGGTGGTTTTGGTGGTAAACTTGATGTCAATGGTTTGGAATGATGTTTCGTTGGTCACTATGCAAACCAAGCAATCTAACGTTGTTTAAAACGACACTTAAGTAATTTTGGTAATCAATAAAGTGAAGGAAGATCAAGTTCTTCATCTTTGGCTGAAATTCAAATGAACACAGACAGAGTGTTCAGGATTTCCTCTTTGGTAAGTGTCTTGGATGTATATTTTGAGTTTCCAAGTGAATTGCCAATACTAAATTCCGTTATAGAGCAATTTATGTAATATGACATATACACAAAAACGATTTTGTTCTGGAACAACAACATATTTGTGATGAAGGTGAGACAGGTGTTAAGCAACGTTTGAGTCTCTGAAGTTAGATGTAGTATGAGGGTTCGTAGAACCATTTAGGTGTTTTAATTCTTAATAGTATAAACGACCTTTCAGCATTAGCCAAAGAGTATCAACGTCTTCTCTTTTGCGTTTATCCCAATGCCTTGCATAATCCTCAACTGAATCCATTTGTATTTTATAGATGTTTTTCCAATATATGAATTTAGTCTCATAGTATTTCGAGTGTTGCTGAAAATGTTCAGGTCACCAGTGATAACGTGACCAGCCGCATTATCTATACATGGGGAAACTAACACAGGTGCAATCAGGTAGTTAACTTGACTCCGTCAATATTGAGATCCTGCAACACGTGTTTATGATAAAACAAAATAAGCCTCTAAAGGTTTGGAAAGGGTATAAGATATGATAGATACAGACTGACTGTTAAAGTATGAAGGTATTTTTGATTGCACTGATTTATGATGAAGAATATTGCCTAAATTTATGGCATCGAGACCTTTGATTGCAAAGGAAAGATCGTTTCTTCGTTTCATCGTTTTTAATCCCAACTGGTTTGAAAAATCTGTGACTGGTACTATACAAGAAGATAGCTGTAAGTTCGTATCGATTTGAATGTGGATTTGTAACAGTGGTTAAAGTTGAAAAGATGAAAAGAGAATGAAGTATCAAAAAGGGTAGTCAATAAAGCATTGTGCGGGTGTGACGAATACCGAATGGCTTTTGTATGAATGGCAAAAGTTGCAACACTTACAAAATGTAGCTTTAACCTTTCTGATACTTTATTGTTATAACAATACAAATTCGTTCAAATGATGTAACAGTTTTACAGATTTTTGCACATATATGTTCATTTACGTTTTTGCAGAGTACGCCTATTTTTGAACAATGACAATATACTTTTTTTTTTTAAATTTCCAATACGTCTATTCAATATACTGTATGTATATTAGACTTAGTATTCGAAATTGAACCAAAGAAAAAAAAGAAAAAATTTGATAAATCCCCACATAGAAAACAAATCCGTCATCCCGACATTTCGCGAAAAAAATAATAAACTCGAAATATCTGCGGTACGTAATAAAATACCTGAAATGAAATAATTTATATAATGTATTATATTTAAATGTAAAAAAAGGGGACGACCATTTGATTTTCTGGGGGCCAGGAGGATTTTTTCAACTAGTGCTAAGACGGCTTATTTATTTCATAAAAATGTATTTTCATTCTTGTACACAACTATCATAATATATATCATCCTGCATGTTATGGCACAGGCTATTCATTTTTATACTATCTTTGGCACAGTTATTCATTTTCAGTCAAGACCAAGTCATATTATTCATTTTCACCTCATCCCCCACCCCCGAATATCAAATGGTCGCCTTCTAACTGAAACAAATGTGAAATACCCGAGGTGGACTAGATGGAAATAACTTTGTGTCTTACACAAGGAGAACGAGTCCGGAAATAGTTGTTTGTGTAAATGAAAATAATTTTGCAGCGTAAAATAAATAACCTGTTCTAGCAGTAGGCAAACATTAATATTTCACACGCAAAAAAATCTTTCTCTCCGCTTTCTAACTAGGTAAATCAAGTTGTCGTCCCATGGTTGTAACAGGGATCTTTAATTTCTATGAAGAGTTTTAGTTTGTTTAAAGTTTATGCGTTGGTATAAGGGCAGTTAAATGTTATTTATCGTTTTGTATTATTTAAGCATGTACTTGCACATTTCGATTTAAAATTAGATAATAGCTATAAAAAAAGTATAAAAATCATGAGTATACCAATTGCCGCTTTGACCGACCTGTACGATTTATTGGTTATGAAAACACAAAAAGAATTGGATTTATAGCAATTTATAAACATAATTGCATATAATCATTATTGGGATTTTTTTCTGCTTTAATAAAATTTACGGAGTGTCTATTGTTCCGGCTAGTCGGACGAATAGGTAAAATTTTCTATTTTTCCGGCCATCCGTTTGCAAATTTTCAATATCAGCAGCAGTGTCATGTGGCGCGGAAAGTGTCCCGGATGAGGTATCGGATTGCAAACGCGCGTATGCAATGGACGTTTTGAGAATTGGAGATCGTGTGTTATATTTAAAGATGTCCATATGAAAATTAGAGAGAATGTGATTGCTTCAAAAACAACTATCTAGAGGACAGAGTACAGAACAATAGCGTGTACACGTAAACTAAGTGGAATAAAGCGTGAAATCAAACTAAAATTGCTGATTTACTCCCATTACTTTTACCTGTATCAATGGAGGCAAAACGCATAAAGCAAGTCACAGGAAAACGACTAAATCAAATATACTTACTGTCTGTCGATACATTTATTTTTGGCATTGCACTAGTCATGTCTTCTTTGACTGTCCATGACGTTAAAATACTAAATCCCTGGGATGTGTTTTAGTTGATTTTAGTCTCTGATGCATGATTTATTATTATTAATTGTTTTGGCTTTTAACTAGCTGTCAGTAACTGCGAGTACTCTCAAATCGTACTTTCTTGTTTATTTGACCTGTTGATACTAATTGTATTGCTTTTTTGTTATTCAATGTTATTCAGGGTTATATCTGGTCTATATACCAGCTTTTATAAGTGTTTGGTATTACTATAAATTTTCACTTCGTACTATGAACATCAAAATTATTTATTTTGTAAAAATATTTCCTTTCTCTATTGGAACTGTATACGTATACCTAACAACAGAATTATTTTCATTTACCTGTGTTTAAAGTTATTGCAAACGGCTGATATTTTTGTTCGAGCAGATTGTTTTTCTTTAATTGTTCAACATTTCATACCGATATAACATGTTACTTTTATTATTCTTCCCTTAGTTTATTTATTTTGTATTTACATTGTATCATAGGTCAAATTTATTTGTTCAGTGTATGTTCAGTGGTGTTAATTTGTCCTTTGATTGAGTTAAGCTATTTCAGTTGATATTTTATAGTGTGTCTTTCTATGTTGTGATGTTACACTATTGTTTCAGAAAAAGGGTGAAGGTTTGGTACCATTAAAACGTTTAAACCCGCTGCATTTGTTTGCACCTGTCCTAAGTCAGGAATCTGATGTTCAGTAGTTGTCGTTTGTTGATGTGGTTCATAAGTGTTTCTCGTTTTATATATAGATTAAACCGTTTGTTTTCCCGTTTGAATGGTTTTACAATAGTAATTTTGGGGGCCCTTTATAGCTTACTGTTCGGTGTGAGCCAAGGCTCCGTGTTGAAGACCGTACTGTGACCTATAATAGTTTACTTTTATAAATTTTGACTTGGATGGAGAGTTGTCTCATTGCCCCTCATACCACATCTTCTTATATCTATTGGCTGCATGATTTGTCAGTTCTACTACAACGGAGACCTATGAACATCCACTGATATGTCTGGGCTGGGAATAGTATACCAGGCTTGGGCTATAAACCCCCTTTTTATTTCGTCTGTCTTATTTATTTTCTCAACAAAAAATAGTATAGTATTTTTTCTATTATAAACACAATCTTACAATGGGAGCAGTTCACATATGCCTACCCTTTTCCCTTAGTTTCTATATGTATTAAAAAATAATCGAACATTTTAAATAAAAAATTGCGCAAAATCAATTGACGACTTTGAAGGTCATTGGAACCAAACTTCAAGGAAATGATAAATTCATGATCTTTTAGGAACCATAGATGTACATTGCAGCCATAATTCACTGGCCCGACTCCTTACCTTGCAGGAAATTCATAAGTAGAACAGAAAAAGAGGAGAGGCATTTGTGGCCCTAATCCCAATATAAGCAAGAAAGTAGTCTGAATATGTTGTTAATTAACTGTAAAGTAAATTCATTCAGTGCATTTTGATTTGTTTTAGTGATAGAACCTCTTTTCTACAATGTTTTGCCAAGTGACTTTAATTCAAGTGTCTTTGCTGCATATTATCAACCGTTGTTGTTGAAATTCTTATTTTAGTCTTTCTTGACAAGCTGTATATATTTACCGAGAATCGGCGTGTTCCAATGAACAGCCAGCATAGAACAATAAATTGAATTCGGTACGTGAGAGGTTTATTCCTATGGTAATTCTGTTTTGTTTTGCTTTCATTATTACTGTTTTCCACCGAGTCCGAGTCAGTAACGTCCGAACGGAGAACATGCAAACAATTAATTGTTCCAATTCTCAGTGTTTGCACGGGATGAATTTTGTTTCCACTTCATTCTCCACTGGATGTTACAATAACCATTTAACCAAAAACATGAAATTCATTATGTATTGTATGTACGGGCTGAACAATAGCATAATAGTAGAGAAAAGCTATTCTTCCGGATGGCCGGAAGAATAGTAATTTTTTGCTATTTTTCGGATAGCCTGAAGAATAGCCACTGCCGAAAATTTATAATGTGTAAGATGTATGTATATAAATGTAATCAATTTAGAGAAACAAGATCCTCAAAGAATTGTAAAAATGTTGAAAAAGGTAATATACTTTTTAGTTAGTTAACATTTTATTCACTAAAGGAAGACATTAAAACTTTCTAGAGAAAATCGACTGTGCTTTTTCTGTAATACATTGGAGAATGAAACTTATTTTTTTTAATATCATCAAAAATTCTAAACTTATAGGTAATCTTATAGACAAGCGATTGTCAGGTTTAAATTCACTGCAAGAAATTGAGAAAAATATTAAATATCCTCTCTGTTCATGAACCTTAAAAAGGAGAAGGTTGTATTATCCTTTATTAAACAGGCATTATAGTTCAGTAGGGCCTACTTTATTTATGTGATTAGATTGCTTGGCTTTCAAACTTTATGGGTATATGTTTTCCCTGTATCCCTGGTTTTTTTTTCCTTTCTATGTTTTTTTTTTTTTTTTTTATATATTTATAGCTTTTCAGGTTCACGAATTGAATTTCTTTTTTTTTAAGTCTAAAGCACAATATCTATATCTCTCTTATGAGCTTCAATTCTATGTTATAGGTGTCAGTTCTGGAGGAATAAACCTCTGCCTGCCTGATATACAAAATTGCTTCTATTGTTACAAAACTGCTGGAAATTTTTAAACTTCAGTCCACCATTTAAAAACATATCCGCTAAGCTCATCATGAGAATACCTTGGATAACTAGTATATAAGTTTCATTGTTTTTTAATTTATAATAGTTATTACATTGGATTAAAATTTCAAGACTTGATATGCAGTGGTGTTTCATCTGCTAAATTAACGAAATACAAAATTGAAAATCTTTGATACTTCAATGTTACTATTTGTATCACGAAATACTTAAAATTTCACGACCAATGAAAAACGAAGATGAGGGCAAGTAAGTTGAACACATTGGGAATAATAATTGTTGTTGTTTAGTGTTGTTGACCTACATGGTTACTAAAAGTGGTAATATTCATTATCACGAAAACAGGTGATAAGCTGGGTAAAGGCTTGTCACGTTATAACAAGAACAAAAAAAACAATAATATATAACAGTTCGCTTTCAACAGTCAAATTGTTTTGATTGTGTCAAAATAAGCTTCAAGAAATGCTGTCACATTATTGGCTTACAAGACAATAATTCGATCTCATGGGTATATGTATGAATAGGATTGAATATTAAATCTGAGAAATTTTGATACTTCAGAGAATATTTGCTTACCCTTCCGGAGCACCTGAGATCCCCCCGGTTTTTGGCGGGGTTCGTGTTGCTCAGACTTTAGTTTTATTTGTTGTGTTTTGTGTACTCATGTTTGTCTATTGGTCGTTTTCCGTTTTTTGATTTTAAATATTCATTTGTTATATTTCGCTTCTTTTTACCACCAACTTTTGACATGTAGTTTGCGTTTGAATTTAAAAAAAGGTCAAACAGCTTCTGAATTTTAGGTATACACTTGCATATCTAGTTTCTTTGTTAATTAAAGTTATAAAATATTGCTATTTATGAATTAAATTGAAAAGGTAAGATATCATAGTTAAGCAGTTTATTAAAAGTATGAAAGTATAACTATTATCATTATCATGTGCATATGCTTGTGTAAGTAATTGAACAAAATTTAGCACAAGCTGTGTATTGGTATCACAAGGAATTGACACACTTTTTTTCAAATACTGTTATTCCGATAAGTACTGATACAATACTAGTATGATTATCAATTGTCATCATTTACAAACAAATTCACCCAAAAGTGTGAAAAAAATCACTTCCACTTGAATGCCTATCATAATTGACCACAATTATTATCTCTTCTGTTACAAATTTGGAATATACACTTAATTATACAGCTCAAAACACAACTTTCATACACAATTCTCGACCTCAATAATATACCTATACTTATCTTTGATTTATACTTCATAAAATTATTCTATAAATCATGAATCAAAGATGAATGATTAAATATTGATTTAAAAACTGTTTTTTTTGTCTCGCCTGCGACGAAAGTCGCAGTATGCGGTACATAGGTATTACTATCCGGCGGCGGCGGCGTCAACTATTTGTGTAAAGTTTTATATTTCCGAAGGTAGAAGACCTGGATGCTTCATACCTTGTATGCAGATACCTTTGTCCTTTGTCCTTGACCTCATTTTCATGGTTCAGCGACTGCTTGAAAAAAAAATAGTTGTTTTGTCATGTGAATTTCTCACTGATTATGAGTAGTAGAATAACTATATTTGGTATATGGGTTCCTTGCAACGCCTAAATGTCCGTCAGACAGTGTTCACCTGACCTCGACCCCATTTCATGGATCAGTGATCAAGATTAAAGTTACATGATAAGGTCCGTTTCTCAGATACTATAAGCAGTAGTTCAACTATGTGTGATGTATGGAATGATTGTAGGGGTACATGTCATTGTGGCAGGTTTCGTCTGACCTTGACCTAATTTTCATGGTTCATTGGGTAATGTTAAGGTTTTGTGTTTTGGTCTGTTTTTCAAGTTCTATAAGCAACAGGTCAACTATATTTGGTGTATGGAATGAATGTAAGGTGTACATGTCGTTCTTGTCGGTATAATCTGACCTTGACCTCATTTTCATGGTTCAATGGTCAATGCTAGGTTTTTGTGTTTTGGTTGGTTTTCCAAATACTAATAGCAATAGGTCGGCTTTGTTTGGTGTATGGGACAATTGTAAGGTGTACATGTCTGTCTAACAGGTATTATCTGACCTTGACCTTATTTTCATGGTTCATTGGTCAATGATAAGTTTTCATAATTTTGTCAGTTTATCAGATACTATAAGCAACAGGTCAACTATATTTGGTGTATGGAATGATTGTAAGTTGTACATGTCTGTCTGGCATGCTTCATCTGACCATGACCTCATTATAATATAACATTGATAATGTTAAGTTTATGTGATACTTGTTGTAATACCTTCATGTTACAGACTTTCAACCTAAATTCAACGATAAGTTAGACAGGCGAGACATTTCAGCGTGTGCACTCTTGTTTTCAAAGAAAAGACAAAAATTAAATATGAATTAGAAAATAAAAGTAGGGTCTATTTTTTTGTAAAACCCGTGTGATAATCATCATAAATAAGTCAATGATGTATATTGATTTAAGCTACAATTATCAGATGAATTATCAGTTATTTGTGGAATCATTAAACAAAATTGTATAACTCTAACCGGGGGCCAGTTTCACAAAGCTGTCTTAGGACATTTTCTGTTGATGAATCAAATGTATTTGTTTTATCCCCACTAAATTGCTATTTAACAGAATAAGGTTTTGTACATGTATTTTTGAATATGGAAATATTTGGTTTTCCTAATGAAGGATGAACACGAATTTATATGAAAGTTAGTTACTTCACGTCATCAGTTTGTTGTTGAAAAAGGGAATGAAATTCCTCCCAGGAAATTATTAAGTCAAACTCAGTAATAAATTTATTACACCTTTCTATAAAGATCATTCTTTCCATCCAATCCATGTCAAAATCATTAAATTTTAAATTGTAATAAAAAAAGGTGTAGAAAATCAATGGACCTTCTAAAATTGAAATATTGAAAAGATCTGCATCAATATTGACAAATTCTCCATCTTTGGGAAATAGAATTAAAACTTTATAGTAAGATAATAAAAATGAAAATAACCATAAAAACCATAAGCATGATTCATCTTCAGTGTCATATAATATCCAAAAATCAATAAACGATCCAAATTAGAGGATGGGTTAAACAAAAAATTATACCTATGTTTGAATATAGAAATACTCCCAGGAGCAACAATTTACAAGTTAATGTAGGGAGACATGCTTGTTCAATAAACCAAAAAACAAATTATTATATATACTAGTCAACAAAAGAAACGATATAAGGCAATGTATTTTCCATATATTATGAAATTGAATACACTGTACCAAGGTAAATAATTGCCCAATTGGTCCAATATTCACAGAGTGTTATTTTCTTATCAAAACCATTGATTTAAGGCAAATACGCGCATTTATTTTTTTTTTGCAATTTTTGTTATTTCAAAAATCGTATTTGCACCCAAAAATTCAAAAATCGATATTAGAATTCAAAACTGTAAACTTAAACATGGTCTGCTTAAAATTTTGAATGCCTTTGCAGATATTTGAATACTTAATTCTCATCTTCGAAATTAAGTGCCGACCTTTGTCATCATTTTCCGCAAAATAAATTTGACCCCTAAGGTCAATAACACGGTATTTTCTCACTTTCCAATTTGGTCAGATTCTTTCAATCATATGCATTTGCTTTGCAAATGAATGTTTTTTATTGGATAATTTACCAGTTTTTCCTATTTATTATATTTTATTATAAAGACTTCAAACTTGTGTATCGTTACTTTTGTTGACTAGTATATCTAAAGTTAATGCAATAGTTATCACAATGCTTACTACATAAAGAAATATCTGTACCAAGTCGTTGTTTTCCATTCGTTTAATGTGTTTGAGCTTTTGATTTTGTCATTTGATAAGGACCGTTCTGTTTTGAATTTTCATTGGAGTTCGGAATTTTTGTAATTTAACTTTTTTTAAAGTCAAACAAAGGTTATTTTTATCCCCATGCTTCAGAATATGATTTGCAATTATGCGCATAACTCTTCTCATCTGTCCATCGGTGATTTCAATTACTTTGATTGTCACTTTTTTCTCAGAGTTTCGTGCGCTGAAAGGTCTGATTTTAAGAAGGAAAATAATTCTGGTGATGTATAGTGAAACGACGTATAAGTTTCAATCCTTGTGTGTTCTTGTTTGTAAAAAAACGTATGATTTGTAATTGTTCCTTGGTAGCTTCTCTCTTTTTTCAATATAAATTGTGTCGAACACAACTTTACATTTTGGGCCTAAATCACTTATCCCAAGTTTTGATTTATGTGTTCACCTATTTATTGATTATATCAACTTGATCACCAAGGATTTATTACAACATGCCTGGAGGCAATAGTCTTATTCGAATTGTCCATTCGTTTGATGTGTTTGTGCTTTTGATTTTGCCATTTGATTAGGGACTTTCCGTTTTGAATTTTCCTCGGAGTTCAGTATTTTTGTGATTTAACTTCTTACAAGTAACCGATCTGTGAACAAAAGTGGAAAAAGTGGAAAAAGTGGAAACAATGTTGAGACTTTATTAGCTGCCAGAGTAGATAAAGTTGATAAAGAAAAACAGAAAAACCTAATAAACAACCAAAAAGAACTCACTCTGAAGTGTCAAATGAATCAAATACAAGTGTTGATCTGACTGTAAGAAGATACTCAACCCTTCTCGTCCAATTAAAAATCAGTTTTTTCCCTTCTAATTTTCATAGTACATGGCTTTCCATGCACTATAAAATGCTATACATGAATGACTTTTCATTGTAGATTAGTTATGAAAGTGAACTCTTAATAACTACACTAACGAAGTATACAATCCCCTGAGGAAAAAACACAATACATGTACATTCATCAATAAAAAGTAAGCATCTGATGTTGAATGGTCGTAATTCAAATATTTATAGAGTGAGTTTTATAATTATCAAAAAATATACAAATTTTAAAAAGCTGATTTATATCACATCGTGTGCTTTTTAAAATCAAGAAATTTCAGGTATATAAGTATATACAGCACAAACAACATTTTCCAAAAAACCAAAAAAGTGAAAAAGTATATTTTTACAAAACGCATTTGACTAACAGGTCGAACAACTGATGTTGTTTGTGCTGTATTTAGACCCCTCTACCAAGAAATTTGTTTTGCATGCACACGTATAAAAATTGCGGTTTTTATCCAACGCAATCATAGGTTTGAACGTTGTTTTCAATTTAGACTTGTTTATAATTTTTCGTTTGGGCTTGTATTATATTTTCCTTCGGGTTTATATGATCCGTTCATCCTGTTTCGACTCTTCAAAATTCAAGAGTCTATCTAAAATTGAGGTAAATTATATGGCCTTCCAAATACCGTTTCGATTCCTAACATCACCGAAGAGACATTAATTGTCGAAATCCGGATATGGTGTTGTAAAGAATTAAGTTCTTTGGATTGTCAAGTGGCCAATGTTATACAAAACTAAGTTTAAATTATATTTAATAAACAAAACAAAAGTAAAGTAAATTCAACATAAATGAAATAGTGAAATGAATACATGCAAATGTAACTAAATAAACACACACAAAACAGAACTATTTATGATGTTATGAAATAAACAAAATGAAATTAAACAATTACAGTCCGCACACCTCCATCCACTCTGCACACTTCCCGGTAAAGGTTGAACGTTGCACGTACTGTAGAATAACTTTGGGTTGTTCCCCTTGAATTTCTTTTAATTTAAAACGGACAGAAAATAACTATTTTCACACATTTTTGGTTGATTCTAAATTGATGAAAAGAACACTAGATTTTATACTTTTACTGCAATGATAACTTCAATGAGCAATGACGACTTGAAACTGCATAATACTGCACGGACTGCTCGATTCGTTTAACATATATTTAAACGGACTTCTTTGTATATTTATAACGGATATTTTCACCGACTCCAGGCGTTGTAATTGATATCAGCAAACATCGAGTTGTAACCATATTACTAATAATACCCTTTGTATCTCCGACACCATATATCACCGACCAGTCGACGGTATTTACTACGTGCTGTACGCACACCAAAACCGGGCCTAAAAACCCCTGCAAAATAAATATTGAACCCAAAAATTACTTACTTTATCTATACATTTGCATGATACAGAAATTATTCCGATATTCTGGACCGCGAGTAAGAAATATCATCTCGACGGCAAAATAGACCTCAATGAACGATATAAATAAGTAAAAATGTCTTACCCGAGTGTTGTAATAATAAGCCTTGGGATATCCATGTCCTAAACTTACAATTATAATACCCAACTGCTACTTTTACCAACTCTAGACTCCGCACAAGCGTGTGCTTTATTCAATGGCCATGTGTCGACTGATTTCAAACTCACCTGTGAAATTTCAATAGGTGCCTAATCACATGATACACATGAAAGGTCTGCTTGACTATATAGTCCGGTGTTAACGAAAATAAGCCCTAACATAAAATATAGTCCTAAGTGAAATAGATATATATAAATAAATAAATGGAGTTTGTTACAAACGTCCCTTTCCTGAAGACTAAAGCACATTTTAGTCCAACCAGACTAACAAACTCCAAAACAAATCTGAAATAAACTATATCAGGTATATATGACAATATATGTACCTATCAACATATATAAAATAAAAAAAACGTGAAACTTTAGTAGCATTCTAGTAACATTCAGGGGTCATCTAAATATCATCACATCTAGATAATACATCTGAAACAATGTTCGTCCTGCCTGCAATGTAACAAATAGTAAAATTAAATTCCTGAAGTATTAAACTCCAACGGAGTAACCGTTGGTTACTGGTTTTCATCCTCTGTAACCACTGTAAAGGAGCATGATCAGTACAAATAGTAAACTCTTTACCCTCAAGATAATTCCTTAACATCTTTACCGCCCAAACTATGGCAAAACACTCTTTTTCTACCACTGCATAGTTACACTCAGCTCTAGAAAGTTTCTTGCTGATAAACATGATTGGACGCCTTCCGTCGTCAAACTCCTGTTCTCATACAGCACCTAGACCCTTCCTTGACGCATCAGTCTGCAAAATAAACTTTTTAGAAAAATCTGAACTCCGTAAAACAGAGTCACTACAAATACAATCTTTAAGTTTATCAAAAGATTTTTGTGTTGTATCTGACCACTTAACTTTAGTTGGTGCATTTTTCTTTGTTAGGTCAGTTAACGGGACGGATATGTCTGCAAACTGCGGTATAAATTTTTGGTAAAAACCTATCAGTCCGAGAAATGATCTAACCTGTTTCTTAGTTGCAGGTTCTGGAAACTTCCGTATAGCAGAAACCTTGTCCTGGACAGGTTTGATATTGCCACTTCCTGCAATATGACCTAAAAATTCTAGCTCACCATAGCCGAATGGACACTTGCTCGGTTTGGCAACGAGCCTTGCCTGTCTCAACGAATCAAATACTGCTCTCAAATGTTCAATATGATACTCCCAAGTATCGCTAAATATACCAATATCGTCAATGAACGAATCAGCGAAATCTTCGTATCCTGCAAGGACTTTGTCCATCATACGGACGAAAGTAGCACCTGAATTTTGTAATAGTCTACATACCTCAACCATCAGTTCTGACATAAAGTTACTGCCTTGGTCTGTTAACAGCTCCTTTGGTATGCCAACCCTAGAAAATAAACTTATAAGAGCATTTGCAACTGTACCAGCTTCCTGGTCTTTCAAAGGAATCGCCTCTGGATATTTAGTGGCGTAATCAACGCAAACTAAAGCATAACGGTTCTTGCTATCAGTCATAGGTAAAGGGCCAATAAAATCAAGAGCAATGCGCTGGAATGGCTCATCAATAGGTGGTATGCTTATCAATGGAGCTCTTGGTACTCTACCTTTAGATGTACCTATCTGACAATCAGGACAAGACCTGCAGTACTCTGCAATATCATTAAAAATACCTGGCCAGAAAAAGTGTTGCATGATTCTGTCTCTTGTCTTCTTGTTCCCCAGATGACCTGCTAATGGTATGTCGTGTCCCAATGAAAGAACAGTCTCTCTCAGCTGTCGTGGTAATACAATCTGATGGATAACTTCTCCGCTTGGCTTCGTATACACTCTATAAAGTAAATCTGAATAATACATAAAATACGATTCATGATTTTGATGGTCTTCACCTACATATGATCGTACCTTATTCAAGGCCTCATCTGTCTTCTGTAACTCTATAAGCTGCTTCCTGTCACAAATCTTAAATTCACTAGTAATCTCTGAAAAATCTATAGAATGAGATATAGGTGTATCGCAACTACGCTGAACTGCTGTCCTGTCTATCATCCTATCTTCTACATCTTGCTTCTTCCTTTGAGATCTAGTCTCAATTGCATGACAAGGGACAGCATCATCTGAAACAAAAATATCTTCACCTCGTGTCACATGTACTTCATCCATACTATGTGGTACTGATGTGTTCACATAGTTTCCAACTATAAGATCTGCGAACGGTGTATCTAAAATCAATGCAATAATATCCCCTGAAATATAAGGAGTAGAAACATTAATGTACACCTCTTGACACTGCTTCACCGTACCGTCTGCTAAGCAAATATCTCTAGTCTGACCTGTTAAGAAATCTGCATTAGTAAACCTGCTATGAACAAACACAGTAGAACAACCTGTATCTCTCAAAACTGAAACTTTGTCACTGTTAATCTCACCTTCAACTATATCAAGTCCATGTACCTGTACCTTGTTGCCATTGCATGAAACTCCAGGCAATTTAAAAGTCACGCCACTAATATAATCATCCACTTTATGGTCCTGCTGAGCCTGTATGCACAAACCAAACTTACCTGTCTTAAACGTTTCCCCTGTTGATCGGTTTGTCCTTGCAGGACAATTTGTTGCTATATGGCCTATTTTTTTACAAATAAAACAAGTCCTAGTCTCTGTGTTTGGTTTCTTTTGGGAATTCTTACCTTGATGTTTAGACTGCTCTGTATAATCTGAATGTTGTTTGGAACTTACCTGTTCACTCTTGTGAGCTTGTTGAAACGCCTCTGCTTTATCTACCAATTCGTCGACCGTTTTTGGTTTTTGTTCCTTGATCCAAAGTTTCAGCTCTTTACTACAATTTACCATCAACTGTTCTCTAGTAACTAAATCAACAAATTTATCAAAATCAGTGCCTATCGCTTCACGCTCTATCCAATGCCTAAGAAACCCTACCAGTCTTACTGCAAATTCCTTAAATGACTCATCAGAAAATTGACCAGCACTTCTGAACGTTTCTCTGTATGCCTCGGCAGTAAGCTCATATCTAGATAAGATAGCAGTTTTAATTTTATCATAATCTCTACTGTCCTCTTCTGACAATCTAGAAAATGCCTCTAAAGCTTTCCCACAAAGTAAAGGGACTAATCTGAGGGCCCACTCTGGCTTGGGTATTTTATGTAAACCCACTAACTTCTCAAATGACCTTAAAAAAACATCCGGGTCGTCACCTTCCTTAAACTTGGGAAGTTTTGACTTCAAATTTGACTTGCCCTGGGGTTGCACTACCCCCTGTGTCAGCTCTTTGTCCCTAAACTCTAACTCTTTTAATCGTACCTCTCTTTCCATCTCTACCTTTCTCATCTCTCTCTCTGCCGCTCGCTCTTCCCTCTCTGTAGCCTGCATGTTTCTTAACAGTTCCAAACATGTCTCCACCTTCTCTCCCTTCTCTAGTAAATCTGCAACCCAAGCGGGTAATCCACTTGTCATGCTGCACAATACAAATAATAATAAATCAAAGTAAATGTAAATGATAACAAAAATAATAATCACAAAATTCAAATAAAATGTTCAACAAAAATGTTCCCTCTTGTATGTTTGACAATGTTCCTAATATAACAATTGGCACAGTGACAATCCCACCGCTGCCACCATTGTAAAGAATTAAGTTCTTTGGATTGTCAAGTGGCCAATGTTATACAAAACTAAATTTAAATATAAATTTAATAAACAAAACAAAAGTAAAGTAAATTCAACATAAATGAAATAGTAAAATGAAAACATGCAAATGTAACTAAATAAACACACACAAAACAGAACTAAATATGATGTTATGAAATAAACAAAATGAAATTAAAACAATTACAGTCACTTTTTATAATGAAGTGAATGTATAACATAGGTAATGATCATTTCAATGGATGGAATGAAATAGCACTGACATAGTTTGTGAGGACAAAAGGATAAATTGTTCAAACATTTGAGTTTTTCTTCTGCTTCAGGTAAAACAAAGAGTTTCTATAAATAATTTTCTACTTCCCCGAAGCACATTTATCATATTGAAAGGATTTATCACAGTGATTAAAAATGACTAAAAGTTGAATTGTGAAACAAGCAAAAAATCAAAATAAGTTGAAGTTTACTAGTGCAGTAAAATTTGTACCTTTTATGTTATTATGAAAATATTAATAACTTATAATTACTCAAAAAATTAAACAATATCAAAGCAATGCAAAAAAAGAAAAAAAAGTTTTTAAAATGAAAAATAATCTAAATCTTTATCTTTCCAAAACTCTGATTACTGGACCAGCGGTTGGGAAGAATAGTTATTTCCAATATTTAGATAAAACAAGGATTTGTATTACTATACAAATCCATGGATTAAATAAAAAAAAACAGGAATTGGATTTAAGTTTTGAATATATTTAAAACTTTTATAGGCATTTTATTAGAACATTTCCCTGACATAATAAAATAGTATTTGATTTAAAAAGCTGGACCAAAATATTGGCTGTGAAATAAAATTAGTTGTAACTCAAATGTATTTATTAATTTAAACTCTAAATTAAAAAAAAGGATAATTCCTCACTAAAATATTACATGATCTACATTGATATACTCACAATCAGGAAACATATACGGTAACAATTCCTACCTTTTCTTTGTACTGTTGTGTCACCTAATGTCTATAACGCATTTTTTTTTAAATATTTCCCAAATTATTTGAAAGTCCTTAAGTCACTAAAACTAACCCATAAATGAAACGCTGAAAAATGAAGTCATGCATCAATTATAAACATTACACTGACAATGAAACTAATTCTTGAATACAACCAATCAAGAGATCATTTGAGCCCTGAGCACTTTACGATATTCTAAGTTTGTAAGAGAATGACAATCCCTGACTTCATGACAAGTACTCGCTTACGCTCGTACTTAATCATGAAGAAAGGGATTATCATTCTCTTACATATACATAGACCTTGAAAATGCAACAAAAGACCTTGTAAAGTCAAGTGATTTGGAAATCATTGTAACTTCCATTGCTAAGAATTTATTTAAAGAATTTACTTCATCATTAGAGACAAAAATTGAAGAAAAAGTAACAGAAGTTATAGAGTAAATTCAAGAGAAAATTGATGCATTACCAATTAAAAATGAGAACTCGAGGCAGAAAGCTGAGGTAGCTATGACAACCCTATCTGCAACAAAGAAAGAGTTACACCAAATTGAAAGACTGACAAGAGATGCGATTACCAGCAGTAACTACAATGAACAATATTCTCGCAAAAACAACTTAAGAGTGCTAAACTTTCCATGAAAGGAGCGACACGATCTGCGTGCAGACTTCATTAGTAAAGTAAAAAGGGACTTGAATGGAGAACCCAAGGAAAGAGATGTTGTCGCCATCCATAAAATTCCGTCTGACAAATTAAAACCAAAGCCTCTCATTGTGAGATTATTTAGTAGCGCCGTTAAACGAAGAGTGATGCGTGAAAAGAAAAAAATCTTGTTTGTTTGTTTGTCTTTTTCTTTTTTAGCCATGGCGTTGTCAGTTTATTTTGATTTATGAGTTTGAATGTCCCTCTGGTATCTTTCGCCCCTCTTTTACAGAATAATGTATAATTTTATGATGACATTTCCAAAACAAACATTGAACTGATGAAAAGACTGAATGGTTCAACGATGTATAGTACTTCTGTAAAGCAAAATATTGTCCTATGAAATATTGTCCGCCAAGACAATATTTCAGGACTATGTATCATGAAATATTGTCCTCATCTATGAAAAAATGTACAGAGAAGGACAAATTTTCATTGTGAAATTTTGTCTGTATATAGACAATATTTCGCAGATGAATACTATGAAATTTTGTCCTGTTATAGGGAGGTTATATTTTGTGTATTTTGAGACAATATTTCATAGACAGATTGTCATGAAATGTTGTGTCATGAAAGGGAGGTTATCAACATATATTATGTTGGATAATGATATTTTATTTGACTGATAATAACTAATAAACACAATATAATATTCCAGTTACATTGTACTCCTGTACCTCCAAAACGCCTTTGCAAAAGGATTCGTCAATCTAGTATTTACGAATACTATTAGTACATTAGATTTGGACACAAATAAGTGATTGTCAGTAAATTACTTATATTTATACAATTTAATGTAGTACAATGGAACATCGTTAGACAATTCTTTAATCAATAATTAACCATTTATAAAATATCTATGCAAATTTGAAAATAGCTTGTATTACAATAAATATAAGTGTGGAATATAAAATACTTACTCCACAAAATAATTTCAGTTATAAATTTAAAAAGGTGCATGCTGCATGCTTGTGTACCATTTCTAACTTTGCAATAATTCGATTAAGAAATATATTCATGGACAGTATTTCACAGTGAAATATTGTCATGGACAGAATTTCACAATGAAACAATGTCATAATAAACAGAATTTCATAGTGAAATATTGTCATGGACAGAATTTCATAGTGAAATATTGTCAAGAAAGAGGTGACAAAATTTCATGTACAAGGACACTATTTCATAATGAAATATTGTCCTGGACAGTATTTAATTATGAAATATTGTCCTGGTAGGTATTTCATTATGAAATATTGTCCTGGTAGGTATTTCATTATGAAATATTGTCCTGGACAGTATTTCATTATGAAATTGAGTCCGCGGACAATATTTTATATGAAATTTTGTCCGTCGGACAATATTTTATGAGGGACAATATTTTATGTTACACTTCAACTGTGGTGTATATGGGAAGACATCTGATGGTCTTCAGTTCATGTTCAATATATTTGAGGACATTTTTCTTAGATTGAGACAAAGGAAATAAGGGGTTATATTATTACTTGACCTTCATTGTTACTATATACATTATATCTAAATGACTTTTGATGTCTTTTAATAGTCTCACTTAAAAGTGACATGTTCTTCTTTTTTTCATGGGACAAATCTTAAGACTATTAAAATTGTCTCCACTTTGTGAAATAGTTTACTATGTCATAATTGATAAATCATATAAAGGAAATAAAAAATTGAAAATAAAAAAAATTATTCCATACTGCAAAAAACAGTTTTTGACACTAATTAATCAAAAATGTTTGCCCTTTGATGCTAAATTTTTGTTTTTATCTCTTCATTTTTCTTTTTTTTCCAGTCTTTTATTCTATTTATTAATTATTACATTTCTGCAAAATCATTGCATTACACTTCATTTTGGTCAAGCCTATGGTGAGTTATCCTGCCTAATATTGTTTTATATGCTTCTGATTGATAGGATTGATAGTGATATGTATTTATTCAGTATTTTTTATACATATGGAGAACATTATAATAAGAATAATCAGATATAACTATTACATTTCTTTACGTTCATGTTATGTGATAGTGTATTTAGTTATGTCATATCATGTGTGCCCTAAATGTGTTAACAGTTAATTGCCAAGGTTTGGGAAATAGTGTTAAAAGAAGAGATGTTTTTAATTATTTGAGATCAAAGAATTACAATATCTACTGTTTACAAGATACTCATTTCTTATGTGAAAATGAAAATAATATAAGAGCTATTTTGGGATATGAGAGTTTTTTTTCATCATATAGTTCAAATTCAAGAGGTGTAGCAGTTATGATTAATAATAGTTTTGAGTTTAAGGTCCTTAAAGAAAAGGGGGGGCAGGAGGATTTGGTTTGGATGGGTCCTTTATTTTTGTGGACTATAAGGACAGATTATTTATTTTCTGCACTGTTGAAGCAAGATTTTTCATTTTTGGTAAAAGAACGGACTGCTTATTTATTTTCACAATTATATTTATATAATAAATAACATAGTCAAGTCATTATGCACCATTTAATCCCAATTATTCATCATCTTCTGGAAGTGAATCTTTTGAATTCAAAACTGCATATATTACATACGTACAAAAACAATATAGGTTAAAATGGGAAAAGGTATTAAAAGTGAGGTAAACGTTTATGAGACAATATACCTCAAGTGAAATGAAACACATTTTCAGACATTTCAAAAACATTGATATTTATATATGGTGTAGTATATATATTATTAAAAGATTTCTTAAGTTTTTCCCGAAAAAAAATATGAAAAAAGACGAATATTGGTAGAATCTGGTGGCATCTCATACTTTAAAACATGCATTTATAAAATGGTTTAAAAGACCTGCCGAGTTATTTATTTGCAATACATTGTAGGTCAGGTTATTTATTTTCAAACTACAACCGAACAAACCATTCATGTTTGTTATTATCAAGGCTGAGTTGTTTATTTTCAAAATCCTTCTATCCCCCCCTCCCCAAGATATAGATTATTTTAACTATTTACATGTTAATAACCCAAATGCTCGGGAAAAAGTTATTGAGGAAAGGTGTCTCATTGGCATTTTCCGAGAACTTTACCCAGATTTGAAACGTTTCACATGGAGAAAAAGAACCCCTTTAAAACAAGCAAGGTTAGATTTTTTTCTTTTGTCTGAAAATTTATTTTGCTGTTTGAACAATTGTACTATTGAGCCTAGCTATCGCTCTGATCATTCTATGGTTACATTAAATCTAGAATTTAATCCATTTGAGCGAGGTAGAGGATTGTGAAAATTTAATAATTCATTATTGTATGATCCAGAATATATAAAGATTGTTAAAGAAAAAAATAGTAGATGTTAAAAAAACAATATGTAACACTTGTTTATGATCTAGATAGAATTGAAGACATAAATAATGAAGATCTCCATTTGAATCTGAACAGTACCTTATTTCATGAGACATTGTTGATGGAAAATTAGAGGCAAAATTATTTCTTATTCAAGTTATAAGACAAAGAAAAGAAAAACAAGAGAAAGATCTAAGAAATGAAATCCTCGTTTTTGGAAGAAAGAGTAGACGAAGGCACAATTTAGATTTTGGAAAACAAAAAATATAAATTAGAAAATAATAGAAATGAAAAAAATTAAATGGAAAATAATTCGATCAAGAATACAATGGGTAGACCCAGCAAACACAAAAACATCTTTAAAATGTTTTTAAAATGTTGTGTCTAATGTCATGAAAATATCACAAAAAAACGTGAGAAAAACATTTAATGTATGGTAGAATATATATCGCTAAAACGTTTTCTAATATATTTTCTAAAATATTTGCATAATATAATTAAAATGTTGTAAAGAAATATCATGATAATGTGAAAAACAATGGCGTATAAAACATTTTGATAATCTTTTAAAAAATATTTTCTAGAAATATTTTCTGAACGTTTGAAAAACATCATGAACATCAAATAATGTTATAAAAATGTTTTTTGGATGTTTTCTTGCAAGTGAGACTGTGCCTAAAAAATGTTTTCAAAATGTTTTAAGAAGATGTTTTTGGTTGATATCTAGATCATATCAATATAAAAATTTCTGTACTTTTTATTGAGTTTCCTGCTTTTTTAAATAACAAATCATTAGTTAAATTAATTTATACACAGTGATTAATTCTATATACAAACAAGAATAAATCAGTTGTTTTGCTAAGCATATGAAATTCACAATTCAAAGTCTCTAAAAACAAGAAGTATCTACAAATTTTGACACATCCAAAATGGCAGACACAACTCATCATGGTCAAGCCACTTACCAAATATGAAGTCATTCTGTTCATCAGCATTACTAATTAAAGTAATGAAAAGTTTGAGAACATTCAACATTTTGAAATACAATGTTTAAGCAAACAGGAAACAGGTGCCAGATACAAAAATGTTCACACATCACAGTTCATCACTATCAAGCAGCTCATTAAATATGAACTCATCTTTATCAGCAGTTTTGGGAAAAACAGTGATGAAAATATTTATTGGACAAAATCCGACAAATAAAGGTGGACAGACGACAGACAGTGCAAGAAAGCCCACATTCCAACCACAATGGTATATTGTTTAGTTTTTCACTCTCAACTTTTATTACCTATCATATACACATCATGCATATGTCAACCTGAACATGCATGACATATATGCCATTGGACATTATGCAAACATTATACACATTTTTAAGTTCAAGTTACATTGACTAAAACTTGTGTCCCAAATTCAGATTTTTCAATACAACTTCTCTTTCTAAACTAAAACGATACACTTCTAATAGGGTTACATCTTAAGTCAATAATCATTGATAATTGGCTGAAGAGATGAGAACAAAACACCATTTTACATCAACTATTTGATTTATTTAAGAATACATTGAAAAAGTCAATCAATTGTCTTATTCAAAATCACTTGGAATGTCTTGTAGTGTCTTATATCTTTTTTCTTGCTGTGCCATGCTTCTGAAAAAAAAAAATAATCTTACATTCATATATAAACTTCTTGCACATTCCTTTATTATAGAACGATCCACGTTGCCTGAAGGATATACATCCCCTCCCCTTTAAAGTTTTGAAATAATAACGATGATAGTCTGTCGGAAGGGGACGATAAATGGCTGACCGTGTTTAGAGAGAGCAATATGCCACGCTGAACTTCATTTAGTTTTAAAAAAAAAAACAACTAAAAAAATTTGAGATATGTGTCCAGTCAAGAGTCTTATTTCATTATACTCGTTGATTGTTGTCTATCATATTTTTTTCTTTTATTGTTTTGTATAAATCAGGCTGTTGTTTTTCTTGTTTTTTTTAGTTTTCATTAAATGCATTGTATCATGTAGCTATAGGGGCCTTTAAAAGCCCTGCTACATAATGTCATTAAACATCTTATTGTCCTTTTTAAGTGTTAGAGTGACATAGTTTATAACTTGTCATTTGTATGATCTAAGGGCATATGATACAGTACTAGTAGTATACTATAGGCACATAATAACTTATCGAAGTGTTACACATTGTTTTCGCAATGATGATAATAATATAACTTAACTTCCGAGAAACACACAGATGTCATTAAATGAGTTGTTTATATGTATTTGAAATACTTCAAAGGAAAGCAAATATGTTGTTTATGAAAGCACACTGTTGGACTAAAAGATTGATTTAAATAAACAACTTGTTTCTATTTTGTCACAAAAAAAATAATTTATTCAAATATCCAGATATCTTTTCTGCATTGTATGCCCTTAATCTTGAATGTAATGCATTGTTTATGCTAAATATTTGAATTAAATATGGAATAACAGTAATTCTGTGTGAATATCTTACTTCAAAAAAAAATTCTCCTGAAAGGTTGTAAACATTCCAAAGAACCTGCGCCACTTCCAAATTGTAAACCTGCATATTGAACTTGTCCTTTGTGGCTTTTCTTTTAGCTCCTGTTAAAAAATAAAAGATACATTGTATGTACATTGTGTGTATGAAGCAATAAATATAATTTTAAGCAACAGTTTATATTATCTTGCTTGTACTGAAGTCTTACATAGTCTTTGTAATGTTCATTAAGCTGTTAAGGGAAATTTAATTTACTGTTTTGCAAATACATACATACACTGATTTTACTAGAAAAAAAAAATCTCCATATTCAAATGGTGCTTATATCATGTATATTAGTGTGATTGTAACTTGTTTGTGTGCCTCGGAAACAAGGTATTGAGTCATGCTTCTTGCAATAGTTGTTGTGGGTTTAAGTATGTCAAATTTCTTTTTCATAATGTGTATTTAATGTAAGTTAGTTGTTTTGTTTCAATTGTGTTGAGAAAAATTTAACATTTGTTTGTCAAGGCTTCAAAGTGGACTATATGGCATTGGTTTTCTCAGTTTTGAAAGCCGTACAGTGACCTATAATTTCTTTTATCCAAGTCATTTAAATTCTGGTGGATAGCTGTCTCATACACCTTATCGCTATTTCAGTATTTGGAAATCTGTCCCGCTTGAACTTTTTACGTCAGCATACGTCATACAATAATACACCTTAACGCTATTCCCGCTTGACCCGAGAATCTATCCTGCTTGAACTTTTGACGTCAAACAACAATCACTTTTCCATTGTGGCATCAGATATTTTTTATGATGACGTCAAAATTTTAAGGGAACTTGTGACAGTTGTGTGATGTCCAGTAATGGCGGACAAATAGCAATAAGGTGTATTACTTTCAATTGTGGTGTCAAATATTTTCTTATATGACGTCAACATTTTACGGGAACTTTTGTGATGTCCATGGCCAGTAATGGCGGATAAATAGGGATAAGGTGTATTGGCAATCAAACACACAATCCACATATCCTTATAATTTTTTTTATATCAATGTCAATGAACAAATTCATAATTGGTGTACGTAGATGCTTGAACAGTGGCGGATTTAGGGGCCCCGACCCCCTTATGGAGCTACTAATAAGATAAATGTATAGACTATTTACAAGTATCACTCCAAACGTTTGCTTGCCTTGGGCAGGGGCCCCCCTTTTTTCAAAACCTTGATCCGCACCTCCAGAAACAGATGTAATTTGGTTCCGATTATGATTGAACACACACAATGAATGCACAAGTTTCATCTTAACAGATTAATCATTCTTACCAAGTGAGTATATATCGCGTAACAAACAATTTTTTTGGCTCTCTTTGTTGATATCCTGTCTTCGTTTTGAAATTCAAATTTCAAAATCATTTCCGGTGATAAAACAAAAGTCGATTCCGGAAAAGGTCGGTTTTCCGTAAGGCATATATAAACGATACGAAAATTGAACTTAGTACAGTTACAGTTTTCATTTCTTAATTTCTAAAATATACACGAACGAAATGAACAAACATTAAAGAAAGGTGATTGTTTATTAATACATTATTGCTTAATTTAATGTTGACTCTTTTGAATTTTAATATAAGAAGGAATAAAATCTGACTTCAAGGATTTTCAAGATATCACTTTAAGGATTTCAATCATAGTATCTTGCTTGTCATGACATTGATGAAATGTAGTACTATATCTTATCCTGAAAAAAACGAGCTAATTCCACACAATGTTGTTTGTGGGGTTTTGAATAAAGTTTAAATAAAATGTTATTTTTATATCCGTAAAATGTTGAATAAAATATCAGTAAGACTATTAAGTAATGTGTATGTCAGAATATTTTATAGAAAACATTTAGCTGATATTTTTCAGATGTTTTATGTAAAACATTTTAATTTTACTTTATAAAACATTTTATGCAAATAGCAAAACTATATTTTCTGTAAAACATTTTTTTGCAGAATGTTTTTTGGATATTTGGAAAATATTTACTTTAAATGTTGTTAAAATATAAAATACCAATTGAAGAAAATATTATTTTTTTATATTATAAAATATCTACGTGATATTTTAGAACAATGTTTGAGAACATGAATAAAAGATATTAGCAAATAATATTTTGTTAATGTTGTAAAAACATTTTACTTAAATGTTAGAAATAAAACATTTCAAAAACAATAAAATAAACATTTTTTTTTATGTTTAAATGATATCTTATTGAAATATTTTGTGAGAGACGTCCATATGACATTTAAAAAAAGTTTTTAAAATGTTGTGTGTTTGCTGGGGAAGGAGAAAATCTATTAGCTATTTTTGTGGGCTAGAATAAAAAAAATGTACAAGTTAGATAATACCAAAAGTAGAGGAAAAGGAAATAGAGATGTAATTTCAAATCAAAAGGATATTTTGAAAGAAATGAAAAAAAAAATATGAAAATTTATATAAAAATAAAGATCAGTCAAAGGGAGAAAAATTAAGTAAACTCGAAGAAGGATTGAAAGATATTAACTTTAAAAAATTAACTGATGATGAGAAAAATAATCTTGAAGGTAAAATAACTATTGAAGAAGCTGGTTTATTATTTAAAAATATGAAAAATAATAAAACGCCAGGATCTGATGGTTTTTTCAGAGTTTTTTTTATTTTTTTTTTTTGGAAAGATTCGAAAATTGTTGTTATAAACTTCTTGAACTACAGTACTGAGATTGGTGAACAGTTAAACTATCTGTCACGCAAAAACAAGCAATCATTACATGCCTGCTTAAAGAAAATAGGCCTAGAAAAAATTGGCGACGTATATCATTATTAAATACAGTATATAAAATAGGCTCTGGAGTAATAGGTAACCGCTTTAAAACAGTTTTAGATAAACTGATAGATTTCGAACAAACTGGGTTTATAAGTGGAAGATACATTGGAGAAAATCTTCGTTTAATTTATGATATTATGCAATTTACTGAGGAAGAAGATATTCCAGGCCCTTTATTGCTCATAGATTTTGAAAAGCCATTTGATTCAATTTCTTGGGAGTTTCTCACCAATGTACTGAAGTTGTTTCATTTTGAAGAATCAATAATTAATTGGATTAAAGTTTTTTTTATAGCAATATTAAATCAGCTGTTAATTAGGGAGGACATCTATCAGAATTTTTTTTCTAAAGAACGAGGTGGTAGACAAGGTGATACCTTGTCTCCTTATATTTTCATTCTGTGTGCTGAGATATTAGCACTAAAAATACGAAATAATGATAAAATAAGGGTCATTTCAGTAACTCAAGTTGAGCACAAACTTTCACAGTTTGATGATGACACATCTCTTATTTAAGATGGTAAAGAAGAATCTTTGAATGAAGCATTAAATGAATTAGATTGGTTTGGAAATATATCTGGTTTAAATATATATTTTTTTCTAAAACACAGGTTATTTGGATAGGAAATAAAAAGTATAGTAATGAGATTTTATGTCAAAATAGAAACCTTTGATGGGGAGAAACATATTTTAAGTTATTAGGTTTAAGCTTTGATGCTAATCTTGATAGAATTGTAAAAATTAATTATGATGAAAAAATTGTACAAATAAAATGTGTAATTAAACAGTGGTCAAAACTAAATCTTACTGTTATTGGTAGAATTACTGTCGTGAAGTCATTGATATTGCCTATTTTAAATTATTTGTTTACATCCTTACCAAATCCAAGTGATGATATTTTAAAAAAAGTTATTGAACTAATGTACAATTTTATATGGAGTTCACCAGTCAATAGAATAAAGAGAGATGTTTTACAAAATGATATTGAAGATGGTTGACTCAAAATGATAAATCTTAGAGCATTTATTTTAGCACTGAAGTGTACATGGATAAGACGATTATTTAAAACAGACAACAAATAGCAGAATGTTTTTTTTTGTCAAATGTACATGTAGAAATTGAAAATTTGTATGGTTGTGGGAGTGTATGTATATACACAAAGATAACAACAAAATATCAAAAATAAATTTTGGAAAGATGTTCTGAAAGAATGGTAACTTCTCAGAGAAAAAGATGAATATGACAGTTGGGAATGCTTTCTTGCTTGTCCAATTTGGCTTAACAATAACATAAAGATAGAAAATAAACCTAGTTTTCATAAAGATCGGTTTCAAAATGGTATACGATTTGTAAAGATATTATAAATGAAGATGGGACTTTTTCTCTCTTCAAAAATTAGAAGAAATATATTAGATAAATGTGAATTTCATGAGATATAATAGTATTATATCAGCTGTACATCAAGCATCAAAATTATTTTTGGTGAAAAAATCACAAATTAGAACTACCTTTAATTCCATCCGCTATCAAAAGACTTGTTAAAAGTTCAACAGGATCTAAAGATATGTAAAGTACGGAAGCCTTTTAAAGCCATGCTAATTTACTTTTTCCAATTTGATATAACAAATTAATAATTTGAAATAACAACTTGATAATTTGATATAACAAATTATCAATTAGATATAACACATAAATAAAAGAGAAGATGAAAAATTTGTATGCAATTGATAAAAATATTGTTATGAAATACAGAAGTGAAAATCAGTTTCACAGAATGGAATATTTCTGATAAACTACTTAGTTAAGTATGTATATATATATTTTTACTGCTATAAATGAAAATGCAGGATTTACTCTACTGAATTATAATTCAATGTTCAGATGAATTTGTATTGTAAACTCACCACCTCTCTCTCTCTCTCTCTCTCTCTCTCTCTCTCTCTCTCTCTCTCTCTCTCTCTCTCTCTCTCTCTCTCTGGGTTTAGACTGTCTTACTCTCTATATTATATACATATATTTAGAGAAAAAAATGCTTCCTCAGAAAGATGTATTGATTAGATAATATCAGTAGATTTATATATTATATTTTATATATTGCTATTATGTTTGTGTATATTATGGTGTACATTGGAAGTTAAGAAATAATAAAAAAAAAAGTTTTGATGGTGGTCTTGAAATGTTTTACATGACTTGGTATAAAGTAATTTTTTTTTATTAAAAAAGATATCAAAAAAATGTCTAAGTTATGTCAAGTTTAGTTCTTTAGGCATATTTGCCCTTTAAAAGTATGTTATTTGTTCTTCGAACCTAATTAAATAAACACTTTTATGATTCAGTGTTCAACTTGTTACACATATACTATTTTTTTTCCATTATAGTAACTTTCATTTTTTGTGAATATCTTGTAGAAACAACAGTAATGTTTGAAATCAGCACAATCCGTAGCAAAACTGTAACAGTATATAATAGCACTGATAACAAAATGCGTGCAGGTAATGTATTTTTCTACTATTGTACAAATATAAAAGAAAGAAAAAATGTTAGTCATATTATGATAATTTTGAATAATTTGATAGTTAAGACACAACTCATTCATCTTTGGGGGAATTGGTTTGTAGTCCGACTGTCTGAAATAATAATAATTTGCACTGTGACCTTCCAAAGTTCAAATGTTAATTACATTCTAAAATGTTTGGTTTGTGGACTCCAGTATGTTGGTGATTCAAAGCAACCATTTCACAATCGCCTCAATGGCCATATAATTGATATCACTAAGAGGCCACTTTTCAAAGTTAGCCATCACTTCATACATTCTGGACAAAAACTTGACCACTTTAAACGAATGAAGTCTTAGTAATAGAACAAAACATTCACTGGAATGATGCCCAGCAACAGGTTCAAGAAAGATTCCGGATAAAAGGAGAAAATGTCCAACATCTAAAACGCCATCAACAGTAAAAACTACCAGTTTTCATTGGTAGAGGTGTTTATCTTGTATTTTATATATATATATTGAAACTAACTTTTTGGGATACATAAGTGCGCACCCACGTCCACTTAGAACATACTCAACCCTTCTCGTCCAATGAAAAATCAGTGTTCTCCCTTCTAATTTTCCATGCACTATAAAATACTATACATGAATGACTTGTCATTGTAGATTAATTATGAAAGTGAACTCTCAATAACTACACTAACGAAGTGTACAATCCCTTGAGGCATTTTCCTTGAGAAAATAGCTTACTGATTAAAGATGAGAGAGAAAAGAATTATAAAAAACATTTTGAATTTTGCAAATATTTATCATGGTACATATATATAACAAACAAAAAATGAAATGGGGGCAAAGATGTAGGTTAAATAATCATTTCTCAATTTTTATACCAGACATTCGAGTCAATATTTTTTTTTTTCTTTCAAGAAAACAATGTCAGACTGCTGATATATAAAGCAAAGGATTTTTTTTCGAAAAAAAAAACACAATACATGTACATTCATCAATAAAAAGTAAGCATCTGATGTTGAATGGTCGTAATTCAAAAGTTTATAAAGTGAGTTTTATAATTATCAACAAATATACAAATTTCAAAAAGCTGATTTATATAACATTGTGTGCTTTTTTAAAATCAAAACATTTTAAGTATATAAGTATGAAATTTTACCTGAAGCATAACTCAATAGATGTAAGAAGATGTGGTATGAGTGCCAATGAGACAACTCTCCATCCAAGTCACAATTTGTAAAAATAAACCATTATAGGTCAAAGTACGGCCTTCAACACGGAGCCTTAGCTCACACTGAACAGCAAGCTATAAAGGGCCCCAAAATGACTGGTGTAAAACCATTCAAACAGGAAAACCAACGGTCTAATCTATATAAAAAACGAGAAATGAGAAACACTTATGAACCACATCAACAAACGACAACCACTGAACATCAGATTCCTGACTTAGGACAGGTGCAAACAAATGCAGCGGGTTTAAACGTTTTAATAGGCACCAACCTTCACCCTACCTGAAACAATAGTGAAACATCACAACATAGAAAGACACACTATAAAAAATCAATTGAAATGGCTGAACTCAATCAAAAGACATATTAACAAATACAAGTGAACATACACTGAACGAATAAATTTGATCTATGACACAATGTAAATACAAAATTAATAAAACAAGGGAGTTAGATGTAAAACAATATCAGAAAGACAACCACAACCTTGGACAAAATGCCGTCAAATAGAATAACGTACACAGGTAAATAAAAATAATTTTGTTGTAAGGTATACATGGAGTACGGAAATAATTTTTACAAAATAAATAATTTTGTTGTTCCTAGTACGAGAACAAAAGTGAAAGTTTATCGTCATACTAAACACTTATCACTTGTTGTGGTATATATTAAATATAGTGATGTTTGAACAATTTATCCTTTTTGTCCTCACAAAACTATGTCAGTGCTATTTCATTATATTCATTGAAATGATCATTACCTATGTTATACATTCCTTTTATTAACCTAGTTAACACTTCATTAGAAAAAGTGAATTCTTATTAAGGTTTGAATATTACAATGGGAAAGGATAATTTTGTAAGGTCACTCGAAAGTGTGAATATGTTCTAAATTGGTCAGACAATACTTGGTCATGTTTTTAAACATTTAAAACCCTCGGCTACGCTTTGGGCTTTAAATCTTCATAAAACATGACCAAGTATTGTCTAACCTATACATAGTATCCAGTTTATTTGTTTTGTTATATGAGGTGCAGGGGCCAGTTTCACAAAGCTGTTTTAGGACTAAGACATATCTTAGGATGGTCTTACGACATATCTTAGTCCTAAGTGGGTTTCACAAAGTGGTCCTAAATAAGGACATCTCTTAAAGTTGGTCATAAAGTTAGGACTACACAAGAGGTGTCTTATAATGGTCTTAGGATAGTCATAAGTTTATTTATATAAATTACACTCATTTTTTATATTAATTTTGCAAATTATCTAATTATTATCTTAAAATCTATTCTCCTTTTCCTGCTCATGCATAACTAAATCTTTGTAGGGTGACGGATTATCATGATTTGTCAACAATGAACATTCGATGTATTGATATCAAGAATGCACGATTTTATCCTTTAACCTTATTATAACCGATACAGTGACAAATTGAATTCAACTCACTTGTACAAAAACAATGTAATCATTTTATTCTTTTTCTCTCAATTTTGTATTTAAAGTTTCATATGTATATTGGTGTATTATTAATAGATTATTTATATAAATTACACTTATTTTTTATATTATTTTTGCAAATTATCTAAACTACGTTCAGTAATTGATGGGAAAAACATACTACATTTACATGAATTTTTCCATAAATCCATGTTAATATTTGAAAATTTAAAGAACTTGCGACAGGTTTAGGATATCTTTGCTAAGATCACCCTAAGACAGCTTCGAGGCGAGGTCTGAGATATGTCCTAAGATAGTCATAAGAGGATCATAAGACATGTCCTAAGATATATCATATGACAGGTCTTAGGATAGCTTCGTGAAACCGGCCCCTGGATTTCAGATTAAATCAATAGTTCAAAATTTACCTGTACGTCTAGTGAAGTAATTTTAAAACATAAACACCTTTTGTATAACATTTGCTTATAACATTGACACTGAAGAATGCCATTTGTTGATCCGAAATATTTATACGATTCTATTGCATCGTGTTCGTATGTTACTATCTCATAACAGCATCGTTCCACACACCTTATATCAAAAGCATACAACACACAGTTAAAAGTAAAAACATGTTCTGCAATAACATCGCGCAGACATCAGTGGGAACTAATTTTGATGAAGAAAACTCAGAGATGCTTTTAACCAGAAATGAACAAAAGGACACCGGGAAGTCTGTCTACCTACGACCGCAATTTCTTTAATAATTTGCGTAATATTCTTGAAGCTGTTGTTAGTTTGCAAGTCGATTTATGAACGTTCTTTTCTGGTAATAGCTATATATCTGTGTTTGCAATGTCCGATCAGATGAACTAATTCAATATTTGTGTGAACTTCAGGAATAACAACTTCCAGAAGCAAAAACCATGGTGACACGTATTCTAAATGGAGTATCTGGTTGTACATTTTCCTTTCAACGGGACTGGTGATAATGGTTTTGTCAGTATCAAAATTGAGGTATTGATTTAGAAAAAAGTAAAATAGCAAAAATAACGAACTCCAAGAAAAATTTAAAAACGGAAAGTCCTTTATCAAATGGCAAAATCAAAAGCTCAAACACATCAAAGGAATGGAAAACAACTGTCATATTCCTGACTTGGTACAGGCATTTCCTTATGTAGAAAATGTTTGGATTAAACCTAGTTTTATGGCTAGCTAAACCTCTTACCTGTATGACAGTCGCATAGAATTCCATTATATTGACAACAATGTGTGAGCAAAACAAGAAATATTGACATTACGCTTAAATAATTCAACATTAAACCATAAAATATATAGTTGCTTCAAATAGTGGAATTAATTTTTTTTTTTAAATGAAAAAAAATCTTTCAATTTGGATGCTTTTTGATAAATTACCTGCTATTGATTGTCCTTTTGATTCGGTTGACAGTTTTGACTTTTCCACTATTTAGACTAAACTTCCACACAATCTTGTTCCTGTACTGTTATGAGTTACAGTTTATGGCCAAACTCAGTAAAGATCCGTCTTAATTCCATTAAATTGACAAATTCAACAACGCTTACCATTATCTTGATGATATTTTTTCGTTAAATAATTAAGAATTTTCGAAATATACTGCTGAAATTTGCCCGAAGGAACTTTCTTTAAATAAATCAAATATTAACAGCAATAACTGTCTATTCCTACATTTAGATATTTCAGTTTTACACGAGAAACTCTCCAAAAAATTTACGACAAAAGGGACAATTTTTCTTTCTCTTATTGTTAATTTTCCTTTTTTTATGGTGATGTTCCTTTACTAAAGCACGGGTTAACGGTGTTTATATTACCCACCTCGTTCGCTATGCCCGTTTTTATTGGTATATTGATTATGTGATCAGTAAATTAAAACCATACTAAATATTATTGTTATACACATATGAACTTTCACGGTACTACAATCCGCGAAACATATTTTGGCATTGCACAAGGTCATGTTTTTCTCTGACTGTTAATGACGTCTTAACACTAAATCTATTAGTTGTTGGATGTGAACTGATTGAAATGTAAGTCTTTAATACATGATTGCTTTTATAAGTTGTTATTGGCTTTGAACTAGCTGATAATCCTTGATACATGATTTGAACTAGCTGTTAGTCTTAGATATATGATTTTTTAATTAGTTGTAATTGGCTTTGAAATAGCTGTCAGTAACTGCGAGTACTCTCAGATCTGTACTTAGTGTCCTTATTGTTGTTGTTAGGGATATATAAGTACCCTGCCACGTCCGGTCTGTTAGGTGTTTTTCTGCTTTGTATCGATCTGATGAGTTAAGCCGTTTTCAACTGATATGTTTAGTTTGTTCTTATGTTGTGCTGTAACACCACTGTCAAAGGCTAGGGGAGGGAGGATTGAGCGCTCACAAACATGTTTAACCCCGTCACATTATTTATGTGCCTGTCCCAAGTAAGGAGCCTGTAGTTCAGTGGTCGTTGGTTCATGTCTGTCATATTTGATTTTCGTAAATTCGAAAAATTTCGTAATATTAGGCCGTTAGTTTTCTCAATTGAATTGTTTCATATTTTTCATGTCGGGGCCTTTTATAGCCGACTATACGGTTTTGGTTTTTCTCATTGTTGAAGGCCGTATGGTTGCCTATGATTGCTTATAACCACTTCATTTGAATTTTGGTAGATAGTTGTCTCATTTACAATCATACCACATCTCCTTATTTTTATATTAACGTACATTGGCAATTTCATGAACATTCAGGACGAAAACAACCAATAACTAGGTTCTGGAATTTGATCTGCTACTGGAAGCGACGATATATTTGATAAAATCAAACATTTTTCTTGCAACAGGCTACCTATGGACCCCTCAGAGATTGTTGCAAGGCACTCTCCCTACACGAGACATCAGATAGATTTAACATCTTAATTCGAGTTGTGTATTAAGGGCATTCGATACGGTTTTGATACCGAGATGAATCTGTTAAGAAAATTTGCATACCAGCTATTTTATATCTGATCAATCCAAACGTGTTATAGAATATACAAAAATATATACCTTCATGTCCTACTTTCTGGAGATGAATGGGGTCATAATTTTAAATATTCACTGAAACTTCATTTTTCTTATATTTGTATTTCCTTTGGAAATCCTTTTTTGTTTAGAAGATAAACACAAGCGGTTTTTTTGTAAAAAAAAAATACATTTGAAAGTGAAACAAATCTTTGGAAATAATACATATATATTATTATTTTCATGATTTAAGAAAAGAAAAAAACTATATTTTTGCAATATTTATGTAATTTAATGAAAATTTATTAGTGATTTTTTTCAATAAAAAAATGGTACAAATAATCTTCCAACATAGCTAAGCCCAGTGTCATTTAAAATAAAACATGGGTTCCTGAATTCGTTTTCAAGCTAATGATTAAAATCAGTTGGAACTTCCATCTTTTCCCGATATGTCACATTTTGACTTCGCAAAAATAATATTTTACGTTAGCGACGTTATAACCTTCCTTGTAACGGTATCGTAAGCCCTTAAATAAACCACCAACTATTAGCCATCAATACCTTTGAAGATAAAGCTACAGAATTTAGACTGACGGAAACCAATAAGTATGATCTTAACATAACATGGTGACAGTTTCCAATTCATTAACAGGAGTTTGTCTTTTATGCTATGTGGATACAATAAAAAGTGGCCTCTTCTTTGTTGGGTATGATTCATATAATTCAACAGTAGTGTTAGGGATTGTTTGTTTCTGAGGTTATTTCTCATAGCTGCAGTGTATACTTCTTAATTTTATGCATGGTTCAGGTTTGAAAATTATCTAATACAGATGTATGTGGTTTGTCATTTTATTATCTATTCAACCTCTTTGACATATTTGAGATTACATGTATGCCCTATGATGTTAGTTTCCAGCATCACCTGAATATTGAGTATATATCTCCCAGTCGATACGATATTCCAGAGCTTGCAATTCCTATCATGACTTCTTTGATAGAGGGTTGCTGCTTACAAGTAAGCAATTGAGCCAAGTGTTCCAAGTGGGGATTTTGAAATCATCCCTTCGAAAATTTTACGAACGCCATTACGAGTTGGTTGACCGTTATGGAATATTTGTTTCACAGATGACGAAGGATATGTTCCAATTGTTGTAACAACAAACCCGTCCTCTTTTCCTCGAATGTGACCTACCGAATTAGACTTATCACCGGGTTAGTACTTACACGAGCATCACAACGGTACCACATGTGGAGCAGGATCTGACTACCATTCCGGAGCACCTGAGATCACCCTGGTTTTTGGTGGGGTTGGTGTCGCTCAGTTTTTTGGTTTTCTATGTTGTGTTTTATGTTTGTCGTTTCGTCGTTTTCTTTGTTTTGCATTGGCATTGTCAGTTTGTTTTCTAATTATGAGTTTGAATATCCTTTGGTATCTTTCGCCTCTCTTTTAATGTAATCAGGACTAGCCTTGTTCATTTAAGATTCATTTGCATAATTTTCGACCCGGTAACTTTGAAATGCTTTTTTTTTGTTGAAATATTGTTTTTTTCTTATCAGATATGTTTATAAAGAAGTATTTATAGGAAACCATTGCATGCTATTACAGTATCATCCTTGTGTTACACAGTGAAAGTTCTAGACCCAGTTTATGGTTCACTGATATCGTCCAATTCCGAATGAAAATCAAGGTGGATAATTTATAGTTGACTGTTTGATAAATCCAACTGTTATAGTATAGTCAACAATCAGGCTGTCCACACAATTTATTTTACAAGTAATTAATATATCCTACCGATGATATATTCCACATTTTGAGATATTGTCCAAAGATATAATTTCCACCGATGATAATTATAATCTACCAAATAATTGTATTCAAAACTGGAATAAATTATGTTCTCCGAGTCTATATACTGATTAAATAGCACAGCCAAGAACTATATAATATAAGATCCGCAATAATTTTCATTAATTCTTTATTTAAACATGTAAACAAGGTCAGTTAAGCCGGCATGACAACACTATATAACTTTATGAACTTACACTGGGAAAAATCATGCAATATAAAATTTACATATCATTTGAATGAATAGGCATATAAAGCAATACGCATCTTGCGCAGTAAAATTGGTATCGTCAGTGTAATTACTTCCACTAGGTCGATATTTCTGCTGGTGGACTGGTGGTCCCCTAGAGCATTTAACAGCCAGGAAATACGAGTATTGTTTCATTGAAAGTTGTTCTTTATCTATACTTTTAAATGACAAGACCTCATTTTGTGTGTCGCTTCTCTTCCTTCCACAATAAATTAATCATCATGCCTCTGTGTCCTATAAGTACCATGAATAGTCGCATTTGTCATCCTCGCTTATGATTATTCAGTTTGGGTTATTTTGGGAGGAAAACGAAACTAAAGGCGTCCGGATATTGTTTCCGTCATCGGACAGACTTTTAAGTCATAGACAAGACTTCCGTTTAAGACTGTTTTAAAATTACACATAATTTTCATAAGTAGTGGACTTGGGGACAGGACAATTATTTTCGCGTATTTCTGTATAAACTATGATTTAGAGAGTCTCTATATAGTATATTGATAGTAAATAGCAAATACAATTTATTTATAGTATATGTATGTTCATAGTATACAGAAAAACAGAAAACAAAAACTAACAGACTTTGGAAAAAAAAAGGGGAGGACAAAAATAAAAATTGTCCTGCCACCAAGTACCTATGACTTTTGATACCTTTCCTGAAATTCTCCAGTTATAAAATCTTTCACAAAAATTCATCTTACAACTTGCAGTTTACATACTTTCAACCACGCTCTAAATGCCCGCGATTTCGCGGGTGTGTTCTTGTGATTATAAAACTTAATGAACAATTTTGAATTAAGAAAGGTATCGCACTCATACAAAGATCAAATTGGTCGTTTTCGATTGTATCAGCTCTTCAACGCTTGTATTATATTTTGATTTTCAAATATTTTGACATCGAGCATCACTGAAGGGCCCCTTATTGTTGAAATGCACAAACAGTTTGGTAAAATTGGTACTATTAGTGTTTTTACTAATGGTGGGCGTGTCTAATTAGTCATGCCTACTTGCAATTTTGCTACATCAAGCATAATTGTTTCCTTATTAAAGATATTATGCGGGAAACTTTTTAATATTTTACAGGGCAAAGTTAACACACTTAACATAACATGGTGACAGTTTCCAATTCATTAACAGGAGTTTGTCTTTTATGCTATGTGGATACAATAAAAAGTGGCCTCTTCTTTGTTGGGTATGATTCATATAATTCAACAGTAGTGTTAGGGATTGTTTGTTTCTGAGGTTATTTCTCATAGCTGCAGTGTATACTTCTTAATTTTATGCATGGTTCAGGTTTGAAAATTATCTAATACAGATGTATGTGGTTTGTCATTTTATTATCTATTCAACCTCTTTGACATATTTGAGATTACATGTATGCCCTATGATGTTAGTTTCCAGCATCACCTGAATATTGAGTATATATCTCCCAGTCGATACGATATTCCAGAGCTTGCAATTCCTATCATGACTTCTTTGATAGAGGGTTGCTGCTTACAAGTAAGCAATTGAGCCAAGTGTTCCAAGTGGGGATTTTGAAATCATCCCTTCGAAAATTTTACGAACGCCATCACGAGTTGGTTGACCGTTATGGAATATTTGTTTCACAGATGACGAAAGATATGTTCCAATTGTTGTAACAACAAACCCGTCCTCTTTTCCTCGAATGTGACCTACCGAATTAGACTTATCACCGGGTTAGTACTTACACGAGCATCACAACGGTACCACATGTGGAGCAGGATCTGACTACCATTCCGGAGCACCTGAGATCACCCTGGTTTTTGGTGGGGTTGGTGTCGCTCAGTTTTTTGGTTTTCTATGTTGTGTTTTATGTTTGTCGTTTCGTCGTTTTCTTTGTTTTGCATTGGCATTGTCAGTTTGTTTTCTAATTATGAGTTTGAATATCCTTTGGTATCTTTCGCCTCTCTTTTAATGTAATCAGGACTAGTCTTGTTCATTTAAGATTCATTTGCATAATTTTCGACCCGGTAACTTTGAAATGCTTTTTTTTGTTGAAATATTGTTTTTTTCTTATCAGATATGTTTATAAAGAAGTATTTATAGGAAACCATTGCATGCTATTACAGTATCATCCTTGTGTTACACAGTGAAAGTTCTAGACACAGTTTATGGTTCACTGATATCGTCCAATTCCGAATGAAAATCAAGGTGGATAATTTATAGTTGACTGTTTGATAAATCCAACTGTTATAGTATAGTCAACAATCAGGCTGTCCACACAATTTATTTTACAAGTAATTAATATATCCTACCGATGATATATTCCACATTTTGAGATATTGTCCAAAGATATAATTTCCACCGATGATAATTATAATCTACCAAATAATTGTATTCAAAACTGGAATAAATTATGTTCTCCGAGTCTATATACTGATTAAATAGCACAGCCAAGAACTATATAATATAAGATCCGCAATAATTTTCATTAATTCTTTATTTAAACATGTAAACAAGGTCAGTTAAGCCGGCATGACAACACTATATAACTTTATGAACTTACACTGGGAAAAATCATGCAATATAAAATTTACATATCATTTGAATGAATAGGCATATAAAGCAATACGCATCTTGCGCAGTAAAATTGGTATCGTCAGTGTAATTACTTCCACTAGGTCGATATTTCTGCTGGTGGACTGGTGGTCCCCTAGAGTATTTAACAGCCAGGAAATACGAGTATTGTTTCATTGAAAGTTGTTCTTTATCTATACTTTTAAATGACAAGACCTCATTTTGTGTGTCGCTTCTCTTCCTTCCACAATAAATTAATCATCATGCCTCTGTGTCCTATAAGTACCATGAATAGTCGCATTTGTCATCCTCGCTTATGATTATTCAGTTTGGGTTATTTTGGGAGGAAAACGAAACTAAAGGCGTCCGGATATTGTTTCCGTCATCGGACAGACTTTTAAGTCATAGACAAGACTTCCGTTTAAGACTGTTTTAAAATTACACATAATTTTCATAAGTAGTGGACTTGGGGACAGGACAATTATTTTCGCGTATTTCTGTATAAACTATGATTTAGAGAGTCTCTATATAGTATATTGATAGTAAATAGCAAATACAATTTATTTATAGTATATGTATGTTCATAGTATACAGAAAAACAGAAAACAAAAACTAACAGACTTTGGAAAAAAAAAGGGGAGGACAAAAATAAAAATTGTCCTGCCACCAAGTACCTATGACTTTTGATACCTTTCCTGAAATTCTCCAGTTATAAAATCTTTCACAAAAATTCATCTTACAACTTGCAGTTTACATACTTTCAACCACGCTCTAAATGCCCGCGATTTCGCGGGTGTGTTCTTGTGATTATAAAACTTAATGAACAATTTTGAATTAAGAAAGGTATCGCACTCATACAAAGATCAAATTGGTCGTTTTCGATTGTATCAGCTCTTCAACGCTTGTATTATATTTTGATTTTCAAATATTTTGACATCGAGCATCACTGAAGGGCCCCTTATTGTTGAAATGCACAAAAAGTTTGGTAAAATTGGTACTATTAGTGTTTTTACTAATGGTGGGCGTGTCTAATTAGTCATGCCTACTTGCAATTTTGCTACATCAAGCATAATTGTTTCCTTATTAAAGATATTATGCGGGAAACTTTTTAATATTTTACAGGGCAAAGTTAACACACTGCCTCAATCCTTCATTACATGCAAGAAACTTAAGGGGTAAGTCACTTAATGGGTAAGTCAAACACTATATCATACAAAAGTTTGTATATAAAGGTTAATAGAATGCTAAAATATAAATAAAGGAGCTTTCCCAAATTTGCAATTTATTGACTGAAAAGATATGGGAGACAATTTCCATGGAGGGTTAAAAAATAGCGCAAGTGGTCACAACTTTAAAAATTTTATAAGTCGTTCATTTGTACCTTTATATTAAATTCATATGTTATGGTAATTTGTTTTGAATATCGATTTTTAAAACAGATACATTTTTGTTAGATTTGAGCCTCTACTATTAAAAAAAACCCATTTTGTTATGAGTGAAAAACAGTTGCCATACGGTAGTGGTATAACAAAACAGTTATATAGAATGGGTTCTCGGTTTACAACTGGTATTTGACGTGAAGACTGAACTGTTGCCCGAAGCAGTCTTACAGCATCAAGTTCAGTCTTCGGTTCAAACAAAACTGTAAATCACTTTGTTTTTATTTGTACTTTTGTAAAATCTTATGTCCTCTTATTCAGTACATTCTCTTGTCCAACTACATTTGCCTTGATATTCTGATTATTTAGATATTTTCATATTACACATTAAACACTAAAACTTAACCAAAGCACTTTTTTTTAGTTTCTTTTATCGAAGTCGTCGGCAATCAAAAATGCCAATACACGATTATATATGCAGTCAACTTGGTAACTATTACCCAATAAAGTATTATGTTTGATTATCAGTTGATAAAAACTATTAATTATAATGTTTTCTGCAATATGAGATAATTTGTAAAATATCAGCTTCCAATAAACACTTTTCGGCGAGTATCATTCTGTGAAATGAAGAAGTTGTTACCTTTGGGAATATCAAACGTCGTATCACAAGTTGAAATAAGAAATACTGAATTGATTGATTTTTGGTGTTTAACACCACTTTTAGCACTTTTGGCTATATCGTGGTGGTCATTTTTATCGATGGGAGAAGCCAGAGTGTAATGAGAGAACCACCTACCTTTGTCAGAAAAACGGACAATCGTAGTCCATTGAGATTGGAGTCGAAAACACCTGTCACGTGCGGGGTTTGAACTCTCAACCTCAGGGTTGATACAGTAGATGAGATGAACTACCTAGAACACTCAGCCACCGAGGCCCCAAATTTACTGAATTGTAATTTAGTGGCAAATCTAGTGGCAAAAAAAAATTCCGAAAGTCGGTAGTTCTCTCCGGGCACTACGGCTTCCTCTACCAATAAAAACTGACCGACACGAAGTAACATACATGTAATTACATTAGATGTATGTTTCATTATAATACGTTATTTTGATTGGCTAACGGCAAGCTCGCGTCATTCTGAAATTAACATTCATTTCAAAATGAATTGTAACATTCATGATGACACACGTTTCCACAATAAAGTGCACAGGTAAATAAAAGAAAAACTTGATTGTAATCGTGTTTCCATGATCATAGCGAAAAAATGTAATTATAAGGCCACACCAATTTGATTTTTAGTTCTTCGGACAAAAGCTTCAAAAAATATGGGGCGAGCGAGCGAAATTTTTTTGATTGTATTTATTTCTTGAAAATGAGTTTTGTTGAGGCGGGTGCTCTACAAGTGGAGCGAGCGGTATATATTTTTTTTTAAATTGTGCGATTTAGAATATTTGTACACGTTGAAACTGGGTTACTTCAAAGAAAAAGGAGGATAAACATGCTCTTATGCATATAATTTAAGTTGATGTATTTGTGCCTGTAGTACAGTCTGTACCATACCCAACTTTTTGGTTCGCTTTGGTTTAGTATAATTTTGATTATTTTCGTCAAATAAGCTTTGACTGCGTGAATTTTCATTTAAATTCATACATGTGTATATATTAAGGAAGCATATCAGATGCAGTTTAGCAAGAGGAATTATGTTAGTTAGGTAAATGAAATGTGTTGAATACAATTAAAATATGTGTATGTATTCCAAAAAAATGCCCATGAAAAATATTAAATATCTTTTGATATAGTTGTTTTCATTATCATTATTGATTATATGGTAATGATTGTTTATTGGCTGCTTGACATCCAGTTGGAACTATTTATCAATAATAGGATCAACATAATGAGAGAGGTGAATATTTCAACAACATCCTGAGTAAGATAATTATATTGCTATGCATGCAGATCTCAATGTATTAAAACATTTAATCCCACTGCAAATGTTTGCACCTGTCCTTAGTCAGGAATCGGATGTTCAGTAGTTGTCGTCTGTTTATGTAGTTCATACGTGTTTCACGTTTCACGTTTCTATATAGATTAGACCGCTGGTTTTCCCGTTTGAATGGTTTTACACATTTTTTTGGGGCCCTTTATAGCTTGCTGTTCGGTGTGAGCCAAGGCTCCGTGTTGAAGGCCGTACCTTGACCTATAATAATGGTTTACTTTTATAAATTGTTACTTGGATGGAGAGTTGTCTCATTGGCACTCATACCACATCTTCCTATATCTATTACCTTAAAATACATTTAATCACATTCACATGCATTATTCTGACTTAGCAAAAATACTTTTTCCTTTTGCCCCTGAAACCTGCAATTAATGTATTTCAAACTGGAAGTGGTTGCACCAATAACACATCCCTAATTATTATTACTCGTGTCGATCTGAAGAGTCTTAGCTCTCCTCAACTGACTTCAACAGTTTGTTCTTATGTTGTGCTGTTACGCCACTATCAGTGGCGAATCCAGAGTGGGGCGTAGAAGGCGTACCCCCCCCCCCCTTTTGCTTGCACTTTTTTTTTTATAAAATGATTAATCAAACTAGACTTCGTGAACTTTGCCATGTCCCGTGTATTTAATTTTTATGCGACAATTCTTTTCTTATAAAGATATTTTTTGCTCGTATTTACTGTAATATATTATTGATTTTGTCAAAGTCATGTGATTCGCTACGGTGGAGTTGACCAGTGCGTCGAAAAAACGTCACTCAGTCATTTTGAAATTCAAATTACAGTAACACATTGCCTAGGCTTAGGATGACAAGCATGACACCCTCTATTACACTCTCACGAAAAAATAGTTCCACAGCAATAGTATTTACCTACGAAAACATGTTTAACCCCACACGCCCCAGCCTATTGATAACAGCTGAATAATGATCCCCAGTCAGTGAGCTCTTATACTAGATAGATTTAAAGTCTAAGGTACGGACCATTTGATTTGAGGGGGCAGTCTGAGATATTTTAGAAAAAGAATTCTGACCCTGAGTTTTGCCTTAAATAAAAGTTCTGGCCGTATCTGGATTGAAAACAATAATCTTGTCCACTTTTTTGCTACTAGAAACAAAAATTTCCAACAGAATTATTTAGCATTAAATGAACATGATGAATAAAAAACGGGCGTAATTTTTTTGGGGCCGGGGATTTGCATGTAAATCCCATATCTGACCGGAATGTCTGTTTCGCCGAACTGATATATTGAATACTTTTTTGAAGGCCCGACTGCAACCTGCCTGCTGGGTGTGGGTTTTATGTCTCCATTTGTCGACCGTCATTCATAAATTCGTTGTCATTTCAGACTCATTCGTAGCCTTTGGTTGATTTGGAATCCCTCACTTCCCTTGTTGGGTGAAACATTTCAACCACACATTTGGATAAAAATTGCTTGTTTGTCTTTCTTAACTCGTGTTGGTCGTATCGTAAATTTCATTGAATAGCCCGGCGTATATCTTGTTTACAACAAGAAATCTGCGAGGATATGCTAACTACACATACAACAAACGAGAATTTTCCATGTCCATTTTTTACTGACAAGTCCCACATCAAATATATTAGTACTTAGCTTTGGATCCATCCAATCATTTAAAAATAGACAATTAATGGGGAGAATCAAAAATATCCAACCCTTACACTTTAACTATAAAATATACATGCCCCACGTCAGGAACCGTTAAAAAAGTGCATTTTACACTTATTTTATGTTTTTTAGCCAAAAAAGGTCCACAAATTTTTTCGCCTCGCTCCGCTCGCTTAAAAAACTTCACCCCCCTTTCCAAAATCCTGGATCCGCCCCTGACTATCTCATGAAATGGAATGGTTGAGCGTTCACAACCATGTTTAACCTCGCTATTCCCTTTATGTGCTTGTGCTAAGTCGGAAGTCTGTAATTCAGTGGTTTTTGCTGTTTACTGTCTACCTTATTTATTTTCCGATTGTTATATTAGCATAAATCAGGCCAATGTTTTTTATTTGAATTGTTTCACACTTTATCATACCGGTACCTTTTATAGCTTTATATACGGTATGTGTTTATCTTATTGTTGAAGGCCGAACGATGACCTTAAGTTTCTTAACCCCACGTTCTTTGGTCTTTGGTGGAAATTTGTCTCAAACCACATATCCTCATCTTCATATATCGAATAACATATATCAACCACTGTTCGAATATTGGAGAGTCGGACCAGTTATAAAAATTAACAGATGAAGAAAATCAGCAATCTATAAAACTACATAAGGAGACATGTAGGTACGGAAAGTGATTTTTTTAAATTCAACTGATCCAAGAAAACTTTACCTCATTTTAAAGGCATTGTGAAGACATTTTCAAAACAGTTTCACTTTTATCAATACACATAATAACAACGAAGAAATAGCAAATTTTCAAAATGGTAATTTTTCACTAATCTAGAAAAACTGTTTCCTCTCTTTGAAAAATAATAAAATGTGTATTTCTAATCATTTGGGTTATAGTTTTGTTTATGTTGCTTCTTTTACATCTTGTTAGTCAATTTCAATCCTCCATGTTCAGTTTTTTGGTCAAAATAGAAGCATAAAGCATGAAAATGTCAACCACTCCCATGAAATTCTATCGACCAAAGTCACATAACATTAATTATGACGATACCTTTATATATTGCACCAAATTCCTGTCTTCAGAACATCAATTGGTATACTGAAAATGAAAAACAAAGCTATATAAACATTTAAATGTAAAGAAACAAAATATAAATATGAAAATTACTCTTTATATACAAATGTATATATGTGTGTGTACTATGAGACACCAGACAAGTTTCGAAATATGTCATCTGTCTTTATATAGTCATTCACTCATGATAGTTTAGAATGTTCCTTTTCATTAACTTTCTATTTAATGAAATATTCTTATTCTTATATAGTGAATGCTTATAAATAAAAATAAACAACAACCTTCCAACAATTATACTATAGGTCTAAAATACCTGTTGCACTGAAAAACAATAAATATAAATATTACATTATTTTTATTTGAGAAATTTCAAACAAAATAATTTTGTCAGATCACTATAAAGACTTGTATGTATAAAAGTAAAGTAAATTAATATCTGTATATTAGTTACAATATTTATACAGTGAAATCTGTCTAAACCAAACTCATTCATGACTGAAGTTCAAAATGCATTGAATCTGAGATGAAGGGACTTCAGAACATGGTTTCTGGTTTATTCAGGGTTTGGTTTATACAGGTTTCACTGTATCAAGCATTAGTTGTTAGTATGACTTGCAGCTTCCCAGATATAATTTTATTTCAGGATATATATTAAATTGCATGGTGTTCACTAGTGTTTTTTTTTTCTGGCCATGAAATTACTTCAATACTGATCAATACAGAATGTGGGAAGCTCCAAGGTAAAACTTGATGGGTGCACATGTACTCAAAGTAAAGTTTTGGTGTAAACAAGTGTCATGGATTAGTTCATGTATTCCTATACATGATCATGCTGAAATCATATTAGAAAATTGCACTTCCTGTGCAACTCCATGCAGAACGAATCTTGAACAGAACTTCGAACATGGTTTTAGACCTACCACCTCCGGTATTATCTCAAGTTTTTTGGCTCGATAATCCTCCAATAGTCTGTATGTGTAGATAGCCGTAGTGTCCGTTACCTTCCCTTCACTGTCTAATTCATTATCGTATATTAAGTTATAGTAGTCTGGAAATCCGGGTACTGTTGAAATTACTTTGGCAGTGAATGTTCCTTCGTTGAAAATATGTCTTACTTTTTTCCCAACAAGAATTGGCATCCTAGATGACCTTTGTTGAATATTTTCACTAACATCTTTACTAGCAGCCTCTTCAATGAGCTTTTTAACATTTTCTGTTAGAGCTTCTATACTTAGCGCCTTTCCTTTTACAGATGCATTAAATATTTTCTTATCTTTAACATATTGCTTCAACACATTTTGTCGGAACCTTAACTGCGCGATCAATGCCTTCCGTTTCTCACTTGTTTTGGTTATTGACCTTAGTATGTCATCTGCTACACTTGAACTTTGCCATAATCCATAGAAAATAACTTCTGACGTTTGTTTTTCCTTCTTCTTGAAGCTGTTTTCTTTCTTTTTCCTCACTGCTTCTTGTTTCTTCTTTAATGATTCTAATCTTTTCTTTTTTATTTCCGAACACCTCAATTTAAATTTTCCTCTTAATACTCTACCTTGTTTCCTTGCATCTGTCAGCAATTTATCTCTCTCTTCTTTGGGTAAACTATCCAACCATTCGTGTGTTTTGTTGAATGAAAATGTTATAAACGATTCATTTGTTAATATTGAAGCATTAGGTCTAAATCTGACCATGAAATCAAGCATCCCAAATGCTCTTTCTGGTAGCTTGTTGTGTGGTATAACTGATAAAGTTTCAGCAGTTAACTCTGGTGATGCTTCATAAAATAGACCTCCTGGCAGTTGATCCTTCATCGCTACTTTAAGTAGTTTATAAAAGGAAGCAAACAAAGTCTGTGCTACCTGCACAGCAAGGGTGTCTATCTGATCATCTGGCATTTTTAAGCAATCAAAGTACTTGTCTTTATGAGTTAAATCCTCATCGAATGGAAATACTTCACAATTTATGAAGGAATTGGCATCTTTGCTATTTTCATCAAAGAAGTCTAGAAGCATTTCATAATAAGCATTCATTTCTAAAACATGTCTATCAGTTATTTCAATGAGGCGCCACAATGGTGCAGTTATAATTTTGGATATTAACCCCAGCACTTTACACTCAGCTAATACAAGATTTGATCTACACAGAGAAAGCGTGGATTTTTGCAGGAAATTATTTGCACCATGCACATTTTGCAAAAAATCTACTACATGATTTCGATGGTAAAAAGCAATTTCACCCATAAGAAAAATAATGTTAAATCTGTTTCCTCTGAAAGAAATGAAGTTATTTTTTTCATTCTTCTCAAGACAATATGAATTGAAATAAGCGAAACAACCACATTTCTCGTCAACTCCTCTGGCAAAACTTTTTGCACAGAATCGTAAAAAAGTTATAACATCACCATCAAATTTTGATAAAAAAATGTCATCTCTTTCATCTACACCGAACTCATTTTCAAGGTCATTCACAACATTGTCCTCTTTATGTAGGACTTCAAATTCTTTTAGTGCAGGTGTTGTGCACTCTGCAAAGTTAACAAGTAGGTGTAATCCACAAAAGAAATTATTTACAGTAGAACAGGCATTTTTTTGTACATCTGTCAGATCATCCCACCCATCAACAACTTCTGGCATAATTTGTTTACGGTAATCAATTAATAATTCTGTAAAGGCTATATTTGTTTTTGCCCTGTCTGACATGAAGTCTCGAATGTTACATAATATATTATATCCATGTGATATCTCATTGTTTTCTAAACTACAATTACACAATTCAGATATATCTGTTAAAATCTCCTTAAAAGTATCTAAAGTTGTGGAGGATGCTTTATTGTGCATTTCCCTCAAACCTAACATGTATATATTTTTATGATCATCACTTACAAAGTAGCTGTTATATGTCTTTCCAAACTTCCGTGTTTCATCAGAATATAATGTTGTTTTTTGCAAACACTGTCCAACCTGAATATTACTTACCACAACCTTTTCTGTTACAATATTATCAATGGTTCTTCGTGCCGGAATTTGCATCAAAGTTTTACCAGCTAATTTCAAACTTTCATTGATAACGGATACTATGTGTTCCGTTGCTACATTCTTACCAGATATATTCATGACGGCTTGTCTAAATTCTGGTGTATATGCACGTAACTTGTCATCCAAAATATCTATTTCTTTATCGTCTTGAATTAAAGAATGAAGGTAATCCCTTGTTTGCATAGAGTCATTTAGGTTTGTTTTAAGGTTACTTACAAGATCTGCATGTTCATTCGACTGTTTTAATGCATCCTTATACAAACTCTGAATTTTATTCAGTTCACTTTTTAATTTTTTAATTTCATCTGTTTTGCTCTTATTGATATTTTCTATGTCTGTTAAATTCTTCTTTAATTCTTTAGCACATGATTTGTGTTTTACTACACAGGATGATAGTCTTCTGTTTTGAGTTTTTAAATTCTTACAACTATATCTTAACTTTTTAATTTTACTATTTTGCTGTTGTACTTTAGATTTAAGATTTTCACTTGAAGTTTTGTTTTTCATTTTAACTTTCTTTATTTTCCTTTCTTGAAGATCAACAGTTTTTTCTAATTTTCTTTTCAACTGATTTACTTCACTTGACTTCTTTTACTGATTTATTTGTAATTCGTTAGCTAAATCTTCTGCTATTCTTTTATAAGTAGCATCTTCTGTAGACTTGAGATTTTGTAATTTGGAGTCACTTGCACACATATTACATGTATTAAAAATATTTGTTAATAAAGTAGCCTTCTCTAGGCCTCTTTTTCGACTTACTTCTTTTTTCAGTCTGTGCAACCGTGTAACCAAAGTTTTTTTTCTCTATATTGTTTTTTGTTATTTCTGTAAACCACTTACACATTTTGTCTTGATTGATACTTTTTGATTTGACATAATCAAATATATCTAATGCCATTTGTCTGTTTAAAACAATATCAAAGTCTGACAGGCTATGTTTATCCAAGAGTGGAATCAAATTTTTGAAGTCTGTTATCTGAGGCATTTTGTAATTGAGTCTATAAATATTTGTTTTAGTTTAAGGCTTAGAATATACCATCAAACCATTTCTTCAAGTTTTTTAATAAATCACTAGCAATTTGTTCTGCTACTATGCACTTCATTTTTTTCAGTTTTCCATATTTGACAAATTCTGATCTCATGCAGAAATATATAAAGACTATATCTATTTTGTCTGGGTGACATGGCTCGATGACATCACAAATAAGTTCTTCTAAGAAATTTATGATAAAAATGGCTCTTGCATTTGTGCAGTCAATTATTTTGTTTAAGTGGTAAATTAGTTGCTTCTGAAAGAAGTCATTATAGTCATACAAAGCAAGTTCAGTACACATGTTCAAAGCAAGTTTTAGATCATATCTTCTATTCTTACTTACATTTCCAACTTCTCGATTGGATAAATACTGTAAAATGCTCTTATGTTTCATTTTCTTGAGACTTCTTTTTGGAAATTCCATGAAGATATCTGAAATACAAATACACTAGATGCCAACGCTTGAAATTTCTTAGAATGCCATGATTTAGTATCAGCAAATTAAATGTGTGTAGTATTTAATTAAACTATTGTATTTAGAACATATATGTGGGGAAAATTTTAACAATTCAGTTAATGTGATCACACACACAAAAATATGTATACAAAAAATTATATCGTCAGAGTTTACTGTTAAATACAGTCTGAAAAATAGGGTCATATTAATACTATTTGAATTAATATGACCCCATTTTTCAGACTGTATTGAACAGTAAACGATATTATTTTGAAAGTTATATTGATATAAGTTATACTATAACTTTCAACTTGGAAAGTGGCAGTCATATAAGAGGGGGGGGGGGTGGGGGTAGAGAGGGGGGTAGAGGAGGGGGGGGGGGGGTAGAGGAATCTTCTTGTATCAATATGGGATGGAAAACAGGGGAGAATTGACGACAAGGGAATAAATTGCCATGTCGTTTTTATTATTAAAACGTTAGCTGTGAGTGTGAATAGCAGACGAAGTAAACTGCCGCTACTGCAAGGAGTATTCCTATGTAATGTATGTTTTAGTTGAAAATACATATATTGATTGTTGTTAAACCACATTATTCAGTATCCTTACTATCTCGTGTGCAATGCATGGCAAGTGGTTAAACTATTTTTAAATCGCAATAAACTAACTTTATAATGCAAAAATCTTCAACTATCACGCTGATTTTCAATCAAAAGTAAACAGGAAGTTGTCCATGCAAGGGAAATAACTCCGTATACACAAAAAGGAGGGTTATTTATGAAAATTAATTTTGATATGAATACAGCTATCTAGATTTAGTTATTGGACCTAATTATATAATAAATATATCAAACTTAATAAAAAAGTACATTTTATGGCTGTATAACGTTCCCTTGTATTTGTTTTGGAACGAATGTAACTTTCAACCCTTGTTTGTACCTCAAATATTTCATCGTATTCCGGAAAATGATAATATACAGAATCATGAATATTTATATAATATCTATCAAAAGCAATCGGAACCTTCAGAGACTTAACAAGTAAATAAGAGGCCGTAATCGGAGGTCACCTGAAGATTTTATTTTTACGCACATCCGGGAACAATTATTTAGGGTAATTTGGAGTTATCTCCCATTGGTTTTCCGTACCTAAGACATGTTTTAGTGTGTCTCTTCTCCAGCTTACAGAAAAATAGTTAATATAGCTACAATGCGTGTGCTCTGATGCTAGTATGCTAGTGTTTTTTTTATCCTCAATTTGGGGAAAAAGTTAGAACAGGAATTATTTCCGAATGCGCTTACTTTCATTCGAATTAGATTTATGGAAATACTTCTGATCTCACGTACACCAACTATCAGTAAAGATATGACTCAAACCAACACATACCCAAAAATTAAAGAACCACAACGAACAGAAATGAATCAAGTTGGTCCAGACACGAACAGATAATTTCAAATATTACCGATTCACAATGTTCTCAAAAGGAAAAAAAATGGTCGGACTTAAAGGGAAAACGGTACTATTACATTTTCCAAGCATTAGGTTGGCCTTTTGTGTACCCAAGGCAGGTGAAGGAAGTCAACTTAGGAGCGCTGTGATTGGATGTTAGGGTACAATATATTTTTTTATTTATCTATGAATAACTGCAGTGTTTATATTTACAATATAAATTTTGAAACTTATTGAAATATTTTCTAGAGAATTATTCGAAAAGACTTCAAAAATTTCATAACTTTGGTGTAAAATGACGGTGGGCATGGATAACATTAACAAGCTCCGTTGGAAGTTGGTCATGATACTATTTGGCTTCGATTTTTTAAACAGAATAATAAAGTACTAATACCACACATAACTGTTTTATCCGGGTTTTTATTATAAAAAGTGGTAAATTTAGAAAATGTTAGTATTGTCGCCTATGGCAGAATAGATAGTACCGTTTTCCCTATACTGAAGATAGCAAGGGCAATCAAAATCAATCAGACTTCATTTAAAGTATACTATTTTGAAGCTTTTGATTAGTACATTTGATTTTTATCACAAAGAATAAAATTTGTTCACTGAGATAATACTGTGTTGAGAAAAGTGCTGAGTCAGCATAATAAGTCAAGTTGATGGGTACTGATATAAAACTTTATTCTAGAATTTCAATATTAACTATATTGTATAAAATGCACCAAACTATAGTTCTTTTGTATTTGTTTTCACCTTTCGCAATGATTAATTCAATTGGAAACACCAGAATTCAAGTCACGACAAATATTTTTAACTGAAATATTTGCCTTTTTTGCTGTGTATTTCCCTAAATGTATCACTTGGGTATTTCTGTAGACATAATCTATTAAAATGGGAAATTGTCTGGTTAAGTTTGTACTGTTTATGGAGTAAGGCAATATTTGGTCATACTAGAAGCATTTTCAGTGTTAAAAATGTCCATTTAAGAAAAAAAGAGGCCCACTTGAGGCTAAATTTAGATAGAATTTATACTCTCCTGTGTAAAGAATTGGTCATATTCTTGGCAATTCATACAGCAAATATTTCAATAGTGCTTCATTTTGTAGTTTCTATCTTTTATTATATCAGGCATATTTAATTTTTCATTTTCTACTGTTTGAAAGGACTTTTGTTGGAAATTAATACTCCCAAGGAACATAATTCAGCTTTTTCATAGATTAATACAGGCAACAAAGGCAACTTTACAGCTGAGTATTTTGCATATCTAATGTTTAAAGTGTATAATATCTTTGTTTTCATCATCTCAAGACAGAATAATGGATTTCATAACAAGCTCTGAAATTTTGAATCACAATATGGCATACACTAAAGCATGGAATGGAGATTGGTATGAAAAATCTTGAGTTTGTGCTTGTGTTGTAAATTTTGGATGAAATGAATACAAATTGAGTGGAACTGTTATTTTTATCTGTTTAAATGGAACTGTTTAATATATTTTTTAAATAAGATAAGATATGATTGGATACAGGTTGTTTATGAAGCCTTTTCTGAAAGAAGTAGAGAAAGAGGTAAACCAGCATGTAGGGGTGGGGACATTAAATGATCCATGTTTCTTTAAGTAATGGGAACATACAAGTATTTATTATAGCCAAGGTTTTCACAATAACTCAGTATTGCATGAATGGTGTCATAAGAATTCTTTATATCTTTATGTCACAGTATACTGAAGATAGCAAGGGAAATCAAAATCAATCAGACTTCATTTAAAGTATACTATTTTGAAGATTTTGATTAGTACATTTGATTTTTATCACAAAGAATAAAATTTGTTCACTGAGATAATACTGTGTTGAGAAAAGTGCTGAGTCATCATAATAAGTCAAATTGATGGGTACTGATATAAAACTTTATTCTAGAATTTCAATATTAACTATATTGTATAAAATGCACCAAACTATAGTTCTTTTGTATTTGTTTTCACCTTTCGCTATGATTAATTCAATTGGAAACACCAGAATTCAAGTCACGACAAATATTTTTAACTGAAATATTTGCCTTTTTTGCTGTGTATTTCCCTAAATGTATCACTTGGGTATTTCTGTAGACATAATCTATTAAAATGGGAAATTGTCTGGTTAAGTTTGTACTGTTTATGGAGTAAGGCAATATTTGCTCATACTAGAAGCATTTTCAGTGTTAAAAATGTCCATTTAAGAAAAAAAGAGGCCCACTTGAGGCTAAATTAAGATAGAATTTATACTCTCCTGTGTAAAGAATTGGTCATATTCTTGGCAATTCATACAGCAAATATTTCAATAGTGCTTCATTTTGTAGTTTCTATCTTTTATTATATCAGGCATATTTAATTTTTCATTTTCTACTGTTTGAAAGGACTTTTGTTGGAAATTAATACTCCCAAGGGACATAATTCAGTTTTTCATAGATTAATACAGGCAACAAAGGCAACTTTACAGCTGAGTATTTTGCATATCTAATGTTTAAAGTGTATAATATCTTTGTTTTCATCATCTCAAGACAGAATAATGGATTTCATAACAAGCTCTGAAATTTTGAATCACAATATGGCATACACTAAAGCATGAAATGGAGATTGGTATGAAAAATCTTGAGTTTGTGCTTATGTTGTAAATTTTGGATGAAATGAATACAAATTGAGTGGAACTGTTATTTTTATCTGTTTAAATGGAACTGTTTAATATATTTTTTAAATAAGATAAGATATGATTGGATACAGGTTGTTTATGAAGCCTTTTCTGAAAGAAGTAGAGAAAGAGGTAAACTAGCATGTAGGGGTGGGGACATTAAATGATCCATGTTTCTTTAAGTAATGGGAACATACAAGTATTTATTATAGCCAAGGTTTTCACAATAACTCAGTATTGCATGAATGGTGTCATAAGAATTCTTTATATCTTTATGTCACAGTATACTGAAGATAGCAAGGGAAATCAAAATCAATCAGACTTCATTTAAAGTATACTATTTTGAAGATTTTGATTAGTAAATTTGATTTTTATCACAAAGAATAAAATTTGTTCACTGAGATAATACTGTGTTGAGAAAAGTGCTGAGTCAGCATAATAAGTCAAGTTGATGGGTACTGATATAAAACTTTATTCTAGAATTTCAATATTAACTATATTGTATAAAATGCACCAAACTATAGTTCTTTTGTATTTGTTTTCACCTTTCGCAATGATTAATTCAATTGGAAACACCAGAATTCAAGTCACGACAAATATTTTTAACTGAAATATTTGCCTCTTTTGCTGTGTATTTCCCTAAATGTATCACTTGGGTATTTCTGTAGACATAATTTATTAAAATGGGAAATTGTCTGGTTAAGTTTGTACTGTTTATGGAGTAAGGCAACATTTGGTCATACTAGAAGCATTTTCAGTGTTAAAAATGTCCATTTAAGAAAAAAAGAGGCCCACTTGAGGCTAAATTTAGATAGAATTTATACTCTCCTGAGTAAAGAATTGGTCATATTCTTGGCAATTCATACAGCAAATATTTCAATAGTGCTTCATTTTGTAGTTTCTATCTTTTATTATATCAGGCATATTTAATTTTTCATTTTCTACTGTTTGAAAGGACTTTTGTTGGAAATTAATACTCCCAAGGAACATAATTCAGCTTTTTCATAGATTAATACAGGCAACAAAGGCAACTTTACAGCTGAGTATTTTGCATATCTAATGTTTAAAGTGTATAATATCTTTGTTTTCATCATCTCAAGACAGAATAATGGATTTCATAACAAGCTCTGAAATTTTGAATCACAATATGGCATACACTAAAGCATGGAATGGAGATTGGTATGAAAAATCTTGAGTTTGTGCTTGTGTTGTAAATTTTGGATGAAATGAATACAAATTGAGTGGAACTGTTATTTTTATCTGTTTAAATGGAACTGTTTAATATATTTTTTAAATAAGATAAGATATGATTGGATACAGGTTGTTTATGAAGCCTTTTCTGAAAGAAGTAGAGAAAGAGGTAAACCAGCATGTAGGGGTGGGGACATTAAATGATCCATGTTTCTTTAAGTAATGGGAACATACAAGTATTTATTATAGCCAAGGTTTTCACAATAACTCAGTATTGCATGAATGGTGTCATAAGAATTCTTTATATCTTTATGTCACAGTATACTGAAGATAGCAAGGGAAATCAAAATCAATCAGACTTCATTTAAAGTATACTATTTTGAAGATTTTGATTAGTACATTTGATTTTTATCACAAAGAATAAAATTTGTTCACTGAGATAATACTGTGTTGAGAAAAGTGCTGAGTCATCATAATAAGTCAAATTGATGGGTACTGATATAAAACTTTATTCTAGAATTTCAATATTAACTATATTGTATAAAATGCACCAAACTATAGTTCTTTTGTATTTGTTTTCACCTTTCGCTATGATTAATTCAATTGGAAACACCAGAATTCAAGTCACGACAAATATTTTTAACTGAAATATTTGCCTTTTTTGCTGTGTATTTCCCTAAATGTATCACTTGGGTATTTCTGTAGACATAATCTATTAAAATGGGAAATTGTCTGGTTAAGTTTGTACTGTTTATGGAGTAAGGCAATATTTGCTCATACTAGAAGCATTTTCAGTGTTAAAAATGTCCATTTAAGAAAAAAAGAGGCCCACTTGAGGCTAAATTAAGATAGAATTTATACTCTCCTGTGTAAAGAATTGGTCATATTCTTGGCAATTCATACAGCAAATATTTCAATAGTGCTTCATTTTGTAGTTTCTATCTTTTATTATATCAGGCATATTTAATTTTTCATTTTCTACTGTTTGAAAGGACTTTTGTTGGAAATTAATACTCCCAAGGGACATAATTCAGCTTTTTCATAGATTAATACAGGCAACAAAGGCAACTTAACAGCTGAGTATTTTGCATATCTAATGTTTAAAGTGTATAATATCTTTGTTTTCATCATCTCAAGACAGAATAATGGATTTCATAACAAGCTCTGAAATTTTGAATCACAATATGGCATACACTAACGCATGAAATGGAGATTGGTATGAAAAATCTTGAGTTTGTGCTTATGTTGTAAATTTTGGATGAAATGAATACAAATTGAGTGGAACTGTTATTTTTATCTGTTTAAATGGAACTGTTTAATATATTTTTTAAATAAGATAAGATATGATTGGATACAGGTTGTTTATGAAGCCTTTTCTGAAAGAAGTAGAGAAAGAGGTAAACTAGCATGTAGGGGTGGGGACATTAAATGATCCATGTTTCTTTAAGTAATGGGAACATACAAGTATTTATTATAGCCAAGGTTTTCACAATAACTCAGTATTGCATGAATGGTGTCATAAGAATTCTTTATATCTTTATGTCACAGTATACTGAAGATAGCAAGGGAAATCAAAATCAATCAGACTTCATTTAAAGTATACTATTTTGAAGATTTTGATTAGTAAATTTGATTTTTATCACAAAGAATAAAATTTGTTCACTGAGATAATACTGTGTTGAGAAAAGTGCTGAGTCAGCATAATAAGTCAAGTTGATGGGTACTGATATAAAACTTAATTCTAGAATTTCAATATTAACTATATTGTATAAAATGCACCAAACTATAGTTCTTTTGTATTTGTTTTCACCTTTCGCAATGATTAATTCAATTGGAAACACCAGAATTCAAGTCACGACAAATATTTTTAACTGAAATATTTGCCTCTTTTGCTGTGTATTTCCCTAAATGTATCACTTGGGTATTTCTGTAGACATAATTTATTAAAATGGGAAATTGTCTGGTTAAGTTTGTACTGTTTATGGAGTAAGGCAATATTTGGTCATACTAGAAGCATTTTCAGTGTTAAAAATGTCCATTTAAGAAAAAAAGAGGCCCACTTGAGGCTAAATTTAGATAGAATTTATACTCTCCTGTGTAAAGAATTGGTCATATTCTTGGCAATTCATACAGCAAATATTTCAATAGTGCTTCATTTTGTAGTTTCTATCTTTTATTATATCAGGCATATTTAATTTTTCATTTTCTACTGTTTGAAAGGACTTTTGTTGGAAATTAATACTCCCAAGGAACATAATTCAGCTTTTTCATAGATTAATACAGGCAACAAAGGCAACTTTACAGCTGACTATTTTGCATATCTAATGTTTAAAGTGTATAATATCTTTGTTTTCATCATCTCAAGACAGAATAATGGATTTCATAACAAGCTCTGAAATTTTGAATCACAATATGGCATACACTAAAGCATGGAATGGAGATTGGTATGAAAAATCTTGAGTTTGTGCTTATGTTGTAAATTTTGGATGAAATGAATACAAATTGAGTGGAACTGTTATTTTGATCTGTTTGAATGGAACTGTTTAATATATTTTTTAAATAAGATAAGATATGATTGGATACAGGTTGTTTATGAAGCCTTTTCTGAAAGAAGTAGAGAAAGAGGTAAACTAGCATGTAGGGTAGGGACATTAAATGATCCATGTTTCTTTAAGTAATGGGAACATACAAGTATTTATTATAGCCAAGGTTTTCACAATAACTCAGTATTGCATGAATGGTGTCATAAGAATTCTTTATATCTTTATGTCACAGTATACTGAAGATAGCAAGGGAAATCAAAATCAATCAGACTTCATTTAAAGTATACTATTTTGAAGATTTTGATTAGTACATTTGATTTTTATCACAAAGAATAAAATTTGTTCACTGAGATAATACTGTGTTGAGAAAAGTGCTGAGTCATCATAATAAGTCAAATTGATGGGTACTGATATAAAACTTTATTCTAGAATTTCAATATTAACTATATTGTATAAAATGCACCAAACTATAGTTCTTTTGTATTTGTTTTCACCTTTCGCAATGATTAATTCAATTGGAAACACCAGAATTCAAGTCACGACAAATATTTTTAACTGAAATATTTGCCTTTTTTGCTGTGTATTTCCCTAAATGTATCACTTGGGTATTTCTGTAGACATAATCTATTAAAATGGGAAATTGTCTGATTAAGTTTGTACTGTTTATGGAGTAAGGCAATATTTGGTCATACTAGAAGCATTTTCAGTGTTAAAAATGTCCATTTAAGAAAAAAAGAGGCCCACTTGAGGCTAAATTTAGATAGAATTTATACTCTCCTGTGTAAAGAATTGGTCATATTCTTGGCAATTCATAGAGCAAATATTTCAATAGTGCTTCATTTTGTAGTTTCTATCTTTTATTATATCAGGCATATTTAATTTTTCATTTTCTACTGTTTGAAAGGACTTTTGTTGGAAATTAATACTCCCAAGGAACATAATTCAGCTTTTTCATAGATTAATACAGGCAACAAAGGCAACTTTACAGCTGAGTATTTTGCATATCTAATGTTTAAAGTGTATAATATCTTTGTTTTCATCATCTCAAGACAGAATAAAGGATTTCATAACAAGCTCTGAAATTTTGAATCACAATATGGCATACACTAAAGCATGGAATGGAGATTGGTATGAAAAATCTTGAGTTTGTGCTTATGTTGTAAATTTTGGATGAAATGAATACAAATTGAGTGGAACTGTTATTTTTATCTGTTTAAATGGAACTGTTTAATATATTTTTTAAATAAGATAAGATATGATTGGATACAGGTTGTTTATGAAGCCTTTTCTGAAAGAAATAGAGAAAGAGGTAAACCAGCATGTAGGGGTGGGGACATTAAATAATCCATGTTTCTTTAAGTAATGGGAACATACAAGTATTTATTATAGCCAAGGTTTTCACAATAACTCAGTATTGCATGAATGGTGTCATAAGAATTCTTTATATCTTTATGTCACAGTATACTGAAGATAGCAAGGGAAATCAAAATCAATCAGACTTCATTTAAAGTATACTATTTTGAAGCTTTTGATTAGTAAATTTGATTTTTATCACAAAGAATAAAATTTGTTCACTGAGATAATACTGTGTTGAGAAAAGTGCTGAGTCATCATAATAAGTCAAATTGATGGGTACTGATATAAAACTTTATTCTAGAATTTCAATATTAACTATATTGTATAAAATGCACCAAACTATAGTTCTTTTGTATTTGTTTTCACCTTTCGCAATGATTAATTCAATTGGAAACACCAGAATTCAAGTCACGACAAATATTTTTAACTGAAATATTTGCCTTTTTTGCTGTGTATTTCCCTAAATGTATCACTTGGGTATTTCTGTAGACATAATCTATTAAAATAGGAAATTGTCTGGTTAAGTTTGTACTGTTTATGGAGTGAGGCAATATTTGGTCATACTAGAAGCATTTTCAGTGTTAAAAATGTCCATTTAAGAAAAAAAGAGGCCCACTTGAGGCTAAATTTAGATAGAATTTATACTCTCTTGTGTATTGAATTGGTCATATTCTTGGCAATTCATACAGCAAATATTTCAATAGTGCTTCATTTTGTAGTTTCTATCTTTTATTATATCAGGCATATTTAATTTTTCATTTTCTACTGTTTGAAAGGACTTTTGTTGGAAATTAATACTCCCAAGGGACATAATTCAGCTTTTTCATAGATTAATACAGGCAACAAAGGCAACTTTACAGCTGAGTATTTTGCATATCTAATGTTTAAAGTGTATAATATCTTTGTTTTCATCATCTCAAGACAGAATAATGGATTTCATAACAAGCTCTGAAATTTTGAATCACAATATGGCATACACTAAAGCATGGAATGGAGATTGGTATGAAAAATCTTGAGTTTGTGCTTATGTTGTAAATTTTGGATGAAATGAAAACAAATTGAGTGGAACTGTTATTTTTATCTGTTTAAATGGAACTGTTTAATATATTTTTTAAATAAGATAAGATATGATTGGATACAGGTTGTTTATGAAGCCTTTTCTGAAAGAAGTAGAGAAAGAGGTAAACCAGCATGTAGGGGTGGGGACATTAAATGATCCATGTTTCTTTAAGTAATGGGAACATACAAGTATTTATTATAGCCAAGGTTTTCACAATAACTCAGTATTGCATGAATGGTGTCATAAGAATTCTTTATATCTTTATGTCACAGTATACTGAAGATAGCAAGGGAAATCAAAATCAATCAGACTTCATTTAAAGTATACTATTTTGAAGCTTTTGATTAGTACATTTGATTTTTATCACAAAGAATAAAATTTGTTCACTGAGATAATACTGTGTTGAGAAAAGTGCTGAGTCATCATAATAAGTCAAATTGATGGGTTCTGATATAAAACTTTATTCTAGAATTTCAATATTAACTATATTGTATAAAATGCACCAAACTATAGTTCTTTTGTATTTGTTTTCACCTTTCGCAATGATTAATTCAATTGGAAACACCAGAATTCAAGTCACGACAAATATTTTTAACTGAAATATTTGCCTTTTTTGCTGTGTATTTCCCTAAATGTATCACTTGGGTATTTCTGTAGACATAATGTATTAAAATGGGAAATTGTCTGGTTAAGTTTGTACTGTTTATGGAGTGAGGCAATATTTGGTCATACTAGAAGCATTTTCAGTGTTAAAAATGTCCATTTAAGAAAAAAAAGAGGCCCACTTGAGGCTAAATTTAGATAGAATTTATACTCTCCTGTGTAAAGAATTGGTCATATTCTTGGCAATTCATAGAGCAAATATTTGAATAGTGCTTCATTTTGTAGTTTCTATCTTTTATTATATCAGGCATATTTAATTTTTCATTTTCTACTGTTTGAAAGGACTTTTGTTGGAAATTATTACTCCCAAGGGACATAATTCAGCTTTTTCATAGATTAATACAGGCAACAAAGGCAACTTTACAGCTGAGTATTTTGCATATCTAATGTTTAAAGTGTATAATATCTTTGTTTTCATCATCTCAAGACAGAATAATGGATTTCATAACAAGCTCTGAAATTTTGAATCACAATATGGCATACACTAAAGCATGGAATGGAGATTGGTATGAAAAATCTTGAGTTTGTGCTTATGTTGTAAATTTTGGATGAAATGAATACAAATTGAGTGGAACTGTTATTTTTATCTGTTTAAATGGAACTGTTTAATATATTTTTTAAATAAGATAAGATATGATTGGATACAGGTTGTTTATGAAGCTTTTTCTGAAAGAAGTAGAGAAAGAGGTAAACCAGCATGTAGGGGTGGGGACATTAAATGATCCATGTTTCTTTAAGTAATGGAAACATACAAGTATTTATTATAGCCAAGGTTTTCACAATAACTCAGTATTGCATGAATGGTGTCATAAGAATTCTTTATATCTTTATGTCACAGTATACTGAAAATAGCAAGGGAAATCAAAATCAATCAGACTTCATTTAAAGTATACTATTTTGAAGCTTTTGATTAGTACATTTGATTTTAATCACAAAGAATAAAATTTGTTCACTGAGATAATACTGTGTTGAGAAAAGTGCTGAGTCATCATAATAAGTCAAATTGATGGGTACTGATATAAAATTTTATTCTAGAATTTCAATATTAACTATATTGTATAAAATGCACCAAACTATAGTTCTTTTGTATTTGTTTTCACCTTTCGCAATGATTAATTCAATTGGAAACACCAGAATTCAAGTCACGACAAATATTTTTAACTGAAATATTTGCCTTTTTTGCTGTGTATTTCCCTAAATGTATCCCTTGGGTATTTCTGTAGACATAATCTATTAAAATGGGAAATTGTCTGGTTAAGTTTGTACTGTTTATGGAGTAAGGCAATATTTGGTCATACTAGAAGCATTTTCAGTGTTAAAAATGTCCATTTAAGAAAAAAAGAGGCCCACTTGAGGCTAAATTTAGATAGAATTTATACTCTCCTGTGTAAAGAATTTGTCATATTATTGGCAATTCATAGAGCAAATATTTCAATAGTGCTTCATTTTGTAGTTTCTATCTTTTATTATATCAGGCATATTTAATTTTTCATTTTCTACTGTTTGAAAGGACTTTTGTTTGAAATTAATACTCCCAAGGGACATAATTCAGCTTTTTCATAGATTGATACAGGCAACAAAGGCAACTTTACAGCTGAGTATTTTGCATATCTAATGTTTAAAGTGTATAATATCTTTGTTTTCATCATCTAAAGACAGAATAATGGATTTCATAACAAGCTCTGAAATTTTGAATCACAATATGGCATACACTAAAGCATGGAATGGAGATTGGTATGAAAAATCTTGAGTTTGTGCTTGTGTTGTAAATTTTGGATGAAATGAATACAAATTGAGTGGAACTGTTATTTTTATCTGTTTAAATGGAACTGTTTAATATATTTTTTAAATAAGATAAGATATGATTGGATACAGGTTGTTTATGAAGCTTTTTCTGAAAGAAGTAGAGAAAGAGGTAAACCAGCATGTAGGGGTGGGGACATTAAATGATCCATGTTTCTTTAAGTAATGGGAACATACAAGTATTTATTATAGCCAAGGTTTTCACAATAACTCAGTATTGCATGAATGGTGTCATAAGAATTCTTTATATCTTTATGTCACAGTATACTGTAGATAGCAAGGGAAATCAAAATCAATCAGACTTCATTTAAAGTATACTATTTTGAAGATTTTGATTAGTACATTTGATTTTAATCAAAAAGAATAAAATTTGTTCACTGAGATAATAATGTGTTGAGAAAAGTGCTGAGTCATCATAATAAGTCAAATTGATGGGTACTGATATAAAACTTTATTCTAGAATTTCAATATTAACTATATTGTATAAAATGCACCAAACTATAGTTCTTTTGTATTTGTTTTCACCTTTCGCAATGATTAATTCAATTGGAAACACCAGAATTCAAGTCACGACAAATATTTTTAACTGAAATATTTGCCTTTTTTGCTGTGTATTTCCCTAAATGTATCACTTGGGTATTTCTGTAGACATAATCTATTAAAATGGGAAATTGTCTGGTTAAGTTTGTACTGTTTATGGAGTAAGGCAATATTTGCTCATACTAGAAGCATTTTCAGTGTTAAAAATGTCCATTTAAGAAAAAAAGAGGCCCACTTGAGGCTAAATTTAGATAGAATTTATACTCTCCTGTGTAAAGAATTGGTCATATTCTTGGCAATTCATAGAGCAAATATTTCAATAGTGCTTCATTTTGTAGTTTCTATCTTTTATTATATCAGGCATATTTAATTTTTCATTTTCTACTGTTTGAAAGGACTTTTGTTGGAAATTAATACTCCCAAGGGACATAATTCAGCTTTTTCATAGATTAATACAGGCAACAAAGGCAACTTTACAGCTGAGTATTTTGCATATCTAATGTTTAAAGTGTATAATATCTTTGTTTTCATCATCTCAAGACAGAATAATGGATTTCATAACAAGCTCTGAAATTTTGAATCACAATATGGCATACACTAAAGCATGGAATGGAGATTGGTATGAAAAATCTTGAGTTTGTGCTGGTGTTGTAAATTTTGGATTAAATGAATACAAATTGAGTGGAACTGTTATTTTTATCTGTTTAAATGGAACTGTTTAATATATTTTTTAAATAAGATAAGATATGATTGGATACAGGTTGTTTATGAAGCTTTTTCTGAAAGAAGTAGAGAAAGAGGTAAACCAGCATGTAGGGGTGGGGACATTAAATGATCCATGTTTCTTTAAGTAATGGTACATACAAGTATTTATTATAGTCAAGGTTTTCACAATAACTCAGTATCGCATGAATGGTGTCATAAGAATTCTTTATATCTTTATGTCACAGTATACTGAAGATAGCAAGGGAAATCAAAATCAATCAGACTTCATTTAAAGTATACTATTTGAAGCTTTTGATAAGTACATTTGATTTTTATCACAAAGAATAAAATTTGTTCACTGAGATGATACTGTGTTGAGAAAAGTGCTGAGTCATCATAATAAGTCAAATTGATGGGTACTGGTATAAAACTTTATTCTAGAATTTCAATATTAACTATATTGTATAAAATGCAAATCTAATGTTTAAAGTGTATAATATCTTTGTTTTCATCATCTCAAGACAGAATAATGGATTTCATAACAAGCTCTGAAATTTTGAATCACAATATGGCATACACTAAAGCATGGAATGGAGATTGGTATGAAAAATCTTGAGTTTGTGCTAATGTTGTAAATTTTGGATGAAATGAATACAAATTGAGTGGAACTGTTATTTTTATCTGTTTAAATGGAACTGTTTAATATATATTATTAAATAAGATAAGATATGATTGGATACAGGTTGTTTATGAAGCCTTTTCTGAAAGAAGTAGAGAAAGAGGTAAACCAGCATGTAGGGGTGGGGACATTAAATGATCCATGTTTCTTTAAGTAATGGGAACATACAAGTATTTATTATAGCCAAGGTTTTCACAATAACTCAGTATTGCATGAATGGTGTCATAAGAATTCTTTATATCTTTATGTCATAGTATACTGAAGATAGCAAGGGAAATCAAAATCAATCAGACTTCATTTAAAGTATACTATTTTGAAGCTTTTGATTAGTACATTTGATTTTTATCACAAAGAATAAAATTTGTTCACTGAGATAATACTGTGTTGAGAAAAGTGCTGAGTCATCATAAAAAGTCAAATTGATGGGTACTGATATAAAACTTAATTCTAGAATTTCAATATTAACTATATTGTATAAAATGCACCAAACTATAGTTCTTTTGTATTTGTTTTCACCTTTCGCAATGATTAATTCAATTGGAAACACCAGAATTCAAGTCACGACAAATATTTTTAACTGAAATATTTGCCTTTTTTGCTGTGTATTTCCCTAAATGTATCACTTGGGTATTTCTGTAGACATAATCTATTAAAATGGGAAATTGTCTGGTTAAGTTTGTACTGTTTATGGAGTAAGGCAATATTTGGTCATACTAGAAGCATTTTCAGTGTTAAAAATGTCCATTTAAGAAAAAAAGAGGCCCACTTGAGGCTAAATTTAGATAGAATTTATACTCTCCTGTGTAAAGAATTGGTCATATTCTTGGCAATTCATAGAGCAAATATTTCAATAGTGCTTCATTTTGTAGTTTCTATCTTTTATTATATCAGGCATATTTAATTTTTCATTTTCTACTGTTTGAAAGGACTTTTGTTGGAAATTAATACTCCCAAGGGACATAATTCAGCTTTTTCATAGATTAATACAGGCAACAAAGGCAACTTTACAGCTGGGTATTTTGCATATCTAATGTTTAAAGTGTATAATATCTTTGTTTTCGTCATCTCAAGACAGAATAATGGATTTCATCACAAGCTCTGAAATTTTGAATCACAATATGGCATACACTAAAGCATGGAATGGAGATTGGTATGAAAATTCTTGAGTTTGTGCTAATGTTGTAAATTTTGGATGAAATGAATACAAATTGAGTGGAAGTGTTATTTTTATCTGTTTAAATGGAACTGTTTAATATATTTTTTAAATAAGATAAGATATGATTGGATACAGGTTGTTTATGAAGCCTTTTCTGAAAGAAGTAGAGAAAGAGGTAAACCAGCATGTAGGGGTGGGGACATTAAATGATCCATGTTTCTTTAAGTAATGGGAACATACAAGTATTTATTATAGCCAAGGTTTTCACAATAACTCAGTATTGCATGAATGGTGTCATAAGAATTCTTTATATCTTTATGTCACAGTATAGGGAAAACGGTACTATTACATTTTCCAAGCATTAGGTTGGCCTTTTGTGTACCCAAGGCAGGAGCAGACCGGCGGCTCGAAAATTGGAATGTGAAAAATAAGTATATTTTGGGAAATTGTAACATAATAAGGACTTTGTGGAACACTCCAAAAAATGGCGACCCGAAAGATCTTTAGATTTTGTATGAACATGATTTTTTCCAATTTTTTCTATCAATATGCAGCAAAGATTGGCATTTTTTAAATTTCAGTTTCACAAGCTTCTAATGCATTTATCTCGATAAATACTGAACATGAAACATCGTGTATTTGCATGTATTATTCTAATAACACAGTTTAGCAAATGATTTCTTTAAAATGTACAATTATTATTTAGAAAAAACTTTTGATCAGTATCGTTGTCTTTCTCGACTCTATCATAAGAAGAGTGAATTTTCTTTTCTTTTCGTTTACTGGATATCCCACTGCAATGACAAACGAAATATTAGCATTTGATAACGTCTACTTATATAATAGGTTATTGCAATCAATGTGGTTTTTACAAAGTAGAATTTAAAAAAAAATATAAAAATGGTGTCTTCGTTTACCACTCTAATAGAAGTAGCACTGTTTAATGAAATGACGTAGACGACATTTCAAATACTAATAAGAACCAGTGATGGAAATGACACGAACGTTGTGTGAAAACTTTGTGATTGTGATTAAGGAACAGAACCTAATATAAAACATGTGTCAAACTACAAAATATGTTGAACTAATAAAAGACTGTACTTGAGTTGTTTGTTGTTCTCAATACCCTGTGCTTTATTATTCTCCCGTCTAAAAAGCACAAAGTAGTCTGAAAAACATGCAACATTAAAGGAAAATTGTTCTTTCAAATGGCCACTGCATTAACCAGGGATCGAATCAGGGGTAATATGGAGCAATTCACCACCAGCGCAGATAAGAGAGGGTTGTACTGGCGTAAAATCTACAAGTTGATAGGAAGTACGGTAACTGCAGCTACACTTTCACAACCTCAACAGTCATCATACAATAATCCAACATCAAACTCTATCTAAATAATCTAAATATATGCAGGTTTTTTTTGTGTTTGACGCCAAATATTACAGTAAATCATGGTTTCATTTCCTTACTCCATCCCTTTCTCAATCTCATTTAAGGTATTTCGTTACCTCGTCATCTGTTTTCACAAAATTGATCATAGTAAATACAAAGTTTTGTAGATTTTCATTTAGTAAATGAAAATCTACAGGTAAATTACCTTATCAAGAGGATAATTTTTTGGCACATTTGATCGGCTTTTTGAACAACAATCTTTTTTCTCTTGAAAAATAAAAAAAATAATGGGGAAGCTTGTATAAACTACTTTTGTTGTAATGTCACATTGATAGGAAAAGAACAAAAGCACATAAAATAACGAAGAATAAGTTGAAATAGTAAAGAATATTTACCCTTCGATAAGAAAAATAGCACAGGAAAACTCCTGTGGCGTAAAAAATAAGCCATCATGTCGTCATTAGTTTCGCAGAACTTTGCCGTAAGGACTTGCCGAGTTGCCCCTTAACGTATTTTCCCTATCAACCACACATTCGGTACTCCTCGGCAAGTCCTTATGGCAAAGTTCTGAACCAGACCTTCCACATTTTAAAGGTGTTGACCGAAGCTATTCTCTACTTACATATTTTCCTCTGATCCGGGCCCGTCTGTACTCCACTGGCACATATGACATGTATGACAAGGAAAATTTCAATTCTAAATTGATAAATTGGTAATGTCGCATGCCGTACAATCTAGTCCACGTAGGATTTTCATAGAAAATACTTGTTCACATTTAAATACAGATTTACATAACATGTATTTCGAAATGCTTTTATGTCATGTATAGAGAAATAGACATTAAAAATGGTTTGAACTGAAATACTGCATGTTTGAGGATGCCGAGTGTATGGAAAGCATATATCTAGTTTTTCTGTCGTACATTGCATCTTTCTTATTCAGTATAATGGAAATATATTTATATAACACAATTTATCACAACTTACTTGAGTCAATTTTTAACAATGGTAGTTGTACTTATTTTTTTTTAATTTTCTATTCCTACATTGTTTCTGTACTTTCTAATCATACGGAATTAAAAAACGATTTTGAATTGTAATTTTTTTTATTTTAACAAATTGTGTACTCCGAAAAAAGTGGCTACTGGCATCATTGGGATATAAAACGGATTGTCATCTTTTGAGAATCACGACAAGACGTAAAGATGTCGAATTCCGCTGTCTAAGGAGATGCTATTATATTTAACTAAGATTTCGAGATTTTTGGAACGTTTGAGTCTTATACAGTTTTTTGGTTTTTAGACATATCACAAAAATTTTACTGCTGGGAAAAAGTGGCTGCTATTTTGATTGACTGCTGAAAGTGGCTGTCAGCTTGAGTCTGGTGTACCTACAAATAGTAGTCAAATCCATCTAAGGTCAACTTTGCCTGAGGGTTTGGAATCTTAGTTTCGTAATAATTTACAAATTTATAAATGAACAATTTAAGAATGGGTATGTTATGAATCATGTCAGTACCGGAGCACAGACCACGGAGCTGATGATACCCTCGGGGACTAGGACCCAGTGGTATAAAAATGAAAATAACACTCTTAGACTATAAATTGTATGCGTCCGATGCGCTTATTTTGATTTACCTGCATCAACACATCCTTTGACGGATTTTACAAAATTCTGTGTAATTCTGTGGTAAATCCTTAAAATTATAATGTTTATGCAAATGGAAACATAAAATCATCATGATTTTAAAGGACTTTGGCCTAAAAGTCTAGATAACAAATGAGATAAAAGGTTTATACATTGAAAATTCAACCTCCAAGGTGTTTACTTATTTAAGATGGGGTGTAAAAGCCTTGCCCGAAGCAAATTTAAAAGTATACAAAGAATCATTCAATTCTTATAATTACATTTAAATGCTACAATCGTGAAATTAACAGTTATATCAAGCTTTTCGTTTATTTTTTCTATGCATTCTTTTCACAGACACGAATAACACGTGCAATCATAGCTGTTGTATTTTATACGGAAATAATTTAATTTTGGGTGTAACACGTCTTCTGATTAGCTGAAAGTTTTTTTGTCTATCAGCTCATAGACACAGTTTTGTCATGTGACCGTGACGTCATCAACGTTTTTTCATGATTTACTCCTTAAAAATGGAATTTAGAATTAAATTATAAGGAATGACTGTGGTGATTCAGTATGCATCACATTTTTTATGTTATTTCTTCATAGACTGAAAAAATATTACAGCCATTCCTTTAATAAAATATGACATTGGAGTGTCTCGCGATTATTTTCAGCCAATCGCAATCACAAATTCTAATGAAACATACATGTAATGTAATTATATGCAAGTAAATCACAGTCTCATCTTGTAACTGTATTTTGTATAATTTTTTATGCCTTTTTTCACGAATTTTGGTTACTTTATATAGCAATTATACTACGGTTACGCTTTAAATTATAAAACAAAAAATGCCAAATTTTCCAAATCGACAATGCTCAATCGTACATGAGCAGAAGGCAAATAAGTGTCACATGTAAATTCGACTATGATATGAGGAAAGATTGTTGATGAGACGTAAAGATTGGTATATTTAAATTTTTATTTTTCTAGCATATATAATGCAATTGAAATACATGTGGTCCATATTAAGTAAATATTGCCGCTATGCAAATTTGTAAAGTACTCAAAATTCGGCTATATGATCAGATGTCTCGTGTAGAGAAAATGCTACGCTCTCTGTACGTTAAAGAACCATTGTTCAACTCTCTGGGGGGTCCGTAGGTGGCCTGTTGCAAGGCAAACATTTCTAACCCTATCCAAAATACCCTAATCTTTTAGGAGTCAATATGTCCCGCCCTTAATCCCGGTCAGCACCTACCTTGCCGAACATACCTATTGTATTTAATAATTGTTAATTTGTTCTCGTCCTAAACATGCATGAAATAATCACCAATGGACGTTAATCAAACAACAGTCAATTAATCTTAAAGGTTCATCATATCTGCATAATAATTTATAATTGCAACATCACGAAATTGAACTTAATAATTTGTTAACTTTTTAACTTTTTTGTTCACAATGAAATTTAAGTTTACATACAAGTTTGGATTTCTTTCTTTATTGCTGATATCTCAGATATCATCATTTTATTAAAAAAATAATAATAATTTTATGATATTCATTTTTGGATTTTGATCCTAGTTTTTGTCCTTTGTTTTTTCTCTGTGATACTTGATATAAAAAAAAAAGATTCTTAGGAGTATTTCAAATTGAAAAGTATATATCTATAAGAAACACATAAAAAGAGATGTTGGGACCAGTTCTTTATTTTTAATTCACGCGAAGACCATTTTTATTAGTTCGTTCAAGATACGGTAAAACTCATAGTATAACATATGGTTCCATGTGTATACTTCTAGGTTCTCACACATTATGTTGTATTTCTGAAAATGTTACCAAACAGGAATTGCGTAAAGATGGTTAAAGAATGCAATTTTGATTACAAATCCAAAACCAATCAGATCAAATTATGTACAGTACTGTCTTTCAGATACAGATTCGTTCATTATAATTTTGGATATGCTATTACGTAAGCAAAATAAAATACATATAAAATTTACAACAGTATCAGAATTGTCTTCATTACCATTGTATAGCAGTCAAATTTCTATAAAATGGATATATGCAAAATTGTTGAAGATTCTTTTACATATCTTTATTAGACTTTTTATCATTCAAATTTCACTAGGTTTCCACACCTTTCCAATTTTGATCCATCCTGTATGAAAAACTGTGACATGTAATGGAGGAATTTGTCATACCTCTTAACTGAAATTCAAAACTTTCTTACTGGCAATGTTTTATAGACTAAAGTACTGTTTCGTTGTTTCAAGAAGACATCTTCCACATCCTCTAATTGTCTATGTTGAGAATCCAACTAATTCTTATTTTGTATATTTTTCAAGTACTTCCATATGTTATATTAGCCAAGTAATATCAATATCATAATTTAATTTGAAATAAAATTGGAAAAAAAATTCTGCAAACAATAATGGTCATTAAAAGAATCGAAGAATAGATACAAATGTTATATCTCTAACATCATAATAAGGACCCATTTCTTTTAACTGCATTGATTATCTTGTGGTAGCAAGATGGCGGGGTCGTGGGTTCGATTCCCTTTGCGGCCAAAAAAAAAAGAACTGGTACGTGCTGCGATAATTAAGTAGTTAGTAATTAAGAGTAGGAATCAAATAAGGAAAACTGTCCTAAATGACCATAATTTCGTCCGAACTGTCATCTTTTGAACTAATCGGCACGTCGGTTTAAGATAACATTTAGGTTTATATTTGTGTCACATTAGCATAATAAACTCATCATAGATACCAGGATTAAAATGTTGTACGCAAAATGCGTGTTTCATCAATAAAAGACTCATCATCGACGCTCGAATCGACTTAAAAAGTTAAAAGAAACAAATAAAGTACGAAGCTGAAAAGGTCTAGATGTTCTTGTCCCGAATTTGGATGTTATATATGAAAACTACGTCAAACATCAGTTCTTCTATTTTCCCCTACATAGCTGTGAGATTCATGGCTGGACGAATGTTCCTTAAAAGACGGGGAATTTATAGCCCGTGAGTTGAATAATCAATATATTATTTTAGTCGTCTTTGAATTCTGTTCTGAACGATAATGAATCTCTAGTTTGGCCTGTCAGGGATCGAACCGATAAAGTCCAGCTTTCGAGTTTAGACCGCTACTATATGTCCACTGGCGGCATTCTTTAATTTAAGCAAATGCAACAGCTGGTATCGATGCAGAAAATGTAACAACAGCTTTGAACAGTAATTGCCAACACTTTTCAATTGAAAATGATATGTCGAAATCGTTTTCTTTGCCCTACCTGTTGTATTTGGAAGAAAATCTGCAAAAGTAATAATAATAATGATTATAATATGAATAGAATAACACAAACACATACATATGTATTATATATTTGCCTTCGGGTTTATATGATCCGTTCATCCTATTTCGACTCTTCAAAATTCAAGAGTCTATCCTAAATTGAGGTAAATTATATGGCCTTCCAAATACGGTTTCGATTCCTAACATCACTGAAGAGACATTAATTGTCGAAATCCGGATATGGTGTACTAACTTTTGTTTGCGGTATACCATCTTTTCCGCAAGTTTATTGTTTTCTGTTTGGTGTTAAATTAATAGTTAAGATCCATTTTGTTACATCTGGTGATCCGTTTATTTGGCAATTGCCAATGGCAGTCAGCAGGGTTTAAGAACATCCGTTGTTCGACCTGCTAGTCAAATGCGTTTTGTTAGAATATACTTTTTCACTCTTTTGGTCTTTTGGAAAATGTTGTTTGTGCTGTATTTAGACCCTTCTACCACGAAATTTGTTTTGCATGCACACGTATAGAAATTGTGGTTTTTATCCAACGCAATCATAGGTTTGAAGTTCAACGTTGTTTTCAATTTAGACTTGTTTATATTTTTTCGTTTGGGCTTGTATTATATTTGCCTTCGGGTTTATATGATCCGTTCATCCTATTTTGACTCTTCAAAATTCAAGAGTCTATCCTAAATTGAGGTAAATTATATGGCCTTCCAAATACGGTTTCGATTCCTAACATCACTGAAGAGACATTAATTGTCGAAATCCGGATATGGTGTACTAATTTTTGCACCTTTTGTTTGTGGTACACCATCTTTTCCGCAAGTTTTTTGTTTTCTGTTTGGTATTAAATTAATAGTTAAGATCCATTTTGTTACATCTGGTGATCCGTTTATTTGGCAATCGCCAATGGCAGTCAGCAGGGTTTAAGAACATCCGTTGTTCGACCTGTTAGTCAAATGCGTTTTGTTAAAATATACTTTTTCACTCTTTTGGTATTTTGGAAAATGTTGTTTGTGCTGTATTTAGACCCCTCTACCAAGAAATTTGTTTTGCATGCACACGTATAAAAATTGCGGTTTTGTTTATATGATCCGTTCATCCTATTTCGACTCTTCAAAATGTAAGAGTCTATCCTAAATTGAGGTAAATTATATGGCCTTCAAAATACCGTTTCGATTCCTAACATCACTAAAGAGACATTAATTGTCGAAATCCGGATATGGTGTACTAATTTTTGCACCTCATGTTTGCGGTATACCATCTTTTCCGCAAGTTTGTTGTTTTCTGTTTGGTATTAAATTATTAGTTTTGCATGCACACGTATAAAAATTGCGGTTTTTATCCAACGCAATCATAGGTTCGAACGTTGCTTTCAATTTAGACTTGTTTATATATATATATTTACACACACATGATTGAATGAGATGATTACAAAAACTAACACAAATTCTTTCATTATTGTTTATTGAAAGGAAATCTATTTTCTCCTGATTTATTTACAGTTAATATGCATATTAATCGCACAGACGTTAACAGGGTATCTACTGGAATAGATGCTGGAGATATAATAATAATGATTATAATATTAATAGAATAACACAAACACACACACACACACACATATAGCCCGACCTCCCTGTAAGTCGTCATTTGAGATCACCTGGGCACGCTCAAGCTCATCTCAAAAACCTTACCATCACTATCATAGACCACAACGAGAGTTGGTCAAGGGCCGACAGACTTACTCGGGAAAATTTTTGGATAAGAAAGTTACGGACAGTTTCCCCAGAGGGCATTAATGAAAAAACATAGAATGAGTCCCTACCATCAATTGTTTCCTGTAACTCAGGCTTCAGTACAGGACTCTTACAGTTTTAAGGAATTTATTCCTCCTCCCAAACATCAATATTGAAAAAATTTACCAGCGTATTGATTCGTGATAATTTGTATAATTCCCAAACATCAATATTGAAAAAATTTACCAGCGTATTGATTCGTGATAATTTGTATAACGATCAAGATTATTATTTCAGTTCGACTACCACATGTCAAGATAAGAATCATTTGACATCTTACTGATGAAGGATATTAGTTATCCGAAATATTTAACATTTGTTCATGATTTTAGTTTTTTTGGGGTGATGTTGTACCCTTTTAGACCTACTTATTATATATATAATAAGTTTTAAGATTTGCACAACGGTACTAATATTAGATGGTAATATACGAAGCTGGTGTTATAAAATCGTGTTGACAAATATTTTGGCTTAACAAATAGCCTTCGTCAGTGTCAATAATTTTAGCCTATATATATATACACAAACATGATTGAATGAGATGGATTACACACCAACACAAATTCTTTCATTATCGTTTATTGAAAGGAAATCTATTTTCTCCTGATTTATTTACAGTTAATATGCCAATTAATCGCACAGAAGTTAACAGGGTATCTACTGGAATACATGCATCACAGGAAAATATAAATGTTGAGGAAGATGATGATATGTATTGTGTAATTCGTGAATCTCAGATGGTAAGGGAAATACAACCAGTTCGCCAGATGAACATCATAAACAACATGAAAGCAAGAAATCCTAGACGAGATAGCCTTGCATACAGCAATGTTTATCATCATCTTGATTTTTCTTCCTCAGTTCCAAATTTGGATATTTGTTTTGACAATGAATATTCTCACGCAGATTACAGTAAAAGTTTGACAAATTTAGATCGAAGTGAAAGTGCACGTTTGAGCACTATTGATGACAAGCTTGAGTTGCAAGAACCAGAAACCGAAAACAATATGTATGGACAAGTTTGGGTTAGTAATATTTTCAAAGACTACATTACTTAATAATCTTCAGCTGATAATAATTGATCTTTTGAATTCAAAGGATGATTTTAAAATTACATATATTTAACATTAGGGTGAGGCAGTACATATCGTGGTCGGGGCTAATAAGGTAACAAACCTACAAATTATTTTGAATAATACCAGTAGAGAATCTCTCAATGAAAGGCGACACAATCACAAGCTTGTATTATTCCATCAATGGGTTAAAAATAATTATCTAGCCTTACTTTCAAATTTAGTTCTTGCCAAAGGCATATCCCATCAATATGGCACACTTACGACATATACCTGCACGCACGAACGAATAGTTATCATAACAGTTTTCTACCTGCTACTGCTCGTCTTTGGAACGAGATTCCCGAGTCATATAAGAAATTCATCTTTCTATATATATTAAAGAAATTTTTTTGAAGAAAACTCATGTAGTCCCGGATATTTTTACAGTGGAAGTAGACTGGGACAAATTTTGCATACAAGAATCGAATCTAAGAGCACTTGGTCTAAATGAACATCTGTTTAGAAAATAAAGATACTGATCATTCCTGTAAATGTAGCTAGATTGAAAAATCTGAATACTTTTTATTGCATTGTTCACACCAGAGTGCATAGTGACTAACTTGTCATGTCAGCCCAATATTCGTAATCCTTTGATATCAGACATTGAAAATACTCGTAACTTTCTTATTATTCAAGATTATATTCTTAAATTTGTGTGAATTACACAAAACCTTGCATATACATGCATTTAGTTACATATGTATAAATAAATTGTAGTATGTATTTCATCAACAAGTGTTTCTTGGTTTAATAAAAGGCCATGGATCATTTATTAATATTATATCATATATAATGAGGAATTTGTAAAAGTGATAATTCACATAATTCCAACTCTTCATCAAACTGTATGTAAATATATATATATGTTAGCGGCAATAAGTGAAATCAGGCATTTAGCTTAAATCCTAGGCAATAAGCTAACGCCTAGGCAGTAAGTCTATTGCCTAAATAATGTTAGGCATTACCAAGGATTTGTATAGTAAGCAGGATTGAAATCTCGTGGACTTTTGCATAGATTGTATTATAATGTCTTATGCAGCGCGAGATTTTAGTGTGATTACCCATGATGCATTTCGAAGAAGCTCAGCGTGCCTTAATTAATGGCGGATTTTGCATCGCCTAAACATCTAGATAACCGTTATGTAAGTATTACAGTCCATATTTATCAAATGTTATGCATGAAATAAGAAGTTTAAAATGGTTCTGGTGCAATTTATCAACTTTTTCGATTGCAGTACGAATACACGGTTCATAGAATGAATTTACATTTTAACCCAAATGACCTCAACCTATCCCGCCTAATGGGCGGTCCAAAAATAATTTTCTATTTCATACTCCTCCCTCAAAAAACGGAGATGAGTGATAAAAGTTATATTTTCTGATAGATATAGGATTGCTTCAGATCGTGAGTAAAATTCGTAATGTTACATGCATTAGTTTTCGTTATTTTTCCGTTTCCTTGAGTTGTTTACCACAAACAGGGGCGCGTCGTAACAAAAATGGGGGTGGCTTAGGAAAAATCATTAAAATTCTATAATTGGCCGAGGATAATGTTCACACATGTTTACAAAACGTAAAACATTGGTAATCAAATTACTTGAAGAAAGCTCAAAACGATAAATAAGGGAATTGTGATACTTTTCTGGCTTTAAAAATCAATGTGGTCCTCAGATGAATCGTAACTTACCAGGCATAAATTGGGAGGGGATCCAGTTGTCATAATAACCTGATACTTCCTTCCTGTTAAAAAAATCGTTAAACCATGTGTTTTGAAATAGTTTTACATCAATTTTACCAAGGCATGTGCCATAGAAAAAAAAACCTAGATTTGCCTTTGCCGACGTGGAAAGAGACAGTGCATGGTTGGTAAATACGTTCTCTGTTCAAACGTTCAGCCCAATGTTTATCAGGTGAGCCTGAACCTATTCCTTACTCAATAGAGAATAAGTTAATTTGTGAAAGTACAAGTGAATTTAATTTTTACTGACATCACTACCTCAACACAGCTCATCATTCTTTAATGATATATAGGTACTGCTGTTTTTGCCTTCCTTCAATATATAAATCATTGACTCCCTTTATGTACTGAGTAACTTCCATCTTCTCTATCTGTTTATACCACATATCACTAGTCCAAATAATTATGACGTCTTGAAAGGCTATTATACTTTTTTTATTTGACGCCTTACAGCTAGGCGTCAAAGCAAAAAAGTATAATAGCCTTTCAAGACGTCATAATTATATGGACTACACATGTTCATATCACATGCATTACTAGTCCAAATAGTTATGACGTCTTTCAAGGCTATTTTTATTTTTTGCTTTGACGCCTTATTTTTATTTTTTGCTTTGAGGCCTTCCTGCAACAATTGATTACTTCATTACACCAAGAAATCAAACAGCAGAGTCAATTGGAGATATACAAAATATGGGACTACAACCTCTTAACACATCTGACCACAGCCTAATCATGGGTAAAATCAAAGTAGAGAAGTTGGCAAAAACACCCAAAACCATACCCAACCAAATAACATTCAAAAAGCCAAAAAGGGATAAATGTGACAAGCAAGTATACAACCAAACAATTGAAGAGCTGTTTGAAACGAACAAGGCACCTGTACATTGTAAATTTGACTTTGCACTAGATGTAATGCACCTGACAAATGTTCTACATGAAGCAGGAACTGCATCCATTCCAAAATACAATGCTCAAAAACAGAATGTCACAAGAACAAAAGGTGGTGGGGCATGGAACTACGAAATAGAGGAAGCTTCAAAGGCGGCAAAAATTGCATACCACAAGTGGAAAACAACTGGTTCACAAAGAAACCCCAACAACCAACTATATCAAGATATGAAAAGTAAGAAAAAGAAATTTAGACAACTCCAGCGACAAGCACAATCCAGAATAAGAGAAACCAAATACAATAACATTATGGAATCTCAAGAATTCAATCAAAAACCTTTTTACAAACTCATCAAAGAACAAAGAACAACAAGACATGGAGAAACAGACGTAATCATTGTAGATGACGAAATACTGGATGATGATGACACAATTCTAAATGGCTTGAAAAAACACTTTGAAACTTTGGCAACACCCATGGACAACGATGAATATGACAAAGATGTACAACATTTGATAAATATTGATTGCCTACTCATTGAGGAACTTATCAAAGGCCAACAATCCAAACAACTTATCCTAAAAGTAAATGATAATGTGATCAGAAAAGCCGTACAGAAACTGTCCAACGGAAAAGCTCCAGACCACCTTTGCTTAGCTGCAGAACATCTAAAGTATGGGGGTGAAACCGCGATCACATATATAACATCTATCATCTTGAACATCATCACATACTGCTATATCCCAGAAAATCTACAGACAGGCTTGTTAACTCCAGTATTAAAGAAGTACAAAGACTCTAAACTGCCTGGTAACTACAGAGGTATTGCAGTTACTCCAGTACTGAGTAAGATACTTGAAACTGTTCTCCAAGATGACACAAATGATGAACTCAAAGCCACACAAAGTAGATTACAGCGGGGGTTTACAGAAGAGACTTCACCTGTTAATGCTGGGCTGGTAGTAACAGAAGGTATTAATGAAGCCTGTGACCAAAACATCTCTGCTGGAGTGGTAACCCTTGACGCAGAAAAGGCATTCGATAAACTCGACCACCAAATACTCCTCAGAAAAGTATTCCACTCTGGAATTAAGGATACAAGATGGTTACTCATTAAGCTGCTACAAACAGAAGCTAATACCAAGGTCAAATGGAAAGGCAACCTGAGCAAAATATTCCAGTCCAGACAAGGCATTAGACAGGGAGCAAAACTTTCACCATCCCTGTATAAAAGATACAACAATCAACTTCTTCAAACCTTACAACTACATGATGCTGGGGCAAAAATTGGAACAACATTTATTGGGGCACCTACAGTAGCTGATGACATTGCTCTGATTGCTTTCAACCCTATAGATCTACAGTGTGAACTGAATATAGTGAACGACTCAACCAAAATAGACAAAGTCACAATAAACTCCTCCAAAAGCGATGCAGTGCTCTTTAACACCAAAAGAGGAAGGGAGCCACAGGAATGGAAAATTGGAAACGAAACAATAGCAGAAGTCCAGGAAACAACTCATATTGGGATAGTGAGAAATGCCAACAAGAAAAATGATATCGAAAGCAGAATAGAGAAAGGACGACGTACAATGTATTCCTTACTAGGAGCTGGCTTACACGGGAAAAATGGTATCAATCCTGTAGTAACGAATAAAATATTTACAACATTTAGCAGGCCCAGAATAACATATGGACTTGAAGTAGTAAAATTACAGCAGAAAGAACTCAACGCTTTGGAAATCTACGAGCGGAAACTACTGAAACAGATCCAAGGGCTCCCTGACAGATGCGCTAACGTTGCAGTGTATGCTTTACTAGGGACAACTCCAATTACAGTCCATATAGAGCGAAACTCCTTGACCACCTTTTTCAACATTGCTTCACACCCAGAGTTTATAGAACATGAGATTGCCAGACGTCAGTTAGCAATGAAGGATGAAACAAGTAACAGCTGGTTTACACATATAAGGATCATCCTACAGAAATATAGCCTTCCAACAGCATTCGAAATTATGAACAATCCACCAAGTAAAACCCTATGGAAGAAGCAAATCGATTCAGCTATCAACAAATACTGGGAAGAGTCCTGGAGAGATGAGATTGAACAGAAAAAATCATTAAAATATCTGAACCTACAAGAACTGGCTACCAAACATCCACACAATATCTGGAAAACAACTCAGAACAACATCAGGGACATCTCAAAAGCCACAATCAAAGCTCGCCTTCTCACAGGTACCTATACTCTCCAAGCTGATCGCAAAAGATTCAATCAACATGCAGTGTCTGAAACCTGCCTTCTTTGTAAAACACACACTGAGGACAGATGCCATTTCATCCTTAAATGCAGAGTACTAGAGTCATCACGTTCAAAGCATTTAGCTCTACTAAAGCAGCTTTTGGCTAGGAAAATCAGCACTGACACAGCAGAAGAAATATTTAACGACGAAGAGCTTCTCATGCACTGTATTCTGGACTGCTCAATGTTAACCAGAATGGGTTATATAGAAATACAAAGTGACATTATCAGAGACATTGAAGAAATCAGCAGAAATTTAATTTATGAATTGCACAATCTTAAGGCAGTGAACCTTAATAAATTATAATAACAATCTGTGAACTTTATATCGTGTGAGACAATAGTTTAGACAAAGGAACTTTTAGTGATATATTTAGTTTTTTTTTTTTTTTTTTTTTTTTTTTTCTTTTTTTTTCCGAACACCACCACCAATCTTTTCAATTGGTAACCTTATACCTGTTTACGACAGGGTGCTCCGAAGTCAACGGAGGAATTTACCAGCACAACAACAACAGAAGGCGTCAAAGCAAAAAATTAAAATAGCCTTGCAAGACGTCATAATTATTTGGACTAATGCATTACATGAGCTCTCTCTTCTCTCCTCTCAGCCCAACTGCTAGTAACTATATACCTTAGTTTGTTTTTTGTTTTGTTTGATTTCATTACTCGTGAAGATATGAAAATATCAATTTTTCTGTGCTTTTTTTTAAGTGTCGTTTGATTAGACACGCATGTTCTGACATGTCTGACATGATAATTCATTTATGTCCTGCATTGCCTATAATGATATGTATATATGTATGTATACATAGTTTTGTAATTTTTTGATAAGCATATGCATGCACCATTAAATTAAAATGTGTATTTTTATGTTTGCGACATCTTATCCTGTAGAAAATTTTAACAATAATAGAAACATTGCTAAAATTCCTGAATTAGCATAAGCTTACATATGTAATCATAAACCCATAGAAAACTTACATAAATCTTTTAAATATAATTGTTTGAGCAGAGCTTTTGAGGTTATATTGCTGTCTCTATTGTTGATACAGATTTGATATTGGAATTTTTAAAGCCATATATGATCATGATGATATTATCTTATTATTGCCATATGTAACTTTATTACACAATTTTTTCCAGTATTCTCCAAAATGCCTAAACTGGTGAATGCTAAGAAGAAAAGTCCAATCACAAAGAAAGCCCAAAAACAGTCTAAGCAGTTGTGTGCCAACAGCAGTTGACTATGGAACGCCACAGCTGTCTTATGTGGAACTCTGATATTACTTTATGTTGTTTTATTATTACTTGATGAAATATTGTCTTTACTTAATATGGTTTTGACATTACGTAATGATGTTTTGATATAACTCAATATGGAATAGTCATTACTTAATGATATTTCGATACTACACGATATGGTTTCGTATTGACTTGATATAGTTTTGTCATTACTCAATATGGTTTTGACATTACTCGATGTGGTTTCACCATTATTTAATGTGGTTGTGTCATTAGTCAATGTGGTTTTAACATTACTTGATGTGAATGTGACTTAACGTTATGTAGTTGTTTCATTACATGATGTGGTTTTGTTATTTTGTAATGATGATTTGCCTATTCTTTATATGGTTTTAAGATTACGTTATGATGTTTCAAAATTTGACGATTTTACACAACATGGTGTGTTTGTTTCATTATTTGATGTGGTCCTGTCATTCTTTGATGTGGTTATCCCATTACTTGATGAGGTAAAACCACGTGACCAATTCGGAAAAAAATATGTTCTATTTTTAAACAGATTTCAATATATCGTTTGTTGAATGTGCTTTGGATGGGTATCGCTATCCATTGAGTTAAAGTTCAAATTAAAGTTCGAGTGGTTGTTCAGAGTTATTTGGTATGAAAAAGGGGAACGGCAGACAATTATAAGAAAAAAAGTATTACAGCATTTCGGACATAACTGGGATATCCCCAAACCACTTGGTCCTGTTGTTTTTATCCTAAGTTCTCCAACGGAAGCAGTATTTTTGTAATAAATTTGTAAAATATTCCACGGAACCATGTGTCTCGCCTGATATTGCTGCTGTAAGTGTAAAAGCGTCATGTTGATCGGCTGTACATTTATCGGTAAAAAAAAAATGTTTTTCTGTCGATGCTTTTTCTTGAAATTAAGGAATAACTCCTATACAAGTTTCAAAACACTTCATTGAGGTTTACAAATTTATCATGTCAAAACAGTTTAATTCGGTTTTATTTAACTAAAACAAAACTGTATGGTTTTCAACAATGAGCAAGGCCAATCCCCTATAGTAAGCTATAAAAGGTCCCGAAATGAAAAATGTAAAAAACTAGAAACCTAACGATCTATAGATAGATACATAGATACTTTATTCTCTAAAAACTAAATACAAGTTTACAGAGAAACATACAATATAAATACAGATACAATAGTCGTGGTAAACAAATACAGTATGATATTCTAAAAGTACAAAATTATGATGGCATACATGTTTAGTAACATGTATAATGAAAGGTTAAACTTAATAGAAATAAAAAAATGAAGATGGAGACGCTGACGCCACTATCGACGACGAAATATAGGTTTGTTGTGTCTCACTGCCGCTACATTGATGTCGCAGGCTCGACACAAATCAAAAGACTTGAACTTTATTGTTAACAAATGAAACACTTCAAATCAACTCCCACTAAAGTTACAGGGAAACGAGGGGAGAAGGGCCTCGGACTAAGCGACAAAGCATCAATACTATAAAATAAGAATTCTCCGAATTTTTTTTTTAGCGTAAATGATCATTTGAACTTATACGAATATCAATCTTTTATTTGTAATCAATTGAATTCCCTGATCTTCCTCGCACTAATTGAAAAATAAACTTTTTGGAATATCTGTTTCACATGTGACGACGGACATGTTCCAGTGGTCGTAACCATAATACCGTCATCTTTTCCTTGAATGTAAACTACCAAATAAAACCAAATCACTGGGTTTGTACTTTCTCGAATAACACGACGGGTGCCTTTCTGGAGCATCCGAGATCACTCCGATGGATTTATATTACCCAGTCATACCGATCTATTGAATCAGCCAAATGAAACTGTTTTGTATGCCACCGCAACTGAAAGTTGGGGGGCATATTGTTTTACCCCTGTCCGTCCGTCCGTCCGTCCGTCCCATTATGGGTATATAGTTATTCCGCATAACTCCTCCTACAGTTTGAATCCTAGGAAGTTTTATCTTTACTGTCTGTTTGTACATATATTGAAGGTGTGCATGTGGTCAGGGTTTTTATTTTCATTATCTTTTGCTCTTTTTGGGAGATAATTGAACTTTTTTTGTCATTTTTGGGGTATAAGCGGTTAAATGAGTTATATAGATACAATGGATAAGCGTGGATTCTTGAAAAAGAAACCATGAGCCCGGAGGGCGAATGGTTTGTTTTTCATGAATCTACGCTTATCCATTGTATCTATAACTTAAACTATTGTGTTAATTTCTTTTCAAAATTAAAGCCTTTTCTTAATTAGAAGGTATTGTAAGTGAGTTTAAATAACCATGTCATCGTGTCCAACGATGCAATGATAAATCTCAGATCACAATTAATTGGTTAACAAAATACACATATAACACTTCTACCTTTAAAAATCTTTATATTACCAGGCATATGAATATTTTCTGTTTATACAAAATAAGACATATTCGAAATTATTTCTAATAAAATTGAAAATGGAAATGGGGAACGTGTCAAAGAGACAACAACCCGACCAAAAAGCATATATAAAGTATATATAATAAGTATGTTATCGAAATTTTTCTAGCACTCTAGGCACATCACGATTTTCTCGCATAGGAATTTGCGAACAAACCTTTGTAAAATTATGTAGTAAAACAGATGAAATCATACTATATTTATAAAACAAAAATTGACAAATATAATGTAATCATTTTTGTTTCAAACATGTGAAATAGCCAATAATAATTAAAAAAAAAAGGTAAAACTCGCTATTATTACAAAAATATCCACTATAACATGCAAAATTAGAAAAAAAAAACCAGAATAAAATAAGAATTGGAACAACAGAGAGAATACAGGGATTCGAACCTAACCGACAAATCCCTATCTTTAACTCATTGATTTTAACCAACCTCGCGGCTACCAACTCATACTATACGACTGCCTATTGTGTCTATATAAAGGAACAAGCCCTGTGTGTCCGATGAACCGATGTATATCAGATGTTCATTTAAATATATAAAATAGACATCAATAGTGTAACCCATTGGTAGCCGAGAGGTTTCGTCGATGTGTTGATGTCAGTCACACATAACAGATTTCAAGGAAGGGTTCGACTCCCAGTGAAGGCATATAAAAATTACAAAAATTAAAGGTAAGTTTTTAAATTAATTCCATTAGTGAACAGAAATCAGTTAATTAGCCAATTCAAATTAATGAAATTAGGCACACAAAGGAAACAATTGAATATAATTTGGTGAGTCAATTTCAGCGGCAGATTTAGGAAGCGTTGATTCTAGAAAAAGAATCCACGATTAATGAATAGGCTGACGTCACCACAATGGTTTAAGTTGAGTGCGGGGGCATCACTTTGTCTAGTTTACATTTTTTTCTCATGTTGTGCTGTTACACAACTGTAACAGTCCGATGTAAGGTTAGGATTTAGCGCTCACATACATGTTAAACTCCGCCACGTGCACTTTCTTTATGTACCCGCCCCAAGTCAGGAGCATGAAGTTCAATTTTTGTGTCATTTTTTTTTGTAGATTGTTTATCTATAAATAAGACCGTTTGTTTTTTCGTTTGAATTTTTTCACATGGTGCATGGTGGCCTTTTGTGGCTGACTATACGGTGTGTTGAAGGCTGTACGGTTGCCTATATATGATTTCTTACATCCACTGCATTTAAACTCTGGTGGATAGTTGTCTCATTGTCAATCACACCACATCTAGCTTTATTTCAACTTCTATGTTGCGTTTTGTATACTGTAACATTGTTTATCTTTTGTACGCATACCCCGGAGCCCTCTTTTCGGAAGCCCGAGCAAAAGTCCTTGTTCCGCGATAGAAAATTTAATTACGAACCCACATAAGATAGCTCGAATTTCAACTCTATGAGTACATGTAGCAAAATAAGGAGACATGAGGTATGATCGCAAATGAGACAACTATCCACCCAATATCAAATGAAGATTTAAGCAACTAGTAGTCTACATGTATGTCATCATACATAATTATCAAAACCCATACAGCATCATAAGCAAGTCGATAAAATTTCTCGCATGAAACCAACAGCCCGTACATAAAACATGTGCGAAAATCAGTTTTTAGACCAAATTTAAAGTTAAGACATATAAGAGTAAGGAGATGTGGTATGATTGCTAATGAGACAACTGTCCACCAAAGTTCATTTGAAGTGGATGTAAGCAATTATACAGTCTATCTTTATTTCATATCATGATAGACAAAAGTCATAGTGTTTTACATGTAATGTGTGCTATAAAGTCCATATGTATATGTATATACAAGCCAAAAATGTACAAAAAGTATATACTGTTAAACAGTTAGACAATAAACATTTATGTTATGTTTACCAAGACATTATTGATAAACCTAGCATACATGAAAGTTACACACATAAAAGTCAAGACTTTTCTTTTAATACTTGACTTGACTTAAACCAGATGAAGCTTTGCTGCTGTAACTTACATCATATGAAAGCGTACCAACGTACAGTCAGAAAAAGATGAACAAAATCTTCTGTGATATATGACACGGTATCACAAGTCGCTCTTTTCAAGTTAATGTCTGTATAATACGTAACCATAAATAATTCATGATTGACTATTTGAGAGGCTGTTATGACAGAGAGCTGACACTATAAGGTTGCCCGATTAATTTATGCACAATAGTTTCAAGTTCGATGACAAGAAAGAAAAATGTATCAGTTGGTTTTCGAAGACCCCTTCTGTCCTGTTTGTTAAACCATTCCCCATATGCATTTACCAATGTAATGTTATTAGTACAATTCTAAAAATTTGCTGGCAGTAGATAATTTATAACACACTGAGTAACGTTTCTTCAATGCCCATATAATGAAACCGGCTACATGCAGAGACGGGTTTAACGTGAGGGTATCCAAATTGCACCTATTTTGACATTTTTTTCACCTTCGTTTATTTATGAACGAGACAAAAGTTTCCATTCTGTGTTTATTTTGTAGATGTATCCTTATTTACTATATAGTTACACCAATTCAATTTTGAATCCATCTTGAGTCATAGAAAAATTGGATTGAACTGACCTCTGAACGATCCATGATTCTATAATGAGGAGTACCCAAATTGCATCCATGCTTAAATTCACATCCTTAAAAATCGAATAGCAGATGTTTTGTTTTATTTTTTTCAAATATTTAGAACAATTTGACATAAGTCCATGTTTACTATTCATTTTTTAAGGAATGGATGCTTGTAACATATTTTATTTGCTCATTTTTAAAAGATGACTTTCTGTGGACGTCGCATGGCGACGTTCCGTAAATTTTACTTTTTGCAGTGAATACATCATCTCGACATCTGTTGATATATACTGTGAACGTTTTGTGTATATTCAAAAATATCTACCTATGTTGAAAGACGTGTATAATGTCAAATCATAAAAATACAAATTGTTTAGTCTCAAAGAAAACTTGTAAGATTTCTGCTGCTATTTTTGCTGAATAGGTGCAATTTGGGTACTCTGACGTTAGAGGGTTTTCCAGGGGCCCCTTCTTAGGCAGTCATTGTCCCTCCCCCCCCCCCCCCTCCTTTATGAAATTTATGGATCCGCCACTGATTATGGATCCGCCACTGACATGTATATAATACACAATGTAGTAATTCTTCTTGAAATGTGTGGTCAGTTCTCAAACTATGTAATTGCCGAAATAGCAGCTCACAATCACTTGTTGTGGTAAGATTAGTTGAGCTTGCCACAAAAATGGTTTTGCACCTATTTCCCGAAATTGATAGTTTCGGAAGAAGCAAATTTGTATATAGCAATAATGTCATCATTTACACGAATGAGATATTTTTTTCATTGTTTTGGCAATTTACTGAAATTAAAAATTTACAGAAGTTAACATATAAACACATTGTTCTTACACATTGAATTACGCTTTTTCATCAAAAGAAAACACTTTAATTACGCTTTGTCATCAAAAGAAACTTGAGTGGTAATCAATAATAATTACATTTAAGAATGATTAAAGTCCTTTACCATCACAACAATGTCTATAACGTAACAAAAATAAGAAAATAACTCGATACATGTGTACAAAAAATTACCGAGTAATTGTTCCGATATCGTAAGTGACAAGTAGTAGTGGCGAGTAGCGAAGTCTCGCCGCTTAAGAGAAAACGATAAACCACGAGATTCCAATCCTTCTTACTATACAAATCATTGGCATTACTCTTAAATCCTAGGATTTAAACTTAAATCCTGAAAATTCAACACACTGTCCAGGCATTAATGTTAATGGCTTAAATGAAAATGGGAGTAAATAAAAAGAAATTTATTCAAAGTTAAAGTAAATTTTATACATAATAAAGAATTGCAGTTTGAATTACATGAAATTAAATCATAAGTAAAATATTGATGTTAAAACTCATTGAATAAACCTCTTAAAATATATGTAAACTTGTTGAATAGATGGCAATCATAGTACACCTCAATATTTTTATATTGATAGAAAATTGTATTGGAATTTGTTTGTTACCAATTGGTGCAGAGCTATGGCACAGACTATTTCACAGTTTTAATTTTTTTTCTGGCATTTATACCTGGTAATCGTCCAATACCTTTGTGTAGAGCAGAATTCTTTTGTATATATGGACGAATTTGATTCAAATTGACCACTGTTAATTCGTTGTTCCCCATCCATGCAGTAAGCATGTCATGAATATTTCCGTTTGACCATTCAATACTACCCTGTGATTGGAGATGTATTGTCTTCACGTGAACAATAACTAGTTCTGGCCAAAGTAGCATAAATTCAGATATAACCTTAGCTGTAAATTTACGACCTTTGTCAATTGGCTGTTAATGTGGCACACCAAGTATTGTGAAAACATAAACTAAACTAGAAGCCACCTTTGATGCACCTTTTGACGTAAGAGCTCTAGCAATATAATTTGTACACCATAAGAAAATATAGTTTCCTATGGCATGGTATTGGTTGCAAAAATTTGATATTTTTCATTTAAATGCAATATTTTTTATTTAATTGGTATATTTCTTCGTTTAAATGCAATATTTTTTTATTTAATTGGTATATTTCTTCATTTAAATGCAATATTTTTTATTTAAATTTTATATTTTTTCATTTAAATGCAATATTTTTTTATTCAAATGGTATAATTTGTCATTCAAATGCAATATTTTTTACTCAATTGGTATAACTTGTCATTTTAATGCAATATTTTTTATTCAATTGGTATATTTGTCATTTTAACTTTAATTTGCAATGTTTAGTAGTTTTTTATTTATATGCAATAATTGCATTATGGGAAATTGTTTGACGTCACAAGGTCAAATTTGCAACAACGTTTGTGATTGGTCGATTCTGGATTTTATATGTTATCTTGATAAGTAACTCTTGTACGTTTTTTTTTACAGTTCATCGTATTACTACAACATATAAAATTCATGACTCAATATTTGGAGAATGAAAAAACAAAGTTTGTTATTCTAATCAAAACAAACTTATAATAGAAGAAAAAAAGACAAAAAAAAGACGGACAAAAAATGGCATGGCAAACAAAAGAGACGAAAAGAAAAACAACGGACCACAAAAAACATCACAGACCACTACATAACTGAGCAACACGAACCTAAACTAAAACTGTGGAAACATGTGCTCTGGAAGGATAAGCAGTTCAAAACGGACGTTGTACGTACGGTTTTGGGATTTGCCCAAGTCAATTAGTGACACCAGTGGTGTAACTTCAGTTTAAATCCATTGTAGAGTCATAACCCGTTATAATGAAGCATAAACTGTCAGATTGGTAAATCTTCCTCGCTATATCTATACATAAGACATAACCAAAATAAAACATCGGAACATGTTAAGTCTCCTACTCTATATGTTAACAATTTGAAATAAAACCATTTTCTTATGACAAAGACATTGAATACCACAAAAGATAATACAGAAAACTAAAGCAAAACAAAAACGTCTCCCCTCAAATAAAATCTAGGCGTGAACTAAGGTTCTCTGGAAGGTTAGGAATATCCTGTTCCACTAGTGGAACCCGCAATGTTGCTCATGTTATGCAAAATTCAGTAACCAACAGAGAGAAATATTCATGGGAAGAAGAGCCCTTTTCATCCATCAGAAGCAATCGCAGTTCTTTAGAAATTTGCAAATAAAAGCATGAGCATGAAAATTTGTGTTAAAGCATAAAAGAACCCGAAATTTTGTTTAGGATTCATTTAAAAAGTTTTAGGATGGCACTAGGTCAATATAAAAATCATTAGTTGCTTTACAAAAAAAGAGAAAGAAAAACAAATGAAAGAGAAGGGGACTTAATTCTGAATTTAAATTTGGACATAGGAATCACTATGTATATATTCCTTTTCTTTAAAGAAAAAAAAACTAGCAATATAGAACACCATAATGCTTCATTCTTAGCTGCTTGCCGAGGTGGTGATGAATATTTCTCTCTGTTGGTTACTGAATTTTGCATAACATGAGCAACATTGAGCGTTCCACTAGTGGAACAGGATATTCCTAACCTTCCAGAGAACCTTAGTTCACGCGTAGATTTTATTTGAGGGGAGACGTTTTAGTTTTGCTTTAGTTTTCTGTATTATCTTTTGTGGTATTCAATGTCTTTGTCATAAGAAAATGGTTTTATTTCAAATTGTTAACATATAGAGTAGGAGACTTAACATGTTCCGATGTTTTATTTTGGTTATGTCTTATGTATAGATATAGCGAGGAAGATTTACCAATCTGCAAGTTTGTGCTTCATTATAACGGGTTATGACTCTACAACGGATTTAAACTGAAGTTACACCACTGGTGTCACTATTTGACTTGGGAAAATCCCAAAACCGTACGTACAACGTCCGTTTTGAACTGCTTATCCTTCCAGAGCACATGTTTCGCCAGTTTTAGTTTAGGTTCGTGTTGCTCAGATATGTAGTGGTCTGTGATGTTTTTTGTGGTCCGTTGTTTTTCTTTTCGTCTCTTTTGTTTGCCATGTCATTTTTTGTCTGTCTTTCTTTGTCTTTTTTTTCTTCTATTATAAGTTTGTTTTGATTAGAATAACAAACTTTGTATTTTCATTCTCCAAATATTGAGTCATGAATTTTATATCTTGTAGTAATACGATGAATTAAAAAAAAACGTACAAAATTTACTTATCAAGATAACATATAAAATCCAGAATCGACCAATCACAAACGTTGTTGCAAATTTGACCTTGTGACGTCAAACAATTTCCCATAATGCAATTATTGCATATAAATAATAAAAACTACTAAACATTGCAAATTAAAGTTAAAACGACAAATATACCAATTGAATAACAAATATTGCATTTGAATGACAAATTATACCATTTGAAAAAAAATAAATATTGCATTTAAATGAAAAAATATACCATTTAAATAAAAAAATATTGCATTTAAATGAAGAAATATACCAATTAAATAAAAAATATTGCACTTAAATGAAAAATATCAAATTTTTGCAACCAATACCATGCCATAGTTACTTTGATTGGAAAACGATTAAATCAACTTGTCCTCTTCTGTAAAACTCTTTGGATAAAACGGGTTTTACTGCTACTCCCTTCCCTATGCACATTTTGTCATGTTACAATTTTCACAAACTGGAAGAAATAGTACAATGGAATCATGGAAAATGTTTGCAAAGCCATTTATATTATGTTGTTTAATTCTGCGGTCTAAAATAACAATAGGCCGCTTTGACATATTTCTTTATTTGTTTTTTTCCCAATATACCATACAGGTCCTCTAGAAAAACATTAACTTTGAAATTTCCCTCATCATTCTCTTATACTTTAGTTACCAGTCTTTCAAACCTCCAATGGTAAAAAATGTCATACCATTTTAAATTTTAATAGTCTATAGCTGCCTTATTTTCTGATTTTGAAAGTTTGATATTTGCCAAATGACCATTGTACTTTTGCTTTGGGTATATGATCTTTGTTTTCCCTGATTAAAATTTATATTCCGCAAAGATTCGAGAAATTTGTTCTTGCTTTAATGCTAAAAATCCAGATTAAGAAGTGAAAAGACAAGATGGGTATCTAAGGAAAGATTATATGACTGGCAAAATTTCATATCTTCGGTTATCTATAATTATTGACCAGCCCAAACCGGCTCGATCATTGAAGAGCAAAACCACAAAGAAATACGAATAAGTTCTGTTTTAGAATACGAAAAAATACTAAAATTTTAAGATCTTTTATATCAGTTTATATTAATTTTTAGCATATAATTCAAAAAAATAATTATTCATCAGAATATTTCACCGAATGTACATGTATTTGGAAGATAAACAAAAATCACAAAGTTAACTTATTGCCTGAAATGATGTGTGGCAATAGGTTGAATAATCATCATCAGATTTCGGAAAATAAGCTTAATGCCTGCAAATTTCAGGGAATAACCAAATGCCTAGGCGTTAGCTTTTTGCCCAGGATTTAAGCTTAATGCCTATTTTCACTTATTGCCGCTAACATATATAAGTAAGTATATCAATATATACTAGAACACACCCGCGGGTCCGTTACTGAATTAAAGTACCTACGCTTATTTTTAGCCTGGATTTTTAATATTCGTTTTGTTTTATGATAAAGTCATGCTGATTATAAGTTGCACAGTTTCTTCGCTTTCGAAATCTTTCTGTTTGAACCCGTCCTGGTTTTCTTACTACAACCGGAAACTACATATGACAGGTAGTAAGACCCGTCACGGGCAGACTTGGAAACTGGGTAGGCAAATGCACACATTAAATCTGTACCGATACAGTGTGTTAAATGTCCTCCTTAACACCATAACCCATGGTGGTACTCCCAATAAAGGAGGAAGATACAGAACATACATACATACATACATTCATATATTATTAGTATCGGTATCGGACTCGACCCGGAACTTGTTTATTATTTGTTACCGTAATATTAATTATGTGGAAAACAAAAGGGCCTGGAATGGTGTAATTTTTATTCAACTCCATTGTCCTATAATAGTTATATATAAAGTTGAATTCTTTGATTTGTCGTTTTTACGTCATGCAGGCTAACAAATTGGACCTCGTTATTTTAGTAGTATAGATGTTAAGATTTCCACAATAATATATTGTTTACACTAACATTTATGATGAACAATTTCAAACTTTTGGAAATGGTTTTGTAAGCGTTTCATAAGACAGAAAAGGTATACATATATTCAACTAAAACATTGTACTGTTGATATCCGAAGAATAGTACAATGTACATCATAATGTTGAGTACAATTTTTTTGTTTAAAACTTTATCTTAAGCTTTTTGTTTCATGTTAAATAATCAACCGGCCTTTTCTATATCTTTTAGGATGATTTAAAATAGGACTAAACATCCCAAACGGTCATATGTTACAGTGTTGACTTACATGAAATAGAAGTCCCGGAAGTCCAACGAGCGGAGTTTTGTTTCTGCTAGATTCTATATTTTCAAAATCGCAAACAGTCAATAAATAATATATGTTGGTTAACTTATTGTGTTAGGTTGATGACCCACTGGCTTTTTCTCAATATCTCCATATTTTATTTCTATCAAAGTGTGTTATTCTATACTAATAACACAATGAGAATAGGGGAAATGTAAAAAAACTTCAAGTATGTTAATAATCCATGCCTTCTTATACTGACAACATAAATATAAAATAAAATTAGAGTTAAAACATAATTTTTGACTATTTGTTTATCTTAATCGGGACATAACGATACTACATTCCGTTGGCGACTTCGACATTTAGGATAAGATAAGAAGACGTGGTTTGATTACCCAATAGGACAAGTATCCAAAAGAGACCACATGATCTGGATTTAAGCATCTTTTCCTCGCCTCACGACCTTCAACAATGAGCAAAACCCATACCGTATAGTCAGCTATAAAAGGCACCGACATGACAAAATGTGATACTATTCAAACGAAAAAATTCAACGGTCTGATTTCTGACAAAACAATAAACGAAAAACAAATATTACAGACAGCAATCAACAACAACCACTAAATTGTCAGCTATTGACTTTGGACAGGCTTAAATCTAATGTGGCGGGTTTAAACATCTCCCCTTAACGTGTGCGTAACAGCACAACATAAGAACAAACTATAAAAATAAATAAAAAAAGCTTGTCTTATCAGATCGAAACTACACACAAAAAATAACTAACAAAATCGAGACTTAAGTCACAAAGTAAGCTTGCTTTATTTCTTGATACTAGTACATTTTCCTTTGGAGTTTTTCGGTCAAATTTGCCTAAGTGTTCAGTAGCCTTAGTTTAATTTTAACCAATTATTTCCGAACATCTGCATTGATTACTAATATAACCATGCATAAAATAACAGCTTTGATTGACAGTAAGTTAAACAAGTCAAAACATTGTTTGACGGAATTTCGACAAAATGCAATGCTACATGTAAAGGTGCATCATAATTGGTGTCAAGTGGTTCATACGAGGAATATGAATTTCCAATAATAATGGTTTAATTTTGGAAAACAACTATCATCAATGATGAATAACAGGATATTTATCAAGCAGGAAACACTTAAAAACAATGGATTTTGTTTTATTTTGACATCCTGACATCCTGTGCCAAAAGTTTTTTCCTAGTTCTTTTCAAATTGTTTTACGCATAAATTATTAATGTAAATTAGACCAGTATAGTATAGTTTTGTAAGGTGAAAAATTGACAGTTATTGAATGCTATACTATAATTTATTTTTATACTTTTAAACACATAGTAAGCAACAGAGACAGTAAAAAAAGATTAAAAACATGTTATTTCTTAAATTATAAAAGTAAAATTGTCATGTTATTATAGTCACAAGTATGTAATATATATCATATAAAAAATACATAGTAACCTTTCGTGGTACTGAAATTCAATTCATTGTTTGCGATATTTTGTACGAATACTAGTATGTCATCAGAATTTTAAACACATTATACGTTGGATATTTTGACTTGTCTATAGGAAGCAATCATTGACAAGTGATTTAATAAATGTTCTATATTTATCAGATTGATACCCTGGGATATATGACATCTCGGACCAATACGAAGGCAACCCGGACGGGTTTTAAAAACAACTCAGACCACTTATGAAGGCAACATAGACAAGTTTGAAGGACTACTCTGACCACTTTTTTATATTTGATGTTGTATTTATAAATGAATCTGTTCATGCGACTGTTTTCTAATAAATGTAATAAAGTTGATTAAGCAAACTGGGCTATTTTCGTAAAAATTAGCATAATGAATTTTAGCTGACCATATCCAATGTTTACCCTGATACAAGAAAAACAAACACTATAATCACGAATGCACCAAGGAACTCAAATCAAAGGAAGTGTCATAATTTTGAGCAAGACTAAGCTGAAATACACATAACCCAAGCTCATAAATTGATTAAACAGATATTTTGAAATAAATTCATACTGATCGTCATAAAACATCTACAAAATTTGTAATGTTTACACATCCAGCCATAAAATTCTGATTTATGCGACATTAACAATATAAAACATTATACATTGATTATCAAAGTTAAAACTGCTAAACATTCTTTTTTGCTGGTCAAAAGTTTTAAATCCATATATATATGTAAACATATCAAAATTTCTTGACTATGGTTGAAGGAGATGTTTAAAAAGCTTCGTAATCATCGTCAGTAATTCTGACTACAAAAATCTTGCTTCTGCCGGGATTGGAGGCCTAAAGTACCTGCCAGTCTCATAGGCCAACTGATTTGTTTGAAACGACGTGTCGTATTCAATATCTCTTAATCATCTTGAACATGCATGGAATATTTTCCACTGGACGTTAAGCAAACAACAATCAATCAATCAATCCAATGTTTAAGATATTTACAATTTTCTCAACCCCAAAACCCTAACCTTTTTTATCCTAGATGTTCATTTAAATATTTAATAAGATATTCTATTTTGTTCTGAGCGAAGAAGTCTACATTGAAGAAATGTATTCGTTGTTATGTATGACAGGATGTCCTTCCCATATCACCTCGAGCAGCTGCATTTGAAGTAAATTTTTAACGAATGGAAAATATTTAAAGGCTCTATTTTGTACAGTTAAAATGACACTTGACGATATAGTGCCCCCAAATGCACTTACGGTATAGTATTATCGGTTCGCTCATAGCTGTATAAGATTAAGTGTACACTTTATTGGTCATTCCTCCTGGTAATGCCACTTTTGTCATTTAATAACCCGGAGCATATATAAAAAGGGAGGCATATCTGGTTATCATACCAGTCATTTCGAACATTGCGAATTATACAAAGGCTAGGCGGTGTTCTAAAGTAGCAATGCCAATATACACTTGACAACATGATCCTCAAAACTTATATGTTAAACGTAAAATTTTGGTCTCGATCCTTCTTGATTACAGTCATTCCGGAAAGACGTGTCTTGCAAACAGAAATCAGCATGAACTGCTAGATTTATTGATTACCACTTGGTCGATACCGCTGCTGGCATTCATCTCAGAGATAACGTCCACCAAAAAGTAAATGTCTTGGTACTAACATGGTTTTATTGATTCATTTAGTTTGTACATTTTCAGTTCATAAATTGTGTAATTGTATTTAAACAAAAAATTAAAGTTACAGCACGTAAAAAAGACTTAAGACATGGTTGTAGCTGATCTGTTAAGGACCTTTATGATTTCATGATCGACACACATTTTATATTGTTAGCTGTCCTTTATTTTGTCTTGAGTATACCTGACGAAAGTTGTACTTGAAATTCGCGTCATGCATACAGGAATTCGTAAATCTGCCTCCAGTCGATTCTTGCTGTTATTGAAAAAGTGTCAGTACCGAAGCAGTGGCTACTTGTTGGATAGTAACATGGGGGACTAGCCGATCACTAGCATTGGTATCGACCCAGCGGAAATAAAACAAAACATGCATGATACCGATTACCGTCCACACGACACGGTTTTCTGTAATAATAATCATCAGTGCACTTGCGGGCGAGTTTTGACAAGACAAAAATATAAAACGTCAGAGAATATTAAAATCAAAATGTCCATAACAGAGAGCCAACACTGTCTAAATCTAAGGTCAGCTTTCCATGAGAGAGTTGCAACGTAAGTTTATTTGGCATAGCTTTATTCATAAACTGGAAATTTACCAGACAAATGTATTATTTTCACCGTCAAAGTTTCGAAGCACTACATAATGGGCAGATGGTAGCCTCGGGACTTACTTGAATGGTGATAGAACAAAAAACGTGCAATATTGATTTCGTTGCGCATGGTACATGCTTATATAAAAAGCTTCATCGGGACTGGTACGATAGATACCAAAAAGGGCATAAAAAGGCTTAAAAAGAACACCCAAGATAAAAAATGGTTCGCAAGGAGTTCAACCTTAGTTTTAGTAAAATAGTATTATTCCTAAAGTGTAGATGTGACTAAGGAATATAGTTAAAGCTTGTGGAACACGATACACATCGTTGACATACTCTTGTAGTTTGACTATTCACATAGTATTTTTAAAGAAATAAAGCAAGCAATAGATTTGTTTTAGCGTATATGCTGATACGTTTAAGAATAATGAAGACTTTGGTTTATTGCACTGAGTCAAATGTCTTTGTTAAATCTAACATAGCCATATTTTTTTTTATATCTGATTTGGAAAAAAAAGTAATCATGAATATAAAAATAAGGAGAGGTGGTATGATTATACCAACGAGACAACTATTCATCAGACACCAAAGAACGAGGATGTAAACAGCTATGGGACACAGTACGGCCTTCAACCATGAGCAAACCGTTATAGTATAGTATGCTATACAAGGTCTAATAAACTAGCAGAGAGCAACCAGACGATTACAATGGAACTAACAAAATGAACAGCTGATTAGTGATGTGGGCTATAACTTTTGGCTCTGTTGGAAATTTCTTTTAAATTATGTATACACTGTCGGATTTCCAGCATCTCAATTTGAATATCAATTAAAAGAAATACAGTTTTCACAATGGGCATGCGACGCATTAACATTTGTTTGTTCTTTTGAAATATTGTGTCGACTACTGGAGATATTTTATTACTCAACCAGATAACTGTTTCGATTCTTACACCCTTTTCTGTTTGAAAATAACAATAAAAACAAGTTCTTTGCAATTTTCTTTTTGATGTAGTATTGCAATTCATTTGAATACCAAAACTTTATATTCATTCTGTGTTAGTTAGGCAACAATTCAGTGTTTGTATTGTGTTGTAATAATGTGATGCCGCATATGGCAAAATCAAAGGTACTTTATTTAAATCATTTGCACCACGTGACTTTGTCCCTTTTGATGAAATTACTTCCCTTAGCTTAAGATTGAAAATTTAATTTATTATAGATTTGCGGATAATCCAGTCCTTTTCCGTCATGTATCTAAAACTAATGTATCTTTAAAAACTTCCTTTGGCGGATATTTACAAAAATGCTGTGTAATTCTAAGGGAAAATGCTTAAAATTTGACTTTTTACGAAATGGGAAGGTTGAAATCATCATGTTTTTAAAAGAATTTGGCCGAAAACTTAAGAAAGCAGGTAAGTTAAAAGTTATTTAACTTTAAAATTCAACCTACAAGGTGTTTCCCTATATGCGAACAAATCATGAACAATATCTTCTTGCATGTGTATTTCTGTTTTGAATCTTGCTATTTTACGATTTTACGTCATTTTATTTGATCTTAAATAGCAATTACACAATGGTTACGCTTCCGATTTTTAAACTAAAAAGGCCGAAAGATTTGAGAGTAGACAATGTCCATTTGTACACGGACAGAAGCCTAAAAACATGTACAATTCACCTATATGCGAACAAATTGTTCATTCGACATAGATATTTGCATATTGGCATTTTTATTAAAAGGGCTTATATAATCCTATTGTAAGGGCTGCCGTCATGATAAGGCAAAATGGCCGCTATGCAAATTAGCAAATTACCCCAAATTTTGCCATATGGTAATAATAGGAAATCATATAAGCAGGACCTCAACACTTTAACATAAAGATTAATCACGTTAAAGTGACAACAGCATCTCATCATGATCTACATTCGTACAAATTTTAGCAATTATAGTGAAATTTTGAATATAAAGGCTATGTTTGTTAATTGTAAACACAGCCATAAATGCGTGTGAAATTGCGATCAATTTTAAGTGTAACGATCTGTAATGCTAGAACGACAAAAAAAATAATATATATATGAATACTGAATAGTTTGATAAACATACAATTTGATATGTATTGTTCAAAGAAATGTCGATGTTGTTATCTCGGACACAAATGAAAACAGTTATCAATGGTTATAAAAAGAGATTAGTTTTTAAACAAAATGGTATAACTCTGTCCATTTGAATGCCAAACTTCATAATTAAAATTTATCAGGTTGTAGTTCATTTTACGTTTTCATTTTTATAAATAATTTCTTGTCTTGTTATTCTTGATCTTTGGCTATGCTAGATAAATAATATACCAAGAAACAATTAAGATTTCCAAGTCTATTAAACAGATCTTAACGCTATGACGTGTTCGATTAACATCACCCAATTGTTAAATTTTACTCAAGAGATATGGTGCATTGATTCAAGTCACTTACCTCAACACACAGCAAGAGATCATCGATTTGTTTTTGCTATTTTTTCATCTCAAAGTCACACTCAGGCCTTCAATTCGGAGTCTTACTGAAAGTGGAAGACAACATCTTCTATCACCTTATGTGAAATTATATGCAATAAGCAATGACCGAGGCCGAAGCATAACGGTTTTTACAAAATTACGATATATTGTGTTTTTTTTTTTCCATTGGAATGTGGGTCTCCCAATGAAAGCAAAAACAATATATCGTAATTTTGTAAAAACCGTCTCTAAATTTCATTATGAATATAGAGTCTTGTTGTACAAGAATGAGGATTTCACTAACATGAATTTAATAAAACAAATGCTATTTCACAGCCATCATTTTGCAGCTATATTATTCATAAAGCTAACGACACTAGGCGTTGTCCTTTCAATCTTTATTTTGGTTTAGTAGACTTTGACATCCATTGGATGTTGGGTGTGTACTGAGTGATATTTTAGTCTAAGATGAATGATAAAATTGAGAATGGAAATGGGGAATATGTCAAAGCGACAACAATCCGACCAAAGAGCAGATAACAGCCGAAGGCCACCAATTGGTCTTCAACTCAGCGAGAAAATCCTGCACCCGGGGCGGGCTTCAGCTGGCCCCTTAATAAAAATGTGTACTTGTTCAGTGAAAATGGACGTCATACGAGTTTTTTTATAAGTTGTTTTCGGCTTTGAACTAGCTGTCAGTAACTGCGAGTTCTCTCAGATTTGTAGTTAAGTGTCTTTTTGTTATGGGTATGTATAAGTAGTCTGCCACGTCCACTCTGTTTTTTTTGTTAGATGTATTTCTGCTTTGTATCGATCTGTAAATATAAATCAATATGCAGACATCTTATACGTTCAGGTATTTCACATCCAATCTTTTATGGTAATATTCTTTACAAAGCACAAACATGTCGGCACTCACCTCAAAAGCTAACCAAACCGTTAAACAGACTTATTCAGAAGGGATATAGTTACTATACTGTTGTCAGGTCATTGAAGATGGCATATTTTGGTATTAATATTGATTCACTCATAGGGTCTTTGCATCTGTCCCAAGTCAGGAGCCTGTAATTCAGTGGTTGTCGTTTGATGCTGTGTATCATATTTGTTTTTCGTTCATTACTTTGTACATAAATCTGGCTGTTAGTTTTCTTGTTTGAATTGTTTTACATTTGTCATTTCGGGGCCTTTTATAGCTGACTATGCGATATGGGTTTTACTCAATGTTGAAGGCCGTACGGTGACCTATAGTTGTTAACTTCTGTGTCATTTGGTCTCTTTTGGAGAGTTGTCTAATTGGCAATCATACCACATCTTCTAATTTTTATATTTAAAAATTTTCATTTCAATTTGGTTGACATTTATGACTTTTCTACTCTTAACACTACACTTCGACACAACCTTATCAACAGAAGTGTTTTAATTAAATTCAATGATCCTCTAAAAATCAGATTGCAAATGTATTTGCTGCTAATCATCATAAAAAGTCTTCTTCTGTTATTGAAAATTTGTAAATAAGCTAGATATGCTGACTGGAAATGTGGAAATGTGATCAAACCTGTAAATGCTGTCCATTGACATCATCTATGTATGTTTTGACAATGAAACAATATGTGCCTGTCCCTAGTCATGAGCCTCTGTTTCAGTGTTTGCCGTTGGCTGCTGATTGTTATATTTGTTTTTTTTGTTTATTGTTTGTCATTTATCAAGCCGTTGATGTTCTCGTCAGAATTGTTTGACATTTTGCTCATTGTGTGAGTCAGTACGGGGACATATATTGACAATCATACCACATATCCATAGTTTATATTGTAATAGATGATAAAACTGTACGTGGGAACATATTGGTCCAAGCGATGGGAAATTTGGAAAAAGAGATTTTTACAGTTTGATGTTATTGTATGTTTGTATCACAAAATGCCAATGTCCGAATCATATATAAAAATAGTATTCACAACACTGATAACTACAGATTGTGTCCGGAGAGTTTCAGACCCATACATTACTTAACCAACCATCTATTTAATGTCATTTACTTTATATTAGACCGTTCGGTACATGAACATGATGGAACTATTGAAACTGATATGTATGTTTAACATGACAGTGATTTGCTGTTTTATTAAAAAATAAGCTTTATGTTGACATTGGACATTATACAGTTTTTTTTATCATACTAAAACGTTCGTAAATCAAAAATGAATTATCTTTTGGCAAAAACGGATTTACTCTTGGTATATATTAATCCGTCTTGTGAATTTATGAACCAAGTTCAGATTGCACTGTAGCTTTTATCTCTTTCAATTGTTGTTTCATTTCTGTATAATCTGATCTTGATCCATAATCGACTCTGCTGCATATATCAAGACTATACCTCATGTTTTGTGAATAAAGACGGGATTCGCCTTGGTTTCCTAATTCAGTTAATACATCAAGTTTATTTAAAAAAATTTTGTTTTCAGCTTTCTGAAGAAATAGAACGTCTTTAGCAGTCAGTAGTTTTAACTTCATAAAAGTCTGGATAGCCTTTAGTCTTCCAAAATAAACAGCAAAATGTAATGCTGACGTCTTATCTTCATTTTCTGTGAACAATCCTTCACTGTTAGACCTCCAATACTTCACATCCCTTACAAACCTTTCTGATAGAAAAGATAGCAAAGGACCGGATTCGTCATTCCACCAAAGAACACAGTATGTTAACAGATTGTTTCCAAACTCATCAACAATAGATCGTAACATATCCCGTAAGTATTCTGGTTTATCTTTTGGAACACACGATTCAGTGAAATCTTTTAATGATTTCACTTCTTCAAATTTTTGTAATGTTAACAATGACCATGCAGCAACGAATGATGTTGGCTTTGTCGCCAAAATGTAAGAAGGTGTCTTTTTTATATTGATAGAGTGAAACAGCCTTAACATGAGGTCAACTCGTTCACTCGTAAGAAAATCGGTACATTCTTGTTTCAGATTGTCAAGACAAAGATCTAACAAAGGGTTATATGGATATTTCAGTAAGTAATGACATATCATATCGGATTCTTTTTTACCTAACAATACTGCTTTTGAAATTCTTAACCCAAGCGCTCTGTTAAACGTTTTCACCATACCATGACTGCACTCAAGTGCGACCTTGTTTGGTAGCAGTTTAAAATTTGGAGGTTTTATAATGTCAACCAAATATTTAAGTTTACAATTCTCAAGAACATCTTCAACGCCGATCTTTGCATATGATAATAGCACAGCTTGGTATACGCTTGGTCGAATTGTATACAACCCTTCTCCGTACTGACAAAAATATCGTTTTGTAATCTTGTCTCGAAAATTGAAATGCTTACCAAGTTCGGTAAAACTAAAATTAAATTTGAACAACCGTTTTCTTATTTTCTGGTAAAGTTCCATATTAACTGCATTAACATTTATAACACCTTCTTTGTTCAGTAGAATATATACGAGAACACAATACTGGTCCCGATAATATTCGTCTTTTTTACCAGAACCACCTACACGAAGTTGTTCAATTTCATCTAGTAACGACTTATGCGGCTGTCGGAAATACTTAGAGCCAAGTTTGAAATTGTCAGAATTTCCAAAAAAACTAGCACACATATACGGAAAACCAAAAAATGTGTCTGTGTTGATGATATTTTCGACCTCTATTTCTGATACCTGCATCTCCCTTTCCATCATATATGAATTTTCGTGTTTAGTTTGTCTGGTAAGATAGTTTTTCAGATGTCGATCAATTAACGCACGCTTTTCGTCCTTTGACATTGGAAACTCATAATCAAGGTCAACCATTTGCATTTTTACATCATCGTTTCGTCTGCGAAAAGTATCAGCAAGCATCATATCGTTTTCGTCGACAGTTAAAATAGACTTGACTCTAGATAATTTTAGAATTTTTTCTGTAATCATCAAAGCTTGATTTATATCTTCAGCACTAGCAAATGCATCAAACAGTTCGTCAAAAATTACTATAGTATTATCATTTGTATTCTGAAGGCATCCATACATACGCGAAGTAGTATCTTTGCTATCATTCCTTGTCATTATGACCAATTTGTGGTCTTCATTCCGAGAGGCTACATAACGAGCAATTTTAGATTTGCCTGTTCCTCTTCGTCCCTTTATAATAAGTATTTTAGATTGTTTTAGGTATTCACTACACTGTTGTATACCTTTTGTCACAACGATTTCACAATTACTTGTATCCGTCTTGTCGTTCGTGGTTTTTTCTATAAAACAGAAACATATTACCATGCTATATAAATTGAGGTTAAACTTCCATATGTTGCAATTGCTTAAATATGCTGTTAACAACCTTTTCTTAAAGAATAAACGACTATTGTCACTAAGGAAGCTGAATTGCAAATGAGTTTTTCTCATTGCTTATTTGTAAAGGTCGTACAGTGACAAGCCTGGGATCTTGGCCCACTGCTCGACAGTCCTGACGCAAAGATGAGGTTTTGCCAGGATGCCAGGCTATACGGTGACCTATAATTGCTTTCATCAACCTCATTTGAACTCTAATTGATAGTTGTCTCATTGGCAATCATACCACATCTCTTTATTTTATAATGAAACTGTTGACACTACCGGAGCAGTCCATGTTTTGTAAATCGTATATTTAGTTTTCTCTGCAGTTTATTTTACTGTTGTTTTCCTTTCGATTATTTCTCTCTAAGGAAAACGATACTGTCTGTCCTGTAACGACTCAGTTTGGGTTTTTTTTGATTTATGCCTTGATTTTTGTTTACTTTTATATAAAAAAAAGTTAAAATATGATATATTTTTTTGTTCAATCATTAATGAAACTGAAATAGTAAAATAATAAATCGCTTTTAGCAGCCAATTGTTCAATTTTGTCAAAATAAGCTAAGAAACATCGCTTACATACTTGTAAGTGAATAATTCGACCTCATTGAATCCGTATTCATGTGACCTTCAATTTAACTCCTTAGTTGGAGACGGGTTACGCATGTATTCAGCTATTAAAAGGAAAAGAATGTCAACATTGAATGTGAAACAAGGATGAACCGTTTGGTTGACTGATTCGATCCACAAAAAATCATTCTTATACAGGTAAAAACGATAATAAACATACTTTTTAACCTACAATATGAAATCAAATAGACCTAGAAAAATCCAATTGCACGTGGTCGCTATCTATTTATATTTATATTTATGTTTATATGACGCCTAGACAAAAATACACACGAAATGTTGATGAATATTATCAAGTCCATGCATTGTTAATTGTTTATTTTAGACTTTTTGTAATTTGGATATACGTTTAATATATTATAAATCAAATATGAGAATTTGAGTCAAATCGGTGAACTTGAATTTGACAGTTAATACTCCTTTAAGTTGCAAGAATAATGTAAATATAAGGAGATGTGGTAGGATTTTCACTGAGTCAACTTGACTATCAGTTAAAGACTACAGGAAAATAGTTCTTTGATTACAGATTTAACAAGCGTAATCATTCTTTTAAAATTGTGGATCAATATTGATGTAAAAAATGCATCTACTTTTAAATTCGTATAGAATATTTCATCATGACAATGTTTAGACTTACAAATATAGGAATTTTACATAGAAAATTCTTACTTTTCGAATGATTCATACATCTTTATTATCATATCGTTTGTAAATCATTGGAAAATCTCTGGTATGATTGAATATTTTAAAAATGTTTCCTTCGTGAATGTGTCAGTTTGGATGGCGTATAAGAATAAACTGGACACACAATGTACAGTTAGAAGACATCCCGGGCGTATTTACATAAAAAAAAGGAGCATTTGACATAAATATACAAAACTATTTGATAAAATGTACCTTGTTTATCTTCACAGAGATGATATAAAATGACTATAAGTGCTGAAAATAAAGGAAACAATGTAAATTATAATAAACATTTTTATAAGGTATCCATAACAACTGAAAGCTGCCACTGGTACATCATATAATCCTCGATATCCATTTAATGTTCCAATACATGTATATTGTTTACTAATGACTTTTGGGCTTTCATGGGTTTCTGTCTAAATGACGTTTAATTCACACTATTTGTTTTTCATTTTAAGACTTAAACTCGGTTTTATAAAAAACAAAATCATTTACACAAATAAAATACCCTTGTCAAAGAATCCAGTTTGTTTTAAAACATACATGTTTATAGTTTGAAACGAAGAAAAATAAGGCTTGACATTTTGCATGTTAATTCATCATTTAAAAAAAAAAAAAAAAACGTGCACAATGAGATATTGTTTTAAACATACCCGTTATCGCCACAATAATTGCCAATAAAATCAGGACCAAAAGTAACAATTTCAGTAAACGTAATATCTTTAAATCTGAAAAAAAAAACAAAAAAAAAACAAACAAACAATAGATTTAAAATTCATAAATATATGATACATGTAACATTTATGTTCAACATTGTAATTCTCAAAAACATAAACCTATGAATGCATACATTGTTTTCTATTTTTCAGTTAAGACGCATTTGCACTTTACAAGTTCTTACTTTGAGTGTGTTTTTTTAATACATGTCTTAAAAAGGAGTGATGTATATTTTCGAATAAGCCATAAAAAGCTTGTAGAAAATAATGTATGAATAGGAAGGACTGCATAAAAACTTAAATAAATTCCAAATGTGAGCTTGTATAAATGTGATATTATCTCAAGAATAAATACGTCATATTAACATCAACGGTACCAATTATCTCTGCACCAGGTCAGAGCATAATGATTACTGTTAAAGTTTGAAAGAATATACATCAAGCAATGAGGAACTTTTAAAAGCCTCCACACAGCGATAGAGACGAGAATAATCTATGTTATTACAAAAGAAGATATTTGGTGTATTATTCATGACACAACATTGCAAAAATCACAACTGACCAAAAGTATTTATTTTTAAAGCTGTTGTTATCCATCTCAAACTATATAGAGAAATTTACACTGTTTAAGTGCCTTAATTTTCAGCGTGTTACAGAATTAAACACATATCTTCTAGAGGTTATTGATGTGTTAACAATTTGTTGCACATGGTCTAATTAAAAAATGCATACAACGCACAAAATTGACAAAGTAGTGGATCTGATGGCATAAATTTACAAATGAACTAGAACAAACATTTTCCTTGCCAATACTTTTTTAAAAAATTGGAATGGACACTTTCCTATGCCCCAAATGTTTATCATATTTTCTAGTTTTCTTCTGTAATCAATTCAAAACAGGAATGCTGTTAAAAGAGAGGCGAAAGATACCAAAGGGACATTCAAACTCATAAGTCAAAAATAAACTGACAACTTCATGGCTGAAAAAGACCAACAGACAAACAATAGTACACAAAACACAACATAGAAAACCAAAGACTGAGCAACACGAACCCCATGAAATACTGGGGTCGATCTCAGATGCCCCAGAACGGTAAGCAGACCCTGCTCCACATGTGGCACCCGTCGTGTTGCGAATGTTAGTACAAACCCGGTAATAAGTCTAATTCGGTAGGTCACATTCGGGGAAAAGGGGACGGTATTGTAGTTACGACACTTGAACATATCCGCTATCATCTGTGAAACGGATATTCCATAAGGTGTTAATTTTAGATCATTTTGAGCATTTTCTACAAACATATGAGCTCTCAAAGTTTGACCTTCATTAATCTCATTGGAAGTGTTGCAAAACTTTCTGTTAGTAGTATTTTATTTTGAAAAAATTACAAAAAAACGATTTCATTTTTTTTTAAATTCAACGAAAACATTTAATCGGTAATGATTTTACAAAATATGATAGCTATACCTAAATTCAAATTTAAATAGTGTAAGTTTTTTAAACACGTTGACTCGACCAATGTCTTAACATCGTGTACATAAAGAGTGAGTACAAGTATATAGCAAGTAAAACGGAATTGAAATCATGGTTTGTTTCTCTTAAGATCTGTCTGGAGAACTGTTCATAAAAGTCTCTAGAACTACTGTTGACAACTTTAAAACAGTTTCTGACAGAAGATGCTCTACCCTAGAATAGCGTTTACAGTTGTATCCTATAACATATTAGTCCGGTTCTAACCTAAAAAAGTTTTGAATAGTCTACCAATGTATCCTGAACAGATTCTGACAGTTATATGTCTAAATTTTTGAACAGCTCTACTCTACAACTGTTCTAACAAAAATAATCTCTGAATTCACACAGCGATTAAAAATACATTGTACCCGAGCGTTACTATAATTTTCGTCATGTAGAACTGTTCTATACCCTTACAGTTTAACCTAGAACATATTCTGACAGGTCTACATGACCATAGAACAGTTCTATCTTATTTTAGAAGTTCTATCTGAGAATAGATTTTGGAAATTCTATCCTAGAACAGATTTTTACACTTCTAAGGTAGAACTTTTTAAGAACAGTTCTTTGAACTGACACCAACTGTAACAATCAGGCAAACGTTGGAGTGAAAACAATCGGACTCCAAACAAAGTAAGAACAAGTGCTTCGACATATATGTGGTAAGCATCTCCAGCTATTCCCGATCATCACTAGGAATAGTTAGTTAGATAAATAGTGAGTTAATGCATACATAAACTACTTCATCTATAAATGTTCAGTAGAATGTTTCGGTTATCGTTTTATATTGTATATATGGACATTTACCCAACCCCCTCTAACAAGGTTATTTTGCACTCTGATTATTACAAAATTTACTTTCCTAGTGTAAGAGGAGTAACTCTTGTGCGGATTATGGTATTCTAATGAAATGGCAAACTGAATTTAAAAGCTTGGCAATAGGCAATAGTCCTTCACAAAACACTTTTCTGGATTAAATTTCGTAAAAAAAAAAAAAAAAAAAAAAAATGCGTATAACCTAACTCTGGAGTTTTGTACAATTCACTTTTTAGCATTTATTAAAAAAAAATAATACCAAAATGAGAACGCTAGAACTAAATTAAAGTTGATTTAACATTCTTTCGGAATATCTTGTATAAATTACAAAGTGAATACGTACGCTGTATAAACTTCACCGTGTCATTATTGAAAGAAGAAATACTCTCATATCTTTCATTTCCATTTCATGTTTTGATACGTTTTTGTGTACGCCTACTCATCTTAGATTGTTAGTCAACTATTGTTCGTTGTGAAAAGGGGCCTCGGTGGCCGAGTGGTCTAAGTAGTCAAACTACTGTATCACTAGCCAGTCAACACTGAGATTGTGAGTTCGAATCCCGCACGGGGCAGGTGCACTCGCTTCCAATCTTAATTGACAAGGATTATCAGTTTTCCTATTGAAGGTCGGTGGTTCTCTCCGGGCACTCCGGCTTCCTCCACCAATAAAAACTGACCGCCACGAAATAGCACAATAATGTTGAAAGTGGCGTTAAACACCAATCAATCAATCAATCAATCCGTGGTAAAAAAAACAAAGTCCCTTTATTCATTGAGAAATGAGTGTCATCGCTGTTAGACCATTTTAATCCGTTGATTTATATATTTCTAAAAGAATTCACAGTCTGTACAAACACATGTCTTATACACCGCATCTTTATAACAGATATCAGTGCAAGGCATAAGCTGATGCTGATTAGCATACATGTATGTTCATATTTTCCACTTATTCAAGATTGAAAGTCTGCAAGTCCGTAACTGATTGTTTTATCAAGGTTCATTTTGCCTAGTTCAATAGAATATATGCCGTAAGAAGTAGCTAGTGTTTATTTCGAGTTCTTTTATACTTTTTACAAAATCTCATTTAAACTCAACTCTTCATGGATCCAGTACTTTTACATTATAAAACTAGAATAATTAAGTAGAAAATCTTTCATTAAAACACACAAGGAAGCTTTCAATTACTTTAAATAATCAGTTATCTTATTGAAATTCTTCCCATACTTTCTCTTTTTTCTCTATATTGCTTTTGTCTAACAGCTGCGTACGTCGTATTTTGGAAATATCATTGCGATATGTTTCATTTATTTTGATTCCAATCAAAGTAACAATTCAACTCAAACGAAACTCTGTTTGAAGAAAGGCGTCCTTTTTATTTTTTCCCTTTCCATCCGTCACCCATATATTTAAGGGTTTCTTTATCTCTTGGGTTGCGTATTCTGCAGGTTAACAATCAAGAAATAAGGACCACATTCATGCAAAAAAAAATCATGACGTCTTAGTTTAACGTGGGGAATCCTTTCAATTGACATACGACTGTAAAATGGAAGATAATAAAAGATCGATAGCATTTCTTAACTCTCCTTTTATTTGTTGTCTGCTCTTTCTTAGTGGAAATAAAAAAAGATACGTCACATCTATTTTAAATATTTTTTTTTCAATTAATCTCACCTTTACCATCGAGAAGAATTGGCAAGCTCTCTTGGACAGACAAGTATGCATTTTTGAACATTAAAAACGATTGATTCGGTGATTGTTTGTGTTTAACACTTTTTTCAGTACTGTTTGCTATGTCATTGCGGTACATTAAAAAAGAGAGAAAGCACCTAGGGGCAATCAAGACTGAAAGTTATAGAAAAAGACAGACACTATCATGGCCAAAAGTAAAAGATGAACTGACAAACAACACTACACAAAACACTACACAGAAAACTGAACATTGAGCAATTAAACCCCCTACCAAAAACAAAAGACTCGGGCGAACTAAGGTGCTAAAATACGAAACTATGTTTACTAAATTAATATAGAAAATGAAACAAAACGAAAAGAAATGATGTTTCTGAAAATCTTCATAGTTACATGTAATACCCTTGTGGTGTTTTAATAACAAGGAACAAAATGATTGTTTCGTTACTTGAAATAACACAACACCTGCAATGACATTTTAAGAATCTGACTGAAATTAACAAGACTTGTATTTAGAAGGGATATTTTTCCAGGACCAATATTTCACATATGCATGTACATGAACTCAGATACTGCACTTGTAATAACCCTTGCATAAATGTAGTAATTTCATTAGTCTTAAAAGATCACTAGTTATAAATATAAAAGGAGTATTGTTTAGCGCTTCGTCTATAGTTACATGAAAACTTTGTAATTCAGACTCACATTTTAGAAAAGGGATATTGTACAACAATTACCTGGTGTAAGTTTGATGTTGTAAACTCTGTTATCAAACATATCATTCTGTTTAACAGAATATTCCTTCAGTATGTCTTTTGCATTATTGCTCATGTCCTTTTCTGTAATCAAATATGATCAAAATAAGATTATAATAAGATTTAAATTAGCTAATTATTCAGAAACTCTAAATCATATGTTTTATTTATGTTTTAATGTCCGTTTTCGAAGACACTATGCATAAAATTGAGAATGGAAATGGGGAATATGTCAAAGAGACAACAACCCGACCAAGAATCTTGCTAAAACGTGGACACAACATGTAAATCCTACAAAAGTGTTTTAATTGTATTAAATATTAATGTAATGTTGAATATGAACTCCGCTTTGTACCAAACAGACACGCTGAGCCAGATTCTGTTACGTGCTGGTTGATAAAGGAACAATTCGTAGGAAGACATGTTACCCTTCCTGACACACTACAATGCGTCCAAACCGGGCAGTCTTTCTCTTACTCTTTAATGCCACTTGCTTAAAGGAGAATGTTTGACCCGTTCGGGATCACGCTTGCACTATACCGCTATACCACCGAGATGGCTATGCATTAAAATTATATTAAATTTTGAATGGAAATGGGGAATATGTTAAAGAGACAACAACCCGACCAAAGAGCAAAAAACAGCCGAAGGCCACCAATGGGTCTTCAACACAGCGAGAAAATCCCGCACATGGAGGCGGACTTCAGCTGGCCCCTAAATAAAAATGTGTACTAGTTCAGTGAAAATGGACGTCATACTAAACTCCAAAACATATAAAAGGCCAGAGGCTCCTGACTTGGGGCAGGCGCATAAATGCGGCGGGGTTAAACATGTTTTGTGAGATCTCAACCCTCCCTATACCTCTAGCCAATGTAAAATAAAAAAACCCGCAGCAATACGCACAGTAAAACTCAGTTAAAAAGAAGTCCGAGTCCGATGTCAGAATAGGTAACAATGCTACATAAATAGCAAAGGACTATATACTAGCAGTTACTGACATGCCAGCTCCAGACTTCAATTAAACTGATTGAAAGATTATGTCTTCATCATGTGAAAATCAAGCACAATCCCTCCCGTTAGAGGTTTAGTATCATACCATCATAAAATATATGAGAAGAACATAACCCGTATCATGCCAACAACTGGTTTATTTCCGATGCAAAGACCCTATGAGTGAATCAATATTAATACCAAAATATGCCATCTTCAATGACCTGACAACAGTATCGTAACTATATCCCTTCTGAATAAGTCTGTTTAAAGATTTGGTTAGCTTTTGAGGTGAATGCCGACATTTTTGTGCTTTGTAAAGAATATTACCATAAAAGATTGGATGTTTAAATACCTGAACGTATAAGATGTCTGCATGTCGATTTATATTTACGAATGATGTCCTTGTACCGATGATAAAATTTAGTAAATGTTTTGACTAGTTTGTGATATCAAAAACCCTGGTGTAATAATTTTTCAGTAATACAGAGATTTCTTTCGTTAAAATCAAATACGTTGTTATATACACGAGCGAATCAAACAAGTTGTGATATATAAACACCATTAGATGGTGACAAGGGAACGTCATTATCTAACAATGGATAATTAACAATAGGAAATGAAAAAATCATCTCTTTTATCATAAATTTTGGTATTAAGCTTCCCGTTAAAGGTATAAATATCAAGATCCAGGAGAGGGCAGTGTTCATTGTTAGTATTAGCTTTATTTAAATCTCTTTAGTGTACATACTGAAGTCATCATTATTGAGAGCCAATATATCATCCAAATATCTAAAAGTGTTATTAAATTTTTGTATCAGATGTTGTTTCGATGGGTCTTTGCTGATTTTAGTCATAAATTGTAACTCATAACAATACAGAAACAGGTCCGCAATAAGTGGTGCACAGTAAGTCCCCATTGAAATTCCGATAACTTGACGATATACGGAATCTCCATAGCGAACAAAAATGTTATCTAGTAAAAATTCAAGGGCAGTTATAGTATCAAAGCAGGTCCAATTGACATAGTTCTTTTGTTTGTTGTTACTAAAAAATTACCTAAGAGAGTTTGAACATATATATTCGCATTCTGACTTTTTAAATGCCCATTTAATTAGGTGTGTGAATTTTTTTTAGTAGATTTAAATAGAATCTCGGAGTATTAAAAGTACTGAATGATTTTGTTAAGTTTTTACTGTCATACAATTCAACACGTTGAATGTAGATTAACTGTATACCGCCATCTTGGATTGTAAAATAGCAGTACACAATCGGTCTAGTTCTTTGCCTAAATCTGCAAATTTTGAGACAGATTGGCAATTAATGTGTAAGACTGTTGATTCGAATACAGAAAACTAAGTGGTAACCGTTTATTAAATTATTTTGATTATTACTACCAGGTGCATGTTTTTGTTTTTGTTTGAATCATTTTTTTTCAAATTAGCCATTTAAGTGGAGATTTTTATAAAGGATTTTGAAGAAATTTTCATTTTTTACTTTTAACCTAAAAACACAAATTCGGTGACAACATTTTTTCCTTTTATTTTATTAAAGCATATTATAAAACTTATCTTCTCATTTTTTATTTCAAAATTCTATCTCATAGATTTCTTTTTATTTACAAAAAATTTTGGCAATTTTGTAGGATTTGTAGCTTGAAAAACAGCACGGTGACCCATACTTTTTATTATATTCCTGAAAAAAAGCACTGTAAAATCTAAAGGTATAGGAAAATTCTATCTGAGGAAATATTTACCGATGGTCCACCTTAAATTGATGAAGACAAAAAAGACGCAAATAAAACATATTTTCTCATTTTATCGTTATCAGGAATATGTAAAGCCGCGTGTAATCTATAACACATATGTACATTGTACTTACTTAATATAACACTTGGTATAACAGGACATGTTATGATACCTTGAAGCTGGCATTTGTAATCTGTAAGACAATTAAACATACAAAAGAATAAACGATACTGCATGACAGGAACTACAAAAGATTGTTTTCGACCCTATATTTTATGATAGACAAGACAATAGCAAGGGATAACAATCACTTGATGCAGGGGTTAGAAGTCTTCGGTTATTTTCCTATGACGAAAATAAAGATAATTCCTTACTTATCGTAATGTGCCTATCCGTGAAATACGAATAATGTTTTCATCAAGAAATTATATATTATAGTTATTGTTAAAGTGATTTAGTGTAATTTAATTTGTAATAAAATGCCCGTGTATGATTGCAATGTCCCCAAAAGTAGTTGGTTCGCATGTATGTTGCGAGTTTTATCTTGTTAACTTTCAGTTTATTATTTAAGGAATGACTTTAATATAGTTTTTGTCTATGAAGAATTAACATAAAAATGTGGTGCACACTGAATAACCCGCGTAGCGAGCTATTTAAAAGTGTGCATCACATTTTTAAGGTTACTTCGAATAGACAGAAAAAATGTTAGTCATTCCTAATAATTTAGTTCTAAATTCCATTTTTAAGGAGTAAATCATAAAAAAACGTTGATGACGTCATGGTCACATGACAAAATTAAAGTTTATGAGCTGATAGACAAAAAACCTTTAGTCAATCAGAAGGCGTGTTACATCAAAAATTAAATTATTGAATTATAATTAACCATGTAGGCGAAGGCGAAGCAATTCTGCGCTGTACCCCTCTTTTAAAATGATCTTTAGTCACATTGTGTTTCGAATTTCAAACTCTTAGATTTACTTAACATCCCGAAGATGGTTTCAGTGTACCCACAATTCTTATAAAGTCCTTGGTACTTTTGGATTTGACGCCTTTTAAACTAGTAATTGATTACCCTTTACAACTGTCTTCATTCGAGTCTACATTTGAAAACGGAAAGCGTGTTTTGTGTACTAAATTATAAGCTAAGTATATTTGGTGTGTTTTTAAAAAGACATTGTGTTCAAGCATATTCATGTATATACTTTAGAAACCGAATGATTCATATTTATGCTTCATTAGTAGATTTGCAGTTTGATATTTTTTTTTAAACTGTTCATATATCTGCATACATGAGTGACTTTTATAGAGAATAATATTAATAGAGGTAAGCTTAAATAAAATACAAGACTAAAACATATGGACTGCAAGCATAATTTTTAACAAACATGTGGTCTAAAGAATTGATGAGTTGTACCGAAAATAATCTAGTGACGGTCTTTATTTTCTTCTTATTTTGGGGAATATCATTATAAATGTACATCTAGGATAAAAATCAGTGAACGAACTAATTTTCATCTATGATTGGAATAGCGTGTACGTAAAAGACTTTAACGTTTCAGTTTATATGCATGCATCATTTGCTTTGTTTGTTGAAATTTGTTGGCGCATACGGCATGTTGTAAGTTGTCGCAGTCATGTTTTGTAACTCTGGTTGCTCATTTATTGTCTATACGGTGGTTATCAACTAAATATACAGATACTGAGATAAATAAACAAGAGGCGAGTGGTTTAAAGACAAAATCATACCCCCGACTGTAATCACATCGACATGTTCTATCTTTATCCGGCTTTTCACTGAGGTCATGCATGAGTTGACCTGCACCATTACATCGTGTCTTTATGTACATGCATTTGTCATTTTTATTGTCTTCATTTGATGCGTATGGCATCGGTTGATACTGGCCATCGGGGCAATGTTTAGAATTGAGACCACCTTCATATAAAACATAACTGCCTAAAAAACAAAGGATAACATTGATATCGGAATCGATGCCTATGAAAATAAATCGATTTTAACCTTTATCCATGCATGAAAATATTCATTGCAAACGAAAGTGTAAACAATCATGCTTTAGTATAATAAAATAAGGAAATCCTGGTACGGTCAGAATGATGGATCGTTCGAGACTCAAAATTCAATTTCTATAGACATTCAATTTCGAAATATGCTTCGAAATATAATGTTTAGGTTGAAAAGGAGAGAATCAAGTGTCAATATATCAAAGAAGACAAAAGGAATGACAGCTTTATAAAAATGAGAAGATGTTGTATGATTGCCAATGAAGCAACTCTCCATGTGCGCACCAGAGACAAAATGACGTAGAAGTTAACAACTACCAAAGGTCATCTACGACCTTCATTTACAGCCTGGTATCATGTATAAATGTATTACCGATGTTTCATGCATATCTAGAACAAACCAGTTATGCTGTGGGATATCTTAAAAACGTAAGGTCGATAAAAATATAGGCGGTGAAAATAAGGTTAAGCAATCAAACATGATAGTTGTTTGCTTAATGTCTAGATGCAAATAGTGTACGCAACACAGGAACAAAATATAAGTATGAATCAGAAGGTAGGTATGTTCTGCAGTGTTAGTCAACCGGAATAAAAGGCGTGACTTTCAATTGCCACTAGACAATGAGGATTAGAACTGACAGAAACTGAGTCTTGAACATACCAAATTAGAACCCGCATAGATAATTTGCAAACGTCCATTAATGTGCAGTGAGTTTGAGACCCTACCTACACGAGGGATCATTTTTAATATCACCATTCTGTCCTGATATGTCTGCGTATATATGAATCCTACACAGCCAAACGAACGTCTCTCTGTAGAATCAGTTTAACCTTCTAGATTTGAGAAGTCCAATGGTTACCATATGTACATACCCCAGTCAATCCTTGGGGTCTGAAATAAAGATTCTTTGAATATTTCATTCAAAACAAGTCAATTGTTAAGGAGGAGTTGAGGATAAAAAACGCATACCCTCATCTGTTATGTTGAGTTCATGTTTTTCTATAGGAAAACCAAAAGAAAAATTCAACATTACTAGACAAGTCTCATATACAACATATCAAGCTTTGAACGACTAATAGTGAATATTGAACGAGGACTTTAATACCAAATTCCCTAAAGGATAAACAACGCAAAGGAAATAACTAAAGACTAATGAGGTTTCCAATTAGGGACAGGGGACAGACACATGGACATATGATGGGGTTAAATTAATTTTGAGGACTCACTTCATCTTCTTTTTAATTCAGATGAATGGAACAACAAACGGTACATTCAATGTAGAAGTCTATAGTTGCATCAAAAACAAGGTCAGCACTCTATAATGCTGGTATTAAGGACAACAAAATTACACGTCCGGGTAAAATAATATTATATTATTATCTTTAAAAACATCATATTTAAGAATGCACGTACTTACTGAATGCAAACTACAAGAATTGCACGAAATACATATATCATACAGCATTGATTTTAACATCGAACTCCGAAGAGTGTTTCTATTCGACCCAATCTCGGTTTCTCTTTTATTTGCTTACATTTTGCTACCAGGCTGAAGCTAGCGAACTATTACTAGTAAACAATAAGCCAGCAAACAATAAGACGATATATCTAAAAACCGAAAAACTACAACAGACAGCAACGGCCGTTCTGAAAAAATATTTAAAAAAGCAGAAAAGTCCGTCCAGAAATTGCAATTTACAGCTCAATCTTAAAATCAGATTTACCAAATCTATTATCAGAACAAATTCCGCCCATTTTTAGGTAAAATTCCGTATCGCGGTAAATCCGCACCTGTCAGCGGATAAGTTGTTAAAGCAACTGATTGAAATAAATTTTGTTAAAAACAATAATACAACTAGAAGAAATTAAAAGTTATTTAATTTGATCGGCGAAAAAAATTCAAATATAACAACATGACAATCCGAGTAGAAAGGTTGGAGTACAGAAAAGGGTGAGAGGGGTTGGGCTATTCCAAGTGCTTTTAGAGAAAAATAATTCGGGGTGTCATGGGGTATGGCTAAAGTATATAGGTATTGAAGAGAAGATAAGAGCGCATCGATCGTTTTTGCAAGGTTTCCAGAGTCGCTATGTTCCAAAATCTAATACTAGGGTTCGAAATTTGAAAAATTCGTACCAAAAATAGGGGGTTGGCCTATTCCAGGGCTTATTTGTTTATGCGTTTCTCTTAGATGAGTGTTCTTGCGTGTGGTTGTGCTGTATTTCTGTCACGTAGTGTTGTCATTTTAGCGATATTTTTTAACAGTGTCATAAAAAGTGGGAGGTTTGGCTAGCCATAAAACCAGGTTCAACCCACCATTTTTTCTTAAAATGTCTTGTACCAAGTCAGGAATATGGCAGTTGTTATCAAATAGTTCGTTTCTATGTATGTTGGCGTTTGTTTTTGTTGCACTTCAGTGTTCCTGTTGTTCCTTTGTTTTCCTCTTATAGTTGATGTGTTTCCCTCGGTTTTAGTTTGTTACCCGGATTTGTTTTCTATCAATCAATTTATGACTTTTGAACACCGGTATACTACTGTTGCCTTTATTTATAGAGAAAAAATCATGGTGTTGTCACTGTGTAAGGCTATATAGACATCTTAGAGGAGATACAAGCGTATCATCTGTGAAAGGTTTCGAGAGTCGCTATGTTCCAAAATCTTAAACTAGGGCTCGAAATTTGAACCCAAGTCCTTAACCATATAATTATTTTCTTATTTACCAAGACAAGACAAGTTGAATGGTGTATTTTTTTGGGCCTTGGGGTCATCCCCATCCCCTCATGCCATTCGTCTTAAATACACTTGAAATGTTTTTCAGGATCCCACTCCCAAACCATATATTTTATTATTCATAATGAAGAAACAAGTCAAATGGGTATATTTTTGGGCCCTGTGAGCCATTTCCACCCCTTCATACCAGTACCCTTTAATAGTATTGAAAGTGGTTGAGAACCCCACCCCTAAACCATAGAATTTCATATTGATCACGACGAGACAATAGTAACATTATGTATGCTTGATATATTACAAATGTTTGGCAGTTTGTTCGATTACATGAACAGGGTTTTCTCCTTATTTTTTTAGAGAAAATCCCAGCGTAAAACTGTCATTAGGAATCTAGGGAAGCGTTTTTCAAAGCAGGAAATACAGAAAGCTATAGGGAAGTTTTTTTTAGAGAAGAAGACACAATTACAGATTTAGGAGAGTCTGGTCCACGGGTTAGAATCGTTTCCAATTTGGGATATTCAACTAAAAGACATTGAAAAAATGGATCACAAAAAACATCCTGAAATTCAAAGAAAGGTTAATCGATAAGGTTGAAGGAACATACACACATGTTATACCGGATGATAACAATGTTTAAACGCTACAGGAAGAAGGCAAATTAATAAAGCAAAATAAAATGGAAACTCTCATGGAAGAAATGGATATGACTAAACCTGAAGTATATGATAACAACATGGAAACAGATACATCGGATGAAGATGCAGTTAATCCATGGTAAAAAAAAAGAAGTCGTGTCATGATGCATTGACAACAAGCAAAAAGAACGTTAGCCGATAAACATTATTCTACTAGAGTACTATTCCAATGTAATTGAACATTTAACACAAAACAAAAAAGATGATTAACAAATGACTCCAATAAAGGATTCAGACCTAGGATATCTGAAAAGAGTATTAAGAAAGTCACATGAATTACAAAGTCAATCAAAGCCCGATTGTGTAAGACATAATACTGAAATTTCTGACCATTACTTTGTTGGAGAACTAATTATAGATAGTGAACACCTATCGAAAGAGACATTACGAAACCAGAAACCCTGGACTCCCTCTCAATTTCCACCAATTGAAAAATGACAAGGGCTATGTAACGCAATGCAGCAACGACAAGTCCAAAATAATTTCTACAGATTTAGTTTCGAAATACTGAAACTGAGAAAGATACGGAAAATTCAATTGTAGCAAATGATAGTGTCACTGTACTTGCCGACAACTCAAACAATAGCAGTGATAATTGAGTTATACAAGACAGACCAAATACGTAAGACATTACCGATCCAAACCATCAATGGGGCGCAATAAATAACATCAAAGTGGAGGAGCAGAACATTTTGATTGAGGAACTAGTGGCAAAGTTGAAAGGAAAACGTATACATCAAAAGGTACGAATGGGTCAGCCACCGTAAATCAGAATGAAAATAATACTTAAAACTGAAAAAGACCATGTAAAATAATTTTGCAAGCATGAAGATCAAAGTAAAGATGGTTGCTGTATTAAGTACCGAACTCTAAGGAAAATTCAAAACTGAAAGTCTTTTATCAAATGGCAAAATCAAAATCTCAAACACATCAAACGAATGGAAAACAACTGTCATATTCCTGACTTGGTACAGGCATTTCCTTATTATAATCTTAACCACTATTTAAACAAAGAATAAAGAAAAACACAATAGCAAATAGACACATCCAACAGTATATCTGACGGATGACGAATGAAAGTTTTTCAAAAGAGATTTTTTGTTGTTGTTGTTATTAAAAGTTGTTTTGCTTGTTTTGGTTTTTTATTTGCACAGATGAATAAAAAATTATTTTCTCATATAAGAGCAAATATATCATATGACATTTCTATTCTTACTAATTTATGTACACATACACATTGTAAAAAATAACTTATTAATCAATGAAAAGTATGGCAAAAGCATTTCAACTCTTGTCAGAAATATCTTCTCTATTATTTTTAACAGCAATCAATTTTTCGATGCTGTATAAAGACTTCATTTTACTTTGCACTGCCTACAAAAGCTTTTTTTTTTAAACATTTGCAGTTGGAGATATATTGTTTTATTTGCAAATAAATCAAACTTGCTGCATCCCCCTTAATGATTTTGTTATATCCCCAAACAGAAAACTTTTTATGGTAAATGGAATACTTTTACCATTAGACAAAAACCAAGGGTCAATTTCATCAATGAATGTTTGGACAATCTCACAATTCCAAAATAAATGTTCAATTGTTTTTGCTTCTACTTGGCAAAAAGTGCAATTTGGATTGTCAGCGACATTAATTTTATTCAAAAATGTGGAGATCCCTCGTAACACGTCAATACCATTCCTTATCATCTGCCGAAGAAAAAATGGATGGTGCAGAGGGGAAATGCTAGAATTGAAAAAAAAATTCCAAATTCTTAAATACATCGCTCTGCATGGAACTACCATATCTACGAATTATCAGGAAGTTAAAAGGGCTTATAACAACTGTGCAGGATTTCGATGTTTTGAAGATTGCCTAGAAAGGTAGAAAATTTACTCAACGCGTTGGAAGAAGCAAACAAACTACACAGGACAACTGGGACAAAAAGCCCCCAAAGGATCCAGGAAACATTTGGTAAACATCAAAATCCTCCACGTGAAAAAAATAGAGGTAGACTACAAAACATTGCAGCCAAAATTCATCTAAAGCTAAGTCAGAACAGGAACATCAAAATAATCAGGAGAACATTTCAGAAGACGGGCAGACCCATGGAAAAGGAACTATTTGTCTAAGACAAGACAGAGACATCGCCCTTGACGACAAAGAATTCAACTTTATCAAATCAAAATAAAGAGGCTTACCAAATATAGGGAACACATGTCGGTTTAATGCATGTCTTGTGACATTAGCAATAGTAATAGCAGACATCTTGCAATTGGCACTTAATTAGTTCTGTGATGATTTCAGCTTATGTCCAAGAATGACTGATGTGTTGAGATTGATGGAAAAAATGCACAGATATGGAGCAGATATTTCCGAATATGATATAGAAACTGGTGTGATATCATGCCAGCAGATTTATGGTATGCTTCCACTACACCAGATGCTGAGGAATATTTGGTGCTGTACTACATGACTAATACAATGCTTTGGGAGATGATCACAAGACAAAGGTTTTGGAGTTTTTATGGATGTTAAAACATAACATTAAAACATTCCCTTGTGAAGATTCAAATATGTTATGACAAGCATAGTAAATTGCATATTAAATATTGGGGCAAAATTATTAGGCAAGAGAGTATTAGCTTGAAATAACATACTAAAGAAGGGCAAATTTAATTCCATTTGTGACCCAAAATTTCGTTTAACTTTGAATATTTCTTTGTTCAATTATTTTTGATAAATCCTAGCTCAAAAATAATTTCCAAGTTTCAGTTTTGGAACATAGCGTCTCTCAAAACCTTATGTAAATGATTCGTCTGTATCTCCTATACAATACTTATATAACCATACCTAGTAGACCCTCCTCCCATTATTTTTCTCTAGAAGCCCTGGACTATTAGAATTCCAGATACACATACTTTATGCAGACAGACTAACTATGTACATTACTTTCTATCAACATACTTGTATCCGGATCGAACATGTCTTGGTACTTAGGAAGTATAGAAAAAACTGTAAAGATGTAAAGTATGAGATAGTAGTAAAAACATATACATTTTTTGTACCTGCTGGATAACGTTCTGAAATGAAACAGCTATCATCGAAATCCCCAGTTACTCCATTGTAAAGACAGTGATACATTGACTCGTCAGCACATTTTCTGATCGCTACTAATCGCCACAAAGCTGGCGCTGGACATACTGTGAGTGATTTACTGAATGCTGATGTCAATACAATCTAAATAGAGATTAACTTGTCAAAAAAAAAAACTACAAAAAAAAACTATACAAATGTAAACTTTCATTTAGGTGATTAAAGTAATTTTAAGACATATTACTTGGCTTCATCTATTTATCATACATTAAAGGTATTGAGAGACCCACAAAACAACTATTCTTATATTGTATTCAAATAAAGATGCATGTTCCAATCTTTTATTCGAAAACACTTATCTTTCATATGTATTAGAACCGTGTAAGAGGACTTGCAGTTGCTTACTCGCCTCGATTGCGGGAAAAATTCTTTTACATTCAAGGCATTGTGTTTCACAGAGAGTTAAATATCAAACAATAATATGTCACTACCGCATATCGGCCTCCTCTAAACATTTGAAGGTGCCTACTATGTTTAGATTACCTTTTAAACTACACACACACAAAACTAGCAAATATCGTTATATTTTAGCTTCCAATAGTGTTCTACTACTAATGTTTCTGTGCCTTTAACTAGTTCCCTTTAGAATTAAAGAACTTATTATTCACTTTAGCAATCAAGAATATAACAAAAATGGAATAAATATTTTAGGGTAAACAAACTGCATATTTTAGATACATTACGTGCTTTTGATGGTCCTTTCATTCGGTTAACAGTTCTGACTTTTCAACATTTTACTCTACACCTCAACACAATCTTATCAAAAAGAACTTTTGTTATCTAGTAAAAAGGTTTTTTGAAAAATACGATGGCAGATTAATCTGCTGCAACTCATTTAAAGCCTTCTTCTGTAATGAGAAGGATACGAGCTGTGCATTTTCTCCTTGACAACATTTATGTGCATTTCGACAATTAAGTTGACCGACAGGTTGCAGGTATTCCCATGGGTAACAATTAACCCCTTTAAATACAAGTTTTAGACTTGTTCCTGTATTGTAATGAATCGCAGTCAATGGACAAATTCAGTGAAGATCCATCTAAATTCCATTTAAATGATAGATTTTTTAACACCGCTACCTTGATGATTTTTTTTTGTTCTTAATATACCAGACTTCTTTAATTACCCGTAGTTTTATTGAAAACGTGATATCACATTCTTATTTAATTGGTAATGTTGTTTGCAAAGCCCGTAAATTTTAGTACGATCCAAGTTCATTCTTTTCTCGGAATTTTTATGACGTCTTTACACTAAATCCGTTGAATGTGTACTGATTGATATTTTAATCTGTTGCATGAGAACATGATTTGCTTATTAGTTGTTATTGACTTTGAACTAGCTTTCAGTTACTGCAAGTACTTTTCCGATTGATACTTTGCATCTTTTGTCTTAATGTAAGCTTTTTTCGTGCTACGTGCCGATCTGACGAGTTAAGTCGTTTCGAATTTATTTTTAGTTTGTTCTTATATTATGCTGTTACACCACTGTCCAAGGTTATGTGGAGGGTTTAGCGCTCACTGCCACATTTTATATGTGCCTGTCCCAAGTCAGGAGCCTGTAATTCAGTTATTGTCGTTTGTTGCTGTCTGCCTTTTTTTGTCATAAATCAGGCCGTTTGGTTTTTTCGTTTGAACTGTTTCTCATTGTGTCATGTCGGTTATGGGTTTTACTCAGTGTTGACGAACGTAATTTGACGTATAACTATTCAAATCCGCTTCATTTGGACTCTGTTTGATATTGTCTCATTGGCAGTCATACAACATCTTCTTATTTGATATTGTCAGAACAGGTCAAATGGAAAACGTAACTTCCCAAGACTTATTCTCCCAACATTCTTTAAACCTACCACATGTTGATGTTTGTTTTTGCAAAGATACAACAGATCAATGTTTATCTTGTCAAAATTTATACTCTTAAGATTAGATATTACCACATGTTTGAAATAGCTACATATACCAAAACATGTAGGTCAAAGTTAAGCTTGTCGAGGTTAACACGAAACAAATAAGGTACGCTTACAAAGATACATAAACCACAGATAAGTTAACACCCTCATATCTTCTTTAATTCATACACGATCATGATGAAGATGATCCATGTCAGGGCTTGTCACCCAGCATTTGTTTAGATTCGCAACAAGAGGATATAAATGTCCCAAATCTGGACATATCAATATTTAAGGCAGGACAGATAAATGTTTAACTTTCATATGTTTACCTATACTCACAAAAAGAGTTTAATCCCGCCGCGTGCTGATATAAGTTCCCAAGTTGAGGAATGGTAAATTTCTATACTCTTAAATTAGTTTAATTCCGCCACATGTTGATATGATTTTAACAAGGTAAAACAGGTCAATATTTACATGTAGCTTGTTTCTTGTTAAATAATGCATAACAAGGATAACACGAATAAACAACAGCAGACTCCTTCGAAATATAACATAACAACACATGGTCCAGATAGTGTGACCTTGGTCCAGATAGTGTGACTTGGTACATGCACAGAATGTGTTAGGGTCAAACCAGTTCCACATGAACACACATCTCTTCTCCTTCACATGTATCTAGACCAGATGTCGTAAACTTTCAACACACGATAAAATACTGTACAGTGCAGCTACCAACAGGATGACCACTAGCTTGAACAAGGAAATACAAAACGACACATAATGTAGAAAGCAGGGTCAAAATAAGCTTGTCATCAAATGAAGGTGCTAAGCTACATTTTTTAAAGTAACTACAGGTGTTGGTTGGATACTGCAGCTCAAGAAAAGAAAAAAATCAGAAACAAAACTCGTTGATTGTTTCATGAAGTCTCATCATAAAATGTAATTGAAATTTCCGAATATGTAGTTTCCAAAAACTCCGAGTTGTTTGCCTGTTTTCTCCTTGGGGATTTTAAGCCGTATTCTCTTTTATCAACTTTTGTTTACTCTGGTTTTCTTCCTTCAAATAAATAATGGCTGAAAGAAAATGCTCTAGAACTTGAAGATACAAAGTCCTGGTAAAGATCAGACTTAAAATTGATTTCGCCATAAAAAGAACTAAAAGATCATGAAGATAGCAGGTTTAAAATTTAGCCTGCCAGACGCATGTCGTTTTGTTAACACTCGACTCATAAGTGGAGTTCGATTCAAGATTCAAGACTTGAAGGCTGAATCAATGACGTAGTTGAAGATTGTTCAAAACCCAAACTCCAAAAATGTTATCCACATCTAGCTTTGGCTATTTATGTATGATGGTAGAAAGCCTTTTGCGTTTCGAATGATTTTAACATTCTTAGAAATGATTTTATTTTGAGTCATTCTTATTATTGATGAAAATCGCTTATCATATTATAATTGTATATTTGAATAGTATAAAGAAATGAAGAGGGGGGAATATTTCAAGTGAAATCTTACATTGCCAGTAATTATTAGAATACATATCAGTCTGTACAACGCTTGAACTCTTTCTTCCATCATGTTGTTTTAATATTCATTTTCTGCAATAAAAACTGAAAAATATTAGATCTATATTGTAATAAAAGAACATAGTTTCAATGTCCCCCGCGTTGCACGTATTTTGTCTGTCCAAGGGCTTTTTTTTATAAATATCTGAAAGAAAAACCCTTACAATGCAACTTTCTGTTATAGTTATACACCGAGAGATAGGTGTGTCTGGATAAGAAACCCCGTCGGCCGGACGCCGGAGGGGTTTCTTTTCCAGACACGCCGTATCCCGAGGTGTATAACTAACTTACACCCCATTCTAAACCCTATATTTGTTAACATTGATTATTAAAGGAAAAAAAAACGATAGCATATTTATTGACAATATCAAACGATGATTTATAAGAATGTTTTTTATTACATGAAACCCAACTAGTAACCTTACTTTGGTTATCTTCGTTCAAACTTTGACAAGTGAGTATATTTTACAAATGTCAAAGTTGTTTTGCATATTCGCGTTAAATTCTGTGCTAATATGGATCAGCAGGTCAAGGTTGACTCTTTCGTGTATTCTTATTACAAACAAAAATACAGTTGTCAATATGGACGGGTATAAGACAGACGACATTTTATGGCAAGCGTTGGATTTGGTAGAAGAGACTAAAGATAAAGGCAATATTATAACCCAAAGTACTTACCTGTATCAGTTTAATAAAGGTAATCATAACTGTATTTTATATATTACGATTTAATCAAAAACAAAAGCCCCCCTCTCGAGAATAAACAAACATTCATATTCGAACATACTAAGGGATAGGTGTGTCTGCATTAGAAACCCGACTACCAGACACGCTCAACATACAATATAGAGGAACTCCCTTTTGGGGGCAATCAGGGACTGATCCTGCCGGGGGTTCCCAACTCAATAGAAAAGGGGGAGGGGGGGGTCCAACCATTCAAATGCATTGATCTTTTAAATAAAAGTCAAGTCCAACCCGCGGAACCCCAACCCTGGATCGGCCACTGGGTAAACCGGGGGGGGGGGGGGGGGGGGGGTGGGGGGGTCCGGAAGTTTGAATCCTAATTTTTTTATTTAAAGATCAATGCTTTAGAATAGAGACATATGACTGGGATAAGAAAATTACCTTAAAAAAAAGAGTATTTAAAGGATTATTTTTGTATTCCATATATAGATGCTTATTGGAATTTCCTAAAATGTGTGTTTTTTTAATATCATGAAACAATTTGTAGTGAACACTATTACTAATTTCTTATGTCCATGCTATTTAAAAAATAATTAGTTTCTATTGTTACGAATAACAATGGACTTTGTTTGCGGGATGTAGAAGCAGGGGTTTCCAAAAACCCCGCTCGTCACACCCTGTGGTCAAAATCCATTGATATTCGTAACAATAGATCTATTCAATTTACACTTGTTTCAGAAATAGAAACTATGAAGTATAACAATAGAACTCGGGTGTAAATATAATAAATATTTACAAGGGCATAACTCTTTTGAAAATAGTTGATCGATACTGATTTCCAAACTCGTCAGAGACATTGCTAATTTAAATCTTTGATCAATATAAGTTTGATGAAAATCTTATCTGGCAAGAATTGTACTTACGAAGCAATTTTCCATATAAATAATATTTCCAAGGCACATAATTCTTTTTAAAAAGTTGATCGGCACTAATTTTCGAACTTGTTGGAGACATTTCTGATATAAACCTCTGATTTAGTTTGATAAAAATTTGTCAAGAATTATACACTTGAAAGTGCTTACAATGCAATTTTCAATAGAATTATTAGTTTCAATGTGTATAATCTGTGAAAGATAGTTGATCGGCACGGATTTTCAAACTCGTCCAAGTAATTGCTGCTATAAACCTCTGATTTAAGTTTGATAAAAATCTGGAAAAATTTGAACACGTGAGAGCGCTTACAAGACCAGACGGACAGACGGACACACACACTCCCGATATATTTAGGTCCCCCGCAACGCGTCGCGCGGGGGACAATTAGTATTTATTATTATTTCACAATACTTAAGCAATTGCTATTTCAGGGTACGGTGTGATTCTGTAAAAGGATTTGTTTGACCATGCAGTTTACTGTCGATCAAAATGAACACAGTATGGGTAAAACTACATGCAATTGAGGAGGTTGAATAAACTTTGAACAAGAGGTCTGTCGTGATGTTTTTGCTAAATTTTCCAAAACGAAAAAAAAGTTGCTAAATACTGCAGGGTCGACACAATTTTATATTTATAATGATACATACGAAAAGTATTTAACTGAGCGATATTTTGCAAGTCGCGAAATACGAGAAAACTATAAGAATATTAATGAATTTTAATTAAATCAATCGAAGTCTTAAAAACATCATTTATAGCCATTTATTAGTAGAATTAAAGTGCAATTTAAGATAATTACAATTTGTTGATGACATAATAGCTCTACAATCATGTACAATAAGAAGGTATTTGATCCAAAAAGTTATTATTTTATGGTACATGTATATAGCTTCAATGTAAAGATATCATACATTTGTTGTTTTGTACTTGTAATCAGGCTAGATTGCTTCTGACCTGTATGTGTATAATATAAAATATGAAAGTTCATACATGTACATAATGTTTCTATGACTCACTGATAACCGTAAAACACTTATATGTCTAGTTATCGAAATTAATGAGACAGATAAGAGCTGAGTGACAGTAATACTTTGCAGTAAATTATAGGCCTACTTAAATAAATAAAATAATCACACTTCCCCTTTGAATCATACATGTCATATTCTTTCAATCAATTCGTATAATTTAAGAAAAGTACCAACATTTGAAAAAAAATATGGATGTATGTGAAGGGAGTAGAACTGAATGAAGGGCATCAAAGTTAGACTGACATAGAATGGTAAAGAGGACATTTTGAATATGGACAGACATTGTGTCTTGCAAAAAGCCTGTCACGTACCATTCAAATAGTTGATGCACACATTCATAAACATGTCGGGAGCATGGCACTTTCCCAATATAGAGCATCGGATGTAAACCTCCCATTCTGTACTTACGGTACTGCACAATTTAAAGAGGAGCATAAACGTTTAATATATGAAATCGAAATACCTGCTTTACTATTAAATAGAGAAAAAGGTAGAGGTCAGTTTAGCTTCAGATTCAGTAAGAACAGGATACTTATCAATAAGTCGATTTTCATCAGCAACAGCTCCAGAATGATTCTGTTATGAGAAGGATGCCTTTGAAGTTTTAGAATGGAATCGAAATTGGATATATGTTTTCGACAAAGTTAACAGAACGCAGACATATGTCGACAAATGTGAATAGCTATACTTACAATATGACTACATGCACGTCGCCACTTTAACAGTCGATATTATATACACAAACAATTATAAAACTACAATGTATGTGACATATGTCATGATGAATAAATATAAATTGGTTGATACAGGTAAACAAATATATATATAAACACAAGAAAATATTAAATTTTGTGATTTATTTAAGTCTTTCATACATTGACCTATAAATTATCATTCTGAAGGTGAGTTAAAGTCAAATTTATGTGCATCGATATGCACCAAGTTCTCATATTTGATTTATAACATAATGAACCGTATGATTTAGAAATTACAAAAAGTCCATAAGAAACAATAAACAATTATACATATATTCGTTATTATGTATCAGCATTTCGGGTGCATGTTAGACAAGACGCCATCCTAGAACCTGATACAAAGAAATGGTGATGACAGGAAGCTCCCTTGATTCACTTTATAATGTTGACTTTTTTTTACTTTTGATTTTACTGAATGAACATGCTGAACATATGCGCAGCCCATCTTCCGCTTAGGGTTAAATTAAAAGTTGCATGGATACAGATTCAAATGAGGTCGAATTATTGATTTGCAAGCCAATAATACATCAGCTATGCTTTTGACAAAATTAAACCAAACTAACTGCTAATTCCGAAATATTATTTCTATTTTCCTCTTTTATAATTGTTTGGAAAAAAAATCTTATTTTACTTGTTTGTCTAATTTGTAGCTTATGCCCCTTTAAGAGTATTGGCTAACATTTCCTGTTATTTTTCATTTTGCTTTGATTGATTGATTACGATTGTTTGTTTTTTGCTAAGCATCTAGTAACACATATTATTTCGTTCATACACGAAAAGCAAAATAACCATATGAAAGAGTGTCTCTGGAAAGTGAGTTTACAGGAACGAAGGGTTGACATATTGACTGTCAGTGAAAAATGTGGGTATGTTGGACAGTGACAGAAAGTAAGTCTGGCGTCTGGAAATATGAAACCCACAGACTTCTAGAACTAGAGGCTCTCAAGAGCTTGTGTCGCTCACCTGTATCTACTGCGGTTTTGGAAATCATGTAAAATAATGTTAAAATCATAATAAATAGTATTAGATACCATAATAATGATTGAGGCCAAGTTTATTATAATTTGGCCAAGTAGTTCAATTAAAAGCAGAAGATTTTTGAAAAAAGTTTACAAAAGTTGCCAATAAATTGCAGAAAATGACTTTAAAGGACAATAACTCCAATAACCAAATTGAATACCCCTCCTCTATTCAAAATTTATTTCACCCAGGGCCTGTATAATGCTGGAAATGCCTTTAAATGTTTTGGGAACACCCTTCAAAAAAATTTGGAAGTTTAATTCTATTTGAACCAGTACATTAAGTGGAGAAAATATTTGGTAAAAGATTACAAAAATTTATGAAAAATTGTTAAAAAATTTACTATAAAGGGCAATAACTCCTTAAGAGGTCAATTGAAAATTTTGGTCATATTGGGCCAGGTGAGATAAAAATGTTGCACGAGTTCTTACAGTACTCTCCTTACACGAGACATCGGATTAAACATTCCCGTTGTGTCCATACGTGGCTGTATATTGTACATCCCACACAGCCTAAAGGACCTTCTTTTTTAGCATGCGTATTAAGTGTTACTGCTGGTTTGGAGGAGATAAGGGATGGCCATATTGTCATACCCTAGTCAATACTTAAAGTTCTATTTTTATATTTGTTTTTTTAAATATGAACTAAGATATTTAAATTTGTTTAATTCCAGGATTATTCTATTATCTGTATTTCAGCAACTAAATTAACAAGGTATAGAAATATGGTCACTTCGACTTTTTCCTTCCGGTAGTAAAAACATCCAAGTTTTGTCATAATTGGGACGATAGATCTGATACCTCGTGTTGTATAAGTGAACATTTGCAATAACTATTTTGGCGTTGTTCGTAGATGCCCTACTTTAAAATGTAGGCCCCTAGTTAACCTACTCTTTATTTTGGTGGAAGTCAAAATATTCCACCCTTCATCTCATTGGATCCACTATGTAGAGAATAGGGGTTGATTTATTGTTTAATTTATTTTCAATCTGCACACTTGAGATGTATTGGATACTGGACATAACTTGACCCAAATCACCCGTCATGTTGCTTACAATAAGTACATATTCGGCGAATAATCTCATTCGTTGATGTCTTAAACGAGAAAGATAAGTAAGTTAAGCTGTTGATATATAATGACCAATAGGGAAGGCCAATTGTGTTGTCGAAAGGGTCTGTATATAGGCCGTCCGTTTGATCCACGTTTGTATTTGCTATAGCTCATGTACCGCTTAACAGCATTAACACATTTTCTGACACTTTCACAGAATATTATTACTAATGTTAAAGATTATTTTGTTTGCAATGTGTTTTTTGGTGTAGAGTTTCCATTACGCAGTGATTTTTTTTAAGCACTGTAATTTCACATTTTCAAATTGATGTATTCTTTTGAAATATGAAGAATACCACAATAAAAATCCCTTAAGACAGATTGAGAATGGCATACTAGCCTTGACAAGTGCTTAATTTTGTAATTATGATTCTTGCTGGTAGGTTGTATGTGCTATAGTAATCCTTCATTGTGTGAAGAAAAAAACTGACGCAACTCTGAAAGCCTTTTTGAAGTGTAAATGTGTATGAGTAACAGCCCACGTAAATACCCGACGAATACCATAGTATAACTGTCATTCTCGTATATCCTGATCAGCAGTAGTAATCAAGTGATGATTTACTTTATTCGAACCAACCACGTCTTCAAAGCCTTGGACATGATTTTAAATGATTTCCAAATCACACCACAAAATGGATTATTTAATTATAGATATAAGAAGATGTGGTATGAGTGCCAATGAGACAACTCTCCATCCAAGTCACAATTTGTAAAAAGTAAACCTTTATAGGTCAAAGTACGGCCTTCAACACGGAGCCTTGGCTCCGAACGAACAGCAAGCAATAAAGGGCTTATGCAGGTATACATGACATACACCATCACGTATCAATATCTAAGAATGACTTTTGTAATACATATTCAACATTACTGCCAAATATACATCTCATTTGATGTCTTGTCTTATTAATTGCAATTGTTCGATCGTTTTATCATAACTAAAGTTTTCATTTACTGAAATTTGACCACATACATCGTGGTTAACAAATTTACAACTGCCATACTTTTGAATAATATTGTTTGCTTTTCCATTCTCAGCAAACTCGATTAAAACGCTTATGTCTTTTGATCCTATTTTATCCCATTTTGCTATATTAAAAAGAAAATCACCAACTGCTTCATAATTACCAAAGTATACAGCAAAATCTAATGCCGACATTTTTTCCTCCTAGTTCCGACTAAGAATACTATTTTTACCAGATAAGTGTATGTAGTTGATAGCTGAATGACGTAGAGCTTTCGAAATTCGCATTATTAATGGATTTTCTCTTCTGTACCACCAAAGAATACAGTAATGCAAAATAGTATTTCCATGCTCATCAACAACAGTCTTTAAAATCCCGTCTAACGAACTTTGATTACACTTTTCCGAGAAAAGTTCATCTATTTCAGATAGAAATTGTATTTTGTCTGATATTTGGAAAACAATAATCGACCATGCCAAAGCAAAGTCAGTTGGAGTATAAATAACTAAATCAAGACTTGAACAATTCAACGTTAATTTTTTGGTCACCAAAAGCATTAGTTTTACTCGGTTTTCTGTCGTCAAATTTTTCAAACGTTTGTCTAAATATGTCATCGTTTTTTGCAAGACAGCTGAAAATTTATAGCTTTCAATATATTTGCATATTAGTTCCGATGAGTGCTCCGTATGCAAACAAGCCTCTGCAAAACGCTTGGCTATAATATCAAATCCACTTCTCAGCTTGTCCTTGTCTACAATTAGAACAGTTTCCTCCTCATTTAACTTCACGTATGTTAGAGGTCTTAAAACATCAAGAATTGCTTCTAGGTCGCAATGTTGTAAGACTAGTTTGAGACATTCAACATCTATATTAGCATGTGACAATAAGACTGCATGATAGGTAACAGGGCGAAGAAAATAGTCTCCACTTTCGTTACATTTTAAATAATGCAAATTCATACTTTGGCAAGCGCTTTTTATGAGCGATTCTTTTGAACAATTCTGTTTAAAAACATACCTGCATATTCCGTTGATTTTTTTCGTATCTATATCGTTCAATTGTAATCAATTGTCTGGGTTAATGAGGATATATACCAAAGTACAATATTTGACTCTGTCTGTTATACTGTTCATACCGGTGGTGCGAAGTTCATTGATTTCGTCAATTAAACCTCGCTGTAGTAGTCTGAAATATCTAGAACCAAATTTAAAATAGCTGTCTGTGCTACAGAAAGCTGCACAGTGAATCGGAAAGGCACCAACTGTTTGTGCAGTGATTATTTTCTTGATTTCTATTTCATCTAATTTCCTTTTATTAAAATCTAAGTGAAACAGTAAATTCGATTCTCTGTCTTCTCTACTGAATGAATCATCTAGGTCAAGGTTTACAATGTTAGATTCGGTCCAAATTCCAGCTGATTTTAATTTTTCACAATCTGTATTATCAGCTGAATTCACAGTGACTATTGCTTTACACTTGCTTGTCACTTGAATATTTTTTAAAGCATTGATAATGCTTTGAGGCCATATTTTGTCTTTTGCACACGTGTCAAACCATTCTTCCAAAACAATAACATATTTCACAAAAGATTTTTTTATGGCGTTGAGGCGATGTACGTTGGTGTTATCCAGTACTATCACAGTGTAATTATTCTTTCTGTAAATTGTTGATAATTGCATAGCCAAAGAGGTTTTCCCTGAACCGTCTTCTCCTTTTATAATTAAAATACTATTGTTATCAAATGCAATCTTTGCTTTTTTAAAAGCCTCTGTGTCCGTTACACATTGTATAGTGCTTGTATCTGAAAAAACAATTTCAAATTCACGACCAAATTCATAATAATTAATTGTAATATATGTAAATGAAAAACTTCAAAAATACTAATTGTTGCTTACTAGTAGAGTATTGAAAGAAAATGGTCAGTACAATAATATAAAATATCCTTTTACAATCTTTAAGACAAATTAACGATTGAATCATTGAATGGCATGAAAGAACGATAATTTTCTCTTAGACATGTTAACGGTTGAATTATTGAATGGCAGTAAAGTACGATGATTTTCTTTTAGACAAGTTAACGGTCGAATCATTGAATGGCAGTAAAATTCGATAATTTCCTTTGTTTTGAATAATACGAAACACTTCTTAATCTAAAGCCATTTTCCCATCTTAATTTGTAATAAACAAAGAATGAACTGTGTTTAATGTTGACTTTTGTTACAGCGTGCAGAAAAATTTACAGCAACTGGATAAAAATAATGTGAAATATATTGCCTTACCTATAAGCTGGGACAGATCAAATTTCTCCACAAGTGCAAAAACTAATATCCAAAACCAAACTGAAAAATAAGCAACAAGTAATAAATATAATTATAAAGAATTTTATTCTGGCTGTACGAAAGAAAAGAAACACAAAGAGAAAATGTCTTCGTATTATTATTTATCCCTTAATCTTTCATAATCAGTAGTAGTGGGGCGGCTTAGTACCGAAATTTGACAAAATCATGCAAATGGTGATACAAGCATAGGATTTGGAACATACGTTCTTTAGGGTGTACTTAAACATATTAGAGGAGTAGCCAACATATTTTTGATTTTTTTCACGGCGGCCATCTTGAATTTAAAATTGACATCATTTTTGCTAAATATTTGAAATTTTAATGGGATATAGGTCATGGCAACTACTTCAAATACAACAAAATGACATGAAAATATGCAAAACAGACAGTAATTGTAAAAATAAATCACCACTTCCGGTTAGGGTTGTAAAAGTTCATATAATCAAGTTAAATGATAGTGGTAAGGATATGCTATAAAAATGTCCGTTTTTATATAATTAATTATTTAAGACATGCAGAAAGGTCGATTAATGTATTAATCTACCATATTTTTCCGATGTATTTCGTTCTAACATGTACAGGAACACAATATTGTACATGTAAAACCAGGTTTGTAGGACTTGAATCTACCAGAACACCAGAACAAGTTTTCTTGCATCCACATTTTTGTAACTCCTGGCGAGATGCTGCAATGGCTGCCAATTGTGTCCAATTTGGAATCCACAACCCCGTCTGCGGTCTAATTAATCCTTCCCCAATCGCCCGGACTAGGTAGACGTTGTTCATGTGTGACTACATGTCCCCAACCATTACCTCCTTGGTGTGCAGCTCGTTTCGTGTGCTCAAGCAGTGTAGCTCCTGTGGGCGAAATTGTGCCATACTGTCTTTGTTTGGGTACAAACAATTCAAGCCTGGATTCTTTGAACGTCATATGTTGTTGTAAGTCTGTCGAACATAACTACAACAAATGCCTCTATCAACTCCATATCAGCTTCACTGACCAATGCAGGTGTTTTACTCAAGCGCCCAAACACCTCGATTATATCATCAGATATTTCCCACGTCTGCCATGCCGACTTCTTTCCCTTTCCACGAAAAGTGGAGACAGTGTCACATCCAGTTAAAGCGTGGAAAAATGGCAAAACCTCTGATTTAGGACTAAGACAATTATCAATTTCGTTAATCGGAAGCCATCTCGCAGGTGTTTTCCTTTTCCAAATGCAATCCAAAGTTTTTCGACTTGTAGTGTCTTGAAAAAAGCTGATCTGAGCTGATTATCAGTGTCGACTTGCACCCTTTTCAGTTGCACTTTTGAAATGAACAAATATCCTTGTATCTGCTTCCTCTTGATTACAAGGACCACTCATACTCATTCTGTTAACTCATGAATAGATAGTCGTAGTTAAGAATGGCAGTAACATCCTCGGGCAGAATAAGTGGTTCTGGTTTTGTTTTAAGATATGCAGGTTTCATATTCATGTAAGCATCAGGGAGTTCAGGTACCTTTTTAGATTTTGGTTTACTTGTAGGTAATATTATCTGATCCCCTCTAACGACAACATTTTCTTTCATTGGATGTTGAAAAATAGAGATTCCGGTCCCATGAAATACGATTTTGAAGTTGTTGAGCTGGGGTTGTGGTCTATGTTGTCGACCACAGCTGTGGTAATTACTTTGCAATTAAAAAAAAAAGGCGAACAAACCACACTCTCATTCAAATAACGTTCAAGTACAGCTTCAACTAGTTAAGTTGATATATCTAGTACATGGTCATAAGAGATGCATAACCCATGTTGAAACAATGTACCTATAAGGTGTCTTTTCCTGGTGTTTGCAAAGAGTAATAGTCCAAGATACACACAAAATGGTGCCACTCAATCAGATGAATGTCTGGATGAATGTCTGTGTTGAACTGGGGCTTTCTGGGTGTTTGCATGGTAATTAAACACTAATAGTTGGGCCAGAGTTTAGTCGAACATTGTAAAAACGTAGTCTAACTGCGATTTATTATCAGGTCCATGCTCTATCATTTTCACCAACTGTAACAAAGAAGGTATGCTGTCTTTGATATCTTCAGAGACCAAGGATCCAGCAAATGTTGTCTTCTTGCTAACTGGCAGCGGATCATTTCGGCCGTCTTTGACATTGTAATCGCAGGCTAACGCGATCTAGTTGGTCCTATATCTTTTTCTAACATCAAAATGACATATCTGCCTTTTGTGTGTTCTTCTAGTTCTGGCATCTTCTGCAAAAACTTGTCCTTCATATTAAGCGCGTAGAGTGTACATGTGCAGAAGAAGAACAAAGTTGTGCCAATCTTTTTCGTATAGGTTTGCCAGGTCTGCTAACCAAAACACCACTGACTCTTCAGAATTTCGTTGTGTTTCAAAGATGTATGTAACCATCTCAGCTAATGCAGTTTCTTTCATTATATTTTCCTCCTGAGCACAACTGCTTTCGGCCTCTGTTTGTTTCTTCTTTCCTCTCTCTCTCTCTCTCTCTCTTGTATACAGCTGCGTAACAGGACGGGCGATACTTCATTTCTTTTGCTATTACATCACCACCACTTAATTTGGCAAACAGATGTCTATTCTGTAGAACTGTGGCACAATCCACAAATCGTTGGTTTCATTGTCATTGCATCACTTAAGAGGATAAAGGCAACTCTTTATTACAAATGAAACATTGATGCAAATTTTCAACGGGATCTGGTTGTTTGTCTTTCGAGCGAAGAGTACTTCTTAAAACTTTAGGGGACTTGCATTCACTCAAACTTCCAGATGGTATTGATGACATATGACGTTTCTAGGCTCTCTCAAGTTCTGTATTGTGAAACTTTATTCTGCACAAATTATGATACTTATCATTTTTCTTTTTCATTGTGCTTTCAATTTTCTCTCCGTCGTTTAATCGCCGAATATCTTGAGGGATGGATAGGTAATGCACTTTCTTTATGAAAAAGAGGGATATTTTTTACCGTTATTGTATATCCTGCAGCTGACGATTTCAGTAGGTCAGCTGTGTCTTCCTGACATAAACAACAGTTTGTCCAATCAGTCACCCAACTATTTATTGAGGAAGCTGACAAGCGAATTCTTTTCTCCATTTTCAAAAAATCAACTATTATATAAATAAACTAAAGAGATCAGCAAATGTAACGATAGAACAATAACGCAAATATTGTCTGAAGAAAATATCTGAACACTTCTGATATTCAGGTCGAGGCATTATCCTTTTACCACCTGTATAGCACTTTGTTGTATTGAATTTAACTCAATTCGGTTAATCAAGTTAAAAGTTTGCCTACATTCAGACCGATCGTTCATCCAGTATCATTTAACTCCCGTGCGATCTGTACACCATCCAGAGGAATAAGCCCCTATGGCTCGGCTCTCTCGCGTTAGGGAGCTTCTATTTGATTTTTATGGGGAAAGGGGGAGGGGGGCTAGGATGAAAGATGTTGACCTGCATTTTTTTAGTTGTAATCTCTGTTCTTCCTTTTTATTTTTCATTCTGTTCGGTCCTGTTTTTTTATCAGTTTATACTGACTTCTTTTTTTTACATAAATTGTCATCATGCCTTTTTTATGCAAAGTGTCTCATCCTGCCTTTTTTTATTCAAAACTCCTGTCCTGCCATGTTTTCAAATTTTATTCTTGCCCCCCATTACAATCAAATGGTAGCTCTCTTAGAACATCCTGTCGATTCAGGTACGACTCCATGACTTAAAAATTGGAGCAATCATGGAGTATTTGGGAGCACTTTAATCTTATAAAGCCGACACTGGACCCCATGCCGAGATCATCGGCAGTGATTTATACCAGTGTGCTCTGGATGTGCAAATAAATCACTCTCTGAAAGACTTCTAGTGATAAGTGATTAACATTAAGTATTGACTGGTAATGAATGACATTTGACAAAGTCATGCAACTTCACAATGGAATGATGCCAAGCAATGGTTAAGTACGGACGCCAAGTAAAGACTAAACACTAAGAATTGGTTATAAATAAGGTCCAAAGACCAACCTCAAACGACGATTCAAATTAAAAACTATCAACGTACTACGATTTAAACATTAGGATCAAATGTGAGATTTTTATAAAACCGGAAGTGAGTTATCGACCGATATTTGACCGGAAGTGATGTTTTATTACTACAATAACACAAATAAACCTTCATTCACTCTATCTAGTAACACTTTGGATAAAATACAAGCAATATATATGCAGAAGGGAACATACATTTGATGTCTTTCATCTGGCTAGACGTCATTTAGAAAATCAAAGATGGCCGCCATGATGGAATGGATTTTTTCGTGGCTACCCCCTTAATATGATTAAATACACATAAAGGCATGTTCTTACAAAGTTTCATGCTTGTATCACAATTTGCTTGATTTGCGTGGTAAGCTGTTCAACTATAGCAAACAAACTCAAGGATATTTGTCGGAAATTGATCTCTAATTGTTCTCTGATATTTCACATATTCAACTTTTGAAGAAGAAAAAATTGAAACTTCGGCGATGATTGTCAGTTGGCTTTTGTCTGCAACTGTACAGGAAAATATTATACTATTGGTTATCCTGTACTAAAGCAAAAAATGTTTGCTACACAAAAAATGTTTGTAATAAAGTATTGGTAGTCGTATTTTTGTTTATTATATTTAGCAAGTGCAATTATTAAAAGCATATAAATAAAATACAGTATAATCCAGAATCATACTTTCGTACTTTATTTGGCCTTTTTATTTGTTTTTATTTGAGTGTCACTAATTAGTCTTTTGTAGACGACACGCGCGTCTGGCGTACACTAATTTAATCCTGGTATCTATGATTAACTTATTTCCATACTTTAATGAATATCATGGATTCTACTAGAAATTATTGACATTCTAAGTTTTACTGGTAGTAATAATTATTCTGTTTTTTACTGGATTTCGGTAAGAAAAAAAAATAGTTTCTATAAGAATTTTTGGAGTTTCAATTTGTATTAACAGGATCATGGATCCTACTGAATCCATAATTCGAACTATAACATAACAAACAAATACCGAAATTGACTGTATTATTTGAAATAGGATTCAACTTACCACTAAAGGTAGAAAGATTAACAATGATTGCACCCAATAATACTCTTCCAACAAGAAATCTATCAACTTCAAAATAATTATCAAAAAATAATGGTACTATAACATATATTACAATAAAGCATAACGACAAAGAGATTCATAATCACCAATTTAAATGGTAATATATTATAAAAAGACAAACGCATAATTCTATCATACTTTAAAAAGAGGCGAAAAATGCCAATAAACATTCAAAACTCACAACTCCAACAAACTCTATTTAGAAATGGGAAGTTCACAATTGGGAAGCTAGAATCATCACTTTTGATGTTTTGATGTTTTGATCTCATCGACTCCTATTGTCAATTTCTAAATGAACTGCAAGATCTAAGTCCGACTTTTGATTAATATAGTAATCTAACTTTGAATTATTTAGTGATAAAACATCATCTGTATAGCGGATTGTGAAGTTTAAAGGATAATGTTAGCTTTTTGCAGAAGCTCCTGAAAGTATGCCTCATATGAATAAAAGAACAAGTCAGCAATATGAGGAACACAATTGATTGCTATAGGAATGCCAATTGTTTTTAAAAGAACGTGTCCTTCAAATTAACACATATGTTGTGAATTAAAAAAATGTAGCATCTTGATGATGTCAGTTTCATAAATTTTTTTGTTTTAATCAGAGTGGTATTTACAGAACGTGATTAACCCTTGTATCTACGTTGGCCATTCTTTATTGGGAGACTAAGTTGGACTAGTTTGTCGGATTTTCAGGAAAACGCGTGGTTTTAATCGAAACTGATATAGTTTAGACTGTCTTACATAAGCATATAAGCTCTTACAAGGCTTAGCATAATTTTTTTGCGTTTATTTTTAAATGAATTTTGTATGCACTTTTTAAAATTTATTTCTCCGAACAACATAAAATTGTGGAATGTCTTTGACGTCATACATATTCATATACTTAAAAAAAATGGAAAAGTTTTGACATTGAAGAGGCTAAACATATTTTGATTAGTAGATATATGATTTACTTGGAAAATACTATAGACGATAATGCAAATGTTAAAAAAGGAAAATTGCGTACTTATTTTAAATTTAAAAACATCTTCAAAAGGGAAGCATATTTATGGCAAGTTAATAAATTTCAGCACCGAAAAAGCTTAACTTAATTTAGAATAAGTGCTCATCAGTTAGCTATTGAGAAAGGTAGATATAAAAAAAATCGATAAAGATAAAAGATTTCGTGGGAAGTGTAAAAATATGTAGGTTGAGGACGAGTTTCATTTTTTTAATGGAATGCACTGCATACGAAAAGAAACGGAATTTTATTCTTAATGAAGCACACATTCAATGTAAAAACTTCCCTTATATTTCAAAGTATGAACAATTTATTTGGTTGATGTCATGTGAGGCTGAAAATGTTAGTGTCAAGATTTATAAGTACTTGTTTTGAAATAAGAAAAAATTTGCATTCCATAAACTAAACTAAATATACATGTAGTAATGATGTAGTTTATTTTTTTATGTATTAGACGGGTTTATATTCTATTTTATTTATTTTCAAACACCATCTGGTATGGAGTATAATTATTTAATCATTTATTTTTAATGTAATTTATCTTAATAATTACTGTATAATTAATACTATATATTATGATTATTATTAAATTTGTTTTGCAAAACAAATTTCTTGGTAGAGGGGTCTAAATACAGCACAAACAACATTTTCCAAAAGACCAAATGAGTGAAAAAGTATATTTTAACAAAACGCATTTGACTAGCAGGTCGAACAACTGATGTTCTTAAACCCTGCTGACTGCCATTGGCGATTGCAAAATTAACGGATCACAAGATGTAACAAAATAGATCTTATCATTAATTAATTACCAAACAGAAAACAATAAACTTGCGGAAAAGATGGTATACCGTAAACATGAGAAGCAAAAATTTGTACACCATATCCGGATTTCGACAATCAATGTCTCTTAAGTGATGTTAGGAATCGAAACGGTATTTGGAAGGCCATATAATTTACCTCAATTTAGGATAGACTCTTGAATTTTTAAAAAAGTCAAAATAGGATGAACGGATCATATAAACCCGAAGGCAAATATAATACAAGCCCAAACGAAAAAATATAAACAAGTCTAAATTGAAAACAACGTTCAAACCTATGATTGCGTTGGATAAAAACCGCAATTTTTATACGTGTGCATGCAAAACAAATTTCTTGGTAGAGGGGTCTAAATACAGCACAAACAACATTTTCCAAAAGACCAAATGAGTGAAAAAGTATATTTTAACAAAACGCATTTGACTAGCAGGTCGAACAACTGATGTTCTTAAACCCTGCTGACTGCCATTGGCGATTGCCAAATAAACGGATCACAAGATGTAACAAAATAGATCTTATCATTAATTAATTACCAAACAGAAAACAATAAACTTGAGGAAAAGATGGTATACCGCAAACATGAGGTGCAAAAATTCAATTTAGATTTGTTTATATTTTTTTGTTTGGGCTTGTATTATATTTGCCTTCGGGTTTATATGATCCGTTCATCCTATTTTGACTTTTTTAAAAATTCAAGAGTCTATCCTAAATTGAGGTAAATTATATGGCCTTCCAAATACCGTTTCGATTCCCAACATCACTGAAGAGACATTGATTGTCGAAATCCGGATATGGTGTACAAATTTTTGCACCTCATGTTTGCAGTATACCATCTGTTTCGCAAGTTTATTGTTTTCTGTTTGGTAATTAATTAATGATAACATCTATTTTGTTACATCTTGTGATCCGTTTATTTGGCAATCGCCAATGGCAGTCAGCAGGGTTTAAGAACATCAGTTGTTCGACCTGCTAGTCAAATGCGTTTTGTTAAAATATACTTTTTCACTCATTTGGTCTTTTGGAAAATGTTGTTTGTGCTGTATTTAGACCCCTCGACCAAGAACTTTGTTTTGCATGCACACGTATAAAAATTGCGGTTTTTATCCAACGCAATCATAGGTTTGAACGTTGTTTGCCCACGCGAAAACTTATTTTTACTGTTGAACACTACTATTTTCTGCAACTTGTTGAAACAAATCATTTCATTTGGTGGATCTTTTTTTTTGGGGGGGGGATGGGGGGGGGGGGGGTATTTAAACAGAAAAAAAGAGTTTTAAGTTTTAATATTTTTGCGTCGAAAACAGATGTATAACACGAAAATTGTGTTATTCATGCTGGAAAATATTTCAGTTTACATATACTAGTAGATGTACATCTTCGCTAGCCAATGTTTACGATCCACTCCCATCCTCTCAACGAGCACGAGAATAGGGGACTGGGTCGTAACCATTGGCTAGCGAAGATGATACATGTAAGGAAATTAATAATCTTCAAAGCTCAAGTTAGAAATTATACATAACGAGTAACAGGGGATAAAAATTTAGAAAAAGTATCATATTCGTGTAATAATTTGAATAATGTGTGGAATGGTGTATAGTCTATCTATTTGAAAAAAAGGATGTTTTACGATTTTGAGACAGAAATTTGTCACAATATGTCTTGGTCTGCAATTGCCATGTTTTTTTAGAAAAATTTTAAGATCCATGGTGTTGAAAAAATATTTTCTAGACAAGATCTATAACATGTATTCATATTCATCGGCAACATGCTATCCTACTGCCTAATATTTTTTAGATCGCTGGTAGGAAGTCATACCCGAAAATACAATATCATGTCGTCACGTGACAATGCAACAATGTTATCTTATTATGTCAATCAACGTCAATTTATCAATGAAATTAACCTGACATCATTTATACAACAAAATAACTATCGCATCGTTTTTATAGCTTTAAAAGACCAACTTTTCAAATATAAGTTCATAGTTAACACCCGCAACAACAACAAAATACCAACAACAACATAATATTGTTAAGAAAAATTGCCAATAAAAGAATGATGGTATTTGATTTTTTAATACTTACTTCATCATTTCGAATATCAACTCACCCTATCAGATTCGCTTGATATTCTTGCTTATATCAACAACAAAAAATATGCCACTATGCTATGTAAAACACAATTGTGTTGTCTGTTCTAACAAGATAAACTTCTGCATGGTGCAAAATAAAATCTTTCAGCGCAAGTGTTTATGAATTGAATTAACAGATGTATGTACTTGTATCAGATTTAGATCAAATGTGCACGAAATGAGGACTGTAATTTAAGCAGAGCTATTTGGGTCACAACGCAACTTTTAATACGTTCGCTAGAGCAATGTGTTGCACGTAGTTTGCGCACTCTCGGGAGCAACGTGTGTTGCAACTTGGGAACGTGCTTTGTGTTCAAAACCTGTAGACCCTATCAATTAGTAATGCAATTTCCTGAATCTCAATTAGCCAATAGTTTCTGTTGAAATTGAAGACTTTAGTCATAAAATACACAGTACAACGTAAACTATGTTTGGCCGTAATGAAAACCTTGAAATAATTGATGAGAGATTTTCATTACTAACAGGCTCTGAATATAAATTTTTTCTAACACACGCAATAAAGTTTTGTAAGATATAATTTAAAGATTGCCTCGTGTTTGAATCCTGCATTTGAATATTCAAATTTAGGCATATTCTACTTAATTGGTTTAAAAACATATTTTTGGGTTCTTTGAACAGACAAGTTAAGGGATATCATTTACATGTATTCTGTTTGAACAACGTTGACAACTTCAAACGTGCAAATAGTTGCAACGCGTCGCTCTAACGAAAACGACAAAACTGTTACACATCGCTCTAGAATGTAACACGTCATTGTAGTGTGCATGAACTAACTGTCACGCGTTGCTCTTAGGATTTGCGAACCATAAGAACGCATTGCTCTAGCGAACGTGTCAAAAATGTCAACTTACTTGGTTGCCTTATTATGTTATTGTTGTAGCTATTTGATGTCAGTTCAACGTTTGTGTGATTCCTATGAGCAGTGCCGTCTTCACTTTAAACAGATATAGTACATAATAATTATTTGGTATACAGAGGTATTTAACATAAAAAGATGGAGGAAAACAACATATTAACCCCTATAAGCATCAAGAAAATACGGAAACAATGCAACAAATACATTGTTAATTTTAACATGAAGGTTCAAGTTAAGTTTAATCTAAAGATAAATACGGAGAAGGTACGTACACATGAATGATACTACTTATGGCCTCTTAATTTCATGAAGTCTTTGATATATTTGTAAAACTTGTTATATTTTCCAAAAAATGTGTCAGACATCAGCATTTATATTTTAAAGTTCTATTATACAGATTTGTATAAGGGTATCAAACGTCATACTTGTAAATGCAAAACTACAGAAAACACCAAAATATCATACTTTGAGATCTTTCAAACATTCAAATGTTTGCCGAGGATTTATCCGAAAAGATATATTTATTTTGTTGATTAGGGTAAAAATGTGGGCAAAGCCATTACTTCCTACTACAAAGAATTTCGCATCGTAACTGGTGATTATAATATTAACATTATATATTTAAGAATTGCTTCGTTTTGTAATTTTATTGGGGTGTAAAAGCGTTGACCGAGACATTTTTTGTATAAAGCGCTCGCGAATTAACTAAAAATGTGCGCTCGATCAAATCTTTTACAACCTTATAAAAAGAAGCATTCAATTCTTATAATTACATATTGATGATTCAACCATGAATATACCAGTTATATCAAAGTTTTCGTATGTTTTCGTAATGTATTATTATATGAATTATTAATGTATTTCTCTGTACTGAGTGTTCTTGCGTTTATTTGTACTGTATTCTTGTCACGTAATGTTGTCATTTTAGCGGTATTTTTAACATTGCCAAATAAGCGGGAGGTTTAGCTAGCCATAAAATCAGGTTCAACCCACCATTTTTTTCTTAAAATGTCTTGTACCAAGTCAGGAATATGGCAGTTGTTATCAAATAGTCCGTTTCTATGTATGTTTTGTTATCAAATAGTCCGTTTCTATGTATGTTTTGTTATCAAATAGTCCGTTTCTATGTATGTTTGCGTTTGTTTTTGTTGCAGTTCAGTGTTTCTATTGTTCCGTTGTTTTCCTTTTACAGTTGATGTGTTTTTCCGCGGTTTTAGTTTGTAACCCGGATTTGTTTTCGCTTAATCGATTTATGACTATTGAACAGCGGTATACTACTGTTGCCTTTATTTCTTAGGCATTGTTGTGATATAGTCAAGGGAAGCACGTGCTGTCAAGCATGTTGCATTTTTTTGGAAATCAAATTTAATTTTGTATCTCGATTATTGTCAGACAATCAAAAGTATGGATTCTTGTGAATAAATGTGCATCAAAAATGATAAGCGATACAAGATCTATAAGAATCAATGGAACAATTTGTAAATGATAATTTTTGTCCTGAATTTAATGTAAATATCAATGTGTCATATTTTTGCCAGATAAGCAACTCAGGATCTTTAAAACCTTTAGTACCTCTTGTTTTTCTTTGCTTATCGAACAATAATAAGGAGGTGTAGTAAATTTCAAATGAGACAAGTATCCACCAGTGACCAAAATATCATTGCTATGACCTGTTTACAACTTAAATGAGTTGAAATTGATTTACTGTACGAATTTATCACTGGTTTAATGCACATAACTACAATAACAATTGTTGTTAATGCCAAGAGTATCAGGACGTAATGTGGGTACGTGTAACAGCTACCAAGGTACATGTTTACTTAAAACCCAGTCCCCAATGATGTATATCAAATAACTGATATTGATTAATGTGCAGTAATAGTGATTACATGTACATCTTAACAGTGATTTGGTTTGTTTTATCAAAATTATTTCAATCATAAAATAAGGCCTCGACAAGTTTTGTTATGTTTCTACTACATTGTGCATATTTTCAGATTTGATTCTTGTAATTTTTGCTATTGATACAAACGTAAGAGACAGCAAATGACAAAAATAGTAATAATAAGCTCAAATGATTGAAAGGGAGGTGATAGCTTGACCAAAATACTTGTTATTTCATGGGATGTTTTTACTTTGGTTACAATTCATGTCTTGGATACTGTATCATCAATAGTTATCATGATTGCATGGAAGCATCTAAGATCAGCAAATATGGTTAAAATTGCAAATAATTTTCGATAATTTATATAATTAATTGCACTCTAGACCAAAAGTCGTACTAGGTTAAAATATAAAATTTGTTTTGGAAAAGTATACCTAATATGGCGATATTTCGGGTTTTTATGAAATTTTGTATGTTCTTATAATTTGTTGAACTGCATTTGGATATCGAATAGTGATATATCTAACATTTTATATTTTAACTAAAATAACCATCTTGCTATCTCAATGGTTTAAAATAAATTCCTGGTATCTATGATGAGTTAACTTGACTTGTCGTTGATGATTTTACTGGATGAAGAAAACGTCAGTTAAAGTGTCATGACAAACTATTGCCAATATGTGTTACTGACAGCGTCATCATATTTTGTAAACTGATATAGAATTCAGGGGCGGATCCAGGATTTTTGAAAGGGAGAGTGTACTTCCCAATAAGTGAAGACATAGAAAAACATTTTGGATTTAACATTAAAAATGAATGTATATCATGAAAAACATCAAAAAAAAAATAGTGATCAAAAAGGGGGGCGTACGACCTCTACATCTCCTGGATCCGCCATTGGACTTATCCCAAGTAGTTTGGTGCATTGCACGATTTGTTTGATAAACGAATATACGTCGTATAAATGTTGTTACACATTCTTATAGAAAATGAAGATAACACGTTACATAGCGTACATGTGTCCGAGATGCTCTTCATCAGGAACGCACAAACCCATGTGCCAATGATGTATAAATACCTGAATACATAAGGAGCTATATGACCACAATGGGCCTTAAAATAAAATAGCAAAATTATTCAAAGGTCAACCTTTATTAACAAGCATGAATCTTTCTTCAACGCCAACATGGGCGAAAAAAAAAACACTTATGAATTTCATGTGTCCTAAGCAATTTTCTAGATTTACTTTCACCAGGAATGCTCTAACCCAAACATTTGAAAGCCAGAGATGTACAAATATGTAGAAACAGCCGGTTAACAAAAGATAATCTACAAAAAATGAAATAGACTTAGATAAACAATGATGATATATTTTCTTGTACTTTCCATGCAGTAAAATGAACACAAGAGGAATGTAGTTTCCATTATACAGTATAAAAAACACAACAGAGAAAACTAAAGACTGAGGAACACGAACCCCATCAAAAACCGGGGTTGATATCATGTGCTCTGAAAGGGTAAGCACATCCTGCTTCACGTGTGCCAGCCGTATGATAAGCTCAGAAGTATAAACGTCATTTGATATATTTTACGTTTTTGAGGTCCAAGTGATTTCAAACTACGGAAGCCGATAAGGGTCATTCGGAAAAAAAAATTATGTCGACTATGTCGTAATTACGACATCGCTATTTCGTAATAACGACAAAGCTATGTCGTAAATGCGACATCCTTATGTCGTAATAACGACATCGCTATGTCGTAATAACGACATCGCTATGTCGTATTTACGAGTTGGTTTTATCGTAACCGCGTACGATATGACTTTGTCACATGCATACTGATTTCCGCAAATGGCAGGCAGTGCTATGAAAGTGATGCACAAGCTAAAAAAAGATTTAGAAAAAAATAATAATAATTTTTATAATTATTTGTATTAGTATTATAACTATTGAACAGCAGTATACTACTGTTGCCTTTATTTATTATTATTATTATTATTATTATTATTATTATTATTATTATTATTATTATAATTATTATTATTATTATTATTATTATTATTTTTATTATTATCATAATTATTCGATATATTATTATTATTATTATTATTATTATTATTATTATTAAATGGAGGTGTGTCAATAATCATTCATTGCAACAACTTGTACTGGTTGCCATTTTCGGAAGTCAATATATATGTGACAACGTCATAACTCGCACACGATAACGAAAAAACCTATCTCGTAATTACGACATATTATGTCGTAATAACGTTATTACGACATAACGATGTTGTTATTTAGACATAAGATTGTCATAATTACGACATATCGATGTCGTAACTACGACATATCGATGTGGTTATTACGACATAAGGATTTCGTTATTATGACATAATATGTCGTTATAACGACATGGCGAAAATTATTTTTTCGAATGACCCTTATCGGCTTCCGTATCAAACATTACTATACATATTAGAATTAGACAAAAAATTTTGATATGCTCAACCGTTTTTTAATTTCTTTTGTTTTTGATTTTCTTGAATGTTTGTAAGCTGTTAAACTATTTTGTGCTTTTTCGATTTAATACTCTCAATTAATTTGCCTTTTCTTAGATATAATATTGAATTATACAATTATTTTAAATTATTTTCACTTTCTCAACATTATAGAAAATACAGTCTTTTTATTACTGCACAAATAGCAACTATTGCACATTTTTTTCAAAATACGCTATTTTGTAGATGCAGTTTAGTTTACCTTTCTAAACGCTATATATAGTACCTCTAAATACATGTTATTCTGTAATTACTGCGAATGAAAAAGTCAAACTGGAAGTACAGTATAATAAAAAAATAGTCAATAACTTTAGTAACATTTTAAATTTACTTGACATGAATATGTTTAAAATATTCAAAATGTTGTGTACCTGGTGATAAAGCATGATCTTCATTACAGAATTTGAGGTAGCATGAACAATCTTCTTCATTTGGTTTGCAGTTACAGGGATCTTCTGGACGTATTAAATAAGAATATCCCTTTGTGTAATCACATCTGCAAGTAATATCTGTTGTTGTTGTTCCACTTCCACTTAATAAATGTTGACCCTCCGCGGTACAATTTGATTTTTGGTAAATACATCTGTTTTCTTCATTTGTCCAATATGCAAATGGCTGGAATCTGCTTCCCGTGCATCGTTTTGCATTTAAAGCTTTTTGAAAAACCACATAACTTCCTATAACAAATAATGTAGATTTAGATTTCAATTTATGGTTCTTCAAAGGAAGGTACTTTTGATACAAATCAGACACAAGTACAACTCTAAAAAAAGTATGATTGTAATTATCGAATATTTGCTTGGAGCTTTAGGTATTAGCGCCAGCAAGTAATTGGCAAGATTGCTCACTTCATGTCACGTAATATAAATAACATTCAATCGTCTCTGGGCTTTTCAGAAAAAATCTGAACAGCTATTTTCCAAGCATTGGATCTTGGTCCAATTCTCTGATTTCGCATCACTGTCGAGCATTTAGATAGATTTGACCAGACATGCATTCATGGATATACAACTATTTTATATTTATTGAAAAAAAATGACATAATCAGAAGTGTTTAACCCTTGTCCATATTATGAGACATGAAGTTAGACAAGATTTGACCAGATATTCTTCTTTCGTCCCAGTAAATGACATTTAACGATTTTGAACAACTATTTTCTATTAGGTATTGAGTTCAATATAATGAAAGAAACTTTATGCATTTAAGATTGACGATGGGGCGTTAAAATGGAACTACATAACACACCACTGAACCTGTAACCTCGACAAAATGGAAATTGAGATCTTATATAATAGGACTACTGCAATACTAGCTTCTGAATGAAGGAGGACATGCATATAAAGAATAATGCGCGGTTAAAAAACTTGAATGAGCGCCTTACCTTTTCACTTGACCTCGGACAGTGGTTTAACAACTATACAAACTGAAAAATTTAGTTGGAATGGGCTTTACTCATCTGATCGTCACAAAGCACAAAGGAAACTAACAATAAAAGAACAGAGTTCCAATGTCCCCTACGTTGCACATATTTTATATTTCCAAGGGGCATAACTCTTTTAAAAAAAGGCGATCGTCCACCATTATAGAACTTGTCCGAGATATTGCTGATATTAACCTATAGTATAAGTTTTATAAAAATCTTGCAAAAAGTGTACCCGCTAACAAGGTCAATTTCCATAAATTTAATATTTCCAAGGGGCATAACTCTTTTTAAAAAAGTCGATCGTCCACCATTATAGAACTTGTCCGAGATATTGCTGATATTAACCTATAATATAAGTTTTATAAAAATCTGGCAAGAATTGTACCCGTGAGAGCGCTAACGAGGCAATTTTCCATAAATTTAATATTTCCAAGGGGCATAACTCTTTCAAAAAAAGTCGATCGGCCACCATTATAGAACTTGTCCGAGATATTACTGATATTAACCTATAGTATAAGTTTTATAAAAATCTAGCAAGAATTGTACCCGTGAGAGCGCTAACGAAGCCATTTTCCATAACTTTAATATTTCCAAGGGGCATTACTCTGTTGAAAAAAGTCGATCGGCCACCATTATATAACTTGTCCGAGATATTGCTGATATTAACCTATAGTATAAGTTTTATAAAAAATCTGACAAGAATTGTACCCGTGAGAGCGCTAACGAGGCCATTTTCCATAAATGTAATATTTCCAAGGGGCATAACTCTTTCAAAAAAAGTCGATCGGCCACCATTATAGAACTTGTCCGAGATATTACTGATATTAACCTATAGTATAAGTTTTATAAAAATCTAGCAAGAATTGTACCCGTGAGAGCGCTAACGAAGCCATTTTCCATAACTTTAATATTTCCAAGGGGCATTACTCTGTTGAAAAAAGTCGATCGGCCACCATTATATAACTTGTCCGAGATATTGCTGATATTAACCTATAGAATAAGTTTTATAAAAATCTGGCAAGAATTGTAACTGTGAGAGCGCTAACAAGACCGGACGGACGGACGCGCTATGCGGGGGATAAAAAGAAAAAAGACCCAAAGCACCGACCTAAGAGACTAGCAGCTCAATACAGCTAACAAAAGACAGACTAAAATATCAAACAGTACATAAACAGCCTGATCCGAAAAGAATGACCTTGAGCAAGGCCAAAATTGTGTATCGATATGATATGGCCAAAAAGACTTAGTGTTCATTACTGTATAGCAATACCTTTTAATATGAGCAATGTTTAAATTATTGAAAACTAAATCAATGTTAGTAAGTATAACTCTTGCTTTTTATATAGCATAGAATCGACCATCTTATAGCTGGAACTACTCGAAAACAAATTTTTATTTCTCTTTTTCGTTGAAAACTTTGGTACTTGATTTTTGTAATATTTTTATAAATTTGTTCAAGACCTATCTAGACTTCGAAAATCAACATGATTTATATATTATATGTTTTATATTATATATATAATGGCATATGGCATTACAATCGTTTTTTAATCGTAAATGTTACAATTTCTATGTATAACACACATTCTTACAATATACATACAATCATAATAAGATAGACAGAAAAAAAAAACAAAGAATGATTCGAACAACTCTACCAAACTAATATTGTAACGAATCACAAACCGCCATTTCTCATTTTCAATTCACGAAATAAATATTTTCCAATGTTACACTTTGCATTAAAAAAAGAACACTTGTTATAATTATTACGCAGATGGCCTTTTCCAAAAATAAGGTTGATAAATTTCGTAATTTTAAATGATTGTTCATTTCGTCCTCTACTTCATCAGTACATAGTTTGAACATTTTACAATCTCTGTTAACGATGACAAGACTGCGAGAAGATATGCATGGACATTTCTTTTTAATGTCATTATGTAATCTATGATGACCTAAAGATGCATTTTATGGTTTGATTGAGTTGTTTGTCTTATATGTCATACAGACGTCTACTAGCTGTTTTGAATTTTACTAATTTCAACTAAATTATGGCCGTGTTATATCTATATAAAAAAAGAATTGAAGGAAATAATTTTATGAACCTTAAACCTTGTGACTTATAAATAATAGGCGGAATAAATGTTGTGGAGACACAACAAGCATTTTTTCAAAATTTTTAATTTACTATGTGAAACTACTACAACAGTTGTTTTGCTTCCCTGTTCCTTATCAATTATTAATTTGTGTTTGTTACCGGACCTAAATACACAAAAATAATAAAATGAAGGAAGGTAAAACACGAATTCGGGATTACATTAAGAGCTTCATAAGAAGTTTGTCGGCACATCGATTCATATAGGTGACAATATTGACATATTGTTAAGATATCGGCTTATTTTTCAGGCCATATCTTTTCCGCCTTTTTTATTTCGTTTGATTGATATCTCCTCGATATTTTTATCCCTCGTCTCCTTTGTCCACATGCATGGCGGAATTTATGTCTATAGGTTACACTGACCTATTTGAAAAATTACATTTTCATATTTTTCTTGATATGAGCAACTAAGACCAATGTCACATGTAGAGCAGGAAATGTTGACCCCCTCCTAAGTACCCTAGATCATGGGGTACATGTTGGTCTATCTATTGTTATGTGAATTATTGCGTGTGTTTTATAGGCGTTAACGTAAAAATCAATGGACTAATCCTTCAATTTAAATTTGACTACGACATGTACAATTTTCCGTCGTATTTTAATCTATCAAAATGTGCACATTCATGGTTCTACAATCCGTCGATACCTATATTTTGGCCTTATACAAGGTAATGTTTTTCTCTGACTATTAATGACGTATTTACATTAAATCCACTGGATGTTGGATGTGTACTGATTGTTAATTTAGTCTTAGATACATGTTTTTTTATTAGTTGTTATTGTTTGAACTAGCTGTCAGTAAGTGCGAGTACTTTCGATCTGTACTTTATATAGATATAAGAAGATGTGGTATGAGTGCCAATGAGACAACTCTCCATATATATGTCAAAATATATAAAAGTAAACCATTATATGTCAAAGTACGGTCTTCAACACGGAGCCTTGGCTCACACCGAACAGCAAGCTATAAAGGGCACCAAAAATTACTAGTGTAAAACCATTCAATCGTGAAAACCAACGGTCTAATCTATATAAAAAACGAGAAACGAGAAACACTTATGAAACACATCAACAAACGACAACTACTGAACATCAGATTCCTGACTTAGGACAGGTGCAAACAATTGCAGTGGGTTTAAACGTTTTAATGGTACCAAACCTTTACCCTTATCTGAAACAATAGTGTAACATCACAACATAGAAAGACACACTAAAATATCAATTGAAATGGCTTAACTCAATCAAAAGACATATTAACACCAGTGAACATACACTGAACAAATAAATTTGATCTATGATACAATGTAAATACAAAATAAATAAACTAAGGAAAGAATAATTAAAGTAACATGTTATACAGCTGTGAAATGTTAAACAATTTAAGAAAAACAATATGCTTGAACAATAACATCAGTCATTTGCAATAACTTTAAACACAGGTAAATGAAAATTATTTTGTTGTTAGGTATACGTGTACAGTTCAAATAGAGAATGGAAATATTTTTACAAAATAAATAATTTTGATGTTCATAGTACGAAGAAGTGAAAGTTTACAGTAATACCAAGCACTTTATGTCTTTTTCGTTGTGAGGAATGTATAAATTCCCTGTCACTTCCGGTCTGTCTTTTTTTTAGACGTTTTCTGTTCTGTATCGATCTGACGAGTTAACCCCTTTTCAACTGATTTAATAGTTGGTTCTTATATTGTACTGTTTCACCACTGTTCCAGGTTAGGGGAGGTTTGTCGCCAGCAAACATGTTTAACCCCGCCATATTCTTCAGTCAATAGACAATGATACGATCTAGGATCATCGGGGCATTTCTGTGTGGCATAAGACGTGTTCAACGCAGGCGGGGGACACTCACAGTTAACACAGTAAAACACAGTCTGTCGAAAGAAAAACAAACAGTATTCCCAAATCGCACAAACACACACACTCACCTGATTCACTCGTCCTCAAAATATAAAAAAGAGAAAATATAAATATAAAAGCAATTATATACAAAATAAGGGATAAGGTCACCCCGGAAGCTGCACAAATGCCATAGCAGAACGAGAAACCTGTGAGGTCATACTTGGATTCCAGTTGTACATGTTGTAGTAAGAAAACCAGGACGGGTTCAAACAGAAAGATTTTGAAAGCAGAGAAAACTGTGCACCTTATATTCAGTATGACTTTATCGAATAAAAATACGAATACTAAAATATACTTTAATTCAGTCACGGACCCGCGATGTCGCGGGTGTTTTCTAGTAGTATATAAAACTCGCAAAAGTTAAATATAATTGTTAATGTTCGTGGACTTTGGTAACTATTATCTACATAATGAGGATGGTTTATCAATACATATATGCACAATCAGTCTCTAATGAATACCAAATAGATAACACAAACTTTATTTTATCTGTGTCTCACGCACCATAAACAAATCTCTTAAATTTCAAAATCCTTTCCATTTTTAAATCATGATCCAATATATTGACTCGTTCATTTATATGCCCTGTAGGTTACACATGCATACAATTAGAGTAAAAGACCTTATTTGTTCTTAAAAGTTTTTTGTAATCCATTTTGTCCCTGTGATAAATAATAAAGATTAAATTAACTGTATTGTGTACAGAGGTATATCACAAAAAAGATATTGGGTAAAAGATGTTTTCTGGCAGAAAGACAAATAACAGTTGATGTTTTGAGGTCTTCATTTAATATACATTGTACATTTTTAACATGTAAACAGATTTATGTACTAGTATCTCTATTGCATTTATTGTTTATTTCCTCGGCATATGTTTACCTTTGTATTATTTTAAAACTCCAACAGAAAAGACAATTGAATGTGTTGTAGACTCTTTGCATGATATCAAGCAATGTATTGGACATAAAGTTGTGGCAATCAATGGCATGTTTGGTCCAACAATCTCTGATCAAGATCTTCAGTTTATTATGTTAGCGAAGAAACAACGAAAAGAGAACAGTCAATGGGGGATTTACTGTTCTGAAGCAGCATGTGATAGAACTAGTTGTAGATTCATGTTATAATCAATATAAAGAGGAAAGCATTAGTTCATCGTCATTTAGACAGAGACTGCTTGGAACTGTTAATCCTATTAAGCCAAACAGCAACATGCCTCGATCTCCTTATGTAATAGGATTGACAGAAGGTATAGATAGTGACAAGTCAGCATTGTTTGGAAGGTTAGAGAAACTAGGTGCTGGTGTAGTGGACAGTGACAGGTTAGGACATGAAGTGTATTTGAAAGAAACACCCTGTTATAATACTCTGGTAGAACAGTTTGGTGATGAAATTGTTGATTAAAATGGAAAAATATAGAGAAGATTTTTAGAATCTATTGCATTTAGCAATCAAGAAAAGCTACAATTACGTAACTCTTCTATTAGATGACAGCTGGAACAATCACGTACATGGAGAATAGTCATATGTCTCCCTCTAGCCCGAGAGGTCAAGAGAATGATGGATGTAAATAATATGACAGAAGAGAAAGCGAATAACAATACGCCATCAAGGATCGCCCATTTATGGGAGAGCTTTCTGCATAACACTGATCATGAAGTCCTGCACTCCACTGGTTGGTAGATAATGTTCGTAATTAAATTTTTTAATAAGTTGGATCAAAAACCAGGTTTAAAAATGAATGCATTGATTTTTTGTTTTACTACAGGGTTGAAAAGAAATGTGGTCAGTGTAGGCATTTAGTGCGAATCTACAGTGTTTGAAGACAAGGCCGTGTTAATGTTGGTGCTACATTTGTACTTTAATGAATGATATATTAAAGCTTCTGATTTCTAAAGGTAAACAAGGCATAGATTTAATTCAATAATTGAGTTTCCATCGAAGTCAATGAAATTTATTTTACTGAATTTACCCCTAAAGGGAAAATATACACTCTGTCACTGTACTATTTCAAGGCAAAGCAATAACCCAAAAGCTCAGTTTGGGGAAATATTAATGCAATGGAAGCTTTTTTGTAAACAGCTAATATTGTTTTTCATGCAAAGATTTCAATACTTGACTGCGGCTGGCAAGGATGCACTGAGTAGATCGTGGGAGGTGGCATGTATCAATGGGGAAAATCAGGTTTGTTTCCGGATTGAAATAAACAATAGAAATTACTTTTCAGAGTTATAGAATTAATTAAAGCCATGATTATTCTCCGGATTTTATATCCAATTTTGCACATATTTCTTTTTTTATAATGTGTAAAATTAGAATTATCTCCCATTGACACTTATATTTATGGAATCAGTGTTCCCTATGTTAAGTTGCAGATAGATAAAGTTGCAAATAAGCGCTTATCAAGACTTAGTATATCAACACTCGAATAATTTCACCGTATGAAAATATGCTTATTTTACATTATTTATGGCGCTTCTTTAATAAAAAAAACCATTCAGGATAAAATATCCTTCCTCTATGAATCTGTATTTCGATTGCTATGTTAAATATTTGCATTAAGATATTCTAAATTGTTACTTTAATCTTTCAAATACAGGGTTTGGTCATACCCTGTTAGTTTTTATGCCCCATCTAGGGGCATTATGTTTTTCGGTCTTTTCGTCCGTTCGTTAGTCCGTTCGTCCGTCTGTCCAGCTTCAGATTAAAGTTTTTGGTCAAGGTAGTTTTTGATGAAGTTGAAGTCCAATCAACTTGAAACTTAGTACACATGTTCCCTATGATATGATCTTTCTAATTTTAATGTCAAATTAGAGTGTTGACCCCAATTTCACGGTCCACTGAACATAGAAAATGATAGTGCGAGTGGGGCATCCGTGTACTATGGACACATTCTTGTTTTACACATATCAGTTGTTGCTGTCATGTTTTAGACGAAGAGATCGTCTTAATGATAGGTTAACAGGAAATTCTGCAGAGTGTCTTTTTTTTTTTTTACAGTTTTTGAACTTTGCAAGTAATTAAAACACGGATTTAGTCAAATGAAATATAATTGTTGTTTTTTTTTTTGTATGAAACTGTTTAAAAGGTCCTTTAAAAGCCTTTCGGATTTTTTTTCAGGTTTCATTTTTATAACCAAAAACTTCCATATAGGGCAAAATTTAACTTAACATACATTAAAACGTTAGTTTGAAGATGTAATTGTAATATTGTTCACAGCAAACACAGAAAATAATTGATATTTATTGCGCATGTAATTTTACATCTTTCCTTAAAACACAGTCAATGTAAAACTTTATTTATAGAATACACATTGTCCACAATATGGGCTATAGTACAAGTTTGATTAAGATCTTTACAAATTCAGCTTTGATGTGTTCACCCCTACAGCAATTTCAATGAGAGGATTATTTTATTAGACAAATATCCTATAGGATAAAAAATATCCTGTAGGAAATGCTTTTATTTCTCCTAAGGGATTGTTTTAGTCCTAAGGGAGAAAATATATCCTGTAGGATATTTTTATTCTCCTAAGGGATTAGAAATCCCGTAGGATTTAAATATCCTGTAGGATATAAAAAATATCCTACGGGATTATGACTTTATCCTATAGGATTTCTCAAAATCCTGTAGGATTTTTAAAAATCCTATGGGAGAAAATTATATCCTATAGGATTTTGTTACTGTTTTCCCTCCAGTTGCCGAACCAGGCGAGACACACTAAATTTTTTGTTTGTATTGTTTTACCGATCCCCAGGGGTACATTATTGCCAAATTTGATGGTTCTACCGTAAAAAAAAGTGTGGTTCCAATTTGCACTCGTGAGAAGCGGAAATTAATCCAAGAACATGTTTCATTAAAATCAGCTGTTAGTTTTCACTACGATACTCTCCGTTAGAGTAGTGTAGCGTATCATAACATCGGATTTTAATGAGATTGCCCCATACAAATCATCAACATACATGTAAAATGAGAAAAATAGAATGTTAAATATTCGTCTCACCAGAAAAAGCATGACTATCCACTTCATTGCAAAAATATGCAACTGTTCCTGAAAGAGAAAAGGCAAAACTATTTTAAATAAGAATAATGATTCGGAAATTAAATCAAGGCGGAAACCCAGTTGAAGTTAAACAAAAGAAATGGAACTCTTCGTTAGAGAAGATAAAAAAGGCCAAGTTGGTAAATTTGAATTGTTTACATCTGTTTCTATGGGCCTTAACAGTTTAATGAATGTACCTAATTTAGGACTTTATTGCATCTCATATATATGCTTTTACTTATATTATTGTATGGAGCTTCGAGATATGTGAATCTTTTTTGTGCATAAGCATAAATTTCGCCGAAAAAACTTCCAAAGAAAAATAATAGATTGATCTTTAGCTAGTAGATAAAGACATACAGCTATTTAGAAAATCTTTTCCTCAATAACATAGTACATTATATTTTACAGAATGTGTCATTCTTCTGATATAGAACATTTGTTTGTATAAGTAACAAGCATAAAGTTTAACTTACTGCCATAAGAAATTATTGTACAGAATGTCATTTTTAGTTATCCCATTGTATTGTTAATAAGACAACCAGATATCGATAATATGGCCACATTGTGTATGTGTCACACTATTACATTCATATGATTAGTGACCACTTCCCTTTATACTAGTAAACAAAAACGTGACACTAATTTCATGTCATATAATTTAACATACATTATTTGATAACAAACAACAATTAGTTCAAGAATCAACTTCTTTAAAGATTAAGACACCGTTGAATACCGGTGTTACATAGCCATTTTTCCATCATGCCAGTTTTCCTCCGGAGGAAAAAACTGGCATGATCCAATTTTTCTCCCGGGGAAATTTTGGATCATTGCCATTCTTCCCCCGCGGAAAGTTGACAATACGTAAACATATAGCCACTTTTCCCCCATGCCCATATTTCCCCACACAATATTGTTTTCACTATATATATGCATCAAAATTGCATGGCCATTTATGGCATATATTTGCTTGACCTCTGGAACGCTAAAAAAATCTGTTTTTCGGCATGGGTTGCATAGAAGAAATGTTTGATACAATTTGTGTCGGTTTTGTCAACACATTTCTCACTTAAAAGGTATAGGGTCATGAAGTGGGGATTGGGCCCTATATTTTGTAACAGGGGCGCTGTTTGCATTCGAAAAAATATGCTAATTCACATATTTACTCTGTCTAAATATCTGATCTATTCGTATGACTGACATGAAAATGTGTCCCTATTCATATTTTACTGTGGATGATAAAATGCGTGTTTTAAAAATTGGAGATTAACACTTTCACCGCAGGAATAAATTTGTTTATATTCTTAAAGGAATTTTGGCCCATTGATATTATGATTGTTTAATAAAATTGACACCAATTGACATATGATAGGTTAAAAATTGTATCCATTCATTTATTTAACATCCTGAAAAAACGGACATCGGTATAAAACTTATTTATAGGAAGTGACCCTCGTGGTTACAACAAAACTCATTACACAGGGTGCACATTGAAGTTGCTGAATATTTAGTTACTCGTTTAAATAGGGCATGCAAAAGAAAATCCTCATTAGTGAGATTTAGTTCTCATTTAATTTTTCTCAACTTAAAAGTATTTTTACAATTATATTTCGAATTCTTGCGGGTCAAATGTGAAATGGAACGGATATGGGGCCATGATATGAAGACAGCACAAAATTATCCAATGCAACACGCAAAGAACTCAACTGATTTCATTATATCCAATGCGATGGGACCCTCCTATAATAAGCAATCATCTCCAGGCGGTCCCGAACAATATATAAAGAAATCATATCGAAGGACACATTATATGTTTCAAACATTCCTACAACAACTGTCACCATCCGACCAAGTTACATCTTCATGTGGGTTTCAACTAGAACATGGGCTTGACCTTTGGGACTTACGACCTACATATACTACAAAGAACGTCACGTAACACATACCAAGGGTTCACAGAGGAGAATAAATTAATTACTATCCTTTAATTGATAATTAATATTTCCAACTGACGTCGCCGACATTACTACAAGAGGCGGAAAAATTATCTTCTCGTGCTACAAGTGGGGAAATATAAGCCCCCCCCCCCCCCCCCCCCCCAATTATATACGCTGAGCTGGAAAACTGGGATCATGCCATTTTTTCCAGGGGGGAAAACTGGCTCGATACAGATCCCTCCTCCCCGGAAAAATTGGCATGAGACCGGCAACTCTGGGACGTCGTTTCAGTATGGCTCCCTCCAATGGACGACGTGCTCGAAGGCCACACTGACGCTGGCGATTTCGTACTGTTTGATCTGAAATTCTGCTGTATGAATAAAGTCCCAATACTCAAAAATTTAAATTCAGAAATTTTAAAAAATCAAAAGGGAACTTATGTCAATATTTATTAACAATTTACCAAAGTTTCATGAAAATTGTTCAAAGCACTTTTGAGTAATAGTTAGATAACTGGAAAATTCCCCATTTTTATGAATAAAATCCCATAATACGGAAATGTAAAATCTACAATTATATTAAAAAAATCAAAATGGAGATTACATCAATAGATATAAACAATTCACCCAAATTTCGTGAAAATTAGTTTAAGGGTTCGGGACTTATTGTCCGATGTGTTTACGACGGACGGACAACGGTATACCATAATACGTTCCGTAAACGGGCCTACAAAAACTGATGTAACGTTTCTTTTTTTTTTACTAGTATGAGTTTTGTTGTTGTACGAGGGTTGTCCGTAAAGTTCGTGGACAAGCTGAAGTCTGCGAAAAAATAGCATTTCAGGTAAATTCTTTTTGCATATTTGTAATTCTGAACTATATCCTAGTTCGGTTATATCAATAGTTGTCCAATTTTAAATGCAAAATAATGACACTTACTTCATATAAATATAATCAATAGGGACCCGGAGCATGGTGAAAATATCACATTACTTGCAGGCTGGTGTTTTCATATTTTTGTTATTTTAAATTTCAAAATCCGCCAAAAAATACACGAAACATACATTGTGACGTCGACAATAGTCTTGCCGTTACGCCTGCTAAATTTGAATGGTCAAAATTTCGAAATGGCGGAGAAATCTCGATTTGAAGCATTGAATTCAGAATCGGAATCACTGAAAAAAAGGACATTTACGGAAAAGTTGGAGCAGCGGATGGTTATAAAGTTTTGTGTAGACATCGGAAAGACGCCAACAGAAACACACAAATTCTTAAAACAGTCTGAGAAACATAGCAAAGTTAGTCGTTCATTGGAATTCAAGTGGCACAAAAGGTTTGGGGACGGTAGAGACAATTTGGAAGACGAAGAGCGGGAAGGTAGGCCATCTTTCAGGAAATCAGATGCGATAAAATATGAAGTTCTGAACGTTATCAACGTTGACCGGCGACTAACAGTTTGCGAAGTTGCAGACAAAATGTGACATTTCTAAGACTACAGCGCACCACATTTTAGCAAATGATTTAAATATGAATCGAGTATGTGCTAGATGGGTACAGCGACTTCTTACAGCAGAACGTTTAACAAAATGGATGGAATTGTCAAATCAATTTATTAAAAAACTTTCTCGTGGTGGCATACGATTTCTAGACAGACTAATTACAACCGATGAAAGCTGGTTTCATTACTACATCAGTGATATTACACAAAGACAATGCACCGGGCACACTTCTCTAAAAACTCATCTAGAAATTGATTTACTTGAATTCGAATGTCTGAAACAACCTCCGTATAGCCCTGACTTAGCACCAATGGATTTTGCGGTATTCCCGCATATCAAATCTTTTCTCCGTGGAAAAAGGTTCGACGATTTACCTGAACTAAGACAGGACGTAATGAACATAATCTTAAAAATGAAAACAGAACAGTTTGAGAAAATATTTGATGACTGGTTGAAAAGATGTAAAAACTGTGTTGCTTTGAAAGGAGACTACGTTGAGAAAAGTTTTAAAAATGTTTACGTCGTTGAACGTCGGAACGTCGGAAATATTTGTTTGGATGCTCCGGGTGAGAGTTTCTTATGATTTTCAAATTGATGAAAATACGATTATTTAAGCAGGTACTGAAATAAAATTTTGTACACTTAATCAGTAAATCATGAAATTAGTTACATACTTGTTTTATTTATTTCGGACGGGTAAATGATATTTTATTGAGATTGTCCTCAAACTTTACGGACAACCCTCGTATGTTCAATTCTTTCATAATAACGACCATTTGAACAACTGGTGAAATGAATATATCTGTCTTTTTGTCGGCAATGAATATTCCATGTGGAAATTTTACTAATATTTATTAAAAGCTATGCTTTCATTGAAAAGGAAATAAAATGATGGGGTATGATTGCCAATGAGACAACATAATGACGTGAGTGTAATCAACTATAGGTCAGTGTACGAAACCAATATTGTAACGTAAGATATAAATGGCCCAGACCTGACAAAATTTAAACCAATTCAAAAAGAAATTAAAAACCAATTGTTCAGAGAACAATTGAAGGTCTTTCCACCCGAAAAGATATATTTGATATGAAAATAAGAAAATCCAGTTTAGCATGTCATTTCTAGTGTCAAATGATAGATTATTGTATACTGATTCCAAAAATATATGGTTTCTATACATTTTTGTTTGAAATAAGGGAGATAATTTGTTACTTCCGGTTGGAGAAATGTAATTTCCGCTATTTTTTTATAGTTCACTTGAAACTGATTCCAAAAATATATGGTTCTATATACTTTAACATTAAATAAGTACAAATAATAGCTACTTCCGGTTTACACAAGGTCACTTCCGGTTGGCTTTTTCAAGATCTTATGGCTTGCAACCTAATGCAAAAAGTTCCATGGCTTTATCATGTATACATATCAAGTAAAAGCAAAGGTCAAAATTTAAAACGTCAAATTTACCTATGACTTTGACCTCAATTTCAAGGTCATAAACCAAGGATCTCAAATCAAAAGACACTAGGTCTTTATTTTATATGGTTAATGAGTTATATCACCATACTCGTAGTTTTAAATATAATAAGGGAAAAAACTCCTATTTAATGTCAGCGTACCCTTTCAACCAAAATGTATGTGTTACGACATGTCGCAACTAACAATATAGTAAAAATATGTTATCGATATATTATACGGTTTTTATGAAGAAGTGAAAATAAGCCAAAATCAAAATTTAGAATATGACCTCAACCTTTGACCTTGACCTTATTTTCTTTTTTTTTTTGGACCAAGGACCTCAAATCAAATTGCCTTAGGTCTCTATCACTTATGGTTTACCAATTAGAAATGCATATCACTTAAATCAAATGCATAATGGGGAATAACTCTCATATGGAGTCTCCGGATAGCATCGGTCCAAATGATCATCCTTATCCTGAAGATGAAACAAGCAATTTGGTAAAATAAATTTGTCGTAATCTTTTACGGTTGCGAAAGGGGAAGTGGACACAAGAAAAACAGTGTTCAGAGGGAATAACTCTCACAAGAAAAAGTCTTCTGTTAAACAGGGTCAGTTTTAAAAGCGTATAAATTGTTCAATATCATATACCAAAAAACTAAGCGACATCTTGTGAAACAATAATACTGCGGAAGAAAAAAAAATAGGCGAAAGAAAAAAAAAATTTATCATTAAAAACCAATTGTTCAGAGAACAATTGAAGGTCTTTCCACTTCTAAAGATTTATTTTGATGTGAAAATATTAACATTTTGTTTAAAATGTCATTACCAGTGTCAATTGATAGCTTATTGTTTGCTGATTCCAAAAATATATGGTTTCTATACAATTTTGTTTGAAATAAGGGAGGTAAATTGATACTTCCGGTCTGAAAAAAATGTCATTTCCGGTATTATTTGATAGTTTATTTGAAACTGCTTTCAAAAATATATTGTTCTATATACTTTTACATGAAATAAGTACAAAAAATAGCCACTTACGGTTTACACAAGTCACTTAACTTGTAACCTAATGCACAAAGTCCTATGGCTTTATGAATTTAAAGCAAAGGTCAAAATCTAGAACGTCAAATTAACCTATGACCTTAACCTCAATTTCAAGGTCATAAACCAAGGACCTCAAATCAAAAGACACTAGGTCTTTATTATATATGGTTAATGAGTTATATCATCATACTACGTAATTTTAAATTTAATAGGGGAGAAAACTCCCATTTAATGTCAACGTACTCTGTCAACCAAAATGTATGTGTTACGACATGTCGCAACTAACAATTTAGTAAAAATTTTTTGTCGATATCTTATACAGTTTTTAAAAAGAAGTGAAAATCAGCCAAAATCAAAATTTATATGACCTTGACCTTTGACCTTGACCTTTTTTTCTTTTTATGGACCAAAGACCTCAAATCCAAAGACCCTAGGTCACTATCACTTATGGTTTACCAGTTACAAATGCATATCACTTAAATCAAATGCATAAGGGGAAATAACTCTCATATGGAGTCTCCGGATAGCTTCGATCCAAATGGTCATCCTAATCCTGAATATGTAACTAGCAATTTGGTAAAATAAATTTGTCGTAAACTTTTACGGTTTCGAAGGTGTAGTGGCCACAAGAAAAACACTGTTTGGGGTGATAACTCTTACAACGTAAAGTGTTCGGTTAAGCAGTGTTAGTTTCAAAAGCGTATAAACTGTACGATATATTCCAAATATATAAGCGACATCTTATAAAACAAGAACACAGCGAAAGAAAACAATTAGGCGAAGAAAAAAAATAATAATCAGAACAAAATCAATAGGTCTTTCCACGGAAAAGTGGAAAGACCTAATAATCAGAACAAAAGTAATAGGTCTTTCCACGGAAAAGTGGAAAGACCTAATAATAATAATCAGAGCAAAAGCAAAAGGTCTTTCCACGGAGAAGTGGAAAGACCTAATAATCAGAACAAAAGCAAAAGGTCTTTCCACGGAAAAGGGGAAAGACCTAATAAGAAAAAAAAAAACCAACGGCCTTACTTAGGATAAATTACTTTTGTCGTAATCAGTACCGTAAACTTAAAGCATTTCATTAAATCGATGATTCTCTTATCCGCTGTCGGTTTTTGAAGCTGATAATAACAAAGAAAAAAATATAACATATCGAGTGAATGTAAAACAGCAACCCATCTATACAAATAAAACAAATAATACATGTTTATTGGTTAAAAAAAAAACAAGGTCAAGGTCAAAGGTCAAGGTCAAGTTCTCAATTTTGACTTTTCCTTGTTTTTGCATTTTCTCCGACACTTTTAAAGATATATATAAGAGAACAAGTGCAAAATGTTTGCTTAATTGTAATGAAGATATGTTACATTTGGTCTGAAACAATCTAATGATATCTTATAGTAGTTGGTGCCCCTGAAATGTCTTAATATAAGGTTAATTGATTATTACTTCAACTTGGCTCATTATAAAGCCATATGACCTTTTACAAAAGTTTGGGTGACATCTGACTTTGAAAAATGTCAACCGAAAGTGACCTTGAGAAAACCGGAAGTAGCCATTTTTGCACTTTCTTCATGGAAAAGTACTCGGAATCCATATATTTTGTAATAAATAAACTTATCACTAAAGACCAGAAGTGACTTTCGATAAACCGGAAGTGGCCAATGATCTCTTGTTTTACATGTAAAAGTATATAGAAACTATATATTTTTTGGAATCAGTGTGAAAGAAGCTATCATATGAGACCGGAAGTGACATTTACTTCACCGGAAGTAGCTAATTATCTCCCTTATTTCACTCAAAGGATATAGAAACCATTTATTTGTCGCATCAGTATGAAGAAACTTATGGTAGGATGCCAATTTTAACATTAAACCGGAACTAGCTTCTTTTCAATAACTTTGAAAATTGATGTGGAAAGACCTTCAATTGTTTTTTGAACAATTGGTTTTTAATTGATATCTAAGATGCATCTATTAATGACGTTTTATTATTTTGTGATGTTGATTTGGACCGAAACAAAAAAACTTTGCTTTTTCGGTGACGTGGATTGGCTTAACTGTCCAAGATATTCGTATTCAATGATGGCGTGTCATAGGAAAGGATAAATTTTATCCTGCATATAGATTGGGACAAATTATTAGAGATAATAGAATTGACTATATTAGCAATAAATGCTATTTTTACTTAACTTATTTCTCTGACGTCAGTATAATGTTCTTACTGTAGATTCCTTTTTAAGAATCCACTGACCACTGCGTTAATTTAAGATTATGTTATAACTTTAAACTTTTAACTTACGATCTTGTATCCTCTCAGAAACGAGTTGCATATGGAGGGTTCGAACTCGCGCGTATTTTCATCGTAAATAAGTATAGTCTTCAGTCTATGCATGATACCACTATACCACGAGTACTGACATAAATCAATATTTAAATTATACTCTTAAAGCGCTTGATTATCAATACATGACAATAA